>NC_053396.1:45697621-47066993 GCF_905171765.1 Bufo bufo | reverse complement strand
TTTACTGTTTTAAATGCAAGCTACTGTGACACCAGATATGAGTAGTGGGCAATGGCCTTAGTGGACACAGTACACGCTGTGGGCCTGACACACACGCTTGCAGGCAACTGCAATTATATTACAGTGAAAAAATTGTTTCACTGTTTTAAATGCAAGCTACTGTGACACCAGATATGAGTGGTGGGCACTGGCAGTAGTGGGCACAGTACACGCTGTGGGCCTGACACACACGCTGGCAGGCAACTGCAATTATATTACAGTGAAAAAATTGTTTTACTGTTTTAAATGCAAGCTACTGTGACACCAGATATGAGTGGTGGGCACTGGCAGTAGTGGGCACAGTACACGCTGTGGGCCTGACACACACGGTTGCAGGCAACTGCAATTATATTACAGTGAAAAAATAGTTTTACTGTTTTAAATGCAAGCTACTGTGACACCACATATGAGTGGTGGGCACTGGCAGTAGTGGACACAGTACACGCTGTGGGCCTGACACACACGCTTGCAGGCAACTGCAATTTTATTACAGTGAAAGAATTGTTTTACTGTTTTAAATGCAAGCGACTGTGACACCAGATATGAGTAGTGGGCAATGGCATTAGTGGGCACAGTACACGCTGTGGGCCTGACACACACGCTGGCAGGCAACTGCAATTATATTACAGTGAAAAAATTGTTTCACTGTTTTAAATGCAAGCTACTGTGACACCAGAAATGCGTGGTGGGCACTGGCAGTAGTGGGCACAGTACACGCTGTGGGCCTGACACACACGGTTGCAGGCAACTGCAATTTTATTACAGTGAAAGAATTGTTTTACTGTTTTAAATGCAAGCTACTGTGACACCAGATATGAGTAGTGGGCACAGTACACGCTGTGGGCCTGACACACACGCTGGCAGGCAACTGCAATTATATTACAGTGAAAAAATTGTTTTACTGTTTTAAATGCAAGCTACTGTGACACCAGATATGAGTAGTGGGCACAGTACACGCTGTGGGCCTGACACACACGCTGGCAGGCAACTGCAATTATATTACAGTGAAAAAATTGTTTTACTGTTTTAAATGCAAGCTACTGTGACACCAGATATGAGTAGTGAGCACAGTACACGCTGTGGGCCTGACACACACGCTGGCAGGCAACTGCAATTATATTACAGTAAAAAAATTGTTTTACTGTTTTAAATGCAAGCTACTGTGACACCAGATATGAGTGGTGGGCACTGGCAGTAGTGGGCACAGTACACGCTGTGGGCCTGACACACACAGTTGCAGGCAACTGCAATTATATTACAGTGAAAAAATAGTTTTACTGTTTTAAATGCAAGCTACTGTGACACCAGATATGAGTGGTGGGCACTGGCAGTAGTGGACACAGTACACGCTGTGGGCCTGACACACACGCTTGCAGGCAACTGCAATTTTATTACAGTGAAAGAATTGTTTTACTGTTTTAAATGCAAGCGACTGTGACACCAGATATGAGTAGTGGGCAATGGCATTAGTGGGCACAGTACACGCTGTGGGCCTGACACACACGCTGGCAGGCAACTGCAATTATATTACAGTGAAAAAATTGTTTCACTGTTTTAAATGCAAGCTACTGTGACACCAGATATGAGTGGTGGGCACTGGCAGTAGTGGGCACAGTACACGCTGTGGGCCTGACACACACGCTGGCAGGCAACTGCAATTATATTACAGTGAAAAAATTGTTTTACTGTTTTAAATGCAAGCTACTGTGACACCAGATATGAGTGGTGGGCACTGGCAGTAGTGGCACAGTACACGCTGTGGGCCTGACACACACGTTGCAGGCAACTGCAATTATATTACAGTGAAAAAATAGTTTTACTGTTTTAAATGCAAGCTACTGTGACACCAGATATGAGTGGTGGGCACTGGCAGTAGTGGACACAGTACACGCTGTGGGCCTGACACACACGCTTGCAGGCAACTGCAATTTTATTACAGTGAAAGAATTGTTTTACTGTTTTAAATGCAAGCGACTGTGACACCAGATATGAGTAGTGGGCAATGGCATTAGTGGGCACAGTACACGCTGTGGGCCTGACACACACGCTGGCAGGCAACTGCAATTATATTACAGTGAAAAAATTGTTTCACTGTTTTAAATGCAAGCTACTGTGACACCAGATATGAGTGGTGGGCACTGGCAGTAGTGGGCACAGTACACGCTGTGGGCCTGACACACACGCTGGCAGGCAACTGCAATTATATTACAGTGAAAAAATTGTTTTACTGTTTTAAATGCAAGCTACTGTGACACCAGATATGAGTAGTGAGCACAGTACACGCTGTGGGCCTGACACACACGCTGGCAGGCAACTGCAATTATATTACAGTGAAAAAATTGTTTTACTGGTTTAAATTCAAGCTACTGTGACACCAGATATGAGTGGTGGGCACTGGCAGTAGTGGGCACAGTACACGCTGTGGGCCTGACACACACGGTTGCAGGCAACTGCAATTTTATTACAGTGAAAGAATTGTTTTACTGTTTTAAATGCAAGCTACTGTGACACCAGATATGAGTAGTGGGCAATGGCCTTAGTGGACACAGTACACGCTGTGGGCCTGACACACACGCTTGCAGGCAACTGCAATTATATTACAGTGAAAAAATTGTTTCACTGTTTTAAATGCAAGCTACTGTGACACCAGATATGAGTGGTGGGCACTGGCAGTAGTGGGCACAGTACACGCTGTGGGCCTGACACACACGCTGGCAGGCAACTGCAATTATATTACAGTGAAAAAATTGTTTTACTGTTTTAAATGCAAGCTACTGTGACACCAGATATGAGTGGTGGGCACTGGCAGTAGTGGGCACAGTACACGCTGTGGGCCTGACACACACGCTGGCAGGCAACTGCAATTATATTACAGTGAAAAAATAGTTTTACTGTTTTAAATGCAAGCTACTGTGACACCAGATATGAGTGGTGGGCACTGGCAGTAGTGGGCACAGTACACGCTGTGGGCCTGACACACACAGTTGCAGGCAACTGCAATTATATTACAGTGAAAAAATAGTTTTACTGTTTTAAATGCAAGCTACTGTGACACCAGATATGAGTGGTGGGCACTGGCAGTAGTGGACACAGTACACGCTGTGGGCCTGACACACACGCTTGCAGGCAACTGCAATTTTATTACAGTGAAAGAATTGTTTTACTGTTTTAAATGCAAGCGACTGTGACACCAGATATGAGTAGTGGGCAATGGCAGTAGTGGGCACAGTACACGCTGTGGGCCTGACACACACGCTGGCAGGCAACTGCAATTATATTACAGTGAAAAAATTGTTTCACTGTTTCAAATGCATGCTACTGTGACACCAGATATGAGTGGTGGGCACTGGCAGTAGTGGGCACAGTACACGCTGTGGGCCTGACACACACGCTGGCAGGCAACTGCAATTATATTACAGTGAAAAAATTGTTTTACTGTTTTAAATGCAAGCTACTGTGACACCAGATATGAGTAGTGAGCACAGTACACGCTGTGGGCCTGACACACACGCTGGCAGGCAACTGCAATTATATTACAGTGAAAAAATTGTTTTACTGGTTTAAATTCAAGCTACTGTGACACCAGATATGAGTGGTGGGCACTGGCAGTAGTGGGCACAGTACACGCTGTGGGCCTGACACACACGGTTGCAGGCAACTGCAATTTTATTACAGTGAAAGAATTGTTTTACTGTTTTAAATGCAAGCGACTGTGACACCAGACATGAGTAGTGGGCAATGGCATTAGTGGGCACAGTACACGCTGTGGGCCTGACACACACGCTGGCAGGCAACTGCAATTATATTACAGTGAAAAAATTGTTTCACTGTTTCAAATGCAAGCTACTGTGACACCAGATATGAGTGGTGGGCACTGGCAGTAGTGGGCACAGAACACGCTGTGGGCCTGACACACACGCTGGCAGGCAACTGCAATTATATTACAGTGAAAAAATTGTTTTACTGTTTTAAATGCAAGCTACTGTGACACCAGATATGAGTAGTGAGCACAGTACACGCTGTGGGCCTGACACACACGCTGGCAGGCAACTGCAATTATATTACAGTGAAAAAATTGTTTTACTGGTTTAAATTCAAGCTACTGTGACACCAGATATGAGTGGTGGGCACTGGCAGTAGTGGGCACAGTACACGCTGTGGGCCTGACACACACGGTTGCAGGCAACTGCAATTTTATTACAGTGAAAGAATTGTTTTACTGTTTTAAATGCAAGCTACTGTGACACCAGATATGAGTAGTGGGCAATGGCATTAGTGGACACAGTACACGCTGTGGGCCTGACACACACGCTTGCAGGCAACTGCAATTATATTACAGTGAAAAAATTGTTTCACTGTTTTAAATGCAAGCTACTGTGACACCAGATATGAGTGGTGGGCACTGGCAGTAGTGGGCACAGTACACGCTGTGGGCCTGACACACACGCTGGCAGGCAACTGCAATTATATTACAGTGAAAAAATTGTTTTACTGTTTTAAATGCAAGCTACTGTGACACCAGATATGAGTGGTGGGCACTGGCAGTAGTGGGCACAGTACACGCTGTGGGCCTGACACACACGGTTGCAGGCAACTGCAATTATATTACAGTGAAAAAATAGTTTTACTGTTTTAAATGCAAGCTACTGTGACACCACATATGAGTGGTGGGCACTGGCAGTAGTGGACACAGTACACGCTGTGGGCCTGACACACACGCTTGCAGGCAACTGCAATTTTATTACAGTGAAAGAATTGTTTTACTGTTTTAAATGCAAGCGACTGTGACACCAGATATGAGTAGTGGGCAATGGCATTAGTGGGCACAGTACACGCTGTGGGCCTGACACACACGCTGGCAGGCAACTGCAATTATATTACAGTGAAAAAATTGTTTCACTGTTTTAAATGCAAGCTACTGTGACACCAGAAATGAGTGGTGGGCACTGGCAGTAGTGGGCACAGTACACGCTGTGGGCCTGACACACACGGTTGCAGGCAACTGCAATTATATTACAGTGAAAGAATTGTTTTACTGTTTTAAATGCAAGCTACTGTGACACCAGATATGAGTGGTGGGCACTGGCAGTAGTGGACACAGTACACGCTGTGGGCCTGACACACACGCTTGCAGGCAACTGCAATTTTATTACAGTGAAAGAATTGTTTTACTGTTTTAAATGCAAGCGACTGTGACACCAGATATGAGTAGTGGGCAATGGCAGTAGTGGGCACAGTACACGCTGTGGGCCTGACACACACGCTGGCAGGCAACTGCAATTATATTACAGTGAAAAAATTGTTTCACTGTTTCAAATGCATGCTACTGTGACACCAGATATGAGTGGTGGGCACTGGCAGTAGTGGGCACAGTACACGCTGTGGGCCTGACACACACGCTGGCAGGCAACTGCAATTTTATTACAGTGAAAAAATTGTTTTACTGTTTTAAATGCAAGCTACTGTGACACCAGATATGAGTAGTGAGCACAGTACACGCTGTGGGCCTGACACACACGCTGGCAGGCAACTGCAATTATATTACAGTGAAAAAATTGTTTTACTGGTTTAAATTCAAGCTACTGTGACACCAGATATGAGTGGTGGGCACTGGCAGTAGTGGGCACAGTACACGCTGTGGGCCTGACACACACGGTTGCAGGCAACTGCAATTTTATTACAGTGAAAGAATTGTTTTACTGTTTTAAATGCAAGCGACTGTGACACCAGATATGAGTAGTGGGCAATGGCATTAGTGGGCACAGTACACGCTGTGGGCCTGACACACACGCTGGCAGGCAACTGCAATTATATTACAGTGAAAAAATTGTTTCACTGTTTCAAATGCAAGCTACTGTGACACCAGATATGAGTGGTGGGCACTGGCAGTAGTGGGCACAGTACACGCTGTGGGCCTGACACACACGCTGGCAGGCAACTGCAATTATATTACAGTGAAAAAATTGTTTTACTGTTTTAAATGCAAGCTACTGTGACACCAGATATGAGTAGTGAGCACAGTACACGCTGTGGGCCTGACACACACGCTGGCAGGCAACTGCAATTATATTACAGTGAAAAAATTGTTTTACTGGTTTAAATTCAAGCTACTGTGACACCAGATATGAGTGGTGGGCACTGGCAGTAGTGGGCACAGTACACGCTGTGGGCCTGACACACACGGTTGCAGGCAACTGCAATTTTATTACAGTGAAAGAATTGTTTTACTGTTTTAAATGCAAGCTACTGTGACACCAGATATGAGTAGTGGGCAATGGCCTTAGTGGACACAGTACACGCTGTGGGCCTGACACACACGCTTGCAGGCAACTGCAATTATATTACAGTGAAAAAATTGTTTCACTGTTTTAAATGCAAGCTACTGTGACACCAGATATGAGTGGTGGGCACTGGCAGTAGTGGGCACAGTACACGCTGTGGGCCTGACACACACGCTGGCAGGCAACTGCAATTATATTACAGTGAAAAAATTGTTTTACTGTTTTAAATGCAAGCTACTGTGACACCAGATATGAGTGGTGGGCACTGGCAGTAGTGGGCACAGTACACGCTGTGGGCCTGACACACACAGTTGCAGGCAACTGCAATTATATTACAGTGAAAAAATAGTTTTACTGTTTTAAATGCAAGCTACTGTGACACCAGATATGAGTGGTGGGCACTGGCAGTAGTGGACACAGTACACGCTGTGGGCCTGACACACACGCTTGCAGGCAACTGCAATTTTATTACAGTGAAAGAATTGTTTTACTGTTTTAAATGCAAGCGACTGTGACACCAGATATGAGTAGTGGGCAATGGCATTAGTGGGCACAGTACACGCTGTGGGCCTGACACACACGCTGGCAGGCAACTGCAATTATATTACAGTGAAAAAATTGTTTCACTGTTTCAAATGCAAGCTACTGTGACACCAGATATGAGTGGTGGGCACTGGCAGTAGTGGGCACAGTACACGCTGTGGGCCTGACACACACGCTGGCAGGCAACTGCAATTGTATTACAGTGAAAAAATTGTTTTACTGTTTTAAATGCAAGCTACTGTGACACCAGATATGAGTAGTGAGCACAGTACACGCTGTGGGCCTGACACACACGCTGGCAGGCAACTGCAATTATATTACAGTGAAAAAATTGTTTTACTGGTTTAAATTCAAGCTACTGTGACACCAGATATGAGTGGTGGGCACTGGCAGTAGTGGGCACAGTACACGCTGTGGGCCTGACACACACGGTTGCAGGCAACTGCAATTTTATTACAGTGAAAGAATTGTTTTACTGTTTTAAATGCAAGCTACTGTGACACCAGATATGAGTAGTGGGCAATGGCCTTAGTGGACACAGTACACGCTGTGGGCCTGACACACACGCTTGCAGGCAACTGCAATTATATTACAGTGAAAAAATTGTTTTCACTGTTTTAAATGCAAGCTACTGTGACACCAGATATGAGTGGTGGGCACTGGCAGTAGTGGGCACAGTACACGCTGTGGGCCTGACACACACGCTGGCAGGCAACTGCAATTATATTACAGTGAAAAAATTGTTTTACTGTTTTAAATGCAAGCTACTGTGACACCAGATATGAGTGGTGGGCACTGGCAGTAGTGGGCACAGTACTCGCTGTGGGCCTGACACACACGGTTGCAGGCAACTGCAATTATATTACAGTGAAAAAATAGTTTTACTGTTTTAAATGCAAGCTACTGTGACACCACATATGAGTGGTGGGCACTGGCAGTAGTGGACACAGTACACGCTGTGGGCCTGACACACACGCTTGCAGGCAACTGCAATTTTATTACAGTGAAAGAATTGTTTTACTGTTTTAAATGCAAGCGACTGTGACACCAGATATGAGTAGTGGGCAATGGCATTAGTGGGCACAGTACACGCTGTGGGCCTGACACACACGCTGGCAGGCAACTGCAATTATATTACAGTGAAAAAATTGTTTCACTGTTTTAAATGCAAGCTACTCTGACACCAGAAATGCGTGGTGGGCACTGGCAGTAGTGGGCACAGTACACGCTGTGGGCCTGACACACACGGTTGCAGGCAACTGCAATTATATTACAGTGAAAAAATAGTTTTACTGTTTTAAATGCAAGCTACTGTGACACCACATATGAGTGGTGGGCACTGGCAGTAGTGGACACAGTACACGCTGTGGGCCTGACACACACGCTTGCAGGCAACTGCAATTTTATTACAGTGAAAGAATTGTTTTACTGTTTTAAATGCAAGCGACTGTGACACCAGATATGAGTAGTGGGCAATGGCATTAGTGGGCACAGTACACGCTGTGGGCCTGACACACGCTGGCAGGCAACTGCAATTATATTACAGTGAAAAAATTGTTTCACTGTTTTAAATGCAAGCTACTGTGACACCAGAAATGAGTGGTGGGCACTGGCAGTAGTGGGCACAGTACACGCTGTGGGCCTGACACACACGCTGGCAGGCAACTGCAATTATATTACAGTGAAAAAATTGTTTTACTGTTTTAAATGCAAGCTACTGTGACACCAGATATGAGTAGTGAGCACAGTACACGCTGTAGGCCTGACACACACGCTGGCAGGCAACTGCAATTATATTACAGTGAAAAAATTGTTTTACTGGTTTAAATTCAAGCTACTGTGACACCAGATATGAGTGGTGGGCACTGGCAGTAGTGGGCACAGTACACGCTGTGGGCCTGACACACACGGTTGCAGGCAACTGCAATTTTATTACAGTGAAAGAATTGTTTTACTGTTTTAAATGCAAGCTACTGTGACACCAGATATGAGTAGTGGGCAATGGCCTTAGTGGACACAGTACACGCTGTGGGCCTGACACACACGCTTGCAGGCAACTGCAATTATATTACAGTGAAAAAATTGTTTCACTGTTTTAAATGCAAGCTACTGTGACACCAGATATGAGTGGTGGGCACTGGCAGTAGTGGGCACAGTACACGCTGTGGGCCTGACACACACGCTGGCAGGCAACTGCAATTATATTACAGTGAAAAAATTGTTTTACTGTTTTAAATGCAAGCTACTGTGACACCAGATATGAGTAGTGGGCAATGGCCTTAGTGGACACAGTACACGCTGTGGGCCTGACACACACGCTTGCAGGCAACTGCAATTATATTACAGTGAAAAAATTGTTTCACTGTTTTAAATGCAAGCTACTGTGACACCAGATATGAGTGGTGGGCACTGGCAGTAGTGGGCACAGTACACGCTGTGGGCCTGACACACACGCTGGCAGGCAACTGCAATTATATTACAGTGAAAAAATTGTTTTACTGTTTTAAATGCAAGCTACTGTGACACCACATATGAGTGGTGGGCACTGGCAGTAGTGGACACAGTACACGCTGTGGGCCTGACACACACGCTTGCAGGCAACTGCAATTTTATTACAGTGAAAGAATTGTTTTACTGTTTTAAATGCAAGCTACTGTGACACCACATATGAGTGGTGGGCACTGGCAGTAGTGGACACAGTACACGCTGTGGGCCTGACACACACGCTTGCAGGCAACTGCAATTTTATTACAGTGAAAGAATTGTTTTACTGTTTTAAATGCAAGCGACTGTGACACCAGATATGAGTAGTGGGCAATGGCATTAGTAGGCACAGTACACGCTGTGGGCCTGACACACGCTGGCAGGCAACTGCAATTATATTACAGTGAAAAAATTGTTTCACTGTTTTAAATGCAAGCTACTGTGACACCAGAAATGAGTGGTGGGCACTGGCAGTAGTGGGCACAGTACACGCTGTGGGCCTGACACACACGCTGGCAGGCAACTGCAATTATATTACAGTGAAAAAATTGTTTTACTGTTTTAAATGCAAGCTACTGTGACACCAGATATGAGTAGTGAGCACAGTACACGCTGTGGGCCTGACACACACGCTGGCAGGCAACTGCAATTATATTACAGTGAAAAAATTGTTTTACTGGTTTAAATTCAAGCTACTGTGACACCAGATATGAGTGGTGGGCACTGGCAGTAGTGGGCACAGTACACGCTGTGGGCCTGACACACACGGTTGCAGGCAACTGCAATTTTATTACAGTGAAAGAATTGTTTTACTGTTTTAAATGCAAGCTACTGTGACACCAGATATGAGTAGTGGGCAATGGCCTTAGTGGACACAGTACACGCTGTGGGCCTGACACACACGCTTGCAGGCAACTGCAATTATATTACAGTGAAAAAATTGTTTCACTGTTTTAAATGCAAGCTACTGTGACACCAGATATGAGTGGTGGGCACTGGCAGTAGTGGGCACAGTACACGCTGTGGGCCTGACACACACGCTGGCAGGCAACTGCAATTATATTACAGTGAAAAAATTGTTTTACTGTTTTAAATGCAAGCTACTGTGACACCAGATATGAGTGGTGGGCACTGGCAGTAGTGGGCACAGTACACGCTGTGGGCCTGACACACACGGTTGCAGGCAACTGCAATTATATTACAGTGAAAAAATAGTTTTACTGTTTTAAATGCAAGCTACTGTGACACCACATATGAGTGGTGGGCACTGGCAGTAGTGGACACAGTACACGCTGTGGGCCTGACACACGCTGGCAGGCAACTGCAATTATATTACAGTGAAAAAATTGTTTCACTGTTTTAAATGCAAGCTACTGTGACACCAGAAATGAGTGGTGGGCACTGGCAGTAGTGGGCACAGTACACGCTGTGGGCCTGACACACACGCTGGCAGGCAACTGCAATTATATTACAGTGAAAAAATTGTTTTACTGTTTTAAATGCAAGCTACTGTGACACCAGATATGAGTAGTGGGCACAGTACACGCTGTGGGCCTGACACACACGCTGGCAGGCAACTGCAATTATATTACAGTGAAAAAATTGTTTTACTGTTTTAAATGCAAGCTACTGTGACACCAGATATGAGTAGTGAGCACAGTACACGCTGTGGGCCTGACACACACGCTGGCAGGCAACTGCAATTATATTACAGTGAAAAAATTGTTTTACTGTTTTAAATGCAAGCTACTGTGACACCAGATATGAGTAGTGGGCACTGGCAGTAGTGGGCACAGTACACGCTGTGGGCCTGACACACACGGTTGCAGGCAACTGCAATTATATTACAGTGAAAAAATAGTTTTACTGTTTTAAATGCAAGCTACTGTGACACCACATATGAGTGGTGGGCACTGGCAGTAGTGGGCACAGTACACGCTGTGGGCCTGACACACACGCTGGCAGGCAACTGCAATTTTATTACAGTGAAAAAATTGTTTTACTATTTTAAATGCAAGCTACTGTGACACCAGATATGAGTGGTGGGCACCGGCAGTAGTGGGCACAGTACACGCTGTGGGCCTGACACACACGCTGGCAGGCAACTGAAAAAAAAAGCAGACTGATGTACTAGCTCTAAAAAGGGCTTTATGGGGTGCTGTCAGGACGCTGTCCTTACAGCAGATCAGATGATTCTTTGAGGACTGGCCTAGCTAACGATTTCCCTATTAAATCAGCAGCAGCTGCACTGTCCCTGCTCTCACTAACACTGCAGCTTCCGAATGAATCTAAGATGGATGCTGTCCTTGCTTTTTGATAGGAGGTGGGAGGGTCTGGGAGGCAGGGTATGCTGCTGATTGGCTGGAATGTGTCTGCTGACTGTTAGGTACAGGGTCAAAGTTTGCTCAATGATGACGTATAGGGGGCGGACCGAACATCGCATATGTTCACCCGCCGCGGCGAACGCGAACAAGCGATGTTCGCCGGCGAATAGTTCGGGGCATCTCTAATTGTTACATTTTATGGTGAAATTAACAAATTTTTTCGTGAAATATACCCTTCCTCTACCTAGTTGACAGCTTAATAAATTTCTAAAATATTTCTGTTACATTCTTGGGTTGACATTATACAATTTTAGACGTGAATAAACACCTGCTATGCATAGGTGACAGTTAATAAAATGTAATAAATTATTCAGTAATTAATGCGCACCACATCCTTTCATTCAATGCCTAAACTTTGAAAAGTTGTCACACTTTTATGCTTTAATAATTTCTCCCATATTTCAACTCTAATTTTAAATTTTAAAAAATGAATCCTCCCTTGGATGTGGTCTCTTTCTCACCCTCCCTCTCTGGCCTGGAACCCTGATTCCCCGCCACCCGTGATCACCATGGTAGGCGCATAAAAGAACATTGAAAGTTGATAGAGCATATATCAAATTGGATCTTGAACATCACGGGGACCTGCGACATGGTGGGGCAGTAAGTGTGCACACGCCTACACGAACTGACTGACAGGGATCAGCCCTGCAACTTCTGGGTCTCCAAATTGGTCACATGGCCTGAGCTTGCCCTTTACCCCTTGGAGGTGCTGGCCTGCCCTGCAGCCAGTGTATTGCCTGAACGTGTGTTTAGCATGACTGGAGGGGGTTATCACAGGTAATATTTCCAATGTTTTGGGGTGTACCCTAATTTCAAAAATAAAATGTAAAACCAAAAACCAATGTAGGCTACCTCCTACTCTACCGCCGCTTCCACCTACACCGCCACATCCACCTCCTCCTCAACCTCCTACTCCATATGGACCTGGTCTTCCTAGATCAAGATTTTATTTTTATTTTTTACCTATTTTATGTTATTTTAAGTCATTTCCCTATCCACATTTGTTTGCAGAGCACTTGCCCTGGTCTTAACCACATTTTGACGCCATTTGCAGCCCTCTAGCCCTTTCCATGACATTTTTACAGCTATTTTATTGCTCAAAAGTTCGGGTCCCTATTGACTCCAATGGGGTTCGGTTTTCCGAATTTCGGCCGAAACCGTTGAACCCGAACATCCAGGTGTCCGCTCAACTCTAGTCATCATCCAGGACATGCTGCGGTGGTCCTCCCATAAGTGGTTGGGCATCGGTGCACTCAATCTCTTCCACTTCTGGGGCAGGGCTATGTGGATTGCCCGGGGAAACCCTACTAGCAGAGTCATCAAAAAGCAGAAGAGACTGCTGCATGACTTGGGGCTCAGACTGCTTGGCTGATTTGCAAGGGGGTCAGGTGAAAGACTGATGGACATGAGCTGCAGGTGCCAACCTGGATCTTTTAGCAGGAGACTGGAAAGGATATAATGTGAAGGAACTGGAGGCACTGTCGGCCACCCAATCTACTATCACCTGTACTTGTTCTGGCCTTACCATTCATAGAGCCACATTAGGTCCGACCAAATAACGCTGAAGATTTTGTCACCTACTCGCACCTGAGGAAGGTGTTTAACTTGTGGGTGTAGCTGGAACAGATCTACCACATCCTCTCCCTGCAACAGGCGCTCCACCAAAACCAGCAGCACTACAACGGGGGCCACCTCCCTTATTTGAAGCTCTACTAATTCTTTGCATTCACCAACCAAACTAACAGATGGTTTATGTCAGGCGACTATGTAATTGCCAATAGTCAACAATTAAGTACACTGACAGTAAGGCAGTGCCGGTGTCATAAAGCGGAAAAATTCCTTGAGGTCACTTAACAGTGTGACAGGCAAACTTTATACAATTACTTCACGGTCACAATTTTTAAAAAATTTGTCAACCAACAATATAACTGCAGTATTTTAAGCTTGTATTTGACTCTCAGAAATGCAGCAAAGGCTCCAGATGTAGTGTCTTGCACAAAATGGGTGTTTTTTTAAACCCCGAATATAATTGCAGTATTTAAAGCTTGTATTTGACTGTCAGAAATGCAGCAAAGGCCCCAGAATGGGTGTTTTTTTAAACCCAGAATATAATTGCAGTATTTAAAGCTTGTATTTGACTGTCAGAAATGCAGGAAAGGCCCTAAATGTAGTGTCTTGCACAAAGTGGGTGTTTTTTTTAAATCCAGAATATAACTGCAGTATTTATAACAGATGGATTTACTTGGATTGTATTTTACAGAAAAAAAATGTGAATATGTAACCCCCTGGGTCCCTGAACTCACGGAACAATTCCCTATATTATTTTGCCTTCCCCTGGCACATATGCAGTGCAGGTGCACTTAAAAAATGGGTATATGTTGCCCACTAAACTAAAAGAACAGGGTTAAATTATTGTCCCTGGCATATACCGTATTTTTCGCCCCATAAGACACACTTTTTCCTCCCCAAAAATGGGAGGAAAATGCCCCTGCGTCTTATGGGGCGAATGCTGACGTTTAACATCGCTGGATGCGATGAACGGAGCGGGGGTCGGGGGAGGGACTGGGAGGAGGAGCTGGGGGCCGGCAATAGTGGTGGGGCGGTGCGGTCACTGTACTATAGCCCCGCCCCACCGCTCCGGTATTCTAATATAAAATGTATTATTGAATTAAAAGTTATTAAACATGCCCCCCTCACCCCTAATAGTACCGTATATCCTAATTAAGTCTGTATAATGCCAGCAGGCAGGCCGGGTGGGCGGCAGCGTAACTCCCTGATGTCACGTGCCTGCGCCGCCTGCTTTATGAATGAAGCAGGCGGCACAGACAAGTGACGTCAGTGAGTGACGCGCCGGCCGCCCGGCCCACCTGCCGGCATTATACAGAAGCAATTAAGATATACGGGGGGGCATGTTTAATAACTTTTAATTCAATAATACATTTTATATTTGTATACTGGGGGGGCGGCGGCGACGGGGGGGGGGGGGGTCACACGGAATCTGTGGATGGCACAGTTAAGGGGTGGGGGTCTGTGGATGGCACTGTTATGGGGTGGGGGGGTCTGTGGATGGCACATATATAACAGTGCCATCCACAGATCCCCCCCCTGTAACAGTGCCATCCACAGATCCCCCCCCTGTAACAGTGCCATCCACAGATCCCCCCCTGTAACAGTGCCAGCCACAGATCCCCCCCTGTAACAGTGTCCGTCATCCACAGATCCCCCCTGTAACAGTGTCCGTCATCTACAGATCCCCCCATAAGTGTCCGTCATCCACAGATCCCCCCATAAGTGTCCATCATCCACAGATCCCCCATAAGTGTCCGTCATCCACAGATCCTCCCATAACAGTGTCCGTCATCCACAGATCCCCCCATAACAGTGTCCGTCATCCACAGATCCCCCATAACAGTGTCCGTCATCCACAGATCCCCCCCATAACAGTGTCCGTCATCCACAGATCCTCCCATAACAGTGTCCGTCATCCACAGATCCCCCCATAACAGTGTCCGTCATCCACAGATCCCCCCCATAACAGTGTCCGTCATCCACAGATCCCCCCATAACAGTGTCCGTCATCCACAGATCCCCCCATAACAGAGTCCGTCATCCACAGACCACCATTAGTTCCAAACCCACCAAAAGCACACCTTTTGGTTAAAAAATTTTTTTTTCCTATTTTCCTCCCCAAAAGCCTAGGTGCGTCTTATGGGCCGGTGCGTCTTATAGGGCGAAAAATACGGTATGCTGTGCTGGTGCACTGAACTTGCACAAAATGGCCTCGGACCCCCACCTATCTAACAGACGGATAAAAGTTATTCTGTGTCACTGGGATCAGGGCAGGGTAAAAAAAAATGCCACTGTACCCACAAAACAAAATCGCTGTAGATCGCTGAGTTAACAAGTTCTGATAACAGATTCTTTCCTATTCTCTCTCTTACAGCAGCAGCATCCTATCCCTACACTAGTAAGAGCAGAATGACTTCAGCTTATATAGAGGCTGGGTCACATGCTGCACTGGCCAATCATAGCCATGCCATTAGTAAGCATGGCTGTGATGGCTTCTAAGGGCACAAGAGTTAAACGCTTGTTGATTGGCTGCTCTGCAGCCTTTCAAAAAGCGCCATTAAATCGCCAAACACCGAACCTGAACTTTTACTAAAAAGTTCAGGTCCAAAAATCCTAAAGTTTGGTACGAACCCGAACTTTACAGTTCGGGTTCGCTCAACCCTACTTAGTACTGCTCCAAGTCCAAAAGCAGAGGCATTTGTGTGAACACAAAACCGTTTGGTGGGGTCATGTGCAGTCAATACGGGTGCAGTAACCAGAGCGTGTTTGAGTTTCTGGAAGGCAGCTTCACGCTCCGGAGACCACAAGACTTGCTTAGGCAGATTTTTCTTTGTCAGGTCAGTCAGGGGCTTGGCTATGGAACTGTTCTCGAGAAGGAATTTGCGGTAAAAGCCAGCTGTACCCAGGAACGCTAAGAACTGGGTCTTGGTGCGGGGGGTGGGCCATCGGGCAACTGCCTCTATCTTTGCTGGCTCTGGACGCTGGCACCCACTACCCACTACCCACTCGGTGCCCGAGGTATGGGACTTCCGCGACCCTAATTACACATTTGTCAGAACTGAGGGTGAGCCCCGCTGCCTGCAATACCCAAGTGGTCCAAATGTTCCTCCCAGGTATTGCTGTAGATAGCAATGTTGTCCAGGTATGCACAGGCATACTCCTGGAGGCCATCTAGGAGCCTATCTATCATCCACTGGAACGTTTCCGGTGCATTCTTCATCCCAAACGGCATCACCTTAAACTGGTACAGGCCAAAGGGGGTGACGAACGCCGACTTCAGAATAGTTTCCGGATACAGACTGCCTTGCATAGATCTAAGGTGGTGAGGAACTTGCCCTGGGCAATGCGGTCTAACAACTCATCGATACGGGGCATGGGGTTGGCATCAGTCGTGATCCGGTCATTGAGTGTCCGGTAGTCCACGCAAAAACGGGTCGTCCCATCTTTCTTAGGTACGAGGACTGCCGGAGAAGCCCAGGGGCCTCCCAGATGCCTCGATGATCCCTAAATGTAGCATCTCTCTAATCTCTTGCCTCATCCCTGCTCTAACGTTTTCTGGTACCATATAAGCAGCTTGCTTTAGGGGAGGCTGCCCTGGGGTTTCTACATGGTACATGGCTAGATCTGTGACTCCTGGGATCATTGATAACATGTCCCTATGTCGGGCTAGTACTTTTTGACCTGCCTTTGCCGATATCCCCTAACTGCTTGGATATCTGTATGTCCTCTATCCCTACTCAGGGTCACCCCTGTCTGGGGATTTCGGGAAGTGGTAGCTGCTCAGTTTCGTCAGTTTCAGGGGCACAGATGGAAGCTACCTTCCCTGCCCTCTCCTCGTATGCCTTTAACATGTTCACATGAAAGGTTCGTTGAGTCCTCTCATCTGAACACTTGGCCAAGAGGAACGTGGTGTCGCAGAGCTGCTTCACCACCCGATAAGGTCCTTGCCATTTGGCTTGGAGCTTATCTGTCCTTACCAGTTTTAGTGCCAGAACTTTCTGCCCTACTGCTAGGATACATCTCCGAGTGGTACGATTGTACCAAACTCTTTGTTGACTCTGGGCTGCCCGAAGGTTTACCGCCACAAAGGCAGTTAGCTCCGTCAGCCGATCCCTGAGATTGAGGACATACTGATGTAGTGGGGTCCTGTCTCCCACCCAAATCTAGGGGTCCTTTAACTCTTCTTCCATACAAAAGCTCGAAGAGAGAAAACCCAGTAGACTCCTGCGGAACCCCCCTGTAAGCGAACAGAAGGTGGGGCAGAAACCTCTCCCAGTCCCGGTACTGCAGGGCGAATGTCCAAAGCATTTGCTTCAGGGTCCAATTGAAGTGCTCACAGAGGTCTGGGGGTAATAGGGGAATGTACGCAGACTGTGGATCTTACACAGATCCCAGACTTGCCGGGTCAGTTCAGCACAGAACTGTGACCCGTTGTCGGAAATCACCTCTCGGGGAAAACCCCACCCTGGAGAAAATACTAAACACTTGGTGGTGATATTATTTAACGGGACAGCCTCGGGGTACCTAGTAGCAAAGTCTACAACTATGAGGATAAACCTTTTCACGGTGGGACTGGGCTTAGTGAGGGGCCCGATAATATCGATTGCTATGCGGCTAAAGTGCTCATCGATAACGGGTAAGGAGTGCAGTTTAGCCCTGGGGTTGTAGCCTCGCTTGCCTGCCCGCTGGCAGGCATCACAAGTTCGCAGGTACATTTTCAAATCCTCAGATAACCCGGGCCAATAAAAGTTCTGAGTCAGGCGATTCCTAATACGGTTTATTTTAAGGTGGCCAGCCAGGGGAATGTCATGGCTAACTTGCATGAGGTCAATTTGGTACTGCTGGGGCATAACCAGCTGCTTCTTAGGAGGGCTTGGTGCCCTCTGTAAGCCGGTATAACAACCCCTGGCTCCATATAATTTTACCATCGCTTGGCTTTGCCGGCTCAGCTCCAGCACTTTCTCGATGCCCTGCTAGGGTTGGATCAGCAAGCATGGCTTTCCAAAACTCTGCTGAGGTGGCCCACGGCCTATTGGGCAGGTCAGGACCACTATCTGGGGCACTACCTAGGGACTCGTTAGGGGCAGTCTCACTCACTTGGTTCTCCTCCTCGAGTGCCCCTCTGATCCTCTTGCTCTGCTGGCGTGTTACCACCGTACATGTTTTTGGGGTTACGGTATGCTTCTGATAGTGAGAAGATAAGTAGCCCAAATCATTGGCCAGAAGCACTTCAGCTGGTAACGCCTGCATAACTCCAACTTGGACCTGTTGGCTCCCATTGCCCCAATCCATTTTAACTTGGGCAAGGGGAATCCGATGTACGTTGCCTCTGGCCACTCGGACAGCTATGAATTTGGACAACTGTCCAGCAGAGGGGACCAGGTGGGGCTTAACAAGGGTGATAGTAGCCCCTGTATCTCGTAGCCCTTCAGCTTTCTTGCCATTGACCCATACATCCTGCCGGTGGTGTTCCCTGTTATATCCAGAGGCAGCTCGGACTGGGTCCACCTCATGCAGGGTTCCAAAGTCCTCCTCGGTTTCTAAGCAGAGAACTGGAGGTTGGGCAGAAGGAAGTGTTGGTGCAGTGTAGCTGGAAATGTCCCGCTTGCCCACAACGGAAACAGGTTCGCAGGTCTGGACAGGTTGGTCTTGCTAGCACAACTCTGTTCTCAGTAGACGGTGCCTGGTAAGGGTTTCGGTCAGCTGAGAGAGGTTAGGAGGGTCTGGCAGCTGTGGGAGCAAGAGTTGCCGGACTGGGTAGGGGCTGGAATGGGGTTCGAGTTGAAGCCTTCCGCAGACTGCTTCATACAGTGGGTCTACTCCACCAAGGACTGCTGTACCTTCCTTCTGAGGCTACGGAATTTCACTCGGTGTGCCTCAGGGGTCATTCCATAGCGGGCGAGCAGCCGCTCCTTTACTCGTTCATAGTCCTGGCAGTCCTCAGCAGGCATGCTCTCATAGGCAGTCCGAGCTTCTCCGGTAAGCTGACTCATTAGCACAGGGACCCATTCATCCGGCTCCAGGCATAAGTTCCCACACTGCCGCTCAAATACCTCAAGGAACTCGTCAATATCTTCTTATTCCTCTTCAAATGTTTGGAATGCCCCATAGGGTAGCTTGTTCCCCCCTCCCCTTTCTTCAGGGCCAGGGCTACTGCTTCCTAGTGTTGAGCGCGAATATTCGAATAGCGAATATTAATAGCGAATATAGCAACTTTGATAATTCCCGAATATTACGAATATACTGCTATATATTCGTTATATCGAATATTCGTCATTTTTTACATCTGAACAAATGATTCCTCCCTGCTTAAAATGCTTGTGGTCAATGAGTCAGGCATACTCCTCCCCACAAGCGTCCCCGTCACCATGGGAATGCCTGGTGGTTAGAATATACCATCGGATCTGAGTTAGATCGTGAAAACTCAAATCCGATGGTATATTCTAACACAGAGGGGTTCCCATGGTGATGGGGACGCTTGAAGTTAGAGTATACCAACAGGCGCATACATACTGGCCCCCTGCTGCCTGGCGGCACCTGACCTCTGACAGGGCACTGTGATCGACACAATTAACCCCTCAGGTGCCGCACCTGAGGGGTTAATTGTGCGGATCACAGCACCCTGTCATAGGTCGGGTGCCGCCGGGCAGCAGTGCACCCCCCCACTATTAAAATCATTCATCGGCAGTGTGCCCTAACCCCCCCCTCACCAGTATTACAATCATTGGTGGCAGTGCGCCCTCAATCCCCCCTCCCTCCCCAGTATTAATCATTGCTGGCAGTGCGCCCCCCCCCCCCATCATTGGTGACAGCGGCAGTTCCGATCGGAGTCCCAGAAGTGTAATGCTGGGGCTCCGATCGGTTACCATGGCAACCAGGATGCTACTGAAGTCCTGGCTGCCATGGTCAGTTAGTCAGCATTGTACTTACCTGCTCTGGGGCTGCCGGGCACTCCTTCTTCTCAAACTCACAGGTCTGTGTGGCGCAAGTAAGTACAATGCTGACTAACTGCGTCCTGGTTGCCATGGTAACCGGGGGGCGCACTGCCAGCAATGATTAATACTGGGGAGGGAGGGGGGATTGAGGGCGCACTGCCAGCAATGATTAAAACGAGGGGGAGGGATTTTCAGCGCACTGCCAGCAATGATGTTTAATACGGAGGGGGGGATCCGCACTGGCCACCAATGATTGTAATACTGGTGAGGGGGCGGCACCTGAGGGGTTAATTGTGTGGATCACAGTGCCCTGTCAGAGGTCAGGTGCCGCCAGGCAGCAGGGGGGCAGTATGTATGCGCCTGTTGGTATACTCTAACTTCAAGCCTCCCCATCACCATGGGAACGCCTTTGTGTTAGAATATACCATCGGATTTGAGTTTTCACAATCTAAATCAGATCCGATGGTATATTCTAACCACCAGGCGTTCCTATGGTGACGGGGACGCTTGTGGGGAGGAGTATGCCAAAGGGGTTTAACTGTACTGTTTGGAGAGAAAAAAAGACGAATATTCAAAAAAATTCAAAACGAATATATTCGCTATAGTGCTATATATTCGTTTTTTAGAATAGTCGTCTTTTTTCAACATCTAAATAGTGATGTCCCGAACTATTCGCCAGCGAACAGTTCACGGCGAACAAGGCTTGTTCGCGTTCGCCGCAGCGGGCAAACATATGCGATGTTCGGTCCGCCCCCTATACATCATCATTGAGCAAACTTTGACCCTGTACCTCACAGTCAGCAGACACATTCCAGCCAATCAGCAGCAGACCCTCCCTCCCAGACCCTCCCACCTCCTCGACAGCATCCATTTTAGATTCATTCGGAAGCTGCATTCTTAGTGAGAGGAGGGACAGTGCTGCTGCTGCTGATTTAATAGGGAAAGCGTTAGCTAGGGCAGTGTTCTGTGTCAACCGACTCATCTGCTGTAAGGACAGCGTCCTGACAGCACCCCAAAAAGCCCTTTTTAGGGCTGGTACATCAGTCTGTTTTTTTTTTATATATACGTATATATATATATTGCAGTTGCCTGCCCGTGTGTGACAGGCTGCAGGCCCACAGACTGTACTGTGTGCACACCACTCATATAGGTTGTCACAGTACCTTGCAGATAAAAAAAAGTCAATTTATTATTTTTTTTTTTATATAATCGCAGTTGCCAGACAGTGAGAGGCTGCAGGCTCACAGACTGTACTGTCTGCACACCATTCATACAGGGTGTCACAATACCTTGCAGATAAAACTAAAGTCAATTTATTTTTTCTCTGTGATATAATCGCAGTTGCAAGACAGTGAGTGTCTGGCCCACACAGACTGTACTGTGGCTACTGGCCAGACCACCACTCATACCGTTACAGGGTGTCACAATACCTTGCAGATAAAACTAAAGTCAATTTATTTTTTCTCTGTAATAAATGTAATCGCAGTTGCAAGCCAGTGAGTGTCTGGCCCACAGACTGTACTGTGGCCACTGGCCAGGCCACCACTCATACTGTTACAGGGTGTCACAATACCTTGCAGATAAAACTAAAGTCAATTTATTTTTTCTCTGTAACAAATATAATCGCAGTTGCAAGCCAGTGAGTGTCCCAAATTGGAAGTAACAAGAAGGACGCACACAGATAAATCACATTTCTGCAAGGAGTTTGTCAACTTTTGACAACTGTTTGCGGTTGTCTAAAATCCATTCAATACACGTCCTGATAGGGGACGTAACAGGGATTAAACTGATGAGAATAGTACTACAGAAAATACCACTCATATCGGGTGTGACAGTAAATTGCACGGCGCAGACGCAGTGACCGTGGATTAAAACAAAGGGGAGGGAGCCAGCGTTTTTTAAACATCTCCCCGTTCGAAAAATCAATTCAATAAATGGACCCCAGATTTGGGGCGTAACAGGGATTAAACTGATGAGAAGAGAACTGCAGAAAATTCCACTCATATCGGGTTTGAGAGTAAATTGCACGGCGCAGATGCAGTGACCATGGATTCAAACAAAGGGGAGGGAGCCAGCGTTTTTTTAACCATCTCCCCGTTCGAAAAATCTATTCAATTCACCTTTCGGGGACCCTTGGTGTTGTACGTGGCTGGGTGGAGGAAGAAACCTTCAATGACATCAACGGGACATGGCTAGCTTGGTATCCAACCTTGTGCAAATGGGGAGTTTGCGGTTGGTCAAATGGACTGTTTGCGGTTGTTTGCGGTGCATTAAAAGGGGAGTTTGGTCTGTCAATGTCTGTGAAGCGGGCGTAACCCTTACACTACCAGATCGATACAACATCATTCCTGATCGTATACACACACTGGATGTTTTAAACCACGTTGTTCAAAAAAAATTTGGATTGTTAGGTGATTTATGCCCTTTATGGATTAAAACCCAACTCTGCGTCAACTATGTAATTTTCCATGGGAGTTTTGCCATGGATCCCCCTCCGGCATGCCACAGTCCAGGTGTTAGTCCCCTTGAAACAACTTTTCCATCACTACTGTGGCTAGAAAGAGTCCCTGTGGGTTTTAAAATTCGCCTGCCTATTGAAGTCTATGGCGGTTCGCCCGGTTCGCCCGTTCGCGAACATTTGAGGAAATTTGCGTTTGCCGTATGCGAACGGAAAATTTTATGTTCGCGACATCTCTACAGTCGTGGCCAAAAGTTTTGAGAATTACATAAATATTGGAAAAGTTGCTGCTTAAGTTTTTATAATAGCAATTTGCATATACTCCAGAATGTTATGAAGAGTGATCAGATGAATTGCATAGTCCTTCTTTGCCATGAAAATTAACTTAATCCCAAAAAAACCTTTCCACTGCATTTCATTGATGTCATTAAAGGACCTGCTGAGATCATTTCAGTAATCGTCTTGTTAACTCAGGTGAGAATGTTGACGAGCATAAGGCTGGAGATCATTATGTCAGGCTGATTGGGTTAAAATGGCAGACTTGACATGTTAAAAGGAGGGTGATGCTTGAAATCATTGTTCTTCCATTGTTAACCATGGTGACCTGCAAAGAAACGCGTGCAGCCATCATTGCGTTGCATAAAAATGGCTTCACAGGCAAGGATATTGTGGCTACTAAGATTGCACTTCAATCAACAATTTATAGGATCATCAAGAACTTCAAGGAAAGAGGTTCAATTCTTGTTAAGAAGGCTTCAGGGTGTCCAAGAAAGTCCAGCAAGCGCCAGGATCGTCTCCTAAATAGGATTTAGCTGAGGGATCGGAGTGCCACCAGTGCCACCAGTGCAGCAGGCAGGTGTGAGCGCATCTGCACGCACAGTGAGGCGAAGACTTTTGGAAGATGGCCTGGTGTCAAGAAGGGCAGCAAAGAAGCCACTTCTCTCCAAAAAAAACACCAGGGACAGATTGATCTTCTGCAGAAAGTATGGTGAATGGACTGCTGAGGACTGGGGAAAAGTCATATTCTCTGATGAAGCCTCTTTCCGATTGTTTGGGGCATCTGGAAAAAGGCTTGTCCGGAGAAGAAAAGGTGAGCGCTACCATCAGTCCTGTGTCATGCCAACAGTAAAGCATCCTGAGACCATTCATGTGTGGGGTTGCTTCTCATCCAAGGGAGTGGGCTCACTCACAATTTTGCCCAAAAACACAGACATGAATAAAGAATGGTACCAAAACACCCTCCAACAGCAACTTCTTCCAACAATCCAACAACAGTTTGGTGAAGAACAATGCATTTTCCAGCACGATAGAGCACCGTGCCATAAGGCAAAAGTGATAACTAAGTGGCTCGGGGACCAAGACGTTGACATTTTGGGTCCATGGCCTGGAAACTCCCCAGATCTTAATCCCATTGAGAACTTGTGGTCAATCCTCAAGAGGCGGATGGACAAACAAAAACCCACTAATTCTGACAAACTCCAAGAAGTGATTATGAAAAAATGGGTTGCTATCAGTCAGGAATTGGCCCAGAAGTTGATTGAGAGCATGCCTAGTCGAATTGCAGAGGTCCTAAAAAAGAAGGGCCAACACTGCAAATACTGACTCTTTGCATAAATGTCATGTAATTGTCGATAAAAGCCTTTGAAATGTATGAAGTGCGTGTAATTATATTTCACTACATCACAGAAACAACTGAAACAAAGATCTAAAAGCAGTTCAGCAGCAAACTTTGTGAAAACTAATATTTGTGTCATTCTCAAAACTTTTGGCCACGACTGCACATCTAAAGTCATGATTCCTCCCTGCTTCTTGCTTGTGGGCCAATGACTCATTGACCCACAAGCATTTTAAGCAGGGAGGAATCATTTGTTCAGATGGAAAAAATTACGAATATTCTAAAAGCAAATATATAGCAGTATATTCTGTAGTGCTATATACTCGTTTTTTATTACAGATTTTTTCGCAATAAAACAAATATCTTGAATACGAATATTGCCCCTGCCGCTCATCACTACTGCTTCCTGCTGGGTCATTTGCCTTTCCCGCTCCAGCTCCAGCTTGTGCACCTGATCCAGCACCTGGTTCATTTGCTCAACTGTGGGGTGATCTCCATAAAGGGCAAGTCGCCACTCCACCTGCTTCTTTGTGTCCCATATGACAGGACTCTTAACTCTAACTTGAAAAAGTCCAGCTTCAATTGCCAAAGTAGAAAAAGGTATCTTTATTTCAGTGACTTTGTAAAAATAACAGGACAAATTGTTAAACACCATGCTATATATATATATATATATATATATATATGTATATACACTCACCTAAAGAATTATTAGGAACACCTGGTCTATTTCTCATTAATGCAATTATCTAGTCAACCAATCACATGGCAGTTGCTTCAATGCATTTAGGGGTGTGGTCCTGGTCAAGACAATCTCCTGAACTCCAAACTGAATGTCAGAATGGGAAAGAAAGGTGATTTAAGCAATTTTGAGCGTGGCATGGTTGTTGGTGCCAGACGGGCCGGTCTGAGTATTTCACAATCTGCTCAGTTACTGGGATTTTCACGCACAACCATTTCTAGGGTTTACAAAGAATGGTGTGAAAAGGGAAAAACATCCAGTATGTGGCAGTCCTGTGGGCGAAAATGCCTTGTGGATGCTAGAGGTCAGAGGAGAATGGGCCGACTGATTCAAGCTGATAGAAGAGCAACGTTGACTGAAATAACCACTCGTTACAACCGAGGTATGCAGCAAAGCATTTGTGAAGCCACAACACGCACAACCTTGAGGCGGATGGCTACAACAGCAGAAGACCCCACCGGTAATCACTCATCTCCACTACAAATATGAAAAAGAGGCTACAATTTGCACGAGTTCACCAAAATTGGACTGTTGAAGACTGGAAAAATGTTGTCTGGTCTGGTGAGTCTCGATTTCTGTTGAGACATTCAAATGGTAGAGTCCGAATTTGGGGTAAACAGAATGAGAACATGTATCCATCATCTGATGGCTACTTCCAGCAGGATAATGCACCATGTCACAAAGCTTGAATCATTTCAAATTGGTTTCTTGAACATGACAATGAGTTCACTGTACTAAAATGGCCCCCACAGTCACCAGATCTCAACCCAATAGAGCATCTTTGGGATGTGGTGGAACGGGAGCTTCGTGCCCTGGATGTGCACCCCTCAAATCTCCATCAACTGCAAGATGCTATCCTATCAATATGGGCCAACATTTCTAAAGAATGCTATCAGCACCTTGTTGAATCAATGCCA
This sequence comes from Bufo bufo, assembly GCF_905171765.1. Lineage (NCBI taxonomy): Eukaryota > Metazoa > Chordata > Amphibia > Anura > Bufonidae > Bufo > Bufo bufo. Next base: position 47,041,026 of record NC_053396.1, on the reverse strand, counting down.
TGTAGAATTAAGGCAGTTCTGAAGGCAAAAAGGGGTCCAACACCGTATTAGTATGGTGTTCCTAATAATTCTTTAGGTGAGTGTATATCAGTACAAATTGTTAAACACCATGATATATATATATATATATATATATATACCATCCCCCCACATCAACCAATAAGGCTCCTAATTAGGAACAGGTGTAGGGGGATGTACTGATGTTGCACCTATTTGTGGTTCAATGATTTTGATTGAACTTATGCATTCAGCTTTACAGGAGATGCTCACCAAGCCTACTGACCATGAACTGGTAAATAAATCACTATTGTTCAAAACTAGCAATAGGGATTTTTATCCCCTGCAGTCCAGGTCGCCGCCTTTGGACGCCCTATTTGATAGCCTCTCCAATATGTTACTAGATTCTACATCAAAGGAATCCTTATCAGTACAATTCCTCCTTGCTCTGATGAGCTCACCTTTTGGGATATTGCGGATGACATGCGGTGGGTGGCAAGAAGTAGCATGTAATATCGTGTTCCCTGCCGTATCCTTTCTATGTGTCCTGGTGTGAACACTGGCCAAACTGACATTCCCCCCCAGACACAAATCCAAAAAGCAAATCGACTCCAGTTCATACTGAACTTCAAAGGAAATAGAGTCCACACATTGATTCAAATAATCTGCAAACAGTGGTATAGCCGCCACATCACCAAACCATACGATCAGCAGGTCCTCGATGTAGTGACCATACCACTGCGCGCAATCAAATAATGGGTGGGTGTCGATGAGGAGGAAGTTTCTCTCCCACCACGCTATGAATATATTAGCTATGGAGGGAGAGAACTTAGCCCCCATCGACACCCCCGACACCTGTAAATAATATATGTTAGCAAACATAAAAAAATAGTGTCGAAGGAGGAAGTCAGTGACTATGCCCATATACTCCTGGAGCTCCTTTGTGTAGTCACTATGTGTCTAAAAACCAGGACAGTGCCTGTAATGCCAATGTATGAGGAATATTAGTATAAAGGGCCACGACATGTGCCGTGATCCACAAAAAATTCTCTCTCCACTCAAAATCTGAAAAGGCTTGTAGAACAGAACGAGTGTCCTTTATGAAACCTGGTATCATTGGAATCAATGGCTGTAAAAGTGAATAGAGCCATTCTGACATTCTTTCTGAAAAGGATCCAATACCAGCCACTATAGGTCTCAGTGGCGGGGGAAACGAGCCCTTATGGATTTTGGGTAAGGCATGGAAGACAGGGATGATCTGATTCAACACGAATATATAATCACGTTCTTTTTTTAGTCAGAAATCCTGACTCCATTCCTAGGGTTAAAATCCTACCAAGTTTGACTTGAAAAGGGAGGAGGTTTTTTTTTCAGCTCAGCATATATTGCGTTATTTTGTAACATAGTAGAGACCTGTGTCTTATACACTGAGCTGTCTAGAACAACTACCGCTCCACCCTTATCCGTGTTTTTTATAATAAGGTCATCTCTGTTTTCCAAAAACTGCAATACCTTTTTTTCTTCAGCAGACAAATTTAATCGCCGTGTACCTTTTACGAACACCTGATTGTACCTGTCCCATTATCTTGTCATTCAGGACACAAAGGTCCCTTTCAACAAGTTCATGGGAGCAGTCCAAAGCCGGCGACCTGGACTGCAGGTGGCTTGGTGCGCATCTCCTGTAAAGAAGCTGAATGCATAAGTTCAATCAAATTCATTGAACTACAAATAGGTGCAACATCAGTATCGAATAGAGGGGTAACTGTAGCTGTCTTGCTAAACGGATTGACATCTACCAGACCATCATCGGGGCCAGTTATATGATCACTCATATCTGCGGTTTGCCATGGTGGGGACACATCTGGATTGTGTGCACAGGGTATAGAAAGAGTGATGGCCCCCGTCAAAGGAGGCGATCATAGAAGGAAATTATTAAACAGGGAGGCTTACTGGATGTTCCAGTTGGCTACACACTATCCGCAGGGTTTAAACAGCAGATGAGATCTTATTCTGCAATATTAATAGCATATTATATTTATGTAATCCATCTTTGTGCTGTACCAATGCATTGTGCTGCTTTAATGATTGATTTTTTACTTATATGTATTTTTATGAAGTTTAAATGAAGCACATTTACTTGTATAGTTTTATGTTCCAGTATTGCATGTGATTTTAAACCATGCTGTTTGTGCCTCCCCCTACACCTGTTCCTAATTAGGAGCCTTATTAGTGTAGATATGGGGGGATGGTATATATATATATATATAGCATGGTCAGTAAGGTTTTGTATTGTCAGGAAGAAGGACCCCCACTAAACTGGTCGGAAACGCATAACAATTTGTCCTGTTATTTTTACAAAGTCGCTGAAATAAAGATACCGTTTTCTACTTTGGCAATTTAAGCTGGACTTTTTCAAGTTGTAGAATTCATGATTCCCAGGACTTTCCAGGGGCTGCGTCCATGCTCATTGCAAAGGAACACAGGTGAGAGCTGCAGAAACACCTGTTTTTGTAGGACTCTCATCTCGGACCGCTCCTTGTTGCTAGTCTAACTCGCACAACTCCTCGATCATCACGGCTTATTACCAGACGTTCTTCATCGAGTCTCCAGCAGATCTTTCAGGGTCTCCCTCTTTAGAGTCTCATAGTAGCACTCCATCATTACAAAGGGGGGTCCCAGTTGGTGGTTTGAATGTCACTCTAGTGGTGGGATCGATCCCACCGCTGCCACAAAATTGTAACGGGGCCCTTATAACCCAAATGAGTAGCTCCGTACTGTCCCAAGATCATGCCATTCGGACATCCAGAACCATGCAATCCTAATGTCCCCTTTAACTCAGAAAACACCACACACCTCTAGTTCATGTGAACTCAGAACATAAACTGATTTATTGAGGTAAAACAACAGTTTTCATATCCCCCTCCCCAAGATGTGAAGGATAACAACAGTTTTGAATCCCCCCTCTCTCATGGAAGGTCACATAACATTATCACATTCCATTGCCCTTATAAGGCTTTACAGGTAAACAACCTTAAGTACAGCTGTTAATCTGTTGTTGCAGGGCAGAGACTCCGAAGGGGATGGTGGACACAGTTACAGCCCTCATTCTGCATAGGGGAAGAGATGATAGGATTTTTGCACAGTTAATGACACACAACCATGACACTTTCTCTCCTGATGTAACAATAATCACTTGTTCTTTATGTAAGTTGAATGAATAATTTTTGGTGCCTGCACTCCACTGGCCTGAAGTAAAATTGTTATCCAATGACTGTCCAATATACCTCCAGCCACATAATCACTTGATGTTTTCTATCCGGTGAATGCCCAATGTTTGTGACCTGTACTCCACTGGCCTGCATTAAAATTTGATATCCAATGACCTTCTAATATACCTCCAGCCACATAATCACTTGATGTTTTCTGTCCAATGAATGAATAATTTTTGGGGCCTGTAGTCCACTGGCCTGCAGTAAAATTGATATTCAATGAACGTCTAATATACCTTCAGCCACATCATCACTTGATATTTTCTGCACAGTGAATGCCTAATCGTTAGGGCCTCGGAGGAATTCAACACCTATGACGACCACGTGTTATCGAATTTCGCCTATTTTTATTTGGGGTTTATTCAAGAGGGGGGATTTCATTAGCCATGTTTTTAATCCAATTTTATATTTTCAGTTCTTTTAAACAAATGTATTTGACATGTATTTGTACTGGCCTGCAGTAAAATTGATATCCAATGACCGTCTACTATACCTCCAGCCACATAATCACTTGATGTTTTCCGTCCGGTGAATGAATAATTTTTGGGGCCTATAGTCCACAGGCCTGCAGTAAAATTGATATCCATTGACCGTCTAATATACCTATAACAATAGCAAAGACAGATGCCCTTTGCGGTATTACTAAACCCTCAAACTGATTTTAAAATTGAGAGAGGCTGTAATTTGCCCACTGACCCCTGGTATTGCCCATACGGCACAGGTAGGTGAGTGTTAGGTCCCGAGCTACTTGAGAAACCTTGGCGCGGTGCTCGGGCTCAGACATGTCCTACACCGTAGGACATGTTGGCTAATCTCTCAATTTTAAAATCAGTTTGAGGGTTTAGTAAGACTGCAGAGTGCACCTGTCTTTGCTATAGTTATATTGATTATCACATCCACATAATTGCTACCTTGTGTAGGATGTCTATTGTGGAACTTGTGGTTTTGCTGCAGGCATCCCCCACTGTATGCATTTTTGCTGGAAATTGCCATTAGCAACGGGCCACAAGTGCAGGATTTGCTCCCCTGTATATATATATGCACAACTGCATGTGGGTTTGAGCACTTCCTGCCTGTTTAATACCACGCCATTCTTTTCAGTTCGTCTAATATACCTCCAGCCACATAATCGCTTGATGTTTTCTGTACAGTGAATGCATAATGTTTGGGGCTTGTACTCCACTGGCCTGCATTAAAATTGATATCCAATGACCGTCTAATATATATCCAGGCACATAATTACTTGAAGTTTTCTGTCCGGTAAATGTCAAATTTTTGGGCCTGTACTCCCGTGGTCTAAAATAACATTTTTTTTAGGCTCCAGCAGGGCACATTTTTGACAGTTTCCCTTCAAAATGCATAAAAATGGCCCCTGATTAAAATACATATTTTTGTGTGGGAATTTTTGCCATTGATCCTCCTCTATTATGTCACTGTCCATGTTGTGGGATGATTTGTGCACTTCTGGGAAGTAATTGGTGGCTGCAAATATGACTTGAAGGTTTTTTAGGTTCGCTCAGTGGATCCGCCTCCACTGAGAATGCATTGGGGCCAGACGGATGCGTTCGGGGCCGCTCGTGAGCCCCTTCAAACGGTGCGCACGAGCGGACACCCGAACGCTAGTGTGAAAGTAGCCTTAGCAACGGGCCACAAGTGCAGGATCTGCTCCCCTATATATATGCACAACTGCATGTGGGTCTGAGCAGCTCCTGCTAATGCCAACCTGTCTTCTTAGTTTGTATATATAGATTGATATAAGTACTTTCACAAAATACTGATTGAGGGTTGCAATATACCTGCTTCCACAAAATACTGATTAAAGGGTTTGATATTCCTGCTTCCACAAAATATTGATTTGAGGTCTACGATATACCTGCTTCCACAAAATATTGATTGAGGCCTACAAGATTCCTGCTTCCACAAAATACTGATAAAGGGGATTGATATACTTGTTTCCACTAACTATTTATTGAGGCCTGCGAGATACATGCTTCCACAAAATACTGATTAAGGGGATTGATATTCCTGCTTCCAACAAATACTGATTGAGGCCTACCAGATACCTGCTTCCACAAAATACTGATTAAGGGGATTGATATTCCTGCTTCCACAAAATACAAAATAAGGGGATTGATATACCTGCTTCCACAAAATACTGATTAAGGGGATTGATATACCTGCTTCCACCAAATATTGATTGAGTCCTGTGAGATACCTGCTTCCACAAATACTGCTCTTCTCTATAGACTTAGGCACAGGGTCATCTTGAAAATGACAGGCAGAGGAAGAGGCAGGCCATTCCGCAAGGGTCGTATGGAGCAGGTAGGTGCACCAGGCTGTAGCCTAAGTGGGAAGTTGGAGAAGGCACGTGCGATTACTTCAAAGGACGCACCAGGGTTGGTTGAGTGACTCATTCAGCCTTCCGCTTTTGCACCCTGCTCATCCTCTGTATCTGCACCCTCCTCACTCTCTGCTGTGTGCACCCCCAAAGACGCCACCACCACTATAGTCCTTCCACTCGAGTCAGAGGAATTATTTTCCCATTCATTCCCAGACCTAACTGATGCGCAGCCATTCTTGACATCGGATGAGGAAGAGGAGGTAGCAACGGGGCCACAATGTTGACAGTACCCAGATCGCTCCAAGGAGAAAGGTCCCCGCTGTTGCTGCCTTCTCCGAGATCTCAAATGTCAGTGGTGGTGAAGGTGATGATGATGACTTGTCGATGGACATCACATGGGTGCCCAGAAGAGAGGAATAGGAGGGGAGTTCAGAGGGAGAGACTGAGCAGCAGAGAGGGAGCAGAAGCAGGCAGAGCTCGCAGGGCCAGTCACTTCTGGCGCTCCCAGGATGCCGACACATGGCTCAACACGTCCTGCCTCTTCTCCCTCTACTTCTCCTCTCTCCTCCCATTTGTCCTCCACTCCACCTTCCACCGTATCGTCGTCGCGTTCATCTGGCAGAAGGCAGGACCCAGTGTTCGAACGTTAAAAGTTGATGACACCGGATAACCCTCTTGCCCAACAGCTGACCGCTGGCTTGTCGGAAATGCTAGCCCGTCTACTAGTGCCATATAAACTGGTGGACTCGGAGGCCTTTAGAAAATTTGTGGCCTTTGGCACACCACAATGGAAGGTCCCCGGAAGGAAATATTTCTCCTAGAAGGGTATTTCAGAGCTATATGGCCACGTTCAGCAGCAAGTAAATATATCTCTGGCACACAGTGTTGGTGCCAAGATACATCTGACCACAGACACGTGGTCTAGCAAAAAAACGGGCAGGGAAGGTACATAACTTTTACTGCCCACTGGGTGAACCTTCTGACGGCCGTCAAGGGTGTAACCCGTGGCTCCCGTGTGGCTTTGGTGTTACCACCACAGATTGCATGTAGGCCTGCCTCTTCTTCTCCTACTCCATACCCCATCTCCTTCTCGGCTGACTCCTCCTTTTCCACTGCTACTGCCTCTTCCGCTGCGCCCCCCCAAGCTCCCTAGAACCTATTCGACGTGCCAGGTGAGACATTGCCATGCTGTGCTGTGGCTGTTATGCCTGGAAGCCATGAGCCACACCAGTCCTGCACTGCTTTCAGCTCTGCGGTCACAGGCCGATCAGTGGTTATCCTCGCTCAATTTGACAGTTGGTAAAGTGGTGTGCGACAACAGTGCCAATATGCTGAGCGCGCTGAAACAGGGCAAAATGACACACCCTGGGGTATTTGGCAACAAATTACTTCATGGCTAAGTACAGGACATGTGCCATGCATGGCACATGCATGGCACATGTCCTGTACTTAGCCATGAAGTAATTCGTTGCCAAATACCCCAGGGTCCAGGATGTCTTGCGGCAGGTCAGGAAAATCTCTGGCCATTTTAGAAGATCTTACACGTCCATGGCTCACCTTGCTGACGTTCAGCGGCGACACCACCTGCACGTCAGACATCTGATTTATGACTGCCTGACGAGCTGGAACTCCACCTTGTATATGCTTGATAGGCTGCTCTAGCAGAAATGTGCCGTTAACGACTACCTGCATGAACTCTGCGGCAGGACAGGTTCTGGGGAGCTTTTTTTTTTTCACCGCGCCAGTGGCTGCTCATACACGACGCATGCAGACTTCTGCGGCCATTTGATTTGATCACCAAACTGGTCAGTCGCAGCCAGAGTGCCATCAGTGACATCGTACCTCACGCCTTCTTTCTGGAGCGTGCATTGCATCGTGTCATTGATCAAGCGATCAAGGAGAAGGAGCAGGAAGATGAGGAAATCGAAATGCTGAATGAATTCCCAGGGGAGGCTACTCCTTCTAAGACAAGTCAGCAGGAGTCTGAAGAGGAGTCAGAGGAAGATGGTGGCTGGGGGGAGGAGGAGGAGCAAGAAGAGCAGTATTTGAGGGGGACTTTAAACTTTTTGGGGATCCCTGGTGTTGTCCGTGGCGCTCCACCGCTTCCAATTTAGTGAAAATGGGGGCTTTAGTATTTGAAGAAGGAACCCCGTATAAAAATCATAAAGGGCAAGGACCAGTACTGTGTGGCAACGTACTTAGACCCCCGGTACAACTACAAAATGTCGGACATGTTACCAGCATCACAGAGGGCTGTCAGAATGCAGCATTTCCAGGCCTTGCTGCGAGAGATGCTGCATTCTTCTGTTGTGGGCCCTGGCAGAGGAATTTTCACTGTGGGAATTCACTCTGGTAGTTATGATTAGCGGGTGCAGCACAGAGGCAAAGTACAATTTCTTGGTTCAAAACATCAGTATTTATTCACACGTAAAAGCAAAACAAAAACACAAATTGCTTGGTGATCGTTCACACACATGAAAAGTTCATATACAAAACAGTCACCTTTTCTCCTGGGTGTTGCTTCACACCCTGTCGGAAGTTCTGCTTTGTCAAGTCCACAGGCAGGCGTTAGGCGGCCTGTTCCCCCTCATAAGGGTCTTAGCCCTTCAGCCTTACTCAAGCCGCGGATCACAACACAGCCCTCAGATCACAGGACACAGACCACCTGAGTTCCACTGTCAGACAAAGGTAATCCTTTCCACCTGGCAGTGCTGGCTGGTTTATACGCCTGGCAAAACCCGGCCTGGAACATGGGGAGTAGTCACCCACCCAGCACTTTGACTACTCCTAGTAAGAGCCGTCCCGGATCAGCTATTATAGCCATACTAAGTATCAAGGTGACAAACATCAACAGCTGCTGACACATAAAAACCGACTCTTACTACACCGAGGCCAGGAACCTCGGTGTCAAGTACCTATCATCCACGATGATTCTTTGTACCTTTTTACACCACCCACAGCGAAACAGGTGAGGGTACCAATCCTACCACGCCTGCAAGAAGAAGGTGGTTTGAAGATGTGTTGGTCACTTCGCATATGAGATCATTCTTTCAGCCAACCCATCGACAGACGCCCTCTGGATCCAGCCTCAGGGAACAACTAGACCAACAGGTGTCTGACTACATCGGGTTAACAGCCGATGTGGACGTTCTGAGAAGCAAGGAACCCCTGGACTACAGGGTGTGCAGGCTTGACCTGTGGCCAGAGCTGGCACAATTTGCCATGGAACTCTTGGCTTGACCATCGTCGAGTGTCCTGTCCGAAAAGACGTTCAGCGCAGCAGGGGGGATTGTGACCGATAAGCACAATCGCCTTGCTCACGACAGTGTGGACTACCTCACATTTGTAAAAATGAATGAGGCATGGATATCTGAAGAATTCAACACCTGTGACGTCCACGTGTAATTGAATTTCCTCATGCCAGCGCACACATATCAGCCACCAACCAGAACAAAGAATGGTCCTTGTCTTATGTATATACAGCGGCATAAAAAAACACTTTTCTGTAATGTGAATGCCTAATTTTTGGAGCCTGTACTGGCAGACAGTAACATTTGTATCAAGTGACCGCCTAATGTACCTCCAGCCATATCATCACAAGTTATTTTCTGTCAGTTGAATGCCAAATTTTTGGAGCCTGTATTGGCCTACAGTAAAATATGTATCCAGTGACTGTCTAATGTACCTCCAGCCACATGATCACAAGTTCTTTTCTGTCAGGTGAATGCCAAAATTTTGGAGCCTGTACTGGCCTACAGTAAAATTTGTATCCAGTGACCGCCTAATTTGCCTCCAGCCACATCATCACAAGTTTTATTCTGACAGGTGAATGCCTAATTTTTGGGGCCTGTACTTCAGTGGCCTACAGTAAAATTTTTATCCAGTGACAGCCTAGTGTACCTACAGCCACATCATCACAAGTTATTTTCTGTCAGGTGAATGCCTAATTTTTGGGGCCTGTACTGGCCTACAGTAAAATTTGTATCCAGTAACCGCCTAATTTACCTCCAGCCACATCATCATAAGTTCTTTTGTGTCACGAGAATACCTAATTTTTGGGGCCTGTATTGGCCTACAGTAAAAAAAAATTGCCAGTGACCACCTAATGTACCTCTAGCCACATGATCACAAGTTCTTTTCTGCCAGGTGAATGCCGAATTTTTAGGGCCTTTACTGGCCTACAGTAAAATTTGTATCCAGTGACCACCTAATGTACCTCTAGCCACATGATCACAAGTTCTTTTCTGCCAGGTGAATGCCGAATTTTTAGGGCCTTTACTGGCCTACAGTAAAATTTGTATCCAGTGACCGCCTAATGTACCTCTAGCCACATGATCACAAGTTCTTTTCTGTCAGGTGAATACCTAATTTTTGGGGCCTGTATTGGCCTACAGTAAAATTTTTAGCCAGTGACCACCTAATGTACCTCTAGCCACATGATCACAAGTTCTTTTCTGCCAGGTGAATGCCGAATTTTTGGGCCCTTTACTGGCCTACAGTAAAATTTGTATCCAGTGACCGCCTAATGTACCTCTAGCCACATGATCACAAGTTCTTTTCTGTCAGGTGAATGCCTAATTTTTGGGGCCTGTACTCCAGAGGCCTACAGCAGTGATGGCCAGTTCGCAGTGTTTGCCAACGAACACATGCGGGCTGCCATCTTGACTCACATGTCCGGCGATGCACAGGTAAGCCCTTACCTGTGTCTCTGCTGCGAGCCGGTCTGACATCAAATTTTGTCACCGGGAGCAGGTAGATCCGAGAACAGCCGCCGGAGGCCTTCATCGGGCTGTTCTCGGAACTGCCTGCTCCCGGTGACCGCATTTGTTTCAGACCGGCTCACGACACAGGCACAGGAAAGGGCTTATCTGTACATCGCCGGACTTGTGAGTTAAGATGGCAGCCAGCATGTGTTCGTTGGCGAACACTGCGAACTGGCCATCACTGGTCTACAGTAACATTTGTATCCAGTGACCGCCTAATGTACCTCCAGCCACATCATCACAAGTTATTTTCTGTCAGGAGAATGTCTAATTTTTGGGGCCTGTACTGGCCTACAGTAAAATTTGTATCCAGTGACCACCTAAATTACCTCCAGCCACATCATTACAATTTCTTTTCTGTCAGGTGAATGCCTATTTTTTGGGGCCTGTACTGGTGTACAGTAACATTTTTAGCCAGTGACCGCCTAATGTACTTTCAGCCACATCATTAAAAGTTATTTTCTGTCAGGTGAATGCATATTATTTAGGGCCTGTACAAGACTACAGTAAAATTTGTATCCAGTGACCTCCTAATGTACCTCCAGCCACATCATCGCAAGTTCTTTTTTGTCAGATGAATGCATATTTTTGGGGGCCTGTACTGGCTTAGAGAAAAATTTATAGCCAGTGACCGCTTAATGTACCTCCAGCCACATCATCACAAGTTCATTTCTGTCAGGTGAATGCCTAATTGTGGGGGCCTGTACTGGCCTACAGTAAAAATTTGTATCCAGTAACCGCCTAATGTACCTCCATCCACATCATTACAAGTTCTTTTCTTTCAGGTGAATGCCTAATTTTATAGGCCTGTACTGGCCTACAGTAAAATTTTTAGCCAGTGACCGCCTAATTTACCTCTAGCCACATGATCACAAGTTCTTTTCTGCCAGGTGAATGCCTAATTTTTGGGGCCTGTATTCCAGTGACCTGCAGTAAAATTTGTATCCATTGACGACCTAATGTACCTCCAGCCACATCATCACAAGTTCTTTTCTACCAAGAGAATGCCTAATTTTTTAAATCTGTACTGGCCTACAGTAAAATTTGTATCCAGTGACAGCCTAATGTACCTCCAGCCGCATCATCACAAGTTCCTTTCTATCAGGTGAATGCCTATATTTTGGGGGGCTGTACTCCAGTGGCCTACAGTAAAATTTGTATCCAGTGACCACCTAATGTACCTCTAGCCACATCATTACAAGTTCTTATTTGTCAGGTGAATGACTAATTTCTGGGGCCTGTACTGGCCTACAGTAAAATTTGTAGCCAGTGACCGCCTAATGTACCTCAACCCACATCACAAGTTATTTTCTGTCAGGTGAATGCCTAATTTTTTGACCTGTACTGGCCTACAGTAAAAGTTGTAGCCAGTGACCGCCTAATGTACCTCCAGCCACATCATCACAAGTTATTTTCTGTCAGGAGAATGTCTAATTTTTGGGGCCTGTACTGGCCTACAGTAAAATTTGTATCCAGTGACCACCTAAATTACCTCCAGCCACATCATTACAATTTCTTTTCTGTCAGGTGAATGCCTATTTTTTGGGGCCTGTACTGGTGTACAGTAACATTTTTAGCCAGTGACCGCCTAATGTACATTCAGCCACATCATTAAAAGTTATTTTCTGTCAGGTGAATGCATATTATTTGGGGCCTGTACAAGACTACAGTAAAATTTGTATCCAGTGACCTCCTAATGTACCTCCAGGCACATCATCGCAAGTTCTTTTTTGTCAGATGAATGCATATTTTTGGGGGCCTGTACTGGCTTAGAGAAAAATTTATAGCCAGTGACCGCTTAATGTACCTCCAGCCACATCATCACAAGTTCTTTTCTGTCAGGTGAATGCCTAATTGTGGGGGCCTGTACTGGCCTACAGTAAAAATTTGTATCCAGTAACCGACTAATGTACCTCCATCCACATCATTACAAGTTCTTTTCTTTCAGGTGAATGCCTAATTTTATAGGCCTGTACTGGCCTACAGTAAAATTTGTAGCCAGTGACCGCCTAATGTACCTCCAGCCACATCATCACAAGTTATTTTCTGTCAGGAGAATGTCTAATTTTTGGGGCCTGTACTGGCCTACAGTAAAATTTGTATCCAGTGACCACCTAAATTACCTCCAGCCACATCATTACAATTTCTTTTCTGTCAGGTGAATGCCTATTTTTTGGGGCCTGTACTGGTGTACAGTAACATTTTTAGCCAGTGACCGCCTAATGTACTTTCAGCCACATCATTAAAAGTTATTTTCTGTCAGGTGAATGCATATTATTTGGGGCCTGTACAAGACTACAGTAAAATTTGTATCCAGTGACCTCCTAATGTACCTCCAGCCACATCATCGCAAGTTCTTTTTTGTCAGATGAATGCATATTTTTGGGGGCCTGTACTGGCTTAGAGAAAAATTTATAGCCAGTGACCGCTTAATGAACCTCCAGCCACATCATCACAAGTTCTTTTCTGTCAGGTGAATGCCTAATTGTGGGGGCCTGTACTGGCCTACAGTAAAGATTTGTATCCAGTAACCGCCTAATGTACCTCCATCCACATCATTACAAGTTCTTTTCTTTCAGGTGAATGCCTAATTTTATAGGCCTGTACTGGCCTACAGTAAAATTTTTAGCCAGTGACCGCCTAATTTACCTCTAGCCACATGATCACAAGTTCTTTTCTGCCAGGTGAATGCCTAATTTTTGGGGCCTGTATTCCAGTGACCTGCAGTAAAATTTGTATCCATTGACGACCTAATGTACCTCCAGCCACATCATCACAAGTTCTTTTCTACCAAGAGAATGCCTAATTTTTTAAATTTGTACTGGCCTACAGTAAAATTTGTATCCAGTGACAGCCTAATGTACCTCCAGCCGCATCATCACAAGTTCCTTTCTATCAGGTGAATGCCTATATTTTGGGGCCTGTACTCCAGTGGCCTACAGTAAAATTTGTATCCAGTGACCACCTAATGTACCTCTAGCCACATCATTACAAGTTCTTTTTTGTCAGGTGAATGACTAATTTCTGGGGCCTGTACTGGCCTACAGTAAAATTTGTAGCCAATGACCGCCTAATGTACCTCAACCCACATCACAAGTTATTTTCTGTCAGGTGAATGCCTAATTTTTTGACCTGTACTGGCCTACAGTAAAAGTTGTATCCAGTGACCGGCTAATGTACCTACAGCCGCATCATCACAAGTTCCTTTCTGTTAGGCGAATGTCTAATTTTTGGTGTATGTACTCACGTGGCCTAAAAAAATAAAATCTTTCTAGGCTCCAGCAGGCCACATTTTTGAGAGTTTTCCTTTAAGACGCATAAAAATGGCCCCTGGTTAAAATACATATTTTTGGTGGAATTTTTGCCAGTGATCCCCCTCTGGTATGTTACTGTCCATGTTGTAGGACTATTTGTGCACTTCTAGTAAGTATTTGGTGGCTGCAAATATCACCTGAAGTTTTTTCAGGTTTGCCTGACATTAAAGTCAATGGGGCCCGCCGCAAATGCGCGGTTCACGAATATTTGATCGCCCCGGATGATGTTCGTCCATCACTATTTAGAACATTTTACTGCACCGCACAAGGGCAAATAAGACTTAAAAATAATTCTTTGTATTAAACCCTGTTAATGGCTGTAACACCCCAATAACAAGAAAGGTTTCCTGGAATAATAGAGCTGTGTAATGGCAATTTGGGTCCCCAGTTAGTGCAGCAAGGTGTAATAGGATTGTTCCTATTTTCCGGGCTGTAACTTCCCCTACTGAACCCTGTTCAACATAAATGCTGTGGAATGATTCCCCCCTATCCTTTCCCTACTCCTTGATTAATCTTTCCCTGCACTTGTAAATCGTTTTTTTAGCACTGTCCATAGCGCCTGCTGATGTCTCTCCCTGCACTAAGTACACTGAAAAATGGCAGAATCCAAGATGGCTGAGGCTGTAGCATCACAGGGCTGCCTGGCTGCTGATTGGCTACATGCATGGCATTATTGGTGATCCTGCCTTCCCAGAGTTCCTTGCTCCATGTCCTCACACGTGCAGCAACCATTTTAGGAAAAAATGAGTGAGGAAATTTGGATTTGTTGCGAATCAAATTTTTCCTGAAATTCGGATCAAATTCCATTTCGGCATCTTCGATTCGCTCATCTCTAGTCATTATCCATTAGGTTGGCATAATTATAAGTAACTCCTTCTGTGTCTTTACTAATAGACATGCCTTCTATTTTAAAAGGTTGTTTTATATTAGAATTTTCTGGCTCACATTAATATTCTCTATTTATGTCTTTATCCGTCATCCTATTTATCCTCCCTCCCGCAGATTTTCTCTTGGTGCTCTTTGCGCTACTGTCTACTGTTGCAGTCATTCGTTATCCAAAAAAAGGAATCATGTATATAGGTAAGGGTATGGCAGATGACCTTTCACCATACACACTTACTTGTTTAATTAGCTGCTTTCAGATGCCAGCAGCAATTTTGCTATCTAATTTCAAAGATGGGACATGTTGATTTGTCAGAGTGTAAGGTCAAATATTTAACCAGACTATGTTCAATGATACAGTTGGAAATTTGAGTTTGAAGGTAGTTAAAAATAAAAAAATGTAAATAGCTACAGTAGATGTTTTGTAGGCAGTTCCATTGCTGTCAGGCTCTGTTCACAACTTGGTTGCACTGTCTCTTTAGGTGGTAAGAATAGCATCTAACGCAATACTTTTCTTGCTTTTAAAAAATAGAAACCTAAAAGTGGATTCTTAATGTCCACTTTTAGTCATATCAAAACAAGTCCTATACCATTTTGCTATTATTTTGGCAGGGAAAACCATGAGGGTGGAAGGAGATAAAGGATCACATCTTACTGGGAGGTAGTGGGGTGGGGAACTGGATATACAGTAATTGCCTGAGAGGCTTACAGACAGCATGGATCATCCGATCAGGGGCAATAGGCAGGGAGATGCCAAGCTGAACCAGCAGAAGTGCCATAGTGTGTTCAGCTTCTGAACTGGAAAGAGTGTGTATGGCAGTGTTACAAGTGCAGTACCACAGTCCCAGGGGTAACTGTAATTGTTTTATAATGTCATGGTAATGTAATGTTCTGCAATTCATGTAATTTTATGCACTGTATACTCAGTATGTTTAAGCATTAGATAAGCGTGGCCAGGACTAAGCATCCTGACCAGCCCTCTCTGGAGCTTAGGGTGTGGGCAGGCCCATATCTCTTGTTCCAAAAGATTCCAGTAAAAGTAGTGGTAAGAGGGGGGAGGAAGGTAACAGTCTCTGTGTGCTCCTCTCCTCCAAACTTCAGGTCCAAGCCCTGGAGCCCCGAAGCCCTGAACCTCCACAAGCTCCTGGAGGAGGAGGATTTGCATGACTAAAACAAGAGAGAGACACAGCAAGGTAACTCAGCTTAAATCATTCCAGACCCTGCTCCTCCAAAGGGATAACATTTTAAGACACTATATGCACAGCAGAATTGAGGACACTACACCCACAGATGCCAGATTGTAGTTGCTAGCCAGAGATACCAGACACTGAGACTTTAGACACAGAGTAATTATTGCTACAAACTGCTTGCTCATCTCATGCTTTGACATCTGGGAAGAAACTTCATTTTACAAACTTCTGCTGAATGTACTGCTGCTAATTAGATTTTACAGACAGTACTTTTGTTACGTTCAACCTGCTGGTCTCTGACTCTCATAACACCACAAACTGGCGATTGCAATTCCATCACATACCCTGCCACACCCGCATGACCATTAAACCATGAGCCCTCCAGAAATAACATCAGGCAGGAGGCCCATGGCTGCAGGGAGTGACCTGAGGAAACAGTGTGCCAATCCTAGGGAGTGAAAGCTTGAGGAATTATACCATGACACATCATTATCAGGGTCACTACCACTAGTGATGGACGAACATCGGCCGGGACCGGAATACAGGCCCCAAAAAATAGGCATTCACCTGACAGAAAAGAACTTGTGATTTTGTGGCTGGAGGTACATTAGGCGGTAACTGGCTAAAAAATTAACTATAGGCCAGTACAGGCCCCAAAAATTAGGCATTCACCTGACAGAAAAGAACTTGCGCTGATGTGACTGGAGGGTACATTAGGTGGTCACTGGATAAAAATTTTACTGTAGGCCACTGGAGTACAGGCCCCAAAATTTTGGCTTTCACTTGACAGAAAATAACTTGTGATTATGTGGCTTGAGGTACATTAGGCGGTCACTGGCAAAACAATTTACTATAGGCCAGTATAGGCCCCAAAAATTTGGCATTCTCCTGACAGAAAAGAAATTGTGATGTGGCTGGAGGTACATTAGGCAGTCACTGGATACAAATTTTACTGTCTGCCAGTACAGGCCCCAAAAATTAGGCATTCACCTGTAAGAAAAGGCCTTTTATGCCGCTGTATATACATAAGACAAGGACCATTCTTTGTTCTGGGTGATGGCGGATATGTGTGGGCTGGTATGAGAAAATTCAATTACACAAGGTCGTCACATGTGTTGAATTCCTCTAAAATTTATGCCTCAATCATTTTTAGAAATGTGAGGTAGTCCACACTGTCGTAAGCTAGGCGAGTGCGCATATCGGTCACGATCCCCCCTGCTGCGCTGAACGTCCTTTCGTACAGGACACTCAATGAGGGGAAAGCCAAGAGTTCCATGGCAAATTGTGCCAGCTGTGGCCACAGGTCAAGCCTGCACACCCATTAGTCCAGGGGATCCTCGCTTCTCAGAGCGTCCACATCGGCCGTTAACCCGATGTAGTCGGACACCTGATGGTCTAGTCATTCCTGAAGGCTGGATCTGGAGGGTGGCTGTCGATGGGTTGGCCGCAAAAATGATCTCATATTCGAAGTGTCCAACACATCTTGAAAACGTCCTCTTCTTGAAGGCGCGGTAGGATTGGTACCCGCCCCTGTTTTGCTGGGGGTGGAAATTCCTCTGCCAGCGCCCGCAACAGCTGAATGCAGCATCTCTCGCATAAAGAACTGGAAATTCAGCATTCTGACAGCCATCTGTGATGCTGGTAACATGTCCGCCATTTTGTGTTTGTGCCGGGGGTCTAAGTACGTTGCCACCCTTTACTGGTCCTTGCAATTTAAACTTTTTATATGGGGGTCCCTCTTTAAACACTGGAGCATGAAGGCCCCCATTTACGCTAAATTGAAATCTATGGAGTGCCCTCGCTCCTGCTCATCGCCTAGGAGAATGTCGTCCTCGGTCTCCTTCCCCCAGCCACGGCCAACACCAGGGAGTAAAGCCTGTTCTACTTTCTCCTCCTTCCCTAAGCCACCATCCTCCTCTGATTCCTCTTCAGACTCCTGCTGACTTGTCTCGGATGGAGTAGCCCCCCCTGGGAATTCATTCAGCATTGCGACCTCCTGATATTCCTGCTCCTTCTCCTCGACGGCTTGATCAATGACACGATGCAATGCACGCTCCAGAAAGAAGGCGTGAGGTACGATGGTGCCCTGGCTGTGGATGACCAGTTTGGTGATCTCATCAAATGGTCGCAGAAGTCTACATGCGTTGCGCATGAGCAGCCACTGGCGCGGTGAAAAGAAACCAAGCTCCCAGAACCTGTACTGCTGCAGAGTTCATGCAGGTAGTCATTAACGTCATGTTCCTGCTGGAGCAGCCTATCAAGCATATACAAGGTGGAGATGCAGTGCGTCGGGGTGTCACAAATCAGACATCTGACGGGCAAGTGGTGTCACCGCTGAACGTCAGCAAGGTGAGCCATGGCCATGTGAGATCTTCTAAAATGGCCATAGATTTTCATGGCCTGCCGCAAGACGTCCTGGAACCCGGGGTATTTGGCAACAAATCGCTGCAAGACTAAGTTCAGGACGTGTGCAATGCATGGCACTTGTGTCATTTTGCCCTATTTCAGTAGGCTCAGCAGATTTGCACCGTTGTCTCACACCACTTTACCAACTGTCAAATTGAGTAGGGTTAGCCACTAATCGGCATTTGACCGCAGAGCTGAAAGCAGTGCAGGACCGGTGTGGCTCTTCGCTTCCAGGCACAACAGCCGTAGCACAGTATGGCAAAGTCTCAACTGGGACGTCGAATAGGTTCTGGGGAGCTTTCGTGGCAAAGCGGAAGAGGCGGTAGCAGTGGAAAATGAGGATTCAGCCGAGGAGGAGACAAAGGATGGAGTAGGAGGAGGAGAAGAAGAGGAAGGCCTGAATGCAATCCTTGGCAGTAACACCAAATCTACACGGGAGCCACGGGTTACATGCTTGATGGCCGTCAGAAGGATCACCCAGTGGGCAGTAAAAGTTATGTACCTTCCCTGCCCGTGTTTGCTAGACCATGTGTCTGTGGTCAGATGTATCTTGACACTGACACTGTGTGCCAGAGATATATTCACTTGCCGCTGAACGTGGCCATATATCTCTGGGATGCCCTTCTAGGAGAAATATTTCCTTCAACGGACTTTACATTGCGGTGTGCCAATGGCCGCAAATTTTCTAAAGGCCTCCGAGTCCACCAGTTTATATGGCAGTAGTTGGCAGGCTAGCAGGTCCGACAAGCCAGTGGTCAGTCGTTGGGCAAGAGGGTTATCCGACGTCATCAACTTTTTACGCTTGAACATTTGGGCCATGGAAGCTTGCCTTTTCCCATATGAATGCGATGATGGCATGGTGGAAGATGGAGTGGATTGCAAATGGAGGAGAGAGGAGAAGAGGCAGAATGTGGAGCAACGGGAGTGTGGCTTTGTGGGATCGGATGGCATTGCTCCCACTAGTCTCGGTGATGGGAGATCAGGTGCCTT
Organism: Bufo bufo; assembly: GCF_905171765.1. NCBI lineage: Eukaryota > Metazoa > Chordata > Amphibia > Anura > Bufonidae > Bufo > Bufo bufo. Next base: position 47,021,874 of record NC_053396.1, on the reverse strand, counting down.
CTTAAGGCGGTCGTCCCTAGGTGAGAGTTGGGCTTACCGCGACTTATGCGTTGACAGCACAGGCTGCAGATGACAACACTATTGTCAGCAGCTGACACGTTAAGAAAAGCCCACACTGCGGAGCCATGTGCCGGCGTTCTGGGAGCGCCAGAAGTGACCATGCATGAGGGATGACTCGCTCCAGATTAATTTGCAGTCTGCTTTTTGGCTCCTGTGCCCTGCGAGCTCTGTCTGCTTTTTCTCTTTCTCCTCCCTCTCTGCTGCTCTGTCTCTCCCTCTAAACTCCCCTCCTCTTCCTCTCTTGTGGGCACGACACGTCATCATCGTCACCTTCACCACCACTGACACTTGAGATCTCTGGGAAGGCAGCAACAGCAGGGACCACCCTCCTTGGGCTGATCTGGGTACTCTCTTCAGACCGCGGGGTGACGGCTGTTGCTACCTCCTCTTCCTCATCCGATGTCAAGAATGGCTACGCATCGGTAAGGTCTAAAAATCGATCGGAAAATAATTCCTCTGACTCAAGTGGAGGGGCTATGGTGGTGGTGGTGTCTTTGGGGATGCACACAGCAGAGAGTGAGGAGGGTGCAGAAGCAGAAGTCTGAATGAGCCACTCAACCAACTCTGGTGCGTCCTTTGAAGTAATCGCACGCGCCTTCTCCAACTTCCCACTTAGGCTCGAGCCTAGTGCACCAGCCAAACCCCTACCACACCTGCGGGATGCCCTGCCTCTTCCTCTGCCTGTCATTTTCAAAATGAGCATGTGCCTAAGTTCCTAGAGAAGAGCAGTATTTTGTGAAAGCAGATATATCGCAGGCCTCAATCAATATTTGGTGGAAACAGGTATATCAAACCCCTTAATCAATAATTTGTGGAAACAGGTATATCGCAGCCCTCAATCAGTATTTTGTGGAAGCTGGTATATCAAACCCCTTAATCAGTATTTTGTGGAAGTAGGTATATTGCAGGCCTCAATCAATATTTGGTGTAAACAGGTATATCAAACCCCTTAATCAGTATTTTGTTGAAACAGGTAAGTAGCAGCCATCAATCAGTATTTTGTAAAAGGTATATCAAACCCCTTAATCAGTATTTTGTGGAAGCAGGTGTATCACAGCCCTCAGTCATTATTTTGTGGAAGCAGGAATATCAAACCCCTTAATCATTATTTTGTGGAAGGAGGTATATTGCAGTCATCAATCAGTATTTTTGTGGAAGCAGGTATATCAAACCCCTTAATTAGTATTTTGCTAAAGCAGGTATATCGCAAGCCTCAATCAATATTTGGTTGGTACAGGTATATCGCAGCCGTCAATCAGTATTTTGTGGAAGCAGGTATATCGTAGGCCTCAATCAATATTTGGTGGAAACACGTATATCAAAACCCTTAATCAGTATTTTGTGATAGCAGATATATCAAACCCCTTAATCAGTATTTTGTGAAAGCAGGTATATCGCTTCCCTCAATCAGTATTTTGCGGAAGCAGTTATTTTAAACCCCTTAATCAGTATTCTGTGGAAGCAGGTATATCGCAGCCCTTAATTAGAGATGTCCCGAACTATTCGCCGGCGAACAGTTCCCGGCGAAAATCGCTTGTTCGCGTTCGCCGCGGTGGGCGAACATATGCAATGTTCAGTCCGCTCCCTATAATGTACGTCATCATTGAGCAAACTTTGACCCTGTACCTCACAGTCAGCAGACACATTCCAGCCAATCAGCATACCCTCCCTCCCAGACCCTCCCACCTCCTATCAAAAAGCAAGGACAGCATCCATCTTAGATTCATTCTGAAGCTGCAGTCTTAGTGAGAGCAGGGAGAGTGCAGCTGCTGCTGAATAAATAGGGAAATCGTTAGCTAGGCCAGTGTTCTGTGTCCACTCCAGTCCTCAAAGACTCATCTGATCTGCTGTAAGGACAGCGTCCTGACAGCACCCCAAAAAGCCCTTTTTAGGGCTAGTACATCAGTATTTTTTTTTTTTTTCTTCTCTGTAATATAAATTGCAGTTGCCTGCCAGTGTGTCAGACACACAGAGTGTACTGTGCCCACTGCCAGTGCCCACCACTCATATCTAGTGGCAAAGTAACTTGCATTTAAGACAGTAAAACAATTTTTTCTCTGTAATATAATTGCAGTTGCCTGCCAGTGTGTGTCAGGCCCACAGAGTGTACTGTGCCCACTGCGAGTGCCCACCACTCATATCTGGTGGCACAGTAGCTTGCATTTAAAACAGTAAAATCATTTTTTTCTCTGTAATATAATTGCAGTTGCCTGCCAGTGTGTGTCAGGCCCACAGAGTGTACTGTGCCAACTGCCAGTGCCCACCACTCATATCTGGTGGCACAGTAGCTTGCATTTAAAACAGTAAAACAATTTTTTCTCTGTAATATAATTGCAGTTGCCTGCCAGTGTGTGTCAGGCCCACAGAGTGTACTGTGCCCACTGCCCACCACTCATATCGGGTGGCACAGTACCTTGCACGCATAGTATCACTAATCTAAAAAAAAATGACAGGAAGAGGCAGGCCACCCCGCAGGGGCCGTCGTGGTGCTGTGATTTCCTTTGGCCCTAGAATAATGCCCAGTGTTCAGAGGCCACGTACCCTGAACTCGAAAAGTTCTGAGGACATAGTTGACTGGCTAACACAGGACACCCAATCTTCTACAGTTTCTGCTCGCAACCTTGACGCACCATCCTCCTCCAGCTCAGCTTCGGGCACCTCTCAAGTTACCACTCCCCCGCCTGCCGCCACCACCAACACTAGCACCACAGCTGCTTCACTTGATCTGTCAGAGGAGTTATTTACACATCAGTTGCAAGAAATGAGTGATGCGCAACCATTATTGCCAGAGGATGTAGATAACAGGGATATGTCTCAGTCAGGCAGCATTACACACATGGACATACGGTGTGATGATGATGTTGTACCCGCTGCTGCTTCCTTTGCTGAGTTGTCAGATACAAGTGAAGCAGTTGATGATGATGATGTGTCCGTGGATGTCACGCGAGTGCCCGCTCGAATAGAAGAAGAACAGGGGGAAAGTTTAGATGGGGAGACAGAGAGGAGGAGGAGACAAGTTGGAAGCAGGGGGAGGTCGTCGCAAGGAGCTAGTGGCACAGCATGTATCGGCACCCGGGGTCAGCCAGACAGCACGCCAATCAACGCATGCTGTTGCCACCACCAGAATGCCGTCATTGCAAAGCTCAGCAGTGTGGCATTTTTTTGTGTGTCTGCCTCTGATAACAGCGTTTGCAACCTGTGCCAAAAGAAACTGAGTCGTGGGAAGTCCAACACCCACCTAGGTGCAACTGCTTTGTGAAGGCACATGATCTCATATCACAAACGCCTATGGGATCAACAGATGATGAAAAGCGGCACACAAACTCAAAGCCACCATCCTCCTCCTGGTCCAGCATCTTCAGCCACGTCAACCACTGCTGTCCTCCTTGCCCCCTCTCAACCACCCGCCACTCCGCCTCTCACCTTCAGCAGTTCATGCTCATCTGCCCACAGTCAGGTGTCTGTCAAGGAAATGTTTGAGCGTAAGAAGCCAATGTCACAGAGTCACCCCCTTGCCCGGCGTCTGACAGCTGGCTGTCACGAGTTGGAGGTCCCAGGAGAGACCACCGTGTCGTCAAGCAATAAACGGAAATCAGGTACAGACACATAAGAGTTTATTGCACAAACAAAAACATGAAAGGCAGCACAGAGAAAACATGAGCTCTATGTACCGTCAGCACAGTGGGAGAAACCCCCACTGCGCCACTGTCTAGTAATACTCCAGAGGGACATGACTAAGCAACTCCTGGTGTTCACTAGAGCCCTAGATGGTAGGGTTAGACTTTGCCGCAGGAAGTTGCCAGGGTCCACTCTGGAGCGTGAACTAGACAGTGACAGCAGGAGCGAATGGACAGAAGGTACCGGCAGCACATAGGCAAACATAACAGACATATGAATACAAAACAGGGGAACTAATAATACGAGCAGGAGTTCACGCAAGGGAGCAGGAGTGGCAATGAGCAGAGAAGGACTTGCTCCACCAGTAGTAAACTGCATGGCCTTGTCATGCCACTCTGCTACAAAGGCTTGCTGAACACAGACATCAGAATAAACACAAAGTAACTAAAACATAACCAGAACAGATAACAGACAGACGACGTTAAAGAACAAGTAGGGAAACCCACAGAGCACAGACAGACAGACACAGATCCCATGGGTCAGCAGCATGGGAGAGAGCGTACAAACCAGGAGCAGGACAGACAACACACACCAGGAGAGCTGAACCAGAACTGAGGAAACCTCAGCCTTATATACAGGTTCCATGGGTGCAGCAGAGAGACCACACCCATGGAGCAGACAGAGGATTAACTCCTAATAGGAACACAGGGGAGTTAACCCATACAGAACCACAAATAGCACACAGAAACTGAGCTGCAGCAAGAGCATAGACAGAAGGTCACACCCAGAGGTAACGACTGTGACACTGGCTTGTCGGAACTCTTAGCCCGCCAGCTTTTACCACAGTGAAAGGTACCCGGCCAAATTTTTTTTTCACAAAAGGCAATCCCCAACCTGTACTCTATTGTGGAAAAGGAAGTCATGGCATGTCTGGCACACAGTGTTGGGCCAAGGGTTCATCTGACCACTGATACCTGGTCTGCAAAGCACGGTCAGGGCAGGTATACTGCGCATTGGGTAAACCTGCTGACGGCTGCCAAGCATGGAATGCGTGGCTCTGCAGAGGAGTGGGTGACACCGCCACGACTTGCAGGCAGGCCTGCTGCTACCTCCTCTACTCCTCCTACTCCATCCTCTTCGCTAACCTCCTCGGCTGAGTCTTCTTCTGCTGCTGAATCTTGCTCCACATCAACTGCACCCCCCCAGCTATTCCACATCCCGGATACGACAGTGTCACGCCGTCTTGTGGTTGACCTACCTGAAAGCAGAGAGTCACAACGGACCAGCACTCCTGTCTGCCCTGAACTCACAGGTGGATCAGTGGCTGACCCCGCACCAACTGGAGATCGGCAAAGTGGTGTGTGAAAACTGAAGCAATTTGTTGGCGGCATTGAATTTCGGCAAGTTGACACATGTGCCGTGCATGGCACATGTGTTGAATCTGATCGTACAACGCTTTGTGCATAAGTACCCAGGCTTACAGGACGTCCTCAAGCAGGCCAGGAAGGTGTGTGGCCATTTCAGGCATTCCTACACGGCCATGGCACACTTTTTAGATATTCAGCGGCAAAACAACATGCCAGTGAGGCGCTTGATTTGCGACAGCCCGACACTTTGGAATTCAACACTCCTAATGTTCGACCGCCTGCTCCAACAAGAAAAAGCTGTCAACGAGTATTTGTATGACCGGGGTGCTAGGACAGCCTCTGCGGAGCTGGATATTTTTTTGCCACGTGGCTCATGCGTCCTTTTGAGGAGGTGACAAACCTAGTCAGTCACACCGAAGGCACCATCAGCGACATCATCCCATTTGTTTTTTTCCTGGAGCGTGCCCTTCGAAGAGTGCTGGATCAGGCTATAGATGAGCGTGAAGAGGAAGAGGAAGAGTTGTGGTCACCATCACCACCAGAAACAGCCTCATCAGCATCGCTTGCTGGACCTGCGGCAACGCTGGAAGAGGAGTCTGAGGAAGAGGAGTCAGAGGAGGAATGTGGCTTTGAGGAGGAGGAAGACCAACCACAGCAGGCATCCCAGGGTGCTCGTTGTCACCTATCTGGTACCTGTGATGTTGTACGTGGCTGGGGGTAAGAACAGACCTTCAATGAGATCAGTGAGGACGAGGAATGGGACATGAGTAGCTCGGCATCCTACCTTGTGCAAATGCGGTCTTTCATGCTGTCATGCCTGTTGAGGGACCCTCGTATAAAAAGGCTGAAGGAGAACGACCTGTACTGGGTGGCCACGCTACTAGACCCCCGGTATAAGCAAAAAGTGGCTGAAATGTTACCGAATTACCGGAAGTCGGAAAGGATGCAGCAGTTCCAAAACAAGTTAAAAAGTATGCTTTACACAGTGTATAAGGGTGATGTCACAGCACAACGGGAATCTAACAGGGGAAGAGGTGAAAGTAATCCTCCTCCTACCACGACCACGCCAGCAAGGGCAGGATGCTTTACATATGTGTTGTTGATGGAGGACATCCTGAGCTTTTTAAGTCCTACGCATCGCCACAGCCCTTCGGGGTCCACCCTCAGAGAACGACTCGACCGACAGGTAGCAGACTACCTCGCCTTAACTGAAGACACTCTGAGGAGCGATGAACCCCTTGACTACTGGGTGTGCAGGCTTGACCTGTGGCCTGAGCTATCCCAATTTGCGATAGAACTTCTGGCCTGCCCCGCTTCAAGTGTCCTGTCAGAAAGAACCTTCAGCTCAGCAGGAGGTATTGTCACTGAGAAGAGAAGTCGCCTAGGTCAAAAAAGTCTAGATTACCTCACCTTTATTAAGATGAATGAGGCATGGATCCTGAAGGGACTAACAGTGGGGGATGCATTTGACTAAAAAAGGCCTGATGAGATGCCTTGAGCTAAAAATGGTCCACACGCTGCTGTATTTAATCTCTGCATGCCGGATGACTTGCGTGACTTCTCCGCCACCAACTAGGGTTCAAGCCGCAATGTTTTAGTGCACTTTCTTCCTGGAAAACATCAATTTTTCCGGCAGCGGCTGCAACAATACCTAGTTTTTCAGGCATGTGTACATGCCTAATTTTTCTGGCCTCTGGTGCTGCACTGTGGCTGCAAAAGAAAAAAAAAAGGCACATACATGTGTCAATTCCCCTTCGTGATCGCTACCTTGTTGTGGTGAAGGGGCTTGCGTATCACAATGAAGCAATCACCTCTATGAGTGTGTTGGCAATGGCAATGTTGGCACACCCCAGATGATAAGGTCGTTGCTTCATTGTGAACAGACCAAAAGCGACAGGCTGGATAATTTTGCATAGAAAAAGCATTAATTTTCTTTGTGATCATCTAAGGTGATCATTAAAGCCTACTAGGCCAACAATGGGCCCACACTGCAGAATCATTGTTTTCTGGGTCACTTAACTGTCACTGAACTACCTCAGCACGACCATAGGCTTTGAAAAACCACCATCGCCTGAAATCTCCCAAACGTGCACACGAGCACAGTCATCACTACACCAAGATTGACACATAGAGGAATAAAATTTATGTCATGAGTGTGTCAACTATTGACAACTCTTTGCGGTTGTCTAAACTCTATTCCATACATGTCCCCTGATAGGGGACGTATCAGGGATTAAACTGATAGGAATAGTAGTACTTAACATACCACTCATATAGGGTAGCACAGTAGCACAGTACATTGCACGGCGCACGCGCTGTGCCCCAAATTGGAAGTAAGAGGACCGACCAAGCATCTTTTTCCATCTCCCGGTTCCTAAAATCTATCCCATACACCGGCCCCTGATAGGGGACAAAACAGAGATTAAACTGGTAAGAACAGATCAGTCAAACCCAAGGCAACATCATCAACCTCATGCCATATGCGCTTTTTTTGGAGCGTGCCCTGCGAAGAGTGCTGGATCAGGCCGTAGACGAGCATGAAGAGGAAGAGTTGTGGTCACCATCACCACCAGAAGCAGCCTTGTCATCGTCGATTGCTGGACCTGCGGCAACGCAGAGAGAGGAGTCTGAAGAAGAGGTGTCAGAGGAGGAAGGTGGCTTTGAGGAGGTGGAAGACCAACCACAGCAGGCGTCCCAGGGGGCTTGTTGTCACCTTTTTGGGACCCTTGGTGTTGTACGTGGCTGGGTGGAGGAAGAGACCTTCAATGACGTCAGTGAGGACAAGGAACGGGAAATGGCTAGCTTGGTATCCAACCTTGTGCAAATGGGGAGTTTGCGGTTGTGCAAATGGACTGTTTGCGGTTGTTTGCTGTGCGTTAAACGGGGAGTTTGGTCTGTCATAGTTTGGTCTGTCACTGTGAAGCGGACGTAACCCTTACACTACCTGATCGATACAACATCATACCTGATGTTTTAAAGCACGTTATTCCAAACTATTTAGGAATGTTAGGTGATTTATGCCCTTATGGATTAAAACCCGACTCTGCGTCAACTACGTAATTTTCCATGGGAGTTTTGCCATGGATCCCCCTCCGGAATGACACAGTCCAGGTGTTAGTCCTCTTGAAACAACTTTTCCATCACTATTGTGGCCAGAAAGAGTCCCTGTGGGTTTTAAAATTGGCCTGCCTATTGAAGTCTATGGCGGTTCGCCCGGTTCGCCCGTTCGCGAACATAATCAGTATTTTGTGGAATCAGGTATATCGTAGCCCTCAATCAGTATTCTGTGGAAGCAGATATCTAAAACCCCTTAATCAGTATTTTGTGGAAGCAGGTATATCGCATCCCTCTATCAATATTTTGTGGAAGCAGGTATATCAAACCCCTTAATCAATATTTTGTGATAGCAGGTATATCGGAGCCTTCAATCAGTATTTTGTGGAAACAGGTATCCTCAATCAGTATTTTGTGCCCTCAATCAGTATTTTGTGGAAACAGGTATATCAAACCCCTTAAGTATTTTGTGGAAGCTGGTATATTGCAGCCCTCAATCAATATTTGGTGGAAGCACGTACATCAAACCCCTAATCAGTATTTTGTGAAAGCAGTTTTATCGCACCCCTTAATCAATATTTGGTGGAAGCAAATTTCATGTTTAAATAGACAGCCAAAACACAGGGAAATGACATCACACAGAGAACCACTCCATCAGTGTTAAATCAAAACATATGAACAAAATGAAAACAAGCTTTGTTGTAGCATTTCTTTGGATTCAATAAATCAATCTATGTTAGTATTTCCTTCCTTATTGTGTTCTCCTTTTCCTTAGGTCCGCTTTAAAAAAATAAGAAAAATAATTTTGTATTTAAAAAAAAAAAAAAAAAAATTGGGGAATTTTTATCAAAAAAAGGTGTTCTTTAGTAAGGTGATCTATCAGAGGAAACTTTGTACGTTATAATCACGATTGAGTCCGCGGGGCTCAATCGTTTGTAATCGATGTATCCAGTAAACCTCCCTTTTAAGCAGTCAATCAACAAGCGTCATACTACTTGCCCCAAAAGGCCAACACAGCCATGCCTACTATTGGCATGGCTGTGATTGGCCAACTGCAGCATGTGACTCTATTTAAGCTGGAGTCACGTAGCGCCGCCCTTCACTCTGCTCGGATTAGTGTAGGGATAGGCTGCAGCTGCTGTGAGGGAGAGATCAGGGAGAAATCTTATGAAGAACTGCTTCTTTACTCAGCGATCTACAGCAAATGTGTTTTGTAGGTGCAGTGCACAATTGTTTTAAGCCTGCCCTGAGCCAGCTACTACTGAAAACAAACTTTTTTTTCCTTCAGTTAGTCAATATCCATACATAATCGGCAGCCATTTTATGCAACGATAGTGCACCAGCACAGGATATCTGCATGTCTGCAAGTCCAGAAATACTGCTTTGAGACACTGGGGTTAAAAAAAAACTTTTTTTCATATAGTGCACATTTAGGATTATCGCTGCATAAGTGACTGTGAAATTTAGGCCAGAAATATGGCTTTCTCATACTGGGGCATACTGGGGCGAAAGAAAACCATCTGTTTCATATAGTGCACATCTAGGATTATAGGTGCATAAGTGAGTGTCACATTTAGGCCAGAAATACGGCTTTTCGCTTACTGGGGTTAAAAAACCCTCTGATATACTGCACATCTGGGATTAGACGTGCATAAGTGACTGTCACATTTAGGCCAGAAAGACAGCTTTTTGCTTACTGGGGTTAAAAAACCCTCTGATATGCTGCACATCTGGGATTAGACGTGCATAAGTTACTGTGAAATTTAAGCCACAAATACCGCTGTCATATAGAGTTAAAAAAAAAAATTTGAGTGCAATACCCTACATCAGGGTTTTTGTTGGCGGTTAATTATTTTTAACAGACTTAACCACTTCTTACTTTGTTTGGTGAATGCTAACTATGAGGCAAACATCTAATAAGAGATGCGGTCATGGTCATGGTGTTGGTGGAGCCTCTGGTGCAGGGAGAGGACGTGGCCGTTCTGCCACAGCTACACGTTCTATTGAACCTACTACCTCAGGTCCCAGTAGCCGCCAGAATCTACAGCGATATTTGGTCGGGTCTAATGCCGTTCTAAGGATGGTAACGCCTGAGCAAGTTCAGGCGCCAGTCATTAGGGTGACCGACAGTGGATCCAGCACGTTCACATTATATCCCACCCAGTCTTCTGCAGAAAGCGCACAGGTGGCGCCTGAAACCTATACCCATCAGTCTGCCACATCACCCCCGTGCATATCGGGGAACCTGTCTGAGCCTCAAGTCATGCAGCAGTCTCTTATGCTGTTTGAAGACTCTGCTGGCAGGGTTTCCCAAGGGCATCCACCTAGCCCTTCCCCAGGGGTGGAAGACATAGAATGCATTGACGCACAACCACTTATGTTTTCTGATGAGGACATGGGAATACCACCTCAGCACGTCTCTGATGACGAAACACAGGTGCCAACTGCTGCGTCTTCCTGCAGTGTGCAGACCGAAAAGGAGGTCAGGGAAGAAGACTGGGTGGAAGACGATGCAGGGGACGATGAGGTCCTAGACCCCACATGAAATGAAGGTCGTGCCACTGACTTTCAGAGTTCGGAGGAAGAGGCAGTGGTGAGACCGAGCCAACAGCGTAGCAAAAGAGGGAGCAGGGTGCAAAAGCAGAGCAGCCGTCGCCAAAACTGTTTGCCTGCTACTGGCCACCGTCACCAGGGACCGAGCACACCAAAGGCAGCTTCAAGGAGTTCCCTGGCATGGCACTTCTTCACACAATGTGCTGACGACAAGACCCGAGTGGTTTGCACGCTGTGCCATCAGAGCCTGAAGCGAGGCATTAACGTTCTGAACCTTAGCACAACCTGCATGACCAGGCATCTACATGCGAGACACGGGCTGCAGTGGAGTAAGCACCTTCAAAACCAAGAAAGGGCTCAGGCCCCTCCTGCTCCCTCTTCTGCTGCTGCCTCAGCCTCTTCCTCCGCCTCTGGAGGAACGTTGGCACTTGCCACCCAGCAAACAGAGGATGTACCACCAACACCACCACCTCCGTCACCAAGCATCTCCTCCAAGTCACATGGAAGCGTTCAGCTCTCCATCTCACAAACCTTTGAGAGAAAGCGTAAATTCCCACCTAGCCACCCTCGATCCCTGGCCCTGAATGCCAGCATTTCTAAACTACTGGCCTTTGAAATGCTGTCATTCAGACTGGTGGAGACGGATAGCTTCATAGAAACATAGAAACATAGAATGTGTCGGCAGATAAGAACCATTTGGCCCATCCAGTCTGCCCAATATACTAAATACTATGGATAGCCCCTGGCCCTATCTTATATGAAGGATGGCCTTATGCCTATCCCATGCATGCTTAAACTCCTCCACTGTATTTGCAGCTACCACTTCTGCAGGAAGGCTATTCCATGCATCCACTACTCTCTCAGTAAAGTAATACTTCCTGATATTACTTTTAAACCTTTGCCCCTCTAATTTAAAACTATGTCCTCTTGTAGCAGTTTTTCTTCTTTTAAATATTCTCTCCTCTTTTACCTTGTTGATTCCCTTTATGTATTTAAAAGTTTCTATCATATCCCCTCTGTCTCGTCTTTCTTCCAAGCTATACATATTAAGGTCCTTTAATCTTTCCTGGTAAGTTTTATCCTGCAATCCATGTACCAGTTTAGTAGCTCTTCTCTGAACTCTCTCCAAAGTATTAATATCCTTCTGGAGATATGGTCTCCAGTACTGAGCACAATACTCCAAATGAGGTCTCACTAGTGCTCTGTAGAGCGGCATGAGCACCTCCCTCTTTCTACTGGTAATTCCTCTCCCTATACACCCAAGCATTCTGCTAGCATTTCCTGCTGCTCTATGACATTGTCTGCCTACCTTTAAGTCTTCTGAAATAATGACCCCTAAATCCCTTTCCTCAGATACTGAGGTTAGGACTGTATCACTGATTTTATATTCTGCTCTTGGGTTTTTACGTCCCAGGTGCATTATCTTGCACTTATCAACATTAAATTTTAGTTGCCATATTTTTGACCATTCCTCTAGTTTTCCTAAGTCCTTTTCCATTTGGTGTATCCCTCCAGGAACATCAACCCTGCTACAAATCTTTGTGTCATCAGCAAAAAGACACACCTTACCATCGAGGCCTTCTGCAATTTCGCTGATAAAGATATTAAACAATATGGGTCCCAGAACAGATCCCTGAGGTACCCCACTGGTAACAAGACCTTGGTCTGAATGTACTCCATTGACTACAACCCTCTGTTGCCTGTCCCTCAGCCACTGCCTAATCCATTCAACAATATGGGAGTCCAAGCCCAAAGACTGCACTTTATTGATAAGCTTTCTATGTGGGACAGTGTCAAAAGCCTTACTAAAGTCTAGATAAGCGATGTCTACTGCACCTCCTCCATCTATTATTTTAGTCACCCAATCGAAAAAATCAATAAGATTAGTTTGACATGATCTCCCTGAAGTAAACCCATGCTGTTTTTCATCTTTCAATCCATGGGATTTTAGATGTTCCACAATCCTCTCCTTAAGTATGGTTTCCATTAATTTCCCCACTATTGATGTCAGGCTTACTGGCCTATAGTTGCCCGATTCCTCCCTACTACCTTTCTTGTGAATGGGCACAACATTTGCTAATTTCCAATCTTCTGGGACGACTCCTGTTGCCAGCGATTGGTTAAATAAATCTGTTAATGGTTTTGCTAGTTCAACGCTGAGCTCTTTTAATAGCTTTGGGTGTATCCCATCAGGCCCCTGTGACTTATTTGTATTAATTTTAGACAGCTGACTTAGAACCTCTTCCTCTGTAAAGACACATGCATCAAAAGATTCATTAGTCTTCTTTCCTAACTGAGGTCCTTCTCCTTCATTTTCCTTTGTAAAAACTGAACAGAAGTATTCATGAGCTTCAAACAGCTCATGTCGCTTTCTGTCCCACAGTACGCCGTTCCCAGCCGCCACTACTTCTCCAGGAGAGCCGTGCCCTCCTTGCACAACCAAGTATCCGATAAAATCAAGTGTGCACTGCGCAATGCCATCTGTGGCAAGGTCCACCTAACCACAGATACGTGGACCAGTAAGCACGGCCAGGGACGCTATATTTCCCTAACTGCACACTGGGTAAATGTAGTGGCTGCTGGGCCCCAGGCGGAGAGCTGTTTGGCGCACGTCCTTCCGCCGCCAAGGATCGCAGGGCATCATTCTTTGCCTCCTGTTGCCTCCTCTTCCTACTCTGCTTCCTCCTCCTCTTCTACCACCTCCTCATCTGGTCAGCGACAGACCTTCACCACCAACTTCAGCACAGCCAGGGGTAACGTCAGCAGGCCGTTCTGAAACTGATGTGTTTGGGGGACAGGCCCCACACCGCGCAGGAGTTGTGGCGGGGTATAGAACAACAGACCGACGAGTGGTTGCTGCCTGTGAGCCTCAAGCCCGGCCTGGTGGTGTGCGATAATGGGCGAAATCTTGTTGCAGCTCTGGGACTAGCCGGTTTGACGCACATCCCTCGCCTGGCGCATGTGCTGAATTTGGTGGTGCAGAAATTCATTCACAACTACCCCGACATGTCAGAACTGCTGCATAAAGTGCGGGCCATCTGTGCGCGCTTCCGGCGTTCTCATCCTGCCGCCGCTCGGCTGTCTGCTCTACAGCGTAACTTCGGCCTTCCCGCTCACAGCCTCATATGCGACGTGCCCACCAGGTGGAACTCCACCTTGCACATGCTGGAGAGACTGTGCGAGCAGCAGGCGGCCATAGTGGAGTTTCAGCTGCAGCACGCACGGGTGAGTCGCACTGCGGACCAGCACCACTTCACCACTAATGACTGGGCCTCCATGCAAGACCTGTGTGCCCTGTTGAGCTCGGTCAGGCTCTGTTTTGGGACCTAAACATTTGGTACCGTGCTGGAGTGACACTGCTGGGAATCAGGCGCCCTAAAGCCTGCTGTGGATGGTTGTGGACTGCCTTGGACAAATCAGCCTGCCAGGTGACATCTTTGTTCTGTGGACTTTGTGCGGTGTGAATTAACACCAGGACTCTGCAAAGTGTTTGTGTTACTTTTTTTCCTTTGGTGTGAATAAACACTGAACTTTTTGCTTTACTACCGTGTTCTTGCCTCTGTACTGCGACCGCTTACCCTGCCTACCAGAGCAAATCCCTACAATATTTTAATTCTTTCCCTATACTTTCTCCATGGTGTCCCTATCACACTGTAAGATATGGTCAGATAAAATGATCATAAATAATAAAATAGATCAGACTGCTATCTACTGTATACCATTATCCACATTGAATATAAATATTTTGCACACAGTGTGAATGAATATTGATTAATTATATCCGGATCAAGAGATACAACTATGGTACACACTGATTCATTAATGCAATTGGATCCTTATACACTGCGTGCAGAATTATTAGGCAAATGAGTATTTTGACCACATCATCCTCTTTATGCATGTTGTCTTACTCCAAGCTGTATAGGCTCGAAAGCCTACTACCAATTAAGCATATTAGGTGATGTGCATCTCTGTAATGAGAAGGGGTGTGGTCTAATGACATCAACACCCTATATTAGGTGTGCATAATTATTAGGCAACTTCCTTTCCTTTGGCAAAATGAGTCAAAAGAAGGACTTGACAGGCTCAGAAAAGTCAAAAATAGTGAGATATCTTGCAGAGGGATGCAGCACTCTTAAAATTGCAAAGCTTCTGAAGCGTGATCATCGAACAATCAAGCGTTTCATTCAAAATAGTCAACAGGGTCGCAAGAAGCGTGTGGAAAAACCAAGGCGCAAAATAACTGCCCATGAACTGAGAAAAGTCAAGCGTGCAGCTGCCAAGATGCCACTTGCCACCAGTTTGGCCATATTTCAGAGCTGCAACATCACTGGAGTGCCCAAAAGCACAAGGTGTGCAATACTCAGAGACATGGCCAAGGTAAGAAAGGCTGAAAGACGACCACCACTGAACAAGACACACAAGCTGAAACGTCAAGACTGGGCCAAGAAATATCTCAAGACTGATTTTTCTAAGGTTTTATGGACGATGAAATGAGAGTGAGTCTTGATGGGCCAGATGGATGGGCCCGTGGCTGGATTGGTAAAGGGCAGAGAGCTCCAGTCCGACTCAGACGCCAGCAAGGTGGAGGTGGAGTACTGGTTTGGGCTGGTATCATCAAAGATGAGCTTGTGGGGCCTTTTCGGGTTGAGGATGGAGTCAAGCTCAACTCCCAGTCCTACTGCCAGTTTCTGGAAGACACCTTCTTCAAGCAGTGGTACAGGAAGAAGTCTGCATCCTTCAAGAAAAACATGATTTTCATGCAGGACAATGCTCCATCACACGCGTCCAAGTACTCCACAGCGTGGCTGGCAAGAAAGGGTATAAAAGAAGAAAATCTAATGACATGGCCTCCTTGTTCACCTGATCTGAACCCCATTGAGAACCTGTGGTCCATCATCAAATGTGAGATTTACAAGGAGGGAAAACAGTACACCTCTCTGAACAGTGTCTGGGAGGCTGTGGTTGCTGCTGCACGCAATGTTGATGGTGAACAGATCAAAACACTGACAGAATCCATGGATGGCAGGCTTTTGAGTGTCCTTGCAAAGAAAGGTGGCTATATTGGTCACTGATTTGTTTTTGTTTTGTTTTTGAATGTCAGAAATGTATATTTGTGAATGTTGAGATGTTATATTGGTTTCACTGGTAAAAATAAATAATTGAAATGGGTATATATTTGTTTTTTGTTAAGTTGCCTAATAATTATGCACAATAATAGTCACCTGCACACACAGATATCCCCCTAAAATAGCTAAAACTAAAAACAAACTAAAGACTACTTCCAAAAATATTCAGCTTTGATATTAATGAGTTTTTTGGGTTCATTGAGAACATGGTTGTTGTTCAATAATAAAATTTATCCTCAAAAATACAACTTGCCTAATAATTCTGCACTCCCTGTATATTGAAATATTTTTTTATTTTTATTTTTTGATCATGGCCATTGATTTTTTTACTAATAATCATGGACATTGATCTTCTTATTAATAATCATGCGTATTGATTCATGAATTGTTTGGACTTTACTAACTTTTAAATCAGGACCATTGATTGAAGATACAAAGGGAATTATGAAGTAACTGTGTAAAATGAGTAATCATTGAACATTGACTTTTCTTCAAAAAAGGACAATCTTTAGTATATATACACTCACCTAAAGAATTATTAGAAACACCATACTAATACGGTGTTGGACCCCCTTTTGCCCTCAGAACTGCCTTAATTCTACGTGCATTGATTCAACAAGGTGCTGATAGCATTCTTTAGAAATGTTGGCCCATATTGATAGGATAGCATCTTGCAGTTGATGGAGATTTGAGGAATGCACATCCAGGGCACGAAGCTCCCGTTCCACCACATCCCAAAGATGCTCTATTGGGTTGAGATCTGGTGACTGTGGGGGCCATTTTAGTACAGTGAACTCATTGTCATGTTCATGAAACCAATTTGAAATGATTTGAGCTCTGTGACATGGTGTATTATCCTGCTGGAAGTAGCCATCAGAGGATGGATACATGTTCTCATTCTGTTTATGCCAAATTCGGACTCTACCATTTGAATGTCTCAACAGAAATCGAGACTCATCAGACCAGGCAACATTTTTCCAGTCTTCAACAGTCCAATTTTGATGAGCTCGTGCAAACAGGTGGTCCTAATAATTCTTTAGGTGAGTGTGTATATATATATATATATATATTTACACTGCTCAAAAAAAAATAAAGGGAACACTTAAACAACACAATGTAACTCCAAGTCAATCACACTTCTGTGAAATCAAACTGTCCACTTAGGAAGCAACACTGAGTGACAATCAATTTCACATGCTGCTGTGCAGATGGGATAGACAACAGGTGTAAATTATAGGCAATTAGCAAGACACCCCAATAAAGGAGTGGATCTGCAGGTGGTGACCACAGACCATTTCTCAGTTCCTATGCTTCTTGGCTGATGTTTTGGTCACTTTTGAATGCTGGCGGTGCTTTCACTCTAGTGGTAGCATGAGACGGAGTCTACAACCCACACAAGTGGCTCAGGTAGTGCAGCTTATCCAGGATGGCACATCAATGTGAGCTGTGGCAAGAAGGTTTGCTGTGTCTGTCAGCGTAGTGTCCAGAGCATGGAGGCGCTACCAGGAGACAGGCCAGTACATCAGGAGACGTGGAGGAGGCCATAGGAGGGCAACAACCCAGCAGCAGGACCGCTACCTCCGCCTTTGTGCAAGGAGGAACAGGAGGAGCACTGCCAGAGCCCTGCAAAATGACCTCCAGCAGGCCACAAATGTGCATGTGTCTGTTCAAACAGTCAGAAACAGACTCCATGAGGGTGATATGAGGGCCCGACGTCCACAGGTGGGGGTTGTGCTTACAGACCAACACCGTGCAGGACGTTTGGCATTTGCCAGAGAACACCAAGATTGGCAAATGCGCCACTGGCACCCTGTGCTCTTCTCAGATGAAAGCAGGTTCACACTGAGCACATGTGACAGACGTGACAGAGTCTGGAGACGCCGTGGAGAACGTTCTGCTGCCTGCAACATCCTCCAGCATGACCGGTTTGGCATTGGGTCAGTAATGGTGTGGGGTGGCATTTCTTTGGAGGGCCGCACAGCCCTCCATGTGCTCGCCAGAGGTAGCCTGACTGCCATTAGGTACCGAGATGAGATCCTCAGACCCCTTGTGAGACCATATGCTGGTGCGGTTGGCCCTGGGTTCCTCCTAATGCAAGACAATGCTAGACCTCATGTGGCTGGAGTGTGTCAGCAGTTCCTGCAAGACGAAGGCATTGATGCTATGGACTGGCCTGCCCGTTCCCCAGATCTGAATCCAATTGAGCACATCTGGGACATCATGTCTCGCTCTATCCACCAACGTCACGTTGCACCACAGACTGTCCAGGAGTTGGCAGATGCTTTAGTCCAGGTCTGGGAGGAGATCCCTCAGGAGACCGTCCGCCACCTCATCAGGAGCATGCACAGGCGTTGTAGGGAGGTCATACAGGCACGTGGAGGCCACACACACTACTGAGCCTCATTTTGACTTGTTTTAAGGACATTACATCAAAGTTGGATCAGCCTGTAGTGTGTTTTTCCACTTTAATTTTGAGTGTGACTCCAAATCCAGACCTCCATGGGTTGAAAAATTTGATTTCCATTTTTTTATTTTTGTGTGATTTTGTTGTCAGCACATTCAACTATGTAAAGAACAAAGTATTTCAGAAGAATATTTAATTAATTCAGATCTAGGATGTGTTATTTTTGTGTTCCCTTTATTTTTTGAGCAGTGTATATTCACCGCATGAAATAGAAATAATAAGCAGTAATAACTATTCTTTCTATTTTGTTTTTATTATAGTGCAGTTATCTGATGTGGTGGATTCCAGTCCTTCTCAACTAATGAGATACACCTACTGCATAAGTAAGTGTCACATTTAGGCCAGAAATACAGCTTATTGCTTACTGGGGTGAAAAAAATACATCTGTTTTATATAGTGCACATCTGGGATTAGACGTGCATAAGTGAGTGCCACATTTAGGCCAGAAATACAGCTTTGTGCTTACTAGGGTGAAAAAAATACATCTGTTTCATATAGTGCACATCTGGGATTAGAGGTGCATAAGTGAATGTTACATTTAGGCCAGAAATACAGCTTTTTGGTTACTGGGGTTTAAAAAACCTCTAATATACTGCACATCTGGGATTAGACGTGCATAAGTGACTGTCACATTTAGGCCACAAATACAGATTTGTGCTTACTGGGGTGAAAAAACCCTTCTAATATACTGCACATCTGGGATTAGACATGCATAAGTGACTGTCACATTTAGGCCACAAATACGGCTTTGTGCTTACTGGGGTGAAAAAACCCTCTGATATAATGCACATCTGGGATTAGACGTGCATAAGTGACTGTCACATTTAGGCCACAAATACGGGTTTGTGCTTACTGGGGTGAAAAAAACCTCTGATATAATGCACATCTGGGATTAGACGTGCATAAGTTACTGTGAAATTTAAGCCACAAATACCGCTGTCATATAGAGTTTAAAAAAAAATTTGAGTGCAATACCCTACATCAGGGTTTTTATTGGTGGTTAATTATTTTTAACAGACTTAACCACTTTTTACTTTGCTTTGTGAACGCTAACTATGAGGCAAACATCTAATAAAGGACGCGGTCATGGTCGTGGTGGTGGTGTTGGTGGAGCCTCTGGTGCAGGGAGAGGACGTGGCCGTTCTACCACAGCTACACGTCCTACTGAACCTACTACCTCAGGTCCCAGTAGCCGCCAGAATCTACAGCGATATTTGGTCGGGCCTAATGCCGTTCTAAGGATGGTAAGGCCTGAGCAATTACAGGCGCTAGTCAATTGGGTGGCCGACAATGGATCCAGCACGTTCATATTATCTTCCACCCAGTCTTCTGCAGAAAGCGCACAGGTTGCACCTGAAACCCATACCCATCAGTCTGTCACATCACCCCCGTGCATATCGGGGAACCTGTCTGAGCCTTAAGTCATGCAGCAGTCTCTTATGCTGTTTGAAGACTCTGCTGGCAGGGTTTCCCAAGGGCATCCACCTAGCCCTTCCCCAGGGGTGGAAGACATAGAATGCACTGACGCACAACCACTTATGTTTCCTGATGAGGACATGGGAATACCACCTCAGCACGTCTCTGATGATGACGAAACACAGGTGCCAACTGCTGTGTCTTTCTGCAGTGTGCAGACTGAAAAGGAGGTCAGGGAAGAAGACTGGGTGGAAGACGATGCAGGGGATAATGAGGTCCTAAACCCCACATGGAATGAAGGTCGTGCCACTGACTTTCAGAGTTTGGAGGAAGAGGCAGTGGTGAGACCGAGCCAACAGCGTAGCAAAAGTGGGAGCAGGGTGCAAAAGCAGAGCAGCCGTCGCCAAAACAGTTTGCCTGCTACTGACCACCGTCACCAGGGACCGAGCACACCAAAGGCAGCTTCAAGGAGTTCCCTGACATGGCACTTCTTCACACAATGTGCTGGCGACAAGACCTGAGTGGTTTGCACGCTGTGCCATCAGAGCCTGAAGCGAGGCATTAACATTCTGAACCTTAGCACAACCTGCATGACCAGGCATCTACATGCAAGACACGGGCTGCAGTGGAGTAAGCACCTTCAAAACCAAGAAAGGGCTCAGGCCCCTCCTGCTCCCTCTTCTGCTGCTGCCTCGGCCTCTTCCTCCGCCTCTGGAGGAACGTTGGCACCTGCCGCCCAGCAAACAGAGAATGTGCCACCAACATCACCACCATGTCACATGGAAGCGTTCAGCTCTCCATCTCACAAACTTTAGAGAGAAAGCGTAAATTCCCACCCAGCCACCCTCGATCCCTGGCCCTGAATGCCAGCATTTCTAAACTACTGGCCTTTGAAATGCTGTCATTCAGGCTGGTGGAGACGGACAGCTTCAAACAGCTCATGTCACTTGCTGTCCCACAGTACGTCGTTCCCAGCCGCCACTACTTCTCCAGGAGAGCCGTGCCCTTTCTACACAACCAAGTATCGGATAAAATTAAGTGTGCACTGCGCAACGCTATCTGTGGCAAGGTCTACCTAACCACAGATACGTGGACTAGTAACCACGGCCAGGGACGCTATATCTCCCTAATTGCACACTGGGTAAATGTAGTGGCGGCTGAGCTGTTTGGCGCACGTCCTTCCGCCGCCAAGGATCGCAGGGCATCATTCTTTGCCTCCTGTTGCCTCCTCTTCCTACTCTGCTTCCTCCTCCTCTTCTACCACCTCCTCATCCGGTCAGCGACAGACCTTCACCACCAACTTCAGCACAGCCAGGGGTAAACATCAGCAGGCCTTTCTGAAACTGATGTGTTTGGGGGACAGGCCCCACACCGCGCAGGAGTTGTGGCGGGGTATAGAACAACAGACCGACGAGTGGTTGCTGCCAGTGAGCCTCAAGCCCGGCCTGGTGGTGTGCGATAATGGGTGAAATCTCGTTGCAGCTCTGGAACTAGCCGGTTTGATGCGCATGTGCTGAATTTGGTGGTGCAGAAATTCATTCACAACTACCCCGACATGTCTTAGCTGCTGCATAAAGTGCGGGCCGTCTGTGTGCGCTTCCGGCGTTCTCATCCTGCCGCCGCTCGGCTGTCTGCTCTACAGCGTAACTTCGGCCTTCCCGCTCACAGCCTCATATGCGACGTGCCCACCAGGTGGAACTCCACCTTGCACATGCTGGAGAGACTGTGCGAGCAGCAGCCGGCCATAGTGGAGTTTCAGCTGCAGCACGCACGGGTGAGTCGCACTGCGGACCAGCACCACTTCACCACTAATGACTGGGCCTCCATGCGAGACCTGTGTGCGCTGTTTCGAGTACTCCACCAACATGGCCAGTGGCAATGACGCCGTTATCAGCGTTACAATACCACTTCTATGTCTCCTTGAGAAAACACTTAGGGCGATGATGGAAGAGGATGTGGCCCAGGACGAGGAGGAGGAAGAGGGGTCATCTCTAACACTTTCAGGCCAGTCTTTTAGAAGTTGCTCAGAAAGAGGATTTTTTCAATAGCAGAGGCCAGGCACAAATTTGGACTGCCAGGGCCCACTACTGGAGGACGAGGAGGAGGATGAGGAGGAGGATGGGGGTGAAGCATGTTCACAGCGGGGTGGCATCCAACGTAGCTCGGGCCCATTACTGGTGCGTGGCTGGGGGAATATGGAGGACGCAGACGATACGCCTCCCACAGAGGACAGCTTGTCCTTACCTCTGGGCAGCCTGGTACACATGAGCGACTACATGCTGCAGTGCCTGCGCAATGACAGTTGCCCACATTTTAACGTGTGCTGACTACTGGGTGGCCACCCTGCTGGATCCCCGTTACAAAGACAATGTGCCGTCCTTAATTCCCTCACTGGAGCATGATAGGAAGATGCGCGACTACAGGCGCACGCTGGTAGAAGCGCTCCTGAGTGCATTCCCGACTGACGCCGGGGGACAAGTGGAAGCACAAGGCGAAGGCAGGGGAGGAGAAAGAGGTCGCCAACGCAGCTGTGTCAGCACCAGCACCTCAGAAGGCAGGGTTAGCATGGCCGACATGTGGAAAAGCTTTGTTACCTCGCCGCAACAACTGGCCCCAACTGCTGATATGGAGCGTGTTAGCAGGAGGCAGCATTTGAACCACATGGTGGAACAGTACCTGTGCACACGCCTACACGTACTGACTGATGGTTCTGCCCCATTCAACTTCTGGGTCTCCAAATTGTCCACATGGCCAGAGCTTGCCCTGTATGCCTTGGAGGTGCTGGCCTGCCCTGCAGCCAGTGTACTCTCTGAACGTGTATTTAGCATGGCAGGAGGCGTCATTACAGACAGACTCAGCCGCCTGTCCACAGCCAACGTGGACAAGCTCACGTTCATTAAAATGAACCAGGCCTGGATCCCACAAGACTTGTCTGTACCTTGTGCAGAATAGACAGTTCTAACAGCCTCAACCATCCATCCTTGTACTCAAGTGCACTTATTCCTTTTTTTAGGTGGATTCAATATTTTGGGGGATTCCCCTATGTAAAAATTCAAAATAACACACATCTGTGTTGGCTACCTATTCCTCTTCCACCTAGACCGCCACGTGAGCCTACATGGCCACATCCACCCATTCACCGCCTCCTCAACCTCTTCCTCCTACATCATTTCTAATTTTTATTTTTTTAAAGTCTTTTATGTTTTTTTTATTCATTTCCCTACCCAAATTTGTTTGCAGAGCATTTGCCATGCTCTTAAGCACATTTTACTGCCTTTTACAGCCTTCTAGCTCTTTCCATTACATTTTTACAGCCATTTTAGTGCTCAAAAGTTCGGGTCCCCATTGACTTCAATGGGGTTCGGGGTCAAGTTCGGGTCAAGAACGGCTCCCGAACCCGAATTTTTTTTCAAGTTCGGCCGAACCTGCCGAACCCGAACATCCAGGTGTCTGCTCAACTCTATCAGCGAGCTTTTGCTGCCGTCGACACACAAAATTACTGGTTCTTTTCTTACCGAGGACAGGAACCTTGGTGAAACGTACCTTCCGTCAATGACGGACCCTTGCGCCTTCCTACAGTATATAATTGTATAGATTCTAGGGAATTTGATCAGGGGAAACTTTGAGGGAAAGCTTTGAAGGAGTTAGTCACAGAAGGCTGGACACACTGGGGCACATTTATGTGCTGGCGGTTCATCCGCCTAAGTTATGTCATGCATTTTCAAAGGTGTACAGTCTTATCTGAAGATATTATAGTCTAAATATCAATGTTCATTCCCTTTAAGTGTACAGTCAGACTGTGGGTAGTACCCGCAGCGTATTGAGGTCTGATGCTACAACATGCCCATGATGCCCCAACAGCTGGTCATCGAGGTGAGAAACTAACGTACTAATTACTACGGGACTACGCTTACTGGCCACATATGTTACAAGACGTGCGAACATATTGTCAAGGATGTCTAATATGCCCTCAATTCCAGCCACAAGGACCCCAGTCTGCCTGGGAACATGGCAAGCGCCAGAGAGTGGTCAGTGTTTAGATAGGCCTCAACCTGGGTGTTGCTGACTGGCTTCTGCCTGGCGCAATAAGAAGTTAAAAAAACTTTACATAATGGGTTCATTATAACATAACTGTACCCATATGTTTCATCATTTTTATTTTTATTTTACCCCCAGAGAAAGAGCAAATCCCCTTTAGGAATGAAATCGTGGTCAAAATCTAGCAATGTAATATTTGACCGATTGGGTCTAAATAATGGAGTAGTCATTAAGTAAAATCAACAGAGGGATCTTAGCGTTAGTCTAATGAATCACTGTGGGGTGGTCTGGGTTATATTCCTTTCTTGTATCAGACTTCTTACACAGGAAATGGCTTCTAAATAATAAATAATAAGTGTTAAAAAAAACATTGGAAGGAATAAGATAAAAAATATAAAAAATATTCATTCACTTCACTGGGGGGCGGTCCGTAGGATAAACTCAAGACACCTATGGAGCCTCGTACCCCCCTAGCCAGAATCGCCAGTAGAGTGGTGGATATTGATGGCAGCACAGTCTGTGGTGGCTTCTAATCAATTCCTTTATTTGAAGATACTGCTCAACGCATTTTGGGGGTTAATACACAGATCCCCCTTCTTCAGGAGGGACAGACATAAACACAATATGTTACCTTGTCTCTTTAAATAGTGGTGTGTTCCCACCTGAATTACAGTGTATGGGCGGAAATGAGGTTATGCGTTCCACCCTGGAACACCAGTGGCTTCCGAAGTTTAATTAAAAAACCTATGGGGGCATTTAGAAATATTGTATAGATACATTAGTAGCAGTGTGGGGTGTTCCATATATAAGTGCTGCATATTTCAGAGGTCTAGTGTACATAGAAATGAGTCTCTGGGCCGTGATCCGCTGTGGAATGCATATGCATTTCACGTCAGACTAGGCAAGCGGAAGTTGAAGTGGAACGCAGTATGTGTTCCACACTTTTCAGCTACAAAAGAGGTGGGCCATTTATATGGATACACCTTAATAAAATGGGAATGGTTGGTGATATTAATTTCCTGTTTGTGGAACATTAGTATATGTGAGGGGGGAAACTTTTCAAGATGGGTGGTGACCATGGTGGCCATTTTGAAGTCGGCCATTTTGAATCCAACTTTGGTTTTTTCAATAGGAAGAGGGTCATGTGACACATCAAACTTATTGGGAATTTCACAAGAAAAACAATGGTGTGTTTGAACGTAACTTTATTCTTTCATGAGTTATTTACAAGTTTCTCACCACTTATAAAATGTGTTCAATGTGCTGCCCATTGTGTTGGATTGTCAATGCAACCCTCTTCTCCCACTCTTCACACACTGATAGCAACACTGCAGGAGAAATGCTAGCACAGGCTTCCAGTATCCGTAGTTTCAGGTGCTGCGCATCTTGTATCACAAGCAACTTTAGCAGGGAGGAATCAAGACTTCAGATGGAAAAAAAATGACGAATATTCTAAAAATGAATATATAGCACTGTAAAGGGGGGAATATTAATCACCAATATTTATGCAAATATCAATAATTAATATTCATAAATGGGAGGAGCCAGCTATTGATAACTCCGTCCTATTTATGCCTTTATATAACAACAATACTTTCGCTATGCTTTACACTGATCGCTACGCTAGCTGCATGCGCCTAACTAACTATCGCCAATAACTACACGTTACACAGATAGTTACAAGTAACACAGTATTTATTACTTACAATACACTACGCACGCAATACACTAACAATACAGCACTAAATATACAATCCTAAACTACACTACACATTCCCAATTCCACCCATCAACTAACTATACAGTTCACACATACAATATTAACAGCCCACCCATCTAGTTCTATACTATCCCTATAGGGTACGCCGAGGGTTAACGGTGGTCTTACAGGGGTGTAAGCCGACCACAAAAACAAAGGGTTAACAATGGGGATAATATCAGAACTGTACAGCAATGCAGGGGCTAAATACCCTGCAAGTGTACAGTGAGGGGGGGGGGGGGGTGTGGCAGGGTTTAAGCAGGGGTTACCACCAGGGGTTAATCAGGGTAGGGAAAGGGTATATCAGGGGTTTCAGGGGCAAGGGTAGCCAGGGTGCACAGTAGGCAGGGACCAGGGTCCATCAGGGGTTACCAGCACACAGGGACCAGGGTAACTACCAGGGGTAATGCCTGGCAGGGAAAGGGTTAATCGTTGGTGGGATAGGGGTTGAATCAGGGCCCAAGGTGCACATCAGGGAAATATAGGGGTTACAGGACCAGGGGTGATATGTGAGGGGTAGGTAGGGGCTACACAGGTATACTTAGGCCTTTTCCAGGTGGTCATCATGGAGCTGCTCTCTCCCATGCGTCTCTGATTCTAGTCTGGTTGCAAGAGGCCGCACCTCTGTCCGATTTGGGGTTTTATAGCCCAAAAGCAACCCCCTCCTCCTTCCTCAGGCATGTGACATCATAGTGTGCCTTAGTCCTCCCCCCTAGTCCCAAAAATGCTGGGAGTAATGGGCATGGCCATGGGGCAGAGGTGTGGAAAACAGGTTATGATGTCTCTGGTTAGAAGGCCCCCTCACAAACGGTGCCAAAGAGTCTGATTGCATGGGGCCTGAACAAAAGGGGACTAGATGCTAATCAGCTGTTATCCTACAGGCTATCAGCACAAGTTTTTCTCTAAACAACTCTGTTGATAAGAGTCGGAATTGCATATATACATATATATATCCACAGATGCTTGGGGCACATCTATAAACACATACACATACAAAACCGGGGGTATGAATGGGCAGCAATAAGCCCACATACATACTGTCATGCTGACATAAGTGTATATACATAGACACGTGTGCAAATACATACACACATATCTATATATACACACACCCTCGCATATATCTGGGGCATCACATACAGGGGACATGCATATGTCCCCACTTGCCATACAGGGCCAATATATACACGGTCATACAGGAAATATATACTAACTATAAGGGGACACATATAAGGGGGCACATATATATACTAATATAAGGGGGATTATAAGGGGGCACAGCTTCCAGGGACCACATATTTCCCACAGGGGCCACCATGAGCCCCTGGGGATCACCATGGGCAGACGTCCGCAGATGCTGGGCACATCTGCGCACATCACCCCATGATGCGGTGGTTAATGTATGCATATATATACCATACATGCCCGCACGTGTTTGCAGGCATGCATGGATATATATGCATACGTCTCAACCCTTCCTCAACAATCCCCCTGTTGTCGGACTATATAATACGACAATATATTGGGGGAACGGGTTGAGATATATTTCCCCCCCCCCTCAACCCCATCCTGGGTGGAAGTTCAGGAAGAACTGTAGTGCACACTGATCTTTAGGTACTTAGACATCCCTAATCCAGCTTCCTCCGACCTGCCCTTCACCGTAACCTACTCCTCCATCCACAGGATACACCGTCTTCTTCTTGACATCTTTAGGATACCACACACCCACAGTCTCTCGGTTAACTGGTCTTTCTTTAACAGTCTTTTAGTGTCGGCCACCCCCACTTTGGAGTGACCACACCCCCACAGTCTCTCGGTAATTCTGCCGATCTTCAGGTATCTTCGTCCCCCCCAATTCTGGAGCGGGTTCACCCTTACAGTCTTTAACTGGCCTTTCTTTAACAGTCTCTTGGTGTCGGCCACTCCCACTTTGGAGTGGCCACACCCCCACAGTCTCTCAGTAGTTCTGCCGATCTTCAGGTATGGCCCGCCTCCAAGGCATCTGGAGCGGGTTCACCCTCATAACCTCAGTCCCAACTTTCTTCTATCCAACGTCTGTTTCCATCTTGATGGGTGCGGTTCTCCCGTGGACAGATTAATAGGTCTTTACAAGGCAGGTCAAACTCTTAAGCAGTGATGTCATAGTACCTAAATTCTACTGCGGAGAACACCTCCGCCACACTACACCTCCAGCCCTTCCCTTAAGAACCTCACCGTTCCAGGGTTCAAGGTGGCAAATGGCAAACAAAGGATGCCTGTCCCTATCGTGACCTAACCTTATCCCCATTCACACAAAATACATGTCACATCCCTCCCAACACCACCAAAATCATTATATGTATGTGTACCCATAGAGACTCATGCAACCTGGCATATCTCTACACCTCCAAAGACACAGGTAGGTCGCAGACCCCCGTGTCAATGGGAAACGATTATGGGATGCAAATGTGTACAGCCAAATTATAACTCACCGCAATGCGTTGGGCGAGTTTCCTTGGGTATAGGCTGTCACACATTTGTACCTAGAGTGTCTATGGGTACACAATCAACCAACAAACATAAACAATATATATACAATACAATGTGCTATGGGGTTTCAGGGTAGTACATGTTATACGTACCCGAACCCTCATAGGAAACAAAGTGTCCATAAAATATTTGGCTACAGGACAAAGTTGGAGTTATGTCCTGAGCCTCCTCCTCCGGTTAGTTCTGTAAAGTTCTGTCTGGTTCTGGTGTATTTGGTCAATAAGTCCCTTGACCCTCCGATATGATGATGACCAGAACCAGAAGAAGTTTCACTGGGTGAAACAAGCGATCGTAAAATAAGCTCTTCCACCCGAACGTCTCCAAGTCTTTCTCCAGAGCATGAGATAATGCTCCCGCTGGATTGTGGCACAGTCCTCCATCTCTAGAACACCTCTGAACAGAGGTCGCTTGGTTGCCAAAAACCAGTGGGATCCTCTGGAGCCTCACAAGAGTGTCAGGGGGGATAGCTGGTCTCTTCTGTGGCGTCATCTGGGTTTTTCCTCTGCTCCATATTAAATCACACCTATGGCAGATGAAAACACCAGGCGCTCCCGGGGGAATTTCTCCCCTAACAGTGCAATTAAATGTGAAAATTCCCAGCACCAATACCTTTGACCCATGGGTAGAGAAAGGTATTGGGATGCCCTTTATCTCACATGACCCCTCGTTATCCCAACACTGGTGTCTGAACACCCTACCTTCAGAGGATAGCGTCCTCTGCTGCACATCCCTCTGCACCAACAGATAAGGATGGCCACCCTACTAGGTTAGGATAACTGGAGTTCTGTGGACAAAGCACCATTTTGTTATTGATGGCACCACATCCCTGTCCACTCATGTGTACCCAGGCTGATTTCCCCCTGTGATCCCATCCTGTGGAGGCCCGCAGAACCAATGGCATAGTCATGCCCTGGCTCCCCAGGACCCCACAACACAAGAACACAGTCCACACTCTGCTGCCAAACACTCTGCGTCCAATCCCTATCAGAGCTGTGCTGCCTGCTCGGACTAGAATTAAGTGCGCAGCACAACATTACACCAATGTTGTCTGTCCGCCCCAGTCCCCAGCGCAACACAGCCCTATCGAAAACCTTGAGCACAACAGTGTTACCCGTATCGATTCGAGACCCTGGCTGCCCAGAATAATATCACATCATCCTTTGTGTGCTGCATGGAGAAGGTCCTTATGCCTTCTCCCGACCAGCAGGATTTCCCGTGTGATATTATCTGCTCGCGAACCTATACGTTCGCGATCCACAGTATAACACTGTTCCACTCCAAGGGGACACAGAATGAAACAAAGACAGCAGACGGGACTTACAACACTACATAAATCAGCATGGTAGAACACCTCCGTAGACAAGGACTACCACTATCAACATCAAGAAAAACTTACAAACAGATAACAAAACACATAACATGGACATACACAGGGAACAAACGGTGTAACAAATAGTACAGGGGTGTCAAATGTTGCCTAGCCTAGCTTGGCCACTCTGACCCCTCAGCAGCTGGTGATGCTGCCGAGAGGTAACCCCGTTATGGCCAGGCTGACTAGACCACACTGCACAATTTGTTACCTGGCTGATACTGTTGGACACATTGCAATTACTTGCAAAAGGGCAATTCCTTGCAATGTGTCCTTTGTTCCCACACCTGAAACACGTGACTTGGTTTCCTGTCCTGTGTGTTATGTTCCTATCTGTTTTGCAGTGTCTCGCTATGTGACCTAGGCCACCACATGCAAAACATCTGTAGTTTGCTCTGCATGGCCCAGGTCCATCTACACTGCAGCCGTGCTCCCTTCTCCTGAATTGTTCCATCCTCAGGGACTCACACTTTTCTCAATCGTTCTTTTTCCCAAAGTCAGGGAAAAATCTCTGTTAGTCTGGACCGGCTTGAACTGATGATTAGACCGGTCACAGACTACTCTTCCCCCTTGTGGCCCTGCACAGGGCAACATTTTGGGAGATTCCGACCCTGGCTTTACGGAAAAAGAAAGGGCCGGCACCAACTTGGTGATAACCTGTTGCATGCCAGACATTAGCTGGGACCTTACAGCAACCTCAGCCTTCAATTTGGCTACCGTCACGTCAGTAGAGGCAGTCCGCTCCTTGAAGGCCTTGACCTCAGTATAAGACTGAGTCAACTTAGCCTCAATTTCCTCCTTCTGCCTCTGCAGCTCTACTAACTGTGACTCTATATTAGCCACCTGCGCATCTCGGTCAACAGTAGACTGCACATTCTCTGCCAGCTGTGCCCGCAATGCCGAAACCTGGTCCGAATTACTGGTACAGCACTGGCAGTGAATGGCCGGAGGAATTGTCTCCGCTGACTGAGACACCAGCGCCACTTCCTTTGGCTTACAGATGCTAGCCTCAATGAACGAGTTTGGCCAGCATCTGAAGCCGTTTGGTGGCCTTGTTCAAAACCGTCCGTTTGTTAACACATAGCTTGTCATAACTGCAAGCCTGTGCCAACAAATCGGACCACAGCATTTCTGCTGACTTGTATGTGGTTGGGAGGATGGGGTTAAATGTGCTGTGTCTGCTCAAGTGTTGCAGTGTGGGGAAGTCCATACTCACCGTTTGCTGAGCGTCCATCTTCTCCCTCGCAATCACTTGAGCGATGCAGTGACCGTGCAAAGCAAATAGCTAAATATTAATTCACAGAACAGATTATAGATTCTCTGCTAAAGATTTTGATCTGCGCTTGGTGCTGTAAGGAAGAGTCACGTTACCTGTCCGAATTATCAGGTCCTAGACGCTCAGACCGCTGACCACGTCTCTCTTGCCTGACAATTCACAGGATGACCGACCTCTAACCTCAGAACCAAACACAGATTTCAAAATCTAAGCAGTGGGCCTGACTCGCCAATGTAAAGGGGGAATATTAATCACCAATATTTATGCAAATATCAATAATTAATATTCATAAATGGGAGGAGCCATCTATTGATAACTCCACCTATTTATGCCTTTATATAACAACAATAATTTCGCTATGGTTTACACTGATCGCTACGCTAGATGCATGCGCCTAACTAACTAACTATCGCCAATAACTACACGTTACACAGATAGTTACAAGTAACACAGTATTTATTACTTACAATACACTACGCACGCAATACACTAACAATACAGCACTAAATATACAATCCTAAACTACACTACACATTCCCAATTCCACCCATCAACTAACTATACAGTTCACACATACAATATTAACAGCCCACCCATCTAGTTCTATACCATCGCTATGGGGTACGCCGAAGGTTAACGGTGGCCTTACAGGGGTGTAAGCCGACCACAAACACAAAGGGTTAACAATGGGGATAATATCAGAACTGTACAGCAATGCAGGGGCTAAATACCCTGCAAGTGTACAGTGAGGGGGGGGGGGGGGTGGCAGGGTTTAAGCAGGGGTTACCACCAGGGGTTAATCAGGGTAGGGAAAGGGTATATCAGGGGTTTCAGGGGCAAGGGTAGCCAGGGTGCACAGTAGGCAGGGACCAGGGTCCATCAGGGGTTACCAGCACACAGGGACCAGGGTAACTACCAGGGGTAATGCCTGGCAGGGAAAGGGTTAATCGTTGGTGGGATAGGGGTTGAATCAGGGCCCAAGGTGCACATCAGGGAAATATAGGGGTTACAGGACCAGGGGTGATATGTGAGGGGTACGTAGGTGCTACACAGGTATACTTAGGCCTTTTCCAGGTGGTCATCATGGAGCTGCTCTCTCCCATGCGTCTCTGATTCTAGTCTGGTTGCAAGAGGCTGCACCTCTGTCCGATTTGGGGTTTTATAGCCCAAAAGCAACCCCCTCCTCCTTCCTCAGGCATGTGACATCATAGTGTGCCTTAGTCCTCCCCCCTAGTCCTAAAAATGCTGGGAGTAATGGGCATGGCCATGGGGCAGAGGTGTGGAAAACAGGTTATGATGTCTCTGGTTGGAAGGCCCCCTCACAAACGGTGCCAAAGAGTCTGATTGCATGGGGCCTGAACAAAAGGGGACTAGATGCTAATCAGCTGTTATCCTACAGGCTATCAGCACAAGTTTTTCTCTAAACAACTCTGTTGATAAGAGTCGGAATTGCATATATACATATATATATCCACAGATGCTTGGGGCACATCTATAAACACATACACCGGGGGTATGAATGGGCAGCAATAAGCCCACATACATACTGTCATGCTGACATAAGTGTATATACATAGACACGTGTGCAAATACATACACACATATCTATATATACACACACCCTCGCATATATCGGGGGCATCACATACAGGGGACATGCATATGTCCCCACTTGCCATACAGGGCCAATATATACACGGTCATACAGGAAATATATACTAACTATAAGGGGACACATATAAGGGGGCACATATATATACTAATATAAGGGGGATTATAAGGGGGCACAGCTTCCAGGGACCACATATTTCCCACAGGGGCCACCATGAGCCCCTGGGGATCACCATGGGCAGACGTGCGCAGATGCTGGGCACATCTGCGCACATCACCCCATGATGCGGTGGTTAATGTATGCATATATATACCATACATGCCCGCACGTGTTTGCAGGCATGCATGGATATATATGCATACGTCTCAACCCTTCCTCAACAAGCACTATATTCAATATAGTGCTATATATTCGTTTTTTAGAATATTCATCATTTTTTTCCATCTGAAGTCATGATTCCTACCTGCTTAAGTTGCTTGTGGGCCGATGACTGTTCACTTGAGATGGAAAAAAATGCTGAATATCCTAAAAAAACAATATATAGCACTATATTCTATAGTGCTATATATTCATTTTTGACCCACTTCGCATTATGCGATTTTTACATTGCAGATTTAATCTCGAATACGAATATTTGCGAATATATGACGAATATTCTACCACATATTCGCGAAATATCACTAATTCGAATATTGCCCCTATCGCTCATCACTAGTGTTTAATTGGCATATCCAGAACATCTCTTTTCTGCAGAGTTGTTGGAAAGAAAATGGGACATATTCTAGTGGGGTCAGCTTCAAAAGGGTCGGATTCCCATCATGTGATATTGCAAAGTGGCGCGATACACTGTGGGTGACCACTTTTCTTATATTCGACCGATGTTCGTTCATTCGTTCTCAAAGTGCCTGTGTGGTATAGATTAGAGGAACATTGCAGCAGGTATATTACGTTGGTGGTGCCGCAATTCATGTGGTGTTGTAAAGTGATGGGATTTTCTATGTGGTAATTGGATTTCCCCAATCGCATGGTTGATCATCCTACAACATTTGCATCTACTTGCTCCACATCTATAGTAGCCCTTTCTTCCCATTTCACTGAGGGACAATGTCTGGTTCGGGATTTTGTGTGGTAATTTTGGACATGAAGGAGCCAACATATTTTTAAAAGTTTTAGCTTGATGGAAGGTTAATTTGGGTTGTTTGGTAACGTCTTTCCCTAGAATGGGGTCTTTTTGTAAAACAGACCAATGCTTAGTTAGAATTTGTCAGATTATTTTATACTTGGAGTTATAACATGTAATCAAGCTTAAAGGGGGTGGGGGCGAAGTATATGACTGGTTTTTCCTTTCAGGCTATCTTTTTGGTTTTCCTAGCGCAGCACGTGGAAATACTTCTTTATCATGTTGAGGAGACTGAAATGGCTGCTGCTGCAGTTTTTGCAGCTCGTGGCGGCTTCCCTTGCAGACATGTTGGCGGCAGGCATCTGCTTGCCGTAATCTGTCGTAAGCTGTGTACACAGAGTTTCCTGGTAGTAACCTTATTTTATCCTCCCAGATGAAAAGATTCCTTCATTTTGTCTTGATAGAAAGGGTCTCAAAGCATGGCTAGCCAGTAATTATCAGACTGCTTGATGTCACCAAACTGCCTGTCAGTACATAAGCAAGAGAGTCTACAGTTCACAATTCTGTCCAGTGTACCTGAGGAGCCAGTTCTTGACACCTCCTCCCCCAACTGAAATTATTTGGCGTCATGGCCATCATCATCTTTCTCCTCCAACTCCTTTTCCTCCTACGCCATGGGAGTTTCTCATTGTACGTCCTCAACAGCTACAGGGCCACCTGTTACATGAGCATCAGCGTCTCTTGAAAAAAATCATATCAGGGGGATGAGGGACAACTGCAGCTTGAACGGCATGAGCTGTCAATGCCCAACCTGGAAACAATACATGCTCCCTGCTGAGGCGGTCTGGTGCATGACCAAATCGTTCACTGCTTTCCGCTGCTCGTATAGACACTGAAGCATGTGCAATTTGCGAGTTAGAATGTCACAGATTGAGTGGTGTAGTTGCATACCATTCTGACGGTGCAAGTCCAAAAGAGCATTCCTCACCACGTGAGAATGGCTGAAAACAGGGACAGTCTCCTAGACTTTGCCAGCACCTTGTGCAAGCCAGTGCATTTTTTGATGAGGCCACACAGGGAGCATGTGATATTTCCCCCAGGTTCAGGGGGCAAGGATGTTGTGGCCATTGTCACTGACCACCTGCCCAGTTGGAGTCGGCGAGGTGACAGCCAGCTTGATGTTTTTGAGCAACTGCTCGCTGGTATGGCTACTCTCTCCCTGGCCGATCAGATCCAACTCAGTGTGGCAACATATGATAGGAAGGATGGGTAGCGTGAGTGACCCTGAGCCCTGCTGCTGTTGGGAACAAGATTGTACCCGTGGAGGAGGCAGATAAGTGCCTGCTGTGGGAGCCAGCCACATCATATGGTGGGAGGGGATCAACAGGACCTGGCTATGTTGCTGGGGTTCTGCCTCTCCACTGCTGCACAACACATTGACCCAGTAGGCCATGAAAGACATGTACTTTTCCTGCCCACAACAGTTGCTCCAGGTGTCCACCGTGGAGTGCAGCTTGATGCTCAGTGGTAATCGTAAGGAGTGGCCTGCATTCTCTGCCATGAGAGAGTACAAGGCTTGCGGTTCGCCCGGCGGTCGTTTCAAGGCAAACCTTGCTCGTTCACGGTTCGCCGAACATATGGCGATGTCCACCGGCGCCATATTCTTTTACATTATGAAGAACTTTGACCCATGACACATCCATCAGGCGGTATAGGACAGCCAATTAAGACATTTAAGCACATGGACATACCTCCTAACTTTTTAATAAACCTGATCTGGCCGCCATTTTACATTGAGTCTTTTGCCAGTGTAGGGAGAGGTTGCTGTGTGGAGCAGAGACAGACTGTTAGGGACACCAAACGCTAGATAATAGGGCCACAAAAGTCCTTATAAGGACTGGTTTAGGTGTGCTATCGATAGGTGTGACTTACTGAGGGGTGAAATATACTTATAATATACTTTCTAACATAGAAAATAGTGCATGTGTATTGTGCAGCAGTTGTGTGCGGTTCTGCTGCGATACTGCAGCTACACAGAGTGCCAAACGCTATTGGAACAAATAATTTCTACTGGTGTGATATACCAGTTGCCCCCCCCCCCCCCCAATTTTTTTTTATTGAAGCAGGGGTGTTATATACCAATAATATA
Organism: Bufo bufo; assembly: GCF_905171765.1. Classification (NCBI taxonomy): domain Eukaryota; kingdom Metazoa; phylum Chordata; class Amphibia; order Anura; family Bufonidae; genus Bufo; species Bufo bufo. The sequence continues at coordinate 46,986,361 of NC_053396.1, read as the reverse complement.
CTTTCTATATAGTGCATTTAGGTAGTGCAGCATTTGTTTGCGGTTTGCTACGTTACCTCAGCTCACAGAGTGACAAACGCTATTGGAACAAATCATTTCTACTGCTGTGATATACCAGTTGCCTCCCAAAAAAACTGATTGAAGCAGGGGTGTTATATACCAATTATATACTTTCTATATAGTGCATTTGGGTAGTGCAGCATTTGTATGCAGTTTTGCTGCGTTACCTCAGCTGCAGATAGTGACAAACGACATTGGAACAAATAATTTCTACTGGTGTGATTTACCAGTTGCCCCCCAAAAAAACTGATTAAGGCAGGGGTGTGATATATCTATAATCTAATTTACATGTTGAAAAGAGAGCAGCTGGAGACTGCTCTCCTTCCCTCCTCACCCCGGGCCCTTTTGCTGGCTGACAGATTACCCCCGACCCTATCCTCAATACCTAACCCTCTTATACGCAGCACTCTAAGGGTCTGGGGGGTTTCTCGTCCAGCAATGGGGCTCCAATACCTCTCACCTCACTTATGCTCATAAAAGATATAATTAATCTGGCCCCCAAAGAGCTGAGAGAAAGCTGTCCGTTACTCATTAGGTCTTCGTTGATCCCCATAGCCCAGTTTCTAGATACGGATGGGTGTATTCTTCCTGACCCGGAAATATGCAAACTCCTGGGGACACAGATTCATAACCCCACCCTGTTACATTTTCTTAGGACTGAATTACTCAGTAGGACTAAAAATCCCCCTATCAGAAGAAACAAGTTGGTTAGTGGAAATGTTAAGTAATAAGAGATACCCTCCTAAAGCTATCTCTACGATTTATAAGCACTTGAAATCCCCTACCTCCATTATTAAACACGCAATAGTGGGCAAATGGGAAAAAGATTTACAAAGGTCCCTGACTCCTCAAGAAACTTCTAAAATTTTAATCCTACCACACAAATTATCTAGATGCATACGCATCCAAGAAAACAGCTATAAGATCCTTATGCAATGGTACAGAACTCCAGATAAAACTTATAGATATAGCAAAACAGCCACTGATCTGTGTTGGAGATGCCATAAAGCTAAAGGAACCTTCTTACACATTTGGTGGACATGTGACCTGATTAATCCATGGTGGAACACAATTACCAAACTATGCAACCAGATATGTAAATCATCTCTCACCTGCTCCCCTGAATTTACTTTGTTATCTCTCGGGATGTAGAGCCTGGGCCCACATAAAAAATCCCTTTTTACCCTCCTATTGGCAGCGGCTAGATTACTCTTACCAACCCACTGGTTATCTTCAGAAATCCCTAGTATTGAACACTGGACCAATAAGGTGGACCAGATATACAGACTAGAGGAAATCTCACACTGGGAGTCGCACTCTAGACCCTCTTTCCTAAAAACGTGGTCACCTTGGAAGCTATACAGGAATTTTCCCTAGGTATAGAGTCCAATAGCTATCTTTCATTGCCTCAACTCGTACACCCCCAGATAGAGGCTCACTTACATATCTTATCACCCCCCCATATACACACTCATAGCATAGATATTTGAACTTAATTTCCACGCTTTTATGCTCAATCTGACTTTGTTGTAAGGCTTATACTTCTTGCTGATACCTGTCATGTTGGGCTTAATCGCCCTTTGGTTATTTATTTTTATTTGTGACACCTTACAATAGGTGATTTTCGCTTATGTTTATGTCACTTGTTTTGTTGTACGCTTTACTTATTGGAAAATGTACAAAGCATTGAAAAATTGAAAACAATAAAAACTTTCAATATAAAAAAAAAGAAAGAAAAGAGAGCAGCACTCCAGTATAGGATAAAGCAAAATCCAAAAGATATATTCACCCAAAATGTGACAACGTTTTGGCTCTATTGAGAAAGGCTCAATTGTAGAGCCGAAACGTTGCCACATTTTGGGTGAATAAATCTTTTGGATTTTGTTTTATCCTATACTGGAGTGCTTCTCTCTTTTCTACATGTGACTATTGGGTAAGCTTTACCCCTAAGAGCGTGCACCCGGTTGTTTCAAAGTACATCAGTGCTGCCTCCTGTTTTCGTTTTTTTATAATATAATTTATATATAGTACATGTGCAGCATTTGTGTGCGGTTCTGCTGAGATACCGCAGCTATAAAGAGGGACAAACGCTATTGGAAGTACTAATTGAAGTCAATAGGGAACCGAACTTTTGAGCACTAAAATGGCTGTAAAAATGTCATCATGGAAAGAGCTACAGGGCTGCAAATGGCATCAAAATGTGGTTAAGAGCATGGCAAGTGCTCTGCAAACTATTGTGGATAGGGAAATGAATTAAAAAAAATAAAAAATAATCTTGATTTAGGAGGACGAGGTCCATATGGAGTAGGAGGTTGAGGAGGCGGTGAATGTTGCGGTGTAGGTGGAAGTGGCTGTGGAGGAGGAGGTAGCCTACACTGCCACTGCATTTTGGTTTTAAATTTATTTATATTTTTTAAAATTATGGTACACCCCAAAACATTTGGAAAGATAACCTGTGATAACCCCCTCCAGTCGTGCTAAACACACGTTCAGACAATACACTGGCTGCAAGGCAGGCCAGCACCTCTAAGGCGTAAAGGGAAAGCTCAAACCATGTGCCCATATTGGAGACCCAGAAGTTGCAGGGGGCAGACCCATCATTCAGTACGTGTAGGCGTGTGCACGTATACTGCTCCACCATGTTGCTGAAATGCTGCCTCCTGCTACGACGTTCCATATCAGCTGGTGGTGCTGGTTGTTGTGGCGTGCTGACCCATGCTAACGCTGCCTTTTGAGGTGCTGGCGGTGCCTCAGTTGCATTGGCGACCTCTTCCTCCTCCTCTGCCTTCGCCTTGTGCTTCCACTGTGCCCCCACTGTCACGTGGGAATGCCACCAGCAGTGCGTCTACCAGCGTGCGCTTGTACTCGCGCATCTTACAATTACGCTCCAGTGATGGAATTAAGGACGGTACGTTGTCCTTGTAACGGGGATACAGTAGCGTGGCCACCCAGTAATCAGCACAAGATAGAATGTGGGCAACTCGGCGGTCATTGCGGAGACACTGAAGCATGTAATCGCTCATGTGTGCCAGGCTGCCCAGAGGCAACGAAAAGCTGTCGTCTGTGTCCTCTGTATCCCCCCAGCCACGCACCAGTGATGGCTATAAGCTGGTTTGGGTGCCACCCTGCTGTGAACACTGTTCCTCCTCCTCCATCTCCTCCTCCTCATCCTCCACCTCGTCATCCTCCAGAACTGTGCCGTGACTGGACAATTGTGTACCTGGCGTTTGTGGGTGCAGGAACCCACCCTCGGAGCCACTTGTGAATGACTGGCCGGAAACCCTATGAAATGATCCCTCCTTTTCCTCCTCCTGTGCCACATCCTCTTCCATCATTGCCAGCAGCGTTTTTTCAAGGAGGCATAGAAGTGGGATAGTGACGCTGAGAACGGCGTAATCGGCACTGGCCATGTTTGTGGAATACTCGAAACAGCGCAACAAGGAACACAGGTCTCGCATGGAGGCCCAGTCATTGCTGTTTAAGTGGTGCTGTTTGCAGAGCGACTCACCCGTGCGTGCTGCAGCTGAAACTCCAATATTGCCTGCTGCTGCTCGCACAGTCTGGCAAGCATGTGCAAGGTTCCACCTTGTGGGCACGTCGCATATGAGGCGGTGAGCGGGAAGGCCGAAGTTACGCTGCAGCGCTGACAGGCGAGCAGCAGCAGCGTGATAACGCCGAAAGCGCGCACAGACAGCCCGCACTTTCTGCAGCACCTCTGACATATCGGGGTAATTTTTAAGGAACCTCTGCACCACCAAATTCAGCACATATGCCAGGCAAGGGATGTGCGTCAAACCGGCTAGTCCCAGAGCTGCTACGAGATTCTGCCCATTATCGCACACTACCAGGCCGGGCTTAAGGCTCACTGACACCAACCACTCATCGATCTGTTGTTCAAGGCCCATCCACAGCTTCTGCGCGGTGTGGGTTTTGTCCCCCAAACAGATACGTTTTAAAACTGCCTTCGGTCATTTACCCCTGGCTGTGCTGAAGTTGGTGGTGAAGGTGTTACGCTGACCGGATGAGGAGCTGGTAGAGGATGAGGAAGCGGAGTAGGAGGAGAAAGCAACAGGAGGCAAACTGAAGCGCCCTGCAATCCTCGGTGGTGGAAGGACATGCGCCAAGCTGCTATCCGCCTCAGGCCCAGCCGCCACTGCATTTACCCAGTGTGCTGTTAGGGAGATATAACGTCCCTGACCGTGCTTACTGGTCCACATATTCGTAGTAAGGTGGATCTTGCCACAGGTGGCGTTGCGCAGCTGGGCACGACGTACTGTGGGACAGCCACCGCCATAAGGCTTTTAAAACTCTCCGTCTCCACCAGACGGAATGACAGCATTTCAAAGGACAGAGTCATTTTGAAATGCTGGCATTCAGGGACAGGGATCGCGGGTGGGATACTTCCTCTTCCGCTCCAGTGTTTGGGAGATGGAGAGCTGATCGCTTCTGTGGGACATTGTGGAGATGCTTGGTGACCCAGGTGGTGGAGTTGCTGGCAGATCCTCTCTTTGCAGGGTGGCAGGTGGCACTGTCATTCCAGAGGTGGATGAAGAGGCCGAGGCTGCAGCAGAACAGGAAGCAGGAGGAGTCAGAGACCTTTCTTGGTTTTTGAGGTGTCTACTCCACTGCAGCTCATGCTTTGCACTTAAATGCCTGGTCATGCAGGTTGTGCTCAGGTTGGGAATGTTTATGCCTCGCTTCAGGCTCTGATTGCACAACGTGCAAACCACTCATGTCTTGTCGTCAGCACATTGTCTGATGAACTGCCACGCCAGGGAACTTCTTGGAGCTGGCTTTGGTGTGCTCGGTACCTTGCTGCGGTGGGTAGTAGCAGGCTTACTGTCTAGGGGAAAGCCACTCTGCTTTTGCACCCTGCTCCCTCTTCTGCTGTGCTGGTGGCTCTGTGCGACCACCGCCTCTTCCTCTGAACTACACAGGTCACTCGCATGACCTTGATTCCATGTGGGGTCGAGGACCTCATATTCCTCCACATCATCTTCCACCCAGTCTTCACCCCTGCCCTCCTTGTCGGTCTGCACACTTTCGAAAGCCACAGCAGTTGGCACCTGTGTTTTGTCATCATCCGAGACGTGCTGCGATGGTCCTCCCATGTACTCATCTTGAAACATAAGTGGTTGGACATCGGTGCACTCAATCTCTTCCACTTCTGGGGCAGGGCTAGGTGAATGGCCCTGGGAAACCCTGCTAGCAGAGTTATCATATAACAGAAGAGATTGCTGCATGACGTGGGGCTCAGACTGCTTGGCTGATTTGCAAGGGGGTGAGGTGAAAGACTGATGGACATTGGCTGCAGGTTCCAACTCTGATCTTTCAGCAGGAGACTGGGTGGCAGGGCTGGGACAAGGCCATTTGGTGCCCAGGGCGAAGATGGCAAACTGCGCCCCCCCCCCCCCCCCCCCCGTTTTTAAGAAAGAATCAATGTTGTTTCAAAACAAGAATATACTTAAAGCAATAGAACAAAGGACTGTGGGACTTTGAAAGTATTCATTTTAAAACACGTGTGTAAACACGAATATGAACTTTGCCCCACGATAGCTCTTTTGTAGAACCCCCATAAAAACTTACAGTTACTTGACTTGGCCCTTGGGGATCTCGGACGCCACTTCAACACTTGGCCGGGGGCTCGGCGGAGCTGATGTTGTGCTTTATCCTAATGAGAAAGATTTCATAATAAGGATTTGGAGAAGGGGCAGAGGAATAGCAGAGCAGGGAGAGGCTGGTGCTGCTACTAGGGGGTCATACCATGGGGGAGTAATAAAACCCACCATAATGCCCCCCCCAGTAGTAATAATTCTCCTTATAATATGCAAAACATACCCCTTTGTAATGCCCCCAGTTGAGCTAATGTTCCCATAATGTGCCAACATAAAATACCCCCCTTCTCAGTGCCCCCGTAGATGACCCCCATAGTGCTCCCCCCTTCCCCATAGTACCCACCATAATGTGTCCCAGTATAAAATGCCCCTATACAGAGCCCCCCATATAAAATATCTTCTTTTAAGCCTCAGTAGATGCCCCTAAATAATCTGCAGTAAGATGTGCCCCCATAGATGCCCCCATATCATGTGCCAGTAGCCAGAGCCCCCCCCATATCATGTGCCAGTAGCCAGAGTGCCCCCATATCATGTGCCAGTAGCCAGAGTGCCCCCATATCATGTGCCAGTAGCCCCCCATATCATGTGCCAGTAGCCCCCCTTATTGCCAATAGCCCCCTTATGGGCCAGTAGCCCCCCTTATGTGCCAATAGCCCCCCTTATGTGCCAGTAGCCCCCTTATGGGCCAGTAGCCCCCCTTATCATGTGCCAGTAGCCCCCCTTATCATGTGCCAGTAGCCCCCCTTATCATGTGTCAGTAGCCCCCCTTATCATGTGCCAGTAGCCCCCCTTATCATGTGCCAGCCCAGTAGTCCCCCCTTATCATGTGCCAGCCCAGTAGCCCCCCTTATGTGCCAGCCCAGCCCAGTAGTCCCCCCTTATCATGTGCCAGCCCAGTAGCCCCCCTTATCATGTGCCAGCCCAGCCCAGTAGTCCCCCCTTATCATGTGCCAGCCCAGTAGTCCCCCCTTATGTGCCAGCCCAGCCCAGTATTGTACCTATATAAATAAAAAAAATAATAAAAAAAACTTATACTTACCTCCAGCAATGTGATGCGATGCAGGCCGCCTCTTCCGTCTGTGTCCCTCGCTATACGGCAGTCAGGCGACGCGATGACGTCATCGCGCCGCCTGCACCGGCCTCTGATAGGCTGCCAGCACTAGGCCGGCAGCCTATCAGAGGAACAGGAGGGGACACACCTCTCCCTCCTCTGCCGCAGCGCAGGCATCTGTATTGCCGTCCTGAGGACGGCAATACAGATGACTATGGAGATGAGCGCTTCCGCAATGGAAGCGCTCATCTCCTGCTCTGCCCTGCCGCCGGCCGCGGCCGCCCCCACTTGTCACCAGGGCCGCGGCCTTGCGGCACTCAGGCTTGCCGGCCCACCGGGAAATTTCCCGGTATCCCGGCAGGCCAGTCCGGCCCTGCTGCGCCCCCCTCCTTGTAGCGCCCAGGGCACCCGCTCCTTCGGCCCCTGCCTTGTACCGGCCCTGCTGGGTGGGAGACAATGTAAAGAAACTAGAGGCACTGTCAGCAATCCAATCTACTATTGCCTGTACTTGTTCTGGCCTCACCATTCGTAGAGCCGCATTAGGCCCGACCAAATACTGCTGAAGGTTCTGTCACCTACTCGCACCTGAGGAAGGTGTTTCATTTGTGCGTGTAGCTGTCACAGATCGACCACGTCCTCTCCCTGCAACAGGAGCTACACCAGCAGCACCACGACCGGGGCCACGTCAGTTATTTGACGCTCTCCTCATATTTAAAAAATTTAGGATCTTGCCCAAAATGGGTGTTTTTTTAATAACAGAATAGAACAACAGTATCTAACGCGTGTATCTCACAATGACAGATGCAGACAAGGCCGCAAATTAAGATTTTTGCCCAAAATGGGTGTTTTATAATACCAGAATAGCACAGGATTATTTAAGGCTTGTATATCACACGTACAGATGCAGACAAGGCCGCAAATTAAGATTTTTGCCCAAAATGGGTGTTTATTTAATAGCAAAAAATATAGAGTATATGGTATTTTTAGAAGACCACCTGCATTATTGAGAAATACCGGATATAAGTGATCAAATCTTGTAGATATTAAAACGTAACTTTTAATTTATTACTCTTAGAAAATAGCCCCTTAGATGAGTATATATAAATAGAACATCAAACAAATTAGTGTATAGCTTCAGTGGTATCACATCTCACATGACATTACAGTAGAGTATAGGTGACTCCAAACCAAGTTGAAGCATACACATCACAAATTAGGTAGAACAAAAAGAAGGTGGTGCACGGCGGCACCCGTAAGATGGTAACTCGTTTGTCCTACCGCGTAGTTGAGCGACTCCAAGTGTGCCACAGTTACCTCACGGATCAATGATGAGTTGGGTCCTTGATAATAGTCGTGCTGCACACGGATAGGGGTCCGACCTACGGTTCCCTGTTGTTACCCTAGCAGGGTCCTACACTAGCCCTAAGGCTTAACCACGGTACACCCACTAGAACAAGGGTGTCCCGTCCGGAACCTAACCCTGGAATTGGAGACCCTGAATAGCCCTCTCCTAGAACATCCCTACATGCATGTTTCACTTAGAGATGAGAGTAAGACTCATCAGGGGAAACAGCGGGGAGCTGGGCAATTAGACATAACAGGATACACACATGATGTGCCATGTGCATACTTAAATAACAGGTTACAAGCTATGAGACCTGATACTGCTCAAAAAGAGCTTGATAACCTATAATAGAGGATGGGGGAAATAGGTAGTATCCGATGTAGTCAGCAATGGCATCGGTACCTGCTCAAGTTTAAATATTGTACCTGCCCCCAAACCGAGGCTTGGTTTCCGGACATACCTCCCTTGTGCGGCGCTCGATACAACCGCGCATGCGCACAGATGGCTTCCGGAACTAACCTTGGAAGCGAGGCTTGGTTTTTGAGACACGCCTCTGGAGCGCAACGCTCGGTGTAATAGCGCATGGGCTGTCCGAGGCTGGTTCTTCAACTTAGAGCGCACAGACGTAAGATGACGTCACTGCGCTACACCTCGCAGATGTGTGCGAGATGCTATTCAGACCCGGTTGCTGGGCAACGGGGACGCATTCCCAGCTCCGATCCAATGCGCATCTTCAAATGAGAAGTCGCATATATAGAACATGGCATTTATAGCATAAATTTCACACAGGGAAATGATTACTTGAATGTGGTGCCCCCAACACATGCTCATATCTGGAGGAAAGCATGTATCGGGCACCAGAGAGCTAAATCTGCTCTTGAATAGTTGGTTAACTTGAAATCAGGACACTTTAGACAAAAACAGACAATAGGAGGGTTATAAGAGGATATTCTTGTAAGTGTGTTGAGGAAGAGGAGGTAGCAACGGCCGCCACCCAGCGGTCTGACGACAGTACCCAGATCGGCCCAAGGAGGGTGGTCCCCGCTGTTTCTGCCTACTCCGAGATCTCTAATGTCAGTGTTGGTGAAGGTGACGATGATGACGTGTCGATGGACATCACGTAGTGTCCTCAAGAGAGGAAGAGGAGGAGAGTTCAGAGTGAGAGATGGAGCAGCCGATATGGAGGAGAAGGAGGAGAACCAGGCAGAACTTGCAGTGCATGTATCTGGAGTGAGCCATCCACCATGCATGGTCACATCATGGCTCCGCAGTGTGGGCTTTTTTTAACGTGTCAGCTTCTGACAATAGTGTTGTCATCTGTAGCATGTGCTGTCAATGCATACGTTGCGGTAAACCCAACACTCACCTAGGGATGTCCACCTTAAGAAGGCACCTGGCCTCCCATCACCAAGCCCAGTGGGGGCAACACCGTCAGAGCCCACAAAGCCACACTCCCAGCGCTCCACGTCCTGCCTCTTCTCCTTCTCCTCTCTCCTCCCATTTGTCCTCCACTCCACCTTCCACCGTGCCGTCGTCGCATTCATCTGGCAAAAGGCAGGCTTCCGTGGCCCAAATGTTCAAACGTAAAAAGGTGAGGATGACGGATAACCCTTATGCCCAATGGCTCACCGCTGGCTTGTCGGAACTGCAAGCCCGCCAACTACTGCAATATAAACTGGTGGACTCGGAGGCCTTTAGAAAATTTGTGGCCATTGGCACACCGCAAAGAAAGGTCATCGGAAGGAAATATTTCTCCCAGAAGGGCATCCTGGAGCTATATGGCCATGTTCATCTGGCACACAGTGTCGGTGCCAAGATACATCTAAACACAGACACGTGGTCTAGCATACACGGACAGGAAAGGTACATAAATTTTACTACCCACTGGGTGAACCTTCTGATGGCCGTCAAGCATGTAACCCGTGGTACCTGTGTGGATTTAGTGTTACCGCCACGGATTGCATGCAGGCCTGCCTCTTCTCCTCCTCATACTCCATCCTCCGTCTCCTTTTCGGCTGACTCCTTCTTTTCCACTGCTACCGCCTCTTCCACAGTACCCCCCAAGCTCCCCAGAACCAATTTTATGTGCCAGGTGAGACGTTGCCATGCTGTGCTGTGACTGTTGTGCCTGGAAGCCAAGGAGCCACACGGGTCCTGCACTCCTTTCAGCTCTGCAGTCATAGGCCGATGAATGGCTAACCCCGCTCAATTTAACAGTTGGTAAAGTGGTGTGCGACAACGGTGCGAATCTGCTGAGCGTGCTGAAACAGGGCAAAATGACACACTTGCAATGCATGGCACACGTCCTAAACATAGTCGTGCAGCGATTCGTTGCCGAATACCCCGGGTCCAGGATGTCTTGCGGCAGGCCAAGAAAATCTCTTGGCATTTTCGAAGATCTTACACGGCCATGGCTCGCCTTGCTGACGTTCAGCGGTGACACCACTTGCCCGTCAGATGTCTGATTTGTGACTCCCCGACGCGATGGAACTTCACCTTGTATATGCTTGATAGGCTGCTCCAGCAGAGATGTGCCGTTAACAACTACTTGTACGAACTCTGCGGCAGGACAGGTTTTGGGAGCTTGTTTTTTTTTCAACGCGCCAGTGGCTGCTCATGCGCGACACATGCAGACTTTTGCGGCCATTTGCTGAGATCACCAAACTGGTCAGTCGCAGCCGGGGTGCCATCAGTGACATCGTACCTTACGCCTTCTTTCTGGAGCGTGCATTGCATCGTGTCATTGATCAAGCCGTCAAGCAGCAGGAGCATCAAGATGAGGAAGTCGCAATGCTGAATGAATTCCCAGGGGGGGCTACTCTATCTGAGACAAGAAGGATGGTGCCTGGGGAGAGGAGGAGGAGGAGCAAGAAGAGAAGGCTTTAAACTTTTCTGGGATCCCTGGTGTTGTCCGTAGATGGGGGGGGAGACCGAGGATGACATTCTCCTGGGCGATGAGCAGGAGCCAGGCCGCTCCACCGCTTCTAATTTAGTGCAAATTGGGGCCTTCATGCTCCAATGTTTGAAGAGGGACCCCCGTATAAAAAACATGTAGCGCAAAGGCCAGTACTAGGTGGCAACGTACTTAGACCCCCGTTACAAACACAAAATGGCGGACATGTTACCAGCATCACAGGGGGCTGGCAGAATGCAGTATTTCCAGGCCTTGCTTCAAGAGATGCTGAATTCTGCTGTTGTGGGCGCTGGCAGAGGAATTTCCACCCACAGAGAAACAGTGTAACAGTACAGCCTGGATCGCAGCGGCTCTCTGTGACTCCGCCCACTTACCTCCGGGCCTTAAATAGAAGACAGGTGCTAAGCAGGGTGTTCCACTAATGGAGTGCGCACCCTGCTAGCTCCATTGCATCTGAGGACTCTGTCCACATATCCAGACCTGGATCCCTAACAACATTGTGAAGGACTGCCTACCTTCTTGCCACTGGCTTCCCCACTGCTGGCTTCCTAGCCAGGACCAACTAACCGCAAGTATATGCCTGTTACCTGCTCTGATTAAGGTCCTGGAACTCAGAGTGGGGTGGTTCCTGCTGGTGTGAGGCGATATTCCCAAACCAACTCTGAACTCAGGACATGCTATACTAACTCTGAACCTGCTGCATATTATATACTAAAACTGAGGACATGCTATACTAACTCTGAACCTGCTGCATATTATATACTAAACTGAGGACATGCTATACTAACTCTGAACCTGCTGCATATTATATACTAAACTGAGGACATGCTATACTAACTCTGAACCTGCTGCATATTATATACTAAACTGGGGACATGCTATACTAACTCTGAACCTGCTGCATATTATATACTAAACTGAGGACATGCTATACTAACTCTGAACCTGCTGCATATTATATACTAAACTGTGGACATGCTATATACTAACCCTGAACCTATGGCATACTATATACTAAACTGAGGGCATACTATATACTAACTCTGAACTGTGCACAAGCTTATACAGGGAGTGCAGAATTATTAGGCAAGTTGTATTTTTGAGGATTAATTTTATTATTGAACAACAACCATGTTCTCAATGAACCCAAAAAACTCATTAATATCAAAGCTGAATATTTTTGGAAGTAGTTTTTAGTTTGTTTTTAGTTTTAGCTATTTTAGGGGGATATCTGTGTGTGCAGGTGACTATTACTGTCCATAATTATTAGGCAACTTAACAAAAAACAAATATATACCCATTTCAATTATTTATTTTTACCAGTGAAACCAACATAACATCTCAACATTCACAAATATACATTTCTGACATTCAAAAACAAAACAAAAACAAATCAGTGACCAATATAGCCACCTTTCTTTGCAAGGACACTCAAAAGCCTGCCATCCATGGATTCTGTCAGTGTTTTGATCTGTTCACCATCAACATTGCGTGCAGCAGCAACCACAGCCTCCCAGACACTGTTCAGAGAGGTGTACTGTTTTCCCTCCTTGTAAATCTCACATTTGATGATGGACCACAGGTTCTCAGTGGGGTTCAGATCAGGTGAACAAGGAGGCCATGTCTTTAGATTTTCTTCTTTTATACCCTTTCTTGCCAGCCACGCTGTGGAGTACTTGGACGCGTGTGATGGAGCATTGTCCTGCATGAAAATCATGTTTTTCTTGAAGGATGCAGACTTCTTCCTGTACCACTGCTTGAAGAAGGTGTCTTCCAGAAACTGGCAGTAGGACTGGGAGTTGAGCTTGACTCCATCCTCAACCCGAAAAGGCCCCACAAGCTCATCTTTGATGATACCAGCCCAAACCAGTACTCCACCTCCACCTTGCTGGCGTCTGAGTCAGACTGGAGCTCTCTGCCCTTTACCAATCCAGCCACGGGCCCATCCATCTGGCCCATCAAGACTCACTCTCATTTCATCAGTCCATAAAACCTTAGAAAAATCAGTCTTGAGATATTTCTTGGCCCAGTCTTGACGTTTCAGCTTGTGTGTCTTGTTCAGTGGTGGTCGTCTTTCAGCCTTTCTTACCTTGGCCATGTCTCTGAGTATTGCACACCTTGTGCTTTTGGGCACTCCAGTGATGTTGCAGCTCTGAAATATGGCCAAACTGGTGGCAAGTGGCATCTTGGCAGCTGCACGCTTGACTTTTCTCAGTTCATGGGCAGTTATTTTGCGCCTTGGTTTTTCCACACGCTTCTTGCGACCCTGTTGACTATTTTGAATGAAACGCTTGATTGTTCGATGATCACGCTTCAGAAGCTTTGCAATTTTAAGAGTGCTGCATCCCTCTGCAAGATATGTCACTATTTTTGACTTTTCTGAGCCTGTCAAGTCCTTCTTTTGACCCATTTTGCCAAAGGAAAGGAAGTTGCCTAATAATTATGCACACCTAATATAGGGTGTTGATGTCATTAGACCACATCCCTTCTCATTACAGAGATGCACATCACCTAATATGCTTAATTGGTAGTAGGCTTTCGAGCCTATACAGCTTGGAGTAAGACAACATGCATAAAGAGGATGATGTAGTCAAAATACTCATTTGCCTAATAATTCTGCACGCAGTGTACTAACTTGTGACTCCTGTAATACTGGGGACCTTCCTTTCCAGCAGTAACTAATTAGATGGATAGCGGTAAATGATTTTGTTACCCCAAACTCTCCGCCCAAGACTGAGAGAGACGCCTGGGGTACATACTGAGTAACCGCGAATCCCACAGCCAAAAACAAGGGCGGTGGGATAATAGTGGATGTCCATTGCTTCCGCAGTTGAGATCCTAACTGATCAACTAGGTGCGTTACAAACAGTTGCGAGTACCAATCCTACAGCGCATGCAAGAAGAGGGCGGTTTGAAAATGTGTTGGTCACTTCAGATATGAGATCATTCTTGCAGCCAACCCATCGATAGCCGCCCTCTGGATCCAGCCTCAGGGAACGCCTATACCGTCAGGTGTCCGACTACTTTGTGTTAACGGCCGATGTGAACGCTCTGAGAAGCGATGAACCCCTGGACTACTGGGTGTGCAGGCTTGACCTGTGGCCAGAACTGGCACAATTTGCCATGGAGCTGTTGGCTTGCCCCTCGTCTAGTGTCCTGTCCAAAAGGACGTTCAGCGCAGCAGGGGGGATCGTGACTGATAAGTGCATTCACCTAGCTCACAACAGTGTGGACTACCTCACATTTCTAAAAATGAATGAGGCATGGATCTCGGAGGAATTCAACACCTGTGACAACCTTGTTTTAATTGAATTTCTTTATTCCAGCCCACACATATCCACCACAACCCAGAACAAATAATGATCCCTGTCTTATGTAAATACAGCGGCATAAAAGGCCTTTTCTGTCCGTTGAATGCCTAATGTTTGGGACCTCTGAGGAATTCAACACCTGTGCCGACCACATTTTATTGAATTTCAGCTATTATCATTTGGAGGTTTTTCAAGAGGGGCGCTTTCGTTAGCCATGTTTTTAATTTAATTTTATATTTTTTGTTCTTTTAAACATACAGGGAGTGCAGAATTATTAGGCAAGTTGTATTTTTGAGGATTAATTTTATTATTGAACAACAACCATGTTCTCAATGAACCCAAAAAACTCATTAATATCAAAGCTGAATATTTTTGGAAGTAGTTTTTAGTTTGTTTTTAGTTTTAGCTATTTTAGGGGGATATCTGTGTGTTCAGGTGACTATTACTGTGCATAACTATGAGGCAACTTAACAAAAAACAAATATATACCCATTTAAATTATTTATTTTTACCAGTGAAACCAATATAACATCTCAACATTCACAAATATACATTTCTGACATTCAAAAACAAAACAAAAACAAATCAGTGACCAATATAGCCACCTTTCTTTGCAAGGACACTCAAAAGCCTGCCATCCATGGATTCTGTCAGTGTTTTGATCTGTTCACCATCAACATTGCGTGCAGCAGCAACCACAGCCTCCCAGACACTGTTCAGAGAGGTGTACTGTTTTCCCTCCTTGTAAATCTCACATTTGATGATGGACCACAGGTTCTCAATGGGGTTCAGATCAGGTGAACAAGGAGGCCATGTCATTAGATTTTCTTCTTTTATACCCTTTCTTGCCAGCCAGCCTGTGGAGTACTTGGACGCGTGTGATGGAGCATTGTCCTGCATGAAAATCATGTTTTTCTTGAAGGATGCAGACTTCTTCCTGTACTACTGCTTGAAGAAGGTGTCTTCCAGAAACTTGCAGTAGGACTGGGAGTTGAGCTTGACTCCATCCTCAACCCGAAAAGGCCCCACAAGCTCATCTTTGATGATACCAGCCCAAACCAGTACTCCACCTCCACCTTGCTGGCGTCTGAGTCGGACTGGAGCTCTCTGCCCTTTACCAATCCAGCCACGGGCCCATCCATCTGGCCCATCAAGACTCACTCTCATTTCATCAGTCCATAAAACCTTAGAAAAATTGAGATATTTCTTGGCCCAGTCTTGACGTTTCAGCTTGTGTGTCTTGTTCAGTGGTGGTCGTCTTTCAGCCTTTCTTACCTTGGCCATGTCTCTGAGTATTGCACACCTTGTGCTTTTGGTCACTCCAGTGATGTTGCAGCTCTGAAATATGGCCAAACTGGTGGCAAGTGGCATCTTGGCAGCTGCACGCTTGACTTTTCTCAGTTCATGGGCAGTTATTTTGCGCCTTGGTTTTTCCACACGCTTCTTGCGACCCTGTTGACTATTTTGAATGAAACGCTTGATTGTTCGATGATCACGCTTCAGAAGCTTTGCAATTTTAAGAGTGCTGCATCCCTCTGCAAGATATCTCACTATTTTTGACTTTTCTGAGCCTGTCAAGTCCTTCTTTTGACCCATTTTGCCAAAGGAAAGGAAGTTGCCTAATAATTATGCACACCTAATATAGGGTGTTGATGTCATTAGACCACACCCCTTCTCATTACAGAGATGCACATCACCTAATATGCTTAATTGGTAGTAGGCTTTCGAGCCTATACAGCTTGGAGTAAGACAACATGCATAAAGAGGATGATGTGGTCAAAATACTCATTTGCCTAATAATTCTGCACTCCCTGTATGTATTTGAAATGTATTTGTACTGGCCTGCAGTAAAATTGATATCCATTGACCATCTAATATACCTCCGGCCACATAATCACTTGATCTTTTATGTCCGGTAAATGCATAATTTTTGGGGCCTGTAATCTAACTTGCCAAAAGTTAAATTGTTATACGGTGACCGCCTGATGTACCTCCAGCCACATTATCATTTGATGTTTTCTGTCCAATGAATGCCTAATGTTTGGGGCCTGTTCTAAAAAAAAAATTCTAGGCTCCAGCATGGCACATTTATGAGAGTTTCCCTTTAAGACGCATAAAAATGGCCCCTGATTAAAGATACATATTTTGGCGGGGAATTTTTGCCATTGATCAACCTTTGTTATGTCACTGTCCATGTGGGACGATGTGTTCACTTCTTGAAAGTATTTGATGGCTGCAAATATGACCTGAAGGTTTTTCAGGTTCGCCTGCCATTAAAGTGAATGGGGCCTGCCGTGATCTTCCAGTTCGCGAACATTTGATTGTGTTCGCGTGATCGCGTTTGCGAACCGTCCCAGCCGATGTTTGTCCTTCACTATCTACTACAATGGTATTACAGTGACTGCACTGCCAGCAACATGGCCAGGTGGGGATTCAGCTTGTAGAGAAGCTAATTGCTGGTGGAAAGTTTTTTCATGGCCAAATATTCTGTTTTAGATGTCTCACGATGGAGCTAAGGACAAGGAGAAGTCTTAGCAGGAGAAAAAGAAGGTGATGATGATGACAAAGATTCCGTACTGCTTGCACACCAACCTTACATAGAAACATAGAAACATAGAATGTGTCGGCAGATAAGAACCATTTGGCCCATCTAGTCTGCCCAATATACTGAATACTATGAATAGCCCCTGTCCCTATCTTATATGAAGGATCGCCTTATGCCTATCCCATGCATGCTTAAACTCCTTCACTGTATTACAGCTACCACTTCTGCAGGAAGGCTATTCCATGCATCCACTTCTCTCTCAGTAAAGTAATACTTCCTGATATTACTTTTAAACCTTTGCCCCTCTAATTTAAAACTATGTCCTCTTGTAGCAGTCTTTCTCCTTTTAAATATTCTCTCCTCTTTTACCTTGTTGATTCCCTTTATGTATTTAAAATTTTCTATCATATCCCCTCTGTCTCGTCTTTCTTCCAAGCTATACATGTTAAAGTCCTTTAATCTTTCCTGGTAAGTTTTATCCTGCAATACATGTACTAGTTTAGTAGCTCTTCTCTGAACTCTCTCCAAAGTATCAATATCCTTCTGGAGATATGGTCTCTAGTACTGAGCACAATACTCCAAATCATGTCTCACTAGTGCTCTGTAGAGCGGCATGAGCACCTCCCTCTTTCTACTGGTAATGCCTCTCCCTATACACCCAAGCATTCTGCTATCATTTCCTGCTGCTCCATGACATTGTCTGCCTACCTTTAAGTCTTCTGAAATAATGACCCCCTAAATCCCTTTCCTCAGATACTGAGGTTAGGACTGTATCACTGATTTTATATTCTGCTCTTGGGCTTTTACACCCAAGGTGCATTATCTTGCACTTATCAACATAAAATTTTAGTTGCCAGATTTTTGACCATTCCTCTAGTTTTCCTAAATCCTTTTCCATTTGGTGTATCCCTTCAGGAACATCAACCCTGTTACAAATCTTTGTGTCATCAACAAAAAGACACACCTTACCATCGAGGCCTTCTGCAATTTCGCTGATAAAGATATTAAACAATATGGGTCCCAGAACAGATCCCTGAGGTACCCTACTGGTAACAAGACCATGGTCTGAATATACTCCATTGACTACATCCCTCTGTTGTCTGTCCCTCAGCCACTGCCTAATCCATTCAACAATATGGGAGTCCAAGCTGTGGCTTTGTGTGCCCGCCTTGTGGGCAGAAAGTGCCATACAGGAGCTGCAGAGCTACAGACAGCCAAGCTGGGTTTAGCTCTGGCACCTTTTGGGCCTAACTTACTCACAGCATCAGCATCATCACCAGATCCTGAAGGGGACGTGGCCCTGGCTGTTCTTTGGAAGGTACTGTACATTGTCTCTGTTCTTCTATTGGTGTTGATCACCTATATGCTGATTTAATTACTAATGTTAAATTTAAATTGAACATGTCCCAAAAAAAAAAAAAAAAACATTTAAATTCCAACCGTGTTGAAATAAAATTTACGGAAAAGGACAATTGAGGCCTGAAGCTTAATTTTAATTTTTCAATTGCAAAGATAGCTTCCAGACTGTGGGTATTGCTGCAGTATTCACGTACACTATATATGCTCAGTATTTGGTTTGTACACACTGCTTGAGGAAGGCTCCTGTGTAGAGCCGAAACGTTGCATGATTCTTATGGGTAAATAAAGTTATTTTCTATTTTTATCCGTTGGAGTGCTGCCCGTTTTTACATTTATATATATATATATATAGATATATATTACAAGAAAATTTAGACTGGCATATTCTTATTCATAATCATAGTCATGGGTGTACATCCATAAGGCAAGCATAATAAATAAAAAAATAATGGCTGTACACACATATAAGCAGTAAAGCTGAGAAATGGGTATCATTCCAAATTCAAGTGGTACTATTAAAGTAATAAGGTAATGGGTGAGCACTCTGGCACTTGGACTTAAATGTAAAATTTTATTAAATCAATTGGTTAGTACATGTACAAATTGTAAAATAAGTTAAAATAGATTAAAATATCAAGGTGCTGTTACCAACGGAGAAAGAATGTAATAAAATCTAGCTCTTCAGATATACAAAGTCCAAACAATGTCCAAACAATTCAAGCTATCAAAATAATTATTATTGGACGCGAAAATCCACTGGTTAGAGTATCAGATTTTTGATATGGACGTAGATTCCTGTCCCATATATATCAATCCGCGTCAGGAGCAGGTGAATATCCAAGATATAGTTATAGTGGTAATTGTCTCTTTCTCAGAGTTTACAGAGTATGAATCTCTGATGTAGTTGCAACCTTGGTAGCCGTAGATGGTATTTATAACCTCATGGGTAGGTCAATATATTAGGAAGGAATGTCTCTTACCTTCCTTCTTATCCAAACGAGGGTCGAGCGGTGCGGGTTGATACCAGCGTCACGCTCCGTGCTTCTCTTGTCGGCTATCCCGAACTATCGCGGGAGTTGGGGCGGGACTTGGTTTGTCCGTACCTGTTACTCTTCCGGCATGGAACAAAGCGAGATACCTCTTTGGTCTGTGATTTCTTGTTCCAGTAGTGTTTGCTTTATCTTGCAACTCCAATATTCGTAGCGTGGCCACGCTAATAGTGACAGAGGTGCTTTTTACAGTTGTCTGATCCGGACCAGACGCGTTTCGGGAATTGACCTTCCCTTCATCAGTGGTATCGTGACACCTGTATGCCTCCGCCTTTTATATCCAAGATAGCACCCAAAGTATGGAAAACTGGATTTCTATTTTGAAATGCGATTTTTTGCCAGCGTTTTTTCTGCATGCGTTTTCCATGCGTTTTCCATGCGACACATATGCGTTTTTTGTGCTGCATATTGCTTATGTTCTTGTAAGCTTGGGGTATAAGTGGATTTGTTATACGTGATTGCTTTATGGAGATATATCATTTTATAGTTTCTCACTAATGAATGAATACATTCTCTGATATCTATGTATGGAAAGAATTTGGCACCTCTTATTCCAGCCATCACAGATTATACTGAATCATCTCAGACATATACATAATTGGTTAATATGTGAATATAAAATATATAATTAAAATGCAGAGAAGTGGCGCACTGGATTGGTGCTAACAACTGGAGAGGTGCTCTCAGTAAAAAGGAATCACCCTTCCTTTGGTGCAATATAAAAATGTTAAAAAGATACTGGGCACTCTCTTAATACAGGAACCTCACAGTTTATTAATAATACAACACATAAACAATTCATATATTACTACTTAAAACGATAAAACACACAATCCGGATATTAAAAGGTTCCTCAAACTTTTGGTACCAATAATAACATAAAATACATAAAATATAGCCTCTGGGTATTTGAGGGATGCAACAAGTCTTATAGTGTAATGTCCATCCAAATTGGTTTGGATATACACTGCGTGCAGAATTATTAGGCAAATTAGTATTTTGACCACATCATCCTCTTTATGCATGTTGTCTTACTCCAAGCTGTATAGGCTCGAAAGCCTACTACCAATTAAGCATATTAGGTGATGTGTATCTCTGTAATGAGAAGGGGTGTGGTCTAATGACATCAACACCCTATATTAGGTGTGCATAATTATTAGGCAACTTCCTTTCCTTTGGCAAAATGGGTCAAAAGAAGGACTTGACAGGCTCAGAAAAGTCAAAAATAGTGAGATATCTTGCAGAGGGATGCAGCACTCTTAAAATTGCAAAGCTTCTGAAGCATGATCATCGAACAATCAAGCGTTTCATTCAAAATAGTCAACAGGGTCGCAAGAAGCGTGTGGAAAAACCAAGGCGCAAAATAACTACCCATGAACTGAGAAAAGTCAAGCGTGCAGCTGCCAAGATGCCACTTGCCACCAGTTTGGCCATATTTCAGAGCTGCAACATCACTGGAGTGCCCAAAAGCACAAGGTGTGCAATACTCAGAGACATGGCCAAGGTAAGAAAGGCTGAAAGACGACCACCACTGAACAAGACACACAAGCTGAAATGTCAAGACTGGGCCAAGAAATATCTCAAGACTAATTTTTCTAAGGTTTTATGGACTGATGAAATGAGAGTGAGTCTTGATGGGCCAGATGGATGGGCCCGTGGCTGGATTGGTAAAGGGCAGAGAGCTCCAGTCCGACTCAGACGCCAGCAAGGTGGAGGTGGGGTACTGGTTTGGGCTGGTATCATCAAAGATGAGCTTGTGGGGCCTTTTCGGGTTGAGGATGGAGTCAAGCTCAACTCCTAGTCCTACTGCCAGTTTCTGGAAGACACCTTCTTCAAGCAGTGGTACAGGAAGAAGTCTGCATCCTTCAAGAAAAACATGATTTTCATGCAGGACAATGCTCCATCACACGAGTCCAAGTACTCCACAGCGTGGCTGGCAAGAAAGGGTATAAAAGAAGAAAATCTAATGACATGGCCTCCTTGTTCACCTGATCTGAACCCCATTGAGAACCTGTGGTCCATCATCAAATGTGAGATTTACAAGGAGGGAAAACAGTACACCTCTCTGAACAGTGTCTGGAAGGCTGTGGTTGCTGCTGCACGCAATGTTGATGGTGAACAGATCAAAACACTGACAGAATCCATGGATGGCAGGCTTTTGAGTGTCCTTGCAAAGAAAGGTGGCTATATTGGTCACTGATTTGTTTTTGTTTTGTTTTTGAATGTCAGAAATGTATATTTGTGAATGTTGAGATGTTATATTGGTTTCACTGGTAAAAATAAATAATTGAAATGGGTATATATTTGTTTTTTGTTAAGTTGCCTAATAATTATGCACAGTAATAGTCACCTGCACACACAGATATCCCCCTAAAATAGCTAAAACTAAAAACAAACTAAAAACTACTTTCAAAAATATTCAGCTTTGATATTAATTAGTTTTTTGGGTTCATTGAGAACATGGTTGTTGTTCAATAATAAAATTAATCCTCAAAAATACAACTTGCCTAATAATTCTGCACTCCCTGTAGTAGAAATCGTTCTTTGGAATATTTTGCACAAAAATCTCCACGGAACGAAGTAGCAATACAGCTAATGATGCAGTGATTTATTGATGCGGCGTCCCGCTATTACTCACTGTTTCGCTGTGAAATTGTGCTCCGCCGCTGTGTCGGTGCTTTGAATTCGGGGATGTCTTGTGATGGTCACGATCTCTTGTCTGTCTTTCCGGCGCCGCTCCGTGAAGTCTAAGAGCCGGCACTTGGATAAATTTACAGCCTCCTTTTTCCGTGCTGGGCTTGCTGTGCAGGTGAGCGTAATAGGCTCATACAGCCAAGCTTCAGAGAGTGCGCGTCGGGTCTGCAGTTGAAGACAGGAATAGTTCCGATACAAGCGGTATTTTAGCACAAAAAGTCCAAGTCCATCAAGGGGTCCTAGCACCAAACGCGTTTCGGGGTCTGTTGTTACCCTTTCCTCAGTGGTAATGCTTCCCCCTTCTAAATTTCCTTATATAGTCTCTGGTAATTGAATAACCATCATCTGCTGTGTGGATCGGTTTCTTTTCTCAAAGCCTGGTGTGGACTTCAATCATCTAATTTTCCAAACAGTTCGTCTGTGTTTCCCATATATTATTCGTTCTTATATGGTTTCTTTAATCAATCCTCCATAAAGCAATTCTTACTGCACTACTTATAAAATAACATGTTAAATTGTTATTGCACATGTGCAAATATCTGCACAAATCTAGTGTAACTCGTCAGATGTTGTATAGTGTTTTATTTACAACATAAACGCAATGTGTCCTGCGATATTCATGCGGTTTTTATTCAAACTCTTTATTATCTCAAATGGATTGTGTCATCATACATTTCCCTCCCAACTTGCTTTTTACCGAATAAGTTACATATATGTATATATAAAAATGTAGAAAAAAATATTATTTATTTAATGTTTTAAAAAATCACTTCGCTTGTTTTTTATTTATTTATTTTTCTATTTTTTTGGGTTTGTAATTGTCTATAGGTCTATTGTTCATTGTATTCTTAAAAAAAAAAAAAAAAATCTTCTTTTAAAATTATTATTTTTTTTTTTTCTTTCTTTTCTAAAATTTCTTTCTAAAAAACCTTTTTCACAAATCTTCCTACAATAAAACACATATATCTTTACAAATATATATATCTTTTTACAAAACCATACCTTCTTTATATACATTTCTTTGGTGTAAGGGCGGGTTGTTTGTTTTTGTTGTTATATAGATATGCAATAATATTTTCATAGAGAAAGGGCGAGATGGAGGATCCGCAGAATATATAAGAGCTGTGTCAGATATATGACTGAATGACCGGTGGAGGTCCGCCGCGGAGGACCGGACCCACCCAGAAATAGATTCACTGGGAAGGATCCTGTCCCCCGCCGCGGCCCCCCCACCCATCTCATAGGAATCCGAATAACTCGAACTCCGAATTCAGTCCTCCCGGCACCAAAGTGTTGAACTCATATATTCGCTGCGTCTCCACCCTCGACATCCTACCTATATGATCCCCCCCCTCCATTCTTTCGTCACCTTATCTATTGCAGCGTATTTTATCCCAGATGGGTCCTGATTGTGTATTATTTTAAAATGTTTGGACAATGCATGTGTCTCCAATCCTTTTTTGATATTGGCTACATGTTCAGCGACACGTTTTTTTAAAGTTCTTTTTGTCCTACCGACATACTGTTTTCCACAAGGGCATTCTAAAATATAAATTACATTTTCAGAACTACAGGACAAGAAGTCCTTTATGACATGTTTATGTTGATTGACAAATGAGATTACTTCTCCTGTTTTTCGGGGGAATGTTGTTATTTTGCAATTGCTGCATTGCCCACACCTGTAGAATCCCTCCATGTGGATCCAGTTTTGTATGGAGGATTCTGTTCTTTTATCTTTTTTTATGGTCGGTGCCACCAAGTTAGCCAAATTGGGAGCCCTAGTGAAGGTGATGCATGGTTTTAGTGGAATCAGGGAACCTATAGTTTTCTCTTTCTTTAATATGTGCCAGTGTTTGCGTATTATTCCCTGAATTTTTCTATATTCGTTTTTAAATGGTAACATGATTCTAATTTGTTCATTTGCACATTCTTTATCTTCCATTTTTTTGTTCTCAAAAAAATCCTTCCTTTGCATTCCTCTTACTTTGTCTAGGGATCCCTTAATTAATTTTTCTGGATATTCCTTTTCCTTAAATGCTTCTGCCATTGTTGCTGCTTCCTTTTCAAATTGTTCCTCTATGGTGCAGTTACGTTTAATTCGTTGAAATTGTCCCTGTGGGATATTCATCAACCAATTGGGAAGGTGACAGCTACTATATAGAATGTAACTATTTCTGGTGGCAGGTTTAATGTATGTACAATTCTTGATAAAATTATTTTCTACATATATCTTTAGATCTAAAAATTCTAAAACCTCTTGGCTGATAGTGTGAGTAAATTTAAGATTAAAATCATTTACATTAATATTAATTAAAAAATCCTCCAAACTGGCTCTGCCCGATTTCCAAATAAAAAACACGTCGTCTATATATCTCTTCCAGAGCACCAGATCCGTCCCCAGCCGGGGGGCTATAATCATATCTTCCCAAAATGCCATAAAGAGATTGGCATAACTGGGGGCGAACCTGGTGCCCATCACCGTGCCTTGGGTCTGCAGATAAAAACTTCCTTCATAATAAAAATAATTATGTGTTAATATAAAATCAATCCCTCTTATTAAAAACTCAATTTGTTCCTCTTTTAAACTTCCTTCTTTTTTTAAAAGAACTCTCACTGCCTCCTTGCCTTGTTCGTGTTTAATAATAGTATACAATGAATGTACGTCCAGGGAGCCCATCCACCAATCCTCTTGAAATGCCATGTTTTCCACAGTTTTGATTATTGCTGTGGAATCCTTGGTATAAGAGGGAATTTTCTTAACTTTTGATTGTAAAAGTGTGTTGATATATTGGGACAGATTGCATGTTAAAGAATCTATCCCTGACACTATTGGGCGTCCTGGAGGATTTTTCATATCCTTATGGATCTTTGGTATACAATAAAAAATTGGGATTCTCGGGTGTTTATTTAAAATGAAATTGTACTCTTCGTCTTTTAAAATGCCCTTCATTTTGCCTTCTTCACACAGATTAACGAGTTCCTGCAAAAATTCACTTGTGGGGTCTTTCGTAAGTTTATGGTGCGTATTGGTGTCTGATAATTGCCTGAGACATTCAGAGTCATAGTTTTCTGCACTTTGTATGACTATAGACCCTCCTTTGTCTGCAGGACGAATAATAATACTATTATCTTTTTGAAATTGTTTTATAATCCCAATTTCCCCTTTCGTTAAATTTTGGCGTTTAAATCTATTGGTGTCTTTTATCTTACGTATATCATTACCCACATTTTCCCTAAAAGTTGCCATTTCTTGGCTAATTTCGTTTCTTGGATATTTTTTAGAACGATTTTTTAGGTTGGTGTGGGTATATTTCTCGTTTTCTATTCTTTTTTCTTGTTCCCTTCCTATCGGGTTTTTGGCAAAATATTTCTTCAGACATAAACGTCTAATAAACTTTTCTATCCCAATGAAAGTTGTAAACTTGTTCAATTTTTCAGTTGGTGCGAACTTCAGGCCTTTATTTAACAGTTGGCTTTGGGTTTCTGTTAGTGTAATGGAACTTAAATTAATGATAGCATCATTATTTATTTTAGTGTCTTTTACCTGTGATAGTGCTCTCTTCCTCCTACCTCTCCTTGTTCTGACCTTACTTCCTCGTGATACCTTCTGGTTTGTGCATTGTGGTTGTGTGGGTTGGAATAGTGTTGATGTCTCCCTGTTCTTGGTGTTTTGTAACCCTGCTGTGTCCAATGTGAATGAGGCCTGTCCCTCAAATTGTAGTGATGGTCTATTGGTGGATTGTGGTGAGCCCTGTGTGTTTTCCTCGGAGGTGATGAGTTTCTCGTGCGTGTGCGGTGATGTGGGGGAGTCCGATCTAAAAAAGACTCCCTCTCTTCCAAAACTTCAAATCTATTGTGAACTGGGATGTTGAAATTAAAGTGTTTATTGGAATCTTTATTTCCTTTATCCTTAACTACTGTGTACGTGCCTATTTGTGTGTCATCCTCATTTTCTACCATTATTTGTTCCACATTGTATTCCTTACTTTCTTTTCTTTCTTTTTTGTAAAAGAAGATTTTTTTTATTTTTTTATCCATTATTTCCCGTTCTATTTTGTCTACATTGTTGCATATTCTATTTTGTAGTAGGTTAGTTTCTTCATTTGTTGGGAATTTGTCTGTTATAAGTTTTATTTCGGCAATTTTTTGCGTAGTTTCATCCAGGATCTTGCACCGTCTAGTAATAATCAGGCGGGTTAGAGCTATTGATTGCTCATGCAATAATGTGTCCCATTCCTGGTCAAAATCTGGGCTGCATAAATCCTGGGCCGGGGTTTTAATTTCTATACATCTTTTAAGGGTTTTTATTTCCCATCGTTGTTTCAGTTGCCGAACAAACAGACCTTCCAATTCCCTAAACACTGTGCCTATATAGATATCATCATCTACATGTTCCCCACTACTGGTGTCTTCAAACAGGAAATTATCTACCTTTTGTTTTTTTGAGTAAAAAGATATATATATTTGTAAAGATATATGTGTTTTATTGTAGGAAGATTTGTGAAAAAGAATACAATGAACAATAGACCTATAGACGATTACAAACCCAAAAAAATAGAAAAATAAATAAATAAAAAACAAGCAGTGATTTTTTAAAACATTAAATAAATAATATTTTTTTCTACATTTTTATATATACATATATGTAACTTATTCGGTAAAAAGCAAGTTGGGAGGGAAATGTATGATGACACAATCCATTTGAGATAATAAAGAGTTTGAATAAAAACCGCATGAATATCGCAGGACACATTGCGTTTATGTTGTAAATAAAACACTATACAACATCTGACGAGTTACACTAGATTTGTGCAGATATTTGCACATGTGCAATAACAATTTAACATGTTATTTTATAAGTAGTGCAGTAAGAATTGCTTTATGGAGGATTGATTAAAGAAACCATATAAGAACGAATAATATATGGGAAACACAGACGAACTGTTTGGAAAATTAGATGATTGAAGTCCACACCAGGCTTTGAGAAAAGAAACCGATCCACACAGCAGATGATGGTTATTCAATTACCAGAGACTATATAAGGAAATTTAGAAGGGGGAAGCATTACCACTGAGGAAGGGGTAACAACAGACCCCGAAACGCGTTTGGTGCTAGGACCCCTTGATGGACTTGGACTTTTTGTGCTAAAATACCGCTTGTATCGGAACTATTCCTGTCTTCAACCGCAGACCCGACGCGCACTCTCTGAAGCTTGGCTGTATAATCTTATTATGCTCACCTGCACAGCAAGCCCAGCGCGGAAAAAGGAGGCTGTAAATTTATCCAAGTGCCGGCTCTTAGACTTCACGGAGCGGCGCCGGAAAGACAGACAAGAGATCGTGACCATCACAAGACATCCCCGAATTCAAAGCACCGACACAGCGGCGGAGCACAATTTCACAGCGAAACAGTGAGTAATAGCGGGACGCCGCATCAATAAATCACTGCATCATTAGCTGTATTGCTACTTCGTTCCGTGGAGATTTTTGTGCAAAATATTCCAAAGAACGATTTCTACTATATCCAAACCAATTTGGATGGACATTACACTATAAGACTTGTTGCATCCCTCAAATACCCAGAGGCTATATTTTATGTATTTTATGTTATTATTGGTACCAAAAGTTTGAGGAACCTTTTAATATCCGGATTGTACGTTTTATCGTTTTAAGTAGTAATATATGAATTGTTTATGTGTTGTATTATTAATAAACTGTGAGGTTCCTGTATTAAGAGAGTGCCCAGTATCTTTTTAACATAAAATATATAATAAATATATAAATATAAATATATAAAAATTTAAAATATATAAAAACATTCAAATAATTAATATATCTTGTCGCAGTATACATTTTATGAGAATCTTGCATGGACCCCAGAGATATGGTCGATCTTCATATTATATTATGATCCAATTTTTCTTATCCCATTATAACCAATTCCACTATATTTATGGCTAATCTGCTGTCAGATGAATGTATAGTGGATGTGTAGTTGATTGACATATTGATTGGATGCTAGAGGGCTGGGGGCCCCAGTCCGAGTCCACGACGCAGTGTCGATAACCGACCAAACTGCGGCGTGTGAGTCGGATCTTGGGCACCCAGCCTACAAGAACCCAAAGATTTCAAGTTCAGCATTTAGACCCGCTGGTAGCATTGATCCAAACTCATAAATGAATCTTGATTCTATCCTGGACATCTGTTTGATATAATTCCCTCCACGCCAGTGTATATCCACTTTCTCCAGTGCATATCCACTTTCTCCAGTGCCATAAAAACCAGATTGGACGGATCCTTGTTATGAACATCTCTATAGTGTTTTGAAAGGCAATGTTTATCATATCCCTTACGTATATTTGAGATATGTTCCGCCAGTCTGGTTTTCAAAGGTCGTTTAGTACGTCCTATATACTGTCTTTTACAAGGACACTGGATCAGGTAGAAAACTCCGGCGGTATTACAAGTCAGACATTCTTTCATCTCCCATTTATATATATTGTGAGTTGAGGAAATTGTTGATTTTTTCCTTGGTGTTGGGGTGATCTTACATGCCATGCATCTACCGCATTTAAAGAAGCCTTTCAGTTTCATCCAGGTGCCCATGATTGTATTATCTTGTTTTATTGGTTTCTTAATCGATGGGGCTATTTTGAGTCCCAGATTAAGGGCTTTGGTAAATGTTAAAGATGGCCTAATCGGCATTAGATGACCAATCACCTGATCACTCAAAATATGGTGCCAATGAGTTTTTATAATTTTCTGCACTCTCTTATGATTATTATTAAATGGGAGTATCATTCTGGTATTGATTATACCGCTTTCTTGTCTATCTTTACTTGCTGGTTGTTTGTCTTGGAACCAAATTTGCCTATCTTTGCTTCTTGTTTTTTCTAGCGCTTCGTCCAAGATTTTTTCTAGATATTGCCTGTCTAAAAATTGATTCTTCATTTTTATAGCTTCTGTCTCAAAATCACCCTCTTGTGTACAGTTTCTTCTAATTCTGCCAAACTGGCCAAAAGGAATATTAATCAGCCAGTTTGGCAGATGACAGCTGGAAAACGGGATGAAACAGTTTTTAGATGTAGGTTTGGTAAATGTGCTACATATATATTTATTTCCTTCTTTCCTGATTTTTAGGTCAAAAAATTTGGTTTCTTCTATGATCTTGGGGGTAAACCTTAAGTTCATTAGGTTATTATTTATATCATTCAGGAATAGTTCCAGTGTCTCTTTACTGCCCTTCCAGACAAAAATGATATTGTCTATGAATCTTCGCCATAGGGCCAGATCCGCCCCGAGTTTGGGTCTAATGATTTTTCTTCCCATTCTGCCAAAACCAAATTTGCATAACTCGGGGCGAATCTGGTCCCCATGGCGGTTCCACATTTCTGTAGATAAAACTGGCCTTCAAAATAAAAATAGTTATGGGCTAAGATGTACCCAATACCATCTATAATAAACTCTATATGTTTCTCATTTTTTGTTACATCCCTGTTTATTTGTTCTCGTACAGCTGACATCCCTTGTTGGTGGTCAATTATCGTATATAGAGATTGTATATCGAGTGTCCCCATAATCCACTCTGGTTCTACTTCCAGTTCTTCTAGTATTTGTATAATATGGGTAGTGTCTTTAATATACGAACTGGTTTTTTTCACAATTGGTTGTAGCTGTACGTCAATGTATTTTGACAGATTTGAAGATATCGAACCTATACCCGAGACAATTGGTCTACCGGGTGGTTTTATCATACATTTATGAACTTTGGGGAGACAGTAGAAGACAGGTAGTCTCCTCTGTGTCCCCAAGATAAAATCATGTTCTTGATTTGAAATGACAGATAAGTCCAGTCCTCTCTTACATAGCACCTTGAGTTCCCGATCAAAATGCTCCAGCGGGTCATTCCTCAACATCTCATATGTCTCCACATCCCTAAGTTGTCGCAAACATTCATCATTATAATCAGGCGTATTCATTACCACTGTCCCGCCCCCCTTGTCTGCGGGGCGTATGGTAATCTTTTCGTTTTTCTGTAGTTGTTTTATGTAATGGCATTCATGTCTGGTTAGGTTTCCCTGTCCCAGACCCTTTGTTTTTAGTTTACGTATGTCCACTTCGACATTCCTCTGGAAAGTGGACATTTCCGCACTAATTTCATTTCTGGGAAATAATGTTGATCTATTTTTAAGAATGGTTTTTGTTAGTGAATTCTTGGGATCAATCCTCCCTATAGGATTTTTTAGGAAATGTTTTTTTAAACAAAGGTTCCGTATAAATTTTTGGATCCCTATATAGACAGAAAATTTGTCCAATTTTTCAGTAGGTGCAAATTTAAGACCCTTTTGTAATAATTGTGACTGTGAATTCGTGAGTTGAACTGAACTTAAATTAATTATGGTTGTGTCTTCATTTATTGGTGTCTCCTGTGTTGTCTTCCCCTTCCTGTGACTTCTTCTAGTCTATCTCCCTCTGTGTGTTCCCGATGGTAATGTTTTCGGGGATCCCTGTGATTGTGATAGTGATGGTCTTCTAATGATTGTGCTGGGTGATGATGTTTGTGCCTCAAGTTGTAATGGTGTGTTGGTGATTCTCTGTTGTGCATAGGGGGTGTGTGCTCCTTGTGTCTCGTTCGGGTCCTGTGATGTGCAGGGGTGTGATCTAAAAAATGTTGAGTGGACATATCTATTATTAACAGTCACTGCATATTTATTTTGTATCTCTTCCTCTTCAATTTCCCTATTATTAGATGGATTGTCTTTGGATCTATTAATCTTCTCTCTATTATCCAATATATAGGGATTTTTTTTGAGGATCTGCATGTTTCCTCCCTTTCCTGTTAATTATATCATTCTCAATCCTATCTAATCCTTTACAAATTCGTTCTTGCCAATTTATGAATTCATAATTTTTAGGCAATTTATCTACTTGTTCCTTGACTTTTTGTATCTTACTACTCAAATCCTCCAGCATTTCAATCCTTGTTTTAATGATTAATTTAATCAGTGACACTGAGTGTAAGAACAGTAAGGTATTCCACTCTTCCTCAAATTTGTCACTGAGTAGATCTTGTGCTGGGATTTTCTGTAGTAAGAGACCTTTAGGTATTTTAATATTCTCTAAATATTGTTGTAAGGATCTTATCTCCCAACGTTGTTTTAGTTGTCTCTGTAAGAGACCCTCTAATTCCCGAAAAATATCAGTCATATCTCTGTTGTCCAATTGTATCTCTCCAATGTCACTAAATTTATAGGTTTCTGCTCTTTTTCTCTTAGTTTCTAAATGATGCCAAATGTCCATAATTACGCCTGGAGGAGCTCACTCAAATGGGTGATTGCAAATGGAAAATGAAATTACAATATGGTGGCTCACTCCAAGCGGATTATGGAATCAGGTGCTGCTAACCCAAATTAGAGGGACACCCACCCTCTGATCAGGTGTAGCTAATAAAGTAATAAGGTAATGGGTGAGCACTCTGGCACTTGGACTTAAATGTAAAATTTTATTAAATCAATTGGTTAGTACATGTACAAATTGTAAAATAAGTTAAAATAGATTAAAATATCAAGGTGCTGTTACCAACGGAGAAACAATGTAATAAAATCTAGCTCTTCAGATATACAAAGTCCAAACAATGTCCAAACACTGCAAGCTATCAGAATAATTATTATTGGACGCAAAAATCCACTGGTTAGAGTATCAGATTTTTGATATGGACGTAGATTCCTGTCCCATATATATCAATCCGCGTCAGGAGCAGGTGAATATCCAAGATATAGTTATAGTGGTAATTGTCTCTTTCTCAGAGTTTACAGAGTATGAATCTCTGATGTAGTTGCAACCTTGGTAGCTGTAGATGGTATTTATAACCTCATGGGTAGGTCAATATATTAGGAAGGAATGTCTCTTACCTTCCTTCTTATCCAAACGAGGGTCGAGCGGTGCGGGTTGATACCAGCGTCACGCTCCGTGCTTCTCTTGCCGGCTATCCCGAACTATCGCGGGAGTTGGGGCGGGACTTGGTTTGTCCATACCTGTTACTCTTCCGGCATGGAACAAAGCGAGATACCTCTTTGGTCTCTGATTTATTGTTCCAGTAGTGTCTGCTTTATCTTGCAACTCCAATATTCGTAGCGTGGCCACGCTAATAGTCACGGAGGTGCCCTATGGCGAAGATTCATAGACAATATCATTTTTGTCTGGAAGGGCAGTAAAGAGACACTGGAACTATTCCTGAATGATATAAATAATAACCTAATGAACTTAAGGTTTACCCCCAAGATCATAGAAGAAACCGAATTTTTAGACCTAAAAATCAGGAAAGAAGGAAATAAATATATATGTAGCACATTTACCAAACCTACATCTAAAAACAGTTTCATCCAGTTTTCCAGCTGTCATCTGCCAAACTGGCTGATTAATATTCCTTTTGGCCAGTTTGGCAGAATTAGAAAAAACTGTACACAAGAGGGTGATTTTGAGACAGAAGCTATAAAAATGAAGAATCAATTTTTAGACAGGCAATATCCAGAAAAAATCCTGGACGAAGCGCTAGAAAAAACAAGAAGCAAAGATAGACAAATTTGGTTCCAAGACAAACAACCAGCAAGTAAAGATAGACAAGAAAGCGGTATAATCAATATCAGAATGATACTCCCATTTAATAATAATCATAAGAGAGTGCAGAAAGTTATAAAAACTCATTGGCACCATATTTTGAGTGATCGGGTGATTGGTCATCTAATGCTGATTAGTCCATCTTTAACATTTACCAAAGCCCTTATCTGGGACTCAAAATAGCCCCATCGATTAAGAAACCAATAAAACAAGATAATGCAATCATGGGCACCTGGATGAAACTGAAAGGCTTCTTTAAATGCGGTAGATGCATGGCATGTAAGATCACCCCAACACCAAGGTAAATATCAAAAATATATATAAATGGGAGATGAAAGAATGTCTGACTTGTAATACTGCCGGAGTTATCTACCTGATCTAGTGTCCTTGTAAAAGACAGTATATAGGACGTACTAAACGACCTTTGAAAACCAGACTGGCGGAACATATCTCAAATATACGTAATGGATATGATAAACATTGCCTTTCAAAACACTATAGAGATGTTCATAACAAGGATCCATCCAATCTGGTTTTCATGGCACTGGAGAAAGCGGATATACACTGGCGTGGAGGGAATTATATCAAACAGATGTCCAGGATAGAATCAAGACGCATTTATGATTTCGGATCAATGCTACCAGCGGGTCTAAATGCTGAACTTGAAATCTTTGGGTTCTTGTAGGCTGGGTGCCCCAGATCCGACTCACACGCCGCAGTTTGGTCGGTTATCGACACTGCGTCGTGGACTCGGACTGGGGCCCCCAGCCCTCTAGCATCCAATCAATATGTCAATCAACTACACATCCACTATACATTCATCTGACAGCAGATTAGCCATAAATATAGTGGAATTGGTTATAATGGGATAAGAAAAATTGGATCATAATATAATATGAAGATCGACCATATCTCTGGGGTCCATGCAAGATTCTCATAAAATGTATACTGCGACAAGATATATTAATTATTTGAATGTTTTTAAATATTTTACATTTTTATATATTTATATTTATATATTTATTATATATTTTATATTCACATTATATACCTTAACCAATTATGTATATGTCCGAGATGATTCAGTATAATCTGTGATGGCTGGAATAAGAGGTGCCAAATTCTTTCCATACATAGATATCAGAGAATGTATTCATTCATTAGTGAGAAACTATAAAATGATATATCTCCATAAAGCAATCACGTATAACAAATCCACTTATACCCCAAGCTTACAAGAACATAAGCAATATGCAGCACAAAAAACGCATATGTGTCGCATGGAAAACGCATGGAAAACGCATGCAGAAAAAACGCTGGCAAAAAATCGCATTTCAAAATAGAAATCCAGTTTTCCATACTTTGGGTGCTATCTTGGATATAAAAGGCGGAGGCATACAGGTGTCACGATACCACTGATGAAGGGAAGGTCAATTTCCAAAATGCGTCTGGACCGGATCGGACACCTGTAAAAAGCACCTCCGTGACTATTAGCGTGGCCACGCTACGAATATTGGAGTTGCAAGATAAAGCAAACACTACTGGAAAATCACAAGAAATCACAGACCAAAGAGGTATCTCGCTTTGTTCCATGCCGGAAGAGTAACAGGTACGGACAAACCAAGTCCCGCCCCAACTCCCGCGATAGTTCGGGATAGCCGGCAAGAGAAGCACGGAGCGTGACGCTGGTATCAACCCGCACTGCTCGACCTTCGTTTGGATAAGAAGGAAGGTAAGAGACATTCCTTCCTAATATATTGACCTACCCATGAGGTTATAAATACCATCTACGGCTACCAAGGTTGCAACTACATCAGAGATTCATACTCTGTAAACTCTGAGAAAGAGACAATTACCACTATAACTATATCTTGGATATTCACCTGCTCCTGACGCCAATTGATATATATGGGACAGGAATCTACGTCCATATCAAAAATCTGATACTCTAACCAGTGGATTTTCGCGTCCAATAATAATTATTTTGATAGCTTGCATTGTTTGGACATTGTTTGGACTTTGTATATCTGAAGAGCTAGATTTTAATACATTGTTTCTCCGTTGGTAACAGCACCTTGATATTTTAATCTATTTTAACTTATTTTACAATTTGTACATGTACTAACCAATTGATTTAATAAAATTTTACATTTAAGTCCAAGTGCCAGAGGGCTCACCCATTACCTTATTACTTTATTAGCTACACCTGATCAGAGGGTGGGTGTCCCTCTAATTTGGGTTAGCAGCACCTGATTTCATAATCCGCTTGGAGTGAGCCACCATATTGTAATTACATTTTCAAGTGGTACTATACCTATTATTTGGATCAATGGAAGCTCTTAGTACACATTTTGATCTAACTTGTGTCGGGCCCATCCAACAGGCGTCAAGGTGGCTTCCGCGGACGGGTCACTATCACCAATATACCGCCTCTCTTGGACTTATCCAAGTTTACATTATCAGGGCAGTGAAGGAACCAGCTACATTTGTACTTTGCTAAGAAGCCCCAGGCAGATGCGCGTGTGCTCAGTCTAAAAGAGGCGCCACCCTCAGAAAAATATTACAAGAAAATTTAGACTGGCATATTCCTATTCATAATCATATTCATGGGTGTACATCTATAAGGCAAGCATAATAAATAAAAAAATTATGGCTGCACACACATATAAGCAGTAAAGCTGAGAAATGGGGATCATTCTAAATTCAAGTGGTACTATACCTACTATTTGGATCAATAGAAGCTCTTAGCGCACATTTTGATTAAACTTGTGTCGGGCCCATCCACCAGGCGTCAAGGTGTCTTCCGCGGACGGGTCCCTATCACTAATATACCGCCTCTCTTGGACTTATCCAAGTCCACATTATAAGGGCAGTGAAGGAACCAGCTACATTTGTTTGTACATGTGCTCAGTCTAAAAGAGGCACCACCCTCAGATAAATATTACAAGAAAATTTAGACTGGAATATGCCAGTCTAAATTTTCTTGTAATATTTATCTGAGGGTGGCGCCTCTTTTAGACTGAGCACACGCCCATCTGCATGGGGCTTCTGAGCAAAGTACAAATGTAGCTGGTTCCTTCACTGCCCTGATAATGTGGACTTGGATAAGTTCAAGAGAGGCAGTATATTAGTGATAGGGACCCGTCCGTGGAAGCCACCTTGACGCCTGGTGGATGGGCCCGACACAAGTTTGATCAAAATGTGCGCTAAGAGCTTCCATTGATCCAAATAGTAGGTATAGCACCACTTGAATTTGGAATGATCTTCATTTCTCAGCTTTACTGCTTATACGGTATGTGTGTGCAGCCATTATTTTTTTTTTATATATATATATATATATATATATATATATGCACAGTACTTACAAAAAGTTAGGGATATTTGGCTTTCGGGTGAATTTTATGAAATACATGAAAAATTTGAGGTACAGTGATATTATACTATGAAAGTAGGGCATTTAAATACAGGCATGAAATAGTGATTTCCTCATCTCAAACAATTTATTGAAACAAAAGCCTACAACAGTGGTGGGTATACCCCACAAAAAATGTCAGTGTCTCAATAACTTGTCATGTGGCCTTGAGTATCAATTACAGATTGACAACGACTCATGCTGTTCACAAGTTGACAAGTTGAATTATCTGCTGAGGCATGGCATCACACTCTTCTTGAAGGGCGGCCCTCAAGTCATTGAGGTTCTGGTGTACAAAGTTACGAGTCTTTATATGGCGCCTTAGCTGATCCCATAGGTTTTCAATGGAATTCAGGTCTGGAGAAAGTGCAGGCCACTCCATTTTAGGTACTCCAGTCTCCAGCAGCCTAATGATGTGACCTTGATGATGTCGTTGTCATTCATGAAGATAAAATTAGGCCAGAGTTGTTCATGTAGATGCACAATGACTGGATTAATGATGGTATTCAATTAGTATGGGCTTGTCAGTGTACCATTCACAAAGTGTAGGGCAGTTTTGTATTGACTAGACACATCTGCTCACATTGTAACACGATCCAATCACCAAAAGCTCGTCTTGTGACAACAGTGGCTGATGCATAGTGCTCTCCTTTATATCTTCAACATCATTGGCGGCCATCATTTCTGCTCCGAGTGAATCAACTTTCATCAGTGAACAGCACTGAGGCCCACTGGTCCCAGCGGAGCGGAGAGCATCACAACTAGGGAGAAACCTTCTCCCTGGCTGTGACGCTTGCCGCTGTGATTGGATCGTGGCACGGCCAGGGAGAAGGAGACGCCCATTGAGAAACCTGGGCGTCTCCTCCTCCCTGTACCGATGCTCAGTATTAGCATACTGAGCGGGAAAAATACAGGGGGCACAGTGGGGCACAGGAGCGATATTTTAAACATTCAGGGTGGCAGCATCAGCGGGGGGTACCTCGCAAGTAAAGGTAATTATCTACAATTTAAAAAAAACTTGAAAGGTCCTCTTTAAGTGAGAGGGGTGTACTCACTTTTGTTAGATACTGTATATACAGTAGTTGTTTTCAGCATTCAGTCAAATATTGCCATGGGAACTGTTTACACACTGTTTTCTAATAAAGTAATATTACAATATTACAATAATGCTTAAAATCACTATATACTATATTTAAAATAAACTGAAATGAAAGTTACCCTTCAATATAGAAAATAGTTTCAAATGAATGACAAATGAAAGGCAAATGTCACCGTGTTCTAAATAAAATGTGTACTTTTTAAAAAAGAACCTCTAACTTTTCATTTGTTTTCTTAAAGGCTATACCTACCTAATGCATGGGTATAGACATTTTTGCATGTGTTAACTTTGCACAGATCCTGCATAACAAGCACTTAGTGTGCCCAGTTCCTAGTATCCTATTATTCAATTCACACATGGAAATACAAGATAACAAAAATGTTGTCTCCAAACCCTTGTAAGAATATTTAGTTTGGTGATTCATGCTGTTGGCACTGACTCTTGAGTTTAAGAGAGGCACTAGATTAGTCTATGCAAAATGTAATATTTTATCCTTGGCAAAATTCTTACAAAATATAGAAATATGGCATATTCTCTCTATAAATATTAAAGGTAAGAACGTTCGAAATAAAGAAATTATTAACACTAGGCAGGATAAAATAACTAGTCTGACACTATTGATGTGGAAAGCAAGTGTAAAATAGAAACTTTAGGTTGAAAGGAATTTTCTGGTAAAATAAGAGGTTTCACTCTATGAGAGCAGGATCTCTAAAGTGGCTACAGTAGAGTTGTGTCAATGCCACTATGGGAGTCACCATAGACTGGTCTTATGCATTCTAATGAAGAGAACTATGGCAGAACGCTGGAGGCATGCTATAAGTGATTTCGAGCAATTTTACTGAACCGTGTTCACTTTCAAATTGGCCATGATTTTTGCTATATTCCTTAATGCTGTAAATTTCATTATTCCAAAAGCTACAAAATCACAATTTGAGATTTTGCCATATTGCTTATGTGAATATATTTCTTATCTCGGCTGAACACTTCTGTTTGTAATAATATGCAATAAATTACATTGAAACGGACAGTGATACCAGTGTAAGTTTTGCTTCCATTGCACAATCCCTTATGACAGTTGCAGTCACTACAGCAGTGGATAAGTATTATTTCTATATATAGACAGCTATTTATACCCAGGCAGAAAACTGAGCTGAATCTGCAATGTGAGCAGGAAGGAACAGAAAATAATTATATGTATCCAGATGCTCACTGTGTAGCACACTATGATTGCTGATTCACATACGGTATTACTGTGTAAGTTTGTACAGAAATCAGTGCTACATAAAATGCATTATGCTAACAAATAAACTACAAAAATAGCCATTACAAAACTAGGACATTGGATTTTCTGGGACAATGCATTTAAAAAAATAAAGACTGGCTCCTTATGTGTCTTATGACTACT
This sequence comes from Bufo bufo, assembly GCF_905171765.1. Classification (NCBI taxonomy): domain Eukaryota; kingdom Metazoa; phylum Chordata; class Amphibia; order Anura; family Bufonidae; genus Bufo; species Bufo bufo. The sequence continues at coordinate 46,947,886 of NC_053396.1, read as the reverse complement.
TACTTGTTTAACTAGACTGTGCAAGGAATAGTCAGACAGCCATTTGGACCTATTTGTATTGCATTGCATGTACTTTTTAAAGAAAAAAACATTTTCAGATAGTCTTCATTAAGTATTTTCTACCATTTGTCTTCTGCATCTTGTATTTCTCTACAATACAGGGTGGGCCATTTATATGGATACACCTTAATAAAATGGGAATGGTTGTTGATATTAACTTCCTGTTTGTGGTACATTAGTATATGTGAGGGGGGACATTTTTCAAGATGGGTGGTGACCATGGCGGCCATTTTGAAGTTGGCCATTTTGAATCCAACTTTTGTTTTTTCAATAGGAAGAGGGTCATGTGACACATCAAGCTTATTGGGAATTTCACAAGAAAAACAATGGTGTGCTTGGTTTTAATGTAACTTTTTTCTTTCATGAGTTATTTACAAGTTTCTGACACTTATAAAATGTGTTCAATGTGCTGCCCATTGTGTTGGATGGTCAATGCAACCCTCTTCTCCCACTCTTCACACACTGATAGCAACAGGAGAAATGCTAGCACAGGCTTCCAGTATCCGTAGTTTCAGGTGCTGCACATCTCGTATCATCTGAAGGCAATCGTCTATGCTGTGAAGATACGAGATGTGCAGCACCTGAAACTACGGATACTGGAAGCCTGTGCTAGCATTTCTCCTGCGGTGTTGCTATCAGTGTGTGAAGAGTGGGAGAAGAGGGTTGCATTGACAATCCAACACAATGGGCAGCACATTGAACACATTTTATAAGTGGTCAGAAACTTGTAAATAACTCATAAAAGAATAAAGTTACGTTAAAACCAAACACACCATTGTTTTTCTTGTGAAATTCCCAATAAGTTTGATGTGTCACATGACCCTCTTCCTATTGAAAAAACAAAAGTTGGATTCAAAATGGCTGACTTCAAAATGGCCGCCATGGTCACCACCCATCTTGAAAATTTTCCCCCCTCACATATACTAATGTACCACAAACAGGAAGTTAATATCACCAACCATTCCCATTTTATTAAGGTGTATCCATATAAATGGCCCACCCTGTACAATGAGAACTGCTCTATGCCATACTTTGTGATATTTGTCAGACAGCCTCTTTGATTGCTCCACCTGCAGTACCTCTCTGATCTCTCCTGAGTCCTTATCTATTTCTTTTTACGTTAGAGCTTAGTTTAGCTTCCAGACAGGTCAGAGATAGGCTGCAGACTGAGCCACCAGGAAGACTGTTGGACAGTTTTAGCACAGAATGTCATCAAGCGTTTGCATTGTATTGTGTATAGATGCAAGCTACAGAAGACAAACCGTGGAAAAATTTTAATACAAAAATACAACTCCATTTTATTTTCTTAGGTCCCAACCGTCCCAGGCGGTTGATTGCATGTCCCGCTATTCCTCCCTCACCCAAAATAGGACATGCTGGGAGTTGTAGTTATCTCTTCCTATTTCTCCCTCCTGTGAATAATAACAGTCTGAACATGCTGGGAGTCAGTGGCGTAGCTATAAATGACTGGGCCCCACAGCAAATTTTTGAATGGGGCGCCCCTCCCCCAGTAATTTTTTCGCAACCCCTTCCTTTCATGTTGCCCCCATTCCTGTGGCTAGTAAAGATCGCTCTCTCAGACCAGGCCCAGCAGCTGTTCCATCTGTTTTATACACTGTCTATACTGTCACTGTATATTATTTAATTGTGTAATACTGTTGAGGGGGCCCTGACAAAATCTTTTAGTCCTCCTCCTCCTGGATTGGCCCCTTTTGGGTCAGGGCCCCAAAGCAGCCGCTTCCCCTGCTTCCCCTATAGCTACGCCCCTGCTAGGAGTTGTAGTTCTCTCCTCTTATACCTCCTTCCTGCAATGTCCAATAGCAAACACAGGCAGAAAGGAAAGAAGTAAATATCACAAGTAGGTGCCAAGTTTGGTGAGCAAAGCAATGATTTCCTGTATCTTATAGATTTCTAGTATAATTTGGCTGACGATGTTATATAGATTATGCTTTCCGTTCTGTGTTTTGTATCCCCGGTATGATGTCCTCTTCTTCAGGGTTATGAAAGTGGCCACCCTAATGCAAGTACAGACACAGTAATAATGACTACATGTCTGTCATCCATTAGGGCCTGGTCCTCATTCCTCAGCCATGATCTTCCCACCAGGAGCGATACAATTTTTTTTTCATAGAAAATGGGATCAATGTGTTGCCCATAATATTGCTATGAGCCCTCTTCGTATAAAAAATTGACTAACAGCATTGCGATAGACTAATATTTCCTCTGCAAAGACCATATATTGGGATCTTTTTTTATACACTAAAATCTTATTAGCTTTGGCAGCTGCTGCCTTACATTGAGTACTGCTGCTTGGCTTACATGTACCAGAATGCCCATGTCCTTCTCTTGTTTGCTGTCCCTCGTTTTTCTATTTATCCCTTTTCCAACCAGCACCGTACAAGTACAGCGTTGGTCAGGTCTTTAAAGATGGTGACCGCGCCAGAGCAGAACGGGCACAATAGCTGTTGGGTTTCTGCTGATAGCAGAGACCTGGGGCTGATGTCCATAGACATTGTATACTAAAGCTTTTCTGTGTCTCCCTGTTTATCCCCTATGGTTGTAAAAGTTGCAAGCATATTGGTAACACTGCAAGACAAACAGTGGACTATCCTGTTAACACCTCCAACTCTATTTCACAAATGACGTATATATCCATACCTGATCGTAAACTCAAAACAAATCAAGTGTTTTCGACATGTGATCAACAGTCTCAAGATAACCTAGATATGAAAGATAAAATGCAAGAATTGGAGCAATTGATGTTTCAAGAAATCAGACTGTGGTGGGATCATACGACCCTAGTTAAATATCTAGAGAAATCTATGATTCCACAAGGGTTAAGAATAAAAAGAATTCCCACCACGATTTTTTCTGACAATTTTGTTATACAATGGAATAACATACTCTCCAATTGTTCAATGCAATTAAAGAATCTCATTGTCAAACACAAAAAAGAAAAACTCACAACTATTCAAATGGAAATTGATTAATGCAGACAAACATTGAATAAATATAAATCTCTCCCAGATTATACTCTCATGCAACAAAAAAACACCTCTTCGATCAAACTGTTGGAGGAGGGTATTGTGGAAACCAAACATAATTAATTTCAAAGGGACTTGCATGATTATGCTAATAACCAAATTTATGAATGGGGAAGAAGAGAAAACCTACAATGTACCCCGAAATCCATTTTGAAAAAATCCAAAAACCAAAAATACCCAAATCACAAAGAGTGAGCTTCAACTCTTCAGAATTGGATACATCTGATGTGACAAGTGATTTCCAAGAGTCTATTCAAGAAAAGGTTGCGAGTGATTCAGAGCGTACCGGCACCAAACCCAAAATATCTTATAAAAAAACAAAATCCAAAATCCAATAAATCCAATGCAGTAAAATCGTCAAAAAAAGACCCAAACTGGGAGGACGTAAACATCAAAAGACCTCACAACATGGCCACCAGGCTACAGAAAAAATAAATAAATTGGAAGAATTGAATTAGTGATGATCTACCATGCTCGGCCGAACACCTGTTCAGCTCGAGCATTAGGCACATGGCGGTATGCGGCCGAATACCGCATGTGCTCGAGCGCAATGCTTGAGTCTCCGCCCCGCACGTTTCTTGCCTGCTACGCAGCCAATAAACATGCAAGTAAGTACTGCCTTCACTGTAATGCCGTAGCAATGTTGGCTGATGGCATTGCAGTGATTGGCTGGCCGGAACGCATCATCAGGTGCTATATAGCACCCGATGATGCAGGTTCGGCTCATTGCAAGTCAGGGAGAGCTGTGCTTAGGAAAGAAAAGATAGTGTAGGGAGTTTGTGATCGCAATTTATTCCATTTTAAAACCCAAAAGTCCTTTTAAGGACTATTGTGTATGGTGGCAGCAATTTAATCTTGTAAAGTAGTCTTCGATTTTTTATTTCCATACTTTACGATTCTTTTTCTATAGAGGGTGTCTGCAGTGACTTGTGACATCTGTTCAGCAATACCTTCTGTGTGTCAGGGGCAGAGATAGGAATAATATTATTGACGCATGTTTGGCTCATTCTAATTCAGAGAGAGCTGTGCTGAGGAAGGGACAGACAGTGTAGGGAGTGAAAGAGGAATATTTTATCAGAAAAACCTTTCAGAGACCCTAAAGTCCTTTTAAGGAATATTGTTGTGTGGCAGCAGCAGTATCTTTTTTTAGCGCAAACTGCGCTAAATAGCTAAAACTTTACAGACCCAAAAATCCTTCTAAGGACTATTGTGTGTGGCAGCAATATCTATTTTTAGCACATCCTGCGCTAAATAGCGACATTAGCTGCGCCACATCTCCAGTGTAAAGTGTGTGCATCCAAAAAATATCTGTGACATACAGTGTTCTTTTTCAATAGACTGTGTCCGCTTCTAACAGTGACATAACCAGTGCCACATCTCCAGTGTAACGTGTGCGCTGAAAAAAATTATCTTTGTCTGCTGCGGACAGTGACATTACCAGCGCAATATCTGCAGTGTAACGTGTGCGCTGAAATAATTTGTGACACACAGTGTACTTTTTTGCATAGACGCTGCGGACAGTGACAATACCGGTGGTACCTCTCCTACATAACGTTTCCTCATCCCAAATACCTGTGACATTCCCTGTAATTTTTCATTAGCCGCTGGTGACAGTATTGACATTATCTGCGGGATATCTCCTGTGTGACGTTTCCACATCCCAAATACCTTTTAAAATTTGTTTGCGCATACACTTCCAAATCCTACGCTACTGTCCGTGTGACGGACTTTCAATCATATATAGAAACATAGAAACATAGAATGTGTCGGCAGATAAGAACCATTTGGCCCATCTAGTCTGCCCAATATACTGAATCTATGAATAGCCCCTCGCCCTATCTTATATGAAGGATGGCCTTATGCCTATCCCATGCATGCTTAAACTCCTTCACTGTATTACAGCTACCACTTCTGCAGGAAGGCTATTCCATGCATCCACTTCTCTCTCAGTAAAGTAATACTTCCTGATATTACTTTAAAACCTTTGCCCCTCTAATTTAAAATTATGTCCTCTTGTAGCAGTTTTTCTTCTCTTAAATATTCTCTCCTCTTTTACCTTGTTGATTCCCTTTATGTATTTAAAAGTTTCTATCATATCCCCTCTGTCTCGTCTTTCTTCCAAGCTATACATGTTAAGGTCCTTTAATCTTTCCTGGTAAGTTTTATCCTGCAATACATGTACTAGTTTAGTAGCTCTTCTCTGAACTCTCTCCAAAGTATCAATATCCTTCTGGAGATCTGGTCTCCAGTACTGCGCACAATACTCCAAATGAGGTCTCACTAGTGCTCTGTAGAGCGGCATGAGCATCTCCCTCTCTACTGGTAATTCCTCTCCCTATACACCCAAGCATTCTGCTAGCATTTCCTGCTGCTCTATGACATTGTCTGCCTACTTTTAAGTCTTCTGAAATAATGACCCCTAAATCCCTTTCTTCAGATACTGAGGTTAGGACTGTATCACTGATTTTATATTCTGCTCTTGGGTTTTTAAGCCCCAGGTGCATTATCTTGCACGTATCAACATAAAATTTTAGTTGTCAGATTTTTGACCATTCCTCTAGTTTTCCTAAATCCTTTTCCATTTGGTGTATCCCTGCAGGAACCTCAACCCTGTTACAAATCTTTGTGTCATCAGCAAAAAGACACACCTTACCATCGAGGCCTTCTGCAATTTCGCTGATAAATATATTAAACAATATGGGTCCCAGAACAGATCCCTGAGGTACCCCACTGGTAACAAGACCATGGTCTGAATATACTCCATTGACTACAACCCTCTGTTGTCTGTCCCTCAGCCACTGCCTATTCCATTCAACAATATGGGAGTCCAAGCCCAAAGACTGCAATTTATTTATAACCCTTCTATGTGGGACAGTATCAAAAGCCTTACTAAAGTCTAGATAAGCGATGTCTACTGCACCTCTGCCATCTATTATTTTAGTCACCCATCAAAAAAATCAATAAGATTCGTTTGGCATGATCTCCCTGAAGTAAACCCATGCTGTTTTTTCATCTTTCAATCCATGGGATTTTAGATGTTCCACAAGTATGGTTTCCATTAATTTCCCCACTATTGATGTCAGGCTTACTGGCTTATAATTGCCCGATTCCTCCCTACTATCTTTCTTGTGAATGGGCACAACATTTGCTAATTTCCAATCTTCTGGGTTGACTCCTGTTACCAGTGATTGGTTAAATAAATCTGTTAATGGTTTTGCTAGTTCACCACTGAGCTCTTTTAATAGCTATGGGTGTATCCTATTAGGCCCCTGTGACTTATTTGTATTAATTTTTTACAGCTGACTTAGAACCTCTTCCTCTGTAAAGACACATGCATCAAAATATTTATTAGTCTTCCTTCCTAACTGAGGTCCTTTTCCTTCATTTTCCTTTGTAAAAACTGAACAGAAGTATTCATTGAGGCAGTCACCTAGTTCTTTATCTTCCATATATCTTCCTTCTTTTAGTTTTAATTTGGTAATTCCTTGTTTTAGTTTCCTTTTTTCATTTATGTATCTGAAGAATGTTTTATCACCTTTTTTCACTGACTGAGCTAATTTCTCTTCTGCTTGTGCTTTAGAAGCTCTTATAACTTGTTTGGCCTCTCTCTGCCTAATCTTATAAATTTGCCTGTCATTTATTTTTTATTTTTTATAATTACTAAATGCTATCTTTTTGTTTTTAATGATTTTGGCCACTTCTGCTGAGTACCACAGTGGTCTCTTCCTTTTTTTGCTTTTACTGACAAGCCTAATGTAATTTTCTGTTGCCTTCAATAGTGCCACTTTTAAGTAGTCTCATTTTTCCTGGACTCCATTGAAACTGTTCCAATCTGATAGGGACTCGTATACCACTAATCTAATTTTAGTAAAGTCAGTTTTTCTAAAATCTAAAACTTTTGTTTTTGTGTGGTGTGAATCAGTCACTGTACTTATAGTAAACCACACTGACTGGTGATAACTAGATCCCAAGCTTTCCCCTACAGTAATATCAGATACCATTTAATACCATTTAATATGAAGAAGGCGAGAAGTAAGGGACGGGGCAGTGGCGCTGATGGTGCATGCAGAGGCCGTGGCCCTGGGCATGATGAAACTGTGCCTGCTGCCAGAGCACAAGAAAAACAATCATCCACGATACCTAGCTTCATGTCCCAGTTTGCAAGGTAATGCAGGACACCACTCTTGAAGTCAGACCAGTGCGACCAGGTGGTCGGTTGGATTGCAGCAAACAATGCTTCCAGTCGGTTAAGCACCACCCTGTCTTCCACCAAGTCCAGTCTCAGTAGCCAAGAGTCTGCTCAACACAATCCTCACCCTGATCCTCCTTCCTCCCACCATGGAGAGTCTGGGCAAACAAGTGATCCCACACTCGGATATTCCGAGGAGCTCTTTTCAGCGCTATTCCTTGATTTGGCCTTCTTGCCAAGCACGCGTGAAGAGGGACAGATCTTGTGCCTTGATTCCCAACCTCTTGAGCATCTACAATCACAAGAAGATGACAGTGGGGAATGGCAAATACTGTTTAATGAGGTGGATGATGATGAGACACAGTTGCCAATAACTCAACGGCAATTACTGTCTTAAGAGGTTAATGAAGAGAATGAGACACAGTTGTCAATCACTGAGGTAGTGGATAGGTCAACAAGTCAAGAGGATGAGCAGAGTGAGGAAGTGGAAGAGGAGGTGGTGGACAATGAAGTCACTGACCCAACCTGGGAAGGTGGAAAACCGAGCGAGGACAGCAGTACAGAGGGGGAGGGATCTGCTGCACCCCAACAGGCTAGAATAATTTTTTAGAGGGTCAGCTCATCAGCAGGCCAGCACCTAAAATCTTTTACAGGGTCAGCTCACCTGAAGGCCCTCGCATAAAATGTTTTAGAGGGTCAGCTCACCTGCAGGCCCTCACCTACAACTTTTTGGAGGGTCACTTCACCAGCAGGCCCTCACCTACAATCTTTTACAGGGTCAGCTCACCAGCAGGCCCGCACCAAAAATCTTTTAAAAGGTCATCTCACCAGCAGGCCCTTGCACATAAAGTCTTACAGGGTCAGTTCATCAGCAGGCCCTAGCATATAATTTTTTACAGTGTCAGCTCACCATCAGGCCTCAACCTACAATCTTTTTCAGGGTCAGCTCACCTACATACCCTCTCATATAATGTTTTACAGGGTCAGCTCACCTGCAGGCCCACACCTACAATCTTTTATAGGGTCAGGTCACCTGCAGGCCCACGCATATAATGTTTTATAGGGTCAGCTCACCTACAGGCCCTGGTATATAATTTTTAGAGGGTCAGCTCAGCAGCAGGCCCTCAACCATAATTTTTTGATGGTCATGTCAGCAGCAGACCCTCACTCATAATGTTTTAGAGGGTCAGCTCAGCAGCAGGCCCTCGCCCCTAATGTTTTAGATGGTCAGATCAGCAGGGCCTTGCTTCATATGTTTTAGAGGGTCATCAAAAGACCATCAATCATAATTTTTCAAGGGTGTGTATGATGCCCTTCTTTATGTGTAACAAAGGGTGTATTGGAGTTCTGGTTCCTTGTAATTTTTGGCAGCCCTTTGACTTAGTGCATAGGCTTTATGAATGTCGGCGTCCCACTGAATGAACAATTGTACCACAATGTGAATAAGGCCCTCCTTTATGTGACATACAGGTTGTATCGGAGTGCCTCTTGCTTGTAATTTGTGGCAGAACTTGCACTTTATATACAAGTAAATATAGAGAAAAGAATGTTTCCTAATTTTTTTTTCTCTAAAATCGATTTTATCTTTGGTTTTGTGCATATTATTGTCAGTCTGTAAAAGTGGCGTACTACTCGGACAATATCGTTCCCAGCAGCGACCTGGGAGTCCAAGGTGCATCCAGACATCCTTCCCGTGCTGTTCCAGAACCATTTAGGTGGTGTTTTCATCAATTTCTGACTTTTTCCTATGAACCAGGCACCCTCTCCTCTTCAGAGCAGGGGGTGCCTGGATTAATGCTCGGTTTCTCCCATTGACTTCCATTATACTCCCGATGTGTTCGGCCAGAGCACACGAGCACTTTGGTGCTCGATCAATACTAAATTGAATACCACATTGGATGTAGTGAACTTGTCAAATTATGTACTTACTGAAGGCCAGAAAGAAGTATTAACGTTGGTTTTAAATGTTGTGCCTTCTACCGACTTTGACCTTTTTACAACTATAGCTGACATCAATAAATACGTCAGAAATCTGACGGTAAAAAGACATTTTTGTAACAACGGAGATAGTTCAAAGTCTGTAGTCATACCTGACATTGCTATAATGATTATGCAAATCTACAGTAGGTGAACCCGATTTTGTGTCAATCTCGCTCTCTTTCTCGGCGAGATTGAGCACCTACGAGCCCCATCGCGGGAGCCAGCGCCGAGCTGGCTTGCCGCGATGGAGACAGAGCCGTCATAGAAGCGACGGGAGATCCGACTTGGATTCCCGCCAATTCTACACGTGTGCGGCGTTTGTTATGAATCCTGAGGGGGAAGTCCCCGCCGGATTTTAAATAAAAATCCGGCATGGGTCCCCCCCTCAGGAGCATACCGGGCCCTTAGGTCTGTTATGGGTTGTAAGGAGAGCCCCCCCTACGCCGAAAAAAACGGCGTAGGGGTCCCCCTACAATCCATACCCCTACCCATTCACCTGCAAGAAAAGTGGTAAAAACACAAATAAACCACACAGTGTATTAAAATATTTTATTTTTCTGCTCCGGAGGCCGCCCCCTGTCTTCTTTATTAGCTCTTTTACCAGGGGGGGCTCTTCTTCTTCCGCTATCCCGACGGGTCTTCTCCGCTATCCGGGGGGTCTTCTCAACTCTCCGGGGTTCTCCTTCTGTCTTCGCCGCTCTCCGTTGTTGACTCGGCGCACCCCGGTTCTTCGTCTCGCGAGATCTCGGATTTTAAATAAAAATTTAGCGAGACGAAGAACCGGGGTGCGCCGAGTCAACAACGGAGAGCGGCGAAGACAGAAGGAGAACCCCGGAGAGTTGAGAAGACCCCCCGGATAGCGGAGAAGACCCGTCGGGATAGCGGAAGAAGAAGAGCCCCCCCTGGTAAAAGAGCTAATAAAGAAGACAGGGGGGTCTTCTCAACTCTCCGGGGTTCTCCTTCTGTCTTCGCCGCTCTCCGTTGTTGACTCGGCGCACCCCGGTTCTTCGTCTCGCTAAATTTTTATTTAAAATCCGAGATCTCGCGAGACGAAGAACCGGGGTGCGCCGAGTCAACAACGGAGAGCGGCGAAGACAGAAGGAGAACCCCGGAGAGTTGAGAAGACCCCCCGGATAGCGGAGAAGACCCGTCGGGATAGCGGAAGAAGACAGAAGGAGAACCCCGGAGAGTTGAGAAGACCCCCCGGATAGCGGAGAAGACCCGTCGGGATAGCGGAAGAAGAAGAGCCCCCCCTGGTAAAAGAGCTAATAAAGAAGACAGGGGGCGGCCTCCGGAGCAGAAAAATAAAATATTTTAATACACTGTGTGGTTTATTTGTGTTTTTACCACTTTTCTTGCAGGTGAATGGGTAGGGGTACGATGTACCCCATACTCATTCACTTAGGGTGGGGGGCCGGTATCTGGGAGCCCCCTTATTAAAGGGGGCTCCCAGATTCCGATAAGCCTCCCGCCCGCATACCCCGACAACCAACGCCCAGGGTTGTCGGGAAGGGGCCCTGTCCTCATCAACATGGGGACAGGGTGCTCTGAGGTGGGGGGGCCGCAGTGCGCCCCCTGCCCCAGAGCACCCAACCCCCCCATGTTGAGGGCATGCAGCCTGGTACGGCTCAGGAGGGGGGGGGGGGCGCTCGCTCGTCCCCACTCCCTTCCTGGCTGGCCGGGTAGCGTGCTTTGGATACGGGTCTGGTATGGATTGTAGGGGGACCCCTACGCCGTTTTTTTCGGCGTAGGGGGGGCTCTCCTTACAACCCATAACAGACCTAAGGGCCCGGTATGCTCCTGAGGGGGGGACCCATGCCGGATTTTTATTTAAAATCCGGCGGGGACTTCCCCCTCAGGATTCATAACAAACGCCGCACACGTGTAGAATTGGCGGGAATCCAAGTCGGATCTCCCGTCGCTTCTATGACGCGCTTGCTGGGATGTGCTGTCACTATTCCAGTGAGTGCGAGATCTCGGCACCATGTCGCCGAGTATCAGCGCGACGCTGTCGTGCTAAAAGCACAATATCACAAACACCTACTGTATATACAAGTGTCACTGATTTGTCTTGAACATCTTGAATCTGAAAACAGTGATAGCACTGTGGAAATTGCAGGCCAAGAATTTAAAACTGTGAATCCACAGTTCTATCCATTGAAAGCACGTACACATAGTATAGACATCTTTCAGGAAGTTCCAGAAAAGTAACTTACTTCCATTCAATCCAATAAAAAATTCCAGGGAAATAGATATCACAACTTAACTAATAAACAAAAAAAGCCTTAGATATTTTAGAAAAAACAGATGAGATAATAATAAAAATGGCTGATAAAGGAGGAGCAGTAGTAGTTTTTGATAGAGATACATATTACCAACAAATTATTGAAATTGTGTCAGATGCCTCTACGTATCAAGGGTTGGACAAAAATCCTATTACTGAATACCAACAAGAATATACCAAGATTCTCTGCAAAGGCAGAGATCTTGTTTTTTTTTCCTCATAAACAGTTCACCTTTCTTAACATAGAGACACCTGTCACAACAATTATACATTGTCTTCCGAAGATACACAAAGGTCTCAACCCTCACCCATTACGTCCAATAATATCAGGCATTGTCTCTCTTATGGGGAGATTGTGAGAATGCTTAGATTCTATATTACAACCTTTGGTTAAACGTGTTCCAGGATATATTAAAGACACAGGAGACGTATTAAAATCTTTTTTTTTAATAAACAATAGAGAGCGGAATATACACTCACCTAAAGAATTATTAGGAACATCTGTTCTATTTCTCATTAATGCAATTATCTAGTCAACCAATCATATGGCAGTTGCTTCAATGCATTTAGGGGTGTGGTCCTGGTCAAGACAATCTCCTGAACTCCAAACTGAATGGCAGAATGGGAAAGAAAGGTTATTTAAGCAATTTTGAGCGTGGCATGGTTGTTGGTGCCAGACGGGCCGGTCTGAGTATTTCACAATCTGCTCAGTTACTGGGATTTTCATGCACAACCATTTCTAGGGTTTACAAAGAATGGTGTGAAAAGGGAAAAACATCCAGTATGTGGCAGTCCTGTGGGCAAAAATGCCTTCTGGATGCTAGAGGTCAGAGGAGAATGGGCCGACTGATTCAAGCTGATAGAAGAGCAACGTCGACTGAAATAACCACTCGTTACAACCGAGGAATGCAGCAAAGCATTTGTGAAGCCACAACATGCACAACCTTGAGGCAGATGGGCTACAACAGCAGAAGACCCCACCGGGTACCACTCATCTCCACTACAAATAGGAAAAAGAGGCTACAATTTGCACGAGCTCACCAAAATTGGACTGTTGAAGACTGGAAAAATGTTGCCTGGTCTGATGAGTCTCGATTTCTGTTGAGACATTCAAATGGTAGAGTCCGAATTTGGCGTAAACAGAATGAGAACATGTATCCATCCTCTGATGGCTACTTCCAGCAGGATAATGCACCATGTCACAAAGCTCGAATCATTTCAAATTGGTTTCTTGAACATGACAATGAGTTCACTGTACTAAAATGGCCCTCACAGTCACCAGATCTCAACCCAATAGAGCATCTTTGGGATGTGGTGGAACGGGAGCTTCGTGCCCTGGATGTGCATCCCTCAAATCTCCATCAACTGCAAGATGCTATCCTATCAATATGGGCCAAAATTTCTAAAGAATGCTATCAGCACCTTGTTGAATCAATGCCACGTAGAATTAAGGTAGTTCTGAAGGCAAAAGGGGGTCCAACACCGTATTAGTATGGTGTTCCTAATAATTCTTCCAGGTGAGTGTATATGGCTAACTACTGATGTTGTTTCCTTATATCCTTCAATACCCCACAATTTTGCTCTATTAGGTCTAGAATATCATCTACACAAATATAGTAAATATACAATGGAATACATAGATTATATATTTGAAGTAACTAAATTTCTGTTGACTAATAATTTTTCTTCATTTGATTATACATTTTTTGTTCAAAAACATGGAGTTTGCATGGGAGCTAAATTTTCATCTTTGTTGGCTAATTTGTCCATGTCCTATTGGGAAGTGCTCTATATTTACTGTGACAACAATCCCTTTATACAGGACATAGAGTGGTATGGCAGATACATCGATGATTTACTCCTTATTTGGAGGGTCGATGTATCTGCCATACCCTCTTTCATGCTATACCTAAATGATAATCCCTATAATTTGCGCTTCGTCTGTCTGTATGATGCTCACAAAATAATTTTTTGGGATATAACTTTGATGGGTATTGCAAATGAATAGTGTTGAGCGAACTTTAGGATTTTTGGACCCCGGACCCGAACATTTCCGTAAAAGTTCGGGTTCGGTGTTCGGTGCTTTCTTGGCGCTTTTTGAAAGGCTGCAGAGCAGCCAATCAACAAGCGGTTAACTGTCTGACCTTAGAAGCGATCACAGCCATGCCTTCTAATGGCATGACTGTGATTGGCCAGTGCAGCATGTGACCCAGGCTCTATATAAGCTTGAGTCAAGTAGCGCTGCACGTTACTCTGCTGTTACAAGTGTAGGGAGAGGATGCTGCTGGACTTGTGATTTCAGGGAGAGAATCTAACTCAGCGATCTACAGAGAAATAGTTGTGTGGGTGCAGGGCACAATCGTTTTACCCTGCCCTGAGGCCATTGACCAAAAAAAAAAGAAATTTTATAATTCTGTTAGTTAGGCGGGTGGCGGCTGCGGCGGCCATTTTATGCAAGCTCAGTGCACCAGCACTGCATCTGAGCTTTTGGGACATTGCAAATCACCATTTTTTTGGGCAAACTACAACATCTGGATTAGTCAGTGTGCAATTTAAGGTAGAAATACACTCATCATTTTCTGGGGTTTTAAAAACACACTTTTTTTGCCACAAAAAAATATTTTCCTGATCTGCAAGTGTTAAATTCAAGTTTAATATATACAGCTTTCATATTCTGTTACCAAAGAAATACTTTTTTGGCAATCTACTACATCTGGATTAGTCAGTGTGCAATTTAAGCTAGAAATACACCCATCATTTTCTGGGGTTTGAAAAACACACTTTTTTGTTTCAAAAAACTGTATTTTCCATATCTGCAATTGTTAAATTCAAGTTTAATTTATGCAGATTTCATATTCTGTTACAAAAAAAAACACTTTTTTGGCAATCTACAACATCTTATTTAGTCAGTGTGTAATTTAATCTAGAAATACAGCAATCATTTTCTGGGGTTTGAAAAACACACTTTTTTTTTCAAAAAACAGTATTTTCCAGATCTGCAAGTGTTAAATTCAAATTTAATATATACAGCTTTCATATTCTGTTACCAAAAAAAACACTTTTTTGGCAATCTACAACATCTGGATTAGTCAGTGTGAATTTTAAGCAAGAAATACACCCATCATTTTCTGGGGTTTTAAAAACACACTTTTTTTTGCCACAAAAAAATATTTTCCTGCTTTTTCCTTTCAGCCAAGATGGCAGGAGAGAAGCCTGAGAAGAAGGCGGCAGGAGCAAAGGCTGAAAAGAAGGCTGCCGGAGAGAAGGTGGAGAAGAAGCCGGAGAAGAAGGCAGCAGGAGAGAAGCCTGAGAAGAAGGCAGCAGCAGAGAAGGCGCCGGGAGAGCAGGCTGTGAAGGCGCCAGGAGAGCAGGCTGAGAAGAAGGTCCGAAAACATCATGCCAGTCGCAACCCAGTACTGGCCCGTGGAATTGGGAGGTATTCCCGATCTGCAATGTTTGCAAGGAAGGCGATGTACAAGCGCAAGTACGTAGCCCCTGTAACTAAGATTGAGAAGAAGAAGCGGGAGAAGCCCAAAACAACCGTCACTAAGACAGTTGGTGGAGATAAGAACGGCGGCACACGTGTGGTTAAGCTCTGTAAAATGCCACGTTACTATCCCACTGAAGATGTTCCTCGCAAGCTGCTCAGGCACAGCAAAAAGCTCTTCAGCCAGCACAAGCGCAATCTGCACGCCAGCATCACTCCTGGAACTGTGCTGGTCCTTCTTGATGGACGTCACAGGGGAAAGCATGTTGTCTTCCTGAAACAGCTTTAGACTGGACTCCTTTTGGTAATAGGCCCTCTGGTCATCAACAGAGTTCCTCTTAGAAGAGCTCACCAGAAATTTGTCATTGCCACATCCACCAAAGTTGATATCTCAAAAGTCAAGATCCCGAAACACCTAACTGACACATACTTCAAGAAGAAGAAGCTGCGTAAACCCAAGCATCAGGAGGGAGAGATCTTTGACACAGAGAAGGAAAAATACGAAGTCACACAACAGCGCAAAGCAGACCAGAAGTTTGTTGACTCACAGCTCCTGACTTTCATCAAGAAAGAGCCCCAACTTCGTGGATACCTGCGCTCAGCGTTTTCTCTGTCAAATGGAATGTATCCACATAAACTGGTCTTCTAAAAAAAAAACTTCAGTGCGTTATTAAAAAAAATATAAATCTTAAAAAAAATATATATATTCTCCTGATCTGCAAGTGTTAAATTCAAGTTTTAATATATACAGCTTTCATATTCTGTTACCAAAAAAAGACTTTTTTGGCAATCTACTACATCTGGATTAGTCAGTGTGCAATTTAAGCTAGAAATACACCCATCATTTTCTGTGGTTTGAAAAACACACTTTTTAAAAAAAAAAAACTGTATTTTCCATATCTGCAATTGTTAAATTCAAGTTTAATCTATACAGATTTCATATTCTGTTACAAAAAAAATACTTTTTTGGCAATCTACAACATCTTATTTAGTCAGTGTTTAATTTCATCTAGAAATACACTAATCATTTTCTGGGGTTTGAAAAACACACTTTTTTTTTCCAAAAAACAGTATTTTCCAGATCTGCAAGTGTTAAATTCAAATTTAATATATACAGCTTTCATATTCTGTTACCAAAAAAAACACTTTTTTGGCAATCTACAACATCTGGATTAGTCAGTGTGCATTTTAAGCAAGAAATACACCCATCATTTTCTGGGGTTTTAAAAACACACTTTTTTTTGCCACAAAAAAATATTTTCCTGCTTTTTCCTTTCAGCCAAGATGGCAGGAGAGAAGCCTGAGAAGAAGGCGGCAGGAGCAAAGGCTGAAAAGAAGGCTGCTGGAGAGAAGGTGGAGAAGAAGCCGGAGAAGAAGGCAGCAGGAGAGAAGCCTGAGAAGAAGGCAGCAGCAGAGAAGGCGCCGGGAGAGCAGGCTGTGAAGGCGCCAGGAGAGCAGGCTGAGAAGAAGGTCCGAAAACATCATGCCAGTCGCAACCCAGTACTGGCCCGTGGAATTGGGAGGTATTCCCGATCTGCAATGTTTGCAAGGAAGGCGATGTACAAGCGCAAGTACGCAGCCCCTGTAACTAAGATTGAGAAGAAGAAGCGGGAGAAGCCCAAAACAACCGTCACTAAGACAGTTGGTGGAGATAAGAACGGCGGCACACGTGTGGTTAAGCTCTGTAAAATGCCACGTTACTATCCCACTGAAGATGTTCCTCGCAAGCTGCTCAGGCACAGCAAAAAGCTCTTCAGCCAGCACAAGCGCAATCTGCACGCCAGCATCACTCCTGGAACTGTGCTGGTCCTTCTTGATGGACGTCACAGGGGAAAGCATGTTGTCTTCCTGAAACAGCTTTAGACTGGACTCCTTTTGGTAATAGGCCCTCTGGTCATCAACAGAGTTCCTCTTAGAAGAGCTCACCAGAAATTTGTCATTGCCACATCCACCAAAGTTGATATCTCAAAAGTCAAGATCCCGAAACACCTAACTGACACATACTTCAAGAAGAAGAAGCTGCGTAAACCCAAGCATCAGGAGGGAGAGATCTTTGACACAGAGAAGGAAAAATACGAAGTCACACAACAGCGCAAAGCAGACCAGAAGTTTGTTGACTCACAGCTCCTGACTTTCATCAAGAAAGAGCCCCAACTTCGTGGATACCTGCACTCAGCGTTTTCTCTGTCAAATGGAATGTATCCACATAAACTGGTCTTCTAAAAAAAAAACTTCAGTGCGTTATTAAAAAAAATATAAATCTTAAAAAATATATATATATTCTCCTGATCTGCAAGTGTTAAATTCAAGTTTTAATATATACAGCTTTCATATTCTGTTACCAAAAAAAGACTTTTTTGGCAATCTACTACATCTGGATTAGTCAGTGTGCAATTTAAGCTAGAAATACACCCATCATTTTCTGTGGTTTGAAAAACACACTTTTTAAAAAAAAAAAAACTGTATTTTCCATATCTGCAATTGTTAAATTCAAGTTTAATCTATACAGATTTCATATTCTGTTACCAAAAAAAATAATTTTGGGCAATCTACAACATCTTATTTAGTCAGTGTTTAATTTCATCTAGAAATACACTAATCATTTTCTGGGGTTTGAAAAACACACTTTTTTTTTCCAAAAAACAGTATTTTCCAGATCTGCAAGTGTTAAATTCAAATTTAATATATACAGCTTTCATATTCTGTTACCAAAAAAAATAATTTTGGGCAATCTACTACATCTGGATTAGTCAGTGTGCAATTTAAGCTAGAAATACACCCATCATTTTCTGTGGTTTGAAAAACACACTTTTTTTTTTCAAAAAACTGTATTTTCCATATCTGCAATTGTTAAATTCAAGTTTAATCTATACAGCTTTCATATTCTGTTACCAAAAAAAACACTTTTTTGGCAATCTACAACATCTTGATTAGTCAATGTGTAATTTAATCTAGAAATACACCCATCATTTTCTGGGGTTTGAAAAACACACTTTTTTTTTCTTCTTCAAAAAACAGTATTTTCCAGATCTGCAAGTATTAAATTCAAGTTTAATATATACAGTTTTCATATTCTGTTACCGAAAAAACACTTTTTTGGCAATCTACAATATCTTAAATAGTCAGTGTGCAATTTAAGCTACAAATACACCCATCATTTTCTGGGGTTTGAAAAACACACTTTTTTGACAAAAAACACTATTTTGCACGTGTGAAATGACAGGCTTATATACTGCTGTCAAATTCAGTTGTTAAACAAACACTCGTCTGGACACAAAAAATTTAGTTGGCTGCCTTTAAAGCAGATTTCATTATGAGATACACCCTTATTACATTTGGGTTAGATTCAGAGATTTTAAATACCGCCATTTAGTGCACCAATATTAAAATCAGGCCTACACTGGTTCACTCCGTGTGAGATACAACCTCTACATACAGGGGTTTGATTCAGGGATTTGAAATACAGCCATTTGAAATACAGCCATTTTGGGCAAAGAAATATTTAATTTAGGCCTACACTGGTTCAGACCGTGTGAGATACTCCCTCTACATACAGGGGTTTGATTCAGGGATTTGAAATACAGTCATTTAAAATACAGCCATTTTGGGCAAAAAAATATTTACTTCAGGCCTACACTGGTTCAGAGTGTGTGAGATACCCCCTCTACATACATACAGGGGTTTGATTCAGGCATTTGAAATACAGCCATTTGAAATACAGCCATTTTGGGCAAAGAAATATATACTTCAGGCCTACACTGGTACAGAGTGTGTGAGATACCCCCTCTACATACAGGGGTTTGATTCAGGCATTTGAAATAAAGCCATTTGAAACACAGCCATTTTGTGCAAAGAAATATTTCAATTAGGCCTACACTGGTTCAGACCGTGTGAGATACCCCCTCTACATACAGGGGTTTGATGCAGGCATTTGAAATACAGCCATTTGAAATATTGAATTCAGGCCTACACTGGTTCAGGCCCTGTGAGATACTCCCTCTACTTACAGGGGTTTGATTCAGGGATTTG
Source organism: Bufo bufo (assembly GCF_905171765.1). Classification (NCBI taxonomy): domain Eukaryota; kingdom Metazoa; phylum Chordata; class Amphibia; order Anura; family Bufonidae; genus Bufo; species Bufo bufo. Next base: position 46,928,813 of record NC_053396.1, on the reverse strand, counting down.
AAATACAGCCATTTGAAATACAGTTATTTTGTGCAAAGAAATATTTAATTTAGGCCTACACTGGTTCAGGCCCTGTGAAATACTCCCTCTACATACAGGGGTTTGATTCAGGCATTTGAAATACAGCCATTTTGTGCAAAGAAATATTTAATTTAGGCCTACGCTGGTTCAGACCGTGTGAGATACCCCCTCTACATACAGGAGTTTGATGCAGGCATTTGAAATACAGCCATTTGAAATACAGCCATTTTGGGCAAATAAATATTTACTTAAGGCTTACACTGGTTCAGACCGTGTGAGATACCGCCTCTACATACAGGGGTTTGAATCAGGCATTTGAAATACAGCCATTTGAATTACAGACATTTTGGGCAAACAAATATTTACTTCAGGCCTACACTGGTTCAGGCCCTGTGAGATACTCCCTCTACATACAGGGGTTTGATTCAGGGATTTGAAATACAGATATTTTAAATACAGCCATTTTGTGCAAAGAAATATTTAATTTAGGCCTACACTGATGCAGGCCCTGTGAGATACCCCCTCTACCTACAGGTGTTTGATGCAGGCATTTGAAATACAGCCATTTTGGGCAAAGAAATATTTACTTCAGGCCTACACTGGTTGAGACCGTGTAAGATACCCCCTCTACATACAGGGGTTTGATTCAGGGATTTGAAATACAGCCATTTGAAATTCAGCCATTTTGGGCAAAGAAATATTTAGTTCAGGCCTACACTGGTACAGACCGTGTGAGATACCCCCTCTACATATAGGGGTTTGATTCAGAGATTTTAAATACAGCCATTTTAAATACAGCCATATTGGGCAAAGAAATATTAAATTCAGGCCTACACTGGTTCATACCATGTGAGATACTCCCTCTACATACAAGGGTTTGATTCAGGGATTTGAAATACAGCCATTTGAAATACAGTGATTTTGGGAAAAAAAATATTTTCTTTAGGCCTACACTGTTTCAGACCGTGTGAGATACCCCCTCTACATACGGGGGTTTGAATCAGGCATTTGAAATACAGCCATTTGAAATACAGCCATTTTGGGCAAAGAAATATTTAATTCAGGCCTACACTGGTTCAGGCCCTGTGAGATACTCCCTCTACAAACAGACGAAGGCACGCCGAAATGCGCGTTGGGGTTGCGTCATCCTGGGTGACATAGCACACGGTCTCTTTCAGGTGAGTCTCTGTTCTTTTTTCACCCACACGGCATTTGACTTAGGTTACAACTTACACCTGGTCTTCACTGTGGTTTGTTCTCCATTTCCTATGTTGCACCCGCAATGCAAACCATGCTTCATTGCCGTGTTGGTTTATTTTTGACTGTTGACTCACGTGTGCATTAAGGTTACCTTTTTTTGGTCATTGGTTGGTCAATGGTCATTGCACCATGTACATTCCATTGATCAATATATTGTATATATATGTTTGACAATTGATACGTGTGCTATCCCAGGGTGGCGCTCTTTTTCTGCTCCCATTCACTTTTTAATGGCATATCATTTACTTTCTTCTTTACATATATATCTTTTAATCATGTTATAATAAAATAAAATATTTTTTTACTTTTGGTACTATGAGCTCCGTTTCCTTGTTTTTCTGCTTAGTACACTGGTTCAAACCATGTGAGATACACCCTTTACATACTGTCGTTCTATTCTACTATTAATTAAACACCCATTTAGGGCAAGATCCTAAATTCGAAAAATATGAGGAGAACGTCAAATAAGGGACGTGGCCCAGGTCGATCTGTGCCAGCTACACGCACAAGTGAAACCCCTTCCTCAGGTGCGAGTAGGAGACAAAACCTGCAGCGGTATTGGGTTGGGCCTAATGCTGCTCTACGAATGGTGAGGCCTGAACAAGTATAGGCGATAGTAGATTGGGTTGCTGACAGTGGATCCAGTTCCTTCACATTGTCTCCCACCCAGTCTCCTGCTGAAAGACTACAGTTGGCACCTGCAGCCGATGTCCATCAGTCTTTCACCTCACCCCCTTGCAAATCAGCCAAGCAGACTGAGCCCCAAGTCATGCAGCAGTCTCTTCTGATTTTTGATGACTCTGTTAGCAGGGTTTCCCAGGGCCATCCACCTAGCCCTGCCCCAGAAGTGGAAGAGATTGAGTGCACTGATGCCCAACCACTTATCTTTCAAGATAAGTACATGGGAGGACCATCGCAGCATGTCTCGGATGATGACAAAACACAGGTGCCAACTGCTGGGGCTTTCAAAAGTGTGCAGACCGACAAGAAAGGCAGGGGTGAAGACTGGGTGGAAGATGATGTGGAGGACGATGAGGTCCTCGACCCCACATGGAATCAAGGTCATGCGAGTGACCTATGTAGTTCGGATTAAGAGGCGGTGGTCGAACAGAGCCACCAGCACAGCAGAAAAGGGAGCAGGGTGCAAAAGCGGAGCGGCCGTCCTCTAGACAGTACGCCTCCTACTGCCCACCGCAGCAAGGGACCGAGCACACCAAAGCCAGCTCCAAGGAGTTCCCTGGCGTGGCAGTTCTTCAGACAATGTGCTGGCGACAAGACACGAGTGGTTTGCACGTTGAGCAATCAGAGCCTGAAGCGAGGCATAAACGTTCTCAACCTGAGCACAACCTGCATGACCAAGCATTTAAGTGCAAAGCACGAGCTGCAGTGGAGTAGACACCTCAAAAACCAAGAAAGGTCTCTGGCTCCTCCTGCTTCCTCTTCTGCTGCAGTCATGGCCTCTTCATCCACCTCTGGAGTGACAGTGCCACCCCGCAAACAGAGGTTCTGCCAGCAACACCAAAACCTGGGTTACCAAGCATCTCCACAATGTCCCACGGAAGCGTTCAGTTCTCCATCTCCCAAACGCTGGAGAGGAAGAGGAAGTACCCTCCCTACCCACCCGCGATCCCTAGCCCTGAATGCCAGCATTTCTAAATTACTGGCCTTTGAAATGCTGGCATTCCGTCTGGTGGAGACGGATAGTTTTAAAGGCCTTATGGAAGTGGCTGTCCCACAGTACGTCGTGCCCAGCCACCACTACTTTTACAGGTGAGCCATCCCTTCCCTTCACAACCAAGTAGGGGACAAAATCAGGTGTGCACTGCGCAACGCCATCTGTGGCAAGGTGCACCTCACTACGGATACGTGGACCAGTAAGCACGGTCAGGGACGTTATATCTCCATAACAGCACACTGGGTAAATGCAGTGGCGGCTGGGCCTGAGGCGGATAGCATTTTGGCGCATGTCCTTCCACCACCGAGGTTTGCAAGGCGCTTCAGTTTGCCTCCTGTTGCTATCTCCTCCTACTCTGCTTCCTCAACCTCTACCAGCTCCTTATCCGGTCGGCGTAACACCTTCACCACAAACTTCAGCACAGCCAGGGGTAAACGACAGCAGGCAGTTTTAAAACTTATCTGTTTGGGGAACAAACCCCACACCGCGCAGGAGCTGTGGACGGGCCTTGAACAACAGACCAATGAGTGGTTGGTGCCAGTCAGCCTCAAGCCCGGCCTGGTGGTGTGCAATAATGGGCGAAATCTCGTAGCAGCTCTGGGACTAGCCGGTTTGACGCACATCCCTTGCCTGGCGCATGTGCGGAATTTGGTGGTGCAGAGATTCCTTAAAAATTACCCTGATATGTCAGAGCTGCTGCATAAAGTGCGGGCCGTCTGTGCGTGCTTTCGGCGTTCTCACCCTGCTGCTGCTCGCCTGTCAGCGCTGGAGCGTAACCTCATATGCGATGTGCCCACAAGGTGGAACAAAAAGACTCTGTTGAGAGTTTTTAAAAAAAATACATATGGAGAGATAATTGACAGGTAGTAGGAATATATGGCACTCCGTCGCTGCTCTCAGCGTGAAGGATATATAGCTGTATCCTTTATGAGTGGTATATAATAATCCTAAAAGAACACTGGCTAATTCATAAAGCTTGCCATCTGGCACTGGTTGATACACTCTTTTTCTGCTGGTGTTATCTGACACCAGACAGTTAGGACCTTTTGGACTTCCACTCACTCAGTGAGCAGATCAGTCTAAGCACTAATGTATGAATCTCTATTAGAGTAATGCTTCTAACTAGAGGCTAATATCGACTCCTGCTCACAATATCTTTTCTACCCCTGTCAGTATGAGCTGGTTCGCACTGCGTCTGCAGATCGCGGTGCTACAGCTCAGATTATCCCTAACATAATCTTTAAAATGTAATGAGACGTAGCTCCCCCGACATGTTTCACCGCACTAGGCGGCGTCTTCAGGGGAATGGAGCCACAGACAACACGAGTGTTTGATTTCAGACATATTTTATACTCACAGGGCGGGTCGTATCTCTCCCTTAGCCTATGAGATTGACAGCTCGCGTTGTGATCGTCCCGTAGGGCAAATCATCGCTCCGTCTATTGCTGATGACATCATTTGTATATGCCAATCCAGTGGGTGACCATACGCCTGCGCTCTCCACGGGTCTCTAATTCTGTCACTCGCAGGTTTCCACTGAGCATGCGCCAAAACTTGAAAAAACAAACGGGGATCAATTATCTACTGCGCATGCCTCTACACTTAGGTTCTCACACTCAGCTAATCTGGATATCAAGAGCGCATGCGTGAGCACTCTGATTCTTTCAAGGGGTTTTTTATGCTGCAGGTGACATGTGCTAAAACTTTAAACATTTATTGGGATCTATAGCCATTATCAGGTCTCTGATTCTGTCACTCGCAGTTTTGCACCAAGCATGCGCCAAAACTTAAAAGATAGAGACAATCAATTGGCCACTGCGCATGCCCCTGAACTTAAGTTTTCAAACTTAGCTAGTCGAATATCAGTTGCGCATGCGTGAGGACTCTGATTCTTTCAAGAAGTTTATCCTGCTTCACGCTACAGATGACATGCGCTGCAGCAGGTCTGAGATCAGAATTAACTCGTATTCAAGAGGAAATTAATTCTATCCACACTGGGAGCTGAATCCAAATATCCGATATTTTTAATAATAGTGCAGATGTAAAAATGCTGTTAATCCCCATATATGGTCCACCATTTACTTATCAAATTCCTTTAGTTGGTATAGATAGGTCTCCTATATTCTTAGCGCTTAAATGTGGTAACCCCATCGGATTATCCACATTCTATGATTACTCACGGGTATTTTTGCCCTATTCTTTTCTTTCTCAACCGTCTCCCTTTTTATCTTTTTATCTTTAATACTATATGGTTCGAATGTATCATAAAAGATGGAGAGAGCAAAATTATTATTTCTTTTTTTCTCTTCATTATACTTACTATAATTAGGACATAGGGGATAGAATTCCCTGCCGTATTTATATAAATGCTGTAAAGGAGAAACCTTCATTCAGACCATTAGGGCTCATTGTGTTAAGTCTGTCTATCCACCGTGCTTCACACTGCAGGAGTTTCCTATCTAAATTTCCACCTCTTGGGCCTAGACTTAGTTTTTCAATCCCCCAAAAACGCAAGACTGATGTTTGGTTGTTATGTACATACTTAACTGTAATCCGTTGTCTAATGTCATATTCCTTCCTGTTTCCGGGATTTATGAATTTTTTAATACGGGGGATATATTTGCAAAACGAGCAGTCTCGACATGGTGCTGAGCCATTGTATTTGTCCTTTGCTAATATATTTTCCATTTTTATTTCCTTCAGATGGCTATGTACTAGTTGGTCCTTCAAATTTGGGCCTCTCCTATAAGTGACACTAGGATTAATGGTAAGTACTGATTTGAGGTCTCTGTCCGTCTGGATAATATGCCAGTATTTTTCCAATATATGATAGATCTCTTTGTTATATCCGTCAAAAGTCCCTATACATCGGATGGTCTCATTCTTTTTTATAGGGGTTGTTTTCAGTAGATCATCTCTATTAGTGTTCTTACCTCTGTTAAATGCTCTTTTAAGGGGGGCTGTAGGATATCCCCTCCTCTTAAATCTATCCCAGAGATGTCCACTTTCTCTCCTGAATGAGATCTCATCCTAGCAATTGCGCCGGGCCCTCAAATACTGGCCAGTGGGTATCCCCCTCTTCAAAGGTGCGGGGTGCCAACTGGACCAGTGCAGATAACTATTAGTGGAGGTTTGTTTCCTATGTATTTCAGTGTTCAAGTGACCATCCTCCATGATTTTGATTTTTAAATCTAGGAACATAATTTCCTTCTGCTGAATTTCGTATGTATATTTCATACCTATGCAGTTGTCATTAAGAGCTTGGGTGAATTAGTGAAAAAGTGATTTGCCCCCATCCCAAAAGATAAGTATGTCGTCGATATACCTGCCCCAAAATGTAATGTGGCAGGTATATGACGACATACCATCCGTGAACACCAAGTTGTCTTCCCATCACCCTAAAAAAAGATTTGCATAAGTGGGCGCACAAGACGTGCCCATAGCAGTCCCATTTATTTGTTGGAGTATATAGAAGGATTGCGCTGCAGGAGAGAAATCTTATTTGTGTGAATAAATGTTCCTTTTATCAGTCTTCAACCAGTGTGAACACAGGCCAACCTCACAATCCGACACTGGTATGGAGACCTGTGGTGTAATAAAAAGCGCACTATGGTGTAGCAAATTCCAAGCACTTAACGCACCATGTGAATAGATTATACTCACAGGATTTCCAGTGGGTAAATGCGTGTAGAAAACTGGATGGTATCTTCAATTGGATTCTGCTGAAAGAAGAGAACTATAGCGTAGTATGTAGTGACACTTAATGCGCCTGCAACAAAATTCTACTCACAGAACTTCACTGGTAAAGTGCATGGAAAAATTCTCTGCGGAGTCTTCACAGACAGCTGGGCAAATGGAACAGGCACGAATCAGGACACTTAGGCATGAGAAATCCTAAAAACAGTCCAGCAGATGAAACGCTTCTACACCTAGATGGCAATGAACCACAGCTTCCAAAAAGGACTAGCAGGTAGGATGGATACGCACCAAAGGGTCAGATAAAAAATTATTTAATAAAAGCCAAAAATTACAGCTTTAAAACATATATTAAAAATCTCTGTAATGCCCGACCCGGGTTTCGCCATTCGGGGTATAGTGAGGATGGTCTCTATGTCCATTAAAATTATAATTATAGCCTTGGTCCTGATATTGTTCAAAGGGTCTTCTATTGTTATAGAGGTCCCTATTTCCATAAAGTGGTGGTGGATGCTGTAAATTAGTCTCCATATTATCTGTTCTTATCTGTTCTCTATTTATTACCTGTGTGACAGGTATATCCATACCCCTATCTCTCAATCCCCTGTGATCCACACTGGTTAGTGACTTCCATTTATATACCCTATTTTTCTGATAGTCCTCACAGACCTTTAGGAACTTCTTACACTTTTTAGTTTTGACTTCCGTTTCTACCTTTATGATATTCGTTTGACATTGTTTAGAAAATCTTAAATACTCAGTAGTTTCCTTGTGTGGTGTCAGCAAAGCTTGCAGTCTCTCTATATTGGCGTTGATCTTTTTAAGCTTTTGTTTTCTTTTACCAATAATGAACGTAATAGCCCTAAAGCTACAATCATTCATTAAAAGCTCCCACTCTTCTTTATCCTCCTTATCCTCAGAATTTAAAGGTAATTGCCATCTCAGCCCCTCTGGGATCATTTTTTCGGAGAGATATTTTTCCAAGGATACCACATCCCACATGGTTCTAATCTCTCTGGAAAAATCCTTCTCTAGATCCAAAAAGAGATTCTCCAAAGCAAACTTTTCGTTAATGACACCCTCACTAGGAAAAACTGTATCGATATCACAAACTAAATTAGCACGAAAATCAAAAATATCCATGGTAATGAAGTATAAGAACAGAGACACCCACAATAACAATTCAGAAAATAAAATAAAATGAAGTCTCTGCAGAAAATACTCGTCCTCTCTAGCGCTGCAAATCCAAAGACAATGTGGGAAAAGTCAGTTGTATAGGAGTATATAGAAGGATTGCGCTGCAGGAGAGAAATCTTATTTGTGTGAATAAATGTTCCTTTTATCAGTCTTCAACCAGTGTGAACACAGGCCAACCTCACAATCCGACACTGGTATGGAGACCTGTGGTGTAATAAAAAGCGCACTATGGTGTAGCAAATTCCAAGCACTTAACGCACCATGTGAATAGATTATACTCACAGGATTTCCAGTGGGTAAATGCGTGTAGAAAACTGGATGGTATCTTCAATTGGATTCTGCTGAAAGAAGAGAACTATAGCGTAGTATGTAGTGACACTTAATGCGCCTGCAACAAAATTCTACTCACAGAACTTCACTGGTAAAGTGCATGGAAAAATTCTCTGCGGAGTCTTCACAGACAGCTGGGCAAATGGAACAGGCACGAATCAGGACACTTAGGCATGAGAAATCCTAAAAACAGTCCAGCAGATGAAACGCTTCTACACCTAGATGGCAATGAACCACAGCTTCCAAAAAGGACTAGCAGGTAGGATGGATACGCACCAAAGGGTCAGATAAAAAATTATTTAATAAAAGCCAAAAATTACAGCTTTAAAACATATATTAAAAATCTCTGTAATGCCCGACCCGGGTTTCGCCGTGATGCTTCGTCTGGGGCGTTGATGAGTAATTGAATTCCACAGAGTTTAAATTACCAGGAGAACCTCCCCTATACCACGTCATAGACACATCCACAGAAATACAAAGTAAGAACAAATGCATACAAGCAGATAAAATATGATAAAAGGCTAATTAGCTAATGGCAAATATATTAAAATAAGCAAGCATTAACGTCACACTCTATATTTAACCCTTGAGGCTGAATTGTTCCCAAGAGGAACATCCATTCAACCTCTCTTTTATTTATTAAGGAAATAAAATCCCCTCCACGGGTGGGTGTGTGCACTAGTTCCAGACCAAAAAATCGCAGACCTCTAGGGTTTTTATTGTGATGGATTTTAAAATGTAACGAGACGCTGTGGGTCTCGAGACCTTTTTTGATATTGCGTATGTGTTCCTGCACCCGAGTCTTTAGACTCCGTGTAGTCCTACCGACATATTGGAGGCCACAAGGGCACTCCAAAAGATAAATTACGCCAACATTATGGCAGGAAAATTGGCCCCTAATTTTCAGGATGGTATCCTTTGTTTTATTACTGGTGATTGTATCCACAAACCTGCCTCGGTCTTTTAGGATACGGTTTTTGCAAGGTAAGCAAAAGCCGCACCATGTGAACCTACCTTTATCTGTGCGAACGCGTTTTTTACTAGTGGCGAAACTGGCACTGCGGACCAATTTATTGGTAAGATTGTCGGCTCTTTTAAATATTACAGGAGGCCTTTCTGGCAGATCTTTGCTGAGTACAGGATCATTTTGAAGGATATGCCAATTTTTGCGAATCATGTTTTTAATACAACCCATCTTACTATTAAATTGGGTCAAAAATGTGTATCTGAAATCCTTCTTATGTTCTTTACTATTAATAGTGGTCTGTGAAATGGTGCGCTTTTGTTCTATTTCGTCTTTGCAGTGATCTAAAAATTCATTTTCATATCCTTTTTCCAAGAATCTATTTTTGACCAACTGTCCTTGTTCTCTATAATCTTCTAACTTGCTACAATTTTTAGAAATACGTGAGAATTGGTTTTTGGGAATATTTTTAAGCCATGATGGATGGTGACAGCTGTTGAGTTCTATATACGTATTCACATCAACCGTTTTGAAGAAGGTCTTGGTTCTGAGTCTCCTCTCTTCCACAAATATAACCAAATCAAGGAAATCCACAGAGATCGCACTGATGTGACTAGTGAATTTTAGATTAAAACTGTTGACGTTAATGCCCGCTATAAAGGCATCCAGACCTTCCCTCTCACCTGACCAGATGAGAAGGCAGTCGTCTATATACCTTCGCCACACTAATAGCTGACCCCCTCCCAAATCCTTATTGAGGATCTGGTCAATACTCTCCCTCTCCCACATCGTCATAAAAAGATTGGCGAGGCTTGGGGCGAATTTCGCCCCCATCGCCACGCCGGAGTGCTGAAGATAAAAATTGTCTTTGTAAAGAAAATGATTGTGAGTGAGGCAGAAATCAACACATTCCAAGATAAAGGTTTTTTGATCCAACCCCATATCTGGATCAGTGTCCAAAGCTTCCTGAACCCCCCTAATACCTAAACCCTGAGGAATACAGGTATAGAGGGAGGAAACATCGACTGTGGCTAACCACAGGGATCCATGAATTTCTCCAATGTCATTGACTAAATCAATGACACTGGTGGAGTTTTTAAGATAGGAGGGAGCCACTGTCACATATTTCTGCAAGAATAAATCAATGTATTCAGAGACTCTACTGCTAAGGGAATTAATCCCTGACACAATAGGTCTCCCCGGTGGATTGATGGGATCTTTATGCATCTTCGGCAAAAAATATATGACAGGGGTAACAGGACATTTTAAAAAAAGGTAATCATATTCCTTTTTATTCAGCACCTCCTTCTCCAAACCCTTCTTCAGAATAACCTCCAATTGCCCCTTGAAAGCAACAAGCGGATTGTTTTTTAAAACTAAATAAGTATCTCTGTCCAAAAGCAGCCTATCCATTTCCATAGTGTATTGCTCAACATCCATTATGACAACTCCTCCCCCCTTATCTGCCGGTTTTATCACTATCCTATCATTTTTCTCCAACTGTTTTAATGCTTCCTTCTCCCCTTTTGAAAGATTCTGTTTCTTGGGATTGTGATCCATCTTCTCTAGTTCATTTAGGAGGCTTCTTTTAAAAGCATCTATACATTCGTTGTTTTTGTTTTTTGGACAAAATTTTGATCTATTTCGGAGGTCAGTGTGCAAGACCCCCGTGGTGGTCACAGTGTTGGCCGGCAAAGATGGTTGTGCGTTCAGATAGTACTTTGCTATATTTAGTTTTCTGATATATCTATGGATATCGAGAAATAAACTAAACTTGTTTATACCATTGCTAGGTGCAAATTTTAGTCCCTTTTGTAAAACCAGTTTTTCTTCTTTGGATAACGGATGTCTGCTGAGGTTGAAGATTCCTATTGACTCCCCTTGCTTTTCTTCCCCCCCGGGGTTGGATTTCCGTCCCCCACCTCTATGTCCTCGGTGTAACTTCTTTTTAGGGGCGTTCTTGTTGTCTCTAGAATTATCTTCTCCTGAGGGGGGTCCCTCTGTACCCCCCGCATACTCTGGTGGGGAAAATTCTGGCTAAGGTCCCTCTCGTGTGAATCCACCATGGTCGATGGTTTTGCTTTACCGTCCTTTGTCCCTATCTGTTCAAGGGTCATCTGCTGTACAACGTTGTTCCCCCCAGTAGGTGTTGGATGGATGACTGTGTCTGTTTTAATGGTTTCCCCTCCAATTTTCTTATTGGCTAAAAATGGACTCTTACAATTGTTTAATCTAAGTTGTTCCCGAGTAGGATATGTCGGGACATGTCCAGATCTAGATGGACGATGTTGATCTATGGTATTGTATGGGCGTTGTTTATATCTTTTATTATTATAATTGTTATAATTATTCCCCTGATGATGATAGGGTGTGTAGTGATCTCTATATCCATTCGGGGTATAGTGAGGATGGTCTCTATGTCCATTAAAATTATAATTATAGCCTTGGTCCTGATATTGTTCAAAGGGTCTTCTATTGTTATAGAGGTCCCTATTTCCATAAAGTGGTGGTGGATGCTGTAAATTAGTCTCCATATTATCTGTTCTTATCTGTTCTCTATTTATTACCTGTGTGACAGGTATATCCATACCCCTATCTCTCAATCCCCTGTGATCCACACTGGTTAGTGACTTCCATTTATATACCCTATTTTTCTGATAGTCCTCACAGACCTTTAGGAACTTCTTACACTTTTTAGTTTTGACTTCCGTTTCTACCTTTATGATATTCGTTTGACATTGTTTAGAAAATCTTAAATACTCAGTAGTTTCCTTGTGTGGTGTCAGCAAAGCTTGCAGTCTCTCTATATTGGCGTTGATCTTTTTAAGCTTTTGTTTTCTTTTACCAATAATGAACGTAATAGCCCTAAAGCTACAATCATTCATTAAAAGCTCCCACTCTTCTTTATCCTCCTTATCCTCAGAATTTAAAGGTAATTGCCATCTCAGCCCCTCTGGGATCATTTTTTCGGAGAGATATTTTTCCAAGGATACCACATCCCACATGGTTCTAATCTCTCTGGAAAAATCCTTCTCTAGATCCAAAAAGAGATTCTCCAAAGCAAACTTTTCGTTAATGACACCCTCACTAGGAAAAACTGTATCGATATCACAAACTAAATTAGCACGAAAATCAAAAATATCCATGGTAATGAAGTATAAGAACAGAGACACCCACAATAACAATTCAGAAAATAAAATAAAATGAAGTCTCTGCAGAAAATACTCGTCCTCTCTAGCGCTGCAAATCCAAAGACAATGTGGGAAAAGTCAGTTGTATAGGAGTATATAGAAGGATTGCGCTGGAGGAGAGAAATCTTATTTGTGTGAATAAATGTTCCTTTTATCAGTCTTCAACCAGTGTGAACACAGGCCAACCTCACAATCCGACACTGGTATGGAGACCTGTGGTGTAATAAAAAGCGCACTATGGTGTAGCAAATTCCAAGCACTTAACGCACCATGTGAATAGATTATACTCACAGGATTTCCAGTGGGTAAATGCGTGTAGAAAACTGGATGGTATCTTCAATTGGATTCTGCTGAAAGAAGAGAACTATAGCGTAGTATGTAGTGACACTTAATGCGCCTGCAACAAAATTCTACTCACAGAACTTCACTGGTAAAGTGCATGGAAAAATTCTCTGCGGAGTCTTCACAGACAGCTGGGCAAATGGAACAGGCACGAATCAGGACACTTAGGCATGAGAAATCCTAAAAACAGTCCAGCAGATGAAACGCTTCTACACCTAGATGGCAATGAACCACAGCTTCCAAAAAGGACTAGCAGGTAGGATGGATACGCACCAAAGGGTCAGATAAAAAATTATTTAATAAAAGCCAAAAATTACAGCTTTAAAACATATATTAAAAATCTCTGTAATGCCCGACCCGGGTTTCGCCGTGATGCTTCGTCTGGGGCGTTGATGAGTAATTGAATTCCACAGAGTTTAAATTACCAGGAGAACCTCCCCTATACCACGTCATAGACACATCCACAGAAATACAAAGTAAGAACAAATGCATACAAGCAGATAAAATATGATAAAAGGCTAATTAGCTAATGGCAAATATATTAAAATAAGCAAGCATTAACGTCACACTCTATATTTAACCCTTGAGGCTGAATTGTTCCCAAGAGGAACATCCATTCAACCTCTCTTTTATTTATTAAGGAAATAAAATCCCCTCCACGGGTGGGTGTGTGCACTAGTTCCAGACCAAAAAATCGCAGACCTCTAGGGTTTTTATTGTGATGGATTTTAAAATGTAACGAGACGCTGTGGGTCTCGAGACCTTTTTTGATATTGCGTATGTGTTCCTGCACCCGAGTCTTTAGACTCCGTGTAGTCCTACCGACATATTGGAGGCCACAAGGGCACTCCAAAAGATAAATTACGCCAACATTATGGCAGGAAAATTGGCCCCTAATTTTCAGGATGGTATCCTTTGTTTTATTACTGGTGATTGTATCCACAAACCTGCCTCGGTCTTTTAGGATACGGTTTTTGCAAGGTAAGCAAAAGCCGCACCATGTGAACCTACCTTTATCTGTGCGAACGCGTTTTTTACTAGTGGCGAAACTGGCACTGCGGACCAATTTATTGGTAAGATTGTCGGCTCTTTTAAATATTACAGGAGGCCTTTCTGGCAGATCTTTGCTGAGTACAGGATCATTTTGAAGGATATGCCAATTTTTGCGAATCATGTTTTTAATACAACCCATCTTACTATTAAATTGGGTCAAAAATGTGTATCTGAAATCCTTCTTATGTTCTTTACTATTAATAGTGGTCTGTGAAATGGTGCGCTTTTGTTCTATTTCGTCTTTGCAGTGATCTAAAAATTCATTTTCATATCCTTTTTCCAAGAATCTATTTTTGACCAACTGTCCTTGTTCTCTATAATCTTCTAACTTGCTACAATTTTTAGAAATACGTGAGAATTGGTTTTTGGGAATATTTTTAAGCCATGATGGATGGTGACAGCTGTTGAGTTCTATATACGTATTCACATCAACCGTTTTGAAGAAGGTCTTGGTTCTGAGTCTCCTCTCTTCCACAAATATAACCAAATCAAGGAAATCCACAGAGATCGCACTGATGTGACTAGTGAATTTTAGATTAAAACTGTTGACGTTAATGCCCGCTATAAAGGCATCCAGACCTTCCCTCTCACCTGACCAGATGAGAAGGCAGTCGTCTATATACCTTCGCCACACTAATAGCTGACCCCCTCCCAAATCCTTATTGAGGATCTGGTCCTCTTGGAAAAAGGATATGAAAATGAATTTTTAGATCACTGCAAAGACGAAATAGAACAAAAGCGCACCATTTCACAGACCACTATTAATAGTAAAGAACATAAGAAGGATTTCAGATACACATTTTTGACCCAATTTAATAGTAAGATGGGTTGTATTAAAAACATGATTCGCAAAAATTGGCATATCCTTCAAAATGATCCTGTACTCAGCAAAGATCTGCCAGAAAGGCCTCCTGTAATATTTAAAAGAGCCGACAATCTTACCAATAAATTGGTCCGCAGTGCCAGTTTCGCCACTAGTAAAAAACGCGTTCGCACAGATAAAGGTAGGTTCACATGGTGCGGCTTTTGCTTACCTTGCAAAAACCGTATCCTAAAAGACCGAGGCAGGTTTGTGGATACAATCACCAGTAATAAAACAAAGGATACCATCCTGAAAATTAGGGGCCAATTTTCCTGCCATAATGTTGGCGTAATTTATCTTTTGGAGTGCCCTTGTGGCCTCCAATATGTCGGTAGGACTACACGGAGTCTAAAGACTCGGGTGCAGGAACACATATGCAATATCAAAAAAGGTCTCGAGACCCACAGCGTCTCGTTACATTTTAAAATCCATCACAATAAAAACCCTAGAGGTCTGCGATTTTTTGGTCTGGAACTAGTGCACACACCCACCCGTGGAGGGGATTTTATTTCCTTAATAAATAAAAGAGAGGTTGAATGGATGTTCCTCTTGGGAACAATTCAGCCTCAAGGGTTAAATATAGAGTGTGACGTTAATGCTTGCTTATTTTAATATATTTGCCATTAGCTAATTAGCCTTTTATCATATTTTATCTGCTTGTATGCATTTGTTCTTACTTTGTATTTCTGTGGATGTGTCTATGACGTGGTATAGGGGAGGTTCTCCTGGTAATTTAAACTCTGTGGAATTCAATTACTCATCAACGCCCCAGACGAAGCATCACGGCGAAACCCGGGTCGGGCATTACAGAGATTTTTAATATATGTTTTAAAGCTGTAATTTTTGGCTTTTATTAAATAATTTTTTATCTGACCCTTTGGTGCGTATCCATCCTACCTGCTAGTCCTTTTTGGAAGCTGTGGTTCATTGCCATCTAGGTGTAGAAGCGTTTCATCTGCTGGACTGTTTTTAGGATTTCTCATGCCTAAGTGTCCTGATTCGTGCCTGTTCCATTTGCCCAGCTGTCTGTGAAGACTCCGCAGAGAATTTTTCCATGCACTTTACCAGTGAAGTTCTGTGAGTAGAATTTTGTTGCAGGCGCATTAAGTGTCACTACATACTACGCTATAGTTCTCTTCTTTCAGCAGAATCCAATTGAAGATACCATCCAGTTTTCTACACGCATTTACCCACTGGAAATCCTGTGAGTATAATCTATTCACATGGTGCGTTAAGTGCTTGGAATTTGCTACACCATAGTGCGCTTTTTATTACACCACAGGTCTCCATACCAGTGTCGGATTGTGAGGTTGGCCTGTGTTCACACTGGTTGAAGACTGATAAAAGGAACATTTATTCACACAAATAATATTTCTCTCCTGCAGCGCAATCCTTCTATATACTCCTATACAACGGACTTTTCCCACATTGTCTTTGGATTTGCAGCGCTAGAGAGGACGAGTATTTTCTGCAGAGACTTCATTTTATTTTATTTTCTGAATTGTTATTGTGGGTGTCTCTGTTCTTATACTTCATTACCATGGATATTTTTGATTTTCGTGCTAATTTAGTTTGTGATATCGATACAGTTTTTCCTAGTGAGGGTGTCATTAACGAAAAGTTTGCTTTGGAGAATCTCTTTTTGGATCTAGAGAAGGATTTTTCCAGAGAGATTAGAACCATGTGGGATGTGGTATCCTTGGAAAAATATCTCTCCGAAAAAATGATCCCAGAGGGGCTGAGATGGCAATTACCTTTAAATTCTGAGGATAAGGAGGATAAAGAAGAGTGGGAGCTTTTAATGAATGATTGTAGCTTTAGGGCTATTACGTTCATTATTGGTAAAAGAAAACAAAAGCTTAAAAAGATCAACGCCAATATAGAGAGACTGCAAGCTTTGCTGACACCACACAAGGAAACTACTGAGTATTTAAGATTTTCTAAACAA
The DNA here is from genome assembly GCF_905171765.1 of Bufo bufo. Lineage (NCBI taxonomy): Eukaryota > Metazoa > Chordata > Amphibia > Anura > Bufonidae > Bufo > Bufo bufo. The sequence goes on along the minus strand of NC_053396.1, from coordinate 46,912,274 downwards.
TGTCAAACGAATATCATAAAGGTAGAAACGGAAGTCAAAACTAAAAAGTGTAAGAAGTTCCTAAAGGTCTGTGAGGACTATCAGAAAAATAGGGTATATAAATGGAAGTCACTAACCAGTGTGGATCACAGGGGATTGAGAGATAGGGGTATGGATATACCTGTCACACAGGTAATAAATAGAGAACAGATAAGAACAGATAATATGGAGACTAATTTACAGCATCCACCACCACTTTATGGAAATAGGGACCTCTATAACAATAGAAGACCCTTTGAACAATATCAGGACCAAGGCTATAATTATAATTTTAATGGACATAGAGACCATCCTCACTATACCCCGAATGGATATAGAGATCACTACACACCCTATCATCATCAGGGGAATAATTATAACAATTATAATAATAAAAGATATAAACAACGCCCATACAATACCATAGATCAACATCGTCCATCTAGATCTGGACATGTCCCGACATATCCTACTCGGGAACAACTTAGATTAAACAATTGTAAGAGTCCATTTTTAGCCAATAAGAAAATTGGAGGGGAAACCATTAAAACAGACACAGTCATCCATCCAACACCTACTGGGGGGAACAACGTTGTACAGCAGATGACCCTTGAACAGATAGGGACAAAGGACGGTAAAGCAAAACCATCGACCATGGTGGATTCACACGAGAGGGACCTTAGCCAGAATTTTCCCCACCAGAGTATGCGGGGGGTACAGAGGGACCCCCCTCAGGAGAAGATAATTCTAGAGACAACAAGAACGCCCCTAAAAAGAAGTTACACCGAGGACATAGAGGTGGGGGACGGAAATCCAACCCCGGGGGGGAAGAAAAGCAAGGGGAGTCAATAGGAATCTTCAACCTCAGCAGACATCCGTTATCCAAAGAAGAAAAACTGGTTTTACAAAAGGGACTAAAATTTGCACCTAGCAATGGTATAAACAAGTTTAGTTTATTTCTCGATATCCATAGATATATCAGAAAACTAAATATAGCAAAGTACTATCTGAACGCACAACCATCTTTGCCGGCCAACACTGTGACCACCACGGGGGTCTTGCACACTGACCTCCGAAATAGATCAAAATTTTGTCCAAAAAACAAAAACAACGAATGTATAGATGCTTTTAAAAGAAGCCTCCTAAATGAACTAGAGAAGATGGATCACAATCCCAAGAAACAGAATCTTTCAAAAGGGGAGAAGGAAGCATTAAAACAGTTGGAGAAAAATGATAGGATAGTGATAAAACCGGCAGATAAGGGGGGAGGAGTTGTCATAATGGATGTTGAGCAATACACTATGGAAATGGATAGGCTGCTTTTGGACAGAGATACTTATTTAGTTTTAAAAAACAATCCGCTTGTTGCTTTCAAGGGGCAATTGGAGGTTATTCTGAAGAAGGGTTTGGAGAAGGAGGTGCTGAATAAAAAGGAATATGATTACCTTTTTTTAAAATGTCCTGTTACCCCTGTCATATATTTTTTGCCGAAGATGCATAAAGATCCCATCAATCCACCGGGGAGACCTATTGTGTCAGGGATTAATTCCCTTAGCAGTAGAGTCTCTGAATACATTGATTTATTCTTGCAGAAATATGTGACAGTGGCTCCCTCCTATCTTAAAAACTCCACCAGTGTCATTGATTTAGTCAATGACATTGGAGAAATTCATGGATCCCTGTGGTTAGCCACAGTCGATGTTTCCTCCCTCTATACCTGTATTCCTCAGGGTTTAGGTATTAGGGGGGTTCAGGAAGCTTTGGACACTGATCCAGATATGGGGTTGGATCAAAAAACCTTTATCTTGGAATGTGTTGATTTCTGCCTCACTCACAATCATTTTCTTTACAAAGACAATTTTTATCTTCAGCACTCCGGCGTGGCGATGGGGGCGAAATTCGCCCCAAGCCTCGCCAATCTTTTTATGACGATGTGGGAGAGGGAGAGTATTGACCAGATCCTCAATAAGGATTTGGGAGGGGGTCAGCTATTAGTGTGGCGAAGGTATATAGACGACTGCCTTCTCATCTGGTCAGGTGAGAGGGAAGGTCTGGATGCCTTTATAGCGGGCATTAACGTCAACAGTTTTAATCTAAAATTCACTAGTCACATCAGTGCGATCTCTGTGGATTTCCTTGATTTGGTTATATTTGTGGAAGAGAGGAGACTCAGAACCAAGACCTTCTTCAAAACGGTTGATGTGAATACGTATATAGAACTCAACAGCTGTCACCATCCATCATGGCTTAAAAATATTCCCAAAAACCAATTCTCACGTATTTCTAAAAATTGTAGCAAGTTAGAAGATTATAGAGAACAAGGACAGTTGGTCAAAAATAGATTCTTGGAAAAAGGATATGAAAATGAATTTTTAGATCACTGCAAAGACGAAATAGAACAAAAGCGCACCATTTCACAGACCACTATTAATAGTAAAGAACATAAGAAGGATTTCAGATACACATTTTTGACCCAATTTAATAGTAAGATGGGTTGTATTAAAAACATGATTCGCAAAAATTGGCATATCCTTCAAAATGATCCTGTACTCAGCAAAGATCTGCCAGAAAGGCCTCCTGTAATATTTAAAAGAGCCGACAATCTTACCAATAAATTGGTCCGCAGTGCCAGTTTCGCCACTAGTAAAAAACGCGTTCGCACAGATAAAGGTAGGTTCACATGGTGCGGCTTTTGCTTACCTTGCAAAAACCGTATCCTAAAAGACCGAGGCAGGTTTGTGGATACAATCACCAGTAATAAAACAAAGGATACCATCCTGAAAATTAGGGGCCAATTTTCCTGCCATAATGTTGGCGTAATTTATCTTTTGGAGTGCCCTTGTGGCCTCCAATATGTCGGTAGGACTACACGGAGTCTAAAGACTCGGGTGCAGGAACACATACGCAATATCAAAAAAGGTCTCGAGACCCACAGCGTCTCGTTACATTTTAAAATCCATCACAATAAAAACCCTAGAGGTCTGCGATTTTTTGGTCTGGAACTAGTGCACACACCCACCCGTGGAGGGGATTTTATTTCCTTAATAAATAAAAGAGAGGTTGAATGGATGTTCCTCTTGGGAACAATTCAGCCTCAAGGGTTAAATATAGAGTGTGACGTTAATGCTTGCTTATTTTAATATATTTGCCATTAGCTAATTAGCCTTTTATCATATTTTATCTGCTTGTATGCATTTGTTCTTACTTTGTATTTCTGTGGATGTGTCTATGACGTGGTATAGGGGAGGTTCTCCTGGTAATTTAAACTCTGTGGAATTCAATTACTCATCAACGCCCCAGACGAAGCATCACGGCGAAACCCGGGTCGGGCATTACAGAGATTTTTAATATATGTTTTAAAGCTGTAATTTTTGGCTTTTATTAAATAATTTTTTATCTGACCCTTTGGTGCGTATCCATCCTACCTGCTAGTCCTTTTTGGAAGCTGTGGTTCATTGCCATCTAGGTGTAGAAGCGTTTCATCTGCTGGACTGTTTTTAGGATTTCTCATGCCTAAGTGTCCTGATTCGTGCCTGTTCCATTTGCCCAGCTGTCTGTGAAGACTCCGCAGAGAATTTTTCCATGCACTTTACCAGTGAAGTTCTGTGAGTAGAATTTTGTTGCAGGCGCATTAAGTGTCACTACATACTACGCTATAGTTCTCTTCTTTCAGCAGAATCCAATTGAAGATACCATCCAGTTTTCTACACGCATTTACCCACTGGAAATCCTGTGAGTATAATCTATTCACATGGTGCGTTAAGTGCTTGGAATTTGCTACACCATAGTGCGCTTTTTATTACACCACAGGTCTCCATACCAGTGTCGGATTGTGAGGTTGGCCTGTGTTCACACTGGTTGAAGACTGATAAAAGGAACATTTATTCACACAAATAAGATTTCTCTCCTGCAGCGCAATCCTTCTATATACTCCTATACAACGGACTTTTCCCACATTGTCTTTGGATTTGCAGCGCTAGAGAGGACGAGTATTTTCTGCAGAGACTTCATTTTATTTTATTTCCCCATTTATTTGTTGGTAAAACTTACCCTGAAAAACAAAATAGTTGTGCTCTAAGATGAATTCTAACATAGAGAGGACCAAGTGGTTGTGCTGTGTGAAATTACTACTTTTTGTGCTCAGAATTTTTTTTGTGGCTTTAATGCCTAGTGCGTGTTGTATATTACTGTATAATGATTCAACATCCAAGCTTGCCAGGATTGTATTTGGTGTTAATATTATGTCATAAATTTTCAGGAGAAGGTCTTTCGTGTCCCTGATATAGGACGGTAAGGTAGTAACAAAAGGTCTCAATATCTGATCTACATATTCACTGATCCCCTGTGTCAGATTATCATTCACGGATACAATGGGCCTTCCTGGGATAGGTGTTTTATCTTTATGCACCTTTGGGAGTGCATAAAAGGTAGAAGTTGTAGGGTCTTTATTAAAAAGGTACTGGAATTCATCCTTTGTTATAAGACCACTACTTTGGGCTTCAGACAGAAGGATTTTTAATTCCGCTGTATATGCCTTTGTAGGGTCGCTAGGGAGAATTTTATAAGTGTTTCTGTCCCTGTTGAGATGGTACAAAGATTATTAAGGGACAGAAACACTTATAAAATTCTCCCTAGCAACCCTACAAAGTGGACATCTCTGGGATAGATTTAAGAGGAGGGGATATCCTACAGCCCCCCTTAAAAGAGCATTTAACAGAGCTACGAACACTAATAGAGATGATCTACTGAAAACAACCCCTATAAAAAAGAATGAGACCATCCGATGTATAGGGACTTTTGACGGATATAACAAAGAGATCTATCATATATTGGAAAAATACTGGCATATTATCCAGACAGACAGAGACCTCAAATCAGTACTTACCATTAATCCTAGTGTCACTTATAGGAGAGGCCCAAATTTATAGGACCAACTAGCACATAGCCATCTGAAGGAAATAAAAATGGAAAATATATTAGCAAAGGACAAATACAATGGCTCAGCAACATGTGGAGACTGCTCGTTTTGCTAATATATCCCCCGTATTAAAAAATTCATAAATCCTGGAAACAGGAAGGAATATGACATTAGACAACGGATTACATGCAAGACAACAGGAGTTGTATATATAGCGTCGTGCCCTTGCCCCATGTTGTATGTGGGCAAGACCACACAAGAGCTAAGACGCCGCATCTCGGGCCACATTAGCTCTATAGAGACGGGAAAAGACACCCCGATCGCAAGACACATCAAGTATGTACATAACAACCAAACATCAGTCTTGCGTTTTTGGGGGATTGAAAAACTAAGTCTAGGCCCAAGAGGTGGAAATTTAGATAGGAAACTCCTGCAGTGTGAAGCACGGTGGATAGACAGACTTAACACAATGAGCCCTAATGGTCTGAATGAAGGCTTCTCCTTTACAGCATTTATATAAATACGGCAGGGAATTCTATCCCCTATGTCCTAATTATAGTAAGTACAGGGAGTGCAGAATTATTAGGCAAGTTGTATTTTTGAGGATTAATTTTATTATTGAACAACAACCATGTTCTCAATGAACCCAAAAAACTCATTAATATCAAAGCTGAATATTTTTGGAAGTAGTTTTTAGTTTGTTTTTAGTTTTAGCTATTTTAGGGGGATATCTGTGTGTGCAGGTGACTATTACTGTGCATAATTATTAGGCAACTTAACAAAAAACAAATATATACCCATTTCAATTATTTATTTTTACCAGTGAAACCAATATAACATATCAACATTCACAAATATACATTTCTGACATTCAAAAACAAAACAAAAACAAATCAGTGACCAATATAGCCACCTTTCTTTGCAAGAACACTCAAAAGACTGCCATCCATGGATTCTGTCAGTGTTTTGATCTGTTCACCATCAACATTGCGTGCAGCAGCAACCACAGCCTCCCAGACACTGTTCAGAGAGGTGTACTGTTTTCCCTCCTTGTAAATCTCACATTTGATGATGGACCACAGGTTCTCAATGGGGTTCAGATCAGGTGAACAAGGAGGCCATGTCATTAGATTTTCTTCTTTTATACCCTTTCTTGCCAGCCACGCTGTGAAGTACTTGGACGCGTGTGATGGAGCATTGTCCTGCATGAAAATCATGTTTTTCTTGAAGGATGCAGACTTCTTCCTGTACCACTGCTTGAAGAAGGTGTCTTCCAGAAACTGGCAGTAGGACTGGGAGTTGAGCTTGACTCCATCCTCAACCCGAAAAGGCCCCACAAGCTCATCTTTGATGATACCAGCCCAAACCAGTACTCCACCTCCACCTTGCTGGCGTCTGAGTCGGACTGGAGCTCTCTGCCCTTTACTAATCCAGCCACGGGCCCATCCATCTGGACCATCAAGACTCACTCTCATTTCATCAGTTCAAACCTTAGAAAAATCAGTCTTGAGATATTTCTTGGCCCAGTCTTGACGTTTCAGCTTGTGTGTCTTGTTCAGTGGTGGTCGTCTTTCAGCCTTTGTTACCTTGGCCATGTCTCTGAGTATTGCACACCTTGTGCTTTTGGGCACTCCAGTGATGTTGCAGCTCTGAAATATGGCCAAACTGGTGGCAAGTGGCATCTTGGCAGCTGCACGCTTGACTTTTCTCAGTTCATGGGCAGTTACTTTGCGCCTTGGTTTTTCCACACGCTGTTGACTATTTTGAATGAAACGCTTGATTGTTCGATGATCACGCTTCAGAAGCTTTGCAATTTTAAGAGTGCTGCATCCCTCTGCAAGATATCTCACTATTTTTGACTTTTCTGAGCCTGTCAAGTCCTTCTTTTGACCCATTTTGCCAAAGGAAAGGAAGTTGCCTAATAATTATGCACACCTAATATAGGGTGTTGATGTCATTAGACCACACCCCTTCTCATTACAGAGATGCACATCACCTAATATGCTTAATTGGTAGTAGGCTTTCGAGCCTATACAGCTTGGAGTAAGACAACATGCATAAAGAGGATGATGTGGTCAAAATACTCATTTGTCTAATAATTCTGCACGCAGTGTATAATGAAGAGAAAAAAAGAAATAATAATTTTGCTCTCTCCATCTTTTATGATACATTCGAACCATATAGTATTAAAGATAAAAAGATAAAAAGGGAGACGGTTGAGAAAGAAAAGAATAGGGCAAAAATACCCGGGAGTAATCATAGAATGTGGATAATCCGATGGGGTTGCCACGTTTAAGCGCTAAGAATATAGGAGACCTATCTATACCAACTAAAGGAATTTGATAAGTAAATGGTGGACCATATATGGGGATTAACAGCATTTTTACATCTGCACTAATATTAAAAATATCGGATATTTGGATTCAGCTCTCAGTGTGGATAGAATTAATTTCCTCTTGAATACGAGTTAATTCTGATCTCAGACCTGCTGCAGCGCATGTCAGGATAAACTTCTTGAAAGAATCAGAGTCCTCACGCATGCGCAACTGATATTCGACTAGCTATGTATGAGAACTTAAGTTCAGGGGCATGCGCAGTGGCCAATTGATTGTCTCTGTCTTTTAAGTTTTGGCGCATGCTTGGTGCAAAACTGCGAGTGACAGAATCAGAGACCTGATAATGGCTATAGATCCCAATAAATGTTTAAAGTTTTAGCACATGTCACCTGCAGCATAAAAAACCTCTTGAATCAATCGGAGTGCTCACGCATGCGCTCTTGATATCCAGATTAGCTGAGTGTGAGAACCTAAGTGTAGAGGCATGCGCAGTAGATAATTGATCCCTTTTTGTTTTTTCAAGTTTTGGCGCATGCTCAGTGGAAACCTGCGAGTGACAGAATTAGAGACCCGTGGAGAGCGCAGGCGTATGGTCACCCACTGGATTGGCATATACAAATGATGTCATCAGCAATAGACGGAGCGATGATTTGCCCTACGGGACGATCACAACGCAAGCTGTCAATTTCATAGGCTAAGGGAGAGATACGACCCGCCCTGTGAGTATAAAATATGTCTGAAATCAAACACTCGTGTTGTCTGTGGCTCCATTCCCCTGAAGACGCCGCCTAGTGCGGTGAAACATGTCGGGGGAGCTACGTCTCATTACATTTTAAAGATTATGTTAGGGATAATCTGAGCTGTAGCACTGCAATCTGCAGACGCAGTGCGAACCAGCTCATACTGACAGGGGTAGAAAAGATATTGTGAGCAGGAGTCGATATTAGCCTCTAGTTAGAAGCATTACTCTAATAGAGATTCATACATTAGTGCTTAGACTGATCTGCTCACTGAGTGAGTGGAAGTCCAAAAGGTCCTAACTGTCTGGTGTCAGATAACACCAGCAGAAAAAGAGTGTATCAACCAGTGCCAGATGGCAAGCTTTATGAATTAGCCAGTGTTCTTTTAGGATTATTATATACCACTCATAAAGGATACAGCTATATATCCTTCACGCTGAGAGCAGCGACGGAGTGCCATATATACCTACTACCTGTCAATTATCTCTCCATATGTATTTTTTTTAAAACTCTCAACAGAGTCTTCTTGTTTTGTCTTATGTGTATGTCAATATGAAATAAAAGTTACGTTTTAACATAGACCCTAAACAGGAATTATTAGTTTTAGGACTATTGGATTATATAATTTGACCTCCTGGGTCCAGTGGGTCATTCTGAAATAATTTGGAACTCCACCTTGCACATGCTGGCCAGACTGTGCGAGCAGCAGCAGGCGATAGTGGATTTTCAGCTGCAGCACGCACGCGTGAGTCGCTCTGCGGAACAGCACCACTTCACCACCAATGACTGGGCCTCCATGCGAGACCTGTGTTCCTTGTTGCGCTGTTTCGAGTACTCCACCAACATGGCCAGTGCCGATAACTCCGTTCTCAGCGTTACTATCCCACTTCTTTGCCTCATTGAAAAAACGCTCCTGGCGATGATGGAAGAGGATGTGGCACAGGAGGAGGAGGAGGAAGATGGAACATTTCATAGGGTTTCCGGCCAGTCATTCCCAAGTGGCTCCGAGCGTGGATTCCTGCACCCACAAACCCAAGGTACACAATTGTCCAGCCAGGGCACAGTTCTGGAGGATGAGGAGGTGGAGGATGAGGAGGAGGAGATGGAGGAGGAGGAACCATGTTCACAGCAGGGATACAGGATGGGGGGATACAGAGGACACAGACGATACACCTCCCACAGAGGACAGCTTTTCGTTGCCTCTGGGCAGCCTGGCACACATAAGCGATTACATGCTGCAGTGTCTCCGCAACGACCGCCCACATTCTAAGTTGTGCTGATTACTGGGTGGCCACTCTGCTGGATCCCCGTTACAAGGACAACGTACCGTCCTTAATTCCGTCACTGGAGCGTGATCGTAAGATGCGCGAGTACAAGCGCACGCTGGTAGACGCGCTGCTGGTGGCATTCCCACCTGACAGCGGGGGCACAGTGGAAGCACAAAGCGATGGCAGATGACGAGGAAGAGGTCGCCAACGCAGCTGGGGCACCGCCAGCACCTTAGAAGGCAGGGTTAGCATGGACAAAATGTGAAAAAGCTTTGTCAGCACGCCACAACAACCAGCACCACCAGCTGATATGGAACGTCTTAGCAGGAGGCAGCATTTCACCAACATGGTGGAGCAGTTCACACGCCTACACGTACTGAATGATGGGTCTGCCCCCTTCAACTTCTGAGTCTCCAAATTGGGCACATGGCCTGAGCTTGCCCTTTACGCCCTGGAGGTGCTGGCCTGCAGCCAGTGTATTATCTGAACGTGTGTTTAGCACGGCAGGGGGTGTCATCACAGACAAGCGCAGCCGCCTGTCCACAGCCAATGTGGACAAGCTCACGTTCATTAAAATGAACCAGGCATATCCCTCAGTACTTGTCCGTACCTTGTGCAGAATAGACATGTATACCGGTACTAAGCAGCCATTGTTATACTGCAGCGCAATTGCTCTTGTTTGTATTTTGGATATTTCACACTCTTTTGGAGTGTACCTTAATTTTACAAAATTAAATTAAAACAAAAAACCTGTGTTGGCTATCTCGTCCTCCTCCACCGCCGCTTCCACCTACTACGCTACGTCCACCGCCTCCTCAAACTCCTACTCCATATGGAACTCCACCTCATAAACCCTTTTTATTTTTTTGTACGTGTTTTATTTTATATCATTTCACTACTTTGTCATTTACATTTTCTGGTGAAATTCACAAATTTTTGGGTATATAGTATCACTGCTATACCTAGTAGGCCGGTTAAAAAAACGAATAAAAAATTGTCATTAACATTTTCTGGTGAAATTCACGAATTTTTGGGTGTATAGTAACACTGCTATGCCTAGTAGGCTGGTTAAAAAAACAAAAAAAAAATTGTAATTAACATTTTCGGGTGAAATTCACCAATTTTTGGATGTATAGTACCACTGCTATACCTAGTAGGCCATTTAAAAATAAAATAAAAATGTATCATTAACATTTTTGGGTGAAATTCACCAATTTTTGGGTGCATAGTACCACTGCTATACCTAATTGGCCGGTAAAAAAAATAAAAAAAATCTCATTAACATTTTCTGGTGAAATTAACCAATTTTTGGGTGTATAGTACCACTGCTATACCTAGTAGGCCGGTTAAAAAATAAAATAAAATTGTCATTAACATTTTCTGGTGAAATTATCCAATTTTTAGGTGTATAGTACCACTGCTATACCTAGTAGGCCGGTTAAAAAAAAATATATATTTGTCAGTTACATTTTCAGTTGAAATTCAACAATTTTTGAGTGTGAAGTACCACTGCTAAACCTAGTAGACAGGTTAAACAATAAAAAAAATTGTCTGTTACATTTTATGGTGAAAATCACAAATTTTTGGGTGTGATGTACCACTACTATACCTTGTAGGCCGGTTAACAAAAAAAATAAATTGTCAGTTACATTTTAGGGTCAAATTCACCAATTTTGGGGTGTAATATACCCCTCCTCTTTCTAGTTGACAGCTTAATAAATTTCAATAATTTTTATTTTACATTTTAGGGCGACAATAAACAATTGCTTTCTGTCATAGACCCCTACTCTACCAAGTAGACAGGTTAATTAATTCTGTAATTTTTCTGTTACATTCTTGGGTTGACATTATACAATTTTAGACGTGAATAAATCCTTGCTCTGCATAGGTGACAGGGAATAAAATTTCTGAAATGCTTCTTTAATTAATTATTTAATTAATGCGCGCCACCTCCTTTGATTCAATGCTTAAACTTAACCCCTTAAGGACTCAGCCCTATTTCACCTTAAGGACTTGGCCATTTTTTGCAAATCTGATCAGTGTCACTTTAAGTGCTGATAACTTTAAAACGCTTTGACTTATCCAGGCCATTCTGAGACTGTTTTTTTCGTCACATATTGTACTTCATGAGACTGGTAAAATGAAGTAAAAAAAAAATAAGCATTTTTATTTATAAAAAAAAATAAAAATTTACCAAAAATTTGTAAAATAATTGCTAATTTTCAAGTTTTAATTTCTCTACTTCTATAATTCATAGTAATACCTCCAAAAATAGTTATTCCCTTACGTCCTCAACAGCAGCACAGATGGGGTTAACTGCCCCTGTGGACTGGTAGGACCGGCGGAATTTTAATGAGCCCAAGAACCAATAAACGATCTTCAGCTCCCTGAAAGGGAGGAGATCACCCCCCAGCCCACCGTGTTTTTTTCTGTGTTTTTTTCTGTCCTCTGGACAGGTGGACTGGCGTGTCGCTCCCTCTCTGGGAGCTGAAGATTGCTTAGGGGTTCTTTTCCCCTCCTTAAGCTTAGCTCGCTTTCTATGGATCTCAGTGCCTTTATTTTAGGCCTGATCATGGCGATTTCGGTCTGGGGTACCGTCGGGGAGGGGGGCGTCCCCTCCCCTCTTCTCTCATCATCTGTATCTGCGCCGCCATTTTCCGGAAGTGACGCGCCCTAGGTGCGCTACGTCACTTCCGATTTTCCGAAGTATAAAACTCACCTTTCTTTTAAACTGGCTCCCTAGAAGGACATCCTGGACTTAGGATTAGTCTGGGGAGACAATTTTCGTATAGGTAGAGCCAGTATAGGCTCTGGTTTTTCTACAAGAAAAGAAAAAAAAAAAAGCTAGTGGTGCTGATCTCGTTTCAGGAACCCGCCCATTGGGCGGGGCTTCCTCCTTTTAAGCGCCCAGGGCCCATCAGTCAGTGCTCTGGTTGCGTTGCTTTCACAAGTTCGCTACAGAGCTCTCCTGTGCTTTGTGATATTCCTGCAGTATTGCTTTGCTTGGGTTTTGTACTTCCTCTTCTTTCAGCTCTATTTCTTCTAGTGCTGGTGGGCCCCCTTAAGGTCTGGTTTTCTCCACCTCCTGATATTGTAGGTGTTATGACCTGTTTTTGTTTCTTCCATTACAGACTATGGCTTCCCCTAAGGAGCAGGATCAGCGGAAGGCTGGGGCCAAGAGGAAGCATTTGGCATGTTACGAATGTAACACACCCCTAGATGACAGCTGTCCTTACTCCAGATGTGAGAGTTGTCGCACGGCATCCACGGAACCCACGATGCAGGAGATGTTCCAATGGACCAAGACATACGTGGATGATTCCATCAAGGGAGTAGTTCAGCTGCTTAATGAGAGGCTACCAGGTCCCTCTCAGACTCCCATGGAGGTGGTCGCACCGGTCGAAAGACCTACCCCCTGTTCAGTGGGGTCTTCTTCTTCTGAGGAAGAAGAATCTACTTCTTGCTTTTTCCCTCCAGAAAAGACGCAGAAGTTACTCAAGTCCATCAGGTCGGGGGACCAGGATGTTGACATGGGGGAGTCCTCCGATCCCGCCGGTCGGACACAGCGTGTCTTTAGAGCGGATGAGACCCTCCTCTCTGTGATGCGCACAGAGTGGAAAAAGCCTGAGAAGGGTCCAGTGCTTACCAGAAAATTCAGACTCATGTACCCGATGGCTAAACCCTTGGTGGAATCGTGGGGTTCCGTTCCCAAGGTGGACATGGCTATAGCCAAGTTGTCCCGGCGCACTCTAGTCCCTGCAGACGATGGGTCTAGCCTGCAGGACCCTCTAGACCGGAGGGCAGAGTGCACCCTTAGGAGGGGTTACGCGGCGGCCGCTGCCTCCGCATCTACTTCCATTGCGGCCACTGAGGTAGCCACCTATCTACGCTCTAGGCTTAATCAAATCCAGACGGATGTGGACCAGAGCGTATCAAAAGACGACATCCTGGCAGCCTTCAAGTCAGCCAACCTGGCTATGGACTTTTTAGTTGATTCCTCCCAGATGCAGCTGAAGCTGGCCGCCAAAACTATGGCCCTAGTTTCAGCTGCCCGCAGACCACTCTGGCTGAAACCGTGGATCGCGGATAACGCATCCAAGTTTAACCTTTGTGGGCTCCCCTTCGAACCAGATAGGTTATTCGGGTCCGAATTGGACAAAATAATGGAGGGGCTCTCCGATAAAAAAGGGAAGAGCCTCCCCCAGCAGCCCTTTCGGGGACGCCCCAGACAGGAAAAGAAGGGCGGAGGTCGTCCTGGGCAGCAGTCTAGGCGCAGAGATTGGGGGGGCCGTCTCGTAAATATCCGAGACGCCCCCGCAAACCCACCAGGGAGGCAAAACCCTCCTGACTATGGGCCTCCTCGAGGCTCTTGGATAAGCCCTGCTGCCCCTGCAGTGTCTCCTCTAGATTTTCCCGTACCCCTCCCCCAGATTCCCGTGGGGGGCCGTCTTACCCATTTCAAAGACTCTTGGAGCCAGTTGATTGCAGACCCCTGGGTCCAGGACATAGTTTCCGCCGGGTACCGGGTAGATCTTATCTCTCTCCCCCCAGAGAGATTCATCGCCACACGAAACTTCGGGTCTGCCAAACAGGTGGTCCTAGAATCTTACATTCAGGACTATATTTCCAAGAGAGCCCTAGAGGAGGTATCGGCAGGGGAGAGGGGCCTAGGGATTTATTCACCAGTGTTCCTGGTTCCCAAGAAGACAGGAGATCTCCGGATGATCATCGATTTGAGATTCCTCAATCTATTTATAAGGAAAACAAGGTTTCGCATGGAAACCATAAGGTCAGTCAGCCATATCCTCAATCCTGGGGACGTCATGGCTACTCTGGACCTCAAGGATGCGTACCTTCACATTCCGATCCATTCCGCTTCCCGGAAACTCCTCAGGATCGCGGTCCAGATTTCAGGGGTTTGCAGGCACTTTCAGTTCGCCGTGCTTCCCTTCGGAATCTTTTCTGCCCCCCTTATCTTCACCAAGGTGGGGGTTTCGGTGGTGGCAGCTTTGAGACTCCAAGGACTGACTATTATTCCTTATCTGGACGATTGGCTTTTCATAGCCTCTTCAGTTCCGATCCTTACCCACCATCTTCAGGTCGCAATCTCTTTTCTCTTCCGCCTAGGCTGGATTATCAACTGGCAGAAGTCGAATGTGAGCCCATCGACTTCAATCCATTACTTAGGATTCGTGGTCGACTCTGTGGAGATGTCCCTCCGGTTGACTCCAGAAAGGAGAGCGCGGATTCAGAACCTGGCAAAGGTCCTTTATGTCCCTCGTCGAGTCTCTATCCGGACTCTCATGAAGATGCTGGGGCTCATGTCAGCGGCTGCGGATGCGGTCCCTTGGGCGCTATGGCACCTCCGTCCTCTTCAGTCGGAGGTCTTACACCTATGGAACGGCAGCCCTGCGGGGCTAGATTCCCTGTGCTCCCTGTCCGGTCAAACCCGAAATTCCCTCAGATGGTGGTTTCAGCTACCAGCAGGGAAGTCTATGACCCAACCAGCTTGGGTCATATTGACTACAGACGCGTCCCTTGTAGGCTGGGGCGCTCACCTGGACGGATCCCCAATTCAGGGATCTTGGTCTCCTCTGGAGCGGCATCTTTCCTCCAATCTTCGCGAGATGCGAGCTATCCGGCTAGCCCTCCTTCACTTTGCGCCTCAGATCCGGGGCAAAGCAGTGAAAGTCCAGTCAGACAATATGACTGCAGTTCTCTATATAAACAAACAGGCAGGCACAAGATCATTGCCCCTTCTGTCAGAGATCGGGGTAATTCTTCGGTGGGCAGAGCTGAACCTTTCCCATCTATCTGCCGTTCATATTCGAGGCTCCCTCAATATGATAGCGGACCGCTTAAGTCGAGGATTACCGACCATGGAGTGGTCTCGGCATCCGGAGATCTTCAGGCAGCTAGTTCACAGATGGGGTATGCCAGAAGTGGATCTCATGGCAACCAGGTTCAACGCCAAGGTGATGAGGTTCTGTTCCCTCTACAGGGAAGACAACCCCCTGGCGATAGATGCTCTGTCAATACCGTGGAGGTTCAGGCTGGCTTACATCTTCCCTCCCTTTTCCATGATACCGAGGGTATTGATGAAAATCCGTCAGGATCAGGCCTCGGTAATAGCCATCATACCGTTTTGGCCCAGAAGATCCTGGTTTACCCAGCTCATTCAGATGAGTCGGGGACAATACTGGAGACTCCCCCCGGAGCAGACCCTGGTGTCGTGGGACACTCACCTCTGCGTAGATCTGCACAGGTTCAACCTGACAGCCTGGAGGTTGATCAGTCCCTTCCCAACATAGAAGGGCTTTCCGAGTCGGTCCTGAGAACTTTGTCGCATTCCCGAGCAGAGTCTACAAAGAAGGCCTACTCCAGGATCATGAGAATCTTCGAGGCATGGTGTGATTCCAGACAGGTGGCGTCTGCAGATCCGCCCCTTCCTGCGATACTTCAATTTCTTCAGGATGGATTAGATAGAGTCGTATCTCCAGCTACCTTGAAGGTACAGGTTTATGCCATCTCGGCCTGTCTCAACAGGCCACATTCTCGGGACCCACTCATCAAACGCTTCCTGAAGGAAGCTGAAAGCCTAAAGCCTACTATACTGAAACCTATCCCCCAGTGGGATCTTTCAGTAGTGCTCAGGGGGCTAGCATCTCCCCCCTTCGAGCCCTTGGAGGAGGTAAATTTTAAATTTTTGACTTTAAAGATGGTCTTTCTTCTGGCTATAGCTTCAGCCAAAAGAGTTTCTGAATTGCAGGCTTTCTCCGCAATTCACCCGTACATTATTTTTCTACAGGATAGAGTACTCCTGAAGTTTTTACCTTACTTCAGGCCTAAGGTGCCTACTTTCCAGAACATCAATCAGGTAATATCTTTACCAGTTTTGTTTACAGCCTCCTCCTCTGATACTCCAGCTAGAGACCCGCTGGATATTTCAAGATGCCTCCAGATCTATGTGGATAGATCTAGTGAGTTCAGGATAGATGAGAATCTTCTTATCCTGTTTGCCGGTAAGTCTAAAGGCCGTAAAGCGTCTAAAGCCACTATTAGTCGCTGGATCAAGGAGGCCATTATGGAAGCTTTCGTCTCCCAATCCTTAGATCCTCCTGAGTTTGTGAGGGCCCATTCTACTAGGGCTGTCTCCACCTCGGTTGCGGAGAGAAGACTCCTCCCCTTAGAGTTGATCTGTAAGGCGGCCTCCTGGAGCTCTGAGTCAACCTTCATCTCCCATTATAGGATAGATGCTAGGATGGCAGAGTTTTCGGCTTTTGGGCAGACTGTTATTAGTTCTGCCAGGCATGAGGACCCTCCCTAGGGGATTCTTCTTGCTATCTCCCCATCTGTGCTGCTGTTGAAGACGTAAGGGAATCGTTAATTTCTAACGATAATTTGTTTTCCCTTAGTCCTAACAGCAGCACACAAATATCCCACCCTAAATACATTATGCTTGTTAAAAACACGGTGGGCTGGGGGGTGATCTCCTCCCTTTCAGGGAGCTGAAGATCGTTTATTGGTTCTTGGGCTCATTAAAATTCCGCCGCTCCTACCAGTCCACAGGGGCAGTTAACCCCATCTGTGCTGCTGTTAGGACTAAGGGAAAACAAATTATCGTTAGAAATTAACAATTACTTTACATTCCCCATGTGTCTACTTCATGTTTGGATCATTTTGGGAATGATATTTTATTTTTTGGGGATGTTACAAGGCTTAGAGGTTTAGAAGCAAATCTTGAAATTTTTCTGAAATTTTTAAAAACCCAATTTTTAGGAACCAGTTCAGGTCTGAAGTCACTTTGCGAGGCTTACATAATAGAAACCACCCAAAAATGACCCCAATCTATAAACTAGGTTCTGATTCTTTAGTTTACAGAAACACCCCATATGTGGTCGTAAAACCGCTGTACAGGCATACGGAATGGCGCAAAAGGAAAGGAATGCCATATGGTTTTAGAAGGCAGGTTTTGCTGGACTGGTTATTTTGACACCATGTCCCATTTGAAGCCCCCTGATGCACCCCTAGAGTAGAAACTCCATAAAAGTGACCCCATATAAGAAGCTACACCCCTCAAGGTATTCGAAACTGATTTTACAAACGTCTTTAACCCTTTAGGTGTTCCACAAGAATTAATGGAAAATTGAGATACAATTTCAAAATTTCACTTTTTTGGCAGATTTTCCATTTTAATAATTTTTTTCCAGTTACAAAGCAAGGGTTAACAGCCAAACCAAACTCAATATTTATGGCCCTGATTCTGTAGTTTACAGAAACACCCCATATGTGGTCATAAACCTCTGTACGGGCACACGGCAGGGCGCAGAAGGAAAGGAATGCCATAAGGTTTTTGGAAGGCAGGTTTTGCTGGACTTTTTTTTTTGACACCATGTCCCATTTGAAGCCCCCCTGATGCACCCCTAGAGTAGAAACTCCATAAAAGTGACACCATCTAAGAAACTACAC
Organism: Bufo bufo; assembly: GCF_905171765.1. Taxonomy (NCBI): domain Eukaryota; kingdom Metazoa; phylum Chordata; class Amphibia; order Anura; family Bufonidae; genus Bufo; species Bufo bufo. The sequence continues at coordinate 46,894,525 of NC_053396.1, read as the reverse complement.
CCCTCAAGGTATTTAAAACTGATTTTACAAACGTCGTTAACACTTTAGGTGTTCCACAAGAGTTATTGGCAAATGGAGATGAAATTTCAGAATTTTAATTTTTGGGCAAATTTTCCATTTTAATCCATTTTTCCCAGTAACAAAGCAAGGGTTAACAGCCAAACAAAACTCAATATTTATGGCCCTGATTCTGTAGTTTACAGAAACACCCCATATGTAGTCGTAAACCGCTGTACGGGCACACGGCAGGGCGCAGAAGGAAAGGAATCCCATACGGTTTTTGGAAGGCAGGTTTTTCTGGACTGGTTTTTCTGACACCATGTCCCATTTGAAGCCCCCCTGATGCACCCCTAGAGTAGAAACTCCATAAAAGTGACCCCATCTAAGAAACTGCACCCTCAAGGTATTCAAAACTGATTTTACAAACGTCATTAACCCTTTAGGTGTTCCACAAGAGTTATTGGCAAATGGAGATGAAATTTCAGAATTTTAATTCGAAGCCCCCCTGATGCACCCCTAGAGTAGAAACTCCAAAAAAGTGACCCCATTTTAGAAAATACGAGATAGGGTGGCAGTATTGTTGGTACTAGTTTAGGGTACATATGATTTTTGGTTGCTCTATATTACACTTTTTGTGAGGCAAGGTAACAAGAAATAGCTGTTTTGGCACAGTTTTTATTTTTTGTTATTTACAACATTCATCTGACAGGTTAGATCATGTGATATTTTTATAGACCAGGTTGTCACGGATGCGTCAATACCTAATATGTATACATTTTTTTATATATGTAAGTTTTACACAATGATTTCTTTTTTGAAAACAAAAAAATCATGTTTTAGTGTTTCCATAGTCTAAGAGCCATAATATTTTTAGTTTTTGGGCGATTACCTTGGGTAGGGTATGATTTTTGCGGGATGAGATGACGGTTTTATTGCCACTATTTTGGAGTGCGTGTGACTTTTTGATCGCTTGCTATTACACTTTTTGTGATGTAAGGTGACAAAAAATGATTTTTTAGCACAGTTTTTATTTTACATTTTTTACGGTGTTCATCTGAGGGGTTAGGTCATGTGATATTGTTATAGAGCCGGTCGATACGGACGCGGCGATACCTAATATTTATAGTTTTTTTTTTATTTATGCAAGTCTTACACAATAACAGCTTTTTTAAAATAAAAAAAAAATATGTTTTAGTGTCTCCATATTCTGAGCCATATTTTTTTTTATTTTTTGGGCGATTGTCTCAGGTAGGGGCTTATTTTTTGTGGGATGAGGTGACGGTTAGATTGGTACTATTTTAGTGGGCAAACGCCTTTTTGATCGCTTGCTGTTGTCCTTTTTGTGATGTAAGGTGACAAAAAATGGTTTATTTATCACAGTTTTAATTTTTTTAATTTTTAGGGTGTTTATCTGAGGGGTTAGGTCATATGATATGTTTATAGAGCCGGTCGATACGGACGCGGAGATACCTAATATGTATACTTTTTTTTCCCCCTGTTTTTTACCAATTTTTTTTTACTTTATTTGGGTAAAATTATGTTTTTGTTCATTTTTACTTGAAACTTGAAATTTTTTGGGGGGAAAACTTACATTTAAAAAAAATAAAAAATTTTGTCCCACTTTGGGACTTGAAATTTTGGGGGTCTAATCCCTTTACAATGCATTCCAATACTTTTGTATTGGAATGCATTTGTCACCGCCACTTCTGTGAGAAGGTCTGACAGACGTCCTTTTCTACCTCTTGCATGATGTTCTTTGTTTTGGTTTCACTTTGTCATCTCATTTCCTTCTCCCAGGTGTCACCTATTTAGACTAATCCTCTTTCCTTTATATTCTCTCCCATACTGCCTCACTTTGCGGTTAATACTACTTCCTGGATTAAAGTGTTCACTGCTGGAGACTTCTGTTGCTGCTTGTTCAGATAAGTCCTTTCATGTATTGTGTTTCCTTGCTGGCTTGATTCTAGGTGACCCTGACTCCCTCCGTATTAAGTGCAGGGAGCCGGTGGTCGTGTCCTCTCACTATTATAGGGTGTTCAGGTGTCACACAGTCTAGGTACGTGGGCATGCAATCGTCTACCTCTGAGACCCTTGTATGTGCTTAGCAGTCAGGGTGAGCTCTTAGGGTTTTATAGGGGACACCTTTATGCTCCTTAGTTTGGGATCAAGCCAGTCGGATGTTTATCCATAACTTCCAGCTATCTGCAACATCATCCGTGACAGCATTGGCTGTATAAGTAATACAGTGAGTATTACTCATACAACTTCCGGCCTGTGAGATACAGGGGGCTGGATCTCACAGGCAAGTCACAGGAAGGCAGCGGCGATGCCTCAGGAAGGCATGCCATCGGGTACAGCCAAATGGGGACCCGATGGCACCGTTGCCCGCCGCCACCGCAATAGGTAAAAGCCGCAAACCGCAGGTCTGAATTGACCTGCGGTTTGTGGCGATCGCCGACATGGGGGGTCACGGGACCCCCCCCCCGCGCATATAGCCGAGGTGCCTGCTCAATGATTTCAGCAGGCACCGGCTTCTGATCACCGCCCGCCTGTACGCCCTGTGTCTTGAAGAGGTTAAGGGGTTAATCCAATTTAATATTTTTAGTTATTTTAAACATATGTATTTGACCTGTATTTGTACTGGCCTACAGTAAAATTGATATCAAATGACCATGTAATCTACCTCCAGCCACATACTTACTTGTTCTTTTCTGTTCGCTGATTGCATCATTTTTGGGGCCTGTAGTCCACTGGCTTTGCTGTAAAATATATATCCAATGAACATGTAATCTACCTCCAGCCACATACTTACTTGTTCTTTTCTGTACGGTGAAATAAATAATTGTTGGGGCCTCAGAGGAATTCAACACCAGTGATGACAACGTGTTATTGAATTTCTACTATTATCAATAGTTTTGTTTTCAAGAGGGTGGATTTCGTTAGCAATGTTTTTAATCCAATTTTATATTTTTTGTGTACCTCGAGCCACATAATCAAAATTTCTTTTATGTCAGGTGAATGCCAAATTTTTAAGACCCTTATTCTCGTGGCCTAAAATAATTTTTTTCTAGGCTCCAACAGGGCACATTTTAGAGAATTTCCCTTTAAGATGCCTAAAAATGTCCCCTGATTAAGATACATATTTTTTGTTGGAATTGTCATTGATCCCCCTCTAGTATGTCATTGTCCATGTTGTGGGACTATTTGTGCACTTTTACTAAGTATTTGGTGGCTGCAAATATGAGCTGAAGGTTTTTCAGGTTCGTCTGCCATTAAAGTGAATGGGGCAGTTCGCAAACATTTGATCGCGTTCCCAAATGATGTTTGTCCATCACTATCGAGGAATGCTAGTCCCAGCAGATCTCCTTCTGCTTGAGCAACCTGTACCTCTATTAACAAGTCAAAGAGTTCCTGTCACAGTATCTAACATGACAGGTGTCAGAAGATCTAAGAGACTGGCGGCATGTGATGTGATCTGACAGCTTCTTTGTCAGCTTAGTGGTCATTCCAACTCCCCTATTTAGTCTGGCTTCACCCATCATGCTATGCGGTTGATAGCTTCAGTTTGGTATTGGAAGTGCTGGTGTATGGTCCTCTTCTGAGTTCCTGCTCGTCCATTTACTTCAGAAGTTAAGTTTTACTTCCCTTTTATATTTTGTTGTTTCCCCTCTGTCTTTTGTTACTAGGCTTCAGGGAGACGCTTGTTCTTTCATATTGGAAGGAACAGGTCATCTCAAGCCAAGACACTACTCCACTACAATTCAGGGTTTCCAGGGTCTCAGGTTCTATTGTATGAACATTCCTACCCTCAAGGTCCGTTCATACGGATAGGAGTCAGGGCTAGGATTAGGGTTTCCATAGGTGTGTCCTTTTCCCTTTTTTATAGATTTGAGGCCTAGTTCCTCCTGTTGTCGGTGTGGTGTTCACTCCCACATCACCACGTGACCAGTTCCCTGAGCTTCTGGTAACCACTACCCAATATTCTGGGAAAATTATCAATTCTCTTATATAAAGTATTTTCTATAGCTTCTATTGACCCATAACACTCATCAAGTCTTTCCCACACCATCTTTAGGCCTTTGCCTGGATAGTTTATTTTAATGTCTCTGATTCTTTTGGCGTATTCAGTAGACTCACTTCCAAGCCACTTTACCAAGAGATCTAACTCCTCACTAGAGATGTCGCGAACATAAAAATTTTCATTTGCGAACGCGAATTTCCGCAAATGTTCGCGAACGGGCGTACAGGGCGAACCGCCATAGACTTCAATAGGCAGGCGAATTTAAAACCCACAGGGACTCTTTCTGGCCACAATAGTGATGGAAAAGTTGTTTTAAGGGGACTAACACCTGGACTGTGGCATGCCGGAGGGGAATCCATGGCAAAACTCCCATGGAAAATTACATAGTTGACGCAGAGTCGGGTTTTAATCCATAAAGGGCATAAATCACCTAACATTTCTAAATTGTTTGGAATAACGTGCTTTAAAACATCAGGTATGATGTTGTATCGATCAGGTAGTGTAAGGCTGAGTTAACACGGGCGAGTATTCCGCGCGGGTGCAATGCGGGAGTTGAACGCATTGCACCCGCACTGAATCTGGACCCATTTATTTCTATGGGGCTGTGCACATGACCTGTGATTTTCACGCATCACTTATGCGTTGCGTAAAAATCGCAGCATGCTCTATATTGTGCATTTTCCACGAAACGCAGGCCCCATAGAAGCGAATGGGGCTGCGTGAAAATCGCAAGCATCCGCTAATAAGTGCGGATGCGGTGCGATTTTCACGCATGGTTGCTAGGAGACGATCGGGATGGAGACCCGATCATTATTATTTTCCCCTATAACATGGTTATAGGGGAAAATAATAGCATTCTGAATACAGAATGCATAGTACAATAGCGCTTAAAAAAATCTGTTCTTACCAGTTTAATCTCTGTTTTGTCCCCTATCAGGGGCCGGTGTATGGAATAGATTTTAGGAATCGGGAGATGGAAAAAGATGCTTGGTCGGTCCTCTTACTTCCAATTTGGGGCACTGCGCGTGCGCCGTGCAATGTACTGTGCCACCCTATATGAGTGGTATGTTAAGTAGCACTATTCCTATCAGTTTAATCCCTGTTACGTCCCCTATCAGGGGCTGGTGTATGGAATAGATTTTAGGAACCGGGAGATGGAAAAAGATGCTTGGTCGGTCCTCTTACTTCTAATTTGGGGCAATGCGCGTGGGCCGTGCAATGTACTGTATTACCCTATATGAGTAGTATGTTAAGTAGTACTATTCCTATCAGTTTAATCCCTGTTACATCTGCAGTATCCCAGGGGGTCAGTAGTGCAGCTTTAGGTATGCGGGGAGTCGTAGTGCAGGGCAACCCACTAACCTGGGATTCACTGTCGTCTTCAATCAGGGCGATACTGGAACAGGCAGTTGATAAAGGTCGTGACGCCAGTGTCAATTGAACGGTGACACACCGTGTAATGATAGGTGGAATAATGGAGCAATCCGGATATTTATATAACAGGTTAACTTTACTGAACGAGTTTGTAGTAGGGTAAACAGCCAGTGAATACAGTTCCAGAGTTATTCCACACTTTACCATACAGTTAACAGCAGTAGTTCAGGCTTTTACTTACAGTCACAAACAGACTAACTTCAAGGCAGGCCTCCTAGGATCAGGGATTCCCTCTTATGCTAAATGCAGCAATACCCTCAAGGTCCAGACACCCAACTCCTGGTGATAACCCTTGAGCAAAGGTTTTTATAGAGGTCTTCTTCCCTCCTGATGGCAGGCTCTATCTTTGGAGTACCTCAGGTATAATTAACCTGGAGAACTGGGTGGGAATGATCCTCCACACCAGTAGTGCAGCTTCTGCACTCCTTAATGAATCCTGAATCTCTCAGAACTAACTCTAGAAACTTCCAACTAACTCTCTAGGCTAGGCCCTAGCCTATTTATACTAAACTGGGGGCTCCCTCTGCTGGCTGGAATAAGAATTGCCTGCAACAGGCCTAACTTTCTTAAAGGGAGATACACATTATAATATAGCAGTGTCGGGTAACCTACCCGTATGCTGCACACCCCCAGACTTTAACGTGAGTAAGGCCTCGTACTCACACACACCTTCCTGAACCGGCATAAAATGGTACATAATTTAAGCATTACATTATAAATATGATAAATAATTATTTCACACAGAAGATATAACATTTGTAACTTAATGAACAAATGACGCAAGGGAAAGGGGCGTCTTCTTGCTTCTTAGACACGGCCGCTGACCTGGCACAGCGGACTTAAGGAGAACCAGGTTAGTCCATTTTCCTTGGCTGCAGTATAATAAAGGAACTACACAGGGGTTTCCTGCGGGTGTAGAACAGGCAAGGGCTCACGTGGAGGAGTCCATTCTTGCGCACAAACGTCAAGCAAGCTATTTCCAGTAGCAACTGCTCGGGAGGAGACACCACCAGCATAGTCAAAGTCCCCTAAACGGACTGGCGGACGTCCCCTGTTCATCCGGGTGGACCTTCTCAACACAGGGGTCTCCTCTTCCCTTAGCATCGAGGTAGAAGAGAGAGGAGCAACAGGAGGGTCTCCATCAGTGAGACCCTGGTCAGGAACAACAGGAACAACTAGATCCCCTATAAGGGGGACTGGATCCGGGGCATTTTGAACCGGCTCTTCTGGTGGTGAAGATACAGTAGGTGCCGGAGCGGGCACCAACAAGTTCAACCATGGTGTCAGAAGCCAATGCATGGGATCAGAGTCATACCTTAGATTACTGACAGCCTGCATAGGATCCTCGGGCTGTATTGATGGCTCTGACACAGGTGATTCAGATCTAGAACCCTCAGCACTGGGTTCTTGCGTCAGACAGAGCTTTAACCGGTTCCTGTGCACAATTTGGGATCCCCTGCCTTCCCGGGTGATCTCATAAGTGTGGGTCCAAACATTTGGGATTGCAGTGACAACATAGGGATTTTGCTCCCATTTACTGTCCAGTTTACTTGTACGGTGGTTATTTTTCAACCACACCACAGCCCCTATTGTCAAGGGTTCTGCATGGGCTGCTTGATCATAGTCTCTCTGCTGTCGGTCTCTAGCATAATCCATACGTTCCTGAACAATGGCTTTGGCTGTATTCAATCGCCTTTGATGCTCAGCAACCCAGTCGGTGTTAGGTAATGGGTTAATGCAATCAGGTACGTGTATGTCCAATGAGTGATCAGCAGGCAATGTCCCTTGGCGCCCAAACATCAAATAAAAAGGGGTATACCCCGTGGAACAATGGATGGTATGGTTGTATGTGTACATGAGCTGTGGCAACAGACTGGGCCAATCTCCCCTGGTTTCAGGAGGCACGGCCCTCAGCATCTCTATCAAGGTCTGATTCATTTTTTCACACAATCCATTACCTTGAGGATGGTAGGCCGTTGTCCGGATCTTCTTACAGTTGTGTAAGCGGCACAGTTCATGGAACAGATGGGACTCAAAAGCAGGTCCTTGATCAGTGAGGATCTTTTCTGGACATCCGTAGGGCAGGAGGAAGTGTTTCCAGAACAGTTCGGCTGTAGTCTTGGCCGTCTGGTCTCTCACAGGCACCGCTACAACAAACTTAGTGAAATGGTCAATAATAGTCATGGCATAAGCATACCCTGAGCGACTAGGCTCCAGCTTCACATGGTCGATGGCGACAAGTTCAAGAGGACGGGTACTTACAATGGGTCTCAGTGGTGCCCTCTGGTCGTGGTGCTCACTACGTTTTAAGGCACAGGCTATACACTCCCGACACCACCTCTCAATGTCTTCTCTCATGCCCACCCAATAAAACCGCTGGCGGATATTAGCCTCAGTCTTTTGGACCCCAAAATGACCGGATTGATTGTGGTACATCTCCAACACCATACCTGCATCTCGCCGGGGTATGAGAATCTGGTGCACTCTTTCGTTGGATACTGGGTCTAGGCTTCTCCGTAGCAATAGGCCTTTTTGTATGAAGAGCTGATGGCGCTGTCTCCACAGTTTGATGAGCTCTGGATCTGCACTCTTACGCTTAATCCTCTCAGGGGCTCTGCCACTAGTAATAAAATCCAACAACTCACCCAGCACTCTACTTTCAGACTGTAATTTCACCCACCTTTCTTCTTTGGGCTCAGGCCTACTGGAGGGTGAAAGGGCTGCGGCTCTGTCATTGGTAGCTCGAGCCTGATCCTGTTGAGCAAACTTGTTATAGAAGGCTTTCATTTCTACATCTTCCCAAGCATCCCGCCCATCATCAGGAGCTGTCTCTGTGGGAAGCCTGGATAAAGCATCAGCATTGTCATTAGTACGTCCAGCACGGTATTTTACAGAGAAATCATAATTGGCGAGGCGAGAGACCCATCTCTGCTCCAAGGCCCCCAATTTAGCTGTATTTAGATGCGCCAGAGGGTTATTGTCGGTGAATGCAATGAATGGGGTGGCGGCTAGATAATCTTTGAATTTCTCCGTCACTGCCCACACTAATGCCAGGAACTCTAGTTTGAAGGAACTATAATTCTGGTCATTTTTCTCAGCTCCTTTCAGGGAGCGGCTTGCATAAGCTATCACTCTTTCTTTTCCCTCTTGGATCTGGGCCAACACAGCTCCCAGACCTCGTTTGCTAGCATCGGTATACAGGTGGAAGGGCTTGTTGTAGTCCGGATAACCTAACACCGGAGGCTCTGTCAGTTTCTTTTTTAACAATTGGAACGCTATCTCTCTTTCCTCATTCCACTCAATGGGCACAGGAGTTCTAGGACTTTTCTTGGGTTGCCCCCTCAGGAGTTCCTGGATAGGATCAGTTATTTGAGCAAAATGGGGGATAAAACGCCTGTAGTAGCCTGCAAAGCTAAGGAAACTCCTCACCTCTTTGACGGTAGTGGGGACCGGCCAATTACGAACAGCCGCTAGCTTATCCGGGTCAGGTTGCACGCCCTCTTCGCTTACCACATGCCCCAGGTATTTTACTGCAGGTTTGAGCAAGTGACACTTGGATGGTTTTACTTTCAAGCCATATTTGATAAGGATTTCAAATACCTCTGCTAAATGTTTCAGATGGTCCTCATATGTTTTTGAGTATACAATGACATCATCTAGATACAGCAGCACTGTTTCAAAGTTTTTGTGACCCAAACACCGCTCCATTAGTCTCTGGAAAGTCCCTGGGGCATTACATAGCCCGAACGGCATACAATTGAATTCGAACAGGCCCATGGGAGTGGTGAAAGCAGTCTTTTCCCTATCCGCAAGGGCCATAGGTACTTGCCAGTAGCCACTGGTCAAGTTCAATGTGGAGAAATAAGCAGAGGAGCCCAAAGCAGTTAGTGACTCCTCAATGCGGGGCAGTGGGTATGCATCTTTGTGGGTTATTTGGTTAATTTTTCTATAATCCACACAGAAATGGATACCACCATCCTTTTTCTTTACAAGGACCAGGGGTGCAGCCCACGGGCTACGGCTGTCCCGGATTACATTAGAGTCTTTCATCTCTTGGATCATTTCTTTTACAGTCTGATATGAAGTAGGCGGTAAGGGTCTGTATCTCTCCTTGATAGGAGGATGAGAGCCAGTAGGTATGGTGTGTTGTATGGCACTAACCTCTCCATAATCAGTAGCATGTTTACTGAAGGCCTGGTGGTACTCTTTGACAAGCTGTAGAATCCCTTCTTGTTGATGTTGGGGGGTAGTCTCGTCCCCGACATGGAGCTCTTCCCACCAGGGCACTTGTGGCTGGGTCACCGGCGGACGTCCGCTGACTGCAGCTGGCGGCTTTTCTGTCACTGGAAGACGAATGATGTCTTGGAAGGACACCTGGGACAGCTGGGCAACAGGGCAATGCTTAGTAAGCGCAACAGGATGATCACTCAGGTTAATCAGACGGACAGGTACTTTACCTTGGGAGACGTTCACCAGGCACTTGGCATCTCTCACATAAGGGTAGTTCTCCATCTGGATTGGTTCCACCAGGGCTGGATAATCTTGGCCTTGGACTCCCAGGATAGCACAACACCATAAAAGAGTTTGAGAATTAGGAGGCAAAGTCACAGGCTTAATATCACGGATCCTGGCAGTACAAATTTCTCCTTTCCCATTAGCAAACCTCTGCTGAGCACTTAACACAGTAATAGTCTTCTGAATCACTCTCTTGGATGCAGAGGAAGCAGTGGGCAAAGTCTGGTGTAATACGGCCAGTATTTCAGAATAACAGTTCTTGAAGACATTGGTGCCTAGGATGACAGAATGTCCTCCTCTGTCGCCGGCTTGTACTACTATTACCCCCTGTTGGGGCAAGGTTGCTTCCCCCACCTGCAGAGTGGGTTCCCAGTATCCATAAACCTTTACTGGTTTACCATTGCTGGCGATAATCTCTACCCAGGATTCAGGCGGCTGGGTTAACTGGGTGGTGTCCCAGAATTTTTCAAATGTGGGCAGCTGAATGGTAGTGACCTGGGACCCAGTATCTAGTAGGGCTTCAAAGGGGACCCCGTTGATCTCTACATTGATTTTAGGATGGGATCCTACATACCGGGGCATCCAACTTGGGTCTTTTGGACCTAATGTTCTACCTCCCGAGGGGTGGTCCTCAGCCTCGAGGGTAGCCCGTTTAACTGCCAGCACGTGGATTCTGTATGTCCCACCTTTTTACAGTATTTACACACGGGCCGTTTGCGTTCCTTTGAACGATCCCTATTACGCCTCCCAGGATCCCTGGGGTGAGTCTCTTGGTATGGAGGTGGGAATGGCTTAGGAGGTGACAGGAACTCTTCCTCTGACATTATGGGTTTTTCCCATTCCTCTATCTTTCTGCACACTCTCTCTAGACTTTTAGTGAGATGGTTTACCCGTTCCGTCAGTACGGCAATGGCATCAGTAGCTGAAGCTTGAACAGCTTGGCCGGCCTCAGCTTGAGCAGGGATAAGGGGTTTTGGCCTGCAGGCTGGTGACTCCGGTGGGATGTTGACCTCTGTAGGTACTGTTGACCCCAGAATTTTTATAGCCAGTTCTTTAAAATCCAGAAAGGTACTGCTAGGGTGTTGGGCTGACAGCATTTTTAATTGGGTCCTCATTTGCTCACTGGACACCCCTGTGATAAATTGTTCCCTCAGGGTCTGGTCTTGATTATCAGCCTCCTTGGGATCTATCTGTATTACAGCTCCCAAAGCCTCCTGAAGTGATAGGGCATAGTCACGGAGGGACTCACCGGACTTCTGCTTCTTGCCAAAGAAGTGCATCTTTATCTCTGAGGCAGTTCTGGTTTCAAAAGTGGCACTGAGGCGGGTGAATATCTGCTCTAGAGTACTCCGCTCAGCAGCAGGCCAGGATAATACCTCTCTGCGGGCAGCTCCCTCCAGTTGCGCTAGCAGGATTTCCATCTGCTGTTCGGCATTTATGGGGTACAGTTTGAATAATGCCAGCAACTTTTCTTTAAAGTCTCTTAAGGTATGGGTCTCTCCTTTATAGCGGGGAAACCATGGGGCCCCAAAATAGTAAGGCATAGTAAAGGGTATCATGCTGGGGGCTATAGGATGATTAGGAGCCGCAAGCTCTCCCGGGGCCGGCTGCTCGGGAACTCCCGGTTCTGACATGTTAGTTTATCCCGATGTGGCCGCGGGCGACTAAAGGAGCCGGTACAATCCCCTTCCCTCTGGTTACAAGTCCTTACCGGTATCGCCGGGGTTGCGCAGGCCAACTCTCGCGAGGCTCCGGACGTCCTGTAGACGCGGTGACGTTGCTGACATGGAAGAAGCAGGGCCGCGGCGGTGCGATGATGAAGAGGGGCGGGATTCTCTGTGTCTTTGAAGGGATCCGCCCACGAAGGTCCTCAGCAGCGCGGGAAACTTTACTCCAGGCGGCCGTCGGCCATCTTGGTCACCATTCCCTGACAGCAAGCAGGGGTGTTGACAAGTGAATAAATTGTAATCCACAAACACGATTTTCTTTTCCTGGGGGTAGCGCAACACAGCACAGCGCCTCCGATTCCTCCCAGGCACAATTGTAATCCACCGACTCGGAAATAAAGGGTACAGTCCTTGCAATACGGTGGTAGAATAGTTAAAGCACACAGTTCACACTTCTCTGCACTCCAGAAGCATGCGTATCCTGTTCGTGACGCCAAAAAGAGCGATGCAGTATCCCAGGGGGTCAGTAGTGCAGCTTTAGGTATGCGGGGAGTCGTAGTGCAGGGCAACCCACTAACCTGGGATTCACTGTCGTCTTCAATCAGGGCGATACTGGAACAGGCAGTTGATAAAGGTCGTGACGCCAGTGTCAATTGAACGGTGACACACCGTGTAATGATAGGTGGAATAATGGAGCAATCCGGATATTTATATAACAGGTTAACTTTACTGAACGAGTTTGTAGTAGGGTGAACAGCCAGTGAATACAGTTCCAGAGTTATTCCACACTTTACCATACAGTTAACAGCAGTAGTTCAGGCTTTTACTTACAGTCACAAACAGACTAACTTCAAGGCAGGCCTCCTAGGATCAGGGATTCCCTCTTATGCTAAATGCAGCAATACCCTCAAGGTCCAGACACCCAACTCCTGGTGATAACCCTTGAGCAAAGGTTTTTATAGAGGTCTTCTTCCCTCCTGATGGCAGGCTCTATCTTTGGAGTACCTCAGGTATAATTAACCTGGAGAACTGGGTGGGAAGGATCCTCCACACCAGTAGTGCAGCTTCTGCACTCCTTAATGAATCCTGAATCTCTCAGAACTAACTCTAGAAACTTCCAACTAACTCTCTAGGCTAGGCCCTAGCCTATTTATACTAAACTGGGGGCTCCCTCTGCTGGCTGGAATAAGAATTGCCTGCAACAGGCCTAACTTTCTTAAAGGGAGATACACATTATAATATAGCAGTGTCGGGTAACCTACCCGTATGCTGCACATCCCCTATCAGGGGCCGGTGTATGGAATAGATTTTAGGAATCGGGAGATGGAAAAAGATGCTTGGTTGGTCCTCTTCTTTCCAATTTGGGGCACTGCGCGTGCGCCGTGCAATGTACTGTGCCACCCTCTATGAGTGGTGTGTTAAGTAGTACTATTTTTATCAGTTTATTCCCTGTTACTTCCCCTATCAGGGGATGTGTATCGAATAGATTTTAGACAACCGCAAAGAGTTGTCAATAGTTGACACACTCATGACATAAATTTTATTCCTCTTTGTGTCAATCTTGGTGTAGTGATGACTGTGCTTGTGAGCACGTTTGGGAGATTGCAGGCGATGGCGGTTTTTCAAAGCCTATGGTCGTGCAGAGGTATTTCAGTGACAGTTAAGTGACCCAGAAAACAATGATTCTGCAGTGTGGGCCCATTGGTGGCCTAGTAGGCTTTAATTATCACCTTAGATGATCACAAAGAAAATTAATGTTTTTTCTATGCAAAATTATCCAGCCGATCACTTTTGGTCTGTTCACAATGAAGCAACGACCTTATCATCTGGGGTGTGCCAACATTGCCATTGACAACACACTTATAGAGGTGATCGCTTCATTGTGATATGCAAGCCCCTTCACCACAACAAGGTAACGATCACGAAGGGGAATTGACACATGTATGTGACTTTTTTTTTGTTTTGTTTTTGCAGCCACAGTGCAGCACCAGAGGCCAGAAAAATTAGGCATGTACACATGCCTGAAAAATTAGGTATTGTTGCAGCCGCTGCCGGAAAAATTGTTTTCCAGGCAGAAAGTGCACTAAAACATTGCGGCTTGAACCCTAGTTGGTGGCGGAGAATTCACGCAAGTCATCTGGCATGCAGAGATTAAATACAGCAGCGGGTGGACCATTTTTAGCCCAAGGCATCTCATCAGGCCTTTTTTAGTCAAATGCATCCAGCACTGTCAGTCCCTTCGGGATCCATGCCTCATTCATCTTAATAAAGGTGAGGTAATCTAGACTTTTTTGACCTAGGCGACTTCTCTTCTCAGTGACAATACCTCCTGCCGCGCTGAAGGTCCTTTCTGACAGGACACTTGAAGTGGGGCAGGCCAGAAGTTCTATCGCAAATTGGGATAGCTCAGGCCACAGGTCAAGCCTGCACACCCAGTAGTCAAGGGGTTCATCGCTCCTCAGAGTGTCGATATCTGCAGTTAAGGTGAGGTAGTCTGCTACCTGTCGGTTGAGTCGTTCTCTGAGGGTGGACCCCGAAGGGCTGTGGCGATGCGTAGGACTTAAAAAGCTCTGCATGTCCTCCATCAACAGCACATCTGTAAATCGTCCTGTCCTTGCCGGCGTAGTCGTGGTAGGAGGAGGATTACTTTCACCTCTTCCCCTGTTAGATTCCCGTTGTGCTGTGACATCACCCTTATACGCTGTGTAAAGCATACTTTTTAACTTGTTTTGGAACTGCTGCATCCTTTCCGACTTCCGGTAATTCGGTAACATTTCAGCCACTTTCTGCTTATACCGGGGATCTAGTAGCGTGGCCACCCAGTACAGGTCGTTCTCCTTCAGCCTTTTTATACGAGGGTCCCTCAACAGGCATGACAGCATGATAGACCCCATTTGCACAAGATTGGATGCCGAGCTACTCATGTCCCGTTCCTCGTCCTCACTGATCTCATTGAAGGTCTGTTCTTCCCCCCAGCCACGTACAACACCACGGGTACCAGATAGGTGACAACGAGCACCCTGGGATGCCTGCTGTGGTTGGTCTTCCTCCTCCTCAAAGCCACATTTCTTCCTCTGACTCCTCTTCCTCAGACTCCTCTTCCAGCGTTGCCGCAGGTCCAGCAAGCGATGCTGATAAGGCTGTTTCTGGTGGTGATGGTGACCACAACTCTTCCTCTTCCTCTTCACGCTCATCTACAGCCTGATCCAGCACTCTTCGCAGGGCACGCTCCAGGAAGAAAACAAATGGGATGATGTCGCTGATGGTGCCTTCGGTGCGACTGACTAGGTTTGTCACCTCCTCAAAAGGACGCATGAGCCTACAGGCATTGCGCATGAGCGTCCAGTAACGTGACAAAAAAATACCCAGCTCCGCAGAGGCTGTCCTGCATGGCACATGTGTCAACTTGCCCAAATTCAATGCCGCCAACAAATTGCTTCCATTGTCACACACCACTTTGCCGATCTCGTAGTTAGTGCGGGGTCAGCCACTGATCCACCTGTGCGTTCAGGGCGGACAGGAGTGCTGGTCCGGTGTGACTCTCTGCTTTCAGGCAAGTAAACCCCAAGATGCCGTGGCACTGTCGTATCCGGGATGTGGAATAGCCCATGGGGAGCTGGGGGGGTGCAGTTGATGTGGAGCAAGATGCAGAAGCAGAAGAGGACTCAGCCGAGGAGGTTAGCGAAGAGGATGGAGTAGGAGGAGTAAAGGAGGTGGCAGCAGGCCTGCCTGCAAGTCGTGGCGGTGTCACCAACTCCTCTGCAGAGCCACGCATTCCATGCTTGGCAGCCGTCAGCAGGTTTACCCAATGCGCAGTGTAAGTGATATACCTGCCCTGACCGTGCTTTGCAGACCAAATATCAGTGGTCAGATGGACCCTTGCCCCAACACTGTGTGCCAGACATGCCATGATTTCCTTTTCCACAATAGAGTACAGGTTGGGGATTGCCTTTTGTGAAAAAAAATTTGGGCCGGGTACCTTCCACTGCGGTGTCCCAATAGCTACAAATTTTTTGAAGGCCTCAGACTCCACCAGCTTCTATGGTAAAAGCTGGCGGGCTAAGAGTTCCGACAAGCCAGCTGTCAGATGCCGGGCAAGGGGGTGACTATGTGACATTGGCTTCTTACGCTCAAACATTTCCTTGACAGACGCCTGACTGTGGGCAGATGAGCAGGAACTGCTGAAGGTGAGAGGCGGAGTGGCGGATGGTTGAGAGGGGGCAAGGAGGACAGCAGTGGTTGACGTGGCTGAAGATGCTGGACCAGGAGGAGGATGGTAGCTTTGAGTTTGTGTGCTGCTTGTACTCATCCTGTGTTGATCCCAAAGGCGTTTGTGATGTGAGATCATGTGCCTTCGCAAAGCAGTTGTACCTAAGTGGGTTTTGGACTTCCCACGACTCAGTTTCTTTTGGCACAGGTTGCAAATGGCATCGCTGTTATCAGAGGCAGACACACAAAAAAAATCCCACACTGCTGAGCTTTGCAATGACGGCATTCTGGTGGTGGCATCAGCATGCATTGATTGCAGTGCTGTCTTGCTGACCCCGGGTGCCGATACATGCTGTCTGACTGTGCCACTATCTCCTTGCGACGACCTCCCCCTGCTTCCAACTCGTCTCCTCCTCCTCTCTGTCTCCCCATCTGAACTTTCCCCCTGTTCTTCTTCTCTTCGAGCGGGCACCCACGTGACATCCACGGACACATTGTCATCATCAACCGCTTCACTTGTATCTGACAACTCAGCAAAGGAAGCAGCAGCGGGTACAACATCATCATCATCACACCGTACGTCCATGTGTGTAATGCTGCCTGACTGAGACATATCCCTGTTATCTACATCCTCTGGCAATAATGGTTGTGCATCACTCATTTTTTCCAACTGATGTGTAAATAACTCCTCTGACAGATCAAGTGAAGCGGCTGTGGTGCTAGTGTTGGTGGTGGCGGCAGGCGGGCGAGTGGTAAGAGGTGCCCCAAGCTGAGCTGGAGGAGGATGGTGCGTCAAGGTTCCAAGCGGAATCTGTAGAAGATTGGGTGTCCTGTGTTAGCCAGTCAGCTATGTCCTCAGAACTTTTCGAGTTCAGGGTACGTGGCCTCTGAACACTGGGCATTATTCTAGGGCCAAAGGAAATTATAGCACTATGACCACGACGGCCCCTGCGGGGTGGCCTGCCTCTGCCTGTCATTTTTTTTTAGATTAGTGGTACTATGCGTGCAAGGTACTGTGCCACCCGATATGAGTGGTGGGCAGTGGGCACAGTACAGTCTGTGGGCCTGACACACACTGGCAGGCAACTGCAATTATATTACAGAGAAAAAATTGTATTACTTTTTTATCTGCAAGCTACTGTGCCATCAGATATGAGTGGTGGGCACTGGCAGTGGGCACAGTACACTTTGAGGGTCTGATACACACTGGCAGGCAACTGCAATTATATTACAGAGAAAAAATTGTATTACTTTTTTATATGCAAGGTACTGTGCCACCAGATATGAGTGGTGGGCACAGTACACTCTGTGGGCCTGACACACACTGGCAGGCAACTGCAATTATATTACAGAGAAAAAAATGTATTACTTTTGTATCTGCAAGGTACTGTGCCACCAGATAAGAGTGGTGGGCACTGGCAGTGGGCAGAGTACACTCTGTCTGCCTGACACACACTGGCAGGCAACTGCAAGTATATTACAGAGAAAAAATTGTATTACTTTTTTATCTGCAAGCTACTGTGCCACCAGATATGAGAGGTGAGCACTGGCAGTGTGCACAGTACACTCTTTGAGCCTGACACACACTAGCAGGCAACTACAAGTATATTACAGAGAAAAAATTGTATTACTTTTTTATCTGCAAGCTACTGTGCCACCAGATATGAGTGGTGGGCACTGGCAGTGGGCACAGTACACTCTGTGGGCCTGACACACACTGGCAGGCAACTGCAATTATATTACAGAGAAAAAAAATTATTACTTTTTTTATCTGCAAGCTACTGTGCCACCAGATATGAGTGGTGGGCACTGGCAGTGGGCACAGTACACTCTGTGGGCCTGACACACACTGGCAGGCAACTGCAATTATATTACAGAGAAAAAATTGTATTACTTTTTTATCTGCAAGGTACTGTGCCACCAGATATGAGTGGTGGGCACTGGCAGTGGGCACAGTACACTTTGAGGGTCTGATACACACTGGCAGGCAACTGCAATTATATTACAGAGAAAAAATTGTATTACTTTTTTATCTGCAAGCTACTGTGCCACCAGATATGAGTGGTGGGCACTGGCAGTGGGCACAGTACACTTTGAGGGTCTGATACACACTGGCAGGCAACTGCAATTATATTACAGAGAAAAAATTGTATTACTTTTTTATCTGCAAGCTACTGTGCCACCAGATATGAGTGGTGGGCACTGGCAGTGGGCACAGTACACTCTGTGGGCCTGACACACACTGGCAGGCAACTGCAATTATATTACAGAGAAAAAAAATTATTACTTTTTTTATCTGCAAGCTACTGTGCCACCAGATATGAGTGGTGGGCACTGGCAGTGGGCACAGTACACTCTGTGGGCCTGACACACACTGGCAGGCAACTGCAATTATATTACAGAGAAAAAATTGTATTACTTTTTTATCTGCAAGGTACTGTGCCACCAGATATGAGTGGTGGGCACTGGCAGTGGGCACAGTACACTTTGAGGGTCTGATACACACTGGCAGGCAACTGCAATTATATTACAGAGAAAAAATTGTATTACTTTTTTATATGCAAGGTACTGTGCCACCAGATATGAGTGGTGGGCACAGTACACTCTGTGGGCCTGACACACACTGGCAGGCAACTGCAATTATATTACAGAGAAAAAAATGTATTACTTTTGTATCTGCAAGGTACTGTGCCACCAGATATGAGTGGTGGGCACTGGCAGTGGGCAGAGTACACTCTGTGGGCCTGACACACACTGGCAGGCAACTGCAAGTATATTACAGAGAAAAAATTGTATTACTTTTTTATCTGCAAGCTACTGTGCCACCAGATATGAGAGGTGAGCACTGGCAGTGTGCACAGTACACTCTTTGGGCCTGACACACACTAGCAGGCAACTGCAAGTATATTACAGAGAAAAAATTGTATTACTTTTTTATCTGCAAGCTACTGTGCCACCAGATATGAGTGGTGGGCACTGGCAGTGTGCACAGTACACTCTGTGGGCCTGACACACACTGGCAGGCAACTGCAATTATATTACAGAGAAAAAAAATTATTACTTTTTTTATCTGCAAGCTACTGTGCCACCAGATATGAGTGGTGGGCACTGGCAGTGGGCACAGTACACTCTGTGGGCCTGACACACACTGGCAGGCAACTGCAATATATATATATATATATATATATATTTTAAAAAAAAACAGACTCATGTACTAGCCCTAAAAAGGGCTTTTTGGGGTGCTGTCAGGACGCTGTCCTTACAGCAGATTAGATGAGTCTTTGAGGACTGGAGTGGACACAGAACACTGGCCTAGCTAACGATTTCCCTATTAATTCAGCAGCAGCAGCACTCTCCCTGCTCTCACTAACACTGCAGCTTCAGAATGAATCTAAGATGGATGCTGTCCTTGCTTTTTGATAGGAGGTGGGAGGGTCTGGGAGGGAGGGTATGCTGATTGGCTGGAATGTGTCTGCTGACTGTGAGGTACAGGGTCAAAGTTTGCTCAATGATGACGTATAGGGGGCGGACCGAACATCACATATGTTCGCCCGCCGTGGCGAATGCAAACAAGCGATGTTCGCTGGGAACTGTTCGCCGGCGAATAGTTCGGGACATCTCTACTCCTCACTACAGGAAAGATCTAAGTCCCTTATGGTGTTCTGGAAGGAGGCTCGCCATGCCCTGTAGTTCTCGGGGAGATCGGTGAACTTTATAAGTACTTTGGTAACCAGCTCCCATTTAGCAAAGAACTTAGCGAAGTCCATTACGGCCTGGTTAGCGCCAATACTACCCGAATTGTTGTTATGCTGCAAGTGTGGTGTATTACCATACCTTTTAGGGGTTTCTGGCTTAGGGAAGTCTGTATAATACCGTTCTGACGCGAAGGTTGTCCCTTTAACTCGAATCGAAGGTTGTAACTTTCGTTCTGCAGGGCGGTAGTTATGGTCAGCATCGTATTGTCGCACAGCGTCCTGCTGAAAGTGCTGTGGTTCAAAGTAGGATCTTTGACACTCTGTATAGACTGGCTGATATTCTGGATCATAGTCATCTTCTGTCTTGGGATGCTGATTGACGTATTCTGAGACACGCTGTGTTGGATTTTGTTCATCTAGATGTGGCCCAAGTACTTAGCTGTGTTTCTCGGATTCGGGGAACTCCAAGGCTTCTAGGAACTCTGCTTTGGCCACTGCAGCTGCCGCTTCTTTCTCTGTGGTGTGTTTTTCCTGTGACGCTTGCAGGCATGCTGTCTCTTCTTCAAGTGATGCTCTCTCTTTTTCCTTTGACGCTTGAAGGCGTGCGGTCTCTTCTTCCAGTGACGCTTGAAGGCGTGCTTTCTCTTTTTCCATTGACGCTCTCTTTTTCTTTAGTTGCATCTCTTATGCAGCAAAGTAAGACCTTACTTTTGCTGCCTCAGCTTCTGCACAGGTGAGTGCAGCCTTTGCTTTTATTGAGGACTTGCTAGAGCAGCTTGCTCATGACCTGGTCCTATATGATGATACCTGGCTAGTAGACATTGTGTGCCTGTTTTCTGGCTGCTTAATGTCACTGTGCAGACTCAGTCTATGTAGAAACGGACTTCAGCATGGTCTGGATAGTGCTGCGCTTGCTGGGGGCTGTACTCTCACTTCTTGTGACTGTATGGCAGAGGCTGCAATCTTGTATGCAGGACCGCATCTTCCAAATAAGAGGACTGTTCCTTGTAGTCTAGCTTTTTTATTGGCAAAACAGGAATATTTGATTGGTAAAACTATAAGAATACAAATAGCATGTATAAGTATAAAGCATAGCATAGCACGTACTATAACATTTGCATTGACAATGATAGCACATGGTAAAATGGCTGCCTATACATATGATTACATGTTAAGCTAACAGTATAAACAACTCCCTGAGTAACAATTACAACCAGCTGAACAGCTCGGCAAAACACAATATCCCTGAAATGAAGGTAGATCTCTCACCAGATATACATTTACAAGGTTGGTGGAGTTTAAGAAGGAGATATGCAGAAAGACATCTCTGCTGATGTGCCATGGAGACTGGAGACTTCTCTTTCCCAGAATGCTTTTTACTCCCACAATGCTCTGCACCACCCAGAATGCAGCAGTCTTTGTAACAAGAAAAACAAAGTGCAATACAATTTAACACTGCTGAATGGTGCTATAACCACATTAATCACTAAAGAAATATCACAACTCTGGCAGATGTGATCTGTAATAATTCTCCCTAACCCTGCTGGGCAGAACAGCGACAATGTCCACCTTTGCCTCCTCATCCTCCACTGTGTCCACAGCCTCCAGTGCAGAGACAATTCACAGTGCTCCTCCAGCATGTGCAGGGCACGGTGGTGTCACGCTGTTCTGCCTGGGCGAACAGAGTCACACAGGGGAGGAACTGCTCCGCGTCCTTCATCAAGAAATTAAATCCTGACTTTCTCCTTGACAACTCAAAATCGGACCTATGGTGACTGACAATGGGAAGAACATGGTGTCATCGCTGCATCAAGGAGGGCTGAGCCATGCGCACTGCATGGCGCACGTGTTTAATCTGGTTATAAAGCGGTTCCTGAAGTCTTCACCCCATCTGCAAGACATCCTGAAAATGGCCAGGAAACTTTGCATGCATTTCAGCCACTCGTACACCACAAAGCACACCCTCCTTGAGCTGCAGCGGCAGAACGGCGTCCCCCAACATAGGCTGATATGCGACATTTCCACACGTTGGAATTCCACCCTCCATATTTTGGACAGATTAAATGAACAGAGAAAGGCCATAAATGATTTCTTGATGATACAGGCGAACAGAGGTACTCCCCTATGTAACTGTGATGTTAGCCAGTGGCAGCTCATGCGTGACACCTACCATTTGCTCAGGCCCTTTGAGGAGGCCACTTTATTTGTCAGTCGCCAGGACTACAGGATAAACAACGTCATTCCACTGATTCATGTCCTGGAGCACATGCTGCTAAATCTGGCTGGCCAGGGGACAGGAAATGTGGCGACCACATCTCACTGCCACATGAGCCTTGTGGGGGCTGAACTAGAGGAGGAGGAGGAGGACATTCGAGCACAAGCAATGCATAGATAAATGGGTGGTTTTTCTACACAGGTGACAGGAGAGGAGGAGCAGGAGCAGCCAGAGGAGCTACAGGGCGATGAGGAAGACAAAGCAGATGACCCAGACACACCGAAGCAGTATGCAGTGGAGATGAAGGCAGGGAGTCCCTCCGAGTCACTTGAGCAAATTACCTGATGCATGCTCAGTTGCTTGCGTAGTGACAGCTGAATTGTCACCATTCAGCAGAGAAATGACTACTGGCTCTTCACCATGTTAGACCCTCGCTACTGATCTAGAATTGGGGCATTTTTTACACTCGATGAGAGGGAGGATAAACAGAACTACGATCGAGACATCCTATGTAGTCAGTTGGCCGCTGCCTATGTGCACCATCGCCCATCATCACACAGGTCGGACTGGGGGGGCCCTCTGTGATCACGTTCTGCTGCCTTCGCCGCTAAAGGGGGTTGGGTGGCTGGAGCAGTACAAGCTACATCAACAGCAACTTAAGTCTAGAGTCGCTGCTGAGCAGTTTTTTTCACCCGCCTACTTAAGAAACTATTCACCAGCAGCAGCAGCTAGACAAAGAGCAGAACCAGCAGGTTGCGGCATACTTGGAGTGCACCCTGCCACCCCACATCGAAGATCCCCTGGACTACTTGGCAGCCAACTCGATTTGTGCCCACAAATGGAAGAGTTTGCCCTGGACAAACTTTCCTGCCCGGCCAGCAGTGTGGTATCAGAGCAGGTGTTTAGTGCGGCGGGGGCCATAGCTACCCCAAGGAGAACTCGCCTGTCCACCCAAAATGTGGAGAAACTGACCTTTGTGAAGATGAATCAGGCATGGATCAGCCAGGATTTTCAAACACCAGTGCCTGATGCATTAAACTAGATCATCCATGGTGCCACACCTACACTTTGACAAAAGAGACCTGTTTCTTCTGGCTACCTGCTTCAGCTACTATTCTGATGCTGCCACCCGCCTGATGCCACACCTGCCAGGTGCTCCTACAGCCACCCACCATTTTCAGCTGGTACTGGTATTATCCCCTCTCCTCCCTACTATGTCACTGGGCCACTAAGTGGTCTCCTCATGCTGCTGCCATCTCACCACTATGTCACTGGGCCACTCTGTGGTCTCCTCATGCTGCTGCCACCTCCTCACCCTGTCACTGGGCCACTCTGTGTTCTCTTCATGCTGCTGCCACCTCACCACTCTGTGGTCTCCTCATGCTGCTTCCAGCTCAACACTATGTCAACAGCCCACTCTGGGGACTTCTCATCCTGTTTCCACCCTCCCCACACCATGACTGGCCACTATTTTGCCTTTTTGACCTGGTTGACATCATCCTTTATTTGACCCTTATTATAATTTGTCAGAACGAAGGAAAAATGAGATACACAACGGATCCCGTCTATGTAGCAGCTGTAAGGCTTGTATGACATGGTCTATATTTTACATCAGAATTGGCTTATGATTTGGTAGTCAAAAGCAGGAGTGGATGCAAAACACAGAACACATGCAAATCTTCCATTCACGTGCCTCTCTGTTTTGGATCCACTCCTGTTTTTTTTGGCTTTAGCAATGATGGATTACTGACTAAATGCTGACCAAGTGAAAGCGGATACTCAACAGACAGGATACTTTTTTTGGAGTTATTGTTCTGACAGATCAGAGGAAAGGCAAAATAATCAGTGACGTCAACACAAACTTACTGCTGACACCCTCTCCACTCTGTCAGGGGGGCTTTACTTGTATAAGCGTTTAATAGAATAGGTTCTGTAGACATCTATGTGGAATCAGCTGATGACGGTGTAAAAGGAGTGCGCTCTTTCACTCTATAGTAAAATCTTGGGCCTCTGCACAGTTCTTTATACCTGATGCTAACATTGACCTGTAAGGCTGAGTTCACACTTGAGTTATTTGGTCAGTTTTGGCCCCATAACTGCCCTAAAAACTGAAGTGTGCAGTGATTCTAAGAGCAACGCCTATCATCTGCGTGTCATCATCTGACTCACAGTATTGTTTCTCTACCACAGCAGACTCCGTATGGGTGTTCCTGCAAGGCATAGTGTTCTACACCTCTATACAGGCATTTTTCAGCCAGGAAATAGCAGTTTTTTTAACATGATTCGACACAAATAAATTTGTATCAAATAGAATCTCTTCGGAAAATTCTGAGAAACCGACCAAATCGAATTCGCTCATCTCTATATTACCTATAGTGTTGAGGTGGCAGAAGTATGAGGAGACCACAGAGTGGCCCAGTGACATAGTGGTGAGGTGGCAGCAGCATGAGGAGACCACTTAGTGGCCCAGTGACATAGTACGGAGGTGGGAGGGAAATACAGTACCAGCAGAAAATAGTGGATGGTTGTAGGAGCACCTGGCAGGTGTGGCATCAGGCGGGTGGCAGCATCAGAATAGTAGCTGAAGAAGGTAGCCAGAAGAAACAGGTCTCTTTTGTCAAAGTGTAGGTGTGGCACCATGGATGATCTAGTCTGATGCATCAGGCACCAGTGTTTTAAAATCCTGGCTGATCCATGCCTGATTCATCTTCACAAAGGTCAGTTTCTCCACATTTTGGGTGGACAGGTGAGTTATCCTTGGGGTAGCTATGGCTCCCACCGCACTAAACACTTGCTCTGATACCACACTGCTGGCCGGGCAGGAAAGTTTGTCCAGGACAAACTCTTCCATTTGCGGGCACAAATCGAGTCCAGGGGATCTTTGATGTGGGGTGGCAGGGTGCACTCCAAGTATGCCACAACCTGCTGGTTCAGGTACAGCTCTATGTCTAGCTGCTGCTGCTGGTGAATAGTTTCTTCAGTAGGCGGGTGAAAAAAACTGCTCATCAGCGACTCTAGATTTAAGTTGCTGCTGATGGAGCTTGTACTGCTCCAGCCCCCCCAACCCCTTTCAGCAGCCATGGCAGCGGAACGTGATCACAGAGGGCCCCCCAGTCAGATCTGTGTGATGATGGGCGATGGTGCACATAGGTAGTGGCCAACTGACTACATAGGATGTCTCAATCATAGTTCTGTTTGTCCTCCCTCTCAGCGATTACCTCAAGCACAATATAGGGTGTTATTATTACTAGGGGCACTCTAAGGGATATTATAACTGCTGTAGACACTATAGGGACACTTGGGGTAATTTATAAAACTGGTGTAAAGTAGGAAATCCAGTTCTACTTTACACCAGTTTGATAAATTACCCCAATTATGTCTATTAGGGTCACTATTTTTTTTAGCAGTATAGTACCTGGGACATTGGGGAGCACCAAGGGCACAGTATTGGGAGTGGCAGCAGGATGACACTGTGGGGACTCTAGGATGGGGAGGTTGATGGAAAAATTCTGAATTCTAACATATCTGTGTTACAAATTCTGTAGAGACGAGATGTGGCTGAAAGAATTTGCTATATCGGTCTGGTTCAAACGAAGGAGAAGAGGAAAGAGAAGGTCTACATAGCAGGAGATGTCCCTGGATGTAAGAGGTATGTGGTGCTGTTGTATTATCCTCCAAGTCTTTCTTATTATAATTTTATGTATTTTAAATTTGCCTACAAAATGTTTCAGTTTAGGAGCCAATTTGGGGTAATTTTGGGTATTTTTTTTAGTCTGAAGATGTCATATGACCTAGGAAATGAAGCATTGCAGCCTCTTCATACAAAAAAACTAAACTAAAATGGAGGGAGGGGCCCCAGGCCTATCATGCAATTAATCTGCCCCTGCCTCTTCCCCATATCTAGTGACCGCTCATCACTGTGGGTATGCTCTGAATGCTTCAGATGGGAAATACATCTATATGTTTCTCATAATGTAAGGATATTTTTGGGAATTATAGCAATCTTTAAAATTGTATGTATTTATGTATCTCTCTTCTGTTTTTTTCCCCACAATTCCAGATCATACATTTAACACAATATCTTTCCTTCATCCCAACCTGAATGGTCAGAAAGAATACGGTAATTTTGATTCTTAATAATATTTTCCACAGTTTCCTTGAAGGCCTTCACATATCATTTTAAGAAAATTGTTAAGTATGTTTGCCCTAACAGGCCCCAATGAAGACATGCTCAGCAATAGAAATATTTGCGTCACTGTGCAATACTTCAGAGATATTCTCACTAAGTAATTCATTTTTACATGTCAAGAGCAATCAAATCTGAAGTGTCAAAGAAAGGATCATCAAGACTGACAGATTGCCTAGTATCTTCAAGTAAAATGTTCTTTGTTTTTCATTATAGTGGTTTTGCAAAGGAATTTTTCTTACAGTTTCTTTGTTACTTTCAATGCTGTAAAGACGCATTGCTCTCATTTTAATTGTGTGATATAATACATAATATAATCTATAATGTGAAACATTTTTTATTGTTCGCATGCTGCCCCCTCCTTCCCTCCTGTCCTCAGAATCAGCTTCAGGCACTGAATTTATATATCTTTTATTTTACAAAAAACTGAGCATTACAAGTACTCAAGTTACTCTTCCTTCAAGTAAGTTAAGGGGATTTTTCAGTGGCAGAATGGGTTAAAAATAAAAAATAAAATAAATAATCTGAGGTCATCACATTTGCTGCAGGTCCATTGCCGGGTTTTCTTAAATTAAGACGGGAGCGGACGGCCTCCCCACGAGCAAGTGAATGCAGAGAGTATAATTTTTTTTTATTGTCAGCCACCATTCTAGGAAAAATTGATTCGTTACCATGAAGTGTGAGGAAATTTGGCTTTGTGGCGTATCGAATTTTTACTGAAATTCGGATCGAATTCCACTTTGTATACTTAGATTCACTCAAAACATAACACGCTCTAGGTGTGGATTTTTTATGCTTTTTGTCTCTATAGTCTACTCTATAGAAATTCAAAAGCACCCGTAAAAAAACACAGCATAAAATTTCATAAAGTAGAAAAGACCGTAAAAAATGGCTTAAAAAACAATTAAAATGAATCAAATTGTTGGTGTTTTTTAAATGCTTTTCAAAATGTTAGAAAAACGTGTGTGAAGGAAGCCATAGAGTTAACAAGACAGCAAACGGAGCTCCCTTCTGAATATGAGTCTTTTTGTGCAGGTCAGTCTACATACTGTATGATTATGGAAGCATAATTCCTTTTCTTGGATCCACAAGCTACAGTACTTTATAAATGCAGAAACACAATGTCTGGCTGTAGAATCTCTCTGCATATTATTTCTTACCCTGCATGTTTCTCGAACATGTTCAGATTCTGTTTAATGGAATGGAAAAAATGCTTCAGCCAGCCATACTTCCATTTCAATAAAGGGATGTGTGATGAGCCCTTCAGCAAATAGTGTATGTAACGGCTTTCAAAAACCACTTTTCTTAATATTTATATTTGATTTTACATTATTTTAACATATTGCTTACCAGGGAAACTCTCCACAAAAACAATACATTTTTGTAACAGTATATATTTCACATTATTAAAGGTAATGGCTCATATACTTAATTTCTTTCTTTGCTGAAAGTGTGCAATACAGAAATAGAAGGAAAAATTGTAAAACAGCCTTTAAGGGAGCCTGTCACTGTTAAAGCAGGCACACTACTGTACTATATACCTATACTGTACTATATAGGCAACATGGTGGCTCAGTGGTTGGCACTGGTGCTTTGAAGGGTCGAATCCAACCAAGGGCAACATCTACATGGAGTTTATATGTTCTCCCCATGTCTGCATGGGTTTCGTCCCACACTCCAAAGACATACTGTACTGATAGGGAACTTAAATTGTAAGTTCCATTGGTGACAGCAAGTGATGATAATGTGTGTAAAATGCTGTGGAATATGTCGGCACTTTAGAAGTGAGTAAAATAAAATGAATACCTTGTCTGGCTAGCTCAGCTGAATGTAATGATAACTTTCACTTAGTGATCGAGTGAATTAGTTCTAAACTAATTGGATTCATTTGGCTTTCAAACTAATCAGAAGTTTTGATGATTCACTTGTGACAAATCACACAAAATGGTGGGGAAAGTTAGTGGGGAAAACGGTAGAGAGGATGAAGATTAAGGATCTCATGGCTTAGAGGCTGACAGTCTGTGAGCCAATCAGGGGAAGGATTTTGGAAGGTCCTTTGCGCCAGTCCTTTGCGACGCAATCTGCGACTTTTCCCCGCTCACACTAGGTCTAAAAAAAGTGGGTGTGGTGTGGATGGGGAAGGGGATGGGCCAGCAATCCCGTCTCATTTACCATTTTCTATGCCTGTGTTAGGCATAGAAAATGGTCTAAATGTAAAACAGATAGAAAGCTGTATTACATTTAGAAGCAGTGGTGGATCTGACAAAGTTATGTGGAGGCATGCGCCTCTACATAAGTACTGCGGATACACCGCCAGTGCAGGGCTTTAATAAACCCGGCGTCTAAAACACCGGTCTTAATAAATGTGCCCCACAGTGCATGGATTTTTTGCTAGCACTACACTATATAGTATACAGCGCTATACTGAGTGTGAACAGAGGATTTATGGTGTCCACGAGGGCCCTGTGGCACACTGTGAAACCAGGATTGCACTGTTGAATATATAATATTGTACCAGTTTGCAATTTTTTTATGTATTCTTTTAGTTTTTATTTAATTTTTAATTCTTTATATATTTTTATGCTATGACTAGGGTTGAGTGAACCCAAACTGTAAAGTTTGGGTTCGTACCGAACTTTAAGATTTTTTGACCCCGGACCCGAACCCGAACATTTCAGTAAAAGTTTGGGTTCGAGTTCGGTGTTTGGCGATTTAATGGCACTTTTTGAAAGGCTGCAGGGCCGCCAATCAACAAGCGTTTAATTCGTGTGCCCTTAGAAGCCATCAGAGCCATGCCTACTAATGGCATGGCTGTGATTGGCCAGTGCAGCTTGTGACCCAGCCTCTATATAAGCTGGAGTCACGTAGTGCCGCACGTCACTCAGCTCTTACTAGTGTAGGGAAAGGATGCTGCTGTTGTGAGGGAGAGAATAGGAAAGAATCTGATATCAGAACTTGTTGTTAACTCTGCGATCTACAGCGTTTCTTTTTGTTTTATTTTTTTTGGGGGGTAAAGTGCAAAATCTTTGTACCCTGCCCTGAGCCCAGTGACACAGAAAAATAAGTTTTATCCATCTGTTAGTTAGGTGGGCGTTGGCGGCCATTTTGTGCAAGTTCAGTGCACCAGAACTGCATATGTGACAGGGACAATAATTTAATCCTTTTCTTTTAGTTCAGTGGGCAACATATACCCATTTTTTAAGTGCACCTGCACTGCATATGTGCCAGGCGAAGGGAAAATAATATAGGTAATCCGTCTGTGAGTTCAGGGACCCAGGGGGTGACATTCAAATTTTTTTCTGTAAAGTACCCCTGTGCTGCATATGTAAGTGTAATCAATTCAGTAAATCCATCTGTTAGATTCTGGGGGGATAAATTAAATTTTTTTTGCTAAAAAGTACATTTGAGCCCTGCACTGCATTTGTGATAGTGAAAGAAAAAAATCTTATTATTTTTGCCAGAAAGTACCTTTGCGGCCTGTCCTGCAAATCAGATAGTGAAATATAATCAGTGAATCCATCTGTTTCACTGTGGGTGAAAAAAATCATTTTTTTTTTTCCCCATAAAGTAATTTTGCGGCCTGCGCTGCATTTCTGACAGTCCAATAAAACCGTTAAATACATAGTCGGTTAAAAAAACTACCGACTATTTTTGTAACTTTTTGTGCTAGATAGTTGTCACGGCGGACAGGGTATAAGATACACAGAAAGATGAACAAACAAGTTTCTAGGCGAGAAGCTGGGGATCAAGGTCACCTCCTGGCAAATCCCTACCAGCTCTCCCTATACTGCTATGCCCACATTCAGACCCTTAAGGTGGGAATAATGTGTCCTCGTGCCTGGACTGAAAATACCCTAAAAACCCTAAGATGGTGAAAGGGGAATAGAGGCATCCTGCTCCCTCAGAACCTGGAGGGGCAGGCGTCTCTCTAACAGCCTAGACAGCAAACCACAAGAGAACAAAAAAACAACTTATCTTTCTGAGCAGGAACAGCCAATCCTTCCTTCCTTGCATACACAGAGCCAGACAGAAGCTATAACCCGCAGGGAACACTGGGAGTGGTTGTGATTTAAACTGAAACCAACGACCCCACCCAGTGCACCTGAAGGGAGGCAGATCTAGCTTGACTCCAAAACAAAACAAAAGGCTAGACACGTGCTGCTAATCTGGCAGACCTCCGCACATAGCCTGAGCATGGCATGACAATAGTACATTTGCAGCCTGCACTGCATTTCTGACAGTCCAATAAAACCGTTAAATACTGCTGTTACATTGTCGGTTGAAAAAACTCACTTTTTGTGCTAGATAGTACATTTGCGGCCTGCGCTGCATTTGTGACAGTCTAATAAAATGGTTAAATACTGCTGTTACATTTTTGGTTTAAAAAAGCACACTATTTGTGCTAGATAGTACATTTGCGGCCTGCGCTGTATTCGTGACAGTCCAATAAAATGGTTAAATACTGCTGTTACATTTTTGGTTGAAAAAAGCACACTTTTTGTGCTAGATAGTACATTTGCAGCCTTCGCTGCATTTCTGACAATCAACTAAAACCGTTAAATACTGCTGTTACATTTTTGGTTGAAAAAAGGAACACATTTTGTGCTAGATAGTACATTTGCGGCCTGCACTGCATTTCTGACTAGTGATGGACGAACATCTACCGGGACTGTTTGCAAATGCGATCGGGCAAACGCCATCAAATGTTCACGAACCACAAGTTCGCGGCGGGTCCCATTCATATTAATGGCAGGCGAACCTGAAAAACTTTTAGTTCATATATTCGCAGCCAAGAAATAATTACTAGAAGTCCACAAATAGTCCCACAACATGGACAGTGACATATTATAAGTTTATTACACCCCTCTGTAATGCTCACCTATCAATAGTACACCTATACCAGTCCTTAAAAGGACATTTGTGGACCTATTTGATAGCGTTTTTGTCCCTAACAGTCTGTCCCTGCTCCACACAGCAACCTCTCCCTGCACTGACAAAAGACTGAATGTAAAATGGCAGCCAGATCGGGTCTATTTATAAGGTAGGGGGTATGTCCATGTGCTGAAACTTTTCAATTGGCTGTCCTGTACCACCTGATGGATGTGTCATGGGTCAAAGTTCTTCACAATGTAAAAGAATATGGCGGGTGCGAATATCGCCATATGTTCGCATGTTCGGCGAATCGCAAAGTTCACCGCGAACCGACCTCCGGGTGAACCGCAAGGCCATCACTATTTCTGACAGTCCACTAAAACCATTAAATACTGCTATTACATTGTTGGTTGAAAAAAACACCCATTTTGTGCTAGATAGTACATTTGCGGCCTGCGCTGCATTTCTGACAGTCCAATAAAATCAGTCAATACTGTTGTTACATTGTTGGTTGACAAATTCACATTTTTTGTGACCGTGAAGTAATTAAATTCGCCTGTCACACTGTTGTGTGACCTCAAGAATTTTTTTCTGTTTATGACATCGGCACAGCCTTACTGTCAGTGTACTTAATTGTTGACTATTGGCGGTTACATTGTCGCCTGACATAAACCATCTGTTAGTTTGGCTGCTGAACGCAAAGAATGAGGAGAGTGTCAAATAAGGGATGTAGCCCTGGTCGTGGTGCTGCTGGTGTTGGTGGAGCTCCTGTTGCAAGGAAAGGACGTGGTAGATCTGTGCCAGCTACACGCACAAGTGAAACACCTTCTTCAGGTGCGAGTAGGCGATAGAACCTTCAGCGTTATTTGGTAGGCCCGAATGCCGCTTTACAAATGGTGAGGCCAGAACAAGTACAGGCGATAGCAAATTGGGTGACTGTCAGTGCCTCCAGTTCCTTCACATTGTAGCCCACCCAGTCCCCTGCTGAGAGATCAGAGTTGGCACCTGCAGCCTATGGCCATCAGTCTTTCACCTCACCCCCTTGCAAATCAGCCAAGCAGTCTGAGCCCCAAGTCATGCAGCAGTCATGCATGCTTTTTGATGACTCTGCTAGTAGGGTTTCCCAGGGCCATCTACATAGCCCTGCCCGAGAAGTGGAAGAGATTGAGTGCACCGATGCCCAACCACTTATGTTTCAGGATGAGTACATGGGAGGACCACCACAGCACGTCTCTGATGATGACCAAACACAGGTGCCAACTGCTGCGGCTTGCTGCAGTCTGCAGACCGACAAGGAGGGCAGGGGTAAAGAGTTGGTGGAAGATGATGTGGAGGATGATGAGGTACTAGACCCCACATGAAATCAAGGTCATGCGAGTGACGTGTGCAATTTGGAGGAAGAGGCAGTGGTCGCACAGAGGCACCAGCACAGCAAAAGAGGGAGCAGGGTGCAAAAGCATCCGGTTACAATCTTGGGTGACATTTTACCATTTTTGCCTTGAATAAACCCCTGCTCTGCATAGGTGAAAGGGATCTAAATTTCTAAAAATCGTCTGTTACATTCTCAGGTGACATTTTACCATTTTTACCGTATACAAACCCCTGCTCTGCATAGGTGACAGGGACCTAATTTTTGTAAAATTGTCTGTTCCATTGGTGGGTGACATGAACCCAGTTTTGCCGTGAATAAATCCCTGCTCTGCATAGGTGACAGGGACCTAAATTTAAAAAAATCATCTGTTACATTCTTGGGTGACATTAACCCATTTTTCCAGTAAAAAACCCCTTCCCTGCATTGCTGACAGGGAACAAAATTTAGTAAAAATGTCTGTTACTGATCGGAAGATGCGCGACTACAAGCGCACTCTGGACAACGTGCTGCTGATGGCATTCCCACCTGACAGCAGGGGCTCAGTGGAAGCACAAGGTGAAGGCAGAGGAGGAGAAAGAGGTCGCCAATGCAGCTGGGGCACCGCCAGCACCTCAGAAGGCAGGGTTAGCATGGCCGAAATGTGAAAAAGCTTTGTCAGCACGCCACAACAACCAGCACCACCAGCTGATATGGAACGTCTTAGCAGGAGGCAGCATTTCAGCAACATGGTGGAGCAGTATGTGTGCACATGCCTACACGTACTGACTGATGGGTCTGCCCCTTCAACTTCTGGGTCTCCAAATTGGGCACATGGCCTGATCTTGCCCTTTATGCCTTGGAGGTGCTGGCCTGCCCTGCAGCCAGTGTATTATCTGAACGAGTGTTTAGCACAGCAAGGGGGTTATCACAGACAAGCGCAGCCGCCTGTCCACAGCCAATGTGGACAAGCTCAAGTTCATTGAAATGAACCAGGCAGGGATCCCACAGGACTTGTCCGTACCTTGTGCAGAATAGACATGTATACCGACCTCACCCAGCCATTGTTGTACTCCAGCGCACTTTCTCTTGGTTTTATTTTTTATATTTCCCAATGTTTTGGGGTCTTCCCAAATTTAAACAAAATAAAATAATTATAATAAAATAAAAAACATGAACAAAAACCAGTGTTGGCTACCCCCTCCTCCTCCACCGCCGCTTCCACCTACACCGCCACATCCACCGCCTCCTCAACCTCCTACTCCATATGGACCTCCTCCTCCTAGATCAAGATTATTATGTTATTTACCTATTCGCATTTTATGTTATTTACCTATTCACATATGTTTGCAGAGCACTTGCCATGCTCTTTACCACATGTTGCTGCCTTTTGCAGCCCTCTAGCCCTTTCCATGACCTTTTTAGAGCCATTTTAGTACTCCAAAGTTCGGGTCCCTATTGACTTCAATGGGGTTTGGGTTCTAGGTCAAGTTCGGGTCCCAAACTCAACCTTTTTTGCGAAGTACGGCCGAACCCGAACATCCAGGTGTCCGCTCAACTCTAGCTATGATGTCTTGGACTGATGTTCACTCAAGAGCCAGTGATATTATGAAACCTGTCTACAGCTTTATTTATTTATTTTTATTATTTTTTTATTAATTAAATTTTTTCCTTTATAACATACATTCCCTTTTTCCCTAATCAATGATGGTACACACCCTAGAACGGCCACTTCTGGTTTAAATGGGAGGGATATTAGAGATTCTGCACTTGAAAAACCAAAGACCTCTCGCCAAAAAGATTGCATACTTGAACAGGTCCATATCATATGGATATAGTCAGCAGTTCTTCTCTGCATTTCCAACATTTTGGGTCCCGTTCTTTATAGATCTTACTCAACAATATTGGAGTCAAGTATATTATGTGAATGATATTAAAATAAATAATCCTAAAATTACTAGATATCGTTGTTTTTTAATATTTTTATTATGTTGCCCCATTTAAATGTATTGGATCCTATGTCCTTTACCCATTTTTTTCACTATTAAACTTTAATATTCCTTCCTTATTATCCTATACACCTGAGAGATTGTCACCCTTGTTGTAATGTGTTTGTGACAGAAATCTATAAATTTGTGTTTTGTTGTAGTTAAATACTCCCTATTTTGTGTAGCTGCGAATGCATGTTTTAATTGGTGATAGCGATATTGACACATTAAGTCTATATTAATTCCAGGGCATAGTTCTTTTAGTGCTTTTATTTTCCCATTCTTCACTAATTTTGATACATATATAATACCGTGTTTTACCCAATATTTATAATCCGTGATTAATTTAAATTCTACAATGTTACTATTACACCACAAAGGTGTGAAATTTGAAGTGTTCGAAATTCCCAAGATTTTATTTTATCTTCCCCCAAGACAGTTCCACCATACGACATATTGGGCATTTTTTACCTTTATTTTTAATGAATCCTGTCTTAATATGCTAAATTTTCCATATTTTGGGCCATTAAAACCCCATTCCAAAAATTATTTTATGTTATTTCCCCCTGACTTTATCCACTGGACTTGAGAAGCCAAAAAATATCCCTGGAAAAACGGGACCGACAAACCTCCATCCTCTTCCGCTAACCAGAGATATTTTTGCTTGAGATTTACCCTTTTTCTTCCCCAGATTAGGCCATTCAGCAGTCGTTCCAGATGGTTAAAGAAATGATCCTCAATCGAAACAGGACAGGCCACCAAAATATACAAAATCTGGGGAAGCAAAACCATTTTTATTAATGCAATTCTGTCTGCCTGTCCCATGGATAATTTCTGCCAAACAGCAATACATCTGGTCAATAGGGGGGGTGACATTCAATCTAACGTAATCTAATATGTTTGCACTTAACTTTATACCCAGATATTCCATAGATTCCATATTTTTCAGGACCCGAATTCCCAGAGGATTCGGTAAATTTTCTTGATCAAGCGGTAGCAATACTGATTTTTTCCAGTTAACTTTATATCCGGAGATATCACTGAATTTATTTATTAGTTCCATAAGATGGGACAACTGCAATATTGGGTCCTCCTGGAAAATCAAAATATCATCTGCATACATACTTATCTTATCAAAGGTCCCCTTCATACCAAAACCGGAAATCCCCTCATCCGATCTAATTTTAGCTGCCAATGGTTCTATAAATAATGCAAACAATAAAGGAGAGAGGGGGCATCCCTGTCTTGTTCCTCTATATAACTCCATTTGTGTAACGGTCACGTCCACACACACACAGGGGGAAGGGTAGTGACCACTGCGCTCCACCCTCACCCCTGGCCCTGCCTACTTGCCTCACGAGTCCTGATGACAGGGGACAACTGGACGGCAGTCCCTAACTTAGGATATGTGCAGGGAAGACAGACAAGACAAAATACGGAACATGAACGGACCGGGTCAGAACCAAGAGAGCTACGCAGTACAACGGATTAAGCAAAGAATGGTCAGGAGAAGCCGCGGTCAAATACCAGGAGAGTAGCGAAGTACAAGAGGAGTCCAAAGAGAGTAGTCAGGTGGGAGCCGAGGTCACAATACCAGGATGTATGCGCAGTACAGGAGGAGCAGGCAGAGGATCGTCAGGGAACAGGATCAGGTAAATATTCAGTAGTCCAACAAATAGCCAGGAACCTAGAAATTAACAGGCAACCTGTAGCCAGCAGGCTGCCTGTATTTATAGTGGGGAGTGAGGGTCATGTGACGTGGCCAGCGTCACATGACCGACAGACCAACCAGTCGAGCACCGAGTGATCAGCTCGGCGCTCAAGGCAGACTAGGAGCAGGGAGCCACCCAGCTAGTAAAGCCGCCCTGGGAATGAGGTCAAACACAGAACCTCATTCCAAAAGCTAAGCAACAGTTCTGCGGGCAATGGGGGACCGAGTGCACCTTCGGAACCCCGTGACAGTACCCCCCCTTTTACGAGGGGCCACCGGACCCAAGACTTCAGGCGATGGCTTTTCAGGGTGTTCTAAATGAAATTTACGAACAAGTCTAGGAGCATGAACCTCCCTGTCAGGTACCCAAGATCTCTCTTCAGGTCCATACCCCTTCCAGTGAATCAGGTACTGCAAGGAATTACGCACCTTCCTGACATCCACTATTTTAGACACCACATACTCGACAGCATCATTAACAAGAACTGGTGGAGGCGAGGCTTTTGATGGTACTACCGGTTCAAAATATTTTTTAAGCAGAGATTTATGGAACACATTATGAATGTGGAATGACTCAGGCAGCTCCAACCTAAAAGATACCGGGTTAATCACTTCCGTGATCTTATATGGTCCAATAAAACGAGGAGCAAATTTTTTAGAAGTTACCTTGAGAGATAGATTCTTGGAGGACAACCATACTTTATCCTCAACCTGAAAGTTTACCCCCCTTGAACGTCTCCTATCGGCCTTGAGTTTTTGAGAACATTGAGCCTTTTCTAGGTTCGATTGAACCCGGGCCCAAACTGTGCACAGTTCGGAGGAGAGTTTATCAGCTTCAGGGTTAGAGGAGGAGACGGACGACCCAGAATGAAAACGGGGATGAAAACCATGGTTACAAAAGAAAGGGGAGACCCCAGCAGAAGAATTGACACGGTTATTCAGAGCAAATTCAGCCAACGGAAGGAATTTGACCCATAATTGCTGGTCATCAGCAACATACAACCTCAGGAATTGTTCCACAGACTGATTAAGGCGTTCAGTCTGCCCATTACTCTCAGGATGGTAGGCGGAAGAAAAAGACAACGAAATTTTACATCTTTGACAGAAGGCCCTCCAGAATTTGGACACAAACTGCACACCCCTGTCCGAAACAATATTTTCCGGGATGCCATGTAAACGAACAATCTCTCTCACAAAAATAGACGCCAGGGTTTTAGCATTCGGAAGTTTAGACAGGGGAATGAAATTAACCATCTTGCTAAACCTATCGACCACTACCCAAACCACAGTCTTACCCTCCGCCAGCGGTAGGTCAGTTATAAAGTCCATCGAGATATGGGACCAGGGTCTACTGGGAATGGGTAGGGGTCGTAGGTTACCAGCAGGGCGAGTCCTAGGTGTCTTAGACCTGGCACAAACCTCACAGGCTGACACGTAGGACTTGACATCCCTGGTCAGAGTGGGCCACCAATAAGATCTAGAAACCAGATCCTTAGTGCCCTCAATACCCGGATGTCCACAAAAGGCAGAATCGTGACACTCACCCAACAGCTGGAGACGAAATTGTACGGGAACAAACAACTTATCTGTTGGGGTGGATGCCGGTGCCAGATGTTGTTCAGCCTTAATGCGAGCCTAGATATCCTGGGTTAGAGCCGCTAAGAAGATGTTTGCTGGTAGGATGGATTCAGGCGGCGTCTCAGTGGGTTGAAAAGCATGGAAGCTCCGCGATAATGCGTCTGCCTTCACATTTTTACTTCCCGGCCTGAACGTAATAGAGAAATCAAAACGGGTAAAAAACAGAGCCCATCGGGCTTGTCGGGGATTCAACCTCTTAGCGGACTCGAGAAACATTAGGTTTTTATGGTCAGTGACAACAGTTACTCGATGCCTTGCCCCCTCCAAAAAATTTCTCCACTCCTCAAATGCCCATTTAATGGCCAACAGCTCCCTATTCCCTATGTCGTAGTTTCTCTCCGTGGGAGAGAATTTCCTAGAGAAGAAGGCACACGGTCTCAGGTTAGTGAGGCTAGCAGGACCTTGTGAAAGGACTGCTCCTGCGCCGTCCTCGGACGCATCCACCTCCACAATAAAGGGTCTCTCCTGATCAGGCTGGATCAGAATGGGAGCGCTACTAAATGCCTTTTTTAATGTTTCAAATGAAGAAATGGCCTTGGTAGACCAATTCTCCAAATCCGCCCCTTTCTTAGTAAGGTCGGTCAATGGCTTAGCAATTACAGAAAAATTCATGATAAATTTACGATAGTAATTAGCGAAACCCAAAAACCGTTGTAAAGCCTTTAAGGATGAAGGCCTTACCCATTCCTTAATTGCTAAAACCTTACCAGGATCCATCTTAAAGGCGTGAGGAGTCAAAACATGCCCTAGAAACAGTATCTCCTGTACACCAAAGACACATTTCTCTTGCTTAGCGGATAGCTGGTTCTCCCTCAACACCTCTAATACTTGTTTGACATGGGACACATGAGATTCGAAATCAGGAGAGAATATCAAAATGTCGTCAAGATAGACAATAATAAATTTACCTAAGAACTCCCTAAGAATATCGTTCATTAAGTTTTGGAACACAGCTGGGGCATTGCTGAGTCCAAAAGGCATCACCTGATATTCAAAGTGTCCTATCGGAGTATTGAACGCTGTCTTCCATTCGTCTCCCTCCTTGATTCGGATTAGATTGTATGCCCCTTTCAGGTCAATCTTGGAAAACCAGGTTGCCCCCAAAACCTGGTTAAATAAATCCGGAATCAATGGGAGAGAGTATCTATTTTGGACAGTGATTTTATTTAATCTCCGGTAATCAATACAAGGCCTAAGACCACCATCCTTCTTTTTAACAAAGAAAAACCCTGCTCCCATAGGAGAGACTGAAGGTCTAATATGCCCTTTAGCAAGGCTCTCCTTAATATAATCTTCCATAGCCTTGCGTTCGGGCCCTGAAAGATTATATATTCGACCTTTAGGAAATTCGGCACCCTCAATTAGCTCTATGGCGCAATCATAAGGTCTATGGGGGGGTAGAACCTCTGGAGTAAGGGATGAGAACACATCAGAATATTCCTTAATAACAGAGGGTAATGTATTAGACCTTACTGAAACCCCAGCCTGGACCACGGACAAGCATGAGTCACACTTAGGTCCCCATTTCACCAACTCTCCTTTGGACCAATCAATTGTGGGGTTATGTAAACGGAGCCAAGGCAACCCTAGTACCACCTCAACCGGTAGGTTCTCCAGGACTAGAAGAGAACATCTCTCAGAGTGGCACACACCCACGGACAGAGAAATTTCAGAGGTACATGACCTCACCGTACCACCAATCAGGGGAGTAGCATCAATAGCCATGACATGGATAGGTGTAGGTAAAGCAAACATTGGAATACCCAATTTACAAGCAAACTCAAAGTCAATAAAGCTGGCCGCTGAACCGGAGTCAATAAAGGCCTTACCCGGCCACTTATTAACCCCCAGAGAAATTGTTATGGGTACCAAAAGCTTACCTTTAGAAAAATCAGGGTGTACCTGGTCTTTAGGTTGTCTTGCCTTAGAAGACTTGTCAGAGAGAACCCTCTTAGGAAACTTGTTGATCCAATGGCCAGGATCTCCACAGTAGAAGGACTCTCCGCATCTGCGACGAAGATTACCCCGGGTCATGCCAACCTGCATGGGTTCCTCGGTGGAGACCTCAGTGTTGTCCCTGGAAAAGGTCTCTGGCTGGACCACCATCTGAGAACAGAACTGTCGTTCTTGTCGTCTCTCTCTAACTCGTCTGTCAAGTCGGACAACTAGGGTCATCATCTCCTCTAAGGTCTCAGGAATTTGGTAATTGACCAATAGATCTTTTAAATTATCAGATAGACCAGACCTAAACTGACTCTTCAGGGCTGGTTCATTCCATCCTGAGGGGACACACCACCGTCTGAATTGGGTGCAATACTCCTCCGCAGGGAGATGGCCCTGAACCAGTGCCCTAAGAGCTGTCTCGGCTACCAGGGCCCTGTCTGGTTCGTCATAGAGGGTACCCAGGGCCTGAAAAAACCCCTCCACAGAAGTTAGACAACTGGCCCCAGGAGGTAACGAAAATGCCCAGTCCTGGGGATCACCCTGTAGTAGAGAAATGATAATCCCCACGCGTTGGCTCTCGGGACCGGAGGACACGGGGCGCAAACGGAAGTAGAGTTTGCAATTCTCCTTAAAGGAGAGAAACCTCTTCCGGTCTCCAGAAAAGGGTTCTGGGAGCTTGATCTGGGGTTCAAAATATGGACTGGAGGACATAGGAGTGGAAGAACCTTGCCCTAACTCACAAGAATGGAGTTTCTCTCCTAGCTCCTGCACCCTCTGTGTCAAATTAGAGACATGGTCAGTCAGGGTAGTAAGAGGATTCATGATACAGTGGTTATTGGGCCTGTTAATCTGTAACGGTCACGTCCACACACACACAGGGGGAAGGGTAGTGACCACTGCGCTCCACCCTCACCCCTGGCCCTGCCTACTTGCCTCACGAGTCCTGATGACAGGGAACAACTGGACCGCAGTCCCTAACTTAGGATATGTGC
This sequence comes from Bufo bufo, assembly GCF_905171765.1. Taxonomy (NCBI): domain Eukaryota; kingdom Metazoa; phylum Chordata; class Amphibia; order Anura; family Bufonidae; genus Bufo; species Bufo bufo. Next base: position 46,854,090 of record NC_053396.1, on the reverse strand, counting down.
AGGGAAGACAGACAAGACAAAATACGGAACATGAACGGACCGGGTCAGAACCAAGAGAGCTACGCAGTACAACGGATTAAGCAAAGAATGGTCAGGAGAAGCCGGGGTCAAATACCAGGGGAGTAGCGAAGTACAAGAGGAGTCCAAAGAGAGTGGTCAGGTGGGAGCCGAGGTCACAATACCAGGATGTATGCGCAGTACAGGAGGAGCAGGCAGAGGATCGTCAGGGAACAGGATCAGGTAAATATTCAGTAGTCCAACAAATAGCCAGGAACCTAGAAATTAACAGGCAACCTGTAGCCAGCAGGCTGCCTGTATTTATAGTGGGGAGTGAGGGTCATGTGACGTGGCCAGCGTCACATGACCGACAAACCAACCAGTCGAGCACCGAGTGATCAGCTCGGCGCTCAAGGCAGACTAGGAGCAGGGAGCCACCCAGCTAGTAAAGCCGCCCTGGGAATGAGGTCAAACACAGAACCTCATTCCAAAAGCTAAGCAACAGTTCTGCGGGCAATGGGGGACCAAGTGCACCTTCGGAACCCCGTGACAATTTGAATTACTTTCCAAAGATATTCCCACTCCACCCTGTCAAACGCCTTCTCAACGTCCAAAGACAGGATGGACCTGAATATTCAAAAAAAGCCCGTCGTATAGTAGATTGCACCAATCTCTTGGGTATAAATCCGGTCTGGGTGAATTAACCTATCAATAACTCCCTTAAGTCTATTAGCAAATATTTTTGCACAAATTTTATAGTCTGTATTTAAGAGAGAGATCGGGCGGTACGCACCGATCTCGCTCTCATCCTTACCCTTTTTTAGGATAAGTGTGATTACTGCTTCAGATAGGGATGGCGGTAACTGACCTGTCTAAGACTTGTAATAGCAAGATTTTATCCCCATATTGACGATAGATTTCAAACGGAAGCCCATCCGTCCTTGTAAAAGAGTTTCCTTGAATGGTTCCAACAACCTCAAATAATTCCCTTAATTCTATAGTTCGATTTAATATTTTGCACTCCTGGTCTGTTAATTTAGGGAGATTAATATTCTCCAAGAACTTCTCAACATCTCCATCCTGCTGATTTTTATTGTTTGTATATAGGCTATTGTAATTCTTAACAAATTCTCCCTCAATCTTGTCCGGGCACCCAGTTATCTCCCCATTTCCGCCTTTAATGTTTTTTATTCTATTAATATTTTTTTGATTTTGAATCAGGAATGAAAGGAGATTTGCTAGTTTTCCTGCTTGAAAAAAATATTTTGCTCCAGTAAAAAAGAGTCTATGTTGTGCTTTTTCAAATAGGTAATTTACTCCAGTCTGACTTCCTCAAAGTGTAAAGCAATGTTATTATTGAGTAGCTCTCCCTGTAGGTACTGGACCTTTTTTTTCAGAGCTAATTCTTTTGCAGCATATTCTTTTTTTTCCCCTCCTTTTTTTAATTTAGGCTATGTATACTCCACGCAAAAACGCTTTGAAAGAATCTCATACAATATGCATGGGTGCAGACAGGGCATTCAATAGCCAAAATTCCCGGATCTCCCCTGTTATTTTTTCCTGATCTTTGACTAGCTTAATCCAGTGAGGGTTTAATCTGAAATTCCTAGTTTTCATTTTAACATTCCCCATTTTTATCATAATAACCATTGGGGAGTGATCAGATATCGTATGTAATTCATACTCTACATAGACAATCAGATTAAATAAAGCTGTAGACTATCTGCCTTCACGCACACTAGTCACTCACCTAAAGCCATCTGATTCCACAGTGAAACTTAAATGTCTGACTCATGAATCACTGAACCATCTGCTTTCTCTCTTTATTTATGATCTGCCAGGGACATCTTTCATAACGCTGGCTCACCTTCTTTGACTACTAATGTTATGTCATGTTCTTTTCTACCACACAAAGAAACCTTGCAAATCTGATTGTTTTCAGTCTGGCACTCTTGGTTAGTGTGCAACAATCTCTCCCTTATCCATGACTTATTTCTTTCAAGATTCCGCAACATGCTGATTCTCACAGAAACATGGCTCCAACAGTCTAACATCACTTCTAATGCTCTTATTCATGGTGGTCTATACTTTTCTTCTATTCCCAGATTTGAGAACAATCAGGGTGGATGAGTATGCATATTTCTTACACCTCACTCTAGGTAATTACTTTGTTACCCCACTCACATTCCCCTCTTTTGAGGTCCACACACTCAGACTCTTCTACCCATTCTCACTGCAAGTGGTGGTTATCTACTGTTTCTCTGCCCACTGGACCCACCCTGTCAGTTCCTAGATCACTTTCTTGCATGGCTTCTTCATTTCCTGTCTTATGAAATACCAACTCTCATTATGTTACTTTAACATCCTCATTGTCAAACCAATCTGCCTAAGACCTAGGGGTCTATAATTTTCAATGTTTTCCTGGTTTCAACTTATAAATTCTCAGGGACATGCAAATTCACTTAATATGGCCTTCTTCTTCTAGCTTTTCTCAGTAGTTGACTTTATTAACTCTCTTGCCCATGACAACAACCTTCTCTCGTTTTCTCCTCTTTCTCGGGGAACACTCGCGTACAGAAATGTACACACAATTAACGGGATTGCCTCACTTCAACAAATGGGATTTATCATGTGGACAAAGTTAATACAAGGTACATAATAATGTATTGGGTTTATCCATATTGCCTCCTTTGCTGGCTTGATTAATTTTTCCATTGTATTATGCACTGATCATTTGCTGCAGCACAGATACAAGGTAGCTGGGACAGGAACTGCTTTCAGTCAGGAATGAATCCAGCAATAAGGCAATAGTTAATGAAGGAACACTCTTACCGATGTTGGAGGGTTCTCACATGTAGGAGAAACCTCTGCCGTCTATCGGAACTTACTCCCGGTTTTCTTGTTGCGGTCAGGTGAATCCCGCAGTTGATGGTATGGGTCACCTGTTAGCAGTTAGATTACTGCACGAGGTCCCGCTTGTTTGGATCCGGATGAGGTATCCCAACTTTCCGGGTAGAAGTTTCAGACCGGCTGCATCTTGTAAAGCGGTTCAGAGTTGTTCCTTGATAAGTTCAATGCGGTGCACTCGCATAAAGTATATACTTGGGGGGTCAGACCAGACGCGTTTCGGGGTTAGAGTATCCCCTTCCTCAGAGGTTTCTCCTACATGTGAGAACCCTCCAACATCGGTAAGAGTGTTCCTTCATTAACTATTGCCTTATTGCTGGATTCATTCCTGACTGAAAGCGGGACGCCGCCGAGTCAGTGACGGAGCAAATTATTACTATACTTGACTACTGCAAATTTACTCTACAGCACCATTTTTCTATTTCAAATTGGCAACTAGTATTTGTGGGATTTTATTATATCTGGACATTTTTTAGGGCAAGCGAATTCTTATTCTTACTTCATTCCACTGTCACCCGATTTTATATTTTATTGTCATGTAATAAGCATTATTAATATTGCATTTTATTGCTAATATATTGCTATATTGCTATATTTTAGTATGTACTTATATTTTACCTACCCAGAGCTTCTGTCTATGTTGGGTTTGGAATGAGGCTGTTGGGTCACAATATCAATCGTGAGTGACCAATTCAGTTGCATCTCAGCCACAAATACGCAGAACTTTTGCCTTGATTGCTGCTCAACCACGAGGCAGCGTTTTAAAATTATACGTTTAAAATTATACTTTGTATATCCTCATACCGGATTTGTATTTTATATTATTTCAGTACCAATAAATATTAGCTACCAAATATCTTAGGTGTGCCCAGTCATCTTTTCTATATTTCTATTCTTTTTAGCAGCGGGGTGACGCTGCAAGACTGAGAGCACCCTGTTTGGTGTATCAACCATCCTGTGCATCCAACTAATATACTATAACAGAGTGGAATGATCCTGCTCTCCATAGCCAATTCTGTCAGGGTTTCTCTGGGAGACTGCAGGACACGTTAGCTTTTCATGAAAATCCTGAGTCATTGGAAGCAGCTATGTCCCTTGCTGTACGTCTTGATTGACGCCTGAGGGAAAGATCTAGAGGTCCTCACCTTCAGGACGTACTGTCCAACAAGGGTACTACTTCCTTTGACACTTATGGTGGAGAGACACTGGTGGTTGCACCTTGTGATGAGCCTATGCAGTTAGGAGGAGCTACTCCTGGAACTACTGGCAAAAGCTTGGGTCACGTGAAAGGAGTCTGCTTTTGTTGTGGCAAGAAGAGAGATTTTGTGAATATTTGTCCATACTTGCAGAATCAAGGTGTAAACAAAAATAAAGATGTTAAATCCCCAAATTACTATTGGTGGTGTGGGTGGGTAGCAAGAAAACCTACTTTTGTCTTTTACTGGTAGTACCCGTTTTCCCCTGTCAAAGGGGCCCTAGAGTCCAAAACTGTGAAAATCAAAGCATTTATCGACAGTGGGGCAGGAGTTAACTTGATTGATGGTCAGTTTATTCGCATTCACGGGTTGACTACTAATGCAATAGAGAAAAGTATGTCTGTCTTTGCGAATGACTCAGCACCTGTCACCCAAAAATGCCTGTCACAGGTAGTAAATGACATTCATTCAAGAGTGGGTGATTTTGATCAGGAATTTATCTCCTGTTATGTCTTGAAGGGTCTGCCTGCTCCATTGGTGTTGGGTCTACCATGGTTAAGAAAACATAACCCTAACATCGACTGGCAAGCGAGACAGATTCTCGATTGGAGTGATTTTTGCAAGGACAACTGTCTTAATGCATCGTTCTCTATGGTTACCACTAAAACTGTTCCCTCCTTAATTTCAAAATTTTCTGATGTGTTCTCTGAGAGTGGTAATCAGGAGTTGTCTCTGCATCGGGAGTATGACTGTCCCATCAATCTTATTCCCGAAGCTAAATTGCCCAAATCTCGGTTGTATAATCTTTTGGAACCCAAAAGAAAGGCCATGAGAGCGTATATCACCAAGAGTTTGTCAAAAGGACATATTAGACCATCCAGGTCTCCAGTAACTGCTGGATTTTTCTTTGTAAAGAAAAGGGATCGTACCCTGAGGCCATGTCTGGACTTCCGTGAGCTCAATCGTATTACCGTCCATGATCCTCACCCCCTTCCTTTGATTCTCGATTTGTTTAGTCAGATTGTCGGTGCCAAGGTGTTCTCTAAATTAGATCTGAGGGGGGCATATAATTTGGTCAGGATCAAGGAGGGGGATGAGTGGAAGACCGCATATAATACCGCTGAGGGTCATATTGAAAATCTGGTCATGCCCTTTGGGTTAAAGGAAATCCCGGCAGCCGGCAGTTGTTATTCAAAGTGCTCTTTATTTTTTTGTCATAATATTATATCTTATGACACGTTTCAGCACAATAGCCTTTGTCAACAAGGTTACATACAAGTGATTAATGCCATTCTTATATAACAAAGTACAAGTGATGCACAGGTGACGTCAGACGCCCGGTTATGGCGGAAAACAGGTCAGCACCAATCAACAGTTTAGTTTCACTATGTGCAATTACAAAACATATACACAAACAGATCAGATAAATGGAGATACCATATTATTCATCCGCAGGATCAGCGGGAAGATGTCGTCTATAAAGCAATATAAACCAATGATCAGAATCAGAAATCAATACATTATTACAAGCGCATTATCTCATAATCATGATTTAAACCTCTAGGATGCAAGGTATCCAAAGTATGGATCCAGTATGCCTCTCTCTGTAGAAGAAGCTTTTTGATGTCCCCACCTCTCCTTGGTCTCTTAACCACCTCAGCTCCCCTAGCTTAAACCCCCTTAATGACCAGACCACTTTTTACAATTCTGCACTACACTACTTTCACGGGGATATTGCTCGGTCATACAACTTACCACCCAAATGAATTTTACCTTCTTTTCTTCTCACTAATAGAGCTTTCAATTGGTGGTATTTCATTGCTGCTGACATTTTAACTTTTTTTTATATTAATCAAAATTGACAGAAATTTTTGCAAAAAAAAGACATTTTTCACTTTCTGTTGTAAAAATTTTCAAATAAAACTACATTTCTATATCAATTTTTCTCTAAATTTATTGTTCTACATGTCTTTGATAAAAAAAAAAATGCAATAAGTGTATATTTATTGGTTTGGGTAAAAGTTATAGCGTTTACAAACTATGGTGCAAAAAAATTAATTTACGCACTTTGACTTTCTGAGCACCTGTCATGTTTCCTGAGGTTCTACAATGCCCAGACTGTCACGGCCATGCCCATGACCGTGACTCCTTTACCGCATGCGGTTGCCTGCGGTTTTGTATGGGCGTTCAACCACGGGTGAGGGCTGCTTGTCTGTGGCCTCACTTGTGGTTGCCGCGGGCAACCAGTGTTGTTGTTAGCAGCAGAGCAGCCTGAGCGTCGCTAGGCAGCTTGCTGCCCTGGCATGCGGTCTCACCTGACGTTCCTTTTGTTAGGTGTGTTTGTTGTGTGCACTGTGTTATAAGTTTAAGTTTAAGTTTGAGTTTACAGTTTATAGTATAGTTTTATGTATGCCTATGTCTTTATGTGTGTGTTGTAGCAAGTTTGTCTGTTGGGATTTTCATATGTGTTTGTGCAGCATAACGGTTCTGGATCCCTGTCTGTTTAGGGATCCAGTCAGCAGGGCTGTGGCAGGTTGGTGAATGTCTGTTCACCTGCCATTTCCGTATTGCTGTTTCTGTTCCCCTTTTCCCTACAGCTTGGCCATTGAGGCTCCTGCTCCTCCGTGTCAAGGAGGAGTAGGTTGCCTTACCCAGCTCTTACCTCAGGGATCTGCGGAGGGTAAGACAGGGCTCCGAGGTTCCGGCGCATGGGCCCTCCTACCTTAAAGGTCGGCCCATGCAGGTTAGGAGTTAGGGTCAGGGTATGGACGCTGTAGGAGGTGACCTGCTCCTTGTCCTGTGGCTTCATGGCCGAGTAGCTACTTAAACACCTGGCACCTCACGGCTGAGGGTTTCCCCCACCCTCAGCCGTGACACAGACAGTAGAAACACCCCACAAATGACCCCATTTTGGAAAGTAGACACCCTAAGGTATTCTCTGATGGGCATGGTGAGTTCATGGAAGTTTTTATTTTTTGTCACAAGTTAGCGGAAAATGTTTTTTTTGTTTTTTTTTTTACAAAGTCTCATATTCCACTAACTTGTGACAAAAAATAAAATTTTGCATTAACTCGCCATGCCCCTCACGAAATACCTTGGGGTTTCTTCTTTCCAAAATGGGGTCACTTGTGGGGTATTTATACTTCCCTGGCATTTTAGGGGCCCTAAAGCGTGAGAAGTAGTTTGGAATCCAAATGCGTAAAAAATGCCCTGTGAAATCGTAAAGGTACTCATTGGAATTACATATATACCCATGCTGGTTGAGATAAATATCTCTGTAAAAGACAACTTTTCCCATTTTTTTTATACAAAGTTGTCATTTTACAGAGATATTTCTCTCACCCAGCATGAGTATATATAAAAATACACCACAAAACACATTTCCCTACTTCTCCTGAGTACGGCGATACCACATGTGTGACACTTTTTTGCAGCCTAGGTGCACAAAGGGGCCCAAATTCCAATGAGTATCTTTAGGATTTCACAGGGCATTTTTTACGCATTTGGATTCCAAACTACAGTACTTCTCACGCTTTAGAGCCCCTAAAATGCCAGGGCAGTATAAATACCCCACAAGTGACCCCATTTTGGAAAGAAGACACCCCAAGGTATTCCGTGAGGGGCATGGCGAGTTCCTAGAATATTTTTTTTTTGGCACAAGTTAGCAGAAAATAATTTTTATTTTAAATTTTTTCTTACAAAGTCTCATATTCCACTAACTTGTGACAAAAAATAAAATTTTACATGAACTTACCATGCCCCTCACGAAATACCTTGGGGTGTCTTCTTTCCAAAATGGGGTCACTTGTGGGGTATTTATACTGCCCTGGCATTTTAGGGGACCTAAAGCGTGAGAAGTAGTTTGGAATCCAAATGCGTAAAAAAATGCCCTGTGAAATCGTAAAGGTACTCATTGGAATTTGGGCCCCTTTGTGCAACTAGGCTGCAAAAAAGTGTGACACATGTGGTATCGCCGTACTCAGGAGAAGTAGGGCAATGTGTTTTGGGGTGTATTTTTATATATACTCATGCTGGGTGAGAGAAATATCTCTGTAAAATGACAACTTTGTATAAAAAAAATGGGAAAAGTTGTCTTTTACAGAGATATTTATCTCACCCAGCATGGGTATATATGTAATTCCAATGAGTACCTTTACGATTTCACAGGGCATTTTTTACGCATTTGGATTCCAAACTACTTCTCACGCTTTTTAACATACAGTACAGACCAAAAGTTTGGACACACCTTCTCATTCAAAGAGTTTTCTTTATTTTCATGACTATGAAGGCATCAAAACTATGAATTAACACATGTGGAATTATATACATAACAAACAAGTGTGAAACAACTGAAAATATGTCATATTCTAGGTTCTTCAAAGTAGCCACCTTTTGCTTTGATTACTGCTTTGCACACTCTTGGCATTCTCTTGATGAGCTTCAAGAGGTAGTCCCCTGAAATGATCTTCCAACAGTCTTGAAGGAGTTTCCAGAGATGCTTAGCACTTGTTGGCCCTTTTGCCTTCACTCTGAGGTCCAGCTCACCCAAAACCATCTCGATTGGGTTCAGGTCCTGTCACTGTGGAGGCCAGGTCATCTGGTGCAGCACCCCATCACTCTCCTTCATGGTCAAATAGCCCTTACTTTCAAAGTTTTCCCAATTTTTCGGCTGACTGACTGACCTTCATTTCTTAAAGTAATGATGGCCACTCGTTTTTCTTTACTTAGCTGCTTTTTTCTTGCCATAATACCAATTCTAACAGGCTATTCAGTAGGACTATCAGCTGTGTATCCACCTGACTTCTCCTCAACGCAACTGATGGTCCCAACCCCATTTATAAGGCAAGAAATCCCACTTATTAAACCTGACAGGGCACACCTGTGAAGTGAAAAACATTTCAGGGGACTACCTCTTGAAGCTCATCAAGAAAATGCCAAGAGTGTGCAAAGCAGTAATCAAAGCAAAAGGTGGCTACTTTGAAGAACCTAGAATATGACATATTTTCAGTTGTTTCACACTTTGTTTGTTATGTATACAGGGAGTGCAGAATTATTAGGCAAGTTGTATTTTTGAGGATTGATTTTATTATTGAACAACAACCATGTTCTCAATGAACCCAAAAAAACTCATTAATATCAAAGCTGAATATTTTTGGAAGTAGTTTTTAGTTTGTTTTTAGTTTTAGCTATTTTAGGGGGATATCTGTGTGTGCAGGTGACTATTACTGTGCATAATTATTAGGCAACTTAACAAAAAACAAATATATACCCATTTCAATTATTTATTTTTACCAGTGCAACCAATATAACATCTCAACATTCACTAATATACATTTCTGACATTTAAAAACAAAACAAAAACAAATCAGTGACCAATATAGCCACCTTTATTTGCAAGGACACTCAAAAGCCTGCCATCCATGGATTCTGTCAGTGTTTTGATCTGTTCACCATCAACATTGCGTGCAGCAGCAACCACAGCCTCCCAGACACTGTTCAGAGAGGTGTACTGTTTTCCCTCCTTGTAAATCTCACATTTGATGATGGACCACAGGATCTCAATGGGGTTCAGATCAGGTGAACAAGGAGGCCATGTCATTAGATTTTCTTCTTTTATACCCTTTCTTGCCAGCGACGCTGTGGAGTACTTGGACGCGTGTGATGGAGCATTGTCCTGCATGAAAATCATGTTTTTCTTGAAGGATGCAGACTTCTTCCTGTACCACTGCTTGAAGAAGGTGTCTTCCAGAAACTGGCAGTAGGACTGGGAGTTGAGCTTGACTCCATCCTCAACCCGAAAAGGCCCCACAAGCTCATCTTTGATGATACCAGCCCAAACCAGTACTCCACCTCCACCTTGCTGGCGTCTGAGTCGGACTGGAGCTCTCTGCCCTTTACCAATCCAGCCACGGGCCCATCCATCTGGACCATCAAGACTCACTCTCATTTCATCAGTCCATAAAACCTTAGAAAAATCAGTCTTGAGATATTTCTTGGCCCAGTCTTGACGTTTCAGCTTGTGTGTCTTGTTCAGTGGTGGTCGTCTTTCAGCCTTTCTTACCTTGGCCATGTCTCTGAGTATTGCACACCTTGTGCTTTTGGGCACTCCAGTGATGTTGCAGCTCTGAAATATGGCCAAACTAGTGGCAAGTGGCATCTTGGCAGCTGCACGCTTGACTTTTCTCAGTTCATGGGCAGTTATTTTGCGCCTTGGTTTTTCCACACGCTTCTTGCGACCCTGTTGACTATTTTGAATGAAACGCTTGATTGTTCGATGATCACGCTTTGGAAGCTTTGCAATTTTTAGAGTGCTGCATCCCTCTGCAAGATATCTCACTATTTTAGACTTTTCTGAGCGTGTCAAGTCCTTCTTTTGACCCATTTTGCCAAAGGAAAGGAAGTTGCCTAATAATTATGCACACCTAATATAGGGTGTTGATGTCATTAGACCACACCCCTTCTCATTACAGAGATGCATATCACCTAATATGCTTAATTGGTAGTAGGCTTTCGAGCCTATACAGCTTGGAGTAAGACAACATGCATAAAGAGGATGATGTGGTCAAAATACTCATTTGCCTAATAATTCTGCACGCAGTGTATAATTCCACATGTGTTAATTCATAGTTTTGATGCCTTCAGTGTGAATCTACAATTTTCATAGTCATTAAAATAAAGAAAACTCTTTGAATGAGAAGGTGTGTCCAAACTTTTGGTCTGTTCTGTATATCCCATGCTGGGTGAGATAAATATCTCTGTAAAAGACAACTTTTACCCTTTTTTTATACAAAGTTGTCATTTTACTGAGATATTTCTCTCACCCAGCATGGGTATATGTAAAAAGACACCCCAAAACACATTGCGCTACTTCTCCTGAGTACGGCGATACCACATGTGTGACACTTTTTTGCAGCCAAGATGCACAAATGGGCCGAAAGTCCAACGAGTACCTTTTAGGAGGGCATTTTTAGGCATTTGGATTCCAGACTTCTTCTCACGCTTTAGGGCCCCTAAAATGCCAGGGCAGTATAAATACCCCACGTGACCCCATTTTGGAAAAAAGACACCCCAAGGTATTCCGTGAGGGGCATGGCGAGTTCCTAGAATTATTATTTTTTTTGCAAAAGTTTGCGGAAAATGATTTTTTTTATTTTTTTTCTCTTACAAAGTCTCATATTCCACTAACTTGTGACAAAAAATAAAATTTTACATAAACTCGCCATGCCCCTCACGAAATACCTTGGGGTGTCTTCTTTCCAAAATGGGGTCACTTGTGGGGTATTTATACTTCCTTGGTATTTTAGGGGCCCTAAAGCGTGAGAAGTAGTTTGGAATCCAAATGCGTAAAAAATGCCCTGTGAAATCCTAAAAGTACTCATTGGAATTTGGGCCCCTTTGCGCACCTAGGCTGCAAAAAAGTGTCACACATGTGGTATCGCCATACTCAGGAGAAGTAGGGCAATGTGTTTTGGGGTGTCTTTTTACATATACCCATGCTGGGTGAGATAAATATCTCTGTAAATGACAACTTTTCCCATTTTTTTATACAAAGTTGTCAATTTACAGAGATATTTCTCTCATGTGACCCCATTTTGGAAAGAAGACACACCAAGGTATTCCGTGAGGGGCATGGCGAGTTCATAGAAGATATTTTTTTTTGGCACAAGTTAGCGGAAATTGATTTTTTTTTGTTTTTTCTCACAAAGTCTCCCTTTCCGCTAACTTATGACAAAAAGTTCAATCTTTCATGGACTCAATATGCCCCTCAGCGAATACCTTGGGGTGTCTTCTTTCCAAAATGGGGTTATTTGTGGGGTGTTTGTACTGCCCTGGCATTTGAGGGTCTCCGCAATCATTACATGTATGGCCAGCATTAGGAGTTTCTGCTATTCTCCTTAGGCCTCATGCACACGACCGTTGTTTGGGTCCGCATCCGAGCGGCTCAGATGCGGACCCATTCATTTCAACGGGGCCGCAAAAGATGCAAACAGCTGTCCGCATCCGTGGCTCCGTTCCGCGGCCCCGCTAAAAATATATAACATGTCCTATTCTTGTCCGCGCTTTGCGGACAAGAATAGGCATTTATATTGTCGGCGCCCGTTCCGCAAATTGCGGAAGTCAACACGGACGCCTTCTGTTTTTTGCGCATCCGCAGTTTGTGGACCGCCAAAAACGGCACGGTCGTGTGCATGAGGCCTTATATTGAGCATACGGGAAATGAGATTTTTTTTTTCCGTTCAGCCTCTGGGCTGAAAGAAAAAATGAACGCACAGATTTCTTCATTCGCATCGATCAATGTGGATAAAAAAATCTCTGCCAAAAAATGTGCAAAAAAAAAAAAGCTGCGATCGCTAATAAAGATCCAAAAAGCTCAAAAGTGATCTTTATAGCGCCGCAGCGATTTTACGGTGTTTTTGCAGTGATCAGAAAAAAATAACATTTCTGTCACTACGGTGGGGCGGACTGAACGCAAGTGTGCGCACAAGATCAGGCCTGATCGGGCGAACACTGCGTTTTTTGTAGAGCCTAAGGTGACCCTAATGTACTGATATAGATCTGATTGCGATCAGTCTTGATCACTTACAGATACTATATAGTACTAGTGCTGATTAGCGACAGCGATGACGCTAATCAGCGACTAATCAGCGACTAACTACCTAACAAGTGGCTAACTAACTGGCGGTGATAAGGGACCCTTAGGCCCCATTCACACGTCCGCAATTCTGTTCTGCATTTTGCGGAACGGAATTGCAGACCCATTCATTTCTATGGGGACAGACTTTGTCCCACTCGGATCCGGAATTGCGGATCTGCACTTCCGGGTCCACACTTCCGTTCCGCAAAAATATAGAACATGTCCTATTTTTGTCCGCAATTGCGGACAAGAAAAGGCATTTTCTATATAGTTCTGGCAATGTGCGGATCCACAAAATGCGGAAAGCACATTGCCGTGTCCGTTTTTTGCGGATCCGCGGATTCTTGGATCCGCAAAACACATACGGACGTCTGAATGGAGCCTTACAGGGGGGTGATCAATGACAGGGCGGTGATCAAGGAGTCTATATGGGGTGATCAGGGGTTAATAAGGGGTTAATAAGTGACAGGGGGGATGTAGTGTAGTGTGGTGCTTGGTGCTACTTACAGAGCTGCCTGTGTCCTCTGGTGGTCGATCCAAGCAAAAGGGACCACCAGAGGACCAGGTAGCAGGTATATCAGACGCTGTTAACAAAACAGCGTCTGATATACCTTTCTGGGGTTAAAAAAATCACATCTACAGCCTGCCAGCGAATGATCGCAGCTGGCAGGCTGTAGATCAACTTGTTTACCTTGCGATCCTGTGAATGCGCGCTCATGTGTGCGCGCATTCACAGGAAATCTCGCGTCTCGCAAGATCACGCGCTGATGCTTCAAGGAGGAATAACCCGGCCACCCGCAGGACGCATCCCTGCGTTAGGCGGGCGGGACCTGGTTAATTTGCTCTAGTACCTGACATTTTAATTGTGACATTGTGTGTCCACATTTATCAAAAGGGTGTGGTAATGGTAGCAGCAAATTCTTTGTTCTTATGGTGGACTTGTGTTTCCCTATCCTGTCCCTGACTGCCTGTATCGTTTCACCTATATATGGTAGACCACAAAGGCACTTTATCATATAAATTACATTTGTGGACTCGCATGTAAAGAAGCCCCTTACTTTAAAAGGCTTGTCCCTGCGTGGATTGTAAAATTCTGTACCCTTGATAATATTGGAACATTGGAAACAGTGGAGGCAGGGGAAAGTCCCCCTCCTCACTGTTCCAAATGTGCTCTGTCTCATGGTCTCTCTGGGACTGCCCAAATCTGCACGTACTAATTTATCACGGAAACAGTTTTTTTATTTTTTTATTACAGATCAGGGGAAGGCTCTTAAAATCCTCCAACCCTGGATATGCTTCAGTCAATAATATTTGCCCATGTTTTTTCACTATTTTGTCAAAACCTGTGTTGAATGGATGGAATTTCCGCACAAATGGGATCCTTTGTTTTTTTACCCTTGCCACAGTTGGGGACTGTAAATCTGATTTCACTTTTTCCAGGACTGATCTGGGGTATCCCCTCTCAATAAATCTATCAGTCATTTCATCCATCCTATCAGTTTGTTTTTCAGGATCAGTGACTATACGTTTAATACGTTGGAATTGGGACTTGGGTATCGCCTTTTTCAGCGAGTGGGGATGGGCACTAGTATAATGAAGAATACTATTCCTATCTGTATCCTTCCTGTATAAGTCCGTGGAGAGGTGGCCGTACAAATTTTTCATAACCATTGCATCCAAGAAGCTCACTCTGGACTCATCTGCCGTAATAGTAAATCTAAAACCCTCACATGCTTCGTTAAGATGTTCAAAGAACGCTAATAGGGCCTCATGTGGCCCCGCCCACACGCAAAAAATGTCGTCAATAAATATTTTCTATGTTAAAATATTTTTTTGGTAATACTCAGTATTATATACGTATGATTTTTCAAAAGACGACATAAATGCGTTAGCATAGGGCGGGGCCACATTCAACCCCATCGCGGTCCCACGGCGCTGCAAATAGTAAGTGTCTTCAAACATGAAATAGTTTTCAAATAACACCAAACGTAACAACTGTATAAAAAAAATTTGCTGTTCATCAGGATAATCGCTGGTTCGCAACAAGTCAGTCACTGCTTTAATCCCTAATTCATGATCAATCGATGTATATAGACTTACAACATCAATAGTTACTAGCCAGCTGTCTGAAGGAATCTGCAATTGTCCTCAAAAAGTCAGATGTATCCAAAAGGAACGATCGTGTGTTCCTAATCATCGGGGCTAGGGTTTTCTCCAATACAAAGGAGATAATATAGAATCCATTGAAGAAACAATGGGAAGGCGGGGGGGTTCAATAGTGTTTTATGTACTTTAGGTAGTACATACAGAACCGGAGTAACCGGTGATTGGTTAATAAGAAAGTTTCTCAAACGTTCATCTATAATGCCCATGTCTCTGTAATGATCCACCAAGGTGATGATCTTCTCTTTAATAGAGAAGACCGGATCTCTTTGTAATATCTCATAGGTATTGGTATCTGACAATTGGCGCATTACTTCATTGATATACTGTAGCTACTTCTGCCCATGATCACTATAGAACCCCCTTTATCCGCTGGCTTCAAGACCAGGGATTTATCCTCCATTAATGATTTAATTGCCATTTTCTCCTGTGTAGTTATGTTATGTGTCATCTGTAGCTCACCCCGTTTAATAGAATGCAACAGTGTGTCAGGCTCTCTGGAAACAAACTGTACATATGTTTTCACTGGATGATATAGTTTTGGTGGCATAAATGTACTTTTTAAACTGAGGCCCAGTAAGATTCAGATGCCCTTCAACCGCAGTGCTTTTCCCCTTTGGTATTATATCTCTTGCTACAGTTTCAGCAAAGTGGGCTTTCAGTCTGATCCTACGGAAAAACTGCTGCAAGTCTATATCAAGCTGAAAGGTATCAAAAGCAGAGGTCGGACTAAATGTCAGGCCTTTCTGCAATACTCTCATCTGCTCTGGCTTTAAGTTCTTAGATGACAGATTTATAACAAGGGAGTTTGTCCTACCTGGGAGCGAGTCTATACCGGCTGGTTGGATCTCATCACGGATGTTCTGCCGGTGTTTGCGGCCCGCCCTGCGCCTCCTCCTGTTGGATGCCGGCCGCCTTTCCCGCAAAAAAAAGACACACAGGGTTCCTGTGAGTCGGCAGATTCGTTCCCAGAGCTGGAGGAATAGAATCCCGATCTGTAAGAGCCTCTGTATCCAGAACGGACTTGCACTCTGGTGTTTTGCCATCTGTAGACCCTATTGAAACCCGTAAAAACTTTTTCCTCTTCTTCTCCTTGGTTCCTTTCTTGTAGGTAGCAATACGGGCATCCACAGTTTCCTTCAATTTCTCAAAATCCTCAGTTGTTAACGAGTCTTTCAGTTGTGTTTCGGTACTACTTAGTTTTTCTTTAATCTCTGTTATGGATCTCTGTATCCTCTCAATGGTTAACAACATTAGATCTCTGGAACATTTATTAATAAATCTCTCAAAGTCCTTGCGGTAATCAGTATCATCCCCAAAGAAAGAAAGAAAGTTGGGCGCAAATGCACCCGTAAACCCCTGGGAATCCTATTTAATCTACAGTACATAGGATGTCAATCTCCTCAATTCCCTTTCCCAGTTCCTCTTCTTATATTCGCTGGATGCAATATCTAGGAAACCCTTTGGGGTTGTCACCTGTGAAAGGATCCTTGTGGCTTCTTCGTCATCAAAACTCAAAGTCGACGGTATAGTTGTCATCTGTAGGGTCGGTGCATGAGCTCAAAGTAAGCGTCCAATAATTAGAATCTGCCGACACTCGACCAAGGCGTACGCGCTGCAACGGGAAGGAGTATAGCTCCGCATGCAAGTCAAAGAAAATCCTGGCAGTCGGCAGTTGCAATTTAAAGTGCTCTTTATTTTTCTGTCATAATATTATATCTTATGACGCGTTTCGGTTAACCAATGCTCCTGCGGTTTTTCAAGACTTTGTCCATGACATCTTTCATCATCTGGTGGGGAGGTTTGTAGTTGTATACATTGATGACATACTAATTTATTCGCCTAATATGGAGACTCATCAGGATCATGTGAGACAGGTGATACAGATCCTAAGAGAGAATAAGTTGTATGCTAAGATGGAAAAGTGTGTACCTGTATTTGCTATACAGGAAGTGCAATATCTGAGTTACCTGCTCTCATCCTCAGGTTTTCATATGGATCCAGAAAATCTCCGTGCAGTGTTGGACTGGGATCGACCCGAAAATCTGAAGGTGCTTATGCGGTTTTTCACTTTTTGACTCCTTGATGAGACCTAGCTGTAGCATTAGCTGCACTTCCTCCGCGATGGCTTGTCGCCGAGCCTCGGGTACCCGGTATGGTTTTAACCTGACTTTTGCCTGAGTCTCAGTGATAATGTCATGTCGGATTTTGGAAGTGCGTCCAGGAAGATCCGAGAACACATCCGTGTTCCGACTAACAAACTCCCTAGCTTCCTGAGCCTGTTTAGAGGAGAGGCTGTCAGCAATTTTCACTGTGGCAGCCGCTTCCCTTGCTTCAGACAGAGAGACCGAATCTGTTTCCCCTAGAAACCCTGAACATGGGCTGTCTTCCGTACAGGTTTCCCTAACCTTTCCAAGGTTTGATCAGATTTACATGGTACATCTGCTCCTCGGCTTATGTAACTTGTAATCTACCTCTCCAATTTTTTCAAGTACCTCGTAGGGCCTCTGCCACCTAACTAGGAACTTACTGTCTACGTTTGATACCAGGGGAAGTCTCTCCCAATTATTAACTCATACGGTAACTTTGTGGCAGTGGCCACCTCATGCGTCCACCTGCCGGCCACCGTTGACAGAGAGACCAGGGTGGTGGGATAGTCCTTTAAGTCCCCAAGAGTGCGGACAACGCCGACTAGGGCAGCTCTTACCAGGGACACCAGGCTCCCTGAATCCAGCAGTGCCATCGACAGAGTGTCCCCCACTTCCACCTGGCACAGGTGACTATTGTCTACAATCTCGAAGGTACCTGTGGCACACAGCTTCCTGGCATACAATGAGTGGCGGTAGCCATAATTGGTATCCATGGGTTCACCCCGATGGGGACAGTCGGCTCTTATGTGTCCAGGCTCGTGACACCGCCAGCAGACCACCGGGGCTGGGTCTGCAGGTGGTAGATCCCGGGCGGGTTTAGCTGGCACCAGCCGCCGGATTTGGAGTGGCCGGGGTTTGACTGAACCCCTCCCTAAAGAGCCCCCCTGAAGATTTCTGATGGCCTGCTAGCGCTCTACCAGGTCGACCATCTCCAAGGCATTATCCGGGGACACCTGGCTGATCCAGTGCTGGAGAGGGTACGGCAAAGCCCTCCAAAACACATCCGCCAACAGCCGATCCAACATAGCAGTGGAAGTCAACATGTCAGGCTGCAGCCATTTTTGCAATCGGTGCAGCAGATCATAATATTGTGGTCTGCTGGGTTCAGCCGGGTTAAATTCCCACTGATGCACCCGCTGGGCCCGGACTAATACATTCACCCCGAGTATCACCAAGATCTTACCTTTTACTGTCGGGTAGTCGGCCACTTGATAATTGGGGAGATCAAAAAATACCTGCTGGGGACCAGACGCCAGGAACGGAGCGACGACCTCAGCCCACTGGTCTTGGGGTAACTTTTCACTCACAGCCACCTCTTCGAAGACCACTAGATAGGTCTCGACATCATCCGAGGGGGTCATCTTAGGAATTGCCGCGCGGACAGCTTTCCGGGCATCGTGGACGTTCTAGGACGCTCCTGCCGCTTGCAATGCCATTACATGTTGTAATAGCAGCTGGTTAGCCTCCACGAGGGCTTTCACAACAGCCTCCCATTTGTCAGGGGCCTCGGGTCGCAACCTTGCCAGGTTAAGACATGCTCTTGTTCCCGGGAAAACAAAAACTTTTCGGCCTTCATACCTGCCTCACTGCGTTTGCCCACATCTGACATCAAATGTGGGGATTTGCTCTGGTAGGCAGATTAGCGGACGCAGTACAGTGCAGTGTTTATTCACACATAAACAAAAATGACAGTTTGTGGTCTTGGTGTTCATTCACACCATGGCAAGTCCACAGAACAAAAAGCATTCACCTTGTCAGCGGTTTTGGCAGTAGCAGTCCCCAACAGGCTTTAGGGCCTGCTTCCCAGCAATACGGCTCTCAGCCCTTTAGTACAGCACACATCATGCAGATCCCAAACCACAGAGACTCCACAGATATTCACTGTGAAATGGAGGATAATTCACGCCCAGCTGAGACTGCTGGCTGGGTTTTATATAGCTAACTAAAACCCGGCCTGGAACATGGGGAACAGCCACCCACCCTGCACTTTGGCTGCTCCCAGTAAGAGCCGGCCCGGATCGGCTTTACAGCCACACTAAATAACCAATAGTGTCAGTCAGCACTAGCTGCCGCTGACACTTAAAATTACCGTCTCTTACCTCACTGAGGCCAGGAACCTCGGTGACACATATCTTTCGTCAATGACGGCAACCTTGCGCTTTCCTACAGTGGATACACATACCGGACCGCATCATCAGATCATCGCTGAATTGTCCAGGATCTCTGTGCTGTAGCGTTTACAAAGAACTACACAAACTGAGCCCCATTATGTCATCAGAAGAAGCCCAAACCAGTGCACTTTCACTACATAGTAGGGCATCCGGACATAATCTCCCCTGTGCATGCACACAGGTCACGTCCGCGTAATCTTAAAAAAGGATGATTCCCTATCAGACTGATCTAGTATCTAAAGTTGTATTCAAAAAAGATTTCTCATTTGTCTTACATTTAATAAAACAAAGGCAACCGTAGTGTGCACATAGAGAAATTACTCTATTAGCCACTCTAAATCGTTTTTCAGCCCTGTGATCCATAATGATCACAATTTCGTATGGTTTGTATGTGCACCTCTTCACCATTACCTAAAAAAATAACTAAAATAAGAAAGAGTTAAAATGTGATCATAAAAGCAATCACATATACTAGAACAAGAAAAAATGGGCCTCATAATATAGAACCACAATATCAATAATGCACATTAAGGCCACCAAGACTGAAAGTCACCAACTCATTGATCTACCATAGCTCTCTTTGTTTTAATAGTCTCTCTATCACCTCCCCTACATAATTATAATTCTAAATCCCAGTTGGTGATGGCCACATTCAATAAAGTGTTTGGGGATATGGAGATCCATTATTTTCTTCCTAATGGATAACTTGTGGTTGTTTAATCGAATCCTGCTATCATTAGTGGTCACACCAATGTAGTATAAACTACATGAACATTATATAAGATATATTACAAATTCTGAACGATACGTATATCTCCTCAAACAAATATTTCTTCCCTGCATGTAGATGTGTAAAGCTATTGTATCTCATTAAATGATTGCACTCCAAATATAGGAAATGTCTTGAAGAACCATTTGTGTATTTCGCTTACTACTTCCTATATCAGATTTTACTAAAGCTTCAAATTTTTTCCTCTGCTGTAGGCCACCACTGGGATTCCTTCATTGAGAACTGTAGCTTTACTTACAAGGATCCAGTTGCCTAATACGATCTTAACAATTTTCCTACTCAATGGGGGAGATTTATTAGTCTTAATCGCAAGTCAAAAAGCTGTGGATCAGAAACAATATGTCTGACCCACAAGATCTAACTCTAAGGTAGAGATTCCACCATATTCTTTTGTTCGAACATACCTTTGTAAACTGTAACTCTGGAAAAACACTATTCAGTTCACAATTTTTTTTTTTACATGGTTGTATCACCTGTACAGACGGCAAAATTTTTTATTTATATAACAAAACCATGTCAAGACATATTTGTATCACATTGACCTGTAAACATATCGATCTTCAAACTTGACTATAAAGATGTTATCGTATGTTGGCGCTAGGGTTGAGTGGTAAACCAGTTTCAGCTATATAAGGCGGTATTAAGAAACAGCGATATGGCGATATCGCTGTTTCTTAATAACCGCGGTATTTAGTGACATCATAGAAGCAGTCACATGTGCGCTGACAGCTTATAAATCTGTGTCTACTAGTCACTGCATCCTGCATAACAGTACTCACAACCATATTAATGCCCGCGACGGCCGCCCCGGCTCCTCCTAGCTCCCCATATTCATGTCTCCGCCCACCGACATCGGAATTGGATAACAGCAGAGGCGAACGCAACAGCCAGGCGGGAAAAGTCTCTCCCACTCCCACACACAGAGTTTGGCCTGTGAGGAGTGAGAGAGACGAGACCTTAAACATAGAATAGAACCGGCCCGGATGTCATACATAAAGGTCCTATGTCTGTCTGTCTTCTGTGGCCTCGTCCTTCCTTTCCTCCTACCTGCAACCTGCACACTGATCTATAATAATAGCAGGCATTATAGAATAATGAGTCCTCCATACATGAGCAACATGACATTATTATACTGAGGGGGGGGGACACTTGTTTATACAGTATAATGTCTCCTTGTGGCCCCCATACAGTATAACATAGAAACATAGAATGTGTCGGCAGATAAGAATCATTTGGCCCATCTAGTCTGCCCAATATACTGAGTACTATGGATAGCCCCTGGACCTATCTTATATGAAGGATGGCCTTATGCCTATCCCATGCATGCTTAAACTCCTTCACTGTATTTGCAGCTACCACTTCTGCAGGAAGGCTATTCCATGCATCCACTACTCTCAGTAAAGTAATACTTCCTAATATTACTTTTAAACCTTTGCACCTCTAATTTAAAACTATGTCCTCTTGTAGAAGTTTTTCTTCTTTTAAATATTCTCTCCTCTTTTACCGTGTTGATTCTCTTTATGTATTTAAAAGTTTCTATCATATCCCCTCTGTCTCGTCTTTCTTCCAAGCTATACATGTTAAGGTCCTTTAATCTTTCCTGGTAAGTTTTATCCTTCAATCCATGTACTAGTTTAGTAGCTTTTCTCTGAACTCTCTCCAAAGTATCAATATCCTTCTGGAGATATGGTCTCCGGTACTGAGCACAATACTCCAAATGAGGTCTCACTAGTGCTCTGTAGAGCGGTATGAGCACCTCCCTCTTTCTACTGGTGATGCCTCTCCCTATACACCCAAGCATTCTGCTAGCATTTCCTGCTGCTCTATGACATTGTCTGCCTACCCTTTTTTTTTTTTTTTTTTAAATAAATTTTATTGAGCGAATCAATACATTACAATAATAGAACAGTGGAGGAATGACAAGTCTCCACTACTCTTGCATAGGTCAAAAAACAGTATACAGGTCTATCAAGCACATAACATATAATGCAGTATATCCACTGAGGCAAGTCAATCATAAGAAGACAATTGGAGAAGGAGGATAAAAGTCTTCGTCATTGGTGTTGTAGCACTGCCGTATATCACATCCGAGACGGGCCAAAGTGGGGATAGTAGTACATTCTGTTGAATTTATGGAAGAGGAGGTAGTAGGAATGGAGAGGGAAGGTAGGAGCAGCGACCCCGCAAAAATAGGGTCACTGGGATTCTAGTATCTGCAGGCCAATTAATCTAGTAACCTCTAAAGGAGATCCATTGATTCCAGGTTTTTTTAAATTTGTGGTGAGATCTCAATTCCCATGAGGATAGCTCTTCTAAACGGTATATCTGGTCAATTTTCTGGAACCATTGTTCCATGGAAGGAACATCGGTGGATAGCCATATTAGTGGGATCAATAATTTAGCAGCATTCACTAGGTGTTTAAAAAGTGCCAAATTGGGAGGAGAAGGGTCACGAGGGAAAAGATTCAGGAGGGCAACTTCTGGTGTTGGGGTGATAGTGGAACCACATATCTTATTGCATGTTTGAAAAATCTTCTCCCACCACCGTTGTAATATCGGGCACGTCCACCATATGTGGAGGAAAGTACCTCTCTGCTTTGAGCATCTCCAACATGTGTCGGATGCCAAAGTTGAGTAAAAACAAGTCTTGTCAGGGGTTTTGTACCAACGTGTGATAATTTTATAGTTATTCTCCTGAATTTTAACACATCTCGAAGCCCTATGTGAAGAGTTAAAAATATTGAGATTGTCCTCCGAGGATAGACATCTATCTAGATCTTTTTCCCATAATCTAATAAAAGCTGGCGTAAGAGCGATAGGAGGAGTCCTCAACCTATTATACCATTGTGAGATCAATTTATGTGGGGTAGAACTTAGAGAAATAATGTACTCAAACCAAGTTATAGGGCGTAACAATGTGTGCAGGTGGGCGTTTTGAAATATGTATGCCCTTAGAAAATGGAGCCCATTAAAGCTGGATTGAGGTACTTTCAGAAGTTCACACATTTCATTTATAGAAATCAGCTGGCCATTATTGTAAAGATCTACCAATCTCGTCTTAGAGTGGCTAATCTCGATAGGAAGGCTGCTAAGTGGAATACGTCTTCTACTCTAAGAATAGGAGACGGGAGTGGGGAGTTTAGGGGTGAATTTTGTAAAGCGTTCCATGCATATAGAGTAGCTTTCATAACCGGGGTGATGTTTGGATGGAGAGGCAACGGGGACATGCGTCCTAATAGAGCCGCTCTGAAAGGTAGTCCAAGTAAGAATTCCTCCATCGGGACTTTTTCCTATTCCATATGAAGAATCGGAACATGGATCTAAGTTTAGAGTAATACGTAGAGGGAACGGGAATTGGTAAGGTCTGTTGGAGATAGGCAAGTTTAGGAATAATGAGAGAAAGCAGGATATTTTTCCTTCCAAACCACGAGAGTGTAGGGACATCCAGGGAAGCTAAGTCATCAGCCAATGTATTCTGGAGAGGGATGTAGTTTAAGTTAAAGAGTTGGTTTGGGTCTGTGCTCATTTTTACACCTAGGTAGGTTAGAAAAGGGGAGGACCAATTAAAAGGTGAACATGATTCTAGTTGATTCCTCAAGGACTTTTTAAGACCAATGGAAATTATCAGTGATTTGTTGTGATTCACCTTGAAATTGGAAAGTAACCCGTACGTTTCTAGGTGGCCACAAATCTTTGGAAGATCTGTTTCGGGATTGCTCACCATTAAAAGCAAGTCGTCCGCGAAAGCAGCAATTTTGTGCTGTTGGTCACCGAGAGTTATTCCCTGGATGTCCCTATCCATCCGGATGGTCTGCAGAAGAGGTTCTAGGGCGAGAACAAAAAGGAGGGGGGATAGGGGGCAACCCTGGCCAGTACCATTACTTATCTTAAAGGGATCAGACAGGGTATCATTTACCCAGACTGATGTTGAGGCATGAAAGTACATAGCTTCAATTGCTTGTATAAAGGTAGAAGGGAAATTGCGAGAATGCAACGCTGAGTACATAAAGGACCAGTTGACTCTGTCGAAGGCCTTCTCCGCGTCTGTGCTGAGAAGGACTAAGGGGAGGCCTTTTCTTTTGACATAGTGAATAATATTGAGTATTCGGGCCGTGTTATCTTTCCCCTCTCTCTGCTTAACAAAACCCACTTGATCCCTGTGGATTAGTGAGGGGAGGAGCTTCGCCAATCTGTTTGCAAGCATCTTGGCCAAGAGTTTTAAATCTATATTAAGAAGGGAAATGGGTCTGTAGTTAGGGCATAAAGAGTGATCTTTACTTTCCTTGGGAATTAATGTGATGTGGGCTCTAGTCATATCGATAGATAATGGCACACCCTGCAGAGTATTATTATAAACTGGGAGAAGGTGTGGGATCGTACTTAATGAAAAGACGCGTAGTAGGGTATAGGGAGCCCGTCAGGACCTGGGCATTTCCCCCTGGGGGAATTTTTAATGGCATCAAGAAGCTCATCAGAGGAGAAGGGGGAAGATAAGTGGTTTTTGTCCCGTTCTGTGAGTGAAGAGTGGGCCAATTTATCTAAATATGAACTAGTGGGTGGCGTAAGTTCTGTGTTACCCGAGAGAGATTGTGGTGAATTGAGGTTATAAAGGGATTCATAGTAATCCCTAAATAGGGAAGCTATTTTACTCGATTCAAAGGTTAATTCACCCTCTGGGGTTTTCAGTTTATGAACATAGTTATTTAGCTTCCGACGTTTGAGCCTGGACATCATATAGCGGGAAGCTTTATTCCCATGAGCAAATATTTTGTATTGAGAGTGTAAAAAGAGCTTGGCAGATGCCACATTCATGATGTTTTTGAGGGAGGCCCTACATGAGGACAATTCCTGTAGGTGTGATTCTAACAGAGATCTTTTATGAGCACTTTCCAGGAAAATGATTTTTTCATGAAGGGAATCTGTTTTTGTCTCTATTTTTTAAAGTGAGCACCGAGGCTGATACAGTGGCCCCTTATAAATGCTTTATGGGCATCCCAAATTGTTTGGGGTGTTACCTCAGGGGTGCAATTTGTAGTAAAGTATTCTTCTAAAAGGCGTTTCAGCTTAGATTTGATATCTGGTGAGCTAGTGTTCATTGAATCGCCAGTGGCTAGTGGGTCTATGATTAAGGGGGGATTTCATATGGAGATATATGGGGGCATGATCGGATAGGATTATGGATCCCATTTCAGCCCTGGAACACAACTGGAGATGTTCCTTTGAGACAAATAAATAGTCTAAGCGTTGATATGACCTGTGCAGTGATGAGTAAAAGGTATAATCTCTAGAATATGGGTGCATGGTACGCCAGACATCAATCAGGTGGGCTTTGGCCAAAGTTCGCAGCAGGGAGCGAATGCCCTTTTGGGATTGAAACGATTTATGGGAGGAGGAGTCGATGAGGGGGTTTAAGACAAGATTCAGGTCTCCTCCTAACACTGTAATACCTTCTCTAAAAGATTCCAATTTTAGTAAAACTGATGTTAGCCAGGGTATCTGGCGATTATTTGGGGTGTATATATTCACAAAGGTATAAAAGGTGTTGACCTATCCTACCTTTAATCATTATAAAACCACCATCTGGGTCACATAATTGATCATGTAAAATAAAGGGAACCTTGCTCTGAAAGCCAATGCTCACTCCATTAGAGTTTGATGTGGGGGAGCCACAATGATACCATGTAGGGTAAAATGAAAAGGATAGGTTAGGGAAGTGGTGGGTCTTGAAGTGTGTTTCCTGCAGGAAAACTATATTCGCTTTATCTTTCCTCAATATCCTAAAAATCTGGCTCCGCTTAGATGGTGAGTTGCAACCCTTAACATTAGAAGAGGCAATTCTAACAGCCATCATAGGGATGAAGAGGAGAGGTAAATTGCTGAGTTATGCAAGTATGAGAGCTTGTTACATCAGTGAACTGTACAGGGTACTTAACGTCTAGACGGATTGATAGAAATGAAGGTCGTAATCTCGGTGATGAGATGACCCGTCTCGGATCAATACACCGCTGAATATTGAGAGACCTTGAGGAAAAACAGTAAAACAAACACAAAATGAATAATAAAATAACGTGATCAAACACAACATAGGAGTCCTGAGGGACCTGGAGAGAGGGGGGAAGTGGCATTTGCCAATTATGGACCCGGCTCTCTATTGTAAGTATTATAGAAGTCACAAGGCTGAAGTTATATGGTATGGGTGATATATGTGTATGGGCGCATAGTACCATAAACTCCCTTAATAGGTTATCTAGTCTGAGGATACAAGGCGATAGATAGGAGAACAGACAAGCGGGTAAGGGGGGTATAGGAGGTGGAGGGGAGGGATAAGGATATAGGAGGGAGGGTAAGAAAAAGATCAGAAGCAACTCTAAGAAGGGAAAATGAATCAAAATACATCTTCAGGTCATTTGAACTCGGGGAGATAAATAAAAAGCAGAGAGTATCCCTGAAGAAGGAGGTATCTTAAGGTCAACTAGGTAAATAATCAGGCCGTGTATGGTCTAGAAATTGGATTAGTACATTAAAGGAATATACATTACAGGCAGTATAAAATTAAGCCAGAGGCCGCTGAATACATAATTGTCACGAGGGTGTCAAGAACCACGCCTGAGTCCGTTATATCCGGGGTCAGGAAGTCGCAGCGGTTGGCTGCGCGCTCTTTGTAAGATACGGCTGTTTCCTTATAGTAGCTTTCTGGGTTTGCTTTGCAACCCTTTTGGCTCACTCAGGGATCCGTAGCTCTTTCTCCTCAGCTGTTCCTTGTCCAGCACTCCCAACCTCCTTATATTCCCCTCTCACACTTCTCTGGTTGCCAGATATAGAGCTTCCTGCCTGGACATCTATTCTGACCCTCTGGAGCTGTGTTGCTGCGTTCTCTGGTTGTTGGTCCAGAACGCTACCCTTCGGATCCCTGTTGGACCTTTGTGGACTGCTGTGGTCGCCCACCTGGGTGTATGTGTTTGTCTGTATTGTCTGTCCTCTCCCTGGTGTTTCCCTCTTAGTGTCAGTGGTGCGGACTAGCGATCCCACCGGCCCGTTCACTATCTAGGGCTCATTGTAGGGAAAGCCAGGGTTTAGGAACGTGATTGCCGCACGGGTGAAGAACCCGTCTAGGGACGTCAGGGCAGTCAGGTGCCAGCCGCAAGGTGAGTCAGGGGTCACCACCTTTCCCTCTCCCTTGGGCAGGGCTTTCCCTTTTCCCTCCCTGTGCGTGACGCCGGTCATTACAATAATATAGCCCGAAGGCGCTGAGAACACAATATGGCAGTATAATGCCGGACACACAGTGAGTCTGAATATTAGAAGATAAATACTAAGGCAATGTGACGCCGGGTACATTGACAGGGAGTGCTGAGTACACAACATAACCGGACGGCTCTAAGAACATTATAAGGCGATATATTACCAGTTACATTTATGAGTCAGAGAAACAGGAGAAAAAATCCTAAGGCCCAGTGTCGCTGGGTACACCACCCAGTAGCGGTTAGGGAATGCTGAGTACATAAGATAGCCGGACAGTTCTAAGAACACCACAAGGCAATATACTACCGGATACACTAATGGTCAAAATAAACCCTAAGGCACTGTGACGTCGGGTACACTACACTGTAGAGGTCTGGGAGTTCTGAGCACATAATATAGCTTGAAGGCGCTAAAAAACATAATATGGCAATATAGTGCCGGACACACAGTGAGTCAGAATATTAGAAGATAAACACTGAGGCAATGTGTCGCCGGGTACACTGACAGGGAATGCTGAGTACACAACATAGCCGTAGAGCTCCAAGAGCATTATAAGGCAATATATTACCGGTTACATTGTGAGTCAGAATAACAGGAGATAAATCCTAAGGCACAGTGTCGCCGGATACATTGCCCCGTAAAGGTCAGGGAATGCTGAGAGTATAAGATAGCCGGACGTCTCTAAGAACATCACAAGGCAATATATTACCGGATACACTACGGGTCAGAATAAACCCTAAGGCACATTGTCGTCGGGTATATTGCACTGAAGAGGTCAGGGAATGTTGAGTATATAATATAGCCTGACGGCGCTGAAAACATAATATAGCTAAAGATTGCTAAATACCCAGTGAGTTAAAATATCAGAAGATAGACATTAAGGCATTGTGTCGCTGGATACATTACATAATAGTAGTCATGATATATTGGGTATATCTCAAAATAAGAGAAAGAAGCGAAGGAATCGGGATGTCTTAAGAAGGATATAAAGGAAGGGAAACAAGGATTACAGAGAAGGAAAGTTGAGAGCTTTATACTCATCATACTAGACAAATATTGAGGAGATATAACACTTCTTTGCTTCAGAAGACGTCTGTAGCTATGCGTCTTGGGGTGAGAGGCTGTTTTTTCTTCTTCTCCTTCTGTCTTTGGACCTTGGGGGTGCACTTTGTTTCAAAGGGAACGATCCTGGGAAGCTCTGGCAGTGATGTTAAGTCCTGGACCGCATCCCAGTCCTCGATTTCCAGGGGAGGAATGTCCAAAAGATCAAATGTTGGGCCCAAGTCTAGGTGAGATTTAATGTTGATCCTCTTGCCTAAGTAGGAAAAGGATAATACAAATGGGAACTGCCATCTGTAAAGGATTTTATGGCTTCTGAGCCAATCTGTGAGGGGTTTGAGGGTTCTTCTTTTTTGAAGTGTCATTGGGGCCAGATCTTGATAGACATTAATTGGCACCCCGTTGTACTTCGCCACTCCTGGCTGACGAGCCTTGATTATTACTGCTTCCTTGTCTTTAAAGTGGAGGAAACGGCAGATGATATCTCTGGGGGGCTCATTGCTCTTCGGTTTCGGATGTAAAGCCTGGTGAGCTCTCTCAATGACTATTGAAGCGGAGCATTCTGGGCCCAGTAGATCATCACATATTTCTTTGACAATATCTGGGGAGTCTTGGGGAGAGTCCGTCTCTGGGACACCTCTAAAACGCAAATTATTTCTTCTCCCTCAATTTTCCTGGTCTTCCAGGGCATTAAATGAAGCATTTAGATGTGATTGACATTTCTGCATGCTAATGGCTGCGGCCGCCTGGAAATCCAGGATCGCGGCCTGGTTGCTCTCTAGGGCTTCTACCCTGCCACCGACATGCCTGACTTCTTGTCTAAGGGAGGATAGTTCACTCACGAGCGGTTCCATCGCTCTTTGCAATGCAGAGTCCAGGTGTCTGTTATCCTCCGCATCGCTGCCGTCAGCTTGAAGATCCGGCTCACTCTCCTCTGCTTCTTTGCATGCCTCCGGCGCCATCTTTGCTTCCCGCGCTGCACAGATTGCAGCGGCTTTTTTAATAAACTTGTCCATATCTCCACAGTTTGTCTAGTACTTTTGGGAGAGAGACGAGTCCCCTGCTTTCTGCTGGCCGATTTTGCCCATTATATATGCCAGGCAGCTAACGTATGCTGATATAAAGCCGGGTCTGAGCAGCAGAGCTCAAGCACACACGTCCATACCAGTCAGGCGCTAGCTCCGCCCCCGTCTGCCTACCTTTAAGTCTTCTGAAATAATGACCCCTAAATCCCTTTCCTCAGATACTGAGGTTAGGACTATATCATTGATTTTATATTCTGCTCTTGGGTTTTTATGCCCCAGGTGCATTATCTTGCACTTATCAACATAAAATTTTAGTTGCCAGATTTTTGACCATTCCTCTAGTTTTCCTAAATTCTTTTTCATTTGGTGTATCCCTCAAGGAACATCAACCCTGTTACATATCTTTGTGTCATCAGCAAAAAGACACACCTTACCATCGAGGCCTTCTGCAATTTCGCTGATAAAGATATTAAACAATATGGGTCCCAGAACAGATCACTGAGGTAGCCCACTGGTAACCAGACCATGGTCTGAATATACTCCATTGACTACAACCCTCAGCCACTGACTAATCCATTAAACAATATGGGAGTCCAAGCACAAAGAATGCAATTTATTTATAAGCCTTCTATGTGGGACAGTATCAAAAGCCTTACTAAAGTCCAGGTAAGCAATGTCTACTGCACCTCCGCCATCTATTATTTTAGTCACCCAATCAAAAAAATCCATAAGATTAGTTTGACATGATCTCCATGAAGTAAACACATATAATGTCACCTAGTGGCCCCCATACAGTATAATGTATCCCTGTGGCTGCCCCCACACAGTATAACGTCTCCCTGTGGCTGCCCCACACAGTATAACATAACCTTGTAGCTGCCCCCATACAGTATAACATCACGTTGTGGCCCCCATACAGTATAACGTCTCCTTGTGGCTGCCCCTGTCCCCATACAGTATAACGTCTCCTTGTGGCCCCCATACAAAATAACGTCACCTTGTGGCTGCCCCACACAGTATAATGTCACCTTGTGGATGCCCCCATACAGTTTAACAGCTTCTAGTGGCCCCCATACAGTATAACGTCTCCTTGTGGCTACCCCATACAGTATAACGTCTCCTTGTGGCTGCCCCATACAGTACAACATCTCCTAGTGGCTGCCCCATACAGTATAATGTCTCCTAGTGGCTGCCCCATACAGTATAACATCTTTGTGGCTGCCCCATACAGTATAACGTCTCCTTGTGGCTGCCCCTGTCTCCATACAGTATAACGTCTCCTTGTGGCTGCCCCATACAGTATAACGTCTCCTTGTGGCTGCCCCATACAGTATAACGTCTCCTTGTGGCTGCCCCTCTCCCCATACAGTATAACGACTCTTTGTGGCTGCCCCATATAGTATAACATCTCCTAGTGGCTTCCCCATACAGTATAACCTCTCCTTGTGGCTGCCCCATACAGTATAACGTCTCCTTGTGGCCGCCCCATACAGTATAACGTCTCTTTGTGGCTGCCCCATACAGTATAACATCTTCTTGCGGCTTCCCCATACAGTATAACATAGAAACATAGAATGTGTCGGCAGATAAGAACCATTTGGCCCATCTAGTCTGCCCAATATACTAAATACTATGGATAGCCCCTGGCCCTATCTTATATGAAGGATGGCCTTATGCCTATCCCATGCATGCTTAAACTCCTCCACTGTATTTGCAGCTACCACTTCTGCAGGAAGGCTATTCCATGCATCCACTACTCTCTCAGTAAAGTAATACTTCCTGATATTATTTTTAAACCTTTGCCCCTCTAATTTAAAACTATGTCCTCTTGTAGCAGTTTTTCTTCTTTTAAATATTCTCTCCTCTTTTACCTTGTTGATTCCCTTTATGTATTTAAAAGTTTCTATCATATCCCCTCTGTCTCGTCTTTCTTCCAAGCTATACATGTTAAGGTCCTTTAATCTTTCCTGGTAAGTTTTATCCTGCAATCCATGTACCAGTTTAGTAGTTCTTCTCTGAACTCTCTCCAAAGTATCAATATCCTTCTGGAGATATGGTCTCCAGTACTGAGCACAATACTCCAAATGAGGTCTCACTAGTGCTCTGTAGAGCGGCATGAGCACCTCCCTCTTTCTACTGGTAATTCCTCTCCCTATACACCCAAGCATTCTGCTAGCATTTCCTGCTGCTCTATGACATTGTCTGCCTACCTTTAAGTCTTCTGAAATAATGACCCCTAAACCCCTTTCCTCAGATACTGAGGTTAGGACTGTATCACTGATTTTATATTCTGCTCTTGGGTTTTTACGTCCCAGGTGCATTATCTTGCACTTATCAACATTAAATTTTAGTTGCCATATTTTTGACTATTCCTCTAGTTTTCCTAAGTCCTTTTCCATTTGGTGTACCCCTCCAGGAACATCAACCCTGTTACAAATCTTTGTGTCATCAGCAAAAAGACACACCTTACCATCGAGGCCTTCTGCAATTTCGCTGATAAAGATATTAAACAATATGGGTCCCAGAACAGATCCCTGAGGTACCCCACTGGTAACAAGACCTTGGTCTGAATATACTCCATTGACTACAACCCTCTGTTGCCTGTCCCTCAGCCACTGCCTAATCCATTCAACAATATGGGAGTCCAAGCCCAAAGACTGCACTTTATTGATAAGCTTTCTATGTGGGACAGTATCAAAAGCCTTTACTAAAGTCTAGATAAGCGATGTCTACTGCACCTCCTCCATCTATTATTTTAGTCACCCAATCAAAAAAATCTATAAGATTAGTTTGACATGATCTCCCTGAAGTAAACCCATGCTGTTTTTCATCTTTTAATCCATGGGATTTTAGATGTTCCACAATCCTCTCCTTAAGTATGGTTTCCATTAATTTCCCCACTATTGATGTCAGGCTTACTGGCCTATAGTTGCCCGATTCCTCCCTACTACCTTTCTTGTGAATGGGCACAACATTTGCTAATTTCCAATCTTCTGGGACGACTCCTGTTGCCAGTAATTGGTTAAATAAATCTGTTAATGGTTTTGCTAGTTCACCGCTGAGCTCTTTTAATAGCTTTGGGTGCATCCCATCAGGCCCCTGTGACTTATTTGTATTAATTTTAGACAGCTGACTTAGAACCTCTTCCTCTGTAAAGACACATGCATCAAAAGATTCATTAGTCTTCTTTCCTAACTGAGGTCCTTCTCCTTCATTTTCCTTTGTAAAAATTGAACAGAAATATTCATTGAGGCAGTCAGCTAGTTCTTTATCTTCTTCCATATACCTTCCTTCTTTTGTTTTTAATTTTGTAATTCCTTGTTTTAGTTTCCTTTTTTCATTTATGTATCTGAAGAATGCCTTCTCGCCTTTTTTCCCTGACTGAGCTAATTTCTCTTCTGCCTGTGCTTTGGAAGCTCTTATAACTTGTTTGGCCTCTCTCTGCCTAATCTTATAAATTTGTCTGTCCTCCTCGTTTTTTTTTTTTATATATAATTTCTAAATGCTATCTTTTTGTTTTTAATGATTTTGGCCACTTCTGCTGAGTACCACAGTGGTCTCTTCCTTTTTTTTTTGCTTTTACTGACAAGCCTAATGCAATTTTCTGTTGCCTTCAATAGTGCCACTTTTAAGTAGTCCCATTTCTCCTGGACTCCAATGAAACTGTTCCAGTCTGATAGGGACTTGTATACCACTAATCTAATTTTAGAAAAGTCTGTTTTTCTAAAATCTAAAACTTTTGTTTTTGTGTGGTGTGACTCAGTCACTGTACTTATAGTAAACCACACTGACTGGTGATCACTAGATCCCAAGCTTTCCCCTACAGTAATATCAGATACCAAATTCCCATTTGTGAATACTAAATCTAAAATGACCTCCTTCCGGGTTGGCTCCTCCACTACTTGCTGTAGAGATAATCCCAGTAGGGAATTTAGAATATCTGTACTCCTGGCAGAACTAGCTATTTTAGTTTTCCAGTTTACATCTGGAAGATTGAGGTCTCCCATAATGATAACTTCCCCTTTCAATGTCATTTTAGCTATTTCCTCAACTAGTAGATCATCTAATTCTTTGACTTGGCTAGGTGGTCTATATATCACACCTACACGAGTTACCTTATGATTATCAAGCTGCACGGTAACCCAAACTGACTCTAAATTGTTCTCGCTAACTTGTATCAAATTAGATTTTATGTTATCTTTCACATACAGGGCCACCCCTCCCCCCTTCTTGCCTTCTTTGTCTTTCCTGTATAGAGAGAACCCTGGTATTGATATATCCCAGTCATTACTCGCCTTGAACCACGTCTCAGTAACAGCCACTACATCTATATTCTCAGATGCCATTATAGCCTCAAGTTCATTGATCTTATTCCCTAGACTGCGAGCATTTGTAGACAAGACTCTGAGCTTGTCATTTCTTAACCTTTGTGCTACTGGCCTCTTCTGGCATTGTTCCGGGGGGCAGTTGGACTGCTGGATTATCACTCTTTTGCCCCCCTTTCCTAGTTTAAATGCTTCTTAGCAAATACCTGGAACTGTTCACCGAGGACATTCGTTCCTTTGAGAGAAAGATGCAAACCATCTTTCTTGTACAGTTTTTTTCCATTCCAACAAGAGCTAACATGAGACACAAAGCCAAACCACCCTTGGTTCAGACACCATTCACCAAGCCATACATTGAATTCCTTAATGCGCATCTTCCTGTCATGCTGAAGGTTATGCACAGGCAAAACTGCAGAGAATGAAACAGTTGATGCAACCTCCCGTATATCCTTTCCAAGTGTGTGAAAAGCTTCTTTCACCTTTGAAACCTCATTGCAAGCCAGATCGTTTGTCCCAAGATGGAGAATAACATCCACTTCCCATTCCTGCTTTGCTTGCCTAACAATATTAAGGATCCGTCGTCTATCCCTGCTAGCGGTAGCACCAGGGAGACATCTCACAACACCATTCTCCTCAAACTTCACACCTCTTATGATGGAATCACCCACCAACAGCTTCTTACTATCAATCCTCACCTTCTCCTTTTTGTCTTTGGCTGCAGTCTTACATACTTTAGGCATGGGAGATGATTGTTTCTAACCAACTGTGCTTGAGCCATCCTCCATGTTGCTCTTGCACTCTGAAAGTGCTGCAAATGAATTATGGAGAGCCACAGACTGTGGGACATGCCTTCTATCCACAACTCTCAGTCTACCAGAACCTACAGTAACCCATCTTCCAATTCTAGGGGGCCTCTGTGGCAGTGGCATTGCAATGTTCTCAGCCTGAGTTTGTTTAGTGGTTAATTTAAAAATCTCATATTTCAAAAAGGTATTTCCTGCTGCATTATGGAGAGCTGTCTACAGATCAGACAGTATCCAAACCTCTGAAGAGTGGAACCTAAAATAAAAGCACAACAATTCCTGCACAGAACCAGGTCTGCCATTGTAAAGAGGGGAAAGATTTTAAACAAACAAATCTTACTTGTTTATATTGTATCCACCTCCAGATTACCTCCTGAGTATCTCCTGAATATCTCCAATGCTCTTGTAGATCAGCTCTTGGTAAGCAGTCTTGGAAAAGCAGCAAGCTATAATTAGAAAGCTAATACTGTGTGTATACACACCGTCCCACAAAGGCTCCTCCCCCAACAGCAAATTAACACCTTACTTGCCTATGCTCACTTGCAATCAGACAATAGAGATACTGTTTCTAGCAAGTAGCTGCCCCATACAGTATAACCTCTCCTTGTGGCTGCCCCATACAGTATAATGTCTCCTTCTGGCTGCCCCCACACAGTATAATGTCTCCTTGTGGCTTCCCCATACAGTATAACATCTCCTTGTGGCTGCCCCAGTGCCCCATGCAGTATAATGTCTCCTTGTGGTTTCCCCAGTGCCCCATACAGTATAATGTCTCCTTGTGGCTGTCCCAGTGCCCCATACAGTATAAAGTCTCCTAGTGGCTGCCCCATACAGTATAACATCTCTTTGTGGCTGCCCCATACAGTATAACATATTTGTGGCTGCCCCATACAGTATAACATCTCCTTGTGGCTTCCCCATACAGTATAACATCTCCTTGTGGCTGCCCCAGTGCCCCATGCAGTATAATGTCTCCTTGTGGTTTCCCCAGTGCCCCATACAGTATAATGTCTCCTTGTGGCTGTCCCAGTGCCCCATACAGTATAAAGTCTCCTAGTGGCTGCCCCATACAGTATAACATCTCTTTGTGGCTGCCCCATACAGTATAACATATTTGTGGCTGCCCCATACAGTATAACGTCTCCTAGTGGCTGCCCCATACAGTATAACGTCTCCTAGTGGCTGCCCCATACAGTATAACGTCTCCTTGTGGCTCCCCCATACAGTATAACGTCTCCTTGTGGCTCCCCCATACAGTATAACGTCTCCTTGTGGCAGCCCCTGTCCCCATACAGTATAACGTCTCCTTGTGGCTGCCCCATACAGTATAATGTCTCCTTGTGGCTGCCTTATACAGTATAACGACTCTTTGTGGTTGCCCCATACAGTATAACGACTCTTTGTGGCTGCGCCATACAGTATAACATCTCCTAGTGGCTTCCGCATACAGTATAACCTCTCCTTGTGGCTGCCCCATACAGTATAACGTCTCTTTGTGGCTGCCCCATACAGTATAACATCTTCTTGTGGCTTCCCCATACAGTATAACGTCTCCTTGTAGCTGCCCCATACAGTATAACCTCTCCTTGTGGCTGCCCCATACAGTATAATGTCTCCTTCTGGCTGCCCCCACACAGTATAATGTCTCCTTGTGGCTTCCCCATACAGTATAACATCTCCTTGTGGCTGCCCCAGTGCCCCATGCAGTATAATGTCTCCGTGTGGTTTCCCCAGTGCCTCATACAGTATAATGTCTCCTTGTGGCTGCCCCAGTGCCCCATACAGTATAAAGTCTCCTAGTGGCTGCCCCATACAGTATAACGTCTCTTTGTGGCTGCCCCATACAGTATAACGCCTCCTTGTGGCTGCCCCATACAGTATAACGTCTCCTTGTGGCTGCCCCATACAGTATAACGTCTCCTTGTGGCTGCCACATACAGTATAACATCTTTGTGGCTGCCCCATACAGTATAACGTCTCCTTGTGGCTGCCCCTGTCTCCATACAGTATAACGTCTCCTTGTGGCTGCCCCATACAGTATAACGTCTCCTAGTGGCTGCCCCATACAGTATAACGTCTCCTAGTGGCTGCCACATACAGTATAATGTCTCCTTGTGGCTGCCCCATACAGTATAACGTCTCCTTGTGGCTGCCCCATACAGTATAACGTCTCCTTTTGGCTGCCCCATACAGTATAACGTCTCCTTGTGGCAGCCCCTGTCCCCATACAGTATAACGTCTCCTTGTGGCTGTCCCATACAGTATAACGTCTCTTTGTGGCTGCCCCATACAGTATAACATCTCCTTGTGGCTGCCCCATACAGTATAATGTTTACTTGTGGCTGCCTTATACAGTATAGCGACTCTTTGTGGCTGCCCCATACAGTATAACGACCCTTTGTGGCTGCCCCATACAGTATAACATCTCCTAGTGGCTTCCCCATACAGTATAACCTCTCCTTGTGGGTGCCCCATACAGTATAACGTCTCTCCGTGGCTGCCCCATACAGTATAACATCTTCTTGCGGCTTCCCCATACAGTATAACGTCTCCTTGTAGCTGTCCCATACAGTATAACTTCTCCTTGTGGCTGCCCCATACAGTATAATGTCTCCTTCTGGCTGCCCCCACACTGTATAATGTCTCCTTGTGGCTTCCCCATACAGTATAACATCTCCTTGTGGCTGCCCCAGTGCCCCATGCAGTATAATGTCTCCTTGTGGTTTCCCCAGTGCCCCATACAGTATAATGTCTCCTTGTGGCTGCCCTAGTGCCCCATACAGTATAACATCTCCTAGTGGCTGCCCCATACAGTATAACGTCTCTTTGTGGCTGCCCCATACAGTATAACGCCTCCTTGTGGCTGCCCCATACAGTATAACATCTCCTTGTGGCTGCCCCATACAGTATAACATCTTTGTGGCTGCCCCATACAGTATAACGTCTCCTTGTGGCTGCCCCTGTCTCCATACAGTATAACGTCTCCTTGTGGCTGCCCCATACAGTATAACGTCTCCTAGTGGCTGCCCCATACAGTATAACGTCTCTTTGTGGCTACCCCATGCAGTATAACGTCTCCTTGTGGCAGCCCCTGTCCCCATACAGTATAATGTCTCCTTGTGGCTGCCCCATACAGTATAACGTCTCTTTGTGGCTGCCCCATACAGTATAACGTCTCCTTGTGGCTGCCCCATACAGTATAACGTCTCCTTGTGGCTGCCCCATACAGTATAATGTCTCCTTGTGACTGCCCCTGTCCCTATACAGTATAATGCCTCCTTGTGGCTGCCTTATACAGTATAACGACTCTTTGTGGCTGCCCCATACAGTATAACGACTCTTTGTGGCTGCCCCATACAGTATAACATCTTCTAGTGGCTTCCCCATACAGTATAACCTCTCCTTGTGGCTGCCCCATACAGTATAACGTCTCTTTGTGGCTGTCCCATACAGTATAACATCTTCTTGCAGCTTCCCCATACAGTATAACGTCTCCTTGTAGCTGCCCCATACAGTATAATGTCTCCTTGTGGCTGCCTAGTGCCCCATACAGTATAACATCTCCTAGTGGCTGCCCCATACAGTATAACGCCTCCTTGTGGCTGCCCCATACAGTATAACATCTTTGTGGCTGCCCCATACAGTATAACGTCTCCTTGTGGCTGCCCCTGTCTCCATACAGTATAACGTCTCCTTGTGGCTGCCCCATACAGTATATCGTCTGCTAGTGGCTGCCCCATACAGTATAACGTCTCTTTGTGGCTGCCCCATACAGTATAACGTCTCCTTGTGGCAGCCCCTGTCCCCATACAGTATAACGTCTCCTTGTGGCTGCCCCATACAGTATAACGTCTCCTTGTGGCTGCCCCATACAGTATAACGTCTCCTTGTGGCTGCCCCATACAGTATAACGTCTCCTTGTGGCTGCCCCATACAGTATAACATCTCCTTGTGGCTGCCCCATACAGTATAACGTCTCCTTGTGGCTGCCCCATACAGTATAATGTCTCCTTGTGGCTGCACCATACAGTATAACGTCTCCTTGTGGCTGCCCCATACAGTATAACGTCTCCTTGTGGCTGCCCCATACAGTATAACGTCTCCTTGTGGCTGCCCCATACAGTATAACGTCTCCTTGTGACTGCCCCTGTCCCCATACAGTATAATGTCTTCTTGTGGCTGCCTTATGCAGTATAACGACTCTTTGTGGCTGCCCCATACAGTATAACGACTCTTTGTGGCTGCCCCATACAGTATAACATCTCCTAGTGGCTGCCCCATACAGTATAACGTCTCCTTGTGGCTGCCCCATACAGTATAACGTCTCCTTGTGACTGCCCCTGTCCCCATACAGTATAATGTCTCCTTGTGGCTGCCTTATGCAGTATAACGACTCTTTGTGGCTGCCCCATACAGTATAACGACTCTTTGTGGCTGCCCCATACAGTATAACATCTCCTAGTGGCTTCCCCATACAGTATAACGTCTCCTTGTGGCTGCCCCATACAGTATAACGTCTCTTTGTGGCTGTTCCATACAGTATAACATCTTCTTGCAGCTTCCCCATACAGTATAACGTCTCCTTGTAGCTGCCCCATACAGTATAACCTCTCCTTGTGGCTGCCCCATACAGTATAATGTCTCCTTCTGGCTGCCCCCACACAGTATAATGTCTCCTTGTGGCTTCCCCATACAGTATAACATCTCCTTGTGGCTGCCCCAGTGCCCCATACAGTATAATAGACAGACCTTATTGCGGATGCAATTAAGGGGTGACATGGTGTCATGACACAGTTTAATTGCATACATGTGGTGTATTAAAAGGTAATGTTTCTTACCTGGTAACAGATGCCTTGGTGCAGTCTGATCTTCATGAGGGACCCATCTTCGTGTTGATTGGAGAACAATTCAACGGTCCATGCACTTGAGTACCTATAAAAGAGAGAGGTTGTCGGTTATCTGCGCATTTTGTGAGCGGCAGAGAAAAAAACTGGACCTGAAGAGAGTAGAGTAGACAACAGCATGGAGGATCTACTGAAGCAACTGATCGCTAAGGCTGAAACTTCAGGAGGTGTAGATTGTCTGTGACGCTGATTACAAGAGGATCCTGTCTGCTCCAGTAATCCATCGGATAGGCAATCTTCTGACACGGTCTGCGCTGCCTTCCTTCCTAGGAGCACAGAGCCGTCTGCAGCTGACATCATCCAAAGGCGCCCTCTGGAGGAAGAAGCTCCGCCTCCACCAGCCGGAACGAAGAGACCTAGAAAAGAAAATATAAGTTACTCATCGACCACTTTCTCTCCCAAACGCAGGAATAATTATTCTGCTGCGCAATTTACCGCGAGGACAAAGGACAAGCAACGCAGGAGACCGCAACAGCCGCTGCAATCAACTGCCAAGTCTTCAAGCAAGACTTCCACTGACAGGCCCGAGACTACACTGAATCCAAGTGCTGGTGAGAAACTACCCGCACTCACACTACATAGTGACTGATCCTTGCAGGGCACTACTTTTAACAATGTTATTAATCATACACCTAGTGAACTCTTTGATAGGGAGAAGATGCAGCTATTTAAGGGCTTCGTCTCATTCCTATCAAAGAGTGATACACAGAATAAAGCAGAGTCAGTTTGGTCAGTGATGGACAGCGATTCCGCGTCCATTGTTGGCGAAACACCCAATGTAAATGAGGAGATTGCTCCAATAGACGGTAGGTAGTGGCGTCGCTAGGTGGGGGTGAGGGGGGGCCCTCGCCCCCCCTATGTTGTTCTTTGCCCCCCCGCTGATTCCCCCAGGTGAATACTATCTAATGAGCGCTTCCATTATGGAAGCGCTCATTAGTACCGAAGGACCAGGAAGTGGTGAACGCTCTGTACTCACCACTTCCTGGTCCTCGGCTGTCGGCTCTGCAGGGCTGCGCACAGCGTGAGGATGCTCTGTGACCTCTGTGCGCGCCAGTTTAGAGCACAGTCGACTGAGGAGGGAGAAAATTGCAGGCAGCGTCCGTCCAGGAGCAGGAGAGGTAAGTGTTTTTTTTATTTTATAAAAAATGTGGCTGCTGGGGGCATAATGGGGGCTAATTGGAGCCATATGGGGGCTAATTGGAGCCATATGGGGGGCTAATTGGAGGCATATGGGGGCTAATAGAAGGCATATGGGGGCTAATTGGAGCCATATGGGGGCTAATTGGAGGCATATGGGGGCTAATTGGAGGCATATGGGGGCTAATTGGAGGCATATGGGGGCTAATAGGAGGCATATGGGGGCTATGGGGGCTAACTGGAGGCATATGGGGGCTAACTGGAGGCATATGGGGGCTAATTGGAGGCATATGGGGGCTAATTGGAGGCATATGGGGGCTAATTGGAGGCATATGGGGGCTAATTATGCATAATGGGGGCTAATTAGAGACACAATAGGGGCTAATTAGACTATTAGAGGCATATGGGGGCTAATGAGGCATATGGGGGCTAATGAGGCATATGGGCGCTAATTAGGCATATGGGGGCTAATAAGAGGCATAATGTGGGCTAATAAGAGGCATAATGGCTTATAATGGGGGCTAATGAGGCATAATGGGGGCTAATAAGAGGAATAATGGGGTCTAATGAGGCATAAGGGCTTATAATGGGGGCTAATGAGGCATAAGGGCTGATATTGGGGCTGATATGGGGGTGATAAGAGGCATAATGGGGCTAATAAGAGGAATAATGGGGGCTAATGAGGCATAAGGGCTTATAATGGGGGCTAATGAGGCATAAGGGTTGATATGAGAGGCATAATGAGGGCTAATGAGAGGCATAATGTGTCATCAACAGATGCCCCCATAACAGTGTGTCTTCCACAGATCCACCATAACAGTGCGCCTGCGGAAGCAAGCAGAGGACGGCACAGCAGACGACTGAATAGCTTCTTTTGTAAGTAAATTGTTTTATTATAAATGTATCCCTGCATACCGCAATTCTCTCGTATTTTGTAATATTATTTATATATACTTATTTTATTTTTGCCCCCCCATTTTTGACTGTGGTATCTTTGTGCCCCCCCTATATATTGTTCCTAGAGTCGCCACTGACGGTAGGAGAACTAATGTAGAAAAATGCACTGTGCCGTCTATTGAAAATATTGCAGGAGTTAGAGAGACGTCTTTTAAAGACGCCATGTCAGATCTCTTCGCTAGGTTTCCACCTGTCTCATCTGACTTAGGAGAAAATCTGGAGGAGAGAATATGTAGACTTGTTCACTTTATTGCCATCTGCAAAAGACGTGGTGAAGAGTGAGAAAAAAGAAGAAGAAGATAGGAAACGTAGTCAGCAAAAAACCTTTTTAAACTGGATTCAGGTGTTTTGTATTTACGCTGCTGTGAGAAAAGCAACCATTGCACTGCAGCAGCTTATTCTATTATTTAGACAGCATTTTGGAGGCTTATAAAAGTTTCGGCGGTACCGCCTGGTTGAACTATGATGAGTCATATAGACAAAAAATGGCAGTTTACCCAATTTATCCTGAGGGGACAAGGATGTAGGATTGTGGCTGTACTTAATGTTGCCACAGAGAAATTATCTTTTTCGCCAGCAACCCATTAGGAAGGGCATATGCTTTGCCTATAAAGAGTCAGTTTGCCGCTGGCAAACAAACTGCAAGTATAAACATGAATGCAGCTTTTGTTCAGGGAACCACTCTGTTTCCAAGTGCTTTAAAAAACATGATTACCCCAATAAGGAGTCCAATCGAACTGGTGACTCCTTTGAGGCTACAAAGAATCTTACATTACTTAAGGCACTATCCAAACAGGCAGATGGTGCAACTCCTAATTGAAAGTTTTTCCCACAGATTTTATGTTTCTGGTTTCGATGGTTATGGATGTTTAATTGTTGATAATGCTAAATCTGTTAAATAAAAAGATAGTTCAGGAAAAGATTGATAAGGAAATCTCAGATAATAGAGTAGCGGGTTCTTTTTTATACCCTCCATTCAAAAATTTCAGACTATCTCCCCTCAGCCTAGTTCCAAATAAAGAGACTAACAGTTATCGCCTTATACACAATTTATCATTCCCTAAAGATGCTTCTTTAAACGATTTGATAGATAAAAATTTGACTTCTGTACACTACGCTTCCTTTGATTTGGCCTTATCATTATTAAGAAAAGCATGGAGAAATGCACTTTTGTCTAAGTCCAACATCAAGTCTGCTTTTCGTTTACTCCCAATTAATCGTAGTGGCTATAATTCTTTAGGCTTCCATTTAAACGGAAAATTTTATTATGATAAGGCTTTACCAATGGGGTTTTCTCTTTCCTGCTTCTATTTTGAGGCGTTTTCCACGTTTTTACACTGGTTAGTGGAAGAGCACTATTGTTTGGGTTACATAACACACTACCTTGATGACTTCCTATTCATTGGAAAATAGGGTACAGAAGATTGTATTAATCTATTGGACACTTTCAGGAAAATAGCGGAATACCTAAATATTCCGTTAGCTGAGGAAAAAACGGTATACCCGACTAGACGTATAAAATTTCTGTTTTCCAATAGAAACATGGTAACATTTAATTATTTGTGTGTTATTAGTTTAAGCAGAATGTGATTGTCTATTGTTGTGACTTAGATGAAGATCAGATCACATTTTATGACCAGTTTGTGCAGAAATCCATATCATTCCAAATGCTTCACATACTTTTTCTTGCAACTGTATATGTACCACCTAATCAAGGCGCTCTATTGGATAGGAAGGGCAAAAGTGCAGAGGAATGCTACTCCCAAGATAAAATAGGGTCGCATTCACACTTGAAGGTTCCACTCCCTCAAGCAAATACTACAGAGACAAAAAAAATCACTGAAAAAACTAAGATAAAAACATCCTGCACGGTATGATATACAAATCTGCGGATGTCATTGGCCATATTATTGAAGAAAATCACAGAAATAAGATAATAATGCACTTAGTAAAGTAGATGCAAGCATTATATATGGACAAAGTCCTCACTCTGATATGATAATATCTGAGACACTTAGCCAATATATTTTGATCAAAACACATCTGAGTCCGCCT
Organism: Bufo bufo; assembly: GCF_905171765.1. Classification (NCBI taxonomy): domain Eukaryota; kingdom Metazoa; phylum Chordata; class Amphibia; order Anura; family Bufonidae; genus Bufo; species Bufo bufo. The sequence continues at coordinate 46,810,574 of NC_053396.1, read as the reverse complement.
ACCAAGCGCCAAGGTGGTCTCAGGTCAGGCGGGTCCTACGCTAAACCTACCTAAGCCATTGGGCTTCTATGTTCAGGAGCGCAGACGCCGCACATATTGTCACCGCCAGTTCTGTTAGAAGATCTGGCAGACGTTCTGCTCTACCTCTTGTATGATGTTCTTTGTTTTGGTTTCACTTTCTCATCTCCTTTCCTTCTGCCAGGTGTCACTTATTTCGACTAATCGTCTTCCATTATAATCCCTCCCATACTGCCTCACTTTGTGGTTTATACTACTTCCTGGATAAGGTGTTCACTGCTGGAGGTTGCTTCTGCTGTTTGTTCAGATAAGTCATTTACTTTATTGTGTTTCCTTGCTGGCTTGATTCTAGGTGACCCTGACTCCGTCCGTATTAAGTGCAGGGAGCCGGTGGTCGTGTACCCTTACTATTATAGGGTTTTCAGGTGTCACACAGTATTAGGTACGCGGGCATGCAATCGTCTACCATACAGACCCTTGCATGTGCATAGCAGTCAGGGAGAGCTCAGGGTTTTATAGGGCTCACCTATAAGCTCCTTAGTTTGGGATCAAGCCAGTCGTTTATTTATATGTTCCAGCTATCTTCATCCGTGGCATTATAAACCGCCATAACCATCTTAAGCATGGATCCGGTTTCAGCCTTGATTGACCGCATGCAAGGTCTTTCGCTGGAGGTAGCAGATCTCCGTAAAACTGTGTCTCAGTTTCAGGTGACGGGTTCTGCTGGCGTTCATGGAGTTTGTTCCGAGCCTAAGATCTCGCTCCCGGATACGTTCTCCGGGGGTAGTGAGAATTTTGTTCGCTTTAGAGAGGCTTGCAAACTCCATTTTCACCTACTTCCCCATTCCTCTGGTGATGAGGAGCAGAGGGTGGGGATCATCATCTCGCTGTTCAGGGATAACGCTCAGTCTTGGGCCTTTTTCGCTGCCGGTGGGGGCATGGCCCCTCCAATCGGTGGATTAATTTTTTGTAGCCCTGTGGCAGATATATGAAGACCCGGATCGTATTGCTCTGGCTGAATCTAAACTGCGTCTTTTATGCCAGGGTAAACAGTCCGCAGAGATATATTGTTCTGAATTTCGGAGATGGGCAGCTGATACTGGTTGAAATGATGCTGCACTCCGAAGTCAATTTTGCCATGGTCTTTCGGAAAGATTGAAAGATGCATTCGCTTTTCAAGAGAGACCAGCGTCATTAGAGTCAGTCATGTCTCTAGCTGTTCGTATTGACAGGCGTCTTAGAGAGAGAGAGGAGACTACTCTTTCCTGTCATATTCAGCCCAAGGACAGTGGGGCTGTCTCATTCAGTGCACAGGGGTCTCAGTCTGTCTCAATCCCCTCTAAGGAAGGAAGCCATGCAGCTGGGTTTGCTTGCCTCTGATAGTAGAGGATTCAGCTCTCAGAGGAGGGTTTGTTTCTGTTGTGGGGGTATAAATCATTTGGCTAATGTTTGCCCCTCTAAGAGATTCATGGTGTGTTCTAAGGGTAATAAAAACAAAACGAAACAAAAAAAAACTCGAAAAACTTTCCATTTGCTACTGATGGCAAGGTTGATGCGGAAATTAAAAGGTTTGCCGTTTGCTTGTAGTTCCCGTTTTTTCCTACCTGCCAGGGTGGCACTAGACAGCAAGAACATTGTTTGTGAGATTTTTGTAGATAGTGGAGCAGCTGTCAATCTCATTGATAATCAATTTGCAACAACGCATGGTTTCCAGGTATGCACTTTGGAAAAGGATATACCTGTTTTTGCTATCGATTCCGCTCCACTTTCTCAAAGATCGTTAAAGGGCATAGTTCACAATATCCGTTTGACTGTGGGTGACACTCATGCTGAGGATATGTCATGTTTCGTCTTAAGCGGATTACCTACTCCTCTAGTGTTGGGGCTACCCTAGCTCACTAAACATAACCCCACCATTGATTGGCAAGCAAGGCAAATAAATGGATGGAGTGAGTTTTGCAGAGAGAATTGCCTCACGGCGTCTCTTTCAGAGGTTTCTACCAAGACTGTGCCATCTTTTCTCTCTGAATTTTCGGATGTGTTTTCCGAGAGTGGTGTCTAGGACTTGCCCCCTCACCGGGAGTACGACTTCCCTATTAATCTCATCCCAGGCGCCAAGCTGCCAAAATCACGACTATACAATCTCTCCCAACCTGAAAGAGTCGCTATGCGTACTTATATCTCTGAGAGCCTGAGAAAGGGACACATCCGACCCTTGAAGTCACCTGTTGCCGCTGTTTTTTTTTTTTAAGAAACAAGATGCTTCTTTAAGACCTTGTCTGGATTTCAGGGAGCTGAACCGTATCACGATTCGTGACCCATATCCGCTTCCTCTGATCCCGGACCTGTTTAACCAGATTGTTGGGGCTAAAGTTTTTTCTAAGTTGGATTTAAGAGGGGCATACAACCTAGTCAGGGTCAGGGAAGGGGACGAATGGAAGACGGCCTTCAATACCCCTGAGGGTCATTTCGAGAATTTGGTTATGCCCTTTGGTTTGATGAATGCTCCGCCGTCTTCCAACATTTTGTGAACAGCATTTTTTATCATTTAATGGGGAAATTTGTACTGGTGTATCTAGATGACATTTAGATTTTTTCTCCTGATTTCAAGACTCATCGGGACCGCCTATGTCAGGTCTTGCTGATTCTGCGGGAGAATAAATTATACCCTAAAGTGGAAAAATGTGTGTTTGCGGTTCCGGAGATTCAATTTCTTGGTTTTCTTCTCTCCGCTTCTGGTTTTCAGATGGACCCTGACAAGGTCCGCGCTGTGCTTGATTGGGAGCTTCCTAAGAATCAGAAGGCGCTGATGCGGTTTTTTGGGTTTTGCCAATTATTACAGAAAGTTCATTTTGAATTATTCCTCTGTTGTTAAGCCACTCACTGATATGACTAAAAAGGGGGTGGATTTTTCCTTGTGGTCGGTAGATGCGCTTAAAGCCTTTTCTAGTATTAAAGAGAGTTTTGCTTCCGCTCCCATTTTGGTACAACCTGATGTCTCTCTACCTTTTATTGTTGAGGTGGATGCTTCTGAGGTGTGTGTGGGTGCGGTCTTATCTCAGGGTCCCTCTCCTGCCAAATGGCGACCGTGTGCCATTTTCTCAAGGAAACTCTCCACTGCAGAGAGAAATTACGATAGGGAGTTGTTGGCCATCAAATTTGGTTTTGAGGAATGGTGCCATTGGTTAGAGGGAGCCAGACACCCTATTACCGTGTTTACCGACCATAAGAATCTGGCCTACTTGGAATCGGCCAAGCGTCTGAACCCAAGACAGGCTAGATGGTCTTTGTTCTTTTCTAGGTTTAATTTTGTTGTTACGTTCCGCCCTGGGGTTAAAAATGTGAAGGCGGATGCCCTGTCACGTTGTTTTCAAGGAGGGGGGAACTTTGAAGACCCTGGTCCCATTTTTGCTGAAGGAGTGGTCGTCTCTGCCCAGGCAGAGGCTCCTGATCTTTGTCCACCTGGGAGGTCGTTTGTGCCTCTCGCTTTACGACACAAGATTTTTAAGGAGCACCACGAAACTGTCCTTGCTGGGCACCCAGGGAGTAGAGCCACAGTGGATCTCATTGCTCGGAGATTCTGGTGACCGGCTCTTCGTAAGACGGTTGAGGGTTTTGTGGCAGCCTGCGAGACCTGCGCTCGTGCCAAGGTCCCTCATTCACGGCCATCGGGTTCTCTCCTCCCGTTACCCATTCCTTCCCGTCCTTGGACGCATCTGTCCATGGACTTCATTACAGACCTGCCTCGTTCCTCGGGGAAAACTGTGATTTTGGTGGTAGTGGACCGTTTTAGCAAAATGGCACATTTCATTCCCTTTCCTGGGTTACCCAATGCTAAGACGCTGGCGCAAGCGTTTGTTGATCATATTGTTAAATTGCATGGCATTCCTTCAGACATCGTTTTTGATAGGGGCACGCAATTTGTTTCCAGATTCTGGAAGGCCTTCTGTTCTCGCTTGGGGGTTCGGTTGTTGTTCTCTTCTGCTTTTCACCCGCAGTCGAATGGTCAGACCAAACGCGTCAATCAGAATCTGGAGACATATCTGCGCTGTTTTGTGGCGGAGAATCAGGAGGATTGGTATTCTTTTTTGTCCCCTGATGAGTTTGCTTTAAATAACCGTCGCCAGGAGTCCTCTGATAAGTCACCATTTTTTGGTGCATATGGGTTTCATCCGCAGTTTGGGACATTCTCTGGAGAGGGGTCTTCTGGTTTACCTGATGAGGAGAGATTTTCCTCATCTTTGTCATTTATTTGGCAAAAGATTCAGAATAATCTGAAGAGGATGAGTGAGAGATATAAGCGTGTGGTGGATAAGAGACATGTGCCTGGTCTGGATCTGAATGTTGGTGATCTTGTGTGGTTGTCTCCAAAGAATATCAAACTGAAAGTTCCCTCCTGGAAGTTGGGTCCCAAGTTTATTGGGCCTTAAAAGATCTTGTCCGACATCAATCCCGTTGCCTACCGTCTTGATCTTCCTCAGACTTGGAAGATCCATAATGTTTTTCACAAGTCCCTATTAAAACCTGATGTTCAACCCACTGTACCCTCCTCTTTGCTGCCTCCTCCTCCGATTGTTGTTGATGGTAATCTTGAATTTCAGGTCTCTAGGATTGTGGATTCTCGCATTATCCGCGGTTCTCTTTAGTACCTCGTTCATTGGGAGGGTTATGGTCCTGAGGAGAGGATGTGGGTCCCAGTGGCGGACATTAAGGCCACTCGTCTCATCAGGGCTTTCCATAGGTCTCATCCTGAAAAGGTAGGCTCTGAGTGTCCGGAGTCCACCCGTAGAGGGAGGGGTACTGTCACCGCCAGTTCTGTGAGAAGATCTGGCAGACCTTCTGCTCTACCTCTTGTATGATGTTCTTTGTTTTGGTTTCACTTTCTCATCTCCTTTCCTTCTGCCAGGTGTCACTTATTTTGACTAATCGTCTTCCTTTATAATCCCTCCCATACTGCCTCACTTTGCGGTTTATACTACTTCCTGGATGAGATGTTCACTGCTGGAGGCTGCTTCTGCTGTTTGTTCAGATAAGTCATTTACTTTATTGTGTTTCCGTGCTGGCTTGATTCTAGGTGACCCTGACTCCGTCCGTATTAAGTGCAGGGAGCCGGTGGTCGTGTCCCCTCACTATTAAAGGGTTTTCAGGTGTCACACAGTATTAGGTACGCGGGCATGCAATCGTCTACCATACAGACCCTTGCATGTGCATAGCAATCAGGGAGAGCTCTTAGGGTTTTATAAGGCTCACCTATAAGCTCCTTAGTTTGGGATCAAGCCAGTCGCTCGTTTATTTATATGTTCCAGCTATCTGCTAACTTCATCCGTGACACATATGGTGTGCTGCTCCTAGTCACCTCCATGTGCATCAAGCAACCAATGGGAGGAGGAGCCAGCACACCTATATGTAGTATTTGCTTGAGGGAGTGGCACCTTCAAGTGTGAATGCGCACCTATTTTATCTTGGGAGTAGCATTCCTCTGCACTTTTGCCCTTCCTATCCAATAGAGTGCCTTGATTAGGTGGTACATAAAGGTGTGCTTGCTCCTCCTCCCTTTGGTTGCTTGATGCACATGGAGGTGACTAGGAGTAGTACACCATATGTGCGGTGTCTGCGCTTCTGAACATAGAAGCCCAATGGCTTAGGTAGGTTTAGCGTAGGACTCGCCTGACCTGAGACCACCTTGGTGCTTGGTAGGCGGGCTCAGATGTGTTTTGATCAAAATATATTGGCAAAGTCTCTCAGATATTATCATATCAGAGTGAGGACTTTGTCCATATATAATGCTGGCATCTACTTTACTAAGTGCATTATTATCTTATTTCTGTGATTTTCTTCAATGATATGGCCAGTGACATCCGCAGATTTGTATATCATACCGTGCAGGATGTTTTTACCTTAGTTTTTTCAGTGATTTTTTTTTGTGGATATTTAAGAGTACTTTTACAGAATTCGCTAGCGACAACAACTTGGGCTGCTTATTCAGCTGCATGGCTTAATTGGCAGCACTTTTGCTTGGCCAACAACATCGATTACAAGGATGGCGATACTTTGCACTTATTGCTTTTCATTCAGAAATTATTAAAGGAAGGAAAGAAAGGGGACTATATACAAAAAATAATATATGGTATATAATTTTTTCAAAAAATACTTAATATCACCCCATTTTCAGAATTATTTTTAGGCAAACAATTAAAATGTTCCAAAAGAATTAAACAAGAGTCTATTAGAACTAAACCATTATCTTTGGAGACTCTCAAAAACTTTATTTACTGCTTACCATCGGTTTGTTCTTCTTCTTATGAGGTCTCTTTTTTTAAAGCGTTTTTTGTAATTTCATTTTTTGGTGCACTGCGGATCAATGAAGTTACATCTGCGAATAGAATATCGGCAGCACCATTACTTATAAAGGATTTAGTATTCCATAAAGACAGTATGAGTATTCTCATAAAAAAATCTAAGACTGACCAGTTGGGAAAAGGTACTTGGTGTCATCTTAATAAATGTTATTTAAATGAGTTATGCCCAATATTAGCCATGGAAGCTTGGTTGCAAAACAGGGGAGTTGTCGATGGCCCTTTATTCGTACACATAGACAATACCTCACTCACAAAATTTCAATTAAATTTTGTCTAAATGTAAAGAGCAATCGAATTTAAACGGGGAAAAAATTTCTGCTCATTTTTTCAGGGTAGGCGCAGCTACTTATACTCATAAATTGGGACTTAAGGCACGGGATATAAAGAGGATAGGTAGATGGAAGTCCGACAGATACAAAATTTATGTAAGACCTGATTTATTGTGCTAATCTTTTGCAGATTTAAAGATTATTTGGATAACAGGAAACGAACTTGTGGATTCGGCGTCCGAACGTTCAAGAATGAGATTTTCCTCGGATAATTTGGGTTTTGGTAACTTGTATTTTGGAGGGGCATTTTTAAACTCAAATTAATTGAAGTGTATTCGCTCTGTTGTTCTCTTTCGGTGATCTGAGCTGATGATCTAGGTAAATTGAGCACTCATCTTCTTTTAAAAGAGATGAGGGAGACATTTTCCAAAGTACAAACTTTATTGCCTTTGGCAAAGCTAGCATTCTCTGAAATCGTCCCTAAATGGGAGTGGAAATATGTATTTTATGGACAAAATAAGAATAAGGGTCAATAAAAATATGAAGAATTTTATGGCGTTCCACGATAAGCTATTATACAGGCACATAGAGTTAGGCCCCTTTCACACGGGCGAGTATTCCGCATGGATGCGATGCGTGAGTTGAATGCATTGCACCCGCACTGAATCCTGACCCATTCATTTCTATGGGGCTGTGCACATGAGCGGTGATTTTAACGCATCAATTGTGCGTTGCGTGAAAATCGCAGCATGCTCCTCTTTGTGCATTTTTCACGTAACGCAGGCCCCATAGAAATGAATGGGGTTGCGTGAAAATCGCAAGCATCCGCAAGCAAGTGCGGATGCGGTGCGATTTTCACGCATGGTTGCTAGGTGACGATCGGGATGGGGACCCGATCATTATTATTTTCCCTTATAACATGGTTATAAGGGAAAATAATAGCATTCTTAATACAGAATGCATAGTAAAATAGGGCTGGAGGGGTTAAAAAAATAAATAAATAATAATTAAACTCACCTTAATCCACTTGCTCGCGCAGCCCGGCTTCTCTTCTGTCTTCTTTTTTGCTGTGTGCAGGAAAAGGACCTGTGGCGACGTCACTCCGGTCATCACATGGTCCGTCACATGATCTTTTACCATGGTGATGGATCATGTGATGGACCATGTGATGACCGGAGTGACATCACCACAGGTCCCTTTCCTGCACACAGCAAAAAAGAAGACAGAAGAGATGCCGGGCTGCGCGAGCAAGTGGATTAAGGTGAGTTTAATACATTTTTTTGAATTTTTTTTAACCCCTCCAGCCCTATTGTACTATGCATTCTGTATTAAGAATGCTATTATTTTCCCTTAGAACCATGTTATAAGGGAAAATAATACAATCTACAGAACACCGATCCCAAGCCCGAACTTCTGTGAAGAAGTTCGGGTTTGGGTACCAAACATGCGTGATTTTTCTCTCACGAGTGCAAATGCATTACAATGTTTTGCACTCGCGCGTAAAAATCGCGCATGTTCCCGCAATGCACCCGCACTTTTTCCCGCAACGCCCACGTGAAAGAGGCCTTAGAGGGTTACACAGAAGGTCTTTACATCGAGAGTAAATGTTCTTTGTCTTCAATTGGTTTTGACATACTTAACGTTGGTTTTCAGAACTTGATTGAAAAAGGCTGCGGTACGGTATGTGCCATTTAGCTTTGCTATATGGCGGTTTGGGGGGTAAATAGTCACTTTTAAGTGGACTATATGATTTATTATTATTATAAGTTATTCAGTTATGAAGTTAATTTAATGGTATTATTTAGTGATGGTAACATTATTTCCATACAAATAATGTAGGTAAATTATATTTTGGTGTGTTGTGTTTATGTACTGATTTATGGGATTTATGACACCATGGACAGACCTTCTTGCGGATGCAATTAAGGGGTGACATGGTGTCATGACACCGTTTAATTGCATACGTGTGGTGTATTAAAAGGTAATGTTTCTTACCTGGTAACAGATGCCTTGGTGCAGTCTGATCTTCATGAGGGACCCATCTTCGTGTTAATTGGAGAAGAATTCAACGGTCCATGCACAAGAGTACCTATAAAAGAGAGAGGTTGTCCGTTATCTGCGCATTTTGTGAGCGGCAGAGAAGAAAACCCCCTCCCTAAAGGATTTGTCACGTTGTTTAGTATGGGGTAAATAGTCACTTTTAAGTGGACTATATGATTTATTATTATTTTAAGTTATTCAGTTATGAAGTTAATTTAATGGTATTATTTAGTGATTGTAACATACCGAACACCGTGGCCTATTATTTCCATACAAATAAAGTAGTTAAATTATATTTTGGTGTGTTTATGTACTGATTTATGGGACTTATGACACCATGTCTCCTTGTGGCTGCCCCATACAGTATAACATCTCCTTGTGGTTGCCCCATACAGTATAACCTCTCCTTGTGGCTGCCCCACAGGGCTGGCGTCATAACCCGGCAAACCTGGACAAGTGCCGGGGCCCAATGCTCTTGGGGGGGGGGGCCCACTGAGCTGCTATGAGCACTTCCATCAATACAGATGAAAGCTCTCATTGCTGTTATTTCACTTACGCAGTACCCCTTTGGTGGGCCCTCTGAGTCACATGAGGCCGGCTGCTGAAGAGACTCAGACACGCCCCTTCTACACAGGACATGCTGCCTGAGGAGAATGACCGGCAGGGCTGGAGCAGAAGTGTAAACACAGGTTGTCAGTGAGTCTGCACTGTGACTGTCTTCTCTGTGGGACAGGAGGGGGGGGGGGGGACTCTTCGATCTGCTGCTGGATGCTGCTTCATTCTATTTAGTTGTTTTACTGTTTCATTAAGCAGTTTGCCTCCATGACACCTGTCCCGTCCCCCGTCCCCCATATCCTGTCCTATCTCATCCTCATGGAGCCCCTGCTGTCTCCTTTCCTCCCTCATGTATCCAGAGCTCCTGTTCCACCCTCCTATGGCCTATTGCTGCCCTGCACAGACCTCCTGCCACTACTTGTATGAATCACCCTCAGAGCCCCTTCCACCTACTTGCTGTGTGCACCCCTCCTGTCCATCCAGGGCCCCTGTCTCACTCCTCTGCCTCTCATTTTGGTGGCATCTGAACCGCATTCACCATAAGGACCTTCTAATGTCACAGGGTCATGTGACTGTGCCCCCCACCCTGTACTGTGCCCCTCATCCCGTACTGTGCCCCTTTATACCCTGCATTGTGCCCTCTTACCAAACCCTGTACAGTGCCCCTAGTCATTCCCTGTACTGTGCCGTCTTATTCCCTTTTATCCAGTCACTGTATGGTGGTTTTATCATTGTATGGCGGTGTTATCACTGTATGGTGGGGTGTCAATAACTGTATGGCCATAACTGTATCCCCTTCCCTGCCCACGCCACTTTTTTTAGACCTGGCATGAGCGGTAAAAGATACAGATTGCGGTGCTAAGGACCTTTTTGCCACATCTGTGTCAGAAATACGCCTAATATAGACGTATTTCTATATAATAAATGACCCCCTAATTGTATTATTATTTGGAGGTAGGGCTAATATCTTTATAGTATATAGATTCTAGTGTATTATACTGTGCCCTGTATTTCCCAATAGATAAATGATCCTTGGGAAGCACAGTCCTTATCCCCGACCACCAGGACCAGTTAGTGCTCTGTCAGTACATGGCGGCCTCACGTCTCCGCCACGTTGCTCTGATGTGTACTGGTGCTTATTCTGACACTAAGGCTGGGTTCACATCCCATTTGTGCCATCCATTTAATGTATACAAAAAATGTATACATTAACAGATGCCTCAGACTGATGCCGTACAGTGGCATCCGTTCACCATACAGTTCCATTGTAAAAAAAAACATATACGTTAACGTATGCATTATTTGCTGGACTCTGCAGGATACAAAAACGTGGAGTGCTGCACATTTGTATACATCAAACCAATAGAAAAAATGTGATGTGAACCCACTGGGGGGGGGGGGTTACTAAAATTTGCTGTGGGGCCCAGTCATTTCTAGCTACATCACTGCACATCTCCTTCTCTCCTCCAGGCCTTGCCCAGGGGTGACATCATGACGTGTGTCTCACTGCTGCAGCTGGCCTGAGGAGAGAAGGAGCGCAGGGAGCTGCGGTTAGTGAATGACAGGACTACCGGCTCCCCTGCGCTCCAGCAATGATAGGTATGTGAGGGGGCCACTAGGGAGTCATTACATTGTGAGGGCCCCTTACACAATATAATGACCCCCAGTGCCCCCCAGTGCCCCCCATTTAGTATAATGATCCCCATTGACCCTCTATTTAGTATAATGACCACCAAAGCCCCCATTCAATATAATGACCCCTAGTGCCCCCTCCATACAGTATAACCCCCAGTGTGGGGGTCACTGTGGGGTCATTATACTGTGAGGGCCCTTTACATAGTATAATGACCCCCAGTGTCCCCCATTTAGTATAATGATCCCCAATGACCCTCCATTCAGTATAATGACCCCTAGAGCCCCCATTCAATATAATGACCCCCAATGACCACCATACAGTATAATGACCCCCAGTGCCCCCTCCATACAGTATTCCCCCAGTGTGGGGGCTACTGGAAGTCATTATTCTGAATGGGAGGGGTGACTGAGGGTTATTATTTTGAATGGAAGGCCACTGTGGGGTCATTATACTGTGTGTGGGGCCACTGGGGGTCATTATACAATGTGGGGGGGGGCATTGTGGGGTCATTATACTGTGTGAAGGACCACAAGTGGTCATTATACTGTATAGGGGCCACTGGGGGTCATTATACCGTGTGGGAGCCACATGGGGACATGTAAATGTAAAAAATGCTTCAAGGGGGCCCACTGGGATTTATCGCCCAAGGGCCCACAGGAACCTGGAGCCGGCCCTGCTGCCCCATACAGTATAATGTCTCCTTCTGGCTGCCTCCACACAGTATATTGTCTCCATGTGTTTTTTTTTCTTTTAAACGGGTATTTATCGCGATATATATCGTTATCGCCATAAATTTCTTAATATTGTTATCGTCGGAATATTTTTGATATCACCCAACCCTAGTTGGAGCCATATTAAATCCCATGGCTGCGCACCTCCTCTGGATGTAGAAGTCTGGATGTAGAAGTGAACCATGTGGCGTGTACATGCCCTTTTGCTGTGTTTCATCCCGCCTCTCCTATATTTTGTTGGTGAGACCATTAATGAATGCCGGATGAGATTAAATAACCACAAGTCACCCATTCAGAAGATGGCGTGATCTGCGACCATGCACAGGGGAGATTATGTCAGGACACCTTACTTTGTAGTGAAAGTGCGCTGGTTTGGCCTGCATCTAATGATGTAATGTGGCTCTGCTTGTGTACTTCTTTTTAAACACTTAAAGGGGTTGTCTTATGTCATGAGTTTTTGAGGGACCTCGCATTCCCTATCCAGAAGGTTGCACCTTTTCAATCTCGAAACATCCAATATTTAAGACACAAGCAAGTATATCAGGTCCCACTGTCACCAACCCAAGGTTCCTATGGGATGTCAGCAAATATGCATATAGTGAAGCACTGCAGATCACCAAAAATTCCTTGTGTGGTTGTACTCACAAGCACAGCTTGATACATAGGCACATCTTAAAATTACACGGCTCTCCTTTTTTCCAGTCCTCCTTCACCACCACTGAAACATATAATGGCTCCAATAGTGAAGCACCGCTAACAAGGTCGGCGTATAAAAAGATTTATTATACTCACAAACATGAGATAAAACAAGCTTTCAAGGCTGTCTTTATAACTCTGCCCAACCCGGGTTTCGCTCCACGCTTCATCAGGGGCGTCACCATTCTCTTACTCACACATGTTTTATACCCTCCCCCATAAAATTGCCACAAAAGATAAATACAATAAAACTTTGTAAAACACTTATAACCAGCTAAATGACACTCCCCATCAGTACCTAAAATAACATCCTGGGTATATTTTTCTCGCTTTCCACATTCTTTCGACTTCTAATTCATTCATCCATAAATCCGCTCATGATCACTCCCCTAATGCACACCCTCTTTCCTAATTGGTAGAGAACCATTCCTGCTAACTCCCACAGTACACACCTCCCTATTCTAATTGGTGAGTGATGCCTTTCCTTCTTCCCATAGCACACACCTCCCTCTCCTAATTGGCTAACAATGAGCCACCACATACCATTTTATATTCAAATTGCTCTATTCCACCAGGCACGATTTTAGTAGTTTGAGATTAAGTCCCTGTGGCTGGATAGTGTCCAGCTCATAGATCCATCTGACCTCCCGCCGATCTATCTTTTTAATCGCATTTCCTCCCCGCCAGTCATTTTTCACCACTTCTAATCCAGCAAATGCAAGCCCCTTGTTTTTTTTTTTATGAACTTTTTTGAAGTGCATACAGGGAGTGCAGAATTATTAGGCAAGTTGTATTTTTGAGGATTAATTTTATTATTGAACAACCATGTTCTTAATGAACGCAAAAAACTCATTAATATCAAAGCTGAATATTTTTGGAAGTAGTTTTTAGTTTGTTTTTAGTTTAAGCTATTTTAGGGGGATATCTGTGTGTGCAGGTGACTATTACTGTGCATAATTATTAGGCAACTTAACAAAAAACAAATATATACCCATTTCAATTATTTATTTTTACCAGTGAAACCAATATAACATCTCAACATTCACAAATATACATTTCTGACATTCAAAAACAAAACCAAAACAAATCAGTGACCAATATAGCCACCTTTCTTTGCAAGGACACTCAAAAGCCTGCCATCCATGGATTCTGTCAGTGTTTTGATCTGTTCACCATCAACATTGCGTGCAGCAGCAACCACAGCCTCCCAGACACTGTTCAGAGAGGTGTACTGTTTTCCCTCCTTGTAAATCTCACATTTGATGATGGACCACAGGTTCTCAATGGGGTTCAGATCAGGTGAACAAGGAGGCCATGTCATTAGATTTTCTTCTTTTATACCCTTTCTTGCCAGCCAGCCTGTGGAGTACTTGGACGCGTGTGATGGAGCATTGTCCTGCATGAAAATCATGTTTTTCTTGAAGGATGCAGACTTCTTCCTGTACCACTGCTTGAAGAAGGTGTCTTCCAGAAACTGGCAGTAGGACTGGGAGTTGAGCTTGACTCCATCCTCAACCCGAAAAGGCCCCACAAGCTCATCTTTGATGATACCAGCCCAAACCAGTACTCCACCTCCACCTTGCTGGCGTCTGAGTCGGAATGGAGCTCTCTGCCCTTTACCAATCCAGCCACGGGCCCATCCATCTGGCCCATCAAGACTCACTCTCATTTCATCAGTCCATAAAACCTTAGAAAAATCAGTCTTGAGATATTTCTTGGCCCAGTCTTGACGTTTCAGCTTGTGTGTCTTGTTCAGTGGTGGTCGTCTTTCAGCCTTTCTTACCTTGGCCATGTCTCTGAGTATTGCACACCTTGTGCTTTTGGGCACTCCAGTGATGTTGCAGCTCTGAAATATGGCCAAACTGGTGGCAAGTGGCATCTTGGCAGCTGCACGCTTGACTTTTCTCAGTTCATGGGCAGTTATTTTGCGCCTTGGTTTTTCCACACGCTTCTTGCGACCCTGTTGACTATTTTGAATGAAACGCTTAATTGTTCGATGATCACGCTTCAGAAGCTTTGCAATTTTAAGAGTGCTGCATCCCTCTGCAAGATGTCTCACTATTTTTGACTTTTCTGAGCCTGTCAAGTCCTTCTTTTGACCCATTTTGCCAAAGGAAAGGAAGTTGCCTAATAATTATGCACACCTAATATAGGGTGTTGATGTCATTAGACCACACCCCTTCTCATTACAGAGATGCACATCACCTAATATGCTTAATTGGTAGTAGGCTTTCGAGCCTATACAGCTTGGAGTAAGACAACATGCATAAAGAGGATGATGTGGTCAAAATACTCATTTGCCTAATAATTCTGCACGCAGTGTAGACACCCTGTGAGTCTCCACTCCCTTTTTAAAATTATTAATGTGTTCCTGTATCCGGACTTTTAATTTTCTCGTTGTGCGTCCTACATACTGGAGGCCACATGGGCACTCCAGCATGTATACAACTCCTACACTATCACATGTAATTTGCCCCTTGATTTTAAAATCCTTGTTTCTTTTAGACTAATGGCTCACCGTAGTCCTCATTTGTTTCTTGTCATTATTTCTATTCCTACATGTAAGTCAAAAACCACACCACGAGAAAATATTTTTTTATTTTCGTTCCTCTTTAATCGCACTATGCACCAAACGATATTTTAAATTTGGCGCCTTTTTAAAGATAAAATCTGGATGACTGTGTATTTCTTTACCTATAACCGGATCATTTTTGAGTACACTCCAATTTTTCATTATGGCATTTTCGATGAGACCTTCTTGTGCTGTGTATTTGGTGAGAAAGGCAAATCTGAAGTCTTTCTTTTTCTTCTTTTCACTCACCAACCCTTTTTTATCCCCACTTTCCTCAACTTCACTGCTACACCTCACTAATTCCTCTTTATTATATCCCTTCTCCAAAAATCTGTCTTGGATAAACAAACTTTGTTCTTGAAACGTTGCAGCATCAGTGCAATTGCGGTGAATTCTCCCGATCTGGCCCCTTGGAATGTTTTTCAACCATAGGCCATAAGGGCAGCTGGTCAAGTCATAATGTCAAGTCATAATGTTGTCTTATGTCAGCAAATGGCAATTATCTTCTAGACAAAGGTAATACAAGGCACTTACTAATGTATTGTGAGTATCCATATTGCCTCCTTTGCTGAGTGGATTCATTTTTCATCACATTACGCACTGCTCATTTCCAGGGGTTACGACCACCCTGCAATGCAGAAGCGGTAGCTGTGCTTACACACTATAGTATCTTCCTATAGTGTGCAAGCTGGATTGCAGGGTAGTCATAAACACTGTATACAAACAGTGTATAATGTGATGAAAAGTGAATCCAGCCAGCAAAGGAGGCAATATGGACAATCACAATACATTAGTAAGCGCCCTGTAATAACTTTCTCTTCATGGTTAATACTGAAGTGAGACAACCCCTTTAAGCACAACGATCCTGGAAAATGCAACGATGATCTGATGAAGCAGTCTGGTATGTGTAACTGCCCACTATATAGAGATGTTATTAAGGGTGCGTTCACATGACCGTATGTATTTGGGGTCCGCAAAGTGTGGATCTGAAAAAAATAAGAAGGACATCCATGTGACATCCTTGTTGCATACTGCATCCATTTTTTTTGCTGACCCATTGTAACAATGCTTATTCTTGTCCCCAAAAAGGACACAAATAGGACATATTTGATTTTTTTTTCAGGACTTCGGAACAGACATATGTGTGTGGCCCTATTGAAATGAATTGGTCGGTGCTGGTGGTGCTGATCCTCATCTTCTTTCAGTGGTAGACTGATGCCAAGGGGGCCATCCAAGCCCTCCTTTCTGCTGCTGGCCAGGTACATAATGACCTCTTAGTGGGAATTAATACTTTGAGAATCAGGTAAACAGCTAGCGACCACACATGTCCTCCTGAATTCAACTGTTGTGGCCCTCCTAAGCCCTCTGTCCCATATCTTAATCAGGGACAACTGGAGGAGGAGGACAAAAGATGACAGCTATTGATGCCTACCACAAATGTATAGCTTTCGGGCAGTATATTGTACTATGGTATTTGGTTCTGCTGGGATGGTATTTTGCACTATAGTATGATGCTGACTCCAACTACTGTCAATTTGGACCGCCTACAACCTGGGCCACTTTTATTTTATTTTTTCCAGGGCCACTTTAAGTTCCCAGTCCATCTCAGTCTTCTTTGTATGAGCAGATTGATATACATTTTGTGGGAAAAGATTTAGTAAAACATGTACTTTAAACTTTTATACCTGTGTTCTTTCTGATTTCATTGGTCACATAGGAGGTGTTATCAGTGATTGATAGCATTCTATGTGTGTCCATACAGGAATAGCTTCCCTGTGAACAATGAAATCAGAAATAGCAGAGATTTAAATGTATAAATTACATATTTTACTGCATCTTTTTCCGCAAAGATATATAAAATTCTACCTGCAGATTGCATTGTGTTTTGTGGTGACAGATCCTGTCAGCATGAATAACCTTATTTAGCCAGGCACATTGCCTGTCATTTTGATTAAATTTATATATTTTCTTATGGCTAAAGGATCAACTGCTGCAACCATATATTAGTTTTTATATTTAAGCAAATTAAGCAGTTCGAGCACCGAGGGGCTGGCATAGCTCTTGGAGCACCACACCTGCTTAGTACTCTCCTCCCTCCCCTTTCATTGACAGGGCTATTAGCTGTGTCTTTTTGCCTGCACTGTAACTCACAATCATTGGTGGTCCAATTCACCATTTTTGTGAAGGTGTGGGTCCCAGAGGTGGGACCCACACCTATCAGACAATGGGAATACCCCTTTAAAACATCTCCAGAATTCATCCTTTTCTCACTGAGGAAATGACCATAACTCTTATTATTGCCCTGATTAATTCTAGCTGTGACTATTAAAATACACTGCTAATCGGTCTTCCTCTCTCCAAACTCTCCACTTTCCAGTTTATCTGGACTGCAGAGAGGTGCCGGCCTGTACATAACTTAGGCGCTTTACAACGGCCATGCAACTTGCTCTCTTGCCGGCGTAGATCGTGTAGAAAATGATGAATCAGATAGGACTGATGGCATATTCCCTTTAAACCCTTCCCGCATTATCACGTACATGTACGTGAGGTAATGCAGTCTCTTGCCACATCCTCACGTGCATGTAAGTGATGAGATCGTGTAGGTGCAGGAACTGCGCCCGCCCGATCAGCAGCATGGGCCCGGCTGTTACTGGCAATGCCAGAGGATTAACCGTTCACATGGCACGTGCAGGGTTTACAGAGGGAGGGGGCCCCCTCTGGCTCCATCGGCCTATCGTGCTGTAGTGACAGGGGGCAGATGGTTATTATGACAGACCCAATACCATACACAAAAATCGAAGCCTGGCAGCTACGGTAACCCATAAGATCCAGTCTTAGGCCTCTTTCACATGAAAATGGAACAGATACAGAAGACATACAGAGTACATTCCGTATGTGTTCTGTTTTTTTTGCAGACCCATTGACTGGAATGGAGCCACGGAACGTGATTTGCGGGCAATAATAGGACATGTTCTATCTTTCAACATGACGGAAAAACAGAAATACGAAAATGGAATGCATACGGAGTACATTCCGTTTTTTTTTTTGCGGAACCATTGAAATTAATAGTTCCGTATGCGGAATGCACAAAATGGCCCGCAAACAGCCCGAAGAAGGAGCCTGCGCTTTGCGGACCGCAATTTGTGGTCCACAGCACTGGCACAGGCACGAGCCCTTGTACTGTATTGAAACAGGGATCAAACCCTGAAAAATTGAAGTCCCACAGGGACAAAGTAAAAAAAATAATAAAAATTTAAAAAAGGTTTTTTAATAATAAAAAAAATTAAGTTTCAAGTAAAGAAAAATAAAAGCCCCGGACAACCCCTTTAATTTATCACAGGAGGTCTCAGTGTTTTACTGTTAATCAACTTGATTTCTGTCCTATGAAGTTGTGTACCCTGGGCTGCAGAGGGTTATTCAAATGTTCAAAATATCAACAACTTATGTATTGGAAATGTTCAAATTTATATTATTATTGGCAATGGGTTTGTAATGATAGGTAGAGAACAGTGCAGCCCTGTATTCCATCTAAACCACTATCCCTACCTAATTGAATGATCCACCATAACAAGTGGCCACCAACTTGGTGGCAGTCCCTATTCTAAGTGAAAGGGGCCTATTCAGGAAGGAAGGGGTCAAAAAGAAACGCCAGAAATAAACACAGAGTCCAGTGCCAAGCCAGGAGAAAAAATCTTTAGCAAAATCTTGAGAAATAATCTGTCATGTCACGAACGATCAAAATCAGATAACCAGTAATCCAGAGAGTGGTAACAACGCTAGTGATGAAGGAACAACAATCACAGGTAGGGTTTGACAAATCGCATTCGGATTGCTGTATTTGAACCTGGTTCTTTTAAAATCTACGGTAAGACAATCGGCTCCGTCCTACTGTAAAATATATGGTCTCCACAGAGGTCGCTCCGAAGTTTTGGCAAATAACGCAAGACTTACTTTGTCTCACCTCTATCAAGTGTCACTTTGTTTATTTGCATAAATGACTCATATGAAGATGAACTTGACTTTGTTAATTGGTTCAAACCTGGTTATCTTGTACCTAAAACTGAGCACAATCCAAATTGTGATCTAAGTTTGGTTCAGTACGGTGGTATGTTGGGGTGGGTGGATGTTGCAGATGTACCATGCGTTAACTCTTCTAAAAAGTATGTGTAATTCTTTCAAAAAAATATTTTGCTACTTGTACACAACAGAATCATTGATAAAGAGAAATGGTAGTTATTATTAGTAAACAAATTAATTTTAAAATATTAATTTTATAAATTATCATTGCTTACTAAGGCCAAGTTCACACTTCAGTTATTTGGTCAGTTTCTTCCATTAGTTATTGAGCCGAAACCAGGTGCGAGTCAAAAGTACAGAACAGATGAATATCTTTCCATTATACCTTATTTCTGAATAGGCTTCATTAGTGGTTTGGGCTCAAAATAACCAATGGAAATAGCTGATCAAATAGCTGAAGTGTGAACTCATCCTAAGGCCCCATGCACACGACCGTTGTGTGTTTTGCGGTCTGCAAATTGCGGATCTGCAAAACACGGATGGCGTCCATGTGCGTTCCGCAATTTGCGGAACGGCACGGACAGCCATTAATATAACTGCCTATTCTTGTTCGCAAAACGCGGACAAGAATTGGACAGATTATATTATTTTTGCGGACCACGGAACGGAGCAACGGATGCGGACAGCACACGGAGTGCCGTCTGCATCTTTTGCAGCCCCATTGAAGTGAATGGGTCCGCATCCGAGCAGAAAAAACTGCGGCTCGGATGCAGACCAAAACAACGGCCGTGTGCATGAGGCCTATGACAAAGCACTATATGGACAATGTATACCATTTTAAAAAATGATGACCTGCTGCATGTGTATTTTGCTATTTACACCAATTTTTTCCACATATTGTACTTGATTCTATCTAAAACAACCTCATATTTACTTGTCTGCTGTGCAGTTTCTTTTACAGCATGATGTAAGTAACTGCTAATAGCTTGAGACAACTAGAGAATCAGCTAGTCAAAGGCCTTGACCAGTGAAAGCTGGAGGGCTGCCCTGACTGCTCCCTCATTCTCAGCTTCGTCACTCAGGAGGGAGGCAGGGAGGCAGAGTATTTCTACTCTGAACTAAGTTCAAGTAAGCATGCATTCCATTTAAAACTATTTTATATTTTTGCAGCAATGATGTTAATCACATAAAGCCTTATGCAAGAATTGTGCCATTTATTAAATTTAAAATGTAATTTCAGTTTGTTTGTTATTTGTTCTTTAGCTGCGACTTAGCAGAGGCATTAGCGAAAGTTCGACAAGTAATTCAATTGGGTACAAATTAATTTATCACAAATCGCCAGTATTTTCTTTTAATTTCCTGATAATTGGATAATTCACACAAAGATGCACTGGCCATATAACTTGCTATCAGCATGAATTTAAAATGTAAGAAAATGGGCAATTTAGACAATTTATCTTCACCTAAGGCCTCATGCACACGACCGTATTTTTTCACGGCCTGCAAAACGGGGTTCCGTTGGTCCGTGACGGGTTTTTCGTCCGTGGGTCTTCCTTGATTTTTGGAGGATCCACGGACATAAAAAAAAAGTCGTTTTGGTGTCCGCCTGGCCGTGCGGAGCCAAACGGATCCGTCCTGAATTACAATGCAAGTCAATGGGGACGGATCCGTTTGACGTTGACACAATATGGTGCAATTTCAAACGGATCCGTCCCCCATTGACTTTCAATGTAAAGTCAGGAGTTAATATACCATAGGATCGGAGTTTTCTCCAATCCGATGGTATATTTTAACTTGAAGCGTCCCCATCACCATGGGAACTCCTCTATGTTAGAATATACCATCGGATTTGAGTTACATCGTGAAACTCAGATCCGACAGTATATTCTAACACAGAGGCGTTCCCATAGTGATGGGGACGCTTCTATTTAGAATATACTACAAACTGTGTACATGACTGCCCCCTGCTGCCTGGCAGCACCCGATCTTTTACAGGGGCTGTGATCAGCACAATTAACCCTTCAGGTGCCGCACCTGAAGGGGTTAATTGTGCATATCATAGCCCCCTGTAAGAGATCAGGGGCTGCCAGGCAGCAGGGGGCAGACCCCCCTCTCTCCCCAGAGCAGGGGGCAGACCCCCCGGCCTCCCCTCTATTGTATTAATATCATTGGTGGCCAGTGTGCGCCCCCCCCCGCCCCCCCTCTATTGTAATATCATTGGTGGCCAGTGTGCGCCCCCCCCCGGCCCCCCTCTATTGTATTAATATAATTGGTGGCCAGTGTGCGGCATCCCCTCCCCCCCCCCCCCGATCATTGGTGGCAGCGGAGATTCCGATCGGAGTCCCAGTTTAATCGCTCTGGGGCTCCAATCGGTAACCATGGCAACCAGGACGCTACTGCAGGCCTGGTTGCCATGGTTACTTAGCAATATTACAATATTAGAAGCATCATATTTACCTGCTGGCTGCTGGGCTGTCTGTGACCGGCCGGGAGCGCCTCCTACTGGTAAGTGACAGATCATTAAGCAATGCACCGCACAGACCTGTCACTTACCAGTAGGAGGAGCTCCCGGCCAGACACAAACAGCCAGCCAGCAGGTAAGTATGATGCTTCTAATATTGTAATATTGCTAAGTAACCATGGCAACCAGGCCTGCAGTAGCGTCCTGGTTGCCATGGTTACCGATCGGAGCACCAGAGCGATTAAACTGGGACTCCGATCGGAATCTCCGCTGCCACCAATGATCGGGGGGGAGGGGAGGCCGCACACTGGCCACCAATGATATTAATACAATAGAGGGGGGGCCGGGGGGGGGCGCACACTGGCCACCAATGATATTACAATCGGGGGGGGGGGGGGGGTGGGGGAGGCCGCACACTGGCCACCAATGATATTACAATAGGGGGGGCGGGGGAGGCCACACACTGGCCACCAATGATATTACAATAGGGGGGGGTGGGGGGGGCTGCACACTGGCCACCAATAATATTCAAACTGGGGAGGGAGGGGGGTCTGCCCCCTGCTGCCTGGCAGCCCCTGATCTCTTATAGGGGGCTATGATATGCACAATTAACCCCTCAGGTGCAGCACTGGGTCCGCGAAAAAAAAACGGCACAACGGCCACGGATGCACACAACGGTCGTGTGCATGAGACCTAAGGCTTTCCTGGTTTTCTAGAGGAAAAAAAAACAAAACAACTTTCTAAGGGTACTTTCACACTTGTGGCAGAGGTTTCCGGCAGGTAGTTCCATCGCCGGAACTGCCTGCCGGATCCGGCAATCCAGATGCAAACTGATGCATTTGTGAGACGGATCCGGATGCGTTGCAATACCGGATCCGTCTTTCTGGTTGTCATCCGGAAAAACAGATCAGGTATTTATTTTTTTCTCATTTTTAAAGATCTTCTCATGCTTAGATCGGGAAACCGGATACGGTTTAAATACATTTCAATGGAAATGAATGCCAAATCCAGCATGCCGGCAAGCGTTCAGGATTTTTGATCGGAGAGAAAAATGCAGCACGCAGTATTTTCTCCGGCCAAAAAACGTAAGAGGGACTGAACTGATGCATACTTAAAGGAATGCTCTCCATTCAAAATGCATTAGGATAAAACTGATCAGTTTTTTCCCCCGGTATTAAGCCCCTAGGATGGAACTCAATACCGGAAAAGAAAAACGCTAGTGTGAAAGTAACCTAAAGAGGACCTTTTATGGGTCCAGACATTATGAAATAACTAGCAGGTTATGTAGGAAATAGTGCAGGGATGTAATATCGCTAACTAGTTTGTTTGGGTACTGTTCCTTTCGCCCACTGTGCCCCCCGTTCACTTTTCCTGCCTGGTATGCTAATGAATTGCATTGGTACAGGGAGGAGGAGACTGTCCTGTTTCTCAATGGGCATCTCCTTCTTCCTGGCTGTAGCATGGTCCAATCACAGCAGAGAGTATCACAGCCACAGAAGGTGAGTTTTTTTTTTTCTCACTGGCTGTGACGCTCTCCGCTGAAATTGGACCGCGCTACAGTGTCACGATCAGTGTGGGGGAAAAACTCCACACTGAACAAAAGAGGGAAGGGGGAACAGTAACTGGGCCTGGAAACTAAGGAAGAAACAGGCCACCTCCTAGACAACCCTAATCCGGGCCCTGACTACCTATCAATATGAGTAGACCTTGAAGGAAGGAATATTCATAAGCAGGATACCTAGGCCATGATTTCCCTATAAGGCCCTGGAATAAGTATAGGACCACAGACAACCCATTCCTCCCCTGATGGACAAATGAAAGTCTCTGTCTCAGGCCCAGATACAACAACAGAGAATATAACAAATACAAACAAACGCGACACTTAACTTCTGTAGAGATGGAAGAATAGGAACACCAGAGAGGATCTCACACCAGCTCAGCCAAACCAAAATGAAGCTATCAACCGCATAGTCAGAAGGGTGGGGTGAGACTATAAAGTGTAGAAGTAATGACCACTGAGCAACAGCTGAGAAAAGGGAAGTGGTCATTAACCCTATCAACACTGAATCAAGAGAAATCAAGGAGGCTGTTAGATTCCTCCACGCTCAGCCAATCTCCTTGATTTCCTGACATCAGTCACCTGAGGGACCGTGACATACAGCCAGGGAGAAGGAGACGGCCATTGAGAAACAGGGCAGTCTCCTCCTCCCTGTACCAATGCTCTTCATTAGCATACCAGGTGGGAAAAGTGAACGGGGGGCACAGCAGGCGAATGGAGCGGTGCCCAGACAAACTAGTAAGCAATATTACATCCCTACACTATGCCCTACATAACCTGCTAGTTATTTCATAATGTCTGGACCCATGAAAGGTCCTCTTTGACTATGAATATTGGTGTAATGCACATTTATGTGCACAGTGATAAATTAGACTTGCCTGTATTACTGAAGCACAGTAACTCTACAGCTAACATAATGGATTAGCTATGACTCTTGGTGCGCTGCACAGTCACGGCGATAAATTGTAGCAGAGTCTGTAGTTCAGCAGTCTCCTACGCTCTACCTCCACTCTCTCCACAGTCTCCTTGCAGTCTCCCTGCATTCTCCCTCTCTAATGTTGTCCTACACACTCTGTTAACAGTTTGCAGCAACACTGTCCCTAGTGCGTGAATGTCTTGTCACGTCTCTCCCTATGCTCAGCTCACAGGAAAATGGTGGCAACCGCGTGGGATCAGGGTTTTATAGGGCTCTGCTTAGCTGTGACATCAAGGGGGGTGGCTACCTGTGGATGGGCTGGGTGCATGGCATTATAAATGATCCCACTTTCTGGGGCTTGTCTCCTCTACATTTACTTTCACTTTCTAATATGTACAGCCGCCATTAAAGGAAAACTGATTTGTTACCAAGAAGCGTGAGGAAATTCGGATTTATTTAGTTTTCCTAAACTTCTTACCAGTGCTTCTCTCAAAACTAGAGGGGGAGTATAGATCAGGGTCCATGCTAAGAGTCCCACCAAATTTTGGCTGCAGGCATTTACCACTAGGGGAATCTAATGTAATATATAAAGCTAAGTGTATGTATGTGTGTGTGTATGTATGTATGTCTGCTAAAGGAATCCACACAGTCGCATTTACAATCATGAAATTTGGCACACAGGTACATCAGGTGTCCGAGAAGGTTCTAGACTGGGTGTCAGCACTCTAGCACGTACAGTTCCTGAGATATTTCCCAAAAAATGCAAATATGGCACATTACATGACAAACATTAGCCAATAAAAGCCTGCAAGTCGTTCTCTTCATATCCCAACTTCGTATCCCAACTGCCATACACACGGTCACATGTCCTTTATCAGCCAATAGAAGCTTGCAGGTCCTTAGTCTCCACATACACAAAGTTTTACACCAGGTTTCTATAACAACCCAGCCATTTTTCTTCACTGCGTAGTTCAGCTTTAAAGGGGCAAGGCGCTGTGGATGACACTGTTAAGGGAGCGGAATGCTGTGGAGGTCACAGTTCAGGGGCAGGTTGTCACTCCTGTGACAGGTCTTAGAAGGTCTGAAAGATTATCTGCACATTAGTGATTTGACAGCCTCTTTTGGTTTCACTTTGTCTGTGTGTTGCTGGTATGTCCACACCTCCTGTTCAGGTGTGGATCATGTGACCTTTACCCATCCCTATTTAGTCTGACTTTACCCATCACTCCTTGCTCTGGATAGCTTCATTTGGTTTTGGAAGAGGTGGAGTGTGGTTCGTGTTGAAGTCCTGTTCATCCATCATCCTCAGAAGTTGAGTGTCCCGCTTGTTGTGTTTTGTATTCCCCACCCTGGTTGTTTACTAGGCCTCAGCGAGACGCTAGTTCCTTCACCAGGGAAGGAACGGGCTGTCTCTGCCCTGCCATTATCTTTAGGGCAGCCGAGGGTCGCCAGGGTTTTCTAGGTTCCTGTGTATGGGCATCTCTACCATAGAGAGGTGCCCATACAGATAGGAGTTAGGGCCAGGAGCAGGGTTTTATAGGTGTTGACCCTTTTCCTTCCCTAGCGGTGAGGCCCAGTGTCTTTACCCTTCCTTCTTGTTATCTTTTGGTGTTCTCCCACTCCGTAGCCAACGGGGATTGAAAAAATCATCTGTCAGCTGCAGAAGTGGGAGGGAGGGTGGACTTTCTCCCTGCAGCTCACACTCAGACAGTACAGTGCTGCTGTCTGAGAGTGAGTTGTTCAAAAGAACATCCCTGTGTCCGTCCAGGCAGGGGAGTCTGAAAGCCGGACTGTCCAGCCTAAAACTGGACCTCTGGCCACCCTAAGGGCAGGCTGCAGTGGAGGTCACAGTTAAGGGGAAGGTCCACTATGCAGGTCAGTGTTAAGGGGAAGATTGCTGTAGAGGCTTATGTTAAGGGGACGGGGTGTTGTGGAAATCACTGTAAAGGAGATGGGGTACAGTGGAGGTCACTAATAAAGGGGCGGCTGCTGTGGAGGTCACTATTAAGGGGGTGGGATGCTGTCGGGGTCACTGTTAAAAAGGCGGGCTGCTGTGGAGGTCACTGATAAGGGGGCGGGATGCTGTGGAGGTCACTGTTAAAGGGGCGGGCGCTGTGGAGGTCTCTGTTAAAGGGACAGGGAACTGTGGAGGTCACAGTCAAGGGGACGGTCTGCTATGGAGGTCAGTGTTAAGGGGAGGGATTCTGTTGAGGTTACTGTTAAATGGGTGGGGTGTTGTGGAGGTCACATTTTAAGGAAAAAGAGCTCTGTAGAGGTCAATGTTAAGGGGGCGGGTTATTGTGAAAATCACTGTTAACGAGACGGGTACTGTGGAGGTCACTAATAAAGGGATGGCTGCTGTGGAGGTCACTGTTAAAGGGACGGGGTACTTTAGATGGGAGGGACCCAGCGTTTTTTTAACCATCTCCCCGTTCGAAAAATCAATTTAATAAATGGACCCCAGATTGGGGACGTAACAGGGATTAAACTGATGAGAAGAGAGAACTACAGAAAATACCACTCATATCGGGTGGGACAGTAAATTGCACGGCACAGACGCAGTGACCGTGGATTCAAACAAAGGGGAGGGAGCCAGCGTTTTTTTAACCATCTCCCCGTTCGAAAAATCTATTCAATTCACCTTTCCGGGACCCTTGGTGTTGTACGTGGCTGGGTGGAGGAAGAAACCTTCAATGACATCAACGGGACATGGCTAGCTTGGTATCCAACCTTGTACAAATGGGGAGTTTGCGGTTGGGCAAATGGACTGTTTGCGGTTTCTTGCGGTGCATTAAAAGGGGAGTTTGTTCTGTCAATGTCTGTGAAGCAGGCGTAACCCTTACACTACCTGATCGATACAACATCATACCTGATCGTATACACATGCTGGATGTTTTAAACCACGTTGTTCAAAAAAAATTTGGATTGTTAGGTTATTTATGCCCTTTATGTATTAAAATCCAACTCTGTGTCAACTATGTAATTTTCCATGGGAGTTTTGCCATGGATCCCCCTCCGGCATGCCACAGTCCAGGTGTTAGTCCCCTTGAAACAACTTTTCCATCACTATTGTGGCTAGAAAGAGTCCCTGTGGGTTTTAAAATTCGCCTGCCTATTGAAGTCTATGGCGGTTCGCCCGGTTCGCCCGTTCCTTACATTTGCAGAAATTCGCGTTCGCCGTTCGCGAACGGAAAATTTTATGTTCGCGACATCACTATTGATCCTTTCTGTACGGTGAATGCATAATTTTTGGGGCCTGTAATCTAACTGGCCAACAGTAAAATTGTTATACAGTGACCGCCTAATGTACCTCCAGCCACATTATAAATTCTTTTCTGTACGTTGAATGAATAATTTTTGGGGCCTGTAGTCCTCTGGCCTGCAGTAAAATTGATATCCATTGACCGTCTAATATACCTCCAGCCACATAATCACTTGATGTTTTCTGTGTGGTGAATGCTTAATGTTTGGGGCCTGTACTCCAATGGCCTGCAGTAAAATTTATATCCAATGACCGTCTAATATACCACCATGCACATAATCACTTGATGTTTTCTGTCCAATGAATGCTTAATGTTTGGGGCCTGTACTCCCATGGCCTAAAATAAAAATTTACTAGGCTCCAGCATGGCACATTTATGAGAGTTTCCCTTTAAGATGCATAAAAATGGCCCCTGATTAAAATACTTTTTTTTCTGGGAATTTTTGCCATTGATCCCCTCTGTTATGTCACTGTCCATGTTGTGGGATGATTTTTGCACTTCTTGCAAGTATTTGGTGGCTGCAAATATGACCTGAAGGTTTTTCAGGTTTGCCTGCCATTAAAGTGAATGGGGCTCGCCACGAACTTGCGGTTCGTGAACATTTGATCGCATTTGCGCCTTCGTGTTCGTGAATCGTCCCGGCCAATGTTCGTCCATTACTAGTCACTGTTATGGCATCGGGGTATTGTGAGGTCACTGTTAATGGAGTGGGGTAGAGTGAAGGTCACTGTTAAGGGAGCAGGGTACTGTGGCAGTCACTGTTAAAGGGGCAGTCGCTGGGGAGGTCTCTGTTAAGGGGGCTGGTGGACTGTAACCTATGGTCAGTGTTAAGGGGCAGTTGCTGTAGAGGTCACTGTCAAGGGGGTGGGGTGCTGTGGAACTCACTGTTAAAGGGGCAGGCTGCACTGAAGGTCAAAGTTAAGGGGGTGGACTGCTGTGAACTTCCCATTTTAAGGAGACGGGGCACTCTGGGGGTTAGTGTTAGGGGTGGGGGGCTGTGGAGGTCACTGTTAAGGGGGTGAGGTACTGTAGATGTCACTGTTATAGTGGATACTTATCTTTTAACGACACACACAAACATTAAATGATATTGATGAAATATACCAGTGCGAAGCTGGGTCCTTCTGCTAGTGGCATAAATGTAAACCTTTCCTAGTCTATGATGAAAATGTATGTTGTGGTCGGGTGTTAGTTCCCACTTTGGGATGAATATTTGCAGTGACGCCCTGAGGAGCCAGAGTAGAGTACAGGAGTGGTAGTAACCCTGATAAAGTGTGGCTCCCTGGGGATCAGTGCAATCAAATTATAATACTGAAGCAGGAGGCTAGAGTTAAACATAACAAAGTCTCTTTTACTAAGTGCAACACCATTGCATTATCTTCTGCCGGCAGGCATGCTTTGCCACATCGCTTCTGGCGTCTGATTGCTAGGGAGGCAGTCGGGTCTCCCTGTGAAGGAACGCCGGCCAATCAGAGCCGGCACTCACACAATAGGCGCTCTGGCATCACTAGTCACATGACATTGGGCACATCATGTGACCAGTAAGCTTGGCCTATTTAAACAGGCGACCTGCTTGCCACAGGTTTCCTGTGAATGGTTTTCTTTAGTTAATTTGCCTCACTAGCACTATATTGCCTGATGAATTTCTAGATTTCTGACCTTGGATTTGTACCCTGACTCTGCCTCCTGACTGACTCCTTGGACTTGACGAGATTTCACAGTTTTGACCCTGGCTACCCCTGATTTCGCCTCTCTGGTTCCATTAAGTTTCGGTTTGGACTGTCCTGGTATTGACTTTGGCTTGGTACGTTTCTGGTTTTTGTCTTTCAAATTCTGTGCCATCACTAGTCTTTTGCTATTTGTCTCCCAAGTTTCCTTTTCCTGATTTGGACCCTGCACCTATTTTGGGAGGGACTGCTGTCCAGTTGTAGGCCACCATTTAGGCCAGATCATGTAAATAAGTAGGGACAGTGCTGGGCAGGAATTCAGGGCTCACTGTTCCCTACCTTGACAGTAGAACTTTAAATACATACAAATAGAGTAGTAGCCGGCTTTAAGTGCAAATCCTCTTTGGCACCAGTAAGGATATGGAGGCAGGTTGGTTGGTGGCAATTTATCATATAGGTGTAACTGGCCTAGTGGTAATTTGATGATGGGTGGCTTGGCTATAATCCCACACCTCACAACAGTGTCTCTAAAGCTGATGGTAGTAGTTCACATTGCAATCTAGAGTCTCAATGCTTTACTTGTAACAGGAACAGTAGCTCTGCAGGTTACGTCCTCTCCTCTCAAACTTTCCCTCTTGACAGGGAGCAGGACCAGCCCAAATATCAAGAGGGAAGGGACAGAGTGGTTATCCCTGCTCCTTGCCAACCTTTGCCATCCATTCCTTGCTTGTGGCTAGATCCAGAGGCAAACAATAAAATACATTATACATAATAATATGTTTGGGTCTGGGGTAATATAAATTTTTATCGTGGAGATCTTGAATGTGCTGTGAGTGGAATATTTCACAGCTCTACTTCTACTTCAATTGCCAAGATTAAAGACAACTCTGATCCTGGCAATTCAACCACTTAGATGCCACAATAGTTACCACGGCATCTAAATAGCTAGACAAAGGGATGAATCTCCCTCTGTCACACCATTGCCCCCCCTGACATGATCACTTAATGGCAATGGTTGCTAAGAAAGCCAGGGAGCCCACCAATGGCCCCCTGGTCTACCATGTACATAGAGATGCACTGCAGTGTATTATAGGAGTGTTCAAGTCCACTAATGGGACTGTTAAAAGGACTTCAGTGTTTGTATAGTAGTTTGTCAACTTGTGATTAACGCTGGAGATTTTTTTTTTCTGAATCTGCATTTTAACAACAGAAGACATTGGGCACAAATCTGTTAGTGGTGCCGATACTGCAGTATTTTCTTAACTCAACAGTCGGTAGCAGTGTCTTCAGTGTTTGTGGAAAGGGAAGGACATTGGATTGCTCCTCTGTGTCATTAAAGAGGTTCTCCAGTCTCAAAATCGAAATTCTTTTTTATGTGCTCCTAACACCCCCCCACCATGCATCCATATGCCCCCAATACCTTGTCTGTGTCATGTCTCTGCTTTCTTTCCCCATGTCTGGGGATCTGACTATCCTGGCAGATCTGTTTACTTTCTCCCCTTCCTGTTTTGTTGAATACATAACATTATAGATTAAAAAAAAGCCTGGCTGCTCTGCAGAGTGATGAGTCACAGGCTAGACACGTCCCCACACTGTCCAATGTGCAGGAACTACACCCGCTATAACTCCTGTGGCCATATTACTACACTCAGACATGAATCATGCTAGTCTATTTCTCACTCAGTTTCTAAATCATATCATTGACAGTCCATAGGAGCTACAGAGTCCAATAAACAACTTGATTCAGCAAACACATCTTTATCTAATCCTATCATTTATATGTGCCTGATACACAGCCTGATGTGTGCGATACTGATTGCTGAAGTGTATATTTAATCCCATCTTGTATGATACAGCCTGCTGAAGTGTGTATCTAATTCCATTTTGTATGATAGGCGTTGTGGTTGTGGGGGCGTGGCTTAACACAGGGTGTTAAGTCGCTATGTCATAATGAGGCTCCCAGTATTAATTAGTACCCACAGTAATACTAATGACTCCACTAGTGACCCACATAATTAAATATGCCCCATTAGTGCCCCTCAGTAATATTAATGCTCCCATTAGTGCCCCCAAGAATTAGTAATGCCAACATTAGTGCCCCCAGTAATAGTAATGCCTTCATTAGTTTCCCCTAGCATCAATAATGCCCCCATTAGTGCCCAACAGTAATATTAATGCCCCAATTAGTGCCCCCCAGAATTAATAATGTCCGCATTAGCGCCCTCCAGAATTAACAGTGCCCCCATTAGTGCCCCCCAGTAATAGTAATGCCCACATTAGTGCCCACCAATATTGATAATGCCCTCTTCTCTGCTTGTGAAAAAAAAAAAGGACTTGCCTTTTCCATTTGATCATGCCATGGTAAACACTCGCTACTCACTGGAAGCTCAGGGTGCTCCAGCGTGATGACGTTTCGCAAGGTCCTGCTGCTTCCAGTCAATGCTGTGAAACGTCATTACACCAGAGCACAGGTCCTGACCCCCGGCGCCATCCAAAGGATGCAGTGAGTTTTTAATTTTTTTTTCTTAATACAAATGAGGGAGGGGGCAGGATTAAAAGGCACTAATGAGTGTTCTGAAATGGAAGCGCTCATTAGTAACAGTCCATATAGAAATAGAAAAAATTACTGTCACCAGCAGGGGCACTAATTAGCTGCTTGGCCAGCAGGGGGGCAACCCTAGGCACCCCCCTCTGTATACAATATTATGCAGCACCCCCCCCCCCCTCTATGAATACAATATTACATGCCCCCCCTGCTTACAATCTTAAACAAAATCCCCCTGCATACAATTCTCATTCCCCCTCCCCCTCAGCCCCTCCGCAGTACACACATGTACCTACAGACACTGTCTTTCTCCCCTCTCCTACTGGCACACGGACAGTATCCTTATTTAGCGAATCCGTGACCTGCAGAGAGCAAAATGGATACAGTCGTGTGCATGAGGCCTAATCCTATCTTTTAGGTTCTGCCGCCTGCAGTGTCTTTCTTGGCCTATCATGTGTTATACACGTGTGATACGACCATGATGTGTGATACTCCATGTGGTACGACCATGATAAGCCTGGGGAACACAGTCTGTGTGTCGCCACATCTCTCAGGCCGACCGCACTATCCAGACCCGAACTGACTGTATCACAGTACTGTATGATACAGACAATCTATATCTGATTGGGGAGTATGTGCACATGATGAGGTGTGTACAATCAACAATTTTCTACTAACTTGGAGCAGTACATCAACCTACCTGGTACCTTGACCAGATCCAAAACAGTTGGCTGCCCAACGTGGGGCTCGAAGGACATGACCCCCTGATCCAGTACCCCCAATGACCAGACAGGAGGACCTCACTAACGGAGACCGGGACTGCAGCCCGTGATAACAAGTAGGAGTTACCTTACCTCCATGTGTCCTTTGATGTAGTCCATCCGTGCCTGTCTGAGGGAGGGGTGCCGTGTCAGCTTGGGGCGTCCTCGAGGGCATGAAAGTAAGAACCCCATGTGTTTTAAAGTCTTGATGTACTGTGTTTAAAAACTGTGAAGACTCGGTTGACAAGTATCACTGACTGAGACACAGAGTTCTCCTATTTGCCTGTATCGGAGTGCAGCCCGGTTGTCTGACTCTATCACAGAAGGGGGAGAGCTGTCTGCGGCAGCCCAGAGTATGCTTGTCTGGGACTCAAAGTTTCATCAGGTCCAGTGATTACTCTATACCGAGGTCTCTAGACGGCTCCAGTAGGTGCGAGAGACGATGGGACATAACAAAAGTAATTTGTGTTGTACAACATGACAAACTTTGCTGACAGAAAAGAAAAGTAGATTAGAAGATGAGAAGTTACTGGATACAGTCTGAGTGTGGCTGGACTGTAGCAAGAATTTTTTTTCGTTTACGTTCCGTTTTTGGTGTTCCTACCGTATACAGAAACATTGATTTCAATGGATCAGCAAAAAAAACTGAATTTACTCCGTATGCCTTTGGTTTCTGTATTTCTGTTTTTCCATTCCGTTCAAAGATAGAACATGTCCTATTATTGTCCGCATAACGGACAAGGATAGTACTATTTAATCATGGGTCCGTTCTGCAAAAAACGGAATTCACACAGACGTCATCCGTATTTTTTACAGATCCGTTTTTTGCAGACCGCAACATACTGAAAAAGCCATACGGTCCTGTGCAAGAGGCCTAAGTCAGTGTTTTTTTGTTAGTGAAAAAAACTGATTCGGTACCCACTGATTTTCAAACCAGATCCGGTTTGTTGAGTTTTGATTCAATACAACTGGATCTAACCAAAATGGATGCATCCAGATGTATTAAATGGCCCAGATCCGTTTATTTCCAGTTTTGAGATCCTCTGCTGGATCTCAAAATCGGAATTGAAAACACAGATGTGAAAGTAGCCTAAGCCTAATAGGCGCCACTTCTTGTTCTGTACAGATCACTTTAAAGCAGTTATTTGCTTATCATTACAGGCAGGATTAGAATAACCAGTATCACCTATATGTACAGAGAACACAGGATCTACCATTCACAATAGGTGATTGCCAAAGCTTTTCTACTCCCTTCTGACCTCTACACAGGTCACAGAGCATGCCTAAAAAAAACTCTTATAAAAGTCAACGAGTCAGCTCCTATCTATTTGTCTATGGACCATGTAGCTGCTGTAAAGAATATCTCTAAATGCTGTTAAGAACGGCTGAGGCAAGATAGCAGCCTCCATAATTATATTAAGGAAATAGAATGAAAAATTTGGCAATCAGAAAATAAGAACATTAGAAAAAAAGTATGTGTAAATGTATCTGGTTTTAACAGGGAGAAAAAAATTCCAGAGACACATTCACTTTAAAAGGATTTTCCAAGAATATTTTTAAATTGCCAGAGAGCAGGGGACTCTATGAAATGTAGAAAAACTCTTACTCACATTTTAAATGTCCTGCTGCTCCCGCAGCACCAATGCCTGTCACTCTGATCATCATTGAACCTTATAATTCACACGAATACTGCAACCACTGGCATCTCTAGTCACATGTGCACACGACCGTATGCCCTCCGAAGAGTCCGGCGGGCAGCCCAACGTGCACAGCATCATTGTAATCTATGGTGCTGTGCGCTCCCGTGCGCACGATCAATGCCGCTCCGGGATATATGGCCCACTCACAGACCGTATGTTTCAGAGGGAATACGGTCGTGTGCAAGGGCCCTTAATGGCATGTAACCACTGCCTGTCATTGGCAGGGGAAGGGTGATTGACACATGACCTCTGCAGGCTTAGTGGAGATCAGAGCCACAGAGACCACAGCAGTGGCATTTATGGCCATAGGTCATCAATCAGTTTCCCAAAAAATAAAATGTCAACACTATTACACAATACTATTGGGGTCATTTATCAAACTGGTGTAAAGTAGAACAGATTCCACCTTTCATTTTCCAAAGGCAAAACAGGTGACTTCTGCAAAGCCTGGGGGAAGGGGTCCCAACGCTAAACTCTGTCTTCTCTTTCCGATGTGAAAAAACAGCATTTTCATGCAGTCACCACTAGGAGGAGCTCAGTGCAGATGATTACAGCTTTCATTTAAGTCAATTGTAACTGCATAAATTCCTATGCACTGAACGCCCCCTGGTGGTGGCTATAGACAGCCAGCTTTGTGATGGAAGGGCAGCAAGAGATTTATCAATGTATGCATGCCACAAGCACCTGTTACAACTTTTTTCTTGAATTGCTATTTTTTTAATTAAAATTTTGTCTGCTTAATGAAAAAAAAATAACACATGAATTCATGCTTCATTGCCTGGAAGTGCACTGGGAAACTGCGCGGTGCAAGGGGGGCCCATACTACATTTTGCTATGGAGCCCCGTGAGATGTGTGTATATCCCTGATAGTTTTGTGGAGCAATCATAAAAAAAAAGAATTGTCACGAACCAGCGGGTGTGAACCCACTTTGCCACATGTCCTACCTCCTCTAAGGGCGTTGTCTAAGTGAACCCATCGATCTTCACAGTACCCCTGAAGGTGGGGATAAACTTTCCTGAGGTGAACACAAGGTAGCTTGAGGAGGATAGGCACACCAGGCAGCTGGTTAAGGTGGACCAGGAGGTACCTGAGATCTGCAAGTGCATTGGAGATATTCAGGAGATACTCAGGAGGTAATCTGGAGGTGGATACAATCTAAACAAGTAAGATTTGTTTGTTTAAATCCCCCCCCCCCTCTTTGCAATGGCAGACCTGGTTCTGTGCAGGAATTGTTGTGCTTTTATTTCAGGTTCCACTCTTCAGAGGTTTGGATACTGTCTGATCTGTAGACAGCTCTCCATAATGCAACAGGAAATTACCTTTTTGAAATATGAGATTTGTAAATTAACCATTAAGCAAACTCAGACTTAGAACATTGCAATGCCACTGCCACAGAGGCCCCCTAGAAATGGAAGATGGGTTACTGTAGGTTCTGGTAGACTGAGAGTTGTGGATAGAAGACATGTCCCACAGTCTGTGGCTCTCCATAATTCATTTGCAGCACTTTCAGAGTGCAAGAGCAACATGGCGGATGGCTCAAGCACAGTGGGTGAGAAACAATCATCTCCCATGCCTAAAGTATGCAAGACTGCAGCCAAAGACAAAAAGGAGAAGGTGAGGACTGATAGTAAGCAGTTGTTGGTGGGCGATTCCATCATAAGAGGTGTGAAGTTTGAGGAGAATGGTGTTGTAAGATGTCTCCCTGGTGCTACCACTAGCAGGGATAGACGACGGATCCTTAATATTGTTAGGCAAGCAAAACAGGAAAGGGAAGTGGATGTTATTGTCCATCTGGGGACAAACGATCTGGCTTGCAATGAGGTTTCAAAGGTGAAAGAAGCTTTTCACACACTTGGAAAGTATATACGGGAGGTTGCATCAACTGTTTCATTCTCTGCAGTTTTGCCTGTGCATAACCTTCAGCATGACAGGAAGATGCGCATTAAGGAATTCAATGTATGGCTTGGTGAATGGTGTCGGAACCAAGGGTTTGGCTTTGTGTCTCATGTTAGCTCTTGTTGGAATGGAAAAGAACTGTACAAGAAAGATGGTTTGCATCTTTCTCTCAAAGGAACGAATGTCCTCGGTGAACAGTTCCAAGTATTTGCTAACGAGCATTTAAACTAGGAAAGGGGGGCAAAAGAGTGATAATCCAGCAGTCCGACTGCCCCCCGGAACAATGCCAGAAGATGCCAGTAGCACAAAGGTTAAGAAATGACAAGCTCAGATTCTTATCTACAAATGCTCGCAGTTTAGGGAATAAGATCAATGAACTTGAGGCTATAATGGCATCTGAGAATATAGATGTAGTGGCTGTTACTGAGACGTGGTTCAAGGGGAGTAATGACTGGGATATATCAATACCAGGGTTCTCTCTATACAGGAAAGACAGAGAAGGCAAGAAGGGGGGAGGGGTGGCCCTGTATGTGAAAGACAGCATAAAATCTAATTTGATACAAGTTAGGGAGAACAATTTAGAGTCAGTTTGGGTTACCATGCAGCTTGATAATCATAAGGTAACTCGTGTAGGTGTGATATATAGACCACCTAGCCAAGTCAAAGAATTAGATTATCTACTAGTTGAGGAAATAGCTAAAATGACATTGAAGGGGGAAGTTATCATTATGGGAGACTTCAATCTTCCTGATGTAAACTGGAAAACCAAAATAGCTAGTTCTGCTAGGAGTACAGATATTCTACATTCCCTACTGGGATTATCTCTACAGCAAGTAGTTGAGGAGCCAACCCGGAAGGAGGCCATTTTAGATTTAGTATTCACAAATGGGAATTTGGTATATGATATTACTGTAGGGGAAAGCTTGGGATCTAGTGATCACCAGTCAGTGTGGTTTACTATAAGTACAGTGACTGAGTCACACCACACAAAAACAAAAGTTTTAGATTTTAGAAAAACTGACTTTTCTAAAATTAGATTAGTGGTATACGAGTCCCTATCAGATTGGAACAGTTTCATTGGAGTCCAGGAGAAATGGGACTACTTAAAAGAGGCACTATTGAAGGCAACAGAAAATTGCATTAGGCTTGTCAGTAAAAGCAAAAAAAGGAAAAGACCACTGTGGTACTCAGCAGAAGTGGCTAAAATCATTAAAAACAAAAAGATAGCATTTAGGAATTATAAAAAAAACAAAAAAAAAAACGAGGATGACAGGCTAATTTACTAGATTAGGCAGAGAGAGGCCAAACAAGTTATAAGAGCTTCTAAAGCACAGGCAGAATAGAAATTAGCTCAGTCAGGGAAAAAAGGCGATAAGGCATTCTTCAGATACATAAATGAAAAAAGGAAACTAAAACAAGGAATTACAAAATTAAAAACAAAAGAAGGAAGGTATATGGAAGAAGATAAAGAACTAGCTGACTGCCTCAATGAATACTTCTGTTCAGTCTTTACGAAGGAAAATGAAGGAAAAGGACCTCAGTTAGGAAAGAAGACTAATGAATCTTTTGATGCATGTGTCTTTACAGAGGAAGAGGTTCTAAGTCAGCTGTCTAAAATCAATACAAATAAGTCACAAGGGCCTGATGGGATACACCCAAAGCTATTAAAAGAGCTCAGCGGTGAACTAGCAAAACCATTAACAGATTTATTTAACCAATCACTGGCAACAGGAGTCGTCCCAGAAGATTGGAAATTAGCAAATGTTGTGCCGATTCACAAGAAAGGTAGTAGGGAGAAATCGGGCAACTATAGGCCAGTAAGCCTGACATCAATAGTGGGGAAATTAATGGAAACCATACTTAAGGAGAGGATTGTGGAACATCTAAAATCCCATGGATTGAAAGATGAAAAACAGCATGGGTTTACTCCAGGGAGATCATGTCAAACTAATCTTATTGATTGGGTGACTAAAACAATAGATGGCGGAGGTGCAGTAGACATCGCTTATCTAGACTTCAGTAAGGCTTTCGATACTGTCCCACACAGAAGGCTTATCAATAAATTGCAGTCTTTGGGCTTGGACTCCCATATTGTTGAATGGATTAGGCAGTGGCTGAGGGACAGGCAACAGAGGGTTGTAGTCAATGGAGTATATTCAGACCAAGGTCTTGTTACCAGTGGGGTACCTCAGGGATCTGTTCTGGGACCCATATTGTTTAATATCTTTATCAGCGAAATTGCAGAAGGCCTCGATGGTAAGGTGTGTCTTTTTGCTGATGACACAAAGATTTGTAACAGGGTTGATGTTCCTGGAGGGATACACCAAATGGAAAAGGATTTAGGAAAACTAGAGGAATGGTCAGAAATCTGGCAACTAAAATTTAATGTGGATAAGTGCAAAATAATGCACCTGGGGCGTAAAAACCCAAGAGCAGAATATAAAATCAGTGATACAGTCCTAACCTCAGTATCTGAGGAAAGGGATTTAGGGGTCATTATTTCAGAAGACTTAAAGGTAGGCAGACAATGTCATAGAGCAGCAGGAAATGCTAGCAAAATGCTTGGGTGTATAGTGAGAGGCATTACTAGTAGAAAGAGGGAGGTGCTCATGCCACTCTACAGAGCACTAGTGAGACCTCATTTGGAGTATTGTGCTCAGTACTGGAGACCATATTTCCAGAAGGATATTGATACTTTGGAGAGAGTTCAGAGAAGAGCTACTAAACTGGTACATGGATTGCAGGATAAAACTTACCAGGAAAGATTAAAGGACCTTAACATGTATAGCTTGGAAGAAAGACGAGACAGAGGGGACATGATAGAAACTTGTAAATACATAAAGGGAATCAACAAGGTAAAAGAGGAGAGAATATTTAAAAGAAGAAAAACTGCTACAAGAGGACATAGTTTTAAATTAGAGGGGCAAAGGTTTAAAAGTAATATCAGGAAGTATTACTTTACTGAGAGAGTAGTGGATGCATGGAATAGCCTTCCTGCAGAAGTGGTAGCTGCAAATACAGTGAAGGAGTTTAAGCATGCATGGGATAGGCACAAGGCCATCCTTCATATAAGATAGGGCCAGGGGCTATCCATAGTACTCAGTATATTGGGCAGACTAGATGGGCCAAATGGTTCTTATCTGCCGACACATTCTATGTTTCTATGTACCAGAGGTACAGGCGTTGTCAGCAGTCAGAGTTGTTACCAGGAGCAACAGTGCAGGACCGAAGGATGAGGTAGAGGCGAAGTCAGACAGACAATGGGTCAGGGCAGGTGGGTGGCACAGGTACAGGTTAGGCAATCCGGATCGGCAACAGGAGAGTCAAGGCAAGCAGCCAGGGATCAAACAGGTAGCAGAGTCCAGGAACACAAGCTTGAGTCAGGAACACAAGTGGATATCAGGAACCTTAGCAAGAGGGCTAGGATTGGTTAGCGAGGTCACATGACATCACCCATAAAGCACAGGAAGTGACTCGACCCGGCCCTTAAGGGAGTGCTGCAGAGAACAAGCAGCAAGCATGCTGTGGCTAGGGCTGAGAGGAAACTGGGGAGCGGATCCCAGAACAACAGTACCTACACAGACAGAGCCCAGGACTGCAGCAGTGAATAGGAAGCACTGGCAGCAGATCACCTCTGAACACAGCTCCCGGGAATGCGGTGGTAAGCAGTGAAACAGCGTTTTCCTTGTGTCTCTGCTTTAATTAGGCTATTTTCACACTTGCGTTTACATTTTCTGGTATTGAGATCCGTCATAGGATCTCAATACCGGTGAAAAACGCTTCTGTTTTGTTCCCATTTATTGTCAATGGGGACAAAACGTAACTGAACAGAACGGAATTCTCCAAAATGCAAAATCCGTTTGGTTGCATTCCCAAGCTGCGGTTTTCTTTCCGTCATGAGATCCGGCATGACCCACAATGAAGTCAATGGAGACGGATCCGTTTTCTCTGACACAATAGGAAACAGATCCGTCCTTCATTGCCTTTCAATGGTGTTCATGACGGACGTCATTGCTACGTTAAAGATAATACAACTGGATCCGTTCATAACGAATGCAGACGGTTGTATTATCAGTAACTGAAGTGTGACAGTAGCCTTAGATAGGTATAATGGGGACCAGGTGACATACAACAATTTTACCTGTAGACAAGAGGATGGTTATCAAGTCATCAGAGGAAGAAGATAAGACCACCAGATCAGTTGTTCTTGCACGGAAGCTAAATTTGCTGCATTTCCAATAAGGTTTAGTGAAATAAGGACAAAACCTCACCGTTTAACAAACATCCTGACAGGGAACTATGTAGTACTAGTCACTACTGAATTATTGTGGAATTTGTGAAGTGCAATTGCTTTTAGCATTGATTCTTGAAGTGGTTTAAACAAGAGAAGCTTGGATTTATAGTAACATTCAAGATACAAAGAGTACTCTGGATATCTTTCCATACTGCTACAGAAAATATATTCTCATAGCTGGACCCAAGTAAGCACAATGCTTGTGAAATACAGTGTAAATTACATATGAGTGAACTTGAAATTTGAGCTTGAGCTTTGAGTGCTCTTTAGAATCCTTATTCCCAATGCTGAGTATTGGAGCACTGACTCCCCTGCGGCCGCACTGGATCATTACTGCTTTCCTAAAGCCTCTCATAGATGGGCCATGTCAGGATTTAGCAGAACAGGGACAAGCAGGGGAGCAATGTCTTTTGTGGCCTCCTGACCTGCACTTGCTCGGTCCTCCATGTTAATAGCCTGTGCAGCTATTAGAGCAGAGCAAGTGACTGCTGTACAGCCTGTCTGTAAAAGTGCTGCTCTCCTAATAGGCTTCAGGTTCCTATTTATCTAGGAAAAAAAAAAGATTGGAAATTTTATGGCATTTACAATGTTTTAATGAAGTATATGGACAGGTTTAGGTACACTTTAAAGGCTATGTAGCACAGTATAACAAAACAATAACAAACACAGGTGCACGCTGCAGAATCACTAAATCCTCAAACTGATTTTAAAATTGAGAGATTAGTCAACATGTCCTACGGTGTAGAACATGTCTAAGCCCGGACACCACGACAAGGTTTCTCAAGTAGCCCGGGACCCTACACTCTCCTACCTGAGCCGTATGGGCAATACCAGGAGCCAGTGGGCAAATTACAGGAGCATAAGGCCAACTCACAAACAACTCACCAGTTACCTCCAGCATGTGGCCATGCTTGCAATGGGAGGAGGAAGGAGTCTGTGAGTCCCACTCAAGACTTGCTGATATGTCCCAGGCCTCACAGGTGCACCTAAATGTGGCCTGTAGATGGAAAACAGGCACATTTAAATAGGAGTTTATACACCTCCAGAAATCTATATATACAAACTAAGAAGACAGGTTGGCATTAGCAGGAGGTGCTTCAAACCCACATGCAGTTGTGCATATATATAGGGGAGCAAATCCTGCACTTGTGGCCCGTTGCTAATGGCAATCCCCAGCAAAATGCATACAATGGAGGATGCCCGCGGCGAACCACAAGTACCACAATAGACATCCTACACAAGGTAACAAGTGCGGATGTAATAATTAATATAACAATATAACAAAACAATAACAAACACAGGTGCACGCTGCAGAATCACTAAATCCTCAAACTGATTTTAAAATTGAGAGATTAGTCAACATGTCCTACGGTGTAGAACATGTCTAAGCCCGGACACCACGACAAGGTTTCTCAAGTAGCCCGGGACCCTACACTCTCCTACCTGAGCCGTATGGGCAATACCAGGAGCCAGTGGGCAAATTACAGGAGCATAAGGCCGACTCACAAACAACTCACCAGTTACCTCCAGCATGTGGCCATGCTTGCAATGGGAGGAGGGAGGAGTCTGTGAGTCCCACTCAAGACTTGCTGATATGTCCCAGGCCTCACAGGTGCACCTAAATGTGGCCTGTAGATGGAAAACAGGCACATTTAAATAGGAGTTTATACACCTCCAGAAATCTATATATACAAACTAAGAAGACAGGAGGTAACTGGTGAGTTGTTTGTGAGTCGGCCTTATGCTCCTGTAATTTGCCCACTGGCTCCTGGTATTGCCCATACGGCTCAGGTAGGAGAGTGTAGGGTCCCGGGCTACTTGAGAAACCTTGTTGTGGTGTCCGGGCTTAGACATGTTCTACACCGTAGGACATGTTGACTAATCTCTCAATTTTAAAATCAGTTTGAGGATTTAGTGATTCTGCAGCGTGCACCTGTGTTTGTTATTGTTTTGTTATATTGTTATATTAATTATTACATCCGCACTTGTTACCTTGTGTAGGATGTCTATTGTGGTACTTGTGGTTCGCCGCGGGCATCCTCCATTGTATGCATTTTGCTGGGGATTGCCATTAGCAACGGGCCACAAGTGCAGGATTTGCTCCCCTATATATATGCACAACTGCATGTGGGTTTGAAGCACCTCCTGCTAATGCCAACCTGTCTTCTTAGTTTGTATATATAGATTTCTGGAGGTGTATAAACTCCTATTTAAATGTGCCTGTTTTCCATCTACAGGCCACATTTAGGTGCACCTGTGAGGCCTGGGACATATCAGCAAGTCTTGAGTGGGACTCACAGACTCCTCCCTCCTCCCATTGCAAGCATGGCCACATGCTGGAGGTAACTGGTGAGTTGTTTGTGAGTCGGCCTTATGCTCCTGTAATTTGCCCACTGGCTCCTGGTATTGCCCATACGGCTCAGGTAGGAGAGTGTAGGGTCCCGGGCTACTTGAGAAACCTTGTCGTGGTGTCCGGGCTTAGACATGTTCTACACCGTAGGACATGTTGACTAATCTCTCAATTTTAAAATCAGTTTGAGGATTTAGTGATTCTGCAGCGTGCACCTGTGTTTGTTATTGTTTTGTTATATTGTTATATTAATTATTACATCCGCACTTGTTACCTTGTGTAGGATGTCTATTGTGGTACTTGTGGTTCGCCGCGGGCATCCTCCATTGTATGCATTTTGCTGGGGATTGCCATTAGCAACGGGCCACAAGTGCAGGATTTGCTCCCCTATATATATGCACAACTGCATGTGGGTTTGAAGCACCTCCTGCTAATGCCAACCTGTCTTCTTAGTTTGTATATGTAGCACAGTATGTACAAGTTCGGGGCAACATTTTTTTATTATTGCATTTTAGACTGAGTTCACACTTCAGTTATTCGGTCAGTTATTTCCATCAGTTATTGTGAGCCAAAACCAGGTGCAGGTCAAAAACACAGAACAGTTGCAGATCTTTCAATTATACCTGATCTCTGTGAAGGTTTCACTACTGTTTTTGTCTCACAATCACTGATGGAAAATAACTGACCAAATAACTGATGTGTGAACTAAGCCTTACCTACAGTTGCAAGAAAAAGTATGTGAACCCTTTGGAATTATATGGATTTCTGTACAAATTGGTCATAAAATGTGATCTGATCTTCATCTAAGTCACAATAGACAATCACAGTCTGCTTAAACTAATAGCACATAAAGAATTAAATGTTACCATGTTTTTATTGAACACACCATGTAAACATTCAGGTGCAGGTGGAAAAAGTATGTGAACCCCTAGACTAATGACATCTCCAAGAGCTAATTGGAGTGAGGTGTCAGCCAACTGGAGTCCAATCAATGAGATGAGATTGAAGGTGTTGGTTACGGCTGCCCTGCCCTATAAAAAACACACACCAGTTCTGGGTTTGCTTTTCACAAGAAGCATTGCCTGATGTGAATGATGCCTTGCACAAAAGAGCTCTCAGAAGACCTACGATTAAGAATTGTTGACTTGCATAAAGCTAGAAAAGCTTATAAAAGTATCTCCAAAAGCCTTGCTGTTTATCAGTCCACGGTAAGACAAATTGTCTATAAATGGAGAAAGTTCAGCTATGCTGCTACTCTCCCTAGGAGTGGCCATGCTGTAAAGATGACTGCAAGAGCACAGCGCAGACTGCTCAATGAGGTGAAGAAGAATCCTAGAGTGTCAGCTAAAGACTTACAAAAGTCTCTGGCATATGCTAACATCCCTGTTAGCGAATCTACGATACGTAAAACACTAAACAAGAATGGATTTCATGGGAGGATACCACAGAGGAAGCCACTGCTGTCCCAAAAAAACATTGCTGCATGTTTACAGTTTGCACAAGAGCACCTGGATGTTCCACAGCAGTACTGGCAAAATATTCTGTGGACAGATGAAACCAAAGTTGAGTTGTTTGGAAGAAACACACAACACTATGTATGGAGAAAAAGAGGCACAGCACACCAACATCAAAACCTTATCCCAACTGTGAAGTATTGTGGTGGGGGCATCATGGTTTGGGGCTGCTTTGCTGCGTCAGGGCCTGGACGGATTGCTATCATCGAAGGAAACATGAATTCCCAAGTTTATCAAGACATTTTGCAGGAGAACTTAAGGCCATCTGTC
The DNA here is from genome assembly GCF_905171765.1 of Bufo bufo. Taxonomy (NCBI): domain Eukaryota; kingdom Metazoa; phylum Chordata; class Amphibia; order Anura; family Bufonidae; genus Bufo; species Bufo bufo. Next base: position 46,766,485 of record NC_053396.1, on the reverse strand, counting down.
CACCAGCTGAAGCTCAACAGAAGATGGGTGTTGCAACAGGACAACGACCCAAATCATAGAAGTAAATCAACAACAGAATGGTTTAAACAGAAGAAAATACGCCTTCTGGAGTGGCCCAGTCAGAGTCCTGACCTCAACCCAATTGAGATGCTGTGGCATGACCTCAAGAAAGCGATTCACACCAGACATCCCAAGAATATTGCTGAACTGAAACAGTTCTGTAAAGAGGAGTGGTCAAGAATTACTCCTGACCGTTGTGCACGTCTGATCTGAAACTACAGGAAACATTTGGTTGAAGTTATTGCTGCCAAAAGAGCTTCAACCAGTTATTAAATCCAAGGGTTCACATACTTTTTCCACCTGCACTGTGAATGTTTACATGGTGTGTTCAATAAAAACATGGTAACATTTAATTATGTGTGTTATTAGTTTAAGCAGACTGTAATTGTATATTGTTGTGACTTAGATGAAAATCAGATCACATTTTATGACCAATTTGTGCAGAAATCCATATCATTCCAAAGGGTTCACATACTTTTTCTTGCAACAAATCATTTCTTCAATTGGTCTTTGTTAAAAATATTGAGCCATTCTGACACAAAGGGTTAACTGTTTGTCTAGCTGTGTGAATGTGTCATCTAATAAACTTTATCTCTAAATTACTAAAAAGTCATAAACACTTATTTAATCAGTAAGATAAGAATTGAGCTATGATAAGTGTTTATGAGGTCAGAGATCAGGAGCCGTCAGCTGAACTGCCTGGCGGAACAAAGTAAAAATTCAGAGCCTTCTACTAGAGAATCTCAATGCTGCACATTGAAAGGGCTCAACATTTTTAATAAATACTATTTGAAAAAATAATTTTAATTCAAAAGTATAATGAAATAATAAAAAAAAAAAGTGTACATAGCCTTTAACTTCTTTAACGCAATGACAACAATAATAAATAATGTCAGAGTGACACTGACATGTATAGCTATTAGTAAATGCCTGGTTGACTGTGTTAACAAACGCATTACGCTATTGAATTTGTTAAGCTTCTAAATATTAGAAACCTTCCAAAAATTGACCCTTATTGAGGCAGATGATATTTAACACCTTAGTGACATTTTTAAAATCGCATTCCAAGAGCTATACGGTAACTTTTTAGTTTTTTCATCAATGTACCTGTATGAGGGCTTATTTTTTGCAGGACAAGTTATGTTTTTTAATGCGCCATTTTGGGTATATAAAATCATTGATTAATACCAGCTATCTACCTTAAACCCCCTTTGTTTACGTCAGTAAAAAGGCATATTGGTGGTCACTAAGGGGTTAAACACTCGCTTTGTAATTGGAAAAAGACAGTGGGACCAAGCATCCAAAAATTATGCCTTAACGGAGGAAGATTACTGCTCCTATTTATACACACGCACGTTAAAAGTGTTGTCCAGGCTTTTAAAATTGATGACCTATCCTCAGGTCCAACACTCGGCATCCCTGCTGAGCAGCTGTATGAGGGGACGGCACGTGCAGGCTCTCTTCCTGCTCAACACTGCTGTCTATGGCAAAGCAGCAGCGAACTGGAAGAGAGATGGGAGACGGCTTGTGTCTCCTCATACAGCTTATCGGCGGGGGTGCCGGGTGTAGGTCATCAATAGTAACAACCCCTTTAATGTCATAAGAAACAGTGGCTTGTTATGCCCGTATTTATACAAACACAAGTGTTAATGGTCAAGCAGCGGCTTGTTCTAAAGTGGAAAAAGCTTGAAAAAAGTCTCCTTTTTATTCAAGCAGCAGTTTATACACATACACCATGTTAATGTCATAGGACACAGTGGCTTGTTCTGAACAAATCTGGAAAACTTATTTGGGAGCTGCATCAGTACAGTGTAGATGTAGAAAGGGTAAGGTATGTAGGCTTAATGTTGGCATGTGGCGCCAATTGTAGTGGCAGCAGTAGCAGAACAGCATGCAACAGACAAGGCAGTGAGTAGATGTGTGTACTGCTGTGTTGGAGTAGTGGTGGCAGAAGGGGTAAACAAAATGACAGTAGAGGGAATAACATGTTACCATATTTAACATGATGGTTGGCAGGTATACAGTGGCAGTGGCATGATGGGGCACCATCACAATGGCAGATCTATTCATCAGTCTCAGCTGAAGATCCATGCCTGATTCATTTTGACAAAAGTAATGTTTGGCATACTGGCGGAGAACAATTGTGTCCATTTCGGTATAATGACACCACCCACCATGCTGAAAATCCTCTCTGAGATGACACTGGAGGCTGGACAAGACAGTACAAAGAGCAAACTGGGCCAGTTCCGGTCACTGTTCCAATCTGCCTGCCCAAAAGTCTATTAGGAAACACAGTTTGCATCGGAGAAAGGCCACGGTCCAGGTACGACTGAACCTGAGTGTTCAGGTGGTACATCTCCGTTTGCTGGTTTGAGTCAGCCTGGGTGGCACATCAAAAAACTGCTCCATCATGTTAAGGAGACTGACGGTGTTTCTGCAGCTTCTGCTGCTTGTAAAAGCATAGACGGTAGGAGGTGAGTGACTAGGCAAGGAGCAGAGAGGGGCTTTCTAGACAGACACACAAGTCTAAGGCGCCTGCTTACCCAAAGCTAGGGCAAGCTACATACATAGTGTGTGTAAGGAATATCTTATTCTCTTCCCTAACGGTGTGTCCCTTAACACATGATTTCAGTGGCCAGCTTGAATTAAGCCTTACCGGTACCGGGAGAATGAAGAAGATAGACCACATGAACACATGTCTATTTCCAATCCATTCTGGTTTATTCACAGCTGGCAAACAGTTTTAATAGAGGGGGTTGAGCTTCCTTTACATATTTGACCAATAGTATGGTCACACATAAGCTCTGCATTAACATCATAGCTGACTCCTAGTAACAGCATTTGACCAATCAGGTATATACACATAGGCTAGCAAGTACTTGAGTCAGATGTCCTTTTATGGCTAGAAGGCTGTTCATACTTTCAACATGTATGGATTTCATGAAACAGTTTAAGGAAGTGTCTCACATTCCATAGGGGGGAGGGAGGTTTTGTAGTGCACTAACCAAATGTAATACACGTGGCTAAATGAGACAAAATGGAGTCACATATATCCCATCAAATCCCCTCTTAGAACCTTATATATATACCTTATACTATATGGTTCTTTCTCTGCTCTTCCTTGGTTTGCTTATAAGCCTTTAGGTATTCCATATACCCTTCAGGAGTATAATCCTCAGGCTTTGTTGAGGTTGGGTTTGCCTCTTCTACCTCTACCGGAGTATAGAGGAATGTCGAGTGTACCCCTCTTTCGGCCACCTTTTGACATATGGCTAGAAGGGAGGGCGCACACTACAGACAACAGCAGAGACCCACTATTGCAGCGACCACGGCGAGTACCACTCCTAAAACATATCTTATTTGACCAAAGTCAGGTATTCAGCCAAAAAGACAGTCCCACCAACCTTGGTCAACATCCTGTTTTATATGTTTCCTCATCTCCTCTAATTGGCCTATTTTATCTTTTATTCCACGGGAGTGATCTGATAGATTGAAACACCACATCCCTGCGAACGCTGAGCATCCTATACCATGTTGGAGCAATAAATAGTCAATAGTTGCCCTATTCTGCAAGATAGCCTTTTCATACGATTGTATATCCAGCAGCATATCTTGCAGAACTGCACTAGTGACATTTATCTGTTTTACCATAAAACAGGCAAGTTTTGATATTGTCCTGTGGTTATATATGGCCAACCCTGGTACTCCTATCAAAGATACCCCTAAACTCATATATTCTGATCTAGAGAGGAGATTCACATTATAATCACAATTTTCCGGTAACTGTAGGGAAGTGTCTCTCGTGTGTCGTGTCTGCATTGCTGGGAATAGTGGTATCATTGCTAATGTCAGCCTGGCTATTGTACAGGGTCCCTCTGTAATATTGGCCGGTATGTATGTGTAACTAGTATTCCCACAGGCCAATACCCATCCTGCTGGTAGAGGTACATGTTTGTCTAGGGATGGTACTGTTTTTGTAATATTACATTGCATATTCTTTCCTGATATTATCTTTTTACAACTACCTAAATCTCTATCACAAATATTTGGCTTAATCTTATTCTGCATTTTTGCTTGTATGCAGGGAGGCAATAGTGTCTCATCACAGGTGAAGTTATAACATATTTCTGCTGTTGTGACAAGACCTGTAATTACTTCTATCATATTACTCTGCAGATTCTCATATGTAGGACAGTCATAACAAGCATGATAAGGATTTACATATCCATATTTAACATCATGATCCTCCAAGTCTGTGTCGTTCCATTGGGAACGTAGGAGCTCCGTCCATACGTCTAGTGGGGTGGGGACTGCTACCAGACATGTCTCCAAAATGTTAGATGCCGATAAAGTGGTTTGGAGACAAAAGTCAGTTAAGTTCAGAGTTTTGGCCAGGTACAGCCATAAGTTCTCCTTTGTCTTGCATAGACTGTCTTCCCCTCTGCATTCTGTTTCCAGGTATATCTGTCTGTTCCACAGCCATGGGACAGTAAGTAGGAGACACAAAATTACAATTATTAAGGCACTACATCTCAGCCATCTCGAGGAATTTCCCGACTGCGTCATCTCGTTGGGGGTCAAGGCTGTCTGCCTCCGTTAGTACCCCTTCTGTATCTTCTTCGAGGTCAAGGCTGTCTGCCTCCGTTAGTACCTCTGGGCCTCGTTGGAGGTCAGGGCTGTCTGCCCCCGTTAGTACCTCTCTTTTCTTCACCAACTTAATCCTTGTGGCGTGGATCCACGTGGGCGATTGTTCAGTGAGGACCGCTGTTCTGGTGATCGCGACTACCTCGGTGGGTTGTCCGTAGGTGAAACTTCCTGGTTCCTTTCCCTTCTTTAAGATCTTGATCATCACCTGGTTGCCTATCCGGAATGGACGGGTTGATTCCTGTGAAAGAGAAGGAGACTTACAAGCAACTTTTTCTTCAGTTTTACTGAGGACTTTGATCAGATTAGTACTTCTCTCTGATCAGGTCCAAGTCCCCTTCCTGTACCACCAGGGGGCGTCTTGCCCATGGTGTGGGGAAAGGCCTACCCATGAGTATCTCAATGCTGTTTATGTCCTACTCTGTGGAATGTCCCACTCTGTGGAAATGTGCTACTTAAAATGGAAGCACTGTGTTGGGGTGTTGGGGAATGCATAACTTCCCCTCTTCGCAGACTAATCCTATCTCAGGATTTTTCTGCAATACTGGATAACACCAGTCCTGCTGTTCCTGTTCAGTGACATACCACTGAAGATCAGTAAGTATTTGCAGCATCTCAGGGGTTGGAGATGCCAAACATGGCATCTCCCAATGGTTATACAAACCTGTGAGGTTGCTTTTGGCAACTCACTTCGCCATCTTAACTGCCAGCGCATTGCCCTGTGAGACATGATCCTTACCATCTGCTGCCGTAAATCCTCTCCTCTGCCAGATCATACCATGGTCCCACACTACCCCATGTGTGTACCTACTCTCAGTATGAATGGTGACAGGTCTATCAGCATGTAGAATACATGTCCTAGTGAGTGCAATAAGCTCAGCTGCCTGCTGTGTTGAGTGCGGATGTCCTTGAGTAGGCCTACAACATCATGAGTGGTGTGCAAAATGGTGTAATGTCACATTGTGAAAGAATTTGCCGACTCTACCATCATAGCACAGGCTGCAAGAGAACGCAGACATGCCGGCATCCCCTGGACAGAGGTGGGCATTACCTTTGAGAAAAACACACAAGGACGCAACTTGCCTCCGTTTTCTTGTGTCAGTACACCCGCCATGGTTTTACAATTTTGGCGTGCAAACATGTGGAAGGGCATATTATAGTCAGGGAGGCCCAGCCCTGGACTCGACATGAGCGAACATTTCAGACAATCAAATGCATTGTACATTTCAGAAGACCATTTAATCAAATCTGGATTTTCTTCCAGAGTGGCTTGCCTCAAAACATTGTCAATAGTAAAAGCAATCAAGAATCCATTGTCTACAGTAATTTATCATACCAAGGAAAGATAACATTTCTTTCTTGGTGTGCGGGGCGACCAAACCCGCAATAGACTGGACTCTTTCTGCGCTGATTCTCCGTTCACCTTTTGTGAGGACAAAGCCCAAGTATTCAACCTGCATTTTACACCATTGCATTTGCTTAAGTGTCACTTTGTGACCACATCCTGACAACCATTATAACAGTGATAAACCATCCTGAATGCTGGCCTCCGCTGACATGCTACACAGTAATAAATCATCGACATATTGCAGCAGCACAGAACCTTGGGGGGATGTACCATGACTCTAACATCGCTCGGAGGACTATGCTGTACACTACAGGTGAATCAGCATATCCCTGGGACATCTCTGCACCAGGTCAGTTGGCGTCTGTCAAAGGAAAAAGCAAAAAGTAGTCTGGTTATCTTATCAACTGGGATAGAAAAGAAAGCATTTTTCAGATCTATCACACTGAACCAAACAGCGTCTGCTGGAATGGCAGATAATAATTAAGTGACATCAGGTACAACAGGGGCTATAGGCACAATGATGTTGTTGATGGCCCTTAAATCCTGTACAAAGCGGGCAGCACCATCTGCCTTTGTCACTGGATTCACGGGCGTGCTGTAGGGTGAAATCACCTCTTCCAGGATTCCCTTTTGTAGGAATTCTTCTATCATTGGCCTAAGCCCATCAAGTTTCTCTTTTAACAGCAGGTATTGTTTCTGGAACACTGAGATGACACCTGGTTTCACAGTAGCTGTGTAATGTGTGCAATCTATGAATCCTGTGTCATATTCATTTGAAGACCATAATGCAGGGTTAATGTTATTCTGGGTGGTCCTGTATGTTTGCAAGAATCAGTGGCACTGGTGTAGAGACTGGAATGAGACCTGAGTGTATTCTTATGTCCTGATTCTTTGCTGATACCTGCAAGTTAAGCCTAATGAACAAATCTCTCCCTAATAGGCTGACTGGGCAATCTAGTATAATGCTAAATACATGACATGATGTATTCCCTGTCCATGGTTTCTACTGGTAAGGAATCTGTTCTGTATGTCCTTGTCAGTACCCCATTTATTCCCATAGAGGGCTCACATTTCCTTCCTGACACTCTGAGTCACCTAAGTCCGCCCCTTTTGGTGGACGCTTTGGTCTTTCTTCTGTTCAGCCATTAGTATCTTAGCTGTCCATACGAGCAGAGCTCTGATGTTAAGCACAACACTGAACATGTAACATGTAACTGCAAACATTGAAACAAACAGATCTGACAATACAGACATGAACACACAAAGGGCCCATAAAAACTTTTCATTGAAATAAAAATGTACAGCTTGATCAATGCTGTTGGTACCAATAAAAAACCCAAAAACTTCCAATAAAATAAAATAAAATTCTTAATGCGCATATTTAAAAACAAATACCGTATTCCATACGCATTCATATACATTTTCATGTACTCATCTTCACAAACCAGCTCATACCACGCCCTTATACATAAAATATGAATTACACACACAGCTCTGCTACGTACATATAACTCAGAGCCACACCCATTCACATTCCACTGAATCATGTATCTTTCACCCAATCACACAATCTCTTTGTTACATCCCAAAACTTGCAGCACAGACAAACACAGCAATTGCTGATGGTCTGTCGCTGTAAAACAATATACATGTTAATCATACAGTACTCACATCTGAATAAGAACTTATTGGGTGCAACCTTAGATTGATACGAGTGGACACTTCTAATTAGCATCATCACCGCAGGCACATTTTAAACCATCGGAACATACAATTTGGAAAGATACAATCAATACTGGAGCCCTGTCTGGAATATCTTATAGATAACACAGGTTAGTATCTTCACATTCTGCTGATGCATTACCAATTAGCAGCCCCCCTCCCCCCTCAACCCCCATATGAAATTCCTGAGCAGAGGAGAGGGGTGAGATGGGAGGGGGCTCTCTCTGAAAACACATCTCAAACAGGACAGGAAGAAGTTTTTTTGTAGTACTACAAGTGACATTTTGGAATGTGGTGGGGGGGAGGGATGCCTCATGGCAACCTTTGTTCTCTATAGGATTCAAAATCCTCCATCTTGAAATAAGAAATGCTGCTCATTTCATTTCTCTAACTTCAAGTTCTCTCAGTCACTTCCCTATACACTTTTCCACCATAACTCAGCTTGCACCAGGCTATTATTATCCTTTAACAACTTCTCTCTTCAACTATCAATACACTTATGCATTAACTGTCCATCTTTTAATGCTGTAATCTCTAATTCCAGGGACTATAAATCGTCACTATTTAAACACACACAGATCATTAGGGCAACAAAACTTAACCAGTTCATTTCTGAACGTTTAACACAAGCCCTTTCTAATTGCAAACACTGAGACACTTTTTCCCTTGCCATGAATTAACTTCCTGACTCTGCTGTGTCTTGTCACTCACTATAGCCCCCCTTCACAATCACAGGAGCTCTGATGTACACTGTCTGTAAGCTTCTAACAGATTTTTTTGCAGCTTTTCAATCCTGCCAGCCTAGCATAACATTCTGTTTCACATTTTAACTGTCAATTCTCACATCTTGCCCAATTGTCTACTCATGTGTTAACTAGAAAATAATTTGTGGGACTAGACCGTGCAACAAAGTTTACATGTTGGCAGTGATAGAAACAGAATGATTTCAAAGCGGGATGCGACCGTAAACTTACCACCCGGCCAACATCTCACACAGACAGATAATCTTAATACTTCTAAAATACTTATACTATATATACATAAGAGTTAATTCAAGCTTGTATCCTTCTGTTCCCGGAACAGATATCCTTATATAGTGCACTATCTCTTAACGATACGGACTTACTAAGCCTCTTATAATCAACATTTTTACCTAACGATATGGACCCTATGATATGAGCCGCTTAAAATCAACAAGCTCCCTGAGCTTTTGCGCGTGTCCCAGACATCGCAATCCACTGAAATCATAAATAGATGGTTCGACTTACTTGAATGGGATTTTTGGTCATTGCTCCCAGGTCCAAGGCGGACAAAAATTGATGTCTTTCACGGTAGACCAGAAGAGTTGACCCTCCCAATCCCGAAAACTGAGCCCCCAAATCTGTAAGGAATATCTTATTCTCTTCCCTAACGGTGTGTCCCTTAACACATGATTTCAGTGGCCAGCTTGAATTAAGCCTTACCGGTACCGGGAGAATGAAGAAGATAGACCACATGAACACATGTCTATTTCCAATCCATTCTGGTTTATTCACAGCTGGCAAACAGTTTTAATAGAGGGGGTTGAGCTTCCTTTACATATTTGACCAATAGTATGGTCACACATAAGCTCTGCATTAACATCATAGCTGACTCCTAGTAACAGCATTTGACCAATCAGGTATATACACATAGGCTAGCAAGTACTTGAGTCAGATGTCCTTTTATGGCTAGAAGGCTGTTCATACTTTCAACATGTATGGATTTCATGAAACAGTTTAAGGAAGTGTCTCACATTCCATAGGGGGGAGGGAGGTTTTGTAGTGCACTAACCAAATGTAATACACGTGGCTAAATGAGACAAAATGGAGTCACATATATGCCATCAGTGTGTCCTAGTAAAAAAGCAATTTTGCTTCCCTTTCAGAAAGAGGAAGTGAAGCAAAGTTTTAAAAAAATTGATTTGGCTTCCTCGCTGAACTTCGACAAGAAATTTAATTCGTTAAGAAATACATTGAATTCTATTGTATGAAGCGGGCGCAATTATGAGAAATGGCGATCGCACTGCCCCCCCATAATTTCACACTTGCGGCAGAGGATTCCGGACACAAACTGATGGCATTTGTCAGATGGATCCGGATGCAGATCCGTCTGACAAATGCATTGCAATACCGGATCTGTCTCTCCTGTGTCCTCCGGAAAAACGGATCCGGTATAAATTTTTTTTTGCATTTTTAAAGGTCTGCGCATGCTGGTCCCGTTTTGCCGAAACACTTAATGCCGGGTCTGTAATACACTTCAATCTAAATTAATGCCGGATCCAACATTCCAGCAAGTGTTCAGTATTTTTGGCCGGAGATAAAACTGCAGCATGTTGCGGTATTTCCTCTGTCCGAAAAACGTAAAAGGGACTGAACTGATGCATCCTGAACATAATGCTCTCCATTCAGAATGCATTAGGATAAAACTAAGGACGGAACTTAATACCGGAAAACAAAAACGCTAGTGTGAAAGTACCCTTAAACCTTCAGATGTCACATTTAGCCTATCAGGGGGTTAATTGGGAGTTAAAACAAAAATACATACAGTACATACTCACCTCATCCACTTTATTGCAGAGAGGTTGTCACTGCCATCTTGATTGAAGAAAATGCGCCTATCATGCTGTGATGACGCCATGGCACCCGCAAAGCGCGATGACATGGTGACGTCACAAATCAGCGCGCTTGAGAATTGGCGCGTTTTCTTAAATCAAGATGGCCACGACAGCCTCTCTGCGCTCAAATGGATGAGGCGAGTATATATTTTTAAATTTTTTTTAGCATTTCAGGAAAAATTTAGTTGTTACCACGATGCGCCAAGAAATTTGGATTTGTGGTGAAATTAATTTTTCTTGAAATTCGGATTAAATCCCACTTCGTTAACTTTGATTCGCTCAACACTAATGGTTATCCAGTAATCATCAGATTGCTTGATGGTAAGGAAATGCCTTTCAGTACGTAAGCAAGCAAGTATACAGTTTGCCATGAAAAATTGATTTGGGTCAGAAATGATTCTACCTGAATCAAAAGTACTTCAATTGGCCTGAAAATTTGTGCATGACACTTTGAGATCGCAGATCATTCATATTTTTTCTCTCTTTTCTATCTCTTTTTTATTTATTTTTTCTCTCTCAGTTTTTTTCCCTTTCATGCTCTTTAATGCAAAGACCGAAATAGTAAATAACATCAGAATACATTTACATCAGTTACCTTTATAGCTATGGGTAAATGCATGGTTGACAGTGTTAACAGCCTGTTTGAAAACAGATGGTGCTATTGGACTCATGCTTTTCCCGCAATGTCCCGCATTGGGGTCAGAAGCTGTTAAAACACACATGGTGTTTTTGGAAAAAAATTGTAGCATGCTCAAAACAAGCAGTTAAAAAATTATGCCTTAACAGGGCAGATGCCTGCTAGTGTCTATACACACAGAAGTTGCAAGGTACTGTAGCTATCCCACAATTCAATGTTAAACCTTTTAAACAGGCCTTGAGACATAACTCATGATTATAGACAAGCCACTAAGGCACCTTTCACACAGGCGAGTTTTCTGCGCGGGTGCAATGTGTGACGTGAACGCATTGCACCCGCACTGAATCCTGACCCATTCATTTCAATGGGGCTGTGCACATGAGCAATGTTTTTCATGCATCACTTGTGCGTTTTGTCAAAATCGCAGCATGTTCTATATTCTGTGTTTTTCACACAACGCAGGCCCCATAGAAGTGAATGGGGCTGTGTGAAAATCACATTGCACTCGCAAGCAAGTGCGGATGCTATGTGATTTTCAAGGATGGTTGCTAAAGAGATGATGTTGCTAAATTGGGATGAGGTCCTATCACTTTATTATTTTCCATTATAACATGGTTATAATGGAGAATAATAGCATTCTTTAATACAGAATGCTAAGTAAAATGTCCCTTAACCCCTTAAGGACCGGGCTCATTTTCACCTTAAGGACCAGGCTCATTTTCACCTTAAGGACCAGGCCATTTTTTGCAAATCTGACCAGTGTCACTTTAAGTGCTCATAACTTTAAAACGCTTTGACTTACCCAGGCCGTTCTGAGATTGTTTTTTCGTCACATATTGTACTTCATGACACTGCTAAAATTGGGTCAAAAAAGTTAATTTTTTTGCATAAAAAAATACAATTTTTACCGTAAATTTTGAAAAATTAGCAAATTTCAAATTTTCAGTTTCTCTACCTCTGTAATACATAGTAATACCCCCAAAAATTGTGATGACTTTACATTCCCCATATGTCTACTTCATGCTTGAATTGTTTTGGGAATGATATTTTATTTTTTGGGGATGTTACAAGGCTTAGAAGTTTAGAAGCAAATTTTGAAATTTTCAGAAATCTTCAAAATCCCACTTTTTATGGACCAGTTCAGGTTTGAAGTCATATTGTGAGGCTTAGATAATAGAAACCTCCCAAAAATGACCCCATTCTAGAAACTACACCCCTCAAGGTATTCAAAACTGTTTTTTCAAACTTTGTTAACCCTTTAGGTGTTCCACAAGAGTTAATGGCAGATGGAGAAACAATTTTGAAATTTATATTTTTTGGAAAATTTTCCAATATAATCAATTTTTTCCAGGAGTAAAACAAGGGTTAACTGCCAAACAACACTCAAAATGGGTTGCCCTGATTCTGTAGTTTGCAAAAACACCCCATATGTGGTCGTAAACTACTGTTTGGCCGAACGGTAGCACATAGAAGGAGGGGAACACCATATGGGTTTTGGAAGGCAGATTTGGCAGGACTGGTTTTGTTTATACCATGTCCCATTTGAAGCCCCCTGTTGCACCCCTAGAATAGAAATTTCAAAAAAGTGACTCCATCTAAGAAAGTACACCCCTCAAGGTATTCAAAACTGGGTTTACAAACTTTGTTAACCCTTTAGGTGTTCCACAAGAGTTAATGGCAGATGGAGAAACAATTTTGAAATTTCTATTTTTTGGAAAATTTTCCAATATAATCAATTTTTTCCAGGAGTAAAACAAGGGTTAACTGCCAAACAACACTCAAAATGGGTTGCCCTGATTCTGTAGTTTGCAAAAACACCCCATATGTGGTCGTAAACTACTGTTTGGCCGAACGGTAGCACATAGAAGGAGGGGAACACCATATGGGTTTTGGAAGGCAGATTTGGTAGGACTGGTTTTGTTTATACCATGTCCCATTTGAAGCCCCCTGTTGCACCCCTAGAATAGAAATTTCAAAAAAGTGACTCCATCTAAGAAAGTACACCCCTCAAGGTATTCAAAACTGGGTTTACAAACTTTGTTAACCCTTTAGGTGTTCCACAAGAGTTAATGGCAGATGGAGAAACAATTTTGAAATTTCTATTTTTTGGAAAATTTTCCAATATAATCAATTTTTTCCAGGAGTAAAACAAGGGTTAACTGCCAAACAACACTCAAAATGGGTTGCCCTGATTCTGTAGTTTGCAAAAACACCCCATATGTGGTCGTAAACTACTGTTTGGCCGAACGGTAGCACATAGAAGGAGGGGAACACCATATGGGTTTTGGAAGGCAGATTTGGCAGGACTGGTTTTGTTTATACCATGTCCCATTTGAAGCCCCCTGTTGCACCCCTAGAATAGAAATTTCAAAAAAGTGACTCCATCTAAGAAAGTACACCCCTCAAGGTATTCAAAACTGGGTTTACAAACTTTGTTAACCCTTTAGGTGTTCCACAAGAGTTAATGGCAGATGGAGAAACAATTTTGAAATTTCTATTTTTTTGAAAATTTTCCAATATAATCAATTTTTTCCAGGAGTAAAACAAGGGTTAACTGCCAAACAACACTCAAAATGGGTTGCCCTGATTCTGTAGTTTGCAAAAACACCCCATATGTGGTCGTAAACTACTGTTTGGCCGAACGGTAGCACATAGAAGGAGGGGAACACCATATGGGTTTTGGAAGGCAGATTTGGCAGGACTGGTTTTGTTTATACCATGTCCCATTTGAAGCCCCCTGTTGCACCCCTAGAATAGAAATTTCAAAAAAGTGACTCCATCTAAGAAAGTACACCCCTCAAGGTATTCAAAACTGGGTTTACAAACTTTGTTAACCCTTTAGGTGTTCCACAAGAGTTAATGGCAGATGGAGAAACAATTTTGAAATTTATATTTTTTGGAAAATTTTCCAATATAATCAATTTTTTCCAGGAGTAAAACAAGGGTTAACTGCCAAACAACACTCAAAATGGGTTGCCCTGATTCTGTAGTTTTCATAAACACCCCATATGTGGTTGTAAACTACTGTTTGGCCGAACGGTAGCACATAGAAGGAGGGGAACACCATATGGGTTTTGGAAGGCAGATTTGGCAGGACTGGTTTTGTTTATACCATGTCCCATTTGAAGCCCCCTGTTGCACCCCTAGAATAGAAATTTCAAAAAAGTGACTCCATCTAAGAAAGTACACCCCTCAAGGTATTCAAAACTGGGTTTACAAACTTTGTTAACCCTTTAGGTGTTCCACAAGAGTTAATGGCAGATGGAGAAACAATTTTGAAATTTATATTTTTTGGAAAATTTTCCAATATAATCAATTTTTTCCAGGAGTAAAACAAGGGTTAACTGCCAAACAACACTCAAAATGGGTTGCCCTGATTCTGTAGTTTTTATAAACACCCCATATGTGGTTGTAAACTACTGTTTGGCCGAACGGTAGCACATAGAAGGAGGGGAACACCATATGGGTTTTGGAAGGCAGATTTGGCAGGACTGGTTTTGTTTATACCATGTCCCATTTGAAGCCCCCTGTTGCACCCCTAGAATAGAAATTTCAAAAAAGTGACTCCATCTAAGAAAGTACACCCCTCAAGGTATTCAAAACTGGGTTTACAAACTTTGTTAACCCTTTAGGTGTTCCACAAGAGTTAATGGCAGATGGAGAAACAATTTTGAAATTTCTATTTTTTGGAAAATTTTCCAATATAATCAATTTTTTCCAGGAGTAAAACAAGGGTTAACTGCCAAACAACACTCAAAATGGGTTGCCCTGATTCTGTAGTTTGCAAAAACACCCCATATGTGGTCGTAAACTACTATTTGGCTAAACGGCAGGACATAGAAGAAGGGGAACGTCATTTTTGGAAGGCAGATTTTGCTGGACTGGTTTATTGACACCATGTACCCTTTCAAGCCCCCTGATGCACCCCTAGAGTAGAAACTCCATAAAAGTGACCCCATCTAGGAAACTACGGGATAAGGTGGTTGTTGTTTTGGGACTATTTTTGGGGTAAATTTGATTTTTGGTTGCTCTATATTAGTCTTTTTTGAGGCAATGTAACAAAAAAATGTAATTCTAAAATTGTTTCTACATTCACTATTTGGTTTTGTGGAACACCTAAAGGGTTAACATAGTTTGTAAAGTAACTTTTGAATACCTTGAGGGGTGTAGTTTCTTAGATGGGGTCACTTTTTTGGAGTTTCTAGTCTAGGCTACATCAGGGGGGGCTTCTAATGGGACATGGTGTCAAAAAAAAAACTGTCCATCAAAATCTGCCTTCCAGAAACCATATGGAGTTCCCTTCGTTCTATGCCCTGCCGTGCGGCTATATAGCCATTTACGACCACATATGGGGTGTTTCTGCAAACTACAGAATCGGGGCAATAAATATTTAGTTTTGTTTGGCTGTTAACCCTTGCTTTATTACCGGCAAAATGGATTCAAATTGAAATTTTGCCCAAAAATTGGTGTTTTGGCACAGTTTTTATTTTATATTTTTAACACCGTTCATCCGAGGCGTTTGGTCAAAAGTTATTTTTATAGCGACGACTTTTACGCACGCGACGATGCCCAATATGTATGGCTCTCAGACTTTGGAGACACTAAGCAGGCATCCTAAAACTGCGGCCCTCCAGATATTGTAAAACTACAATTCCCACCATGCCCTGCTGATGGCTGTAGGTTGTCTGGGCATGCTGGGAGTTATAGTTTTACAACATCTGGAGGGCCGCAGTTTGAGGATGCCTGCTCTAAAACTAATATTTTTTGGGGAAAGAAAAATTGTTTCCGTGTCTCCAAAGTCTGAGAGCCATAGTGTTTTATGTTCTCTAGTGGACTGTTGAGGATTATAAAAATTTAGTACTCCATGGAAGTGTGATACTCCCTGAAGCAATTGATAATGCAGAGGCCCGGATGATCGGGGCAAGTGTCACATTGAGTAGTGGTGTCCTTCCGTATCCCCCTCTTGTGACACACTCTGCACTTTTTTTGGGTTCGTCCCTTCTTTCCAGTATGGGGGACCACACCTGGAAAGTGTTGGCCAGGGACGATCCGGGCGCCTCCAATTCCCGAGGTACTCCGGCCTGCTCTTTCCCGGTCCGAAAAGATCAGGTCTTTGAGGACTGCCTCATAGAACTGGAGGAATGTCCCTGTGCTGCCAGCGCTTCGGGATAGTACAAAAGAGTTGTACATGGCAACCTGTACCAAGTAGACCGCAACTTTTTTGTACCATGCCCGGGTTTTGCGCATGGCGTTATATGGCGTGAGGACTTGATCAGAGAGATCAACTCCTCCCATATACCGATTGTAGTCGACGATACAATCGGGCTTGAGGACCGTTGCCGCGGTACCTCGCACAGGGACAGGGGTGGTGCCGTTACCGTGGATTGTGGACAGCATAAGGACATCCCTCTTGTCCTTATACCTGACCAGCAACAGGTTTCCACTGGTAAGGGCACGGGTCTCACCCCTGGGGATAGGTACCTGGAGGGGGTAGGCAGGGAGGCCGCGTTGATTTTTCCGCACGGTCCCACAAGCGAACGTGGATCTGGCGGCAAGGGACCTGAACAAGGGAATGCTGGTATAAAAGTTATCCACGTACAAGTGGTAACCATTATCCAGCAGTGGGTACATAAGGTCCCACACGAGTTTCCCGCTAACACCCAGAGTGGGGGGACATTCTGGGGGTTCAATACGGGAATCTCGCCCCTCGTACACACGAAATTTGTAAGTGTACCCTGAGGCACTCTCACAAATTTTGTATAGCTTCACGCCATACCTCGCCCGCTTTGTGGGAATGTATTGGCGGAAACTGAGTCTCCCCTTGAACGCAACGAGAGACTCATCAACCGCGACCTCCCTTCCAGGTACGTAGGCCTGCTGAAATGTGGCCCCAAAGTGATCGATGACCGGCCGTATCTTATACAGCCGGTCATAGGCAGGATCACTTCGGGGGGGACATGCTGCATTATCGGAATAATGCAGACATTTCCGGATGGCCTCAAACCGGTGACGTATCATGACCATACTGTACAGTGGGGTCTGGTATAGGACGTCCCCACTCCAGTATTGCCTGACACTGGGTTTTTGGACTAGACCCATATGCAGCACGAGGCCCCAAAATGTCCTCATTTCGGCTGCACTGACCGGCGTCCAGCCACCGGGTCTAGCCAAAACTGAGCCTGGGTTTTGAGCGACGAACTGTTGGGCGTACAGATTCGTCTGCTCCACCATCAAATTCACCAGTGAGTTACTGAAAAAAAAACTAAAATAGTCTATTTCAGTAAACCCCACTGTGGGAATCTGGATTCCAGGATTGCCAGCAAAATCCGGAATCTCAGGCTCAAAGTCCACTGGGGGACACCAGCTAAGTTCATCGGCAGGGGGCTCCGGTGGACTTATTTGGTGGGCCGGGAAACCAGTACGAACCCCAGGGCGGCTCGTACTAGGGTGGGCCACAGGATCCCTAGCATGTGGGGCCCCTGGCTCCGCCTGGCGGCGTCTCCGCCGCCTTGGTGGCTCATCGTCATCAGATAATGATGAGGAGGATGCGGATGACAAAAGGAATGTGGGGTCATCCTCATCCTCACTGGGGCTCTCAGAGTCGGAGGCAATCTGGGCGTATGCCTCCTCGGCCGAGAACATCCGGTGGGCCATGGGTGTGTGTGCGTGTAGGTGTGCGTGTGTGGCAAACTTTATTATATGTGCGTGTGTGTGGGGGCAACGGGTGTTCGCGTACTAAAAAGTCCAGGCAAAAAAATGGGCAAGTGTTAGAAAAAAAAAAAGTTAAAACTTGCTGATCAGCGGTACAACGCTGATCAGCGGTCGGTGGGGTGGTGGGGCGGGCGATGCGCTAACAGTGGACGGACGCTAAAAAGTGCCGGCCAGTCAGCGCACGCAGAAAAAAAAAAGTGGTGGTGAGTGGGGGGTGGGGGGGGGGGGGGAAGTGGCTGGTGGGGGGTGGGTGGGGGGGCAAGTGGCAGGAGGGGTCTGGGTTAGGGTTAGATGGAAGTTTGGAAGTTTGGAATAAAAGTACTTTTTTTTTTTTTTTTCTAACTTACTTTTCCCTTCTTTCCCTGCCTAACGGTGCCTCTCCCTCACTGACCCTAAC
Organism: Bufo bufo; assembly: GCF_905171765.1. NCBI lineage: Eukaryota > Metazoa > Chordata > Amphibia > Anura > Bufonidae > Bufo > Bufo bufo. Next base: position 46,748,331 of record NC_053396.1, on the reverse strand, counting down.
CTACCTGGGTGGCGATGGGTGCAGGAGGGTGATGGATGCCGATTAGGGGGACACAGGAGCTCGTTCTGGACGGTGCTGCACGGTCAGGGTGCTGGACAGGAAGAGGAGGGGAGAGAGGAGCGCAGGAAGTTTGAATCTCGCGCCTCTCTCCCCTGCACCAATCAGCACCCTGGACAGCGGCATTCAGCACCAGGGCCAGCACCGCCTCTCCAAATCCTCGGACTGCGATAGGTGGTGTATAATTACGCCACCGATCGCAGTCTTTTTCCGGTTCATCGGGTCACAGGACACCCGAATGGACCGGAAACGCAGAAAACCGCAGGTCTGAATTGACCTGCGGTTTTCTGCGATCGCCGATACGGGGGGGTCAAATGACCCCCCCCTGCATTGTTACGGGATGCCGGCTGAATGATTTCAGCCGAAATCCCGTTCCGATTAACCCCTGCGGCGCCGGAGTTCCGATTTTAAGTCAGGACGTACCGGTACGTCCTCGGTCCTTAAGGACTCGGGAAATAGGGCGTACCGGTACGTCCTAGGTCCTTAAGGACTCGGGAAATAGGGCGTACCGGTACGTCCTAGGTCCTTAAGGGGTTAAAGTTAAAAAAATAATAAAAAAATTACTCACCTCATCCACTTGATCGCGCAGCCGTTATTGTCTTCTTTATTCTTCTTGCAGGACCTGCCAAAGGACCTGTGCTGACGTTTTTCTATCTTCATTCAGCAGGACCTGCGCTGACATCACTGCCGATGACGTCAGCGCAGGTCGTTTTGCAGGTCCTGCAAGAAGAAGAAAGAAGACGATAACGAATGAGATGAGTAATTTTTTTATTATTTTTTAACTTCAAGGGACATTTTACTTAGCATTCTGTATTAAAGAATGATATAATTTTCCATTATAACCATGTTATAATGGAAAATAATAAAATCAACCGAACACCGAACCCAAACCCGAACTTCAGTGAAGAAGTCCAGGTTCGGGTCTGAGTACCACATTCAGTTTTTTATCACGCGCGTGCAGAACAGATTAAAACGCTTTGCACTCGCGTGGAAAAAACTGAACAACGCAATCGCAGACAAAACTGACTGAAATTGCATGCGCACTCGTGTGGGTTTCCTGCAATGCACCCGCAACGCATTCGGACCTCTTCGAGATCCCCGTGTGAAAGGGGCCTAACTCATCTGCAGCCACAAACTCATCTCAGCTTTGTCGGGGTGATTGCCCCTCATCAGTGCAGGGCAGGCCTGGCAGGGAGGAAGGCTTAACTAGGCCTTTGTCAGGTATCCAGAGAATACTAGTTCCCCTTGTGGAGAGCATCTAGTAGGTGTAAGCAGTCTTGTAGGTTAAGCAATGCCCCTCTGGTAAAAGTGTATGCAAATTAGCTCTCTTTCCAGAAAAGAAAAGAAAGCTGTGCCTATGGTACCACCAGTTGGAAGGTAGCTATCCTGTAAGTCAATTTTCGACCTCTAAATATGTAGGTCTTCACACATAACTTAGGGCTATAGCGAGTACCTCATTTTCAGACTACTGTTTTGGGGTGATTGTCCCTCATCAGTGCAAAGCAAAGAGAACTGGCTTTGGTAAGATGGTTTTTTAGGTATCTTGGGGGTACTGTCTCCATGTGGACAGTGCCTAGCAGGTGTACTATGGAGTTGTAAAGGCCGCACAATGCTTCTGAGGTAAAATGGCACGTAAATTAGATTTCTTTCCAAAAAGTCAATGTTCAACCTTTTAAATATCCAACATTTTGGATTCTAGTCAAGTCAGAATCTGTAGACAGTTGCTGCAGGGTGATTGCTCGTCATCAATGCACGACAGAGGGAACTGACTTATCTAGGTGAGAAGAATTTGTCAGGGATACAGAGGGTACTATTCCTACTAGTGGAGTACATCTATTTACCGGAAGAAGTCTTATAGGCCATTGGTACTTATAGTCTTATAGCCTATGGGGCACTTCCAAAAATAGCTGAGCACACTTCCTTGACTATTTTTGGAAGTCCTGTAGAAGTGAATTGAGAGAGCTGCATAAACACAATGACCTGTCAATATGCAGTGTCACAGCACAGGAGGCCCTGTTCTTGAGAAAGGAGCGGGTACCAGGAGCAGGGCCAGATTTAGGGTTCCAGAAGTAAGGAGCACTCTATTTACTGGGGGCCCCCCAGCTAATGTGGGCCCTCCTCCACTACATACTGGAGCATATTTAGTAAGACAAGTACACTGCTTTGGATTTTCAGGGCAGCATGCATCATACTGTAGTATGCTTATCAACAAGAACAAGTTGCTCTGGAGAAAGAAAGTGTAAACACGGGCCTTTTCTGTGACTCCAACTCTTCTGCGTATGTCCCTACCTCTTTGATGATATAGGTTGTACTGTTAGGTTAGATTCACAAGACCGTTATCACATTATGTTGCTCTGTTCCGTTATAGGAGTATAACAACGAAAATAACCTAAGTACCAGATTCAGCACTAAAGTGAACAGCGCTGAACAGACTCCATTGACTACAATGGGGTCCATTCAGTTTCCATTCAGGATGCTCCTTTTTTACCACACAAAAAGTCCTGGACTTTTTGGTCTGGTGTTTTAAAGAGAATCTGTGACATAGACCCAGAGGTGAATAGATCACATCAGATCAATGTACAGTATTAGATCTAAGTTTAACCCTCAAATACATTGCCTGAACCAACATCGCTACATAATTACTACACTGGAAATAAGCATGGTACATATATACAGCACCAGAACCAAGCTCTTACCATAAATACAGAACCGCAATCAACCTCATACATAAATTCAGCACCAGAACTAAGTGCATTACATATATACATTGCCAGCTTAAAAAGTTCAGTACAGATACTTGGTGCATACTAGACTTAGCTCTTCCCATATAAGTTTGTACAGTGTGACTCTACTGCTCCCAGCATGGCCTGAACAATTTTAAAGGTATGCCAGGAGTTGTTTCACAAAACAGAATGATACCACTCATCATCAGCTGTAGACCATACAAGTAACAATTCTTAATTAAAGGGGATCTGTCAGCAGATTTGTACCTATGAAACTGGCTGACCTGTTGTATGTGCGCTTGGCAGCTGAAGGCATCTGTGTTGGTGACTGCAGCACTGATCATACACAGTCGGTGTGACAATAAATATTTCCATTTAGTGACTTACAGGTGACGTCGCCTCCAGAATTCACCTCCGTCCGGTTCAGACCACAATTCTAACTTCTGGCTATATCTCGTCTCTGCGGGTTTTGCACGAACATCTCTCCAGCTTCTCTCTTTACCAACACATCGGCACCCTGTGCACTAAGACAATTTACTCTTAGTGCAGCACTCTGGCCCCGAATATAATAGCAACATGCACTGTGCCCCATGAATGTCACATACTTTACCCCCAGTAAATAGGATCTCACACATATTGCCCTTTATCGAAATGCCAGACACTCTGTGCCCTCTTTATATAGTGCCACATGCGTAGTGCCCCTATAGATAGTGCCACACACTCATATACTGCCTCAAGTTCTGTTTCCCCTGTATATATATATATATATATATATATATACTCACCTAAAGAATTATTAGGAACACCATACTAATACGGTGTTGGACCCCCTTTTGCCTTCAGAACTGCCTTAATTCTACGTGGCATTGATTCAACAAGGTGCTGATAGCATTCTTTAGAAATGTTGGCCCATATTGATAGGATAGCATCTTGCACTTGATGGAGATTTGAGGGATGCACATCCAGGGCATGAAGATCCCATTCCACCACATCCCAAAAATGCTCTATTGGGTTGAGATCTGGTGACTGTGGGGGCCATTTTAGTACAGTGAACTCATTGTCATGTTCAAGAAACCAATTTTAAATTATTCGAGCTTTGTGACATGGTGCATTATCCTGCTGGAAGTAGCCATCAGAGGATGGATACATGTTCTCATTCTGTTTACGCCAATTTCGGACTCTACCATTTGAATGTCTCAACAGAAATCGAGACTCATCAGACCAGGAAACATTTTTCCAGTCTTCAACAGTCCTGCTGCAGCGCTTCAGACTTGAAAAAGGGGTCCTTTGAACCCCGAAACGTGTTGTTCTACAATAAATCTGATTGTACCTAAACATCCGGTTGTGATATGCGCCTTGTGTCCACACGCTCACTAGACCACTAAAGTCCAGAGGAGCCCTTTTACTAGTTCCAGTGCAGAAAAAGGCAGTGCTCAGCAGTGGAGACCTGTGATGCCATGGAATGAATGTAAGTGCCAGAGAAATGCTGGTAGATGTGGTTCTCCCCTGTTATACCTCCTCCCTGCTTAGTGGGAGGGAAATATGCTATTTAACTGTGACTGTATGTTAGAGGGGCTGAAGAGAGGGGAGGGGTGTTAGTTACATGGGACTGTATGTTATAGAAGCTTGGGGGGAGATGAATGGTGTTATTTACATGGGACTGGATATTATAGAAGACTGGAGGGTAAGGGGTGATATTATTTAAATGGGACTATGTGTTAGGGGGTGAAGGAGGGGATTTAAGTTATTTACATGGGGCCGTATGTTATTGTAGACTGTAAGGAAGAGACTAGTCTCTGCCGAGTAGTGTAAAAATGTGAACAAAACACCCCTTGTCCTGCACTTTACAGCCCAGACAACCGCTTTAAAGGGCATCTGTCAGTAGATTTGTACCTATGACACTGGCTGTACCTATGACACCTGTTACATTTGCACTTGGCAGCTGAAGACATCTGTGTTGGTCCCATGTACATATGTGCCTGCATTGCTGAGAAAAATGAAGTTTTATTATATGCAAATGAGTCTCTTGGGGCGTTATACCTAGTGAGTGAAGCGTCTCTCCAGCAGAAGCCTTCCAGGGGAAGCAGCTCATACAGCACTGGCTCCAGGCTGTTCATAGACTGAGTATTATGAAGAGGTCAACAGCCAAAGACACCCCACTCAAAGGAACTAGAACTTCTAGAAATTCCTGGAACCAGACTGAAACCAGAGAATAGCACAGCAGAGAGGGAGAAAGCAAAGTATTCAAGTTTACCTGCCAGTCTACCGTTCGCCTGCTGGAGTCAAGAGAAAGATCAAGCATTGTTTGGATGACATAAGGTTATCGCAAACTTATTCAAGTAAAAACCATTGAACTTCACTGTCTGGACTTTTCTTATTCCACCAACTGCAAAGGAAGCTACAGAGCCTAATCCTGGGAGAGCGATAGGAACACCGTGACACAAAACTATGAGGGCCACAACCTACTACTCTGCATTCCTCACAATGGGACCCGATCAGCCCTGGGAGGTGGCACTTTGCTACCCTCACATAAATAATATATATATATACACTGCCTGTCCAAAAAAGTCGCCACCAAAAAAAAGCCTTTAGCTTTGATTACGGGACGCATTCGCTGTGGCATTGTTTCGATAAGCTTCTGCAATGTCACAAGATTATTTCCATCCAGTGTTGCATTAATTTCTCACCAAGATCTAGCATTGATGGTGGTAGAGTCTGACTGCTGCGCAAAGCCTTCCCCAGCACATCCCAAAGATTCTGAATGGGGTTAAGGTCTGGACTCTCTGGTGGCCAATACACGTGTGAAAATGATGTCTCATGCTCCCTGAACCACTTTTTTTATAATTTGAGCCCGATGAATGCTGGCATTGTCATCTTGGAATATGCCTATGCCATCAGGGAAAAAAAATCCATAGATGGAATAACCTGGTCATTCAGTATGTTCAGGTAGTCAGCTGACCTCATTCTTGGAGCACATACTGTTGCTGAACTTAGACCTGACCAACTGTAGCAACCCCAGATCATAGCACTGCCCCCACAGCCTTGTACAGTAGGCACTAGGCATGATGGGTGCATCACTTTATCTGCCTCTCTTCTTACCCTGATGCGCCCATCACTCTGGAACAGGGTAAATCTTGACTCATCAGACCACATGACCTTCTTCCATTGCTCCAAAGTCCAATCTTTATGCTCCCTAGCAAATTGAAGCCTTTTTTTCTGGTTTGCCTCACTGATTAGTGGTTTTCTTATGGCTGCACAGCTGTTCAGTCCCAATACCTTGAGTTCCCTTTGCATTGTGCGTGTGGAAATGCTCTTACTTTCACTATTAAACATAGCCCTGAGTTCTACTGTTGTTTTTCTTCGATTTGATTTCACCAAACGTTTAAGTGATCACGATCATTCAGGATTCTTTTCCCGCCACATTTCTTACTCGAATACGATGGGTCCCCACTATCCCTCCAGTGTTTAATAATGCGTTGGACAGTTCTTAACCCAGTTTTAGCAGTTTCTACAATCTCCTTAGATATTTTCTCTGCTTAATGCATGCCAATGATTTGACCCTTCCCAAACAGACTAACATCTTTTCCACGACCACGAGATGTGTCTTTCGACATGCTTGTTTAAGAAATGAGAAGAAACTCATTGCACCAGTTGGGATTAAATAACTTATTGCCAGCTGAAAGATAATTGCCCATGCAGTAATTATCCAATAGGAGGCTCATAACTATTTGCTTAGTTAAATCCAGGTGGCTACTTTGTTTCTGGACAGGCAGTATATATATATATATATATATATATATATATATATATAGTGATTCTGACTATGCCCCCTTATATACAGTACAGACCAAAAGTTTGGACACACCTTCTCATTCAAAGAGTTTTCTTTATTTTCATGACTATGAAGGCATCAAAACTATGAATTAACACATGTGGAATTATATACATAACAAACAAGTGTGAAACAACTGAAAATATGTCATATTCTAGGTTCTTCAAAGTAGCCACCTTTTGCTTTGATTACTGCTTGGCACACTCTTTGTTTTGATGCCTTCAGTGTGAATCTACAATTTTCATAGTCATGAAAATAAAGAAAACTCTTTGAATGAGAAGGTGTGTCCAAACTTTTGGTCTGTACTGTACATATAATCTCTGCTCTGACTGTGCCCCCTTATATATATAGTAAATCTGACTGTGCCCCCTTATATATAGTATCTCTGAATATGCCTCCTTTATATATATATATAGGTCAGTTATCAAACTGGTGTAACTAAAACTGGCTTAGTTGCCCATAGCAACCAATCAGATTCCTCCTTTCATTATCTAAAAAGAAAGGTGGAATCTGATTGGTTGCTATGGGCAATTAAGCCAGTTCTACTTTACACCAGTTTGAAAAATGACCCCCATAGTGCCTCTTATCTGTGCCCCCTTATATATTGCCTCTGACTGTGCCACATTATATATAGCACCTCTTCTATGTGCCCCATTTTATATAATACCACCTTTTTTGTGCTCCCTCATATGTAATGTCACATTGCTTGTTCCCCCTCATATATAATGCCACCTTGTCTGTGCTCCTTCATATATAATGCTACCTTGTCTATGCCCCCTTATATATAAAGCCATCTTGTTTGTGCCTGTGTAATGACTTCTCTGAGCCCCCTGTATAGTACAGTTTGCATATTCTCACTTGCCGTTGGTCCCAAAATGCAGCAACGCAGGCCTGGCCTTTTCTGGTGGGTCTGCTCTTGTGGAATGTCACAGGTGGTGGGATGACGTTATTGCGCCGCTGTCATAGAAATGTGCCGAAATAGTGGTGCATGGAACCAATAGTTCTTTTGTCCTGCTGGAGCTGCCATGTGCTCAGTTGCATCTGCATCCTGTGGATGCCAACACAGTTGAATAAAAGGGCCCCAGATGCCAGATTGTCAGGTGCCGTAGGCCCAAGGCAGACCTCCGGGACGTCAAGCAAACAGGACATGGCAAAACAGACCAAGGACCCACAGAGAACTTTATTACAAGTGTTCTAAAAGAATGTGACAGTAGGCAGGTAGGCAATAGTGATAGCAACTACCACAGAACCAAGTGCACCGGCAGACCAGAGGCAAAACCCAGAGAGCGGAGAGCCAGTGAGCCCCGTTCTTCACAGAGCCCCTGGTGGTGGGAATGAACTGGGCCGAGGGCTCACTAGTCGCACCCCCTGGTCGCCCATACCTGCAGAGAACCATGCTGGTGCAAGCACCAGCGGAACAGACGACAGAACTGGAACCCATACAACCACAGCATATGGAACAGACAACAAGACGAACGGGAACCAGCACAGAGTCAGATGCCTGGAACCCAAGCGGAATGGAAGCATGGCGGTTCTCAGGTAGAGCTACGCAGACTAGAGATACACAGATAAGAGATTCACACAGACTAGAGATTCTACAGACAAGAGATTCCCCCTCCGGGGAAGCCAGGGACCCTCTCACGAAGGCAGGTCAAACACAGGATCAGAAGCAGTAGGCACTGCCAGGCTGGACAAAGGACAGACTACAATCAGAAGCAGTTTAGCACTGCCAGGCTATCAGATGCAGTTGAGCACTGCTAAGCGAAACAAGGAACAGACAAGGATAACATAAACATCATATAGGACAGGTACAGATCAGACAAGGACATAACATCCAACACCATCACAGAACAGGTATAGGAGAACAGACAAGGCAATAACAACAAACACCATAGAACAGGTAACACCACACTGAAGGGTGAATGGTAAAACCCCCAGGGTCAGCAGCAAGGGGCTACACCTAGCATGACACAGGAAAGACTGACCACAAGCCCCACAGCTCACAGGTAGATATAGCTGCTTAATGAGGGCACCTGAAAGCCACACTCAGGCACAGATCAGGGGAAGTTAACCCCATCAGAACATGAGTACAGAACCACAAAACACAGGCTGCAGTACAGGCAGTGGCGGATTATAATTGGGGCGTTTGGGTCTGTAGCCCCAGGCCTGGCATTGCTGGAGGGCCCAACGCCAACCCAAATGCCCACACACTACAGCAGGGCACGGGAGGACATAGTTCCCTGCCCTGCCGCCCTCCGCCAATCACCGCTATAGGCTTCATGCCTGAAGCCTATGCGGTAGTAAAATCCCGACGCAGGCGGGCGTGATGACTGGGACACAGGTAAGTATTAGCTTTTATTTTATTTTATTTTTGTGTGCCAAGTGCCAACTTTGGGGACATTACTAAAGGGACAGTGGGGGGGCAAACTACTACATGGGGGAAAATTTCTAGTGTGGGGGAAATTAATACTGTGGGGGCAGTATGGGGGACAATAAATACTGTGGGGACAAATTACTACCATGGGCGGAATTAATGCTGTGAGGGCAGTGTGGAGAAATTAATACTGTGGGGGCAGTGTGGGGGGCAAATTACTTAATGGATGGCAGTGTTGGGGCAAATTATCTAATGGGGGGGCAGCCTGGGGGGTTATTACTTGATGGGGCAGTGTGGGGGGGAAAATACTTAATGAAGGGCAGTGTGGGGGCAAATTACTTAATGGATGGCAGTGTGGGGGCAAATTACTATATGGATGGCACTGTCGGAGCAAATTACTCAGTGAAGGGCAGTGTGGGGGCAAATTACTTAATGGATGGCAGTGTGGGGGCAAATTACTATATGGATGGCACTGTCGGGGCAAATTACTTAGTGAAGGGCAGTGTGGGGGCAAATTACTTAATGGATGACAGTGTCAGAGCAAATTATCAAATGGGTGGCAGTGTGTGGGGTTATTACTTGATGGGGCAGGGTGGGGGACAAATTACTTTGTGGGGGGAATTACTACATGGGAGGCAGTGTGGAAGAAATTACTGTATGGAGCAGTGTGGAAGAAATTACTGCATGGAGCAGTGTGGGGAATATTACTGTATGGAGCAGTGTGGGAGAAATTACTATATGGGGCAGTGTGGGGGAAATTACTATATAGGGCAGTGTGGGGGAAATTACTATATGGGGGTGCAGTGTAGGGGAAATTGAAGATTATGCTAGCGCTAGTGTACTTAAAATCTTAATTTTAATAATGACAGGAGGCGAGTATTTTGCATTAAACTCTCTTTACTAACTCCATATAGCAGTAAAGAAAAGAGAAAAAACGATGACCAATCAAAATGCAATAGGAGGTATATAATGCATCGTGGTGAGACTCCTCCTCCTCTTTCATATGCGTCATCAAGTAACTTAGAGTACAAAGTCCAACCGTCTATAACACGACAACGGCAGAGTCCTAACCCGAGGAATCTCGCGGAAAGAAGGCTGATCCCCAAACTTGAACCAGTGCCAAAGGGTAACTTGCTTGAACGAAGATCCTCAGCAACTGAAGGTCGACCCAAATATGTCCATCCTAAGACGACACTGCTATCATTGCGAATTTACACTGAAAAGAAAACATGAAACGGGTCAGGATCCGGATTATGAATCCGAATGCAGTAATGACCTGACATATGATTACCGTCAACAGCACATCAATGCAAAGAATATTGCCCATACAATAACAACACACCCCCAACCTGAAAAGGATGAACAAGAATGTGAGCACACCAAGCTAAAAAATGTACTTACGCGAGACCGCAAACCTGAGGGTGGGAGAAAAAGGGTGGGAAAATACTCGCCTCCTGTCATTATTAAAATTAAGATTATAAGTACACTAGCGCTAGCATAATCTTCAATTTTACCACATGACAGGAGGCTTCCTATTTTGCATTTTTAACGCTGATTTAGTAGAAACGTAGCCGCACCCGAACTCGGGCGAAAGTAAAATGTCCGGAAAGTAGATTCTCTAGATCAATCCGCCGAGCGAAGGATGTCTGTAAGAGAAGCACCCGCCAAGAAGGCCGACGAGGCGGCTGCCCCGTGTACCGAATGCGACCCAAAAGTGGGATCCACTCCCGCCAAAGACAGGATCCATCGTATCCACCTGGCAAGCGTGGTAGTAGAGACGGGAACGTGAGGTCTAACATAGGACACAAGCAATTGCCCCGCTGCCGAGACCCGAAGGGCAGACGTGACCTCCACGTAATGGTGTAAGGTAGAAACGACGCATAATTGCGGTTCAGAGGCAAAGAAAGGATAAAACACTGATGAAGAGTCCGATTTGGTACGTCTAGACACCCTAAAGGTAACTCCATCGGGAGACACCGAAAAGGCGTCAATGTCAAAAGCACGTACATCAGAAACCCGTCTGAAAGAAACCAGACAAAGCAATAGAGTTAATTTGGCCAATAGTTGTCTGAGAGACAAATTATCATTCGACGGCCAATCCCTCAGAAACTGCAGGACTAGTTCTACGTCCCACAGGTGAGAGTATTTAGGTCCTGGGGGCCTCTGTAGACGTATACCCCTTAGAAGACAACACACCAGCGGGTCCCTACCAACCGGGATTCCCGAGGCGGGAACGTGCGCCGCTGAAATAGCAGAGCGAACTACATTGAGAGAACGATAGGAGCGGCCCATAGAGAAAAGGTGTGAAAGAAAATTAAGGATAGCCGTCACAGGTGCCGTAAATGGATCGAGGTCCCGTTCACCGCACCAAGAGGACCAGGAATCCCAAGCTGAAAGGTAACATCTTCTGGTCCCGGGAGCCCAGGAGTCCCAAATGAGGTCTCTAGCCGTCTGAGATAAGCCGCTGGTCTGCCAGGCTCCCCTGAAAGAGTCCAAGCCACCAGGGTGAGACGGTCCTCGAGCACCATGGGATGGGGATTCCCTTTCGGATCCGTGAGGAGTAACGGATATGATGGTAGGAGCAATGGATCGGTGTAGGACAGTGCTAAGAGGCCACGGTTGACTCCGCCACAGGGGGGCGATGAGTAGCAGAGAGACACGTTGATTCCTCAGGTACTGAATCATCCTCGCTATCATGGAGAATGGGGGAAAAGCGTACGCCCCTACGACTGGCCATTGCTGGAGAAACGCGTCCACTGCCCTGCTCTCCGGATCCGGGAGCCAGCTGAAATAATCCTGAGTCTGTCTGTTGTTGCGGGAGGCAAACAGATCCAGCCTGAAGGGGCCCCTTCTGGTTGAGAGCCTTCGGAAGATCCGAGGATCCAGTCTCCAGTCGCTGTTGTCCCGCCAATGACGTGAAAACCAGTCTGCTGTCAGATTTGTTTCCCCCGGGAGGTACTCCGCTTTGAGCGAGATATTGCGGGGAAGGCAGAAGTCGAATATCTCCTTCGTTATTTCGGATAGGAGTCGAGACCGGGCTCCGCCCAGGCGGTTGATATATAACGAACCGCCGAGATGTTGTCCATCCGGAGAAGAATACAACAGTCCGATCTGCCCTTTGCCAGACTGCGGATTGCGAATGACCCTGCGAGGAGTTCCAGACAGTTGATGTGGAGAAAGGTCTCTTGAGAGGACCAGGTGCCTCCTGTAGACTCGCCTTCGCCCGTTGCGCCCCAGCCCCAAAGGCTGGCATCCGATTCCAGAACGATGTCGGGCGAGTTCCCGAAGATGGCCCGGCCGTTCCATGCCTCCATACTGTCGAGCCACCATCTGAATTCCTCCCTGACCTCTTCCGTTATCGGGATCGTTTGATCGTAGGAAGGATTCCGGTGGAGAAAGGAGATCTTCAGACGCTGCATCGCCCTGTAGTGAAGCGGTCCCGGGAATATGGCCTGGATGGAAGCGGAAAGTAGACCTACAATCCGAGCCAGAGCACGAAGTGGGATGGAGAGGCACCGAATGACCCTGCGTAGTTCCTTTTTGATGGCCGTGATCTTTGACGCTGGCAGACTTAACGTGCTGGACCTGGAGTCTAACACGTAGCCCAAAAACTGTACCGTCTGCCTTGGTTATAGCTCTGACTTCATGAAGTTTACCACGAAACCCAGAGATGTCAGGAAATCCACTGTAAAGCGTGTGTGTTGACCCAGTCTGGACTTGTCTGAGCAAAACAGAAGCAGGTCGTCCAGGTAAATAATGCACCGAATTCCTTGTGTGCGTAGATGAGCGACCACTGGTTTCAGCAGCTTGGTGAAACACCACGGAGCTGAACTGAGGCCGAATGGAAGACATGTGAACTGCCAGGGGAGGTCCTGCCACAGAAACCTGAGGAAACGTCGGTAGGCCATATGGACGGGCACCGACAGATACTTGAGGTCCAGTCTTGTGAACCAATCTCCGTCCTGGAGGAGGTCCCTTAGGAGGTGAATGCCCTCCATTTTGAAGTGCCTGTATAGAACGAAGGCGTTGAGCCTCCTTAAATTTATGACTGGCCTGAAATCCCCGGTCTTCTTCTTCACCAGGAAGATATTGCTGAAAAACCCCCCCTGGTGGTGAGCAGGTTCTATTGCTCCCTTCGCGCGGAGCTCCTGCAATTCGTGTTCGATGAGCTGGCCGTCTTCCGTGGAGCAGTTTAAGGGATGTGGCGGGACCGTCTGCTCCGGGAAACCCACGAAGTCTATGATGTAGCCGCGCACCGTCTGAAGGATCCAAGCGTCTGTCGAGATAGTCGCCCAGTTCTGAAAATAACGAGAAATACGACCTGCAGTAAGATTGGCAAGGGGTACCTGAGACCAAAGACTTACCTGTGGAGGTGAAACGTGCTCTGCCACGGGAACGTGATCCACGACCTCTGTCGGCTCCTCTGGTGAAGGAGGGAGGTTGTCTGTAGCCCACTTCTGGGTAAAACGGCTGGGGTCTCTGTGACCGGGGGCCTGAAGGCCAGAAGCGGCTGGCTGCACGGCCCCTGTAGCAGCCAGCCCTTCCAAAAACACCCCTCTGGGGGTTGCCTTTGAAGACTCGTTTCATAGAGGTCTGTGCTTTGTTGAGTGACGTGAAAACATTCACATGCCTGTTGAGCTCCTTCAAGAAGGCGTCACCGAAGAGCTTGCCCTGTGCCAGTGGCCCAAGTTCCTTGGTGCCCAATTCCACCAACTTTCCGTCTAAGCGGAGTAGTGCTGCTTTCCTCCTCTCAGCGGAGAGGGATACGTTAGCGTTACCCACGAAGCAGAAGCATCGCTGTGCCCATTCGCGAATATCGTGCGCCCATTCACGAACCATATTGGTATCAAACTGGTCAGCTCGCGCGAGGGCGTCATCCGCCAAGTATAAGATGCGGGAAAGTGGACCAATGGAGCCCAGTAATTTGTCTTGAGCTCCATGGAATGCCTTCTCTACCCCTTTACGGGGATCGCGACCTCCTCTAGACATAAAGGTGGTCATGACCTGATCGAATTCCGGTGTCTGTGCCACTTGATCGGGAAGTGAAGGACGAGGACACTCGAAACGCAGACGGTTGCGCACCGTCTTGTCCATAGGCTTGCGCAGCCACAGGTGCATAAACTTTGCTAAGTGCTCAGGCGGTGTCCAGTCCCCTGAACGCGGGTGGCGGATGTTTCTCGGGTCAAAAAGGCATTGGCCTGAGAGGTCTAAGATGGCTTCCTCTTCGTCCAGTGTTGGTACTGGGTCATCCTGAAGAGGCCTGTTGTCAGGAAAACCGTCCTGACGAAATCCGGTTTGTGAACCGTCGTCCGATCCCCAAAAGTCTTCTGGAGAGTCGGAGTCCGCGGCTTGCCACGAATCCACTATATTCATGGAAGGCGAAAGCTTATCTTCCTCATCCGAGGAGTAATGGTGTCTTGGAGAGGGGGCGGAGGGAACATTTCGGCTATGCTTAGGAGCCTTGCCCCTGTCTGAGTTGGTGGTCCCCTTATCACCTTTCCAGTGGCGTTTAGGTGGTCGGACTTCAGCACAGGCCTGGGATCCTGAAGCCTCTGAATCGTAGTCCTGGGCTTGGGCCACCGTGGGGTTCTTCTGACGATCGGTAGAGGCCGTCATAACCCTGGAGAGAGCCTTTTCCATGGAGGCCGCCACAGCCTCATTTATCATAGCCTGAAAACTTGCCGCGCTCTGATCCATGGTGGATGTTCTCTGATAGCACACTGCACAGGGCAGGGAGGGCTAGGGGTCGGTCAGTATGAAAACTGGTACCAGCAGTACCTATAACCCCAGCAGGGTAATTGGGTTTTTGTCTCTGGGTTACACCCAGGTAACAGTGGATGTATGAGTCACACCACGTTAGCAGCAGGAAACAAATAGGGCCTCACCCTGAAGCACCGGGTAGTCAACCCTAGAGTGCAGCAACACAGACTCCGGTACTGACCTGGCGACCCCCGCCTGAGCGCCGAAGAGTAGGCTGACAAGCTGGAGATGCTGTTCACAGCCGAACGCCGAACGAGCAAAGACACGGCGTCATCCAAGATGGCGGCCTCAGATCTCGCGAGATCTCGGATGGCCGCTACAGCCGTCGGGCGGAGAAAATCCTGCGCGCCGGGGGAAGAGAGGCCAGGTAGGATCGTTAAGAGATAGATTCTGTTATGTAAACGGGGTGAGCGTTACCCCAGGGGAGGGAGAGGGGAGACGAAACCGCCCGAAGACAAACGGCGGACCGGCCTGGCCGAAAAAACGCCAATGCGCGGTGAGCCGGATAAGGAAAAACACCTGTCACGACAAAAAACAACACTGGGAAATAAACCCCTAGTACCAAAACCCCTCTAATAACCTAAAGGTTAAAACATGTTAAACAAGTAATGAATAGAAGAGCTGAAAACTCTGACCTGTCTGCTTGATGGAGCAGTAAAGAAAGAGGAGGAGGAGTCTCACCGCGATGCATTATATACCTCCTATTGCATTTTGATTGGTCATCGTTTTTTCTCTTTTCTTTACTGCTATATGGAGTTAGTAAAGAGAGTTTAATGCAAAATAGGAAGCCTCCTGTCATGTGGTAAAATTACTATATGGGGCAGTGTGGAATAAATCACTGTATGGAGCAGTATGAGGGAAATTACTATATGGGGCAGTGTGGGGGAAATTACTATATAGGGCAGTGTGGGGGAAATTACTATATGGGGAAGTGTGGGGGAAATTACTATATGGGGCAGTGTGGGGGAAATTACTATATGGGGCAGTGTGGGGGAAATTACTATATGGGGCAGTGTGGGGGAAATTACTATATGGGGCAGTGTGGGGGAAATTACTATATAGGGCACTGTGGGGGAAATTACTATATGGGGCAGTATGGGGGAAATTACTATATGGGAGCAGTGTGGGGGAAATTACTATATGGGCAGTATGGAAGAAATTACTGTATAGAGCAGTGTGGGTGAAATTACTATATAGGAGCAGTGTGGAGGAAATTACTATATGGGTGCAGTGTAGGGGAAATTACAATATGGGGCAGTGTGGGGGAAATTACCATATGGTGCAGTGTGGGGGAAATAACTGTATGGGGGTAGTGTGGGGAAATTACTATATGGGAATAGTGTGGGGGAAATTACTATATGGGGCAGTGTAGGGAAATTACTATATGAGGGTAGTGTGGTGGAAATTACTATATGAGGGTAGTGTGGTGGAAATTACTATATGGGGTTAGTGTGAAGGAAATTACTGTATGGGATAGCGTGGGGGAAATTACTATTTGGGGGTAGTGTGGGGGAAATTACTATATGGGGGTAGTGTGGGGGAAATTACTATGTGGGGGTAATTACTGTGTGGGAGAAGTGTGGGGGAAATTACTATATGGAGCAGTCGGGGGAAATTACTATATGGGGCAGTGTGGGGGAAATTACTATATGGGGCAGTGTGGGGGTGTTTCTATTACGGGACATTATTTTTGGGGACACTATACAGACATTATTACCTGGAGCACAATATAGGGTGTTATTATTACTGGGGGCACTCTAGGGGAAATTATAATTGCTGTAGACACTATAGGGACCTTTGGGGTAATGTATCAAATTGGTGTAAAGTAGAACTGGGTTAGTTACCCATTGCAACAGATTTCACCTTTAATTTTTCACAGCTCCTTTGGAAAATGAAAGGTGAAATATGACTGGTTGCTATTGGCACCTAAGCTAGTTCTACTTTACACCAGTTTGATAAATGACCCCAATTATGAGAACTGTAATGTGTCTGTGTAAAAAACTTTGTAGAGACGAGATGTGGCTGAAAGAAATAGTCATGGCGGTCTGGGTCAAATGGAGGAGAAGAGGAAAGAGAAGATTTACATGACAGGAGATGTCACTGGAAGTAAGAGTCATGTGGTGCTGTATTCCCCTATATGTAGAGCTGGCTCACTACTGTGACCTGCGTCTCATCTTCTCCCCCAAGTCTTTTTTTATCATAATCAAATTTATTTTAAATTTGGCAACAAATATTTTAATTTGTCACCTGCAGTCCTATGTAACAGCCCAAATAACAGTGATACATTTCTGTGTACAGATAATGTAGTAGATGTTCCATGCAGTCCTATGTAACACCCCACATAACACAATAGTTCACTGTGTTATGTTGGATTTTACATAGGACTGCAGGTAACATCTATGAAATCTGTACTCAGAGAGTTATAAGATGGTGGGGGTCCAAATCCTGACACACCCACCAATCAGCTGTTTGAGGAGACCAAAGTGAGCGCCGAAGCCTATTTGCTTGTTACCAAGCACAGCGCTGTCCATTTGATAGCACTGCGCTTGTTATTACAGCTCAGACCCAATCACTCAGATGGGACAGAGCTGCAGCTAGGCCATGTGAACGATGTCATATGGCCTAGGAAGAGACTTTGGCGCTTACGAAGTACTGCATACCTCTTCATACAGAAAAAAAACTAAAACTAAAATAGAGGGGGTTGGGGCAGAATTGTGTAGACAGCCCTGGGCCTATCATGCACTTAATCTGCCCCTGAGTACAGGACGTTGCCCCTGGCAACCAGCATACATGGAGTCCACTGCAGCCAGTACGCCAGAGCACAAACAACCCGAGTAACACTGACAAACACAGGACACAGTTCACACACTACACCACAGCCAGCATGCAGTCCCACGCAACCAGCGTACACAGGTGTCAGC
This sequence comes from Bufo bufo, assembly GCF_905171765.1. NCBI lineage: Eukaryota > Metazoa > Chordata > Amphibia > Anura > Bufonidae > Bufo > Bufo bufo. The sequence continues at coordinate 46,730,664 of NC_053396.1, read as the reverse complement.
CTGCAGCCAGCACGCAAGGGAACCTGCAGCCAGCCTGCATGGCAACAGTGATAAGAACTGCACAGAGAAGCAGACATGGGGAGAGCAAACATTCACAGGTAGAAGTTCACATAAGACACCTTAGCCAGCACGCAGCCCCAAGCAACCAGCCTGCACAGGATGCAGCCAGTACGCGAGAGGGCATGCAGCCAGCCTACACGGACACAACTGTCACAGTGAACCGCACTGTGACACAGATGATTCGACTCGGTAACTGAAGGCCTCCCAGTAATGATGCTACATGCACACCATTGTTAAAACACCCCTGAACATTTGTGATATGTGAAATACCATTTGAAGATCTTAGCAACATCCCTGTTTTACATACTCTTCAAAGGTCAGGGTACAATACAAAAGACACTGCTGATTTTGTGGCTAGTTGTGAAGGCCTAGTACAATAATTGGTGGTTAGTGTTTGTCATTCCACTCTAGGTAAGTGAGGTCAGTGGTACATACCACATTCTGTATGTATGTAATATGTTCAGCATTGTGTAATCAGTGGTCAGTGCTTTTAAATTATCTGAATGTTCCACAATCAAGCAGACCCTCACTAATTAGCCCAATTATTGATTCCAAATTACAAATCTCTTTATCTGGACTAATGGTAGGTTCCTTCCCTATAACTGGCTGTTCATTGAATTGGGATGAAGCTCTGCATTTACATGCAGCGATCACCTCCACAGTATGAGGACGAGCGATGGCTATTGTGATCGCTGGTCCCCATACAGCTGCATTGTTATTGGCAGCAGATCGCTGTTTAGACCGCACAATCTGCTGTTAATGATAACTGTAAACTACTCCAGCCAGGGACTGCAGTAGATTTAAATCTAGGTGCATGAACTGCCAGAAGATGCATCTAATTTATAATGAGGCCTGAACCTCATGATAGAAATTAAGTGCATCCTCCGCCAGTGCAGGGGATATCAAAGACGCCAATGCATTCTCCGACAACACTGATATGTGCATGTGTTTCTCTTTTATGACACATGGGCACTATGTACTTTTTCATTACTGTTCACTCCTCCAAACAAACTAGTGGTGGCTGACCTCTAGCACTCCAGCTGTTGTGAAACTACAACTCCCAGCATGCATTGTTGCTCTGCTTTTCTCAGAATGCTTTTAAAATTGAATGGAGCATGCTGGGAATCGTAGTTTCACAACAGCTGGAGTGCCGGAGGTTAGCCACAACGGATCTATGCCATATACTTGTCATTTTAGAGAAATTATTCTTCTGAGCAGTGCCATACCAATTTCTCCACATCGTGCCACACTATGGGCCGCATTTATTCAAACCGGCATTTTAGACACCAGTTTGGAGGTAAATCGTTGAATTTATGTATTGCGGTGCATCCAGTGCCGATTCTAAATGTAAGCCAGCTTCCTTGTTACCTGCAGGGGCATACCTAATGGGGATGGTGGGGCATATGCCCCAGATGGCCAAGCCTGGACTAGAGAGTGAAGAAGAAAAAAAAGCCTAAATACAACACTGGCACTTTGCATTACCTTTCAGTAATGCATCCCATTTTTTATGGTATACCATATGTGCTCAAATAATACAATCACATAACAATAAACTACTGCCCAATCAATACACTATGAGGAGGAGCTGCATCTCATAACTAAGGTCCAGATTTAGTAATCCTAACCATGGCATGCTAGATCTGTACCAGTTTTATTACAGAGTTTCAGTCTGGATGATAATGTGGTGCAGGGATGGACATGTTTCTCTCATTCCATACCAACTATTGGTTGGCTTACTTTGAGACTGACTTTTTGTCAAGATTGTGCAATTTTGGCGCAAAATGGGGTATCTTAGGCCCCACCCCTTTCCTGTGAAGGCCCATCCATTTCAGCTAAGCCCCACCCCTTGTCAAGCATGTCGGAAAAAGTGTAGAAACCCTAGATGTGCCAATTTGCGCCACTTTTTCTACAGATTTTCATCACAGACACGTTAGTAAATCAGAGCCTAAGTTTGTTGTGCAGGCTATGAGGGGTTGAGTATTGACTGGTCACGCAACTTGTACGACCGCACAGGTCAAACATCCCAAAAGCCGACTCAGGATAGATGCCTATACTGCAAAGTGTTTTTAAATGTATGTCTAGACCTGCAGTCAATGTTCCTATTACCAATTCACCGATTGCCTTTGCTGTATACAGTATACCCACCGTTTTTATCACCTTTGATTAAATCTTTTTTACAGCTGCAAATATTACATCAATATTATCATGAGCCTAGCTCTCGTAGATTTAATCCATGTTTTCTCTGACTCACAAATCACAATACTTAAAAGGAATAAATGTACTAATCAGTGTGATAAAAGTCATCCGTGTCCAGCTTCTTTGCTACACTGCCAGACTCTAGGGAGAAAAGAGTAGCGGTGGTTTGTAATTGGATTTACCTCTGTCAGACGCATTCATTGTGGGGTCTTAGAACAGGTCAGACTAAGGATTTGTCTCACTGATGTGTCAGTGAACTTCTAATATTTAAAAGAAGCCTAATTAATCTCTCCTAACCTCAAGCACTTAGTATAAAGTGACACCACCCAAAGGATAATGACGAGCGCTGTTCATGCTGCACTAAAAAAAACACAAAATGACTGCTCCGAAGAAAATATACAATAAGGACAGAGGAAAATGCAGAGGTGTAGTGAGAGTACAGATAATGTCACTTATGTGCGTGCGTGACCTTGGGAGAGAAGAGCTGCTGAACACATGAGGAATGAAGAACAGAGATTGAGAGCAAATGAAAAAGAGGTGGGTGGTGGGAAAAGCGGAAAATAAATACAGCCACAGAGGAAGGATGTTCTGGAGGGGACTGTGAGACTGTAAGTAAAAATCATCCAGATGGATAAATGAATAGAAGCAATGGTTGGATACAATCTGTTATATTACTATACATTTATCTATCTGTAGAGATATACAGAAAGCAATAGATCAAGGTAAGTATATATGTAGATAAATGATGTATGGATGGATAGATAGATAGATAGATAGATAGATAGATACGTAGATGTATGTAAAATAAAGGGGTCAACATGTATTTGCATTGTATATTGCCTGTATATTGCCTGCATATGAGAATTTAGCCTCCGATGCCTGGATACACATTTAAGCAGATTGATCACCTGCAAGAGAATTTCCACATTCCAAGCTGGATTTTGTGAACATGTACTGTAAGTTCAGCAACCACTTCAAAAAAAGGTGCAAAAGAGTTTGCCTACCATTGAGGGGATCACCCCCTGGTTGCATTGTATTGTTTATAATATACATCCCACATCTGGATGCTTAAGTATAAGTCAGCTAGTGAAGTGCAGAGTAAGGCCGAATGCACACGGCCGTGGAACACGGACGTGAACGGTCCGCGGTATCCCGGCCTGGCATCCTGCTGACAGCAGGAGCGCATGGCGTCATTGGTTACTATGACGCAGTGCGCTTCTTGCTGCCGCTGCACTACAGTAATACACTTGTATGATCTATACGAGTGTATTACTGTAGTGCAGCGGCGGCATGAAGCGCACGGCGTCATAGCAACCAATGACGCCATGCGCTCCTGCTGTCAGCAAGATGCCAGGTCGGGATACCGCGGACCGTTCACGTCCGTGTTCCATGGCCGTGTGCATTCGACCTAAGGAAGATTACTTTATAGAGACACCTTTTGGCCTATTATCTACCTGTGAGGCTGTGAAACCTGTAACATCTCTGGAAAGTGCATTTTGTGAACAACTGCTAGTCCATTGCATGACAAGCTCTATTCTGACCTGTTTGCATTTGTATTCTTCACTAAAGAACTGTTCTGCTGCACTACTGTCTAGTCAATGCTTCCTGCACTTCTACACTGCAAAGTGTTGGCGTCACGACAACCAGGTCCATGCCTTGCCCCTCAAATCTTCACCACCAAAGGCACTTCAACCGTCATTAGGCAGGAGAACTCCAGAAAAGGAGCATACCCCAAAGTGAAAAAAAGATATACCCTTCCCATCACACTCTTCCCAGAGAGTACCAGAACCATGAGAACAACTACTACTACACCCATCTTGCCACTCACATGCATGTGCATTGGCCGGGTTTGTGGTGGCCCCAACAGTATGCTGGGTCCCCCTGACACTGTTGAGGAGTCACCACGTGTTGCTGTTCTCTGAAAGGGATGGTAAGGCGTGGTGCACCCCAATGGGAAATAAGTCTGGAGTCACGGTCTGTAGTAACCAGTGTGCTTCTTTACTGGTGGAATTCAGGTGCAAAACAATACAGGCGAGGCATAGGGGTGGCTTCTCCAGTCTCCTCGCTGGCAGAAGAAGGGTTTGATGCGGAGGAGAGGCCTGCGCTAGCTGTCCCTCTCTCTATTCAGAAGGCTGGTACCCTGGTCAAAGGCTGGTGATCCAGGGTCTGTAGCAGAGTATCCCCATCTCAGCTTCTTCTTCTGGTCACTCAGTAGTCTGGCAGAGTCTCCTCTTCCAAGCACTGTTCCATAACTGCAGAATACTAGGGGCTCTGACTGCTCTCTTATATACAGTTTCTAGCTGAACTAGAACAGTGGGAGGGGTGAAATGGAGAAATTCAGCACAGTTACAAAGTTATCACTCCTGTCTAGCATAGACTTACATTAGAGCTTCAATGATACTCAATGACAATGACAGAGCAGTTTTTCCAGACAAAAACAAGTTTCCAGACATGACAGTGTAACTAAAACCAGACACTCAAAAGGTCAGTCTGTCTGGTTTTGGTGGTAAACAACGTCTTGCTTTTTCCCTCCAAACATTCTCTTCTTTAAACCCTATGGCAGCTGTTAAAAATGACCTGCTTCTTATTCAAAGTCCCAAAAGTCTTTCCGTTTTCATTAATCCTTTCCATGGAGCCTCACAAATACAGTGCCAATGAACAGGATATATATCACAACATACATATAAAATGCAGTTAAACAGTATTAAACAGTGCAAATTAACCCTTTCAAGTTAAATAAAGTAAGAAGTTTATAACTTTGCATAGGGGAAACAGGGGCAAATGTCCACAAATGTCCAGACTTCACAGTACCCCTGCTCCAGGGCACTACACATGCCCTTGTAGTCTGGTCAGTGTAGATAGATATATAGATAGCTATATATAGAGAACAAAGAAGTAGGACTGCACTCCAAGATAGTGATAAAATCAGCAAGTGGTTTATTCACCCATAATATGGCAAGTTTTGCAAGACTTGCCTTATTATGGGTGAATAAACCACTTGCTGATTTTATCACTATCTTGGAGTGCAGTCCTACTTCTTTGTTCTCTATACCATTGGGGATTGCCGTTACCCTACGTTGGACCTTGCACCCACATGCTGGCTGGTGCTCCCACTGGACTTTTTCTTCTCTACGATAGCTATATATATATATATATATATATGTATATAATACTGGCGCTGGCATACAGAGAGGGTATGGGAGGGTGAGGATTATTACATGTATATGCACAGGACACTAATTACGAGATCTCTACCTGTTATCTGATGAATAGTCATTCCGTGATGTGGTGTGATCCCGTTGTTCCAGGAAGCGCTGTATAGATCTGATGAGACGCTTCTTGCTCTAACTCTCACCTAGCACGCTGCCCCGGCCGGTAGCTAGCGCACACGTGGAGGAGCCTGCAGGGATGAGTTCAGGAGCGTCTTCGTGTGACATCAGAACTAGATAGATAATAGATATTATAATTTATTTATTGGGGTAAGGCCAATTGAAACTAGACCTGTCTATGACCTCAGCTGTTTGAACCTCCTACGCTGGTCCTCACTCCACCACAATAGGAAAAAATAGGACAAGTGGTGTCACTTTGCCTGTGCAGCACATCTGCCCACTGTGTTTAAATCCAGAAGTACCCTAAAATCTAGGTTTTCAACTTGTGGTACTTTATGTGTGGCTATGTGTCTAGGGTGTACATGCCATGCCCATGTAAGGGTGTGCTCCCAGAGGAATGGCCTTTTGCATATGTTATATTGAGTATAAGTGTAGTTATTATACCTTTTATGTTTGACTTGTACAGTAAAATGTACTTTGTATGTATGTTTGTTAATATGCACTATGTTTAATTTGCTTGTCATTTTCACTTTACAATGTTGTAAAACATTTTCTTTGGTGTGATGGTGGCAAGTACGGTCCTGGCTTTTCCATGGTCATATTTGAAACCCTGTGAGATGAAGTTCATATGTGCAGGTAAGTGGGGAGTTATAGTATGGACTAGATTGGAGCCAGAATATCTGTTGGGCCTATGCATATGTTCTTTCCATCAATACTGAGAATGCTGCTCCAAAAAAGTATGTCAAAATCAAGAGAGATAAGCATATCTGAGCCAGACAGGAGCACAGTGCTTCAGGGCAGTACAAAGCAGATAGAAAAGAAGTGAGCTAACAGAAAGGTTACATCCATCTGCAGTGGCCAGGTACGGGTGGATAATATTCTGTACTTGACGTGACGCCAATTGCAGCATGCGCAGGGTACTATCCCAGGGCCATTCCAAGGTGTTATAGCGCACGTCCCAGATTAGGAATGCCAGAGTGGTGTAATGGCCTATAATGTCTCTATAGCTTTGTGGTAGTTGTGTCTCCAACCTAGGTACAGCCGGACTCCTGACTCTTGGCTCACTTGCAATAAATTTGAGTGTAGTGATAGTAGGGGTAATAGAGGAATTTTGCAGAGTAAATGATGTCCAGACCTTTAGATTAAGTTCAAACGTTGCTTTACTTGAAATAACTTGCATCCAAGCAGTATACAGCTTTGGTCTCTTGGTCCCAGCAGGTTTTGGCAATGATTGGCAGGAATAAGTTTCTGCTTTAAATCTAACCTCTGCTGTGTAGGGGACAGACTAGCTGAGGAGGGAATAGCTTCTCCTAGGTCTCTGGACTTATCTCTCAGATGGATTCTCAGGGTATGCTTTATTCCTGGAACTATGGAGTTTGTGTGTAGTTTTCAGCTTTTCTAATCCAGCTGAGCTGAAGGTGCTCAGACTGGGAATACGGCCAAGTCTCAGCCGAGACTAGGTCCTTGCTGTCTTCCCTAAGCACGGAGTAACTAAAATCTGGTTCTAACTGGTTTTTCTCTCCCTTGCTGCAGGAAGCCGGAATAGCCCACCTCTTTTCAGCAGGGGGGCAGAATAGAACAGTATTGTTCCACTCTGAACTGCCATAACATTAAGACTATATCTCTGCCAGTATTACATGAACAATGGAATTTAACATGGATTTGTATGCACATTTGTGGAAGACATAAGCAAAATCACATCAGATGACAGTATAAAGCTCTTAGAAGATAGTAGTGGGGCAGAGGCGTGTAGTAACACAAGTCTGAGGTGTTACACATCCAGTCTGTGAAAGACAAGAGTATGCAGGAGAGAATGGGTTCCATACAAGCTAGAGTGCCCATAGTGACTGAAAACCATTGTGAGACTGTGAATGTAGCAGACCAAGAGCCCAACTGACCCATATGGATGTTTTCCCACAATATTCTCTGTATATGTGACATTTTCTACGGGGCCCAACATACCCCAGCCTTGCATCCACATGCTAATAGGTTCACTCAGTGTATGAGTTGTGAATAATTTTATGTAAATCCTTAGCAGGTACTTGACATAGGGACATTGTCCCAATAAAGAGAATACCAGAGGAAAAAAAGCCATAGCAACAAAATACAGCTATCCCGTATCAGTCATTCTCACTTAATATTTTAAAGGTAGTATAGATGATACCAAATATATTTCCTCTTTTGGAGTTGCCTGGATTCAGAAGGATACATGTAGGGGATAGTGCAACGAGCTGGATGGCAGGGGAAACACGTGAGACTACGGTGGGCCGATGGGAGTAGTAGTTGTTTGTACTCGCGGTTAGCAGAGCCTCCCTGGGCCGGCAGTGCAGTGGATGGGAAGACAGCACAAAATCCTCCGGGGCACTCAATATTGCAGGGAACACCATCCAGATGGAAGTTGAGGTGCCCTTGATGGTATAGGTGTTTAAGGTGCTTTGGTGACTGGGACCCTGTGTTCATGACGCCAGCAGCGTAAGGTGCAAATGTTGAGTGTAGTAGTAGAAATGATGAGGAGTCGGCTGAAATCAAACAGTTGAACATTTACTGAATCAATTGTCTTCAGGTAGTCAGTACAGATACAGTTCATTTGTATGGCATGAGTGATGACTCAGAAATAGGTTCAATATTATTCCTTTTATCAGGTTTAGGCAATTGTCAGTTGAGGAGTTCTCTTTAACCCCTTAAGGACTCGGCCCTATTTCACCTTCTGGACTTGGCCATTTTTTGCAAATCTGACCAGTGTCACTTTAAGTGCTGATAACTTTAAAACGCTTTGACTTATTCAGGCCATTCTGAGATTGTTTTTTAGTCACATATTGTACTTCATGACACTGGTAAAATGAAGTAAAAAAAAAATCATTTTTATTTATAAAAAAATACCAAATTTACGAAAAATTTTTAAAAAATTGCAAATTTCCAAGTTTCAATTTCTCTACTTCTATAATACATAGTAATACCTCCAAAAATAGTTATTACTTTACATTCCCCATATGTCTACTTCATGTTTGGATCATTTTGGGAATTATATTTTATTTTTTGGGGATGTTACAAGGCTTAGAAGTTTAGAAGCAAATCTTGAAATTTTTCAGAAATTTTCAAAAACCAAATTTTTAGGGACCAGTTCAGGTCTGAAGTCACTTTGCGAGGATACATAATAGAAACCACCCAAAACTTTATTTTTTAAACTTTTTTTTTCACTTTATTTTTTGTCCCACTTTGGGACTTGAACTTTTGGGGGTCTAATCCTTTACAATACATTTTGGCTGTATGAGTAATACTGTGTGTATTACTCATACAGCTTCCGGCCTGTGAGATCCAGGGGGCTGGATCTCACAGGCTCTTCACCGGAAGGCAGCGCGATGCCTCAGGAAGGCATCGCGCTGCCTTCCATGCCATCGGGTCCCCCCTACAGCCCCATGGGGACCCGATGGCACCACCGCCGCTGCCGCAGCACAAGGTGAAAGCCGCAAACCGCAGGTCTGAATTGACCTGTGGTTTGCGGCCAGCGCATTTAGCCAAGGTGCTGTCACGGCTGAGGATGGGGGAAATCCTCAGCCATGTGGAGCCCGGTGATGTTATGGCTGCTTGGCCATGAAGACAGGATTAGGGAGCAGGTCACCTCCTAAAGGCATCCCTAACCTGACCCTGACTCCTAGCTACATGAGCCAACCTTGATGGTAGGAGGGCTCATGCTCCGGAACCTAGAAGTCCCTGCTAGCCCTCAAGATGGCCCTAAACTAGGAGCTGAGTAAGACACCCCACTCCTCCTAGACACGGAGGAGCAGGAGTCTCAACGGCCAAGCTGCTGGAAAAGGGGAGACATAAACAGCTCTATGGATATGGCAGGTGAACAAAGAGTTCCACCTACCTGCCACAGCCTTGCTGACTGGATCCCTGTGTAAGCAGGGTGCAGATCACAAACGCATCCCCACACAGGGACCCAGATCCATAGCTGCACAAAATCACATGTAAAACATCAAACGGACATCACACATAACTAGAAATAAACTTAATGAGACATTATGGTTATGACCACAGGGGTGGCTCTTACTGGCAGGTAGTAAAGACAGGAGGCTCCTTTCAGCTAAGCATGGCTGAAGCAACCTCCTGTCTTTACTACCTGAAAAATCTGAATTTTTTGGACCGTGTTTAGGGCCCATGGACAAAAGGTGTGGTATTTACGTAGTCACACACAATCCCATAGACAGCATAAGGAATGTAATTTTACTTTTAATTTAACCACAATTTCAACACATAAGGGCATCTCTCAGGACTAAGTCCAATAGGCACAGAAACATGTATTTATTAAGTGCATTGTGCATATGTCCAGTCATACATACAATAATTTCATTGGTTCATTCTGTTATGCTCAATCTGTTTCTCATAGATTTCTCCACTGACACCTTCTAGCTTTCTTAAGTCCTCTCCTTGCTGTAATGCTTCTCTCAAACGCCTCCAAAAAACTTTTCTCTCTACATATCCATCTACCCACTTAAGGTAAGTGTTCTTGCGTAGATATTTGTTTAGTCCAAGCATATGTTTAAGATGAGCCATATTAACTGCTTCCAGTAGGATAACAATGATTCCACATTGACTTTCCAGGAACTGCCAGGACATGACCATCTCAAATTCAAAGCTACACCACTTGCTCTCAATAAAGTTTTGAGACACTATAATTAAAGCTTTTCGGCTTCTACGAATACCTTCATTTACAATGTTGGTAGTGATGGGAATGCCTGGTATAAAGTCTCTGTAATGTAAGCATAGTTTAAAGCAGGGGTTACCATCTTCCAATTTGGGAACTAATTCCTTGTTTACCCATTCTTCATCTAAGCTGGAATGGATGACAAATGCATCATATTCTTTTTCGTTATTATATTTTTTATCTTTTAGCAATGAATAGCAAAGATGAAAATATTTTCGTTTATAACAATGAAACATACTCCCAGCAATCACTATTGCCGTTACGAACCCGCCAAACCATACATAATTGGTCAAATTACAACTCAAGCTCACTTTACCAAGTTGTGTACCCTGGAGGTATTCTGGTGTATTACATTTCAGACTTTCACTAAACTTTAGACTTCGGCTTCGCTGCTCATAGGCCCACAGCAGAAATGTTTGCTGGTTGCAAGAACAGTCATATGGATTATGTGACAGGTCCACTTTTACTAAATTTTGGGATATAAACTGAGTGGTTTCCTCAGACAAACTCTGGAAGTTGTTGGAACTCACATTTAAAATTGTGAGAGATATTAATGGAGTAAGTACTAATGCCTGTAGTTCAAGCAAATGGTTCTTACTGAGGTCTAATGTTTGCAATAATGTAAGACTGGCAAAGGTTTCAGTAGGAATATACTTTAGTCCACAAGATGACATGTCCAGTAAGCGGAGCTCAGTCAAGTTTTTAAATACAGAAGCCAGTATATTAGAAAAGGTAGTATGAGATAATTTTAGCAATTGCACACTGTAGAGACCACAAAAAGAACACTGAATAGAAAAAATACATTGCGTGTATGACAGATCAAGATAAATAAGTTTATCCATAAGCAAAAAAACTGGATGTGAACCTACATTGCTAAGTTGTGTGTGACTGAGATCTAGTGAGCGAAGATGAGACATATTTAAGAAAGCACTTCTTAAGTATATTTGAGGATTGTAGCTAAGGTTTAGGTGTTGAAGATTAGGTAGTCCATCAGAGATGAAAGAACAACAATCGTCAAGGTATAAATTATTCCTGCTCAGATCCAATAATTCAAGGTTAGGTAGTTCTATAAGGTCTTCAAAGACAGAAAATTGTGGGTTTTTTGTTATCCGAATCTCTTTAAGTTGCTTGAGTGCTGAGATAGCTGTAGAAGGCATACTGACGAGCAGACTTCTTTTTATTTCAAGTTTTTGAATGCTGGAGGCTGCTGATTCAAAGTGCAAAAACTTTAAATCAGTATTTATCACACGAACAGATGTGAGGTTTCTAAAGCATTCACAAAAGGGAGTACTGAAAAAGTGCAAACCGCTAATTGTCAGCTCTTTGATATTCATTCCACATAGTCCTTCAAAATGTCCATTTTTCAACACTTTGATCTCCCTGAAAGAGTTTCTATAATGACCAACGACTAGCTTTGTTGCAAAAAGACCAGACATGGCATTAAAGTTACTTTTCATAATATCTGCATTAGAAAAACAGCCTTTTAAATGTAACATATGTAATGAAATAAATCTGAAGACACCAGGAGCAACATGGTCTATACGATTCTGAGACAATATGAGAGAAAAATTGGAAACACTTATATTCTGTAGGTTCTCCAGGTCCTTTTCTTTTACATCAACAATCTGGTTTGCACGGAGGTCCAGAATGTGCAGGGAAGATACATAGGTGGGTAGGTACAAACTTTTCAGAAAATTCTTGGCAACATTAAGTTCCTTTAGCAGGCTCAGTTGTGTCAAAGGGAGGTTTGATAGTGAAGTAAGAGATGTTTCCACTACAACAAGTCGATGTAAGGAAGCAAGGCCTGAAAAAGTCAGTGGAGGCCAATGCCTTATTGGATTTCCAGTGAGGATTAGAGTATGCAAATTCTCAAGACCAAAGAAAGCATGATCTTCAATTAAAGTAATACTGCACCTAAAAAGATGGATACACAAAGTATAATCCTTTAATTCTATAAGGTATTAGAACCTTTATCATTAATTTTGGAGCATTTTGTTCAACACTCACCTGGTAAGGTCTAGAAGCTCAAGCTTTGACATTTCCAAGAAGTGATTCTTGTGAAGCCTCTTAAGTGGGTTAAAACTAAAGTCTAATCTTGTAGTATTTTTAGGCAAATCCATGGGCACCGAAGAGAAATTGCATTTACAACAATTCAGTAAAACTGGAGGAAGTTCCTAAAGTGAAAAGATAAATGTTCGGATAACATTGTCACTTATTTATAACAGACACTTAGACCCTTTTCACATTAGCAAGTTTTCCATGCATGACGTGAACGTTTAGCACCTGCACTGATTCCTGACCCATTCATTTCATTGCGTCTGTGCACATGAGCGTTTTTTTTCACGCATCAGTTTTGCGTTACTTAAAAAACGCAGCATGTTCTATATATTGCGTTTTTCACGCAGCCCTGACCCCATAGAAGTAAATGGGGTTTCAGTGAAAAATGCATTGCATCCGGAAGCAAATCCAGATGCAATGCATCTTTCACTGGGGGTTGCTTGTAAACTCAGTTTTTTATCACGCGTGTGAAAAACTCATCAAAACGCATTGCACCTGTGCAGAAAAAACTGAACGCAATCGCAGACAAAACTGACTAAGGGTGGGTTCACACTAGCGTTTTGGAGTCCGTTATGGCTTTCCGTTATAACAGGGTTATAACGGAACATAACGGAATCCATAAGACGGAAAGACGGATCAGTTTTGCTGCCCATAGACTTGCATTATGACGGAATGCAAAACAGACGCCTTTAAAAAGCATTCCGTTTGCTCTCCATCCTAATAGAAGTCTATGGGAATCAAAATGAATCCGTCTAGTTCCCGTTATGCAAGACGGAAAACAAAGTACAGGACTTTGTTTTCGTCTTGCATAACAGGACCCAGACGGATCCGTTATGTTTTCCCATAGACTTCTATTAGGACGGAGCAAAACGGAATGCCTCTTAAAGGTTTCCGTTTTGTATTCCATCCTATGGATTCCGTTATGTTCCGTTATAACCCTGTTATAACGGAAAGCCATAACAGACTCCATAACGCTAGTGTGAACCCACCCTAAACTTGCTTGCAAAATTATGCGAGTTTCACTGAACACACCCTGAATGCATCCAGAGCCAATCCGTAACGTTTGTGTGAAAGGGGCCTTAAAGGGAGTCTGTCATCTCATTTTCACAAATTTAACTAACACTGCCCCACAGAAGATTGCAAACACATTCCAAACATACCTGTGTAAGTATACAGGTAACTGATCCAGGGAGTTATTCTGATTGCCTGATTGGAGTAGGGAAGGAATTTTTTTCCCCTTAAAGAGGACCTTTCACCAAAAAACATGTATAGAAACAGTTACGTTACCTAACAGTGCGGCCCCCAGTGATGTATTTCCGATTATTATTTCTTCAGAGGACCCCCCTTTCGTCCGCTGTGGTCACCGGTAGTTATGGCGCCTCATATGCTAATGAGGTGATTCGGTTCGAGGAGGCGGTGACTAGAATTTGTACAGGGCGTGGTTTTCTTCTCCCTGGCTAACAGCGCATCCAATCAGAGTGCCGCGCTCTTAGCCAGGGAGAAGGAGCTTAAGTTCTCGTGAGATTCGCGAGAACTTGAGCTTTTACACATCCCGAGGCGTGCGCCATCTTGGAGTCCCCGGCGGAGAGGATCGCAGCGGTGGCACCTCACAGTGTTTTTTTTGCCTTCCTCTGGATCAACTTGCAGGATAACAGGTCGAACTGGATGGACAAATGTCTTTTTTCGGCCTTATGTACTATATTACTATGTTATTTTATTCTTCTAGAAAATGGCTCCCAAGTGCCCAGCTTTGCTTCTCCATGTTCCCAAAGCAAACCAGACTGAAGAGTCACAGCATTATATTCACTTTATCAAAATATATAGCTGTAAGAAATCGAGTCGGGAGTGAAAATTGTTTTACTTTCACTTTCAGCTAGTGACTAGGGAGCCTTTTTTAACAAAATAAAAGTATTTTTTCTGGACATAGAATAAAGGCACAAAGTACACACAGGTATGTTTGGAATGTGTTTGCAATCTTCTGTGGGGCAATGCTCTTAGTTATATAGGTAAAAATTAGGTAACAGACTCCCTTTAACACAACCTTCTGGTTCACTCCACAACCATCCCATCCCATTCATGAAACACTTTGTCACAAACAACCATGCCCTAAAATAAGGTTTGTGAATTTGTCTGGGAAGGCTTGTATTTTTTATTGAAGACGTTTCACTAGTCATCCGACTGGCTTTATCAATTAGGATGGCTTGTACAAGAATTCTCCCACATTAAATATTGATAACTCTTACTTACACTTGCATGGCTGAAGCTATTAGGTGTGAACAGGGGCGGATTGGCCATAGACCCTACAGGGAAATTGCCCAGTGGGCCGAAGCCTAAAATGGCCACCCAAACTCTCCTCACGGCCACAAGCTGGGTATATAATGAGCTGATTCTCTCCTACTCACCTGGTCAGTAGCCCTCCTGAATTCAACTGTATCAGGACAGCAATACAGTTGAATGCTGTTCAGCAGGTGGCTGTATTTTGTGCTGCACTGTGATATTTGGTTCAGCTGGGGAGGTATATTGCTCTGCCCTATGGTATTGCTGGTCTTCCTACTTCTGTTGTCCCTGCCTAATTATGTTGCCTTCTTTCAGTTTGGACCCGCCTACAAAATGAGTTCACTTTTAGGTTTTTTTCCAGGGCCAATTTTAATTTCCAGACCACTCCTGGGTGTGAATAAACTTCCTTCATATGGTGCAAAAGAGGGCAGTGAAGATCTGAAGCAGTGCTGAGGAAAGAACTTGGTTCTTCCATACATAGTTGGGGTATTTGAAAAATTCACAATTTTTAACCCCTTAAGGACCCTGCCATATTTCACCTTAAGGACCCGGCCATTTTTTGCAAATCTGACATGTCACTTTATGTGATCATAACTTTAAAACTCTTTATCCAGGATATTCTGAGATAGTTTTCTCGTCACGTATTGTACTTCATGACAGTGTTAAAATTGAGTCAAAAATGTATATTTTTATTTATAAAAAAATGCAAAATTTACCAAAAATCTGGAAACATTTGAAAATTTTTAAATTTCAATTTCTCTACTTTTATAATTTCTCTACTTTTATAATAAATAGTAATACCTCTAAAAATAGTTATTACTTTACATTCCCCATATGTCTACTTCATGTTTGGATCATTTTGTGAATGCCATTTTATTTTTTGGGGATGTTAGAAGGCTTAGAAGTTTAGAAGCAAATCTTGAAATTTTTCTGAAATTTTCAAAACCCACTTTTTCAGTAGCAGTTCAGGTCTGAAGTCACTTTGTGAGGCTTACATAATAGAAACCACCCAAAAATGACCCCATTTTACAAACTACACCCCTCAAGGTATTCAAAACTGATTTTACAAAACTCATTAACCCTTTAGGTGTTGCACAAGAATTATTGGAAAATAGAGATAAAATTTCAAAATTTCACTTTTTTGGCAGATTTTCCATTTTAATCAATTTTTTCCAGTTACAAAGCAAGGGTTAACAAAACTCAATATTTATTGCCCTGATTCTGTAGTTTACAGAAACACCCCATATGTGGTCGTAAACTGCTGTACGGGCACACGGCAGGGCGCAGAAGGAAAGGAATGCCATACGGTTTTTGGAAGGCAGATTTTGCTGGACTGGTTTTTTGACACCATGTCCCATTTGAAGCCCCCTGATGCACCCTTACAGTAGAAACTCCCAAAAAGTGAACCCATTTTGGAAACTACGGGATAAGGTGGCAGTTTTTGTTGGTACTATTTTTGGGTACATATGATTTTTTGATCATTCATTATAACACTTTATGGGGCAAGGTGACCAAAAAATTGGTTGTTTTAGCACAGTTTCTATTTATTTATTTTTACAGCGTTCACCTGAGGGGTTCAGTCAAGTGACATTTTTATAGAGCAGATTGTTACGGATGTGGCGATACCTAATATGTATACTTTTTCTCATTTATTAAAGTTTTACACAATAATAGCATTTTTGAAACAAAAAAATTATGTTTTAATTGTCCATGTTCTAAGAGCTATAGTTTTTTTATTTTTTGAGAGATTTTCTTATGTAGGGGCTCATTTTTTGCGGGATGAGGTGACGGTTTTATTGGTTCCATTTTGTGGGACATACGCGTTTTTGATCACTTGGTGTTGCACCTTTTGTGATGCAAGGTGACAAAAATTGCTTGTTTTGAAACCGTTTTTTTTTTTTTTTTTTTTACGGTGTTCACCCGAGGGGTTAGGTCATGTGATATTTTTATAGAGCTGGTTTTTACGGACGCGGCAATACCAAATATGTCTATTTTTTTTTTTCTATTTTAAAAAAAAAAAATTATTCCTTACTTGGGGACTTTTTTTTTTTTTACATGTGAAACTTTTTTTTTATTTTATTTTTTCAACCCTTTATTTTTTTAATTTTTTTTACACTTTTCGTCCCCCATAAGGTCATACAAGACCTCTGGGGGACATTTGCTTCACTTTTTCTTTTTTTTTTCACAGTTGATTTCTCCTGTAACTGGGGCTGACATAGTAGCCCCAGTTACAGAAGAAATGCACCCCTAGAGAGGCTGTACAGCAGCAATCCAGCGCTGTACAGCCTCAGAGCAGGGCTGATCGAGGTCTCTGAAAGACCTCACACAGCTCCTGCACTCTCCGGTCCCGGCGGTCACATGACCGCCGGGCCGGAACAGGAAGCGCATAGCGCTTCCTGCTCTGCATACACAGCGCTCGGTGAGCGCTGTGTCTGCAGCGATCCGGAAGCAGGGACACCTGGGAACTGTCCCTGCCTTATCTCTGGGTTGCCCTGCTGTCACTGACAGCGGGCAACCCGATCAGCAGCTGCACGATTAGCGTGCAGCTGCTATTTCTGAAAGGACGTTCTAAAACGTGCTTTCAGAAATAGAGGTCCACCCATAGGACGTTTATATCCTATGGGCGGACGGGAAGTGGTTAAGAAATCGTCCAGATATGGGAAGATTGTTAACCTTTTTTTCCTCAGATATGCTACTACTTCTATTATCAGTTTTGTGAACTCTCGAGGAGCTGAGGATATGACGAAAGGGAGAGAGTAAAATTGGTAGTGGAGAACAGCGCCCCTGTGATACTTTATTGCAAACCTCAGAAATTGCTGGGAATTGTGGTGTATTGGGACATGGTATTAAGCGTCGCTTAAATCCACCGTGCACATCACTGACTCTTTCTGTAAAAGGGGAATGATTGAATTTAGTGTCTCCATACGAAACTTCTGATAAGAAATAAATTTGTTTAGGAGCTTCAGGTTTATAATGGTTCGAAAGGAACCATCCTTCTTTTTCACCAGAAAGAAAGTCGAGTAGAATCCTTTCCCTCTTTCCAATGGGGGTACCTCTGTTATTACGTGTTTGGATATTAACTCCTGAACTCCTTTCCAAATTGGGCTTTGATATGTTGGAGTAGGGAGTCTTGAGACTATAAATCTTATTGGGGGAAGGGTAGAAAAATGAATCCTGTAGCCTGATTTGATAATCTTTAGCGCCCATGGGTTTGAAGAGATTTCATCCCAGAAGGGAAAAAATTTCTTCAATCTTCCCCCACTCTTGCATCACTGATTTTCGTTTCCTTTCTGGGATGGGGCGAGGAAACCTCTTCCCCTTCCTCCTTTGGGGTAACTATAACGCCCCGTTTTTCCTTTACCACTGTAAGGTCTGCTCTGATTAGAGGGGGCACAAAAGGGGTATTTCCTTTTGTAGGACTTTTCTTCTGGGAAACCCTTCTTTTTATCCGAAGCTTTTTCAAGTATTTTATCTAATTCAGGCCCGAATATATACTCCCCCGAAAAAGGTATGGAACAAAGTCTCGATTTAGAGACCTTGTCTCCCGACCAACATTTTACCCATAGGGCTCTCCAAGCCGCATTTGAGAGTCCTGCGTCTTTAGCCGCAAATCGAACAGACTCTGCGGAGGCATCAGCAAGAAATGCCGTGGCAGATTTTAAGAGTGGGAGCGCACTTAGTATTTCCTCGTTATTAGAGACACGATTTTCTAACTCCGAAAGCCATACAAACATGGGTCTGGCTACAGAGGTAGCAGCTATGTTAGATTTTAGATTGTACATAGTTGCCTCCCAGGACCTGCGTAATAGACTATCAGCCTTCCTGTCCATAGGGTCTCTTAGTTGTGATGCGTCTTCAAAGGGTAGAGAGGTCTTTTCATTGACTTTTTCTACCTGAGCATCTATTTTAGGAATCATATTAAATATTTTAGCTTCCTCCTGATCAAAAAGTAGACGGCTCTGATAAGCTCTGGAGATTCCTAGACGCTTTTCCGGATCAGACCATTTGTCTAATATCAAACCCTTAATGTTTTCATTAATAGGGAAGACTCTATTTTTTTTCACACACAGTCCACCGAACATTTCTTCTTGAACAGAAGGGGTTGGTTGAATTTCTTCTACCCCCATCGTTGCCCTGACTGCTTTGAGTAACTCTGGCATATCATCTGAAGAAAAATAAAATCTTTTTCTACCTTCATGGATATCTTGTTCGGATTGTCTGTCATCCTCCTCCCATGCTTTGGAGGAAGAGGCACCATCAAATTCATCTGACTGATGAGAAAGAATCCCCTGTTCTCAGGCGCTTGTGTGGGGGCTCAGCTTGAGGAGGGGTATCTTTGTGTAATCCGGACTGAGATGCCAAAGAAGATTTAATTTCCTCCTGCATCATGGTTCTGAACTCATCCATTTTAAATGATTGTTCGTCTCGTATAATCTTGGTAATACAATCACCGCATAACTTTTTCAGATAGTCATCAGGCAAACGTTTAAAGCAAGAAATGCATTTTGTGGATTTCTTGGGCTTCCTTTGCGCTTCTTTAGAAATCTAAAGGCAGAGGAATAAAACCCCATTAGAAAATAGAGAAGCCCAATGTATCCCACATATGGCCATAAAACCAGAAAACAGCATTGGATTAGATCTCCCCCACAGGGGGATTTACGCAAGGCCGTGCAGGGGCTTCTGAGTGCTCCGGTGCGGACATTCTGGAGGGATAGAGGAGACACAACTCACCACAACCAGGAACGCTGGGGGAAGGAGAAGATTTTAAAATTTTCTTCCGCTCCCGCCGAATATGCACCGCCTTTGTCACTTCCGGTGATGTCATCCCGGCGCCGGAAGTGACGCAACTTATATAGCGCCCGCCGGCGCTGGGCGCGCAACCCAGCTGGAACTAACAGAGCCCAGGCGGGAGACAGCAGCCCCGGGAGCAGGCCCCAGATAAGATCGGAGCAAGGCCTCCCGATCCACTCCCTGATTAGCGTTAGTACGGAGACCGTGAGAGGGCAGGGAGTCACCATGTGGATATGGTGTTTAAGGTGCGCATCTTCTTCATCTCCCCAGCGCAAGGCACAAAAGGAGACCTTTCTCCGCCCCTGTGCTCTGTAGGGACATGAAACACTGGTGTTGGTGGTGGGAGGAGGGTTTTTAAACCTTTCTCTGCTTCCTGTCCCTACAGAGGTCAGGGTTCAATCTCCTTGTGTTGCCGTCGTGGTGATGCTATGGAAAAAATTGTTTATTTAGCACAGTTTTTATTTTTATGGTGTTCATCTGAGGGGTTAGGTCATGTGATATGTTTATAGAGCCGGTCGATACGGACGCGGCGATACCTAATATGTCTACTTTAAAAAAATAAAATCCTATTTTTTACAATTTTTTTTTTATTTTACTTGGGGAAAATTTCTATTTTTTTTACTTGAAACTTAATTTTTTGGGGGGAAAACTTTTTTTTTTTTCACTTAATTTTTGTCCCATTTTCAAACTTCAACTTTTGGGGGTCTGATCCCCTTTACAATGCATTCCAATACTTCTGTATTGGAATGCATTGGCTGTATGTGTAATACAGTGTGTATTACTCATACAGCTTCCTGCCTGTGAGATCCAGGGGGCTGGATCTCACAGGCTCTCCACCGGAAGGCAGCCCCGATGCGTAAGTCACAGCAGCACGGGGACTTGATAGCAGCGCCGATCCCTGCCCGACATCGCACGTGCTGCGGTCAGCGCTGACCACTGCACATGAAGGGTTAATGCACCGGTATTGGTGAAATCACCCATGCCGGCGCATGCAGCAGGGGTCCGGCTATCAGTGACTGCCGGACCCCTGCCGCTGATCTGGCGAGCGCAGCTCCTGTACCCGCCCGATCGCCATGAAGTACATGTAGGTCATGGGTCTTTAAGTCCCGCAAAGAAATGACGTACATGTACATCATGGGTCCTTAAGGGGTTAATAAACATTGAATCCCTATATGGTTTAAACCTGGCAATACACTGAGGCAGCAATTGGTTCACCCAAAAGATCCTACACCAAAACACAAAAAGAGCAAAATTGTGTATGCTCTCAAATGCAGTCAGCAGTGCCAGGAATTGTACATTGGGGAAACAAAACAGCATCTACACCAGAGTATGGTCCAGCACAGAAAAGCCAACATCTATGGTCAGTAATCGGCAGTCTACAATGAAGTCAATGGGGTTTGCATCTTTAACTGGCTGTACATTTGAGATAATGATCGGCCGCCAATGGAATCATTCATACGAATTATTCCACCGACTAAACTGCCCAACCAGGGAGTCTGTTTTAGATAAAAACAGACTACTTGGTACTTCATCACAATGGATCATGCCATCAACATGCAGTTTTGGCCGATGTTTTCCAGCATGGCAAATTAAATTTTCAGCAGACAAGAGTCTGCCATCAGCTCATTCACACTAGTTTTTCAAATGACAGTCGGCCAGAATAGCCAAAATCTGCCATTCCGGCCAACTCTAATCTTTTGTGTATGGCCACCTTTAGACACGGAGGAAGAGTGGTTCAAAAGATGTGTGATAGAAGCTATTTACGCTAAGGTTGAGAAACCAAGCTTGAATAGAGGTTAAGAGGTGCGACATCTGTTGTCTAATAATAGAGACTGTGGTCAAAATTGATCATCAAAAAATCCCACTAGGGACCCTCTTGCTTGTTTATTAAAACTTTTAAACTTTTATTAACAAAAAAATATATCAAAATATAATGTGGTCATTGTATACTGTGGTGATTAGCTCTGGAAGGCAGGGTAAGCGGACGCAGTGCAGAGGCACATAGTTCACACAAGCTCAGTGTTTATTCACACAAGCAGGTTAACAGAAACAAAAGTCACCTTAAGCTCAATTCACACCGTGCCACGGGTACTGCTTAAGGAGGTCCAGTCCTAGTGTTTAATTCACACCGTGCTGCGAGTACCGCGGAAGAGGGACAAGTCCAGGTGCTTGCCGAACTGTCCTCCCAGACAGACCGCAAGCCGACATCTAATCACAGGCCTCACACACCGCATACTGCGGTCCAGCTGGCTTTTAAGACAGTCAGCTGTCAGCAAAGCCCATATGACAGTGGTGGCGAACCTATGGCACGGGTGCCAGAGGCGGCACTCAGAGCCCTCTCTGTGGACACCCGCACCCTGGTGTACCAGTATGCCTTAGACATTTCCTGCCATTCATCAGCGCAGGGCGCACTATGAACGGCACAGGCAGCGCACTGAATGTAGTCAGGCTATTATAGCTAAATGATATAGTACATGGAAGATATACTATATTGGTATTCAGGGTAAATTGCCGTGTTGACACTTTGTGATAAATAAGTAGGTTTTGCGTTGCAGTTTGGGCACTCGGTCCGTAAAAGGTTCGCCATCACTGCCATATTTGATCCGGTCCGGTGCTTGACCTCACCTGGGTGTGAATCAATCCAGCAGCACATGCTGGGAGAAAATACCTTCCTCTCCACACCAGACCTTTCACTGTGTCACAATACATAAAATAAAAAAGGTAACTCACTCCATGCTCGTGAGTCACTGCTGGCCTCATAAATATATCACTAACAAATCAGCTGATAGTTTTCATTTTTTCCCTTTTTTTCTTTATGTATAGAATGACCACATTCTATACTTTTTTTTAAATATATTTTTGTTAATAAAAGTTATATTTTAATAAACAAGCAGGAGGGTCCCTAGTGGGATTTTTTGGGTGATCAATTTTATCTATATTATATGTCTTTATCCCTAGGACTCCTCTTAAGGGGTACAAATTGTTAACATCTGTTGTCTGCTACTAACAATGCAACTCTTAACATATCTCCTGAAGAAGTTTAATCACACCTAATAGCTCCAGTCATGCAAATGCAATTAATACCTTACCTCCATGACTTAAAGAGGACCTTTCACCGATTCTTACCCTATGAACTAACTATACAGATATGTAGAGCGGTGCCCGGGGATCTCACTGCACTTACTATTATCCCCGGGCGCCGCTCCGTTCTCCTGCTATACCCTCCGGTATCTCCGCTCACTAAGTTATAGTAGGCGGAGATACCAGTCCCTAAGTTATGGTAGGCGGAGTCTGCCCTAGCGCTGGCCAATCGCAGCGCAGAGCTCACAGCCTGGGAGGTTATTTTCTCCCAGGCTGTGAGCTCTGCAATGCGATTGGCCAGCGCTAGAGCAGACTCCGCCTACCATAACTTAGGGAACGGAGATACCGGAGGGCATAGCAGGAGAGCGGAGCGGCGCCCGGGGATAATAGTAAGTGCAGTGAGATCCCCGGGCGCCGCTCTACATATCTGTATACTTAGTTCATAGGGTAAGAATCGGTGAAAGGTCCTCTTTAAGCACGAGTTACAAGTATTTAATGTGGGAGAATTCTTGTAAAAGCCATTCCAATTAAGAAAGCCAGTTGGATGACTAGCGAACCATCTTTTTTTTATATTAAATATTTTTATTTTCATATTTAGCATATAAAAATACAAGAAAACAAAAAGGATAGACAATAAAGATTCAAAAGTATGCACAAACGTTTGTTACATAATTATCATTAATAACATCGAAATTCCATCCTTATCTTGTTTCTTTCCTCTTAACAAAAATATATAAAGAAAAATTATAACCCCCCCGGTTGTCTTGGGAGTTTCCATAGATAAAATTGATTTAATGATCTCATGTCGGGGATTTCAATCGTCCTTCTTTCGTTTGTTTGTTAATTCTGCATTTTAAACTCTTCCTTCCTTACTCCTTTTCCCCCCTCTTTCCTCCTATCCATTTGCATTCCCTATTCATTTTATCTTACAGGCATATAAATATTTATATCTCTGCACCCTGTCACATAGGTTCTTCCACTCTTCAATATTTGGTGGTCCGTACGCCCCCCACTTTCTAGCCACTGCAACCTGCACCAGCATTAATCCTTTTTCCCATAATTTCACTTTTTCTGTCAAGGCCAATTTTTCTAATATATCCAAGCACCGCTATAGAGATCTCCAGTGGTGCAGTACACCCAGTTGCTCTGGTAAACTCCTGAAATACCTGAGTCCAATAGACCTGCATAGGAGGACAATACCAGATCAAGTGGATAAAATCCGCATTGTTCATTCTGCACTTCTAGCATCTAGAGTCCTTTGTTTTATACATCCTGCTCAACACCCAGGGAGTTATATAAGTTCGGTGAAGAATAAAAAACTGTGTCAGCCGGAAATTGCTCGATAAGGTGCTCCTTTTTATACTTTTATAAATACATCTCCAATCTAAAGTATTAGACTCCACTTCTAGTGCCCATTTACTTTCACTTTTAAATTTGGTCACGCCCCCTAGCCCCCTTTTATTTTTTTTATATATCTGTGAAATTGATATTTTAGTCCCGTTACTGTGATAACAGAATTCTGCAAATTCTGAGTGTTTAGTGACTAAATATTCTTTATTCTCAGTTGAATCAAATGTGTGCTTTAATCGGAAGTATCTAAACCGTGTAAAGGTGTCTAGGTCTATACTAAGCCCCATTTCCCCTAGTGTCCTAAGCTTTCCTTTCACCTCAATCTGTGAGATAAACTTAATACCATTTTTTTCCCAAAATACATAATCATCTAGCCTCTGAAACTCACCTAAATTTATATTTCCCCAAATAGGGGTAATCTTTAGTGAATAATTTATACCCAGTAATTTTTTGACATTAACCCATATCAAGTGCATCATATTACTAATTGGGCACTTCCTGCCCTTTATTTTTATAATCCCAGTTTCTAGTACACTAACAATGTTATATTGGAGACCTTCGAACTCGCCCACCAGAAAATGACGCAGTCTATCGTCCTCTGTCATTAACCACTGAAGCTGGGATGCATAATAGTAGCCTCGAAAGCAGGGAACGGACAAACCACCATCTTCTTCATCTAACCATAAGTATTTTTGTTTCAACCTGACCCTTTTTCTCCCCCATATAAGATCATTTATCAATCCTTCCAAAACATTAAAAAAGTGGTCCCCTATCCACACGGGACAGGAGGATATGACATAAAGGATCTGCGGTAACAGGACCATCTTAATAATGGCAATTCGATCAGCCTGTCGAATCAGTAATTTTTGCCTGGTGCTTATTTTATTTTTAACCCTTTTAAGCAGAGGGGAAATATTAAGTTCTATATACTCCTGGATCCTCGAGCTGATTTTTATTCCGAGATATTCAAATGATTCTGTGGGTTTCAGTATTTTGACATTTATATCCGTTCGCATAATTTCATATCCGACTGGGAGCAACACCGATTTTGTCCAATTCACCCTGAAGCCAGAGATTTGACCAAACTGGTTTACTATCCCCATCAGGTATGGCACCGTTGACACCCCCCCCTTCTAAGAAGAACAGGATGTCATCCGCATATAAGCATATTTTATCTGATGCACCCCTTCCCCCAAACCCCCTGATTTTATCATATGCTCGCACCTTACACGCCAACAGTTCGACGAATATGGCAAACAATAATGGGGAGAGTGGGCACCCCTGCCTGGTTCCCCTTTGCAATATTACTGACTCAGATATCTCCCCATTAATTTTTATCCTCACGTTCGAGTGACGGTAAAGCAGTTGTACCCATCTAATGAATTTTTCCCCCAAGTTCAAATCATACATTATCTTCCAGAGGTATGCCCACTCCACCCTGTCAAACACTTTTTCCGCGTCCAAAGACAGGATGGAGTGGGCACCCTCCCAGCTCATCTGGATATTCAGCATGGCCCGTCGAATATTCGTTTGAACCTGACGTTTTGGCACAAACCCTGATTGGTCTGGGTGTATTATTTTTTCTATAACTCTTTTTAGACGGTTTGCTAATAGTTTGGCGCATATTTTAAAATCGGTGTTGAGAAGAGAGATGGGGCGATACGAGTCCACCTTACTCTCCTCATTCCCCTTTTTCCCTATCAGAGTTATTACAGCCTCCGAAAGAGAAGCAGGGAGTTCACCCCTGTCCATAGATTCGTTGAGGACCTGCAAGAAAACTGGGAGAATAACCTCTCCGTATCTTCTATATATCTCGAAGGGAAGACCATCCAACCCAGGACTAGAGTTACCCTTTATAGATTTCAAAGTATCCCGTAGTTCCTCCAGTTTAATAGGACCATTCAACAATTCCCTATCCTCCTCGGAGAGTCTAGGGAGCGGTACACCCTCCAGAAAGAGTCTCATGTCCCCACACCCCCCCACTCCCTCCGAGGAGTAGAGGTCCTTATAGTATTTAACAAATTCCTGCTCAATTTCTCCCTGGTTGGATGTCATCCCCCCATCTCTCCTCTCAACACTTGATTCTGCTGCCCCCCTTTTGATTCTGTATAAGTGTGGACAGCAGTCTCCCTGGCTTCCCAGATTCCCTGAAATATCGGGCCCCCTCAAAAAACACTTTTTGTTGTGCCTTATCCACCAGGTAATTTTTTTATCGGATTTTGGCCTCTTCTAACTGACCCACCGTTTCAGGGGAGTTATTTACCAGGAGATCCTCCTCTATTTTCTTTATTTTGTCCCCCAGCTCTCTCTCCTTTTTAGCAAATTCATTTTTTAGGCCATTAATTCTGCCAACAAGGATACCCCGTAGGTATGCTTTAAATGCATCCCATACATACCATATTTGTGTAGATCCTAAATTAATTTGCCAATACTCCTTTATATCTGCAATAATGCCTTCATCATTATTTATCAAGTTTAGCCAGTGCGGATTCAAACGAAACTCTCTGCTTTTTAACCTAGAGTTTGTTTTAAATGTCAAGCTAATCGGGGAGTGATCTGATATGCTATTAACCTCATTCTTAATATCTGATCTATCAATTCCGGGCTAACTAGTGCCATATCTATTCTTGACATTATTTTACTTCCACGGCTAAAACATGAGTACACTCGCTTATCATCATAAAGATACCTCCACACATCTATTAATAGCAATTCCTGAGATATTCTTTTGAGAAGTGTTGGTTGACTTGTATCATATTTATCATTTGATATCGCTAAATATCTATCTAGCTTACTGTTCATAACGCTGTTGACGTCTCCCATTATTAATATGGGGCATTTACCTCGGGAGTCTGCAAACTCCACCAAACGGTGGATAACATATAGGGAGAATGGTGGGGGTATATACACAAAAGCTAAAATACAAACTATGCCATTCCACTGGCAGTGAAGAAATACATATCTACCCCTATCATCAATGTTCTGATCTAGTGGGAGGTAATCTACTTTATGATGGATATATACGCTAACTCCACATGAGTAGGTAGAAAAACATGAATGATACTGGTACTTAGCCCATTTCCGCATAAGCAAGTTTGTCTTATCCTTTGTGTTATGTGTCTCCATTAATCCCACAATGGCCGGGAGATGTCTAGTGACAATGTCAAAAACCATAACCCTCTTGACCTTGTCTCCCAGTCCACGTACGTTCCATGTCATAATCCTACTTATGTGTGCCTCCCACCTGCAATTTCATACCTTTTATCCCTGATAGACCCACCAAGACAACCATCCCAACCGTTACCCGCCCTCCCCCCCCCCCCTGCACCCCCCAACTGGTCGGCGAAAATCAGACATTTCCCCCACCTCTTACACTCCGCCCATTCCCGCCCCCTCCCTCCCCTTATCGTGCATACCGGTACAAATCATGATCCTATTCCCTTGGCATCCAACTACCCCGCTGTTTCCTCTGGGGAGCCAAAAAAAACTAACTTGCTTGCGATATATTATACGCAGCTTAGTAGGATATATCAGGGAATATTGTATCTGGGCAGCAGCTAACCTCTTCTTCACTGCTCTAAACTCACGTCTTTTTGCCTGTGTTTCTCTGGAGTAATCTGGATATATCTCTATATTATTTCCATTGAACTCTATTGTCTGCATTTTCCTTTTAGTTCTCATTATTGCGTCTCTATCCTTAGAGCTTAATATTTTGGCTAGGATTGCCCTAGGAGGGCCCCCTTTTGGGGCGGGGGGGGGGTCTCCCCGGGATCCTATGGGCTCTATCAACTAAGAACCATTGGGATAGAACCTCTTTGCTAAAGCTGTCCTGCAACCACTGCTGAATAAACCCGATTATATCCTCTCCTTCCACTCCCTCTGGGAATCCCACTAGTCTTATATTTGATCTGCGGGACCTACCCTCCATTGTGGTGATTCTCTCTAATATGATTTTTTTCTCCCCATCTATATCTTCCACTCTTTTTTGAATTCCTTCCATATCCCTTTTCATTCCTCCAGAAGATATCTGCAAATCTTTAACCTTTTCCCTGACTTTATTCATCTCCTCCTTAATCAGGGAGAGATCCACCTGTGCGGATGCAATCTTCATAGTCAGTTCCTCTAAACTGTGGTTAGACTGTTGTACTGCCCCCAGAATTTCAACCAGTTTCTTGTCCACTGAGTTTATTCTTTCCTCCATACCTTCTCCACTACTTATCCGCTTATCCACCCCACCACTTTCTTCTGAGGCGTGTAGTTCACCACCTTCCCTCTGACTTTCCTTATTTCCCCGTAGCGCACTCTTAATCTTTGGAGAAGATTTGAGGTATTTCTCTAAGCCAGTTGATGTGCTGTTGCCCTTTCCTCCACCCGGCGAGGAGGTACCAACAGACTTTCTATTATATGATTTGGGAGGCATATCTAAACCACCTAAAGGAAAAAAATAAATAAATGGAGAGGGTTCGCGCAGAAAGGGAGCAACACCCTGGGGAGAGAAAGGTAAAGAGCAGCAGGGGTTTGATAACAGTAGAGACGCGGCAGTTCAATGAGTCCTTTGTCCTAATCTGGATCAAACCTTCCCCTTTTGCCAGTCCAGCACAGCCATTGAGACACAATACCCCCAAAAAAAAAAAAAAGGACACGTCCCGTTCTTTTCACTCCAAATCTTTTCAATCGACCGTTCTTTCAGTCTCCAAACCAGCGGGGACAGGTAAATTTTCCAATCCGATATTCAAGAACTCAGTCCAGAAGTACTGATGCAGTCAAATAGTCCAATACATAGGACCAGA
Organism: Bufo bufo; assembly: GCF_905171765.1. Lineage (NCBI taxonomy): Eukaryota > Metazoa > Chordata > Amphibia > Anura > Bufonidae > Bufo > Bufo bufo. The sequence continues at coordinate 46,702,027 of NC_053396.1, read as the reverse complement.
ACTATAATCCAGCAATGCCCCAGTTTCTCAATCTTGTCATCTATTTCTTATAGCAAGACAGGTGACCCCTTATGTATAGTCACATTCTGCTTCCCCTTACTTAAGGACCACTTCGGTTTATTTAGGGTAGTCCGGCACCCCTACATTCATATTATATCAGGGTCACAGAATATCCTGGTGTTCCAAGTGCTTCGAGTGCTGCTTGTTATTTAATCCCCTTTATTCCTCCTAAAGTCATCAGCAGCCGCTTAACAGCGCCAAACTCGCCACCGGGGGTACCTCCTGCAAGGCCCCCCCTGTTTCCACTGCAAACTTCAGACCCCTAGGTATACTTTGCCATGCCTCAGCATTTTTAGGGCTTCCTAGCGGTAACCAGTTCGCAGTTTCTCGGGTGCATGCAAGCCGGGAAAAAAAAAAAAAAAAAACCCGTTAGGATGGTACCTGCCGGTCCTCTTGTCCTGCCGGTCCTCTTGTCCTCCTATCCGCCCCCTGGCCAGGATCCCTCTCATCCACTTCTACAAGCTTCTATACGCTTCTGGTTCTGCTCGCGGTGGAGGAAGCAGGGGAGCAAACAGGGGGAAGTGGGGGGAAGCAGAAAGCTCTCACCGCATCCAATATACACCAGCTCTGTCCGTCACCGAAAATTACTTTGTGCCTCACTACCGCTCCTTTCACGAACATCTCATTTCAGGGCACGACCCCAGAGCGTCCCGGCAAGCCTTCAGCGGTAGGCGGTAAGCGGCGGTGAGCGGCTCTAGCTCGGATGCTGCAGCCCATGATGCACGAGGGGAGGGGTGGGTGGCCGCGCGGCACGTCAACACCTTCACGTCATGCCGCTACGCCTGTGCTAGCGAACCATCTTCAAGAAAGTAATACAAGTCTATTTGCTCTGACTTATTATTACTGAAGGTTTGTTAATATGATGTGTAATAAAAAAAACATAGTTACTAAAGGCAAAAGTCATTTTCCCTACAGTGTTCCCTACGGTGTTGCTCATCTGAAATGATGATGTTGCAACTACCCGCATAGAACCACTGCAGCCAATCAGGATAGCAATTGGCTGCAGAGACCAGCAGGAAAACTGCAGCATTAGTTCTGGGGCAGCAGAGGATTTTCCAAGTGCATTCTTTGCAAAATAATTGCATCCCCTGCCAACTAACCCCTTTGAGAATTATATAGGCATAAAGGTTTTGTTTTACTTTATACTTACAATAGCTAGATTATTTAATGTTGATTTTAGTGCAATGCTGCAACACCTGTGAACAATGCCAACGTAGTTCTGTCCTTTAAAAAAAGTAATCAAATTGCACCCTATTAATTATTACAGCAAAGACCTGCCTCACCGTGTCTCTATAGTGAGATTGAAAGCATTGTTAGCCTTGACTAGACTGGGGCCTAAGAAATCGCCCTGTTCACATTTGAATACAGCAAGGAAGTACTGACTTTCACAATTAGATAGCTGGGGTGCAGTCCACAGAATAGTCAGTGATTGGTGGCCAGTTTGCTGAAGAAATGTGAAATGTAGTCTTAAATTGAGTCAGAGGATGGACAAAGGGTCAGATCTAGAAGTATAATGACAGCTTACAGGTGACAACTCCAAGGAGCAAAACAGAAGTGTAATCCAGTAATTATGTTAAGGTCAGGATGAGAGTATCTACAGCAATCAGCAGGGGCGGACTGGCAATAGACCTAACAGCAAAATTTCCTGGTGGCCCAATATTCAGCGGGCACCTGAGGCCTCCTCATGGATGCCAGGATGTTGATGCAGGTGAATACTGCGGTGAGGGTGGGAGTATTTTGTGCTGTACTGTGCTATTTGTAAGGCAATAATTTGTGCTGAACTATGGTATTGCTGTCCTGCCTACTGGAGTTGAGCGGACACCTGGATGTTCGGGTTCCACGGGTTCGGCCAAACTTCACAAAAAAGTTCCAGTTCGGGACCCGAACTTGACCCCAAACCCCATTGAAGTCAATTGGGACCCGAACCTTTGAGCACTAAAATGGCTGTAAAAATGCCATGGAAAGGGCTAGAGGACTGCAAATGGCATCAAAATGTGGTTAAGAGCATGGCAAGTGCTCTGCAAACAATGTGGATAGGGAAATGACTTGAAATAACATAAAATACATAAAAATAAAAAATAATAATCTTGATCTAGGAGGACAAGGTCCATATGGAGTAGGAGGTTGAGGAGGCAGTGGATGTGTCGGTGTAGGTGGAAGCGGTGGTGGATGAGGAGGAGGTAGCCTACACTGCTTTATGGTTTTAAATTATATATATTTTTTTAATTAGGGTACACCCCAAAACATTGGGAAATATAACCTGTGATAACCCCCTCCAGGTCATGCTAAACACACGTTCCGACAATACACTGGCTGCAGGGCAGCTCCAAAGGGCAAGCTCAAGCCATGTGCCCAATTAGGAGACCCAGAAGTTGCTGGGGGCAGAACCATCAGTCAGTTCGTGTAGGCGTGTGCAAACATACTGCCCCACCATGTCGCACGTCCCCGTGATGTTCACGATCCAATTATTGGATATGTGCTCTATCAACTTTCGATGTCCTTTTCTGCGCCTACCATGTTGATCACGGTTAGCGGCGAATCAGGGTTCCACGTCGGAGAGGGAGCGTGAGAAAGAGAGACCACATCCAAGGGAGGTCAATGTATGAAATTAAATGTGATCGAGCGGAAATGTAGGACAAAGTATTGAAGCATAAGCTTCCAGTTAAGGAGGGGGCGCGCAGTAATTACCCACTCCCGACTCAGGGAGGTAGTGACGATAAATAACAATACAGGACTCTTAAGATGCCCTGTTATTTGAATGATTAATTAAAAATTACAGGGAATGCCACTGCAGTATTTTGGATTAGGAAATGTTAGACAGGAGAGGCCCTGCTGCCGCTTTGTTGACTCTAGCTAACTTCTGCCTGATCGCATGTCCCTGTGACGTCCACCATCAATTTGGATATCTTCTCTATCAACTTTCGATGTTCTTTTCTGAACCTACCATGTTGATCATGGTTATTGGCGAATCAGGGTTCCACGCCGGAGAGGGAGAGTGAGAAAGAGAGACCACATCCAAGGGAGGTTAATTGTTTTAAATTAAATATGATAGAGTGGAAATGTGGGAAAAACTATTGAAGCACAAATGTGGGACAACTTGTTAAAGTTTAAGGAGGTGGCGTGCATCAGTTAAAGAAGAATTTCTGAAATTGTATTCCCTGTCACCTATGCAGAGCAGGGGTTTCTACCCGGCAAAATTTCTTAAATGTCACCTGACAATGTAACAGACGATTTGTTGAAATTTATGTTCCTATCACCTATGCAGAGGTGCCCCCGTGACGTCCACCATCCATTTGGATATCTTCTCTATCAACTTTCGATGTTCTTTTCTGAGCCTACCATGTTGATCACGGTTATCGGCGAATCATGGTACCACGTCAGAGAGGGAGCCTGAGAAAAGGAGACCTTATCCAAGGGAGGTCAATGGCTGCAATGGGATGAAGCAGAAATGTGGGACAAATTATTAAAGCAGAAGGATCAAAGAAAAGGGCAAATTAAAGACGAATTTTTGAAATTTTAGTCCCTGTCACCTATGCAGAGCAGGGGTTTCTATCCGGCAAAATTTCTTAAATGTCACCTGACAATGTAACAGACAATTTTTTGAAATTTATGTTCCTATCACCTATGCAGAGGTGCCCCCGTGACGTCCACCATCCATTTGGATATCTTCTCTATCAACTTTCGATTTTCTTTTCTGAGCCTACCATGTTGATCACGGTTATCGGCGAATCAGGGTTCCATGCCGTAGAGGGAGCGTGAGAAAGAGAGACCACATCCAAGGGAGATAAATGGATGAAATTTTATTTTGAATGAGCGTAAATATGGGAAAAGTTATTAAAGCAGAAGGATCGAATGAAAGGGCCAATTAAAGATGAATTTTAGAAATTTAAGTCCCAGTCACCTATGCAGAGTGGGGATTTGTCATCGCCAGAAATGGGTTAATGTCACCCACCAATGGAACAGATTATTTTTTTAAATTTCTGTCCCTGTCACCTATGCAGAGCAGGGGTTTATTCACGTCACAAATTGTAAATGTCAACCCAAGAATGTAACAGAAAAATTAGTGAAATGTATTAACCTGTCTACTAGGTAGAGCAGGGGTCTATCACAGGTAAAAATTGTTTAATGTCACCCGAAAATGTAAAAGAAAAATTTGTGAAATTTATTAAGCTGTCAACTAGGTAGAGGAGGGGTATATTACAGCCAACAATTGGTTAATTTCACCAGAAAATGTAACAGACAAGTTAGTGATTTTTTTTTTATCTGCCTACTATGTATAGCAAGTGGCACATCACACCAAAAAATTTGTGAATTTCACCAGAAAATGTAACAGAAAATTTGAGATTTTTTTACCTGTCTACTAGGTAGAGCAGTGGTACATCACACCCAAAAATTGGTGAATTTCACCCGAAAATGCAACAGACAAATTAGTGAATTTGTTTAACCTGTCTACTAGGTATAGCAGTGGTATATCACACACAAAAATTGCTATAGTTCACCCTAAAATGTAACAGACAAATTTATGTTTTTTTTTTACCTGTCTACTAGGTATAGCAGTGGTATATCCCACCCAAAAACTAGTGAATCTCAGCCGAAAATGTAACAGACAAATTAGTGAAATTACATATGTAACGGATCTCCTGGCACCCCTACTGGGTACCTCCGTTGATGGATGCTCCTAGTGCTTCCCGAGGACTCAAAGCACTCTGCTCGACACTGTAATCACCACAGGAACAAGGAACAGGAACAGCTCTTACAAGAGCTAGGGATTATAGCCAGGGGAGTATACAGCATATAGCAATCCCCACACACATGAGACGAGGCTCTATGTTGAAGGCCAAAACAGGAACTCTTTATTGACCACACAAGCATTGCCTTTTATACACATTTTCCAACAAGGGTACCACCCCCGTGGACCTGGTTGGGATCTGAGGACATAACATAGCAGCCAATCATTTACAGTTTTACAGTTTAAAAACAAAAACTATACATTCAACAAACACAGTGGCATTGCCTGTGACGCAATCAATAACAGAATAGGCATTGCCTGTGACGCAATCAATAACAGAATAGGCATTGTCTGTGACGCAATTAACAACACAATGGCATTGCCTGTGACATATTTAACAAACACAATGGACTTAATTACTCACAGGCATAAAATACAAATTTTTTCAACCACAGAAAACACCCCATTCCACACCACATATCCTCATAAAAGTTACATCCCTGATAGCCTCGATCTGGGTGAACAACCTATCCAAAAATCACCGAGATTGGTTCAGGAATTTCCTGGAAGTCTTATTTTATGCCCCACAGTGCACATGGTCAAATGCCCCAAATAGTTCCAGTAAAAAGTCCACGGGGCAGAAACAGAGCCTTTGAAATCCAATATGCCCAAATAGTGTCCCAGGGGTCATAGTCATAGGGAAAGAGGCTGGCAAGCAGGCCTCTCCAACTCCCAGTGACGAAGGTGCTTTCATCACACATCTTCCCTCCCAGGGGGAGACTAACCAGGTACCTGAATACCACCAATTTTCCTGCACCTACCTACTTAACTAAGACTTAACTTTTATTTCCTATTGATTAATATTACTGGTGTGAATAACTAGTTAGGTTAAAAATTTCAGTGATCATTGGCCTTTATATGTCTCGTAGACCACCTTGTCAGGACTGTCACCTGACAAGGTGACAGTCCTGACAAGGTGGTCTACGAGACATATAAAGGCCAGTGATCACTGAAATTTTTAACCTAACTAGATATTCACACCAGTAATATTAATCAATAGGAAATAAAAGTTAAGTCTTAGTTAAGTAGGTAGGTGCAGGAAAATTGGTGGTATTCAGTCCAAATGGACATTAGTAGTATTGTATGTTGGTTAACACACCATATCCCTGCTCTTAAAGGGGAAGTACAGAAATTGTAACCAGGTACCTGACCTCCTGTCGGTCAGTACCTGAGTTAGTCGAGAAGCTTACCCACAACCAAGTACTGCACCTGTAATTCTTGGGTGTCCAGCTTTTTTTGGTCTTTCCTAGGCTGCAGAGGGTATGTCTGCTGCCCCTGATCTCCTTTGTGTTCCCAGGCATGAAGCTGTAGGTACGTGGTGGGCAGAGGCCAACTGCGCTCTGCCCTGGTGCCAGCACTTCTGCTAGGACAACCAGTAAGCAGTCAGGCTCTGGATCAAAGGAAAGGGTAGGGCAGAGGCTAGCAGCGCTCTGCCCAGATGCCAGCTCTTCTGCTGTAAGGGGGTCAGTGAGTATAAACGTCTCCTCCACTACCCCCAGGACTTGGTTGAGCAGCTGCTGCTGAAGACGGGCACCGGTTGTACCCTCTCTCTGTAATGTACACGGCTGCTGGGGCATGTGACCGGCAGTCTCCACTCCCTGTAGGACACACTGCCAGTGGGGAGAGAGACCGACTGCCTCCTCTCCCTGTGATGCTGGCTGCCGCTGGGGAGAGAGGCCGGTTGTCTCTTCTCCCTTTACAACACACTTCCGCTGGGGAGTCAGATCAACTGTCTCGACTCTCGGTAACGCTGCCTGGTGCTGGGTAGTGGGTGCGACCATCTCCACTCCCAGTGATGCTGGTTGCTGCAGGGACGGGGGACAGACAATCTCCTCTCCCTGTGATCCTGTCTGCCGCTGGGGAGAGAGACCGGTTGTCATCTCTCCCTGTAGGACATACTGCCGCTGGGATGCAGGACCGACTGTCCCTTCTCCCTGAAACTCCGGCTGCCGTTGGGGATCTCCGCCGACCACCCAGCATCCCTGAAGGGCCAGTGGAGAGACCTCAGTCCCATCTCCACCTGCCATATGGGGTTCCCCCCAGGACCAATCTATGAGGTCCCCTACCTCCGCAGCTGGTACTGAAGCAGGGGATACTTCAGTCGGGTCTTCCCAGCTCTAGGGTTGTAGATCTAGGACTGCCACCCAGCTCTCTGGCAGTGTACAGTACAGACCAAAAGTTTGGACACACCTTCTCATTCAAAGAGTTTTCTTTATTTTCATGACTATGAAGGCATCAAAACTATGAATTAACACATGTGGAATTATATACATAACAAACAAGTGTGAAACAACTGAAAATATGTCATATTCTAGGTTCTTCAAAGTAGCCACCTTTTGCTTTGATTACTGCTTTGCACACTCTTGGCATTCTCTTGATGAGCTTCAAGAGGTAGTCCCCTGAAATGGTCTTTAAACAGTCTTGAAGGAGTTCCCAGAGATGCTTAGCACTTGTTGGCCCTTTTGCCTTCACTCTGCGGTCCAGCTCACCCCAAACCATCTCGATTGGGTTCAGGTCCGGTGACTGTGGAGGCCAGGTCATCTGGCGCAGCACCCCATCACTCTCCTTCATGGTCAAATAGCCCTTACTTTCAAAGTTTTACCAATTTTTCGGCTGAATGACTGACCTTCATTTCTTAAAGTAATGATGGCCACTAGTTTTTCTTTACTTAGCTGCTTTTTTCTTGCCATAATACAAATTCTAACAGTCTATTTAGTAGGACTATCAGCTGTGTATCAACCTGACTTCTCCTCAACACAACTGATGGTACCAACCCCATTTATAAGGCAAGAAATCCCACTTATTAAACCTGACAGGGCACACCTGTGAAGTGAAAACCATTTCAGGGGACTACCTCTTGAAGCTCATCAAGAGAATGCCAAGAGTGTGCAAAGCAGTAATCAAAGCAAAAGGTGGCTACTTTGAAGAACCTAGAATATGACATATTTTCAGTTGTTTCACACTTGTTTGTTATGTATATAATTCCACGTGTTAATTCATAGTTTTGATGCCTTCATAGTCATGAAAATAAAGAAAACTCTTTGAATGAGAAGGTGTGTCCAAACTTTTGGTCTGTACTGTATATTGGGGCCGAATTGAGCTGAAGAAGTATTGGTAATCCTGCTCCAGCTCCCACTTCCTTGTCACTAGAGATGCCAGGTCTCGTCTCACCTCTCTCGCTGTAGCCCAATCATGCACAACCTTCCTGTAGTCATGGATATCCCAGAACCGGGACTCTCCAGCATCTCCGAACTCCGGTTCTTCAAGGCCTCAAGCAAAAGGCCAGGGCCATCATAATCCTCACCCTCGGGTCTGTCGTGCTCAGCCATCCAGGGGGGGTGCCGAATCAAGTACCACCAGAGTGCCTGGTATGCGTCGTCTAGCCAAAGCTCCCTCCATACCAGGCTCTTGAGTTCTGTCACCCAATCATCCAGGGGCTGCTCTCCCAGAAGGGGCATTCGCAGGGCCACTCGCATCTTCAACCGCTGCTGCTCACTGGGGAGACTCTCGCTCCACCGACGCTGTACGTCTTCCAAGGCCTCGTGCCAGATGCCTTTCCGGACTGCATCCATCCAGTGCAGGTCATACTCCTCCTCGTAGTGGAACGCTGCTGGGGAACAAACTGGTTCCATACTGCTGTAGCCAGGGGCACTATATGGGGACAAGCGTTGGCCTCAATTTTGTAAATCCACGAACGGTGTCTCCGAGCTGCTTCTCGTCTCACTAGGACACCATCCCACTGCTTGCCACCAATGTAACGGATCTCCTGGCACCCTGACCGGGTACCTCCATTGATGGATGCTCCTAGTGCTTCCCGAGGACTCCAAGCACTCCGCTCTACACCGTAACCACCAAGGACCAAGGAACAGGAACAGCTCTTACAAGAGCTAGGGGTTATAGCCAGGGGATTATACAGTGTATAGCAATCCCCACGCACATGAGACGAGGCTCTATGTTGAAGGCCAAAACAGGAACTCTTTATTGACCACACAAGCATTGCCTTTTATACACATTTTCCAACAAGGGTACCACCCCCGTGAACCTGGTTGGGAACTGAGAACATAACATAGCAGCCAATCATTTACAGTTTTACAGTTTAAACACAAAAACTATACATTCAACAAACACAAAGGCATTGCCTGTGACGCAATTAACAACACAATGGCATTGCCTGTGACATATTTAACAAACACAATGGCATTGTCTTGTGACGCAATCAATAACAGAATAGGCATTGCCTGTGACATATTTAACAAACACGATGGCATTGTTTGAGACACAATTAACAACACAATGGCATTGCCTGTGACATATTTAATAAACGCAATGGACTCTGCCTGTGATATATTTAACAAACACAATGGACTTAATTACTCACAGGCATAAAATACACATTTTCCCAACCACAGAAAACATCCCAAAACACCACATATCCCCATAAAAGTTACATCCCCTGATAGCCTTGATCTGGGTGAACAACAACATATCCAAAATCACCCAGATTGGTTCAGGGGTTCAGGAATTTTCTGGAAGTCTTATTTTTTGCCCCACCGTGCACATGGTCACATGCCCCAAATAGTTCCAGTAAAAAGTCCACGGGGCAGAAACAGAGCCTTTGAAATCCAATATGCCTAAATAGTGTCCCAGGGGCCATAGTCATAGGGCAAGAGGCTGGCAAGCAGGCCTCTCCAACTCCCAGTGACGAAGGTGCTTTCGTCACAACTAGGGTTATGCGAACTGAACTTTAGGATTTTTTGACCCCGGACCCGAACATTTCAGTAAAAGTTTGGGTTCGGGTTCGGTGTTCGGCGCTTTCTTGGCGCTTTTTGAAAGGCTGCAGAGCAGCCAATCAACAAGCGTTTAACTCTGTGCCCTTAGAAGCCATCACAGCCATGCCTACTAATGGCATAGCTGTGATTGGCCAGTTCAGCATGTGACCCAGCCTCTATATAAGCTTGAGCCACGTATCGCTGCACGTCACTCTGCTGTTATTCTCCTGTGTAGGGAGAGGATCCTGCTGGTGATTTCAGGGAGAGAATAGGAGAGAATCTTTGTTCAGAACTGGAATCTAACTCAGCGATCTACATACATTTAGTTGTGTGGGTGCAGTGCACAATCTTTTTACCCTGCCCTGAGCCCAGTGACAGAAAAAAATTACTTTTATCCGTCTGTTAGTTAGGTGGGCGGTGGCGGCGGCCATTTTATGCAAGCTCAGTGCACTAGCACTGCATCTGAGCTTTTGTGACATTGAAATCCAAGCTTGAAAAACTGCACTAATAATTTGGTTTTTAAAAAAATCACCCTTTTTTGGCAATATACAACATCTGGTGCATTTGCAGGATTAGTCAGTGTGCAATTTAAGCTAGAAATACAGCCATAATTTTCTGGGTTTTTAAAAACACACTTTTTAGCCAAAATACACAATTTTACAGCCCTTGCAGCATCAGTACGTGTGAAATTCAAGGGTTATATACAGCTTTTATATTCAGTTAGTAAAAAAACACACTTTTTTGGCAATATCCAACATCTAGATTAGTCAGTGTGCAATTTAAGCTAGAAATACAGGCATAATTTTTGGGGTTTTTAAAAACATACTTGTTTGCTAAAATCCACTATTTTACAGATCTGCACGTGTGAAATTCAAGTTTAATATATACAGCTTTCATATTCTGTTACAAAAAAAACACACCTTTTTGGCATTATCCAACATCTGGATTAGTCAGTGTGCAATTTAAGCTAGACATACAGCCATAATTTTCTGGGTTTTTAAAAACACACTTTTTTGCCAAAATACCCAATTTTACAGCCCTTGCAGCATCAGCATGTGTGAAATTCAAGGGTTATATACTGCTGTCATATTCAGTTATTAACCTCTTCAGGACACATGACGTACCGGTACAGCATGTTGTCCTGGTACTTAAGGACACATGAAGTACCGGTACATTATGTATAGTTCCAATCACCGCCGCCCGGTGGGAGCTGATCGGAACCCGGTGCCTGCTCAAATCATTGAGCAGGCACCTTGGCTAAATGCGCGGGGGGGTCCTGTGACCCCCCCCGTGTCGGCCATCAATTCAGAGCTGCGGTTTGTGGCTTTTACCTGTGGTTGCGGCGGCTGGCGGCAGTGCCATTGGGTCCCCATGCGGCTGTAGGGGAAACCCGATGGCATGGAAGGCAGCGCGATGCCTAAGGAAGGCATCGCGCTGCCTTCCGGTGACGAGCCTGTGAGATCCCGCCCCCTGGATCTCACAGGCCGGAAGCTGTATGAGTAATACTCACTGTATTACTCATACAGCCAATGCATTCCAATACAGAAGTATTGGAATGCATTGTAAAAGATTAGACCCCCAAAAGTTGAAGTCCCAAAGTGGGACAAAAAATAAAGTGAAAAAAAGTTGAAAAATAAAGTTTTCCCCCCCAAAAATTAAAAGTTTCAAGTAAAAATAAACAAAAACGTCATTTTCCCCAAATAAAGTAAAAAAAAAGTGCAAAAACATAGGGGGAAAAAAGTATACATATTAGGTATCGCCGCGTCCGTGTCAACCGGCTCTATAAACATATCACATGACCTAACCCCTCAGATGAACACCGTAAAAAAAAAACCTGTGCTAAATAAACCATTTTGAGGTGTTTCTGTAAACTACAGAATCCGGGCAATAAATTTTGAGTTTTGTTTGGCTGTTAGCCCTTGCTTTGTAACTGGAAAAAAAAATATTAAAATGGAAAAATCTGCCGAAATAGTGAAATTTTGAAATTTCATCTCCATTTGCCAATAACTCTTGTGGAACACCTAAAGGTTTAATGACGTTTGTAAAATCTGTTTTGAATACCTTGAGGGTGTAGTTTGTTAGATGGGGTCCCTTTTATGGAGTTTCTACTCTAGGGGTGCATCAGGGGGGCTTCAAATGGGACATGGTGTCAAAAAAAAACAGTCCAGCAAAACCTGCCTTCCAAAAACCGTATGGCATTCCTTTCCTTCTGCGCCCTGCCGTGTGCCCGTACAGCAGTTTACGACCACATATGGGGTGTTTCTGTAAACTACAGATTAAAGGCCATAAATATTGAGATTGGTTTGGCTGTTAACCCTTGCTTTGCAACTGGAAAAAAATATTAAAATGGAAAATCTGCCAAAAAAGTGAAATTTTGAAATTATATCTTTATTCTCCATTAATTCTTGTGGAACACCTAAAGGGTTAACGACATTTGTAAAATCAGTTTTGAATACCGTGAGGGGTGTAGTTTCTAGAATGGGGTCATTTTTGGGTGGTTTCTATTATGTAAGCCTCGCAAAGTGACTTCAGACTTGAACTGGCCCCTAAAAAACTGGTCATGGTCATATCAAACGCCATTGTCGAAGTCGCCATCTGTGGCAAGCTTACCAAGAAAGGGGAAGTCAACAACAGTCAAACTTTCCTCCCCTCTTTCAGTCTAGGAGGCAGGAAAACCAGTGTCAGGAGGGTTTTTACAGTATATGGCAGTCACAAGCATCTCCACAATGTCCCACGGAAGCGTTCAGCTCTCCATCTCCCAAACGCTGGAGCGGAGGAGGAAGTACCCCCCTACCCACCCGCGATCCCGAGCCCTGAATGCCAGCATTTCTAAATTACTGGCCTTTGAAATACTGTCATTCCGTCTGGTGGAGACGGATAGTTTTAAAGGCCTTATGGTGGGGGCTGTCCCACAGTACGTCGTGCCCAGCCGCCACTACTTTTACAGGTGAGCCATCCCTTCCATGCACAACCAAGTTGGGGACAAAATCAGGTGTGCACTGCGCAACGCCATCTGTGGCAAGATGCACCTCACTATGGATACGTGGACCAGTAAGCACGGTCAGGGACGTTATATCTCCATAACAGCACACTGGTTAAATTCAGTGGCGGCTGGGCCTGAGGCGGATAGCAGTTTGCCGCCTGTCCTTCCACCACCGAGGATTGCAGGGCGCTTCAGTTTGCCTCCTGTTGCTTCCTCCTCCTACTCCGGTTCCTCATCCTCTACCGGCTCCTCATCCGGTCAGCGTAACACCTTCACCACCAACTTCAGCACAGCCAGGGGTAAACGACAGCAGGCAGTTTTAAATACTTATCTGTTTGGGAGACAAACGCCACACCGTGCAAGAGCTGTGGACGGGCCTTGAATAGCAGACTGATGAGTGGTTTGTGCCAGTCAGCCTCAAGCCCGGCCTGGTGGTGTGCAATAATGGGCGAAATCTCGTAGCAGCACTGGGACTAGTCGGTTTGACGCACATCCCTTGCCTGGCGCATGTGCTGAATTTGGTGGTGCAGAGATTCCTTAAAAATTACCCCGATATGTCAGAGCTGCTGCAAAAAGTGCAGGCCGTCTGTGCGTTCTCCCCCTGCTGCTGCTCGCCTGTCAGCGCTGCAGCGTAACTTCGGTTTCCCGCTCACCACCTTATATGCGACGTGCCCACAAGGTGGAAATCCACCTTGCACATGCTGGCCAGACTGTGCGAGCAGCAGCAGGCGATAGTGGAGTTTCATCTGCAGCACGCACAGGTGAGTCGCTCTGCGGAACAGCACCACTTCACCACCAATGACTGGGTCTCCATGCGAGACCTGTGTTCCTTGTTGTGCTGTTTCGAGTACTCCACCAACATGACCAGTGCCAATAATGCCGTTCTCAGCGTAACTATCCCACTTCTATGCCTCCTTGAAAAAACTCTGCTGGAGATGATGGAAGAGGATGTGGCACAGGAGGAGGATGAGGAAGAGGGATCATTTCGTAGGGTTTCCGGCCAGTCATTCCCAAGTGGCTCCGAGGGTGGGTTCCTGCACCCACAAACGCCAGGTACACTATTGTCCAGCCAGGGCACAGTTTTAGAGGATGACAAGGTGGAGGATGAGGAGGAGGAGATGGAGGAGGAACCATGTTCACAGCAGGGTGGTACAAAGACCAGCTCATGGCCATCACTGGTGTGTGGCTGGGGGGGACACAGAGGACATAGACGATACACCTCCCACAGAGGACAGCTTTTCATTGCCTCTGGGCAGCCTGGCACACATGAGCGATTACATGCTGCAGTGTCTCCGCAACAACCGGCGAGTTGCCCACATTCTAACTTGTGCTGAAAACTGGGTGGCCACGCTGCTGGACAATGTACCGTCCTTAATTACGGTGATGTACCACTGCTATAACTAGTAGACAGGTAAAAAAATAAAGTAAAATTTGTCAGTTACATTTTCAGGGGAAATTCACCAATTTTTGGGTGTGATGTACCACTGGTATACCTAGTAGAAAGGTAAAAAAAATAAATAAATTGTCAGTTACATTTTCGGGTGAAATTCACCTATTTTTGGGTGTGATGTACCATTACTATACCTAGTAGACAGGTAAAAAAAAATAACAAATTTGTCTGTTACATTTTCAGTTGAAATTCACAAATTCTTGGGTTTAATATAACCCTCCTCTACCTAGTTGACAGCTTAATAAATTTCTATAATTTTTCTTTTACATTTTCAGATGACAATAAACAATTTTTTTCTGTCATAGACCCCTGCTCTACAAAGTAGACAGGTTAATACATTTCTGTAATTATTCTGTTACATTCTTGGGTTCACATTTTACAATTTTGGACGTGAATAAACCCCTGCTCTGCATAGGTGACAGGGAATACAATTTAAGAAATTCTTCATTAATTGATTTGCGCCACCATTCATTCAATGCTTAAACTTTAACAAGCTGTCCCACATTTGCACTTCAATAATTTGTCCCACATTTGCGCTTCAGTAATTTGTCCCACATTTGCGCTTCAGTAATTTGTCCCACATTTGCGCTTCAATAACTTTTCCCACATTTGCGCTTCAGTAATTTGTCCCACATTTGCGCCTCAATAACTTTTCCCATATTTCCGCTCGATCCCAAAAAATGCATTTATCTCCCTTGGATGTGGTCTCTCTTTCTAACGCTCCCTCTCCGGCGTGGAACCTTGATTCGCCGATAACCGTGATCAACATGGTAGGCTCAGAAAAGAACTTCGAAAGTTGACAGATGTGCATGGTTGACAGGGAATAAAATTTAATAAATTCTTCATTAATTGATGTGCGCCACATCCTTTTATTCAATGCTTAAACTTTAAAAAGTTGTCCCACATTTACGCTTTAATACTTTGTCCCATATTTCCGCTCTATCATTTTTAATTTAAAACAATTAATCCTCCCTTGGATGTGGTTTCTCTTTCTCACGCTCCCTCTCCGGCGTGGAACCCTGATTCGCCGATAACCGTGATCAACATGGTAGGCTCAGAAAATTACATCGAAAGTTGATAGAGAAGATATCCAAATGGATGGTGGACGTCACAGGGACATGCGATCAGGCAGAAGTTAGCTAGAGTCAACAAAGCGGCAGCAGGGCCTCTCCTGGCTAACGTTTACAAATCAAAAATACCACAGTGACATTCCCTATAATTTTTTATTAATCATTCCAATAACAGGGCATCTTAAGAGTCCTGTATTGTTATTTATCGTCACTACCTCCCCGAGTCGGGAGTGGGTAATTGCCGCGCGACCCCTCCTTAACTTGGAAGCTTATGCCTTGCATGTGGTATCCTTTTCTCAGGCTCCCTCTCCAGCCTGGAACCCTGGTAGGCGCATAAAAGAACATCGAAATTTGATAGTGGATCGTGAACATCACGGGGACGTGCGACATGGTGGTGCAGTAAGTGTGCACACGCCTACATGAACTGACTGACAGGGGTCAGTCCCTGCAACTTCTGGGTTTCCAAATTGGGCACATGGCTTGAGCTTGCCCTTCACCCCTTGGAGGTGTTGGCCTGCCCTGCAGCCAGTGTATTGTCTCAACTTGTGTTTAGCACGACTGGAGGGGGTTATCACAGGTTATATTTCCCAATGTTTTGGGGTGTACCCTAATTTAAAAAAATATAAATAATTTAAAACCAAAAAGCAGTGTGGACTACCTCCTCCTCATCCTCCACTGCCGCTTCCACATACACTGCCACATACACCGCCTCCTCAACCTCCTACTCCATATGGACCTCGTTCTCTTAGATCAAGATTATTATTTTTACATATTTTATGTTATTTAAAGGAGGTCCATATGGAGTAGGAGTTTGAGTAGGTGGTGGACGTAGCAGTGTAGGTGGAAGCAGCGGTGGAGGAGGACGAGGTAGCCAACACTGGTTTATGGTTTTCATTAATTCATTTTTTTTAATTAGGGTACACTCCAAAAGAGTGTGAAATATCCATAATACAAGAATGAGCAATTGCGCTGTAGTATAACAATTGCTGGTTAAGGCCAGTATACATGTCTATTCTGTACAAGGTACGGACAAGTCCTGTGGGATCCATGCCTGGTTCATTTTCATGAACGTGAGGTTGTCCACATTGGCTGTGGACAGGTGGCTGCGCTTGTCAGTGATAACGCCCCCTGCCGTGCTAAACACACGTTCAGATAATACACTGGCTACAGGGCAGGCCAGCACCTCCAAGGCGTAAAGGGCAAGCTCAGGCCATGTGCCCAATTTGGAGAACCAGAAGTTGAAGGGGGCAGACCCGTCATTCAGTACGTGTAGGCGTGCGCACATATACTGCTCCACCATGTTGGTGAAATGCTGCCATCTGCTAATACGTTCCATATCAGCTGGTGGTGCTGGTTGTTGTGGCGTGCTGACAAAGCTTTTCCACATTTCGGCAATGCTAACTCTGTCTTCTGAGGTGCTCTGCCTTTGCCTTGTGCTTCCACTGTGCCCCCGCTGTCAGGTGGGAATGCCACTAGCAGCGCGTCTGCCTTCGCCTTGTGCTTCCACTGTGCCCCCGCTGTCAGGTGGGAATGCCACCAGCAGCGCGTCTACCAGCGTGCGCTTGTACTCGCACATCTTACGATCACGATCACGTGACGGAATTAAGGACAGTACGTTCTCCTTGTAATGGGGATCCAGCAGCGTGGCCACCCAGTAATCAGCACAAGTTAGAATGTGGGCAACTCGGCGGTCATTGCAGAGACACTGCAGCATGTAATCGCTCATGTGTAGCAGGCTGCCTAGAGGCAACGAATAGCTGTCCTCTGTGGGAGGTGTATTGTCTGTGTCCTCTGTATTCCCCCAGCCACACACCAGTGATGGCCATGAGCTGGTCTTTGTGCAACCCTGCTGTGAACAAGGTTCCTCCTCCTCCATCTCCTCCTCGTCACCCTCCAGAACTGTGCCCTGGCTGGACAATTGTGTACCTGGCGTTTGTGGGTGCGGTGCAGGAACCCACCCTCGGAGCCACTTGGGAATGACTGGCCGGAAGCCCTACGAAATGATCCCTCTTCCTCCTCCTCCTCCTCCTCCTGTGCCACATCCTCTTCCATCATCGCCAGCAGAGTTTTTTCAAGGAGTCATAGAAGTGGGATAGTAACGCTGAGAATGGCGTTATCGACACTGGCCATGTTGGTGAAGTACTCGAAACAGCGCAACATGGAACACAGGTCTCGCATGGAGGCCCAGTCATTAATGGTGAAGTGGTGCTGTTCCGCAGAGCGACTCACCCGTGCGTGCTGCAGCTGAAATTCCACTATCACCTGCTGCTGCTCTCACAGTCTGGCCAGCATGTGCAAGGTGGAGTTCCAGCTTGTGGGCACATCGCATATGAGGCGGTGAGCGGGAAGGCTGAAGTTACGCAGCAGGGTGAGAACGCCGAAAGCGTGCACAGATGGCCCACACTTTATGCAGCAGCTCTGACATATCGGGGTAATTTTTAAGGAATCTCTGCACCACCAAATTCAGCACATGCGGCAGGCAAGGGATGTGCGTCAAACCAGCTAGTCCCAGTGCTGCTATGAGATTTTGACCATTATCGCACACCACCAGGCCGGGCTTGAGGCTCACTGGCACCAACCACTCATCGGTCTGTTGTTCATGGCCCGTCCACAGCTCCTGCATGGTGTGGGGTTTGTCCCCCAAACAGATAAGTTTTTAAACTGCCTGCTGTCGTTTACCCCTGGCTGTGCTGAAGTTAATGGTGAAGGTGTTACGCTGACCGGATGAGGAGTCAGTAGAGGATGAGGAAGCGTAGGATGAGTAGGAGGAGGAAACAACTGGAGGCAAACTGAAGCGCCCTGAAATCCTCGGTGGTGGAAGGACATGCAGCAAACTGCTATCCGCCTCAGGCCCAGCCGCCACTGCATTTACCCAGTGTGCTGTTATAGAGATATAACGTCCCTGACCGTGCTTACTGGTCCACGTATCCGTAGTGAGGTGCATCTTGCCACAGATGGCATTGCGCAGTGCACACCTGATTTTGTCCCCAACTTGGTTGTGCAGGGAAGGGATGGCTCGCCTGGAAAAGTAGTGGCGGCTAGGCAAGACGTACTGTGGGACAGTCACCGCCATAAGGCCTTTAAAACTCTCCTTCTCCACCAGACGGAATGACAGCATTTCAAAGGCCAGTAATTTTGAAATGGTGTCATTCAGGGCCAGGGATCGGTGGGTATTGGGGTACTTCCTCTTCGACTCCAGCGTTTGGGAGATGGAGAGCTGAATGCTTCCATGGGACATTGTGGAGATGTTTGGTGACCCAGGTGGTGGTGTTGCTGGCAGATCCTCTGTTTGCGGGGTGGCAGGGGGCACTGTCACTCCAGAGGTGGATGAAGAGGCCGAGACTGCAGCAGAAGAGGAAGCAGGAGGAGCCAGAGACCTTTCTTGTTTTTTGAGGTGTCTACTCCACTGCAGCTCGTGCTCAGGTTGAGAACGTTTATGCCTCGCTCCAGGCTCTGATTGCACAGCGTGCAAACCACTTGTGTCTTGTCGTCAGCACATTGTCTGAAGAACTGCCATGCCAGGGAACTCCTTGGAGCTGGCTTTGGTGTGCTCAGTCCCTTGCTGCGGTGGGCAGTAGCAGGCGTACTGTCTAGGGGACGGCCGGTCCGCTTTTGCACCCTGCTCCCTCTTCTGCTGTGCTGGTGGCTCTGTGCGACCACCCCCTGTTCCTCCGAACTACACAGGTCCCTCACATGACCTTGATTTCATGTGGGGTCGAGGACCTCATCGTCCTCCACATCATCTTCCACCCAGTCTTCACCTCTGCCCCCCTTGTCGGTCTGCACACTTTCGAAAGCCCCAGCAGTTGGCACCTGTGTTTCGTCATCATCCGAGATGTGCTGCAATGGTCCTCCCATGTACTCATCTTGAAACATAAGGGGTTGGGCATCAGTGCACTTAATCTCTTCCACTTCTGGGGCAGGGATAGGTGGATGGCCCTGGGAAACCCTGCTAACAGAGTCATCAAAAAGCAGAAAATACTGCTGCATGACTTGGGGCTCAGACTGCTTGGCTGATTTGCAAGGGGGTGAGGTGAAAAACTGATGGACATCGGCTGCAGGTACCAACTCTGATCTTTCAGCAGCAGACTGGGTGTGACACAATGTGAAGGAACTGGAGGCACTGTCAGCAACCCAATCTACTATCGCCTGTACTTGTTCTGGGCTCACCATTCGTAGAGCGGCATTAGGCCTTACCAAATAGCACTGCAGGTTCTGTCGCCTACTCGCAGCGGAGAAAGGTGTTCCACTTGTGCGTGTAGCAGGCACAGATCGACCAAATCCTCTCCCTGCAACAGAAGCTCCACCAGCAGCACCACGAACTGGACCACGTCCCTTATTTTTCTCAAATTTAGGATCTTGCCCTAAATGGTTGCTTTATTAATAGCAGAATAGAACCACAGTATGTAAAGGGTGTATCTCAGACGTACAGATGTAGACTAGGCCACAATTAAATATTTTTGACCAAAATTTGTGTTTTTCTAATAGCAGAATAGAACCACAGTAACTCAGGTGTGTATCTCACACGTACAGATGTGAACTAGGCTGCAATTACAGATTTTTGCCCAAAATGGGTGTTTTTCACATAACAGAATAGAACCACAGTTTCTAAAGTGTGTATCTCACACGTACAGATGCAGACTAGGCCGCAATTAAAGATTTTTGCCCAAATTGGTTGTTTTATTAATAGCAGAATAGAACCACAGTGTGTAAAGGGTGTATCTCACACGTACAGATGCAGACTAGGCCGCAATTAAATATTTTTGACCAAATTGGTTGTTTTATTAATAGCAGAATAGAACCACAGTATGTAAAGGGTGTATCTCACACGTACAGATCCAGACTAGGCCGCAATTTAGTTTTTTTGCCCAAAATGGCTGTTTTTCAAATAACAGAATAGAACCACAGTTTTTAAAGTGTGTATCTCACACGTACAGATGCAGACTAGGCCGCAATTAAAGATTTTTGCCCAAATTGGTTGTTTTATTAATAGCAGAATAGAACCACAGTATGTAAAGGGTGTATCTCACATGTGCAGATGCAAACTAGGCCGCAATTAAAGATTTTTGCCCAAATTGGTTGTTTTATTAATAGCAGAATAGAACCACAGTATGTAAAGGGTGTATCTCACACGTACAGATGCAAACTAGGCCGCAATTAAAGATTTTTGCCCAAATTGGTTGTTTTATTAATAGCAGAATAGAACCACAGTATGTAAAGGGTGTATCTCACACGTACAGATGCAAACTAGGACGCAATTAAAGACTTTTGCCCAAATTGGTTTTTTTATTAATAGCAGAATAGAACCACAGTGTGTAAAGGGTGTATCTCACACGTACAGATGCAGACTAGGCCGCAATTAAATATTTTTGACCAAATTGGTTGTTTTATTAATAGCAGAATAGAACCACAGTATGTAAAGGGTGTATCTCACACGTACAGATCCAGACTAGGCCGCAATTTAGTTTTTTTGCCCAAAATGGCTGTTTTTCAAATAACAGAATAGAACCACAGTTTTTAAAGTGTGTATCTCACACGTACAGATGCAGACTAGGCCGCAATTAAAGATTTTTGCCCAAATTGGTTGTTTTATTAATAGCAGAATAGAACCACAGTATGTAAAGGGTGTATCTCACATGTGCAGATGCAAACTAGGCCGCAATTAAAGATTTTTGCCCAAATTGGTTGTTTTATTAAAAGCAGAATAGAACCACAGTATGTAAAGGGTGTATCTCACACGTACAGATGCAAACTAGGCCGCAATTAAAGATTTTTGCCCAAATTGGTTGTTTTATTAATAGCAGAATAGAACCACAGTGTGTAAAGGGTGTATCTCACACGTACAGATGCAGACTAGGCCGCAATTAAAGATTTTTGCCCAAATTGGTTGTTTTATTAATAGCAGAATAGAACCACAGTATGTAAAGGGTGTATTCACACGTACAGATCCAGACTAGGACGCAATTTCGTTTTTTTGCCCAAAATGGCTGTTTTTCAAATAACAGAATAGAACCACAGTATCTAAAGTGTGTATCTCACACGTACAGATGCAGACTAGGCCGCAATTAAAGATTTTTGCCCAAATTGGTTGTTTTATTAATAGCAGAATAGAACCACAGTATGTAAAGGGTGTATCTCACACGTACAGATGCAAACTAGGCCGCAATTAAAGATTTTTGCCCAAATTGGTTGTTTTATTAATAGCAGAATAGAACCACAGTATGTAAAGGGTGTATCTCACACGTACAGATGCAAACTAGGACGCAATTAAAGACTTTTGCCCAAATTGTTTTTTTTATTAATAGCAGAATAGAACCACAGTGTGTAAAGGGTGTATCTCACACGTACAGATGCAGACTAGGCCGCAATTAAATATTTTTGACCAAATTGGTTGTTTTATTAATAGCAGAATAGAACCACAGTATGTAAAGGGTGTATCTCACACGTACAGATCCAGACTAGGCCGCAATTTAGTTTTTTTGCCCAAAATGGCTGTTTTTCAAATAACAGAATAGAACCACAGTTTTTAAAGTGTGTATCTCACACGTACAGATGCAGACTAGGCCGCAATTAAAGATTTTTGCCCAAATTGGTTGTTTTATTAATAGCAGAATAGAACCACAGTATGTAAAGGGTGTATCTCACATGTGCAGATGCAAACTAGGCCGCAATTAAAGATTTTTGCCCAAATTGGTTGTTTTATTAAAAGCAGAATAGAACCACAGTATGTAAAGGGTGTATCTCACACGTACAGATGCAAACTAGGCCGCAATTAAAGATTTTTGCCCAAATTGGTTGTTTTATTAATAGCAGAATAGAACCACAGTGTGTAAAGGGTGTATCTCACACGTACAGATGCAGACTAGGCCGCAATTAAATATTTTTGCCCAAATTGGTTGTTTTATTAATAGCAGAATAGAACCACAGTATGTAAAGGGTGTATTCACACGTACAGATCCAGACTAGGACGCAATTTCGTTTTTTTGCCCAAAATGGCTGTTTTTCAAATAACAGAATAGAACCACAGTATCTAAAGTGTGTATCTCACACGTACAGATGCAGACTAGGCCGCAATTAAAGATTTTTGCCCAAATTGGTTGTTTTATTAATAGCAGAATAGAACCACAGTATGTAAAGGGTGTATCTCACACGTACAGATCTAGACTAGGCCGCAATTAAAGATTTTTGGCCAAAATGGGTGTTTTTCTAATAGCAGAATAGAACCACAGTATCTAAAGTGTGTATCTCACACGTACAGATGCAGACTAGGCCGCAATTAAAGATTTTTGCCCAAATTAGTTGTTTTATTAAAGTCACCGCCACTTCTGTGAGAAGGTCTGGCAGACGTTATTCTCTTCCTCTTGCATGATGTTCTTTGTTTTAGTTTCACTTTCTCATATCCTTTCCTTCTGCTAGGTGTCACTTATTTAGACATAATCGTCTTCCTTTATATTCCCTCCCATACTGCCTCACTTTGCGGTTTATACTACTTCCTGGATGAAGTGTTCACTGCTGGAGGCTGCGTCTGCTGTTTGCTCAGATAAGTCCTTTACTTTATTGTGTTTGCTTTCTGGCTTGATTCTAGGTGACCCTGACTCCCTCCGTATCAAGTGCAGGGAGCCGGTGGTCGTGTCCCTTCACTATTATAGGGTTTTCAGGTGTCACACAGGCTTAGGTACGTGGGCATACAATAGTCTACCATCGAGACCCTTGTATGTGCATAGCAGTCAGGGAGAGCTCTTAGGGTTTTATAGGGTTCACCTAATAGCTCCTTAGTTTGGGATCAAGTCAGTCGCTCGTTTATTTATGAGTTCCAGCTATCTGCAAATCTCATCCATGACATTATAAACCGCCATAACCATCTTAAGCATGGATCCGGTTTCAGCCTTGATTGACCGCATGCAAGGTCTTTCGCTGGAGGTAGCAAATCTCCGTAAAACTGTGTCTCAGTTTCAGGTGAGCGGTTCTGCTGGCGTTCATGGAGTTTGTTCCGAGCCTAAGATCTCGCTTCCGGAAACGGAATTTTAGTGAGAATTTTGTTCGCTTTAGAGAGGCTTGCAAACTCCATTTCCGCCTACTTCCCCATTCCTCTGGTGATGAGGAGCAGAGGGTGGGGATCATCATCTCGCTGCTCAGGGATAATGCTCAGTCTTGGGCCTTTTCGCTGCCGGTGGGGGCATGGCCCCTCCGATCGCTGGATACATTTTTTGTAGCCCTGGGGAAGATATATGATGACCCGGATCGTATTGCTCTGGCTGAATCTAAACTGCGTTTTTTATGCCAGGGTAAGCAGTCCGCAGAGATATATTGTTCTGAATTTCGGAGATGGGCAGCTGATACTGGTTGGAATGATGCTGCACTCCGAAGTCAATTTTGCCATGGTCTTTCGGAAAGATTGAAAGATGCACTCGCTTTTCATGAGAGACCAGCGTCCTTAGAGTCAGCCATGTCTCTAGCTGTTCGTATTGACAGGCATCTTAGAGAGAGAGAGGAGACTACTCTTTCCTGTCATATTCAGCCCAAGGACAGTGGGGCTGTCTCATTCAGTGTGCAGGGGTCTCAGTCTGTCTCAATCCCCTCTGAGGAGGAGGCCATGCAGCTGGCTTTGCTTGCCTCTGATAGTAGAGGATTCAGCTCTCAGAGGAGGGTTTGTTTCTGCTGTGGGGGTATAAATCATTTAGCTAATGTTTGCCCCTCTAGGAGAATCATTAAGTTTTCTGAGGGTAAAAAAAAAAAACCCTCTTAAAACTTTCCATTTGCTACTATTGGCAAGGTTGATGCGGAAATTGAAGGTTTGCCGTTTGCTTGTAGTTCCCGTTTTCTCCTACCTGCCAGGGTGGCGCTAGACAGCAAGAACATTGTTTGTGAGATTTTTGTAGATAGTGGAGCAGCTGTAAATCGATAATCAATTTGCAACAACGCATGGTTTCCAGGTATGCACTTTGGAAAAGGATATACCTGTTTTTGCTATCGATTCCGCTCCACTTTCCCAAAGATCGTTAAAGGGCATAGTTCACAATATTCGTTTGACTGTGGGTGACGCTCATGTTGAGGATATGTCATGTTTCGTCTTAAACGGATTACCTACTCCTCTAGTGTTGGGGCTACCCTGGCTCACTAAACATAACCCCACCATTGATTGGCAAGCAAGGCAAATAAATGGTTGGAGTGAGTTTTGCAGAGAGAATTACCTCACGGCATTTCTTTCAGAGGTTTCTACCAAGACTGTGCCATCTTTCCTCTCTGAATTTTCGGATGTGTTTTCCGAGAGTGGCGTCCATGAGTTGCCCCCTCACCGGGAGTACGACTGCCCTATTAATCTCATCCCAGGCGCCAAGCTGCCAAAATTACATCTATACAATCTCTCCCAACCTGAAAGGATCGCTATGCATACTTATATCTCTGAGAGCCTGAGAAAGGGACACATCCGACCCTCGAAGTCACCTGTTGCCGCTGGGTTTTTTTTGTTAAGAAAAAAGATGCTTCTTTAAGACCTTGTCTGGATTTCAGGGAGCTAAACCGTATCACGATTCGTGACCCATATCCGCTTCCTCTGATCCCGGACCTGTTTAACCAGATTGTTGGGGCTAGTTTTTTCTAAGTTGGATTTAAGAGGGGCATACAACCTAGTCAGGGTCAGGCAAGGGGACGAATGGAAGACGGCCTTCAATACCCCTGAGGGTCATTTCGAGAATTTGGTTATGCCCTTTGGTTTGATGAATGCTTCGGCCGTCTTCCAACATTTTGTGAACAGCATTTTTTATCATTTAATGGGGAAAATTGTACTGGTGTATCTAGATGACATTTGGATTTTTTCTCCTGATTTCAAGACTCATCGGGACCACCTATGTCTTGCTGATTTTGCGGGAGAATAAATTGTACGCTAAACTAGAAAAATGTGTGTTTGCAGTTCCAGAAATTCAATTTCTTGGTTTTCTTCTCTCCGCTTCTGGTTTTCGGATGGACCCGGAGAAGGTCCGCGCTGTGCTTGATTGGGAGCTTCCTGAGAATCAGAAGGCGCTGATGCGGTTTTTGGGTTTTGCCAATTATTACAGAAAGTTCATTTTGAATTATTCCTCTGTTGTTAAGCCACTCACTGATATGACTAAAAGGGGGTGGATTTTTCCTCGTGGTCATAGATGCGCTTAAAGCCATTTCTACTATTAAAGGGAGTTTTGCTTCCGCTCCCATTTTGGTACAACCTGATGTCTCGCTACCTTTTATTGTTGAGGTGATGCTTCCGAGGTGGGTGTGGGTGCGGTCTTGTCTCAGGGTCCCTCTCCTGCCAAATGGCGACCGTGTGCCTTTTTCTCAAGGAAACTATCATCTGCAGAGAGAAATTACGATGTAGGAGATAGGGAGTTGTTGGCCATAATATTAGCTTTTGAGGAATGGCGCCATTGATTGAAGGGAGCCCGACACCCTATTACCGTGTTTACCGACCATAAGAATCTGGCCTACTTGGAATCGGCCAAGCGTCTGAACCCGAGACAGGCCAGATGGTCTTTGTTCTTTTCTAGGTTTAATTTTGTGGTTACGTTCCGCCCTGGGGTTAAAAATGTGAAGGTGGATGCCCTGTCACGTTGTTTTCCGGGAGGGGGGAACTTTGAAGACCCGGGTCCCATTTTGGCTGAAGGGGTGGTCGTCTCTGCTCTTTTATCCTGATTTGGAGGCAGAGGTTCAGGCCGCCCAGGCAGAGGCTTCTGATCTTTGTCCTCCTGGGAGGTTGTTTGTGCCTCTCGCTTTACGACACAAGGTTTTTTAGGAGCACCACAATACTGTCCATGCTGGGCACCCGGGGAGTAGAGCCACAGTGGATCTCATTGCTCTGAGATTCTGGTGGCCGGCTCTTCGTAAGACAGTTGACGGTTTTGTGGCAGCCTGCGAGACCTGAGCTCGTGCCAAGGTCTCTCATTCACGGCCATCGGGTTCTCTCCTCCCGTTACCCATTGCTTCCTGTCCTTGAACGCATCTGTCCATGGACTTCATTACGGACCTGCCTCGTTCCTCGGGGAAGACTGTGATTCTGGTGGTAGTGGACCGTTTTAGAAAATTTCATTCCCTTTTCTGGGTTACCCAATGCTAAGATGCTGGCGCAAGCGTTTGTTGATCATATTGTTAAATTGCATGGCATCCCTTCAGACATCGTGTCTGATAGGGGCACGCAATTTGTTTCCAGATTCTGGAAGGCCTTCTGTTCTCGCTTGGGGGTTCGGTTGTCGTTCTCTTCTGCTTTTCACCCGCAGTCGAATGGTCAGACCGAACGTGTCAATCAGAATCTGGAGACATATCTGCGCTGTTTTGTTGCGGAGAATCAGGATGATTGGTATTCTTCTTTGTCCCTTGCTGAGTTTGCTTTAAATAACCGTCGCCAGGAGTCCTCTGATAAGTCACCATTTTTTGGTGCATATGGGGTTCATCAGCAGTTTGGGACATTGTCTGGAGAGGGGTCTTCTGGTTTACCTGATGAGGAGAGGTTTTCCTCGTCTTTGTCATTTATTTGTCAAAATATTCAGGGTAATCTGAAGAGGATGAGTGAGAGATATAAGCGTGTGGGGGATAAGAGATGTGTGCCTGGTCCGGACCTGAATGTGGGTGATCTGGTGTGGTCGTCCACAAAGAATATCAAACTGAAGGTTCCCTCCTGGAAGTTGGGTCTTAAGTTTATTGGGCCTTACAAGATCTTGTCCGTCATCAATCCCGTTGCCTTCCGTCTTGATCTTCCTCAGACTTGGAAGATCCATAATGTTTTTCACAAGTCCCTATTAAAACCTTATGTCCAACCCACTGTACCCTCCTCTTTGCCTCCTCCTCCGATTATTGTTGATGGTAATCTTGAATTTCAGGTTTCTAGGATTGTGGATTTTCGCATTATCCGCGGTTCTCTCCAGTACCTCGTTCATTGGGAGGGTTCTGGTCCTGAGGAGAGGATGTGGGTCCCAGTGGCGGACATTAAGGCCACTCATCTCATCAGGGCTTTCCATAGGTCTCATCCTTAGAAGGTGGGCTCTGAGTGTCTGGAGTCCACCCGTAGAGGGAGGGGTACTGTCACCGCCACTTCTGTGAGAAGGTCTGGCAGACGTTCTTCTCTACCTCTTGTATGATGTTCTTTGTTTTGGTTTCACTTTCTCATCTCCTTTCCTTCTGCCAGGTGTCACTTATTTAGACATAATAGTCTTCCTTTATATTCCCTCCCATACTGCCTCACTTTGCGGTTTATACTAGTTCCTGGATGAAGTGTTCACTGCTGGAGGCTGCGTCTGCTGTTTGCTCAGATAAGTCCTTTACTTTATTGTGTTTGCTTGCTGGCTTGATTCTAGGTGACCCTGACTCCCTCTGTATTAAGTGCAGGGAGCCGGTGGTCATGTCCCCTCACTATTATAGGGTTTTCAGTTGTCACACAGGCTTAGGTACGTGGCATGCAATCGTCTACCATCGAGACACTTGTATGTGCATAGCAGTCAGGGACAGCTCTTAGGGATTTATAGGGCTCACCTAATAGCTCCTTAGTTTGGGATCAAGCCAGTCTCTTGTTTATTTATAAGTTTCAGCTATCTGCAAATCTCATCCATGACATTTAATAGCAGAATAGAACCACAGTGTGTAAAGAGTGTATCTCACACGTACAGATGCAGACTAGGCCGCAATTAAATATTTTTGCCAAAATTGTTTGTTTTATTAATAGCAGAATAGAACCACAGTATCTAAAGGGTGTATCTCACAATGACATATGCAGCAAACCCTGCAAAATTAAGTTTTGTCCAAAATGGGTGTTTTTTTTTATAACAGAATATGACAGCAGTATATAACGCTTTAATTTCACACGTGCAGATGCAGCAAGGGCTGTAAAATTGTGTATTTTGCACAAAAAGGGTGTTTTTTAAAACCCAGAATATTATAGCTGTATTTCTAGCTTAAATTGGACACTGACTAATGCGGCAGAGGCCCAAAATGAAGGTTATTGCCAAAAATGGGTGTTTTTTCAAAGTATTTCAAACTTGTTTTTAACAATTATAGATGCAGCAAGGGCTGCAATATTAAGTACAGATGTCACATGGTTAGCACTCTTTTTTTCTGAGATTTCTGAGTTTGTTTTTTTAATCTAAGCAAACACCTTCATTTGCTTTTTAATGGCTTTTGTCTCAAGATAATGAAATGAGTTAAGAAATTTGAGTTAACAGCGGGAGTGCTAACCATGGTACATCTGTATTTTGCCAAAAAAGGGTGTATTTTTACTAACAGAATATGAAAGCTGTATATAACACTTGAATTTCACACTTGCAGATGCAGCAAGGGCTGTAAAATTGTGTATTTTGCCAAAAAATTGTGTTTTTAAAAACCCAGAAAACTATAGCTGTATTTCTAGCTTAAATTGCACACTGACTAATAATGCAAAGGCACCAGATGTTGAATATTGCCAAAAAAGGGTATTTTTAAAAAAACAGATTATTGAAGTATTTCAAGCTTGGATTTGAATGTCACAAAAGCACAGATGCAGTGCTGGTGCACTGAGCTTGCATAAAATGGCCGCCGCCGCCCACCTAACTAACAGATGGATAAAAGTTATTTTTCTCTGTCACTGGGCTCAGGGCAGGGTAAAAAGATTGTGCACTGCACCCACACAACTAAATCTATGTAGATCGCTTAATTCAATTGGAGTTCAGATTCTGTCCTATTCTCTCCCTCACAGCAGCATCCTCTCCCTACACTAAGCACAGCAGAGTGACGTGCAGCGCTACGTGACTCAAGCTTATATAGAGGCTGGGTCACATGCTGCACTGGCCAATCACAGCCATGCCATTAGTAGGCATGGCTGTGATGGCTTCTAAGGTCATACAGTTAAACGCTTGTTGATTGGCTGCTCTGCAAGCCTTTCAAAAAGCGCCAAGAAATTGCCGAACACTTAACCCAAACTTTTACTGAAATGTTCGGGTTCGGGTCCGGGGTCCAAAAATCCTAAAGTTCGGTACAGTTTCGTGTTCACTCAACCCTACTGCCTACATCTGTTGCCCCTGATTACATGTGTTGCCCCTCCTTCTGTCAATTTGGACACACCTACAACATAGGGCCACTCTTAGGCTTTTTTCCAGGGCCATTTCACATTCCCAATCCGATTCCAATCATAAATTAGGTGCAGCCTCCAGCTGTGCATAGGGGTACAATAGTGTGGTGACATAAAAAAAATGTTGGTCTATGATAAACTCCCCCACTGAGTTATTCAAAAATTTTATCTAGCACCAAATTCTATTTGTCCTTTAAATATTTTCTCTATCCCCTTTGCTGAGATGGACGCACATGCTCAGTTCTATATTTACCATATCTGCCATAGCCAGATACTGCAATGCAAGACCTTCTTGTCTACAATGGGATCGGGAAGGGATCCTGTCTGTTTCTGGCCAATTCCGTTATTAATAGTCCATATTATAAAGGGAAAAGATTATTGATTTTTAAAAATGAGCAGCATAAAAACTCCCAAACTATTTCAAAATTGACGTTTTTTCCATTAACTCTCCTAAAAATGTATAAAAATTAATTAATGAGGTATATGTGCCCTCAAGAAAACGGTACATATCTGGTATTGTAACTCTGGGTTACAATACAGGTTAATTGTTGTGTAAGTGCGTAACACCTATACTGTGACACATAGGATTATGCTATGGATGGCATTAGATAACCATTTCCAGTTCCTTTGAGTATTGTGTTTAAAGGCTATGGACACCTTTGGGGACATTTTTTTATTATTGCATTGTACACATTTTGAGCTAAAAGAAATTTTTTCAGTTGGTCGTTATTAACATTTTTTTAACCCCTTTCTATTTGCAGCCTTTATATTCTCTAGTAGCAAGCTCTGAATTTTCACTTTGTTCCATCAGGCAGCTCATCTGATGGTTCCTTATCTCTGATGTCTGACCCCCTAAACACATAGCTGAATTCTTACCTTACTGATAAGAATGTGTATTAAATACGTGTTTATGACCTTTTTAGTAATTTATAAATAAAGTTTAGGCACAAAGTGAATATGAAAGTATCATTCACACAGCTAGACAGTTAACCTTTTGTAACAGAACAGCTCAATATTTTTAATAAGTACCAATTGAAGAAATGATTTTTAGCCCAAAATGTAGCCCAAAGAGTAAAATGTAATCATTAAAAAATTGCCCCCAAAAGTGTACAGTACATAGCCTTTAAAGTTAGTGCTCATGCCCAGGCACACAGGTACTCATTATGGACCAGTAAGCTCTACAAATTCTGCTGTACAGGGTTTCTGTAACATGGATTGCATTGGAACATGCTACTGTTTTTTAGACATTCCAGAAAATGAAATCAGAAGCAAATTTCAGCATGGTATGGGTCTAGAGCAGTCTATAGGCACCTTGTTATAAATCTGTACAACAAAGATATGTAAAGACTTTTTTCATGAGTCCTATTTTTTTTCTGTGACCTTTAGCTACAGATCATACCACTATGAATAGGGTTGGAACACACTTTAGTCTGCCCAAGGTAAGGGTTTCACAATGCAACTCATCACCCGTAGTCCCTGAACTTCAGCATGACACTTCTCTGATGGACAGTGACTCATTTATTTGTCCTCTGTTGCCCTCTACTTCACAATCACTATCATTCTAATTTATTCTAATCACTCTTCATTTTAATCCATCTCTAATCCTTCCAAATAAGCACAGTTCTCTATGTAAGGCCAACCACCATCTAGGTATGTGTAGAACTATCTAGCATCTACTCAAGCTCTTCTGCTTTGCTTAGCCTTTGTTCTGACCCTGATGGTAATTTTCCTTAAGGCACAGCACTATTTTCAGGGTTAAGAAAATATTCTTTTACAGGCTAATAGTCTAAAAGGGTTGCTAGTATATAAACAGCATACTATACATTTAAGTATAATTTACAACATGTTATTAATCTAAATAGTAAAACATAGAACATAGTAAAATTGTAGAACACTTACCTCCATGCAGCAACTCCAACCACTACGAAACACATACCACCATAGGCTGAACAATAAAATCCATCGATGGTCCATGCTCCATAAACTTCACCTCTATTGTTTCTTAAATGCTTTCCTTCAAGGAGAACACAGTCGTGAAGATGTTTATCTTAGTTGTGCTCTAAAAGTTGCTCCGTCAAAGTCTAGGAAAATTCCAGACCAATGTCACTTTGTGAAGATTACTAAAGAGTTCAGTAAACTGCTATCTAAATAAAACACCTTCTAGATAAATGTGCAGTATGAAAAAGAAATGAATAAATAAATAAAAAAATAAGTAAAAAGAAACAAGTGTTGAAGTATGTCTGTAAAAATAAATAAATAACTTATTCTACTTTTGGTATGCTCCGTACTCCCCTCTGAAGCAATGCAATTTGTGCTTTCCTGACCAAGACATGTCTGCTTCCTCTTTTAAGGTCACATCAGTGTTAACTCAATATTTGCTTATTTTGTTTAATTATTTGGTTCTTTTTTTATTAACTTTATGTTTTTCAGGAACCACAAAAGAAGTTATGGCCAGATGGCTATAAAATCATCTCAGCAACTCAGTTATTTTGGGCTCATAAAAAGGATTTCTTAGACCCCAAAATGTAGCTAAATGTAGGAAATGTTGAAATGTTATGAAATAACGTTAGAAGCATTACTCAATTGCTTAATCTTGGCCACAAACATATTCCAACTTGTGTCTATGGCGCATGTGGTTGCAGTAACGCAATTCTTTAAGTGCTTTCTAAATGTTGTTAAGGACAACTCAGAAAAGATGTTTGCCCTCATAATCATGTTTAGAAAATAGAATAAATAAATCTGCAATCAGGAAATATAAACTGATTTTTTTTTAAAAAAGGATATGTCTGCTATCTGGTTTTAACTGGCAGAAACAAAAAAAATGGTGAAATTATCTTTAAGCAAAATTGTCCATTTGTTTCACTTTGTGGCAAAACTTTAAACTAAAAATCAATCAATCAATACATAATTTTATGTCAATTTGGGCTTTTTATCCAGCTTTTACCACAAATAGAAGGGCATTACTGAATTTATAAGGTGCACGGGAAAAGAATCAAGGCGCAAGGGCCTGACTTGGCGAGACTGAAGAAGGCTCTAGTTTACTACCAAATTCATTGTTCCTTAATATTATTAAAATAGACTTCAGCAATTGTGGACTTTCTTGCTGTCAGCATCCTGAAGACTCTTGATTCTTTTTCTGTGCACCTGGTACATCTACTTGACCACTACCTGGTGAAGGAGCAGTTGACATTTCCTGCCCTTCTTAGGTTATGTTCACATCAGTCAGACATGTTGCAGTAGTTTCTGTGACCATTTGATTATTCTTATTAGGGCTTACAGAACCCATTTCAAATGAAGGGAACATATTTTCAGTTACAGATCTTTGAGACAGGAAGGGGCTTAAAGGGAACCTAAAATGCCCTTTATGGTGCATTTGAAATGTATTAAAAGCAGATTTGCACAAAAATGTTCCCATTTCCTTGCATTGTACCTAATAAATTTATCACTTTTCATATTTGGCATTAGATAGCATATAAATACTGGAGTAGCTCTTCTAGACAAAAAATGTTAGCTGTATTGGTGACCTTTTCAACCAACACCTCACGTTCTTTGTTAAATTTGACACATCTTTAAACCTGACTATATATATATATATATATATATACACACACACACACAGTTCTAAGGGCTACACTGGAGCTAAGGCATTGGGCACATTTTGCGTTTTTTTTTTCTAAGTGTTACGTGGAAGGGAAGAGTGCAGCCCTGAATTCCACCCACACCTCTATCCCTGCCTACTTGCATGGTCCATCCTAACTGATGGTGTACAAATTGGCAGCGGTCCCTCGCCTGGGTACGTGCAGGGGCCTACTGAAGAGAGCAAAAACTTAAGGAGTCAAGGAAGCAAAGGTCAAGGCCAGGAGGTCATGTAGTACACGGGGAGAAGGCAAATCAAGGTCAATCCAAAGTCAGAAGCCAAGAGGTAACGTCAAATCCAAGGAGGTCGCAAGGTCAAGGTCAAAAACTAGCTGAGGTTAAAACACACAATAGGAAGTCCAAATACGCAGGTGAGGGTAGAAAGACCAATCACAGGCAACACAGGCTTTAAATAGCCCCTACAGGTGAGTCACGTGACGTAGCCAGCATCACATGTCTCGCATTGCACGCCACACAGCTGAGCGCCGATTCATTCCCATCGGCGCTCAGATCCCCTGCTGCTTGTTGCCTAGGGGATGGAGGACACCGGTCGCGCTGAGGAGGCACGCACGGCTGGATCCTCCCCGCCTCCTGGTTGCTGTGGAGACGAGGATGCTGGCTACGTCCCAGCTCCTTCACAACAACGGGATGCTGCCAGCTCTGCGAAGGGGAAGCACATCGTCGGCTCCCTGTTACAGTACCCCCTATTCCATGAGGGGCCACCTGACCCATAACCACTGGAGTAGGTTTCTCCAGGTGAGCTAGATGGAACTTTCTCACCAACCTCTTAGCATGCATCTTAGTAGCTGGCACCCAAGACCTTTCCTCAGGACCAAAACTCTTCCAATGAATTTTGGACCCTTCTCACATCAAGAAGATGGCGGCGGAGATTCATGTGTAGGGGAAACTGGTGACACATTATCCTTTTTAGTAAGGATTTATGGAAGACATTATGGATGCGAAAGGAGTCAGGTAATCGTAACCTAAAAGACGCGGTTACACCGCGGTGCAAATTTACTTGAAAGTACCTTCAGAGACAAATCCCTGGTAGATAGCCACACTTTATCTCCCAGCCCAAAACGTACTCCTAGCGAGCGCCTCTTATTAGCATTAGCTTTTTGAATCTGCTGAGCTTTTTTCAGGTTCGACTGAACCTGAGCCCAGACTGTGCACAGTTCTTTGACTACCACGTCCGCTTCAGGAGTTTGAGAGGAAGACTGTGAAACTGAACTAAATTGCGGGTGGAATCCAAGATTTCAAAAAAAAGGAGACATACCAGAAGACGAATTTACCTGATTGTTAATGCCGAATTCCGCCACGGACAAATATTCCACCCACCAATGTTGGTTATCGGAAACATAATACCTCAAATATTGCTCTAGAGACTAATTTAGGTGTTCAGTTTGATCATTGGTTTCAGGATGTAAGGCCAAAGAAAAAGACAAATAAATATTAAACTTCTGACAAAAAGCCCTCCAAAACCTTGAGATGAATTGTACGCCTCTATCAGAAATGACATTCTCCGGAATCCTGTGTAAACGGATCACATGATCTACGAACAGGGAGGCCGAAGTCTTAGCATTAGGTAGCTTAGTCAAAGGAGTAAAATGCACCATCTTACTAAATTTTTTAACCCATATCACCGACTTACCCTCAGACTCCGGCAAGTCAGTGATAAAGTCCATGGAGATATGGGACAAAGGTCTACTAGGGATGGGCAGTGGTCGTAACTCCCCCACCAGACAAGACCTAGAAGTTTTGGACCTGGCACATAAGATACATATGAGTGGACATCTCTAGACAAAGTAGGCCACCAGTAAAACCTGGAGAGAAGTTCCTTGGTAGCATTAATACCCAGATATCCATTAAACACAGAATTATGGCACTCACCCAAACAGTCAGAGACGTAAACGACCAGGGACAAATAATTTATCAGTAGAGGACTGTACCATAGCCAAGTGTTGTCCCGCAGTTATTTCAGTCGTCAGATTGGGGGAGACTGAAGTCACAATGACACCTGCTGGTAATATCGGTTCAGGTGGAGTATCAGGAGGTTGAAACGCACAAAAACTCCAGGATAAAGCGTCTGCTTTGATATTTTTACTTCCTGACCTGAAAGTAATACGAAAATTAAAATGTGTAAAGAACAATGCCCACCTAGCCTGACTGGGATTCAAACGTTTAGCCGACTCCAAAAACATCAAATTCTTATGATCAGTAAGTACAGAGATTTGATGGTGAGCCCCCTCCAAAAAATGCCGCCATTCCTCAAAGGCCCATTTAATTGCAAGCAACTTTCGATTCCCAATATCATAATTTCTCTCAGTAGGAGAGATCTGTGAAGGTTCTCATTTATCCAGGTCATGGTATATCTGTAAAGAATAAATCAAGGCAACTGGACTTACTGTAGATTTCTTGAAAACGTTTCACTCGTTCTTCCAACGAGCTTTCTCAATTCTGAGTGACTGTACAAGAATTCTCTGGAAATAAATATGTAACTGAATCAACATCTGGTAATTATACCCAGCATGGGGTCAAAGGTGTTGATTCCATTATGCTAATTGGAGTCAGTAGGTGATAATGACCTCCCAGAAAAAGGTGTCAAGACAGCATTGTATGTGGCAGACAATAGATGTCTAACCCCCCGTCTCTATTCAAGCTTGGCTTCTCCATTTTTACGTAGATGGCCTCCTTCACACCTCGTTTGTACCAATCGGCCTCCTTATCCAAAACACTGTCTTCAAAGGTGTAACCTGTTACTTTTAGATGTAAGTACACGACTGAATCTTGACCAGAGGTTTTTTATATCTTCTATGCTGAGCCATACGCTGATGTAGGGTTTGGGGAGTTCGGCCGAACTTTTAAAAAAAGTTCGGGTTCGGGACTCGAACTTGATCTGAACTTGGACCCGAACCCGAACCCCATTGAAGTAAATGGGGACCTGAACTTCACTTTATTATTTTCCGTTATAACATGGTTATAACGGAAAATAATAGTATTAGCTTATTCAGATCTGAGTTTTCGTGAAAACTCAGATCCGACAGTATATTCTAACAGAGGCGTTCCCATGGTGATGGGGACGCTTTAAGTTAGAATATACTAAGAACTGTGTACAAAACTGCCCACTGCTGCCTGGCAGCACCTGATCTCTTACAGGGGTCTGAGATCCGCACAATTAACCCCTCAGGCGCCGCACCTGAGGGGTTAATTGTGCGGATCTCAGACCCCTGTAAGAGATCGGGTGCTGCCAGGCAGCAGGGGCCAGACCCCCCTCCCTCCCCAATATTAAAATCATTGGTGGCTAGTGCGCCCCCACCCTCCCTCCCTCCCCAGTATTAAAATAATTGGTGGCCAGTCCGGCCCCCCCACCCCCCCTATTAAAATCATTGGTGGTTAGTGCGGCCCCCCCACCTATTAAAATCATTGGTGTCCAGTGCGGCGCATTGCTTATAGCACATACCTGTCACTTACCAGTAGGAGGAGCGCCCGGCCGGCCACAGACAGCGCATGTAAGTATAATGCTGCTAAAAGTACTAAGTAACCATGACAGCCAGGACTGCAGTAGCGTCCTGGCTGCCATGGTAACCGATCGGAGCCCCAGCGATTAAACTGGGACTCCGATCGGAACTGCTGCTCCGCTGCCACCAATGATGGGGGGATGTAGGTTGTTAACCTGTGGCCACTGCCACCAATAATTTTAATTAGGGGTGGGGGGGCCGCACTGGACACCAATGATTTTAATAGGGGGGGGCCGCACTAACCACCAATGATTTTAAAAGGGGTGGGTGGGGGGGCCGCACTGGCCACCAATTATTTTAATACTGGAGAGGGAGGGAGGGGGGGCCGCACTGGCCACCAATGATTTTAATACTGGGGAGGGAGGGGGGGTGCGGCACCTGAGGGGTTAATTGTGCGGATCACAGTTCCCTGTAAGAGATCGGGTGCTGCCAGGCAGCAGGGGGCCGTTATATCCACAGTTCTCAGTTTATTCTAACTTGAAGCGTCCCCATCACTATGGGAATGCCTCTGTGTTAGAATATACTGTCGGATCTGAGTTTTAACGATCTAACTCAAGTCCGATGGTATATTCTAACATAGAGGCGTTCCCATGGTGATGGGGACGCTTCAAGTTCAAATATACCAGGAGGTCACGCAGTACACGGGGAGAAGGCAAAGTAAGGTCAAAAACAATCCAAAGTCAGAAGCCAAGAGGTAACGTCAAATCCAAGGAGGTCGCAAGGTCGAGGTCAAAAACTAGCTGAGGTCAAAACACACAATAGGAAGTCCAAATACGCAGGTGAGGGTAGAAAGATCAATCACAGGCAACCTGTGGCCAGCAGGTTGCCTGTTTAAATAGCCCCTACAGGTGAGTCAAGTGACGTAGCCAGCGTCACATGACTCGCATTGCACGCCACACAGCTGAGCTCCGATTCATTCCCATCGCCGCTCAGATCCCCTGCTGCTCATCGCCTAGGGGATGGAGGACGCCGGCCGCACTGAGGAGGGAGTCCCCGCTCCCTCACAAGCACGGGATGCCGGCTGCGCTGCGAAGGGGAAGCGCGTCGCCGGCTCCCCGTTACACTAAGCTTGTTAATCGTTTTTATAGTTACAGTATTTTATTATTTGTTTTTCTTACAAAAGCATTATAACTTTTTAACATTCTAATGGGGTTAAAATACAAATGAAAAGTAAACTGAATAATATTTCACATTTTGGCATGAACGTCAACAACGGGTGCTAAGGCCAAAGCATCACCATGTACTGCTTTGGTAGCCCCATTACAAAAAGTTTGAGAATCCCTGGTATACAAATTATTCACTGAGTAAACAAATGTTTCTGCTATCCATGATCTTCCATGCTATTTTTAAGATGCTGCAGAGCAAGGCCCCTTAAGGACACAAAAACATAAATGGGTAGTCTTTAAGAGGCTACAAAAGTAGGACAAGCATGTCCTGTAGCCAGAGTGCTAAAATCATGTACCCCTCTATTTCCTGGCTGAAATGTAGAAAGGTCTCAAAGTTCTCAAATTCTCACTTACACTTATGGCTTGAGGTATAAAGAATCATATTTCTATCTATAAATTCATAGATACATAAAAAGTACTTAACACAACTGACATGGTAACAGTTTGGACATTTACATGTATTTGTCTTACCTTTTTTTAAATCTATTTTAACAAATGAGGAAATTGCATCATAAGCACTTCCCAGTATATAACTATTCTAAAAATTGCTCATTTTACAAAAAAGTTTTTTGTAAGAAAAAAGTAGGAAATCTGCAGGACTATCAGGGTAATGGCAGCCCTATATATATATATATATATATATATATATATATATATATATATATATAGTAAGCCTGCGGGAACCCAGGATTTCCAGTACTTCAGTAACAAATCACAAAAACAAAAACTTTCCCGTTTGGGACTAACTACTAACATAAAGAGTTTGTCTCACCTAGGCTACAGCTGTTAGGCTGACGTTCCCATGGCATGTGGTTCGCTTACTGGTCCTCAGAAGTCCTAGCACCATGTGCTCTCCTTGCAGGCCTCTCCTAAGTGAGCTACAGAACTCTTTATATAGTAACCTAACAAAGTTAACTGCCGTCAGGTGTTTCAGGGCACACCAATAAGCTGGCCTGGAAGGGAGGGGACGGTTGCTCCCACTACCAACCTTAACAATCGTTCTGCATAATCCAGGCCCCAGGTATTTTCAGAAAGACAGCACTTGCTGGATTACACTTAGGCCCCTTTCACACGGGCGAGTATTTCGCGCGGATGCGATGTGTGAGGTGAACGCATTGCACCCGAACTGAATACCGACCCATTTATTTCTATGGGGCTGTTACATTGTGTTGTTTAAGGGAACACTTAAACAACACAATGTAACTCCAAGTCAATCACACTTTTGTGAAATCAAACTGTCCACTTAGGAAGCAACACTGAGTGACAATCAATTTCACATGCTGTTGTGCAAATGGGATAGACAACAGGTGGAAATTATAGGCAATTAGCAAGACACCCCTAATAAAGGAGTGGTTCTGCAGGTGGTGACCACAGATCACTTCTCAGTTCCTATGCTTCCTGGCTGATGTTTTAATCACTTTTGAATGCTGGCGGTGCTTTCACTCTAGTGGTAGCATGAAACGGAGTCTACAACCCACACAAGTGGCTCAGGTAGTGTAGCTTATCCTGGGTTCCTCCTAATGCAAGACAATGCTAGACCTCATGTGGCTGGAGTGTGTCAGCAGTTCCTGCAAGACGAAGGCATTGATGCTATGGACTGGCCCGCCCGTTCCCCAGACCTGAATCCAATTGAGCACATCTGGGACATCATGTCTCGCTCTATCCACCAACGTCACGTTGCACCACAGTCTGTCCAGGAGTTGGCAGATGCTTTAGTCCAGGTCTGGGAAGTGATCCCTCAGGAGACCGTCCGCCACCTCATCAGGAGCATGCACAGGCGTTGTAGGGAGGTCCTACAGGCACGTGGAGGCCACACACACTACTGAGCCTCATTTTGACTTGTTTTAAGGACATTACATCAAAGTTGGATCAGCCTGTAGTGTGTTTTTCCACTTTAATTTTGAGGGTGACTCCAAATCCAGACATCCATGGGTTGAAAAATTTGATTTCCATTTTTTAATTTTTGTGTGATTTTGTTGTCAGAACATTCAACTATGTAAAAAACAAAGTATTTCAGAAGAATATTTAATTAATTCAGATCTAGGATGTGTTATTTTTGTGTTCCCTTTATTTTTTTGAGCAGTGTATATATATATATATATATATATATATATATATACAGTACAGACCAAAAGTTTGGACACACCTTCTCATTCAAAGAGTTTTCTTTATTTTCATGACTATGAAAATTGTAGATTCACACTGAAGGCATCAAAACTATGAATTAACCTCTTGAAGCTCATCAAGAGAATGCCAAGAGTGTGCAAAGCAGTAATCAAAGCAAAAGGTGGCTACTTTGAAGAACCTAGAATATGACATATTTTCAGTTGTTTCACACTTGTTTGTTATGTATATAATTCCACATGTGTTAATTCATAGTTTTGATGCCTTCATAGTCATGAAAATAAAGAAAACTCTTTGAATGAGAAGGTGTGTCCAAACTTTTGGTCTGTACTGTATATATATATTCCTAAGGGATAATGCTGATAGGTTGCCAGGAGTTGCTGCATACAGGTAAGTGTTATATACATTTGTTTTAAGTACACGTCCATAATATCTTAGTAAAAAAGTCAATCTATAAATTATGATTAGTTTAGTGCATGCTATGAGGACAAATTACTGTAGTGTGTGTTAAAAGAGGAAGCAAATGTCTGGCTTTAGGAGCGCTGTAATTTTGGTGCTACAAAAAGGGAAGTACTGAACATAAAAAAAAATAATACATTCATTTATTGGAACAGTGGTGTTTCATATTTTGAGCATATATTTAATATTTTTATATTTTCTTAATGATTTGTAGATAGATGATAGATAGATAGATAGATAGATAGATAGATAGATAGATAGATAGATAATAGCTGTAGATAGTAAACATTTT
Organism: Bufo bufo; assembly: GCF_905171765.1. Lineage (NCBI taxonomy): Eukaryota > Metazoa > Chordata > Amphibia > Anura > Bufonidae > Bufo > Bufo bufo. Next base: position 46,661,649 of record NC_053396.1, on the reverse strand, counting down.
CTAAACATGTACTGTGAGCTTCAGGAAGTAACATATTTCTGGTAGTATACCATACGCTTCTAAGCAAATATTTTTTGAACTGTCAGTGGGACACAGATGTTTCAGATAAACCTTTCATGAGCAGCGTTCTGGGGAAGCTTGGGTATGGACCAGCCATGGATTACACTATTCATACTGAGGCTTTCTCATACAGTGCTGGAAGTTGTTGCATAGAGCAGAGTCTTTGAAGAGCAAAAAACAATGGAGGTCATTGTCATATCATGGATCACCGAAAGCTCACTTCTGCCAAGTGGGGCAGTCGTATACATTTCTGCAACAAATCTGTTGTGTGTGAATATACCCTACCAAAAAACTTACAGGGCTGCCATTACCCTGATAGTCCTGCAGATTTCCTATATTTTTTTCGTAAAATATACTTTTTTGTAAAGTGAGCAATTCTTAGAATAGTTATATACTGGAAAAGTGCTTATGATGCAATTATCTCATTTGTTAAAATAGATTTAAAGAAAGGTAAAAAAATAATACATTTACAGTCAGGTCCATAAATATTGGGACATCGAAAAAATTGTAACATTTTTGGCTCTATACACCACCACAATAGATTTGAAATGAAACGAACAAGATGTGCTTTAACTGCAGACTGTCAGCTTTAATTTGAGGGTATTTACATCCAAATCAGGTGAACGGTCTAGGAATTACAACAATTTGGATATGTGCCTCCCACTTGTTAAGGAACCAAAAGTAATGGGACAATTGGATTCTCAGCTGATCCATGGCCAGGTGTGTGTTATTCCCTCATTACAATGAGCAGATACAAGGTCCAGAGTTCATTTCAAGTGTGCTATTTGCATTTGGAATCTGTTGCTGTAAACTCTCAAGATGAGATCCAAAGAGCTGTCACTATCAATGAAGCAAGCCATCATTAGGCTGAAAAAAATTAAACAAACCCATCAGAGAGATAGCAAAAACATTAGGCGCGGCCAAAACAACTGTTTGGAACATTCTTAAAAAGAAGGAACTCAGCTCAGCAACACCAAAAGACACGGAAGACCACAGAAAACAACTGTGGTGGATGACTGGATGAATTCTTTCCCTGGTGAAGAAAAGACCCTTCAAAACAGTTGGCCAGATCAAGAACACTCTCCAGGAGGTAGGTGTATGTGTGTCAAAGTCGACAATCAAGAGTAGACTTCACCAGAGTGAATGCAGAGGGTTTACCACAAGATTAAACCATTGGTGAGCCTCAAAAACAGGAAGGCCAGATTAGAGTTTGCCAAACGACATCTAAAAAAGCCTTCACAGTTCTGGAACAACATCCTATGGACAGATGAGACCAAGATCAACTTGTACCAGAGTGATAGGAAGAGAAGAGTATGGAGAAGGAAAGTAACTGCTCATGATCCTAAGCATACCACCTCATTAGTGAAGCATGGTGGTGGTAGTGTCATGGCGTGGGCATATATGGCTGCCAATGGAACTGGTTCTCTTGTATTTATTGATGATGTGACTGCTGACAAAAGCAGCAGGATGAATTCTGAAGTGTTTCGGGCAATATTATCTGCTCATATTCAGCCAAATGCTTCAGAACTCATTGGACGGCGCTTCACAGTGCAGATGGACAATGACCCAAAGCATACTGCAAAAGCAACCAAAAAGTTTTTTAACCACCTCCCGTCCGCCCATAGGATATAAACGTCCGGGGGGTGGATCTCTATTTTTGAATGGACGTTCCAGAACGTCCGTTCAGAAACTGCAGCTGCACGCTAATTGTGCAGCTGCTGATCGGGTTGCCCGCTGTCAGTGACAGCAGGGCAACCCAGAAAGAAGGCAGGGACAGTGCCCAGGTGTCCCTGCCTTCTAGATCGCTGCATACACAGCGCTCACCGAGCGCTGAGTATACAGAGCAGGAAGTAGCGCTTCCTGTTCCGGCCCGGCGGTCATGTGATCGCCGGGACCGGAGAGTGCAGGAGCTGTGTGAGGTCTTTCAGAGACCTCAATCAGCCCTGCACTGAGGCTGTACAGCACAGTATTATGCTGTACAGCCTCTCTGGGGGGTGTATTTCCCCTGTAACTGGAGAAATCAACAGTGAAAAAAAAATGAAAAAGTGAAGTAAATGTCCCCCAGAGGTCTTGTATAAACTTATGGGGAACGAAAAGTGTAAAATAAAAAATTAAAAAATAAAGTGTTAAAAAAATAAAATAAAAAAAAGGTTTCACATGTAAAAAAAAAAATTCCCCAAGTAAGGAATAAAAAAAAAAATGTTAAAAATAGAAAAAATAAAATAAAATAGACATATTTGGTATTGCTGCGTCCGTAAAAACCAGCTCTATAAAAATATCACATGACCTAACCCCTCGGGTGAACACCGTAAAAAAAAAAAAAAAAAAACTGTGTCAAAACAAGCAATTTTTGTCACCTTACATCACAAAAAGTGTAACACCAAGTGATCAAAAATGCGTATGTCCCACAAAATGGTACCAATAAAACCGTCACCTCATCCCACAAAAAATGAGCCCCTACATAAGAAAATCTCTCAAAAAATAAAAAAACTATAGCTCTTAGAACATGGAGACACTAAAACATCATTTTTTTTGTTTCAAAAATGCTATTATTGTGTTAAAGTGAAACAAATAAAAAAAGAGTATACATATTAGGTATTGCCGTGTCCGTAAAAACCAGCTCTATAAAAATATCACATGACCTAACCCCTCGGGTGAACACCGTAATTTTTTTTTTTTAAAAACTGTGTCAAAACAAGCAATTTTTGTCACCTTACATCACAAAAAGTGCAACACCAAGTGATCAAAAATGTGTATGTCCCACAAAATGGTACAAATAAAACCGTCACCTCATCCCGCAAAAAATGAGCCCCTACATAAGAAAATCTCTCAAAAAATAAAAAAACTATAGCTCTCAGAACATGGACACATTAAAACATAATTTTTTGGTTTTAAAAAATGCTATTATTGTGTAAAACTTTAATAAATAAGAAAAAGTATACATATTAGGTATCTCTACGTCTGTAACAATCTGCTCTATAAAAATATCACTTGACTGAACCCCTCATGTGAATCCTGTAAAAATAAATAAATAGAAACTGTGCTAAAACAACCAATTTTTTGGTCACCTTGCCCCATAAAGTGTCATAATAAATGATCAAAAAATCATATGTACCCAAAAATAGTAGCAATTAAACTGTCACCTTATCCCCTAGTTTCCAAAATGGGATCACTTCTTGGGAGTTTCTACTGTAAGGGTGCATCAGGGGGCTTCAAATGGGACATGGCATCTAAAAACCATGTGGAGTTCCTTTCCTTCTGCGCCCTGCTGTGTGCCCATACAGCAGTTTATGACCACATGTGGGGTGTTTCTGTAAACCACAGAATCTGGGTAATAAATATTGAGTTTTGTTTGGCTGTTAACCATCGATGTGTTAAAGAAAAAATTGGATTAAAATAGAAAATCTGCCAAAAAAGTGAAATTTTAAAATTTGATCTCCATTTTCCTTTAATTCTTGTGGAACGCCTAAAGGGTTAACAAAGTTAGTAAAATCGGTTTTAAGTAACTTGAGGGGTGTAGTTTCTACAATGGGGTCATTTATGGGGGTATCCACTATGTAGGCCCCACAAAGTGACTTCAGACCTGAACTGGTCCTTAGAAAGTGGGTTTTGGCAATTTTCTTAAAAATTTGAAGAATTGCTTCTAAACTTCTAAGCCTTCTAACGTCCTAAAAAAATAAAATGACATTTCCAAAATGATGCCAACATAAAGTAGACATATGGGGAATGTTAAGTAATAAATATTTTATGAGGTATCACTTTCTGTTTTAAAAGCAGAGAAATTGAAATTTAGAAAATTGCGAATCTTTCAAATTTTTTTGTAAATTTGGGATTTTTTCATAAATAAAGGTGAAATATATTGACTCAAATTTATGACTATCATGAAGTACAATGTGTCACGAGAAAACAATCTCTGAATGACTTGGATAAGTAAAGGCGTTCCAAAGTTATTACCACATAAAGTGAGATATGTCAGTTTTGCTAAATTAGGCCTGGTCAGGAAGGGGGCAAATGGCCCAGATGGCAAGTGGTTAAGGGAAAGAAGTGAAATGTTATGCAATGGCCAAGTCAATCACCTGACCTGAATCCGATTGAGCATGCATTTCACTTGCTGAAGACAAAACTAAAGGGAAAATGTCTCAAGAACAAGCAGAAACTGAAGACAGTTGCAGTAGAGGCCTGGCAGAGCATCACCAGGGATGAAACCCAGCATCTGGTGATGTCTATGCATTTCAGACTTCAGGCTGTAATTGACTGCAAAGGATTTGCAACCAAGTATTAAAAAGTGAAAGTTTGATTTATGATTATTATTTTGTTTCATTACTTTTGGTTCCTTAACAAGTTGGAGGCACATATGCAAACTGTTGTAATTCCTACACCGTTCACCTTATTTGGATGTAAATACCCTCAAATTAAAGCTGACAGTCATTTCAAATCCATTGTGGTATTGTATAGAGCCAAAAATGTTAGAATTGTGTTGATGTCCCAATATTTATGGACCTGACTGTTACCATGTGTTAAGTACTTATTATGTATCTATGAATTTATACATAGAATTATGTTTTTTTTTTATTCCTCAAGCCAGAAGGTTCACAGGTGTGGACTAGTCCATCTAAAGAAGTATAAGTTCTGAGCCTGAGAACTTCCTACATTTCAGCCAGGAAAAAGAGGAGTACCAGATTTTAGCACTCTGGCTACAGGACATGTTTGTCCTACTTTTGTAGCCTCTTAATGACGACCCATTTATGTTTTTATGTCCCTAAGGGGTCTTGCTCTGCAGCATCTTAAAAATAGCATCTTCATGGAAGATCATGGATAGCAGAAACATTTGTTTAGGCTACATGCACACGACCATTGTGTGTTTTGCGGTCCGCAAATCGCGGATCCGCAAAACACGGATGGAATCCGTGCACATTCCGCATTTTGTGGAACGCCACAGACAGCCTTTAATATAACTGCCTATTCTTGTCCGCAAAGCGCGGACAGGAATAGGACATGTTATTATTATTTTTTTGCGGGGCCACGGAATGGAGCAACGCATGCGGACAGCACACGGAAGTGTGAATGGGTCCACATCCGAGCCGCCAAAACTGCGGCTCGGATGCGGACCAAAACAACGGCCGTGTGCATGAGGCCTTACTCAGTAAATAATTTGTATACCAGGGATTCTCAAAATTTCTGTAATGGGGCCTCCAAAGCAGTGCATGATGATGCTTGGGCCTTAGCACCCATTGTTGACGTCCATGCCAAAATGTAAATTGTTCAGTTTACCTTTCATTTGTGTTTTAAACCCAGTAGAATGTTAAAAAAATATAATGCTTTTGTAAGAAAAACAAATAATAGAAGAAATAATAAAAGATTAACAAGCTTAGAAAAAAAAACACCCGAAAATGTGCCCAATGCCTTAGCTCCAGTGTAGCTAAGGTTTAAAGGTCAGGTTTAAAGATGTGTCAAATTTAACAACGAACGTGAGGTATTTGTAAAATTTGGTGCAAAGTTCACCAATACAGCTAACATTTTTTGTCTAGAAGAGCTACTCCAGTATTTATATGCTATCTAATGCCAAATATGAAAAGTGATACATTTATTAGGTACAATGCCAGGAAATGGGGCAATTTTTGAGCAAATCTGCTTTTAATACGTTCCAAATGCACCATAAAGGACCATTTAGGTTCCATTTAAGCCCTTTCCTGTCTCAAAGATCTGTAACTGAAAATATGTTCCCTTCATTTGAAGCGGGTTCTATAAGCCCTAATAAAATTAATCGAATGGTCGCAGAAACTACTGCAACATGTCTGACTGATGTGAACATAACCTAAGAAGGGCAGGAAATGTCAACTGCTCCTTCACCTGGTAGTGGTCAAGTAGATGTACAAAGTGCGCGGAAAGAAAAAGTCTCAAGATGCCAACTAGTGATAAGCAAGCATGCTCGGCCGAACTGCTGTTCGGCTGGAGCATCGCTATGCTCGGCAGATCCGAGTGCTCGGTCGAATAATTCGGGTGCTCGAATACAATTTAATACAATGGAAGTCAATAGGAGAACCCCAGGCACCCCCTGCTCGGAAGAGAAGAGGGTGTCTGGTTCATAAAGAAAGGTTAGAAATTGATGGAAACACCATCAAAATGGTTTGGAAACAGCATTAAGAGGATAGCTGGATGCATCTTACACTCCTATCATGTACGACATACAATATACAACCACACAAAGGCTATATGCCAAAAGCCAGGTATGTACAAGCCATCTATCTGTCCATGAGACAGATAGCAGCCAGCATACTTTACAATGGCAGCCTTGTGCACTATGAGATATTCCAAGCCAGCTTTCCCCCCCTTAGATGGGGATAATATACGATCATTAAACTACCGATCATACTTCTCCCAACTATCATCTGGGAACAATTATTTTTTCTTATTTTCCAACATACTTACAAAGAATACAAAAAATACAAATCAAGAGTAACAATCTACTACATTAATCCACTTCCTCACTTTCCATATCCCTTCGGCATCAACCTCCCCTTTCCTTTTTTTTTTTATCCCACAGATAACACACATATAACTTCCCTAATACCATTCGCACACTATCTCTAATTGTTAATTCTTTCAATTTAAACACATATATATTTCTTACATCCCACAATACTTCTTTTATACAAGCCAACAACAACCACAACACTTTCTCCTTCACCCCATCACTCATACCTAAACCAAACATAAATAATTTGAAGGACAACAAACTGATCCCAGTTAATTCTTTACATAATGGTCCCACTCTTCTAATTAACTCCCTCGCAAACTTACAATTTCAGAATAGATGTACAATACTCTCACTTCCACCACAACCCTCCCTAGGACATATATCACTTATTACTAACCCATGATTCCTCTGAAACTCTTTTACTGGTAACACCCCATGTAAACTCTGCCAAACCACTTCACTCTGTCTATTCATTAACCCATCCATCCTAACTTTCTTCCATGCCTTCTCTATATCAACACCCCTTAGCATATATATTCCACACTCCATCTCTTTACACTCTATCATCCTGTATACCAAACTTTTATTACGCAACATTCTCACATCTACTCCACATAATTCATACTTGACTAAAAACTTATACACCCACATATAACATACTGGCACCCCAAACGAAATTGGACATCTCAAATCCCTCACACACCACTTCAACCATATCAAGTACAGTCAGGTCCATAGATATTGGGACATTGACACAATTCTAACATTTTTGGCTCTATATACCACCACAATGAATTGGAAATTAAACGAACAAGATGTGCTTTAACTGCAGACTGTCAGCTTTAATTTGAGGGTATTTACATCCAAATCAGGTGAACGGTGTAGGAATTACAACAGTTTGCATATGTGCCTCCCACTTGTTAAGGAACGAAAGTAATGGGACAATTGGCTTCTCAGCTGTTCCATGGCCAGGTGTGTGTTATTCCCTCATTATCCCAATTACAATGAGGAGATAAAAGGTCCAGAGTTCATTTCAAGTGAGCTATTTGCATTTGGAATCTGTTGCTGTCAACTCTCAAGATGAGATGCAAAGAGCTGACACTATCAGTGAAGCAAGCCATCATTAGACTGAAAAAACAAAACAAACCCATCGGAGAGATAGCAAAAACATTAGGCGTGGTCAAAACAACTGTTTGGAGCATTCTTAAAAAGAAGGAACGCACCAATGAGCTCAGCAACACCAAAAGACCTGGAAGACCACGGAAAACAACTAATATACACCTCTCTTCTTCTATTAGCATGTAACTTACTAAAGATACATCTCTCCCTTTAACTAAGAAGCCAACACCATCATTTTTTTTTAAACTCTCCCAGACTACACAGACTTTCCATACATCCACTCTTCTTCTTTTACTACTTCACACAGACCACATTCCTGCAAACAAAAAATTGCAGCATCTTCTTGAGCTAGAAATTCAAGAATCGCTGCTCTTCTAATCTTACTTTAAAATACTCTTACATTCTGTAAGCAGAACTTTCTTTCTTTCTTAACGAAAAAAAAAAAAAAACATTTTAAATTTATCCATATTTTCCAGGTAGCTTATGCTCAAAGTCATACAGTTTCGCCACCTCCACCAGAATCCATGCTCTCCTCTTGCTGGCTTTCGTAGGGGTTGCTGATTTCTGGTCCACTCGTATAACCCCTTCTCTTTTTGACACTCTTACTCTTCCGTACAACTGAAGATCTCTCTTCTTCTTCTATGTTGGACTCCCCACCACCCTCACTTTGACTCTTTACAGACCGCCCCCTCCTCCAGACGCCTCTCCAGACATAAATTTCTTCAATATTTATTGGGTCAGACGCACTTGGAAGATCATCTATAACTTCCTCCAATCTTCTTACAGGAAGTGCTTTAGGAAGAATTGCACAATCAAGTCTTGTAGCAGGGCGCAACACAGTCCCTTCTCTTCTTTCCCTCCTCACACCCTCACTTGCAACAGCAGCATAGGTTAGCCTTCTCCTTTTCCGCTCCTCTTGAACTATCTGCTGCTGCCTCATGTTGTTGTCTCTTTGGGCTTCAGCACTTGGACAATTCCTATACATTTGATCTGTTTTCCCACATATATCACATGTTTTAGGAGTTGGGCACTCCCCAGCAGTATGTCCCTCCTGCTTGCAGTTCCTACAACATACAACTTTCTGACAACTCTCCTGAGTGTGTCCAAAAGAATAGCATTTTCTGCAATATGACGGCTTCCCAGGGTATATTAAGTAACCTCTATTCCCCGCCACCGAAAAATTAGCCGGCGGGTGACTAAAACCTCCCACACGCTGTGGGTCCTTTTTCAATTTTGCTTTGAAACGGTATTTACAATTAAAGATACTAAGATGATTCTTCTGAGGCACAGGTTTCCCCACATATTCACAATATTTCAACAAAAAGTCCATAATCAAATTAACTTCAGTAAAAGGATTATAAACATGTACTACAATTGCAATTTCATGAAGACCTAACAACGGAGATTATCTTCACTCCCATTAATTCAGGATCTTCTGAATTGTTTCTGAACCATTCATATGCCTCCAAACAAAGGTTCTCATTAAGAAAAGTTACATCGTACACACTTGTTTTAGGGAAGTTTTGGACACTATAAATTAGATGTCTCCCAGTTCCAGCCTTCTTTTCCACGAGCTTGATCACAATAAATTTCAAAGTATTCTTTCTTGTATCCTTCAGGTCCACTTCCAAACGAATGCTGTGCGGGATTCCAGCCATCTTTAGGAACTGTCAGTCAAAGCAACTGAAAATAAAATGTCTCCCTTAGGAAAGAAAACCAAATCAGCTCAAACCTCACTACCTCCGTCTGAGCATGCATCAGACCGAGATGGAGGAACCTGAGACTCATCTGACTGAGAGCCAGTAAGCCTCAAAGTTAATTTGCAAATATTCTTGTAAGAAGACTATGAAACCAATAGAGGATGCTATTGAGTTATGAACAGCGCCCTCTATTGGTTCCACAGTCTTATGACAAGACAAATATTCTTGTCAGAAGACTATGAAACCAATAGAGGGCGCTGTTCATAACTCAATAGCGCCATCTATTGGTTTCATAGTCTTCTGACAAGAATATTAGACTGAGTCTTATGACAAGCTTATTAGTGTAGCCTTTTGCATGGAAAATTAGCGATAGAATATTCGCAATCTACACTAGGATGATAAATAATAAATAGAGTTAGCGAGCACTCACACTATGGCATCAACTATATAGGTTTAATAGTATAATGTAGCAATAAATAGTAAAATATAGAATGTATTATAGTATGTCAGCCGAAATCCTAAAATAATAGCAGCATATTTATAGGAAGCCTCAGCATAAATAAATAGCAGCAATGTGATATCACAGTGGTAGCAGCATATAAAAAATAGTCTAAATAAAAGCCAATGGTGACAGGTATGCAGATGGTGATGATGCTGAGAAGGAAAATATAAAATGAGTGATATAAAAATAAATAGTGTAAAAAACTAGTAAAATCAAAAAATTTTGAAAAAATGTCCAACACAAATTCATATAATATGTGACTCTCTTGGTCCTTAATGTCCAAAATATTCTGATAGCGTGCAATAGGTAAACACTCCAAATGATATGACAAAAATATGTGTCGAACTTGGGGTTCTTGATTATTAGCTATACGCTGATAAATGCTTAATTTTGCTTCCTTCCGTATATTTCAGATACAACGGCTGATGGCAAATCGTCCCAATAATTACTAGGTGCATAAAAACTGTAACATCTCGTTTCACAGTATATTTATATCAGTTAATATAAATACTCAATATAGCGATTCATCCAGTGTATTCCAAATATGACTGGTGGTGAAAAATCGCAATAGATGATAAGTGCAGGGGATCTGTATCGTCTCCCTTTGCAAAGTGCTTGTATATATTAATATATCATAGACGCAGCAACTTCATGCTGGTATTCCAATTGTCTCAGGATGTTGAGCCTCCAAATAACGTCACTCTTACCTCCTGTTTGATATTTCAGAAGAAGCTGTTGGTGGGGTATCCCGGGAGGCGAGTCAGAGACGCTGCAACGCCTGACTCCTCGTGTCCTCCGTCGACCGCACCAAGTATCGCAATGCTTCAGGTGAGACTTCCGCTTTGTTAGCGTGATTGGTGATAAATAATGGAAGTTGAGACAGATGGATTCAATGTTCGGGTGGTATAATCTTTAAAATTGCATGGCCATGCATACAGTTGCAATAAAAGGTATGTGAACCCTTTGGAATGATATGGATTTCTGCACAAATTGGTCATAAAATGTGATCTGATTTTCATCTAAGTAACAACAATAAACAATCACAGTCTGCGTAAACTAATAACACACAAAGAATTACTTGTTACCATGTTTTTATTTAACACACCATGTAAACATTCACAGTGCAGGTGGAAAAAGTATGTGAACCCTTGGATTTAATAACTGGTTGAACCTCCTTTGGCAGCAATAACTTCAACCAAACGTTTCCTGTAGTTGCAGATCAGACGTGCACAACGGTCAGGAGTAATTCTTGACCATTCCTCTTTACAGAACTGTTTCAGTTCAGCAATATTCTTTGGATGTCTGGTGTGAATAGCTTTCTTGAGGTCATGCCACAGCATCTCAATCGGGTTGAGGTCAGGACTCTGACTGGGCCACTCCTGAAGGTGTATTTTCTTCTGTTTAAGCCATTCTGTTGTTGATTTACTTCTATGCTTTGGGTCATTGTCCTGTTGAGCTTCAGCTGGTGGACAGATGGCCTTAAGTTCTCCTGCAAAATGTCTTGATAAACTTGGGAATTCATTTTTCCTTCGATGATAGCAATCCGTCCAGGCCCTGACACAGCAAAGCAGCCCCAAACCATGATGCCCTACCACCATACTTCACAGTTGGGATGAGGTTTTGATGTTGGTGTGCTGTGCATCTTTTTCTCCACACATAGTGTTGTGTGTTTCTTCCAAACAACTCAACTTTGGTTTCATCTGTCCACAGAATATTTTGCCAGTACTGCTGTGGAACATCCAGGTGCTCTTGTGCAAACTATAAACGTGCAGCAATGGGTTTTTTTGGACATCAGTGGCTTCTTCTGTGGTATCCTCCCATGAAATCCATTCTTGTTTAGTGTTTTACGTATTGTAGATTCGCTAACAGGGATGTTAGCATATGCCAGAGACTTTTATAAGTCTTTAGCTGACACTCTAGGATTCTTCTTCACCTCATTGAGCAGTCTGCGCTGTGCTCTTGCAGTCATCTTTACAGGACGGCCACTTCTAGGGAGAGTAGCAGCAATGCTGAACTTTCAACATTTATAGACAGTTCTCTTACCGTGGACTGATGAACAGCAAGGCTTTTGGAGATACTTTTATAACCCTTTCCAGCTTTATGCAAGTCAACAATTCTTAATCATAGGCTGTCACTACCAGAGCTTTGGGACGTTCTCACAGCTCTGTTTCTCCACCCCTGTGATGATGTCACTACTAGAGCTGGGAGGAGTTCTCACTGCTCTGTTTACTTTTGGTTTCCTTCCTCCCAGCTGTTCCTCATGCGTTTGATTTCCCTCTCTTTATATCACCCCTCCTCCTATTGTAGGGCGTGGATTATAGTTCTCATTTCAGTTGTAGCTCTTGCTTTAGTATCTTCACTTGTAGCTATCAGTTCACTGGACCTGTGTTCTGCTGCAGCAAGCACTCCGGATATTGCCAGCTGTCCTTGGATCCGTCTTCTCTGCGGCTGCAACACCTTCAGCTAAGTGTACAGACATTGTTGTGTACCTGATTATTTTCTGACTGGATCTGAGGTGGCCACGGTTCCCTCCATATACTGCGTAGGGCACCGGTGGCCGTGCCCCTTCCACTATTGTAGGGGTTACAGTGGTCATCAGTCTTAGGCACGTGGGCATGCCTCGTTCCGCCATTTGGATCCGGGCATGTGCTTTAGCAGCATAGGGAGAGCTTTGAGGGTCGGACAGGGGTCACCCTTTATCCTCCCTAGTTTGGGTCCGGTCAGTAGCTCTTTTACTGTGTATACTAGTGTTGCTCACATACAGCCGTGACATTATAATCCACCAAAACCGTCCTTTTTTTACATGGATCCGCTTTCTGGCCTGGTTGACCGCATGCAGGGTCTTTCTTTGGAAGTAGCGGATCTCCGTCAATCTATGACTCAGCTTCAAGCATTGGGCTCTGCTCCGGCTCATGGAGTCTGTTGCGAGCCAAAGGTCTCACTTCCGGAAACGTTCTCCGGGGGCAGTGAGAATTTTGTTCGCTTCAGAGAGGCATGCAAACTCCAATTTTGCTTGTGTCCCCACTCCTCTGGTAATCAGGAGCAGAGGGTGAGGATTGTCATCTCCCTGCTCAGGGGTAATGCACAGACTTGGGCTTTTTCGCTGCCATCAGGGGATCCCTCCCTTCGATCCGTGGAAAGATTTTTTGTGGCCCTGGGGCAGATTTATGATGACCCGGATCGTGTTGCTCTGGCCGAATCTAACTTACGTGTTTTATGCCAGAACAAACTGTCTGCGGAGCTTTATTGTTCTGAATTTCGGAGATGGACAGCTGATTCGGGTTGGAATGATGCTGCACTCCGGAGTCAGTTCTGTCATGGTCTCTCAGAGAGATTGAAAGATGCGTTTGCTTTCCATGAGAGACCAACGTCCTTAGAGTCTGCCATGTCATTGGCGGTACGCCTTGACAGGCGTCTAAGAGAAAGAAACGAGACCTCTCTGTCCAGCCATTGTCAGTCTAGGGGCAGGGGTGCGGACTCATTCAGTGTGCAGGGGCCTCATCCTGTCTCGCTCCCCTCTGAGGAGGAGCCCATGCAGCTAGGTCGACTTGCCCCTGATAAAGAGGATTTAGTCCTCAGAGTATGGTGTGTTTTTGTTGTGGGGGCATAGGTCATTTGGCAAATGTTTGTCCGTCTAGGAGATTCTTGAACTGTACTAAGAGCGATAATAAGAGAAAAACCTCAAAAGGTAAATCATCAAATTCTGCTTCATCTGCTACTTTGGGCAAAGTTGATGTAGGAATTGATGCTTTTCCTCTGACCTGCAGTTCCCGTTTTCTCCTGTCTGCCAGGATGGCGCTAGAGAGCAAAGTCATTTCTTGTGAGATTTTTGTCGATAGTGGAGCGGCCGTCAATCTTATTGACACTCAATTTGTAGCCATGCATGGTTTTCAGGTTTGCACATTAGAAAAGGATATACCTGTTTTTGCTATTGACTCTGCTCCACTCTCACAGAGATCTCTGAAGGGCATTGTTCACAATATCCGGCTAGCTGTAGGTGGCACTCATGTGGAGGATATATCTTGTTTTGTCCTTAACGGATTGCCTTCTCCTCTAGTTTTGGGGTTACCCTGGCTCACTAGACATAACCCCACTATTGATTGGCAAGGAAGGCAAATAAATGAGTGGAGTGACTTTTGTAGAGAGAATTGTCTCACAGCGACTTTTGCAGAGGTGTCTACTAAAACTGTGCCATCATTTCTCTCTGATTTCTCGGACGTGTTTTCCGAGAGCGGTGTTCAGGAGCTACCTCCTCACCGGGAGTTTGACTGTCCCATTAACCTCATTCCCGGCGCCAAGCTGCCAAAAGCACGCCTATAAAATCTCTCACAACCGGAAAGAATCGCAATGCGAACTTATATCTCCGAGAGTCTCGAGAAGGGGCATATTCGTCCCTCAAAGTCACCTGTGGCCACGGGTTTTTTTTTTGTTAAAAAAAAGATGGCTCTCTGAGACCTTGCCTAGATTTTAGGGAGCTGAACCGTATCACGATTCGCGATCCCTATCCCCTTCCTCTGATCCCGGACCTCTTCAACCAAATTGTTGGGGCCAAGGTGTTTTTCAAATTGGATTTGAGATGCGCGTACAACCTGGTCAGAGTCAGAGAGGGGGATGAATGGAAAACGGCCTTTAATACCCCTAACGGGCATTTCGAGAATCTCGTTATGCCTTTCGGCCTGATGAATGCTCCGGCCGTCTTTCAGCATTTTGTTAATAGTATTTTCTACCATTTAATGGGGAAATTTGTATTGGTGTATCTTGATGATATTTTGATTTTTTCCGCTGATGTTCAGACCCATCAGGATCATCTTTTTCAGGTTCTGCAGATTCTGCGGGAAAATAAATTGTACGCCAAGCTGGAGAAATGTCTTTTTATGGTATCGGAGATTCAATTTCTGGGTTTTCTCCTCTCTGCTTCTGGTTTTCGCATGGATCCGGAGAAGGTCCGTGCTGTACTTGAGTGGGAGCTTCCTGAGAATCAGAAGGCATTGATGCGCTTTCTGGGTTTTGCGAACTATTACAGAAAGTTCATTTTGAATTATTCCTCTGTTGTCAAACCCCTCACTGACATGACAAAAAAGGGGGCGGATTTTTCCTCTTGGTCGGAGGAGGCGCTTGCAGCCTTTTCTAAGATTAAAGAGAGTTTTGCGTCTGCTCCCGTCTTGGTGCATCCCGATGTTTCCTTACCTTTTATTGTTGAGGTGGATGCTTCCGAGGTGGGTGTGGGTGCGGTTTTGTCCCAGGGCCCTTCTCCTGCCAAATGGCGACCCTGTGCCTTTTTCTCTAAAAAACTCTCCCCGGCAGAGAGAAACTATGATGTGGGAGATAGGGAGTTGTTGGCCATCAAGTTGGCTTTCGAGGAATGGCGCCATTGGTTGGAGGGTTTTGTGGCTGCTTGTGAGACGTGCGCTCGCGCTAAGGTCCCTCGTTCACGGCCTTCAGGTTCCCTTCTCCCGTTACCCATACCTTCCCGTCCTTGGACACACCTGTCCATGGACTTTATCACGGATCTTCCTCGTTCCTCGGGGAAGTCGGTGATCCTGGTGGTGGTGGACCGTTTTAGCAAGATGGCTCATTTCGTACCTTTCCCTGGTTTACCCAATGCTAAAACGTTGGCGCAAGCTTTTGTCGACCATATTGTTAAATTGCACGGCATTCCCTCTGATATTGTTTCCGATAGAGGCACGCAGTTTGTGTCCAGGTTCTGGAAGGCTTTCTGTTCTCGCCTGGGGGTTCGGCTGTCCTTCTCTTCTGCTTTTCACCCGCAGTCGAATGGTCAGACTGAGCGCCTCAATCAGAATCTGGAGACATATTTGCGCTGTTTTGTGGCAGAGAACCAGGAGGATTGGTGTTCATTTGTCCCTCTTGCTGAGTTTGCTCTGAACAACCGTCGTCAGGAATCTTCTGATAAGTCACCATTCTTTGGTGCATATGGGTTCCATCCGCAGTTTGGGACATTCTCGGGAGGGGCTCTTTCTGGTTTACCCGAGGAGGAGAGATTTTCCTCGTCTTTGTCTACCATTTGGCAAAAGATTCAGAGTAATCTTAAAAAGATGAGTGAGAGGTATAGGCGTGTGGCTGATAAGAGACGTGTGCCTGGTCCGGACCTGAATGTGGGTGATCTGGTGTGGTTGTCTACAAGAAACATTAAACTGAAGGTTCCCTCCTGGAAATTGGGTCCCAAGTTTATTGGGCCTTATAAAATCTTGTCAGTCATCAATCCTGTTGCCTTCCGTCTTGATCTTCCACGGGTTTGGAAGATACTGTACATAATGTATTTCACAGATCTCTCTTAAAACCATATGTCCAGCCCACGGTACCCTCCTCTTTGCCTCCTCCTCCGATTTTGGTTGATGGCAATCTGGAGTTTGAGGTTTCCAGAATTGTGGACTCTCGCATTGTCCGCGGTTCTCTTCAGTACCTCGTTCATTGGAAGGGTTATGGTCCTGAGGAGAGGATGTGGGTTCCGGTGTCGGACATTAAAGCCACTCGCCTCATCAGGGCATTTCATAGGGCTCATCCTGAGAAGGTGGGTCCTGGGTGTCCGGAGTCCACCCGTAGAGGGGGGGGTACTGTCACTACCAGAGCTTTGGGACGTTCTCACAGCTCTGTTTCTCCACCCCTGTGATGATGTCACTACTAGAGCTGGGAGGAGTTCTCACTGCTCTGTTTACTTTTGGTTTCCTTCCTCCCAGCTGTTCCTCATGCGTTTGATTTCCCTCTCTTTATATCACCCCTCCTCCTATTGTAGGGCGTGGATTATAGTTCTCATTTCAGTTGTAGCTCTTGCTTTAGTATCTTCACTTGTAGCTATCAGTTCACTGGACCTGTGTTCTGCTGCAGCAAGCACTCCGGATATTGCCAGCTGTCCTTGGATCCGTCTTCTCTGCGGCTGCAACACCTTCAGCTAAGTGTACAGACATTGTTGTGTACCTGATTAATTTCTGACTGGATCTGAGGTGGCCACGGTTCCCTCCATATACTGAGTAGGGCACCGGTGGCCGTGCCCCTTCCACTATTGTAGGGGTTACAGTGGTCATCAGTCTTAGGCACGTGGGCATGCCTCGTTCCGCCATTTGGATCCGGGCATGTGCTTTAGCAGCATAGGGAGAGCTTTGAGGGTCGGACAGGGGTCACCCTTTATCCTCCCTAGTTTGGGTCCGGTCAGTAGCTCTTTTACTGTGTATACTAGTGTTGCTCACATACAGCCGTGACATAGGTCTTCTGAGAGCTCTTTTGTGCGAGGCATCATTCACATCAGGCAATGCTTCTTGTGAAAAGCCAACCCAGAACTGGTGTGTGTTTTTTTATAGGGCAGGGCAGCTGTAACCAACACCTCGAATCTCATCTCACTGATTGGACTCCAGTTGGCTGACACCTCACTCCAATTAGCTCTTGGAGATGTCATTAGTCTAGGGGTTCGCATACTTTTTCCACCTGCACTGTGAATGTTTACATGGTGTGTTCAATAAAAACATGGTAACATTTAATTATTTGTGTGTTATTAGTTTAGGCAGACTGTGATTGTCTATTTTTGTGACTTAGATGAAGATCAGATCACATTTTATGATCAATTTGTGCAGAAATCCATTTCATTCCAAAGGGTTCACATACTTTTTCTTGCAACTGTATAAAGTTCTTTGTAGCCGAGGTATTATAAAAGTGTCCAATATACCAGACGCGTTTCGAGATGATTCCACATCCCTTCCTCAGTGGTCATCATACCTGTCACCATTGGCTTTTATTTAGACTATTTTTTATATGCTGCTACCACTGTGATATCACATTGCTGCTATTTATTTATGCTGAGGCTTCCTATATATATGCTGCTATTATTTTAGGATTTCGGCTGACATACTATAATACATTCTATATTTTACTATTTATTGCTACAGTATACTATTAAACCTATATAGTTGATGCCATAGTGTGAGTGCTCGCTTACTCTATTTATTATTTATCCATTTTGTTGATTGAGGTAGGGTGTCCTCAATTCAAGCTAGTAGCACCTCACCATTACCAACCAGAAGTGAACCACTCCTTTTACTTTCAGTTCATTTTTGCCACTTACACTAGGATAATATCTGACACTGGGAAAGCTGGGTAATAACTCAGTGATAAAATCTGACACTGGGAAAGCTGGGTAATTACTTGCAATCTACACTGAGGTATTACACAACTGTCACAAGCATGGGAGGGCTGGCAGCCTTAGTCCTGGGGGGCAAATCCAGTCAAGTGGCCCATTTTTAGCCCCGCCCATTATTAAAGCCCCTCCTACATTTAATAGGCCACTCCCAACACACACTGTACAGCTGACATTCTATAGTTGAGGCCTGTCTACACATCATACGGAGGGGAGGGTCTGTCCTGGCTGCACTGCCTGCTTATACAACAAGCTACAGCCAGGACGCTCCTCCGCTCTCCTCCCTCCCCTGATCCTGCTCAAGGCTTGTGGTTACCCCCCAGCATCTGTCACCTGCCCGTGGCCTGCTGCCCCCCTTGACCGTCCTCACCCAGCTCTGAATCCTCCTTCTGCAAATGGCAGGAGGAGGAGCCGGAGCATCTCCTCTCCTACATAGCGCCCCATACCTCTTACATCCAGTGATGTCACCTTTGCTGTAGACCAAGCATGTCAAACTCAAAGGCTAACATGGGCCAAAAAAAACTAAATTTAAGTTTATGTGGGCCGCATCAAAAAAAAAATATTTTTTTTTTACAATATAATGCAGACGGATCCGTTCTGAACGGATCCACCGTCTGCATTATATGAGCGGATCCGTCTCAGACGGATCCGCTCTGAACGCAAGTGTGAAAGTAGCCTTAGGGGCGAGAACCTGGGATCTTTCATCCCTTGTCCTATTAAGCTCTATCAGGGTGAATAGGACTTCACACTGTCCCTGCTGCTCTGTGCTTTGTGCACACAGCATCAGGGATGTTACCATGGCAACCAGGGCTTCTGTAGCGTCCTGGCTGCCATGGTAACTGATCGGAGCCCCAGGCTTACACAGCTGGGGCTCCGATCAGAAGCTGCCACTGCACCACCAATGAGGGGGAGGGGAGAGGTCCCTGTGGCCACTGCCACCAATGATTTTAATACTGGGGGGGTTGAGAGGGGCTGGCGCACTGTGCCACCAATGATTTTAATGGGATGGGGGGTTGAGGGGGGGGGGGCACACTGCACCACCAATGATAAATTACCCCTTTATACAGGAGGCTGGTACTGGCAGATCAGCAGTTAACCCCTCAGGTGCAGCACCTAAGGGGTTAACTGCCTCTGATCGCAGCTCCCTGTCAGCGGCAGGGTGCCGGCAATGCGATTCTGCTGCCGGCACCTGCCTCCTGTATTGTGTTAAAGACTGACTTTCACTATCAGGCCACACAGAGCGGCGCCCAGCGATGTCTCAGCACTCACCATTAGTCCTGGGCGCCGCTCCGTTCGCCTGCAGTGCTCCATTACTGTCTCCTCTCCTGCTCCACATGCTGCTGATTACTATCGGAGCGATGGGAGGAGACATCAGCTTCACTAGTGGGCGTTCCTTCTTCCTGGTTGTAGCGCTGTCCAATCGCAGCGCAGGGAGAAGGAACGCCCACTAGTGAAGCTGATGTCTCCTCCCATCGCTCCGATAGTAATCAGCAGCATGTGGAGCAGGAGAGGAGACAGTAATGGGGCACTGCGGGCGAACGGAGCGGCGCCCAGGACTAATGGTGAGTGCTGAGACATCGCTGGGCGCCGCTCTGTGTGGGAAATGGGAATAGTCCTATCATTGGTGGCTCAGTGCGCCCGCCCCTCCTCCGCCCCTCTCTCCTCATTGGTGGCGCAGTGCGCCCGCCCCTCCTCCCCCCTCTCTTCTTATTGGTGGCAGCGGCAGCAGCACAGGGGGGAGGGAGGACAGCTTCCTTCTCCCCGTGCTGCTGAGAGAACATGAGCGCGCCGATAGCAGCGCGCTCATGTTCAGAGATACTAGACTGCCGGGCCGCAAAGATATTCATTGCGGGCCGCATGCGGCCCGCGGGCCGCATGTTTGACACCCATGTTGTAGACGTTCTCTTTCCTCATCTTCTCCATTCAGACCAGACCGCCATGATGATTTTTCTGCCATCTCCCGTCTCTGCAGAGATTGAGAAACAGACATTAGTTTCCTGCCACCCCCAATACTATACTGCTCCTCTCCCCCTTCCCCATAGTGTCCCCCATAATATGCCAGTAAAAAAATGCCCCTTAGTACCCCCAGCAGATGCCCCTATAGTGCTCCTCTCCCCCACAATGTGCCAGTAAAAAAATTCCCCTTCTTAGTGCCACCATATGCCCCAATAGTGCTCCACTCCCCCATAGTGCCCCCAAATAATGCCCCATAGTGCCGCTCTCCCCTATAGTGCCTGCCATAATGTGCCAGTAAAAAATGCCCCCTTAGTGCTACCAAATGCCATAGTGCCCCCCATAATGTTCCAATACAAAAGGCCCCTTTAGAGCCCCCACTTCCCCATAGTGCCCCAAAATAATGCCCCTATAGTAACACCAGATGCCCCATAGTGCTGCTCTCCCCTATAGTGCCCCCCAGAATGTGCCAATAATAATAAAAAAAGCCCCTTTAGAGCCCCCAGATACCCCCATAGTGCTCCTCTCCCCCATGGTGCCCCCCCATAATGTGCCAGCAAGAAATGCCCCCATAGTGCCAGCTCCCCCCATAGTGCCAGCTCCCCCCATAGTGCCAGCTCCCCCCCTATAGTGCAAGCCCCCCCATAGTGCCAGCTCCCCCTATAGTGCAAGCCCCCCCATAGTGCCAGCTCCTCCCCCATAGTGCCAAGCCCCCCCATAGTGCCAGCTCCTCCCCCATAGTGCCAAGCCCCCCCATAGTGCCAGCCCCCCCATAGTGTCAGCCCCCCCCCATAGTGTCAGCTCCCCCATAGTGCCAGCTCCCCCATAGTGCCAGCCCCCCATAGTGCCAGCTCCCCCTATAGTGCCCCCCCATAGTGCTAGCTCCCCCAAAGTGCCAGATCCCCCCCATAGTGCCAGATCCCCCCCATAGTGCTAGCCCCCCCTATAGTGCAAGCCCCCCATAGTGCCAGATCCCCCCCATAGTGCCAGATCCCCCCATAGTGCCAGCTCCCCCTATAGTGCCCCTGCATAGTGCTAGCTCCCCCAAAGTGCCAGATCCCCCCCATAGTGCCAAATCCCCCCCATAGTGCCAGCCCCCCCTATAGTGCAAGCCCCCCTATAGTGCCAGATCCCCCCTGTAATGCCAGATCCGCCCCCCCCCCCATAGTGCCAGATCCCGCCCCATAGTGCCAGATCCCCCCCATAGTGCCAGATCCCCTATAGTGCAAGCCCCCCCATAGTTCCAGATCCCCCCCTATAGTTCCAGATCCCCCCCATAGTGCCAGATCCCCCCCATAGTGCCAGCTCCCCCTATAGTGCCCCCCATAGTGCTATCTCCCCCAAAGTGCCAGATCCCCCCCCATAGTGCCAAATCCCCCCCATAGTGCCAGCCCCCTCTATAGTGCAAGCCCCCCTATAGTGCCAGATCCTCCCTATAATGCCAGATCCCCCCTATAATGCCAGATCCCCCCCATAGTGCCAGCCCCCCCTATAGTGCAAGCCCCCCCATAGTGCCAGCCCCCCTGCAAAGAAAAAAAAACAAAACACTAATACTTACCTCCATCAGCAGCGATGCAAGCCTCTTCTGGCCTGTGTCCCTGCTGTGTGCTGCCGGGCTCAGGCGTCATGATGATAATGACGTCATCGCACTGCCTGAGCCGGCCTCTGATAGGCTGCAGGCATTAGTGCCTGCGGCCTATCAGAAGAACAGGGGAGGGACACGCCTCTCCCTCCCCTGCCCCACAGCACACAGCACGGCCGCAATGACTTGACATCCAGGGCCGTGCCGCCTGTGGTGATGATCGACGGTGCGGCCCTGAAGAATAAAAAAAATAATAAATTTTTTAAGACGGGCGGCCCAGCGGCCGTTTATTTAGGGCGGCCTGGGGGGCAATTGCCTCCCTGCCCCCCGGCCCAGCCCGCCCCTGGTCACAAGGGTGTCTAGAACCACGCCTGACTCCATTATACCCGGGGTCAGGAAGTCGCAGCGGTTGGCTGGGCGTTCAATGTAAGATAGGGCTGTTTCCTTGTGGTAGTTTTCTGGGTTTGCTTTGCAAACCCTTTTGGCTCACTCAGGGATCCGTAGCTCTTTCTCCTCAGCTCTTCCTTGTCCAGCACTCCCAACCTCCTTATATTCCCCTCTCACACTCCTCTGGTTGCCAGATATAGAGCTTCCTGCCTGGACATCTATTCTGACCCTCTGGAGCTGTGTTGCTGCGTTCTCTGGTTGTTGGTCCAGAACGCTACCCTCCGGATCCCTGTTACACCTTTATGGTCTGCTGTGGTCGCCCACCTGGGTGTATGTGTTTGTCTGTATTGTCTGTCCTCTCCCTGGTGTTTCCCTCTTAGTGTGAGTGGTGCGGACTAGCGATCCCACCGGCCCGTTCACTATCTAGGGCTTATTTTAGGGAAAGCCAGGGTTTAGGCACGTGATCGCCGCACGGGTAAGGAACCCGTCTAGGGACGTCAGGGCAGTCAGGTGCCAGCCGCAAGGTGAGTCAGGGGTCACCACCTTTCCCTCTCCCTTGGGCAGGGCTTTCCCTTTTCCCTCCCTGTGCGTGTCGCCGGTCATTACATTATATCTGGCCCTTATTTTGTGTAGGTAAAAAAAAAAATAATAATAATAATTTTTTACCTACTTAGAATCCAGTATGGATCAAATTGCTGCTCTGTCCAAACAGTTTCATGGCCTGTCTTTGGAGGTGGCAGGATTGAAGGCGTCGGTCCTCCAGCAACAGCAGCAATTACAAGTGACCGCAAGCCCAGCGGTTGCTACTGGTAACCAGGTTGTTGCGGAACCCAAGGTCCCTCTCCCTGACAGATTTTCTGGGGGAAGGGACAAGTTTTTGATATTCCGTGAGGCCTGTAAATTATATTTTAAACTGCGCCCTTACTCCTCTGGTAATGAAGAACAGCAGGTGGGGGTTGTTATTTCCCTGCTTCAGGGGAACCCGCAGTCCTGGGCGTTCTCTTTACCTACTGATTCCCAGGCTCTTCGGTCAGTGGATGAGTTTTTCAGAGCCTTGGGTCTCATATATGACGACCCTGACCGAGTCGCACTGGCTGAATCAAGATTACGGAGACTCCTACAAGGAGAGCGGCCGGTAGAGGAGTATTGCTCTGACTTCCGTAGGTGGGCTACGGATACCCAATGGAACGACCCGGCTCTCAGGAGTCAGTTCTGCTCTGGGTTATCCGAAAGGGTTAAGGATGCGCTTGCATTATATGAGACCCGCTTTTCCCTTGATGCGGTTATGTCCCTTTCTATCCGAGTAGATAGACGCCTTAGGGACAGGTTGAAAAAACCGGAACCATTGGTAACCCCTCCCAAGCAGCAGTTAGTCTGTACGGACTCAGACGAGCCTATGCAGCTAGGAGGAACTACTCGTCAGGTCCGTCCTCCTGAGGCTCGCCGTAGGCGTGGGGTTTGTTTTTTTTGTGGGGAGAGGGGTCATTTCATTAATGTCTGTCCTTCTTTCCTCAGAAACAAAAGACCGTCAGAAAACTACTAACCCCAGGCTGTGTGGAGGATGTCAGCCGGGGGGTATATGTTTCCTCCATACGTACATCGCAATTTGTGTTACCAGCGGTTATTGTTTTTAGTGATAAGACGGAGACTATTTCTTTCTTTCTAGACAGTGGAGCAGGGGTAAATTTGATAGATGCCTATTTTGCCCGCACTATGGGTTTGTCTCTCTGTACGCTACAGAGACCTATTCCCATATTCGCTATTGATTCTGCTCCTCTGTCTCAGAGAAACCTCACCCACATTGTTCATAATTTACACCTTCGGGTAGGGGACCACCATAACGAGATGCTTTCATGTTATGTTCTGGAGGGGCTTCCCACTCCGGTTGTGCTGGGTCTTCCCTGGTTGGTAGCGCACAATCCAGTGGTGGATTGGCAGGCCAGGGAGATATTGCAGTGGAGTGAGCAGTGCAGAGAAAATTGCTTAAATAGCAATTGCTTAGTCGCCTCCATAACTACCCTACCTACATTTATTTCGTATTTTGAGGACGTTTTTTCTGAAAAGGGTTGTCAGAAGTTACCACCTCATCGTCCTTATGATTGCCCGGTTAACCTTATTCCCGGCGCAAAATTACCCAAGACCAGGTTATATAATCTTTCAGGTCCAGAGAGACAAGCAATGAAAGATTATATCTCTGAGAGCTTGGCTAAGGGACACATCAGACCCTCTTCTTCACCCGTGGCTGCAGGGTTTTTCTTAGTTAAAAAGAAAGATGGGGGCCTGCGTCCTTGCCTAGATTTTCGCGAATTAAATCGGATAACCATCCGAGACCCATACCCTCTTCCTCTCATTCCTGACCTGTTTAACCAGATTGCGGGTGCTAGGTGGTTCTCCAAACTTGATCTTAGGGGGGCCTACAATCTGATTCGTATTAAGGAGGGGGATGAGTGGAAGACAGCTTTTAACACCCCTCAGGGGCATTATGAAAATCTTGTTATGCCTTTCGGTCTGACCAATGCTCCTGCTGTCTTTCAACATTTCGTTAATTACATTTTTAGTCATCTTATCGGCAGGTTTGTGGTAAAATACCTAGATGATATTTTAATTTATTCGTCTGATCTGAGAACACATGAGGTGCATGTCAGACAAGAACTGCAGGTCCTACGGACGAATAAATTATATGCTAAAATTGAAAAATGTGTCTTCGCCGTTCAGGAGATACAATTCCTAGGTTATTTTTTATCTGCTGCAGGTTTCCGTATGGATCCTAGGAAGGTCCAGGCAATTTTAGATTGGGATCTTCCTGAGAACCTCAAAGCACTGCAACGGTTCTTGGGCTTTGCGAATTTCTATAGGAAATTCATTAAAAATTATTCACTTATTGTAAAACCCCTACTGACATGACTAAGAAGGGGACTGATTTTTCTAAATGGTCTGACGCCGCTAAAGTTGCTTTTTCCTCTCTAAAAGAGAGGTTTACCTCAGCACCTGTACTAGTCCAACCTGATGTCTCTCAGCCTTTTATTGTTGAAGTCGATGCGTCAGAGGTGGGAGTGGGGGCGGTGCTGTCTCAGGGTCCGTCTCCTGGCAAATGGCGTCCTTGTGCTTTCTTTTCTAAAAAACTATCTGCAGCAGAAAAGAACTACGATATTGGCAATAGGGAACTATTAGCTATTAAACTAGCGTTTGAAGAATGGCGTCACTTTTTAGAGGGGGCAGTCCACCCCGTCACTGTGATTACGGACCACAAAAATCTTCTGTACCTCGAATCAGCTAAGCATCTCACCCCTAGACAAGCTAGGTGGTTGCTATTTTTTACCAGGTTTAACTTTGTGATTACCTATCGTCCTGGGGCAAAGAATACCAAGGCTGATGCACTATCTCGTTGTTTCCCTGGAAGGGGTAATGTGAGTGATCCGGTGCCCATTCTTCAAAGAGGAGTGGTTGTTTCTGCGGTACACTCTGTTCTGGAGGGGAAGGTGTTAGAGGCCCAGGGGGACGCCCCGGTCTCTTGCTCCTCAGAGAAATTGTTTGTACCGTTGAACCTACGTTTCGAATTATTAAAGGAACATTGTCTCGTCGTTGTTGGTGGCCAAGGTTGCGTCAGGATGTATTGGATTTTGTGTCTTCTTGTTCTACCTGTGCGCGCGCAAAAGTTTCACATACACGTCCTGCAGGGTCTCTATTACCACTCGTCATTCCCAATAGACCATGGACACATCTGTCAATGGATTTTATCACTAACTTACCTTTGTCTGCGGGTAAAACAGTTATTTTGGTAGTACTGGACAGGTTTAGCAAAATGGTACACTTCATTGCGTTACCCGCACTACCTAATGCTAAGACTCTTGCTCAGGTATTCGTCAGTGAAATCGTGAAGCTTCACGGGGTCCCCTCCTATGTTGTTTCGGATCGGGGTACCCAGTTTATTTCTAAATTTTGGAAAGCTTTTTGTTCCCATTTGGGGGTACACTTGTCCTTTTCCTCAGCTTTCCATCCTCAGTCGAATGGACAGACTGAGCGTACCAACCAAAACCTTGAGACATATCTAAGATGTTTTGTGTCTGAAAATCAAGAGTTGTGGTCATCATATTTACCGTTAGCTGAGTTTGCCATAAATAATCGTCGTCAGGAATCCACTGGCAAGTCACCATTTCTTGGTGCATATGGTTTTCATCCCCAATTCTGTACTTTCAAAGAGGGGGGGTCTTTTGGGGTTCCCGAAGAGGAACGGTTTTCGTCATCTCTTTCATCGGTATGGCAGAAGGTGCAAGCTAACTTGAAAAATATGGGAGGTAAATACAAATGCATGGCTGATAAGAGACGGTCGGAAGGTCCGGACCTAGGAGTGAATGACTATGTGTGGTTGTCTACTAGGAATATTAAATTGAAGGTTCCCTCTTGGAAACTGGGTCCTAGGTTTATTGGTCCTTACAAAATTGCAGCCATCGTCAACCCGTGGCTTTTCGCCTGGAGTTACTTCAGACTTTTAAAATCCATAATGTCTTTCATAAGTCGTTACTCAAGAAATATGTTCCACCTCTAGAACCGTCACCGCTGCCACCCCCTCCTGTTGTTGTGGATGGTAATCTAGAATTTCAGATATCCAAAATTGTTAATTCTCATTGGGTCCGCCGCTCTCTTCAATATCTGGTGCATTGGAGAGGTTACGGTCCCGAGGAAAGAATGTGGGTTCCTGCGTCTGAGGTAAACGCCGACAGGCTAGTTCGGGTTTTTCATGTCTCTCATCCTGAGAGACCTGGTCCTGAGTGTCCGGAGGCCTCTCGTAGAGAGGGGGGTACTGTCACGAGGGTGTCTAGAACCACGCCTGACTCCGTTATACCCGGAGTCAGGAAGTCGCAGCGGTTGGCTGCGCGTTCTATGTAAGATAGGGCTGTTTCCTTGTGGTAGCTTTCTGGGTTTGCTTTGCAAACCCTTTTGGCTCACTCAGGGATCCGTAGCTCTTTCTCCTCAGATGTTCCTTGTCCAGCACTCCCAACCTCCTTATATTCCCCTCTTACACTCCTCTGGTTGCCAGATATAGAGCTTCCTGCCTGGACATCTATTCTTTCTTTCAAATCTTTGTTTATTAAGGCAATTCAGACATGTACAAGGTATGCATTCTAATTTGTGTACATACAGCACTGCAATGCACCATCGCATAAGGTAATGTTCGTTCCCTTTACATCTTGAGCCTGATACATCTGAAAAGACTATAATGCATAAAGGCATTCAAACAAAAAAAAATACAATAAACCAAAAAGTAATAAAAAAAACACAGATCACAAATCACAAATCCTGGATCTACTATGTGCGGATAAAACGGAATCCCTGCAATTAGTATGTTGGGGTAGATGAGCAATGTCCCTAAGGCAAAGAAGGGGTAGGCTGGTTGTCAATCTATATGGGCCTAATTGTTAGAGCTGTCGGAGGACCAAAGCAGATGGGGCGTACTAGGTCTAGGTGAGAAGTTGAAGGTGGCAAGTGATTCTACTCGTTTGAGGCACACCAGTTAAACCATGGCTCCCATTGTTTAAGATATCTATCGTGAGTGAAAGTTTCCCAGCTGGATAGCTCCTCAAATCTACATATTTCTCTAACTCTCTCTAACCATTCCCCTCTAGACGGTGGTTCTATCGAGAGCCAGTGGCGTGGGACAAGGATTTTAGCTGCTGCTATTAGATGTGGAATCAGCGAAATTTTGGAGAGAGGGTAATCTTTGGTTGGTATGTTCAGGAGGGCTATTTTGGGGGTTAAAGGAGTGCTAATAGAGCAGATAGACTGTATGTCCTTTGATACCGTATCCCAAAACTCTGTGATTCCCGAGCATGTCCACCACACGTGGTAATTGGTGCCCAAATCTCTTCGGCATCTCCAGCAATATGGGGTTATGGTGGGGTCCATTTTGTGCAGTATAGCAGGGGCTCTATACCAATGGGTTACTAACTTATAGGAGTTCTCCTGTATACATACGCATTTAGAATAACTGTGTGAATGACGGAGAATTTCCCTTATGTCCAATTCCTTAAGAGGGGCACCCATATCCTTTTCCCATTGAGAAATAAAAGTGGGAGTAAACTCAGAGTTAGTCTCCAGAGTTTTGTTGTATATTAATGAGAGAACTTTCTTCATCGGTGAAACTGTAGTCAAAAGGACATCGTACCAGGAGGGGAGATAGCTAGAGCAGGTCAAATCCAAATATCTCCTACAAAAGAAACTAAAGTGTGCGTAATGTAATGTGGACCAGTAGAGTTGAGCGAACACCTGGATGTTCGGGTTCGAGAAGTTCGGCCGAACTTCACAGAAATGTTCGTCATCGTCCTGTGTTTCCCCCCAGCCACGCACCAGTGATGGGCCCGAGCTGCTTTGGGTGCCACCCTGCTGTGAACATGCTTCATCCTCATCCTCCTCCACCTCCTCCTCATCCTCGTCCCCCTTGTCTTCCAGTAGTGGGCCCTGTCTGGCCACATTTGTACCTGGCCTCTGGTGTTGCAAAAAACCTCCCTCTGAGTCACTTCGAAGAGACTGGCCTGAAAGTGCTAAAAATGACCCCTCTTCCTCCGCTTCCTCCTGGGCCACCTCCTCTTCCATCATCGCCCTAAGTGTTTTCTCAAGGAGACATAGAAGTGGTATTGTAACGCTGATAACGGCGTCATCGCCACTGGCCATGTTGGTGGAGTACTCGAAACAGCGCAACAGGGCACACAGGTCTCGCATGGAGGCCCAGTCATTAGTGGTGAAGTGTGTCTGATCCACAGTGCGACTGACCCGTGCGTGCTGCAGCTGAAACTCCACTATGGCCTGCTGCTGCTCGCACAGTCTGTCCAGCATATGCAAGGTGGAGTTCCACCTGGCAGGTACGTCGCATATGAGGCGGTGAGCGGGAAGGCCGAAGTTACGCTGTAGCGCAGACAGGCAAGCAGCGGCAGGGTGTGAACGCCGGAAGCGCGAACAGACGGCCCGCACTTTATGCAGCCGCTCTGACATGTCGGGTTAGTTGCGAATGAACTTCTGCACCACCAAATTCAGCACATGCGCCAGGCAAGAGATGTGCGTCAAACCGGCTAGTCCCAGAGCTGCAACGAGATTTCGCCCATTATCGCACACCACCAAGCCGGGCTTGAGGCTCACCGGCAGCAACCACTCGTCGGTCTGTTGTTCTATACCCTGCCACAACTCCTGTGCGGTGTGGGGCCTGCTGACGTTTACCCCGGGCTGTGCTGAAGTTGGTGGTGAAGGTGTGTGGCTGACTGGATGAGGAGGTGGAAGAAGAGGAGGAGGAAGCTGAGTAGGAGGAGGAGGAGACAGGAGGCAAAGAATGTTGCCCTGCGATCCTTGGCGGTGGAAGGACGTGCGCCAAACAGCTCTCCGCCTGGGGCCCAGCCACCACTACATTTACCCAGTGTGCAGTTAGGGAGATATAGCGTCCCTGGCCGTGCTTACTGGTCCACGTATCTGTGGTTAGGTGGACCTTGCCACAGATGGCGTTGCGCAGTGCACACTTGATTTTATCGGACACTTGTTTGTGCAGGAAAGGCACGGCTCTCTTGGAGAAGTAGTGGTGGCTGGGAACAACATACTGTGGGACAGCAAGTGACATGAGCTGTTTAAAGCTGTGTGTGTCCACCAGCCTAAATGACAGCATTTCATAGGCCAGTAGTTTAGAAATGCTGGCATTCAGGGCCAGGGATCGAGGGTGGCTAGGTGGGAATTTGCGCTTTCTCTCAAATGTTTGTGAGATGGAGAGCTGAACGCTGCCGTGTGACATGGTTGAGATGCTTGGTGACGCAGGTGGTGGTGTTGGTGGTACATCCCATGTTTGCTGGGCGGCAGGTGCCAACGTTCCTCCAGAGGCAGAGGAAGAGGCCGAGGCGGCGGCAGCAGCAGCAGAAGAGGCCGAGGCGGCGGCAGCAGCAGAAGAGGCCGAGGCGGCAGCAGCAGAAGAGGCAGCAGGGGGAGCCTGAGTGACTTCCTTGTTTTTAAGGTGTTTACTCCACTGCAGTTCATGCTTTGCATGCAGGTGTCTGGTCATGCAGGTTGTGCTAAGGTTCAGAACGTTAATGCCTCGCTTCAGGCTCTGATGGCACAGCGTGCAAACCACTCGGGTCTTGTCGTCAACACATTGTTTGAAGAAGTGCCATGCCAGGGAACTCCTTGAAGCTGCCTTTGGGGTGCTCGGTCCCAGATGGCGGCGGTCAGTAGCTGTTGGCTCGGTCTCACCACTGCCTCTTCCTCCGAACTCTGAAAGTCAGTGGCACGACCTTCATTCCATGTGGGGTCTAGAACCTCATCGTCCCCTGCATCGTCTTCCACCCAGTCTTGACCCCTGACCTCCTGTTCAGTCTGCACACTGCAGAAAGACGCAGCAGTTGGCACCTGTGTTTCGTCATCATCAGAGACGTGCTGAGGTGGTATTCCCATGTCCTCATCATCAGGAAACATAAGTGGTTGTGCGTTAGTGCATTCTATCTCTTCCACCCCTGGGGAAGGGCTAGGTGGATGCCCTTGGGAAACCCTGCCAGCAGAGTCTTCAAACAGCATAAGAGACTGCTGCATAACTTGAGGCTAAGACAGTTTCCCTGATATGCATGGGGTAATGTGACAGACTGATGGGCTTGGTTTTCATGCGCCATCTGTGCGCTTTCTGCAGAAGACTGGGTGGAAGATAATGTGAACGTGCTGGATGCACTGTCGGCCACCCAATTGACTAATGCCTGTACCTGCTCAGGCCTTACCATCCTTAGAACGGCATTGGGCCCCACCAAAATCCCTGTAAATTCTGGCGGCTACTGGGACCTGAGGTAGTTGGTACACTAGGACGTGTGGCTGTGGCAGAACGGCCACGTCCTCTCCCAGCACCAGAGGGTCCACTAACACCACCACGACCATGTCCACGTCCGCGTCCGCGTCCCTTATTAGATGTTTTCCTCATTGTTCCCGTTCACCACAATTTTGAGAATGGCAAATTTGGGAATAGTTTTTCAACCCAGAACAAAAAGTGTGCTTTTACGGTCACTACAAATAACTTGACCAGCTAAAACAGTACAGATTTGGTTGAATAGAGATGTGAGGCCTGTTTTTTTTTGCGCTGTGTGACAGGTATAGGTTTAATCACAGAATCAGACTTCTATCTTCATGGTAGCGTGTGTCTTAGGTTTTTCTGAATGACACTATCAGTACCTTCAATGTAAGATATCCTTTTTGGGATAGATTTCAAGTAGGCCTCAAATACCAGAAACTAGTTATTTTGAGAATGGCAAATTTGGGAATAGTTTTTCAACCCAGAAAAAAAAGTGTGCTTTTACGGTCACTACAA
Source organism: Bufo bufo (assembly GCF_905171765.1). NCBI lineage: Eukaryota > Metazoa > Chordata > Amphibia > Anura > Bufonidae > Bufo > Bufo bufo. The sequence continues at coordinate 46,630,409 of NC_053396.1, read as the reverse complement.
ATAACTTGATTAGCTAAAACAGTACAGATTTGGTTGAATAGAGATGTGAGGCCTGTTTTTTTTTTGCGCTGTGTGACAGGTATAGGTTTAATCACAGAATCAGACTTCTATCTGCACGCTAGCGTGTGTCTTAGGTTTTTCTGAATGACACTATCAGTACCTTCAATGTAAGATATCCTTTTTGGGATAGATTTCAAGTAGGCCTCAAATACCAGAAACTAGTTATTTTGATAATGGCAAATTTGGGAATAGTTTTTCAACCCAGAACAAAAAGTGTGCTTTTACGGTCAATACAAATAACTTGACCAGCTAAAACAGTACAGATTTGGTTGAATAGAGATGTGAGGCCTGTTTTTTTTTGCGCTGTGTGACAGGTATAGGTTTAATCACAGAATCAGACTTCTATCTGCACGCTAGCGTGTGTCTTAGGTTTTTCTGAATGACACTATCAGTACCTTCAATGTAAGATATCCTTTTTGAGATAGATTTCAAGTAGGCCTCAAATACCAGAAACTAGTTATTTTGAGAATGGCAAATTTGGGAATAGTTTTTCAATCCAGAAAATAAAAAGTGCTTTTACGGTCACTACAAATAACTTGACCAGCTAAAACAGTACAGATTTGGTTGAATAGAGATGTGAGGCCTGTTTTTTTTTGCGCTGTGTGACAGGTATAGAATTAATCACAGAATCGGACTTCTATCTGCACGCTAGCGTGTGTCTTAGGTTTTTCTGAATGACACTATCAGTACCTTCAATGTAAGATATCCTTTTTGGGATAGATTTCAAGTAGGCCTCAAATACCAGAAACTAGTTATTTTGAGAATGGCAAATTTGGGAATAGTTTTTCAACCCAGAAAAAAAAGTGTGCTTTTACGGTCACTACAAATAACTTGACCAGCTAAAACAGTACAGATTTGGTTGAATAGAGATGTGAGGCCTGTTTTTTTTTGCGCTGTGTGACAGGTATAGGTTTAATCACAGAATCAGACTTCTATCTGCACGCTAGCGTGTGTCTTAGGTTTTTCTGAATGACACTATCAGCACCTTCAATGTAAGATATCCTTTTTGGGATAGATTTCAAGTAGGCCTCATATACCAGAAACTAGTTATTTTTTGAGAATGGCAAATTTGGGAATCGTTTTTCAACCCAGAACAAAAAGTGTGCTTTTACGGTCACTACAAATAACTTGACCAGCTAAAACAGTACAGATTTGGTTGAATAGAAATGTCAGGTCTATTTTTTAGGCGCTGGGTGACAGGCTCAACTTGCCCCTGATGTAGTATATGGCCAAAAAATAACCACACTGTTGATGGTTAAATGCACTTGGGTGACACAGGCTCAGCCTGCACCAGATGTAGTATATGGCCAAAAAATAATCAGACTGTTGATGGTTAAATGCACTTCGGTGACACAGGCTCAGCCTGCAGCTGATGTAGTATATGGCCAAAAAATAACCAGACTGTTGATGGTTAAATGCACTTCGGTGACACAGGCTCAGCCTGCAGCTGATGTAGGATATAGCACAAAATAACCACACTATTGATGGTTAAATACACTTGGTGATAGCTTGTGCTGGCGCACCACAAGTCACAAAATGGCCACCGATCACCCCAGAAAAAAGTGATCTAAAAACGCTCTGGGCAGCCTCAAAAAAGTGAGCAAGTCAATATTAGCACTTCAATGATCCACAGCTGCAGATCGATCACAGAATGAAGTCTTTTGGAGGAGTTAATCTGCCTAATCTCGCCCTAACGTCGCAGCTGCAACCTCTCCCTATGCTTGAATCAGCAGAGTGACGTGCAGCGCTACGTGACCCAAGCTTATATAGAGGCTGGGTCACATGCTGCACTGGCCAATCACAGCCATGCCAATAGTAGGCAAGGCTGTGATGGCCTCTTGGGGCAAGTAGTATGACGCTTGTTGATTGGCTGCTTTGCAGCCTTTCAAAAAGCGCCAAGAAAACGCCGAACACCGAACCCGAACACAGACTTTTACGAAAATGTTCGGGTTCGGGTCCGTGTCACGGACACCCCAAAATTCGGTACGAACCCGAACTATGCAGTTCGGGTTCGCTCATCCCTATGGACCAGCTATCTAACTTGAGCGACACCAGAATATCATCTCCATGTGGTACCCGCTTGTTTTTCAGTATATCACCAGTGGTATGGTTTCCCAAACTAGGCCACATATTATACGTATCTGAGTAACCATTTAGCATATAATATGGGAGGAGCTTAATCAGCATTAAGGCGAGGGGTGTGACTGGAGACCTAATTGATTCGACAGTTTCTGCCACGCCGAAAGTACACCTTAATAGAAAGGTGAAGAATTCGAGGTGACCCAGCGACGACTGTGAGCAAGTGATGCAGTGGACGTCTTGACCTTCCACAAGTTGGCCATTTCAGAAGGGGTGAGAACTTGTCTCGCTATTTGACAGCCAAGTTTGTGATTATTAGGGTTTAATAATTCTGAATGTAGCCGAAGAAAGGAGGATAAATAATAGTGTTTAAAATCTGGTAAACCTATTCCGCCTCTATGTTTCTGGCGTATCAGTGTATTATGAGAGATTCGGGGTTTGATTTGTTTCCAGATAAAGGAAGAGAGAGTTTTGCGCAGAGTCGTGAAAAATTGTTCGGGAACATAAACCGGGAGAGTCTGTATAGTGTAGAGGATTTTAGGGAGAACATAGGTCTTAATCATGTGTACCCTCCCTAGCCAGGACATGAAGGGGATACGCAATTCATCTAATTGTTTTTTAACCTCTTTCAGGATAGGGGTATAATTAAGATCATAGAGCTGCGTGGGTTTAGAGGAGATATTTATACCCAAATAACTGATGTGTGTAGTAGCCCATTTAAAGGGGAAATTAGCGGCTAAGCTTGAGACGTTACTTTGAGGGAGATTAATGGAGAGGGCGTTACACTTGGCAAAGTTTATTTTAAAATTGGACAAGTCCCCGAATGTCTCCAGCAAACCAAGTAATGCCGGGAAAGCTACAGTAGGTTTAGACAATAGTAGGAGCATGTCATCAGCAAATGCCGCCACTTTGTGTGGCACTGGCCCAACTTGTAAACCCTCTATTGCCTCTTCCTGCCTTATTGCCTGGATCAACGTCTCCAGGCAAAGAATGAATAGTGAGGGGGAAAGTGGGCAGCCTTGCCGAGTCCCATTTGTTATAGGGAATGAGGGGGATAAGATCCCATTGACGCGCACTCTTGCATGGGGGGAGGAGTACAGAGACAGCACAGCAGAAACAAAGATCTGGGGAAAACCGAACCTTTTGAGGGTGGCTTGCAAAAAAACCCCAATCCACTCTGTCAAATGCTTTCTCAGCATCTGTGCTGAGTAAAGCGAGATGGGTCCCATTTTTCAGAGCATAATCAATTGCCTGCAAGACTCGAAATGTGCTGTCCCTGCACTCTCTACCCCCCACGAAGCCTGTCTGCTCAGGAGACACCAATCCAGGCAACAGCGTGGCCATCCTATGGGCTAAGACCTTTGCCCATAACTTCAAGTCCGCATTCAGTAGGGAGATCGGTCTGTAGCTTGCTGGAGACTCGGGGTCCTTATCAGGTTTCGGTATAACCACTATGTAAGCTTCTAAATTTTGTTTCGCAGGTAGGGCTCCTGAAAGAAGTGAGTTAAAATATTTAACTAATTGGGGGCCAATGGTGGGGAAGAATTTCTTGTAGTAATTGATGGGTAGTCCGTCAGGGCCCGGGCTTTTGCCCTTGGGAACGGTGGATAGGATTTTGCTCACTTCCTCCAAAGTGACTGGGGCTTCTAGAGAAACTTTGGCTTCCTCAGGAATTACCGGTAAACTGATAACATCCAGAAAGGTTTTCATAGAATGGGATCTAAGAGTAGGTTCCTCCTCTCTTTCTCCTGGTCTAATGTTGTAGAGGGATTTGTAGAATCTGGCAAAGATTCCTGCTATACCAGAGGAAGAGGTATGTTTTTTGCCCTTTTCATCTACCATTTGACTGATGAAGGAGCGCTGAATCTGTTTTTTCACTAAAATAGACATGAGCTTATTGCCTTTATCGCCGTGGGCATATTGTCTGTGTCGGAGTCTTAAGTAGGCCCGAGCCGCTTTCATGTTCATAACAGATTTTAATTCATTCCTCAGATCAGTCAAATTTTTAAAAATATCAGGAGTAGAGTTGAGCGAACACCTGGATGTTCGGGTTCTAGAAGTTCGGCCGAACTTACCGGAAATGTTCGGGTTCGGGATCCGAACCCGACCCGAACTTCGTCCCGAACCCGAACCCCATTGAAGTCAATGGGGACCCGAACTTTTGGGCACTAAAAAGGCTGTAAAACAGCCCAGGAAAGAGCTAGAGGGCTGCAAAAGGCAGCAACATGTAGGTAAATCCCCTGCAAACAAATGTGGATAGGGAAATGAATTAAAATAAAAATTAAAAAAATTAAAATTAACCAATATCAATTGGACAGAGGTCCCATAGCAGAGAATCTGGCTTCACGTCAGCAGAGAATCAGTCTCTTCATGCCATAGCAAAGAATCTGGCTTCATGTCAGCAGAGAATCAGTCTCTTTATGCCATAGCAGAGAATCTGGCTTCATGTCAGCGCAGAATCAGTCTTCATGTCATAGCAGAGAATCAGGCTTCACGTCACCCACCACTGGAACAGGCCACTGTCACATATTTAGGCCCCGGCACCCAGACAGAGGAGAGAGGTCCCGTAACAGAGAATCTGGCCTTATGTCAGCACAGAATCTGTCTTCATGTCATAGCAGAGAATCAGGCTTCACGTCACCCACCACTGGAACAGGCCACTGACACATATTTAGGCCCCGGCACCCAGACAGAGGAGAGAGGTCCCGTAACAGAGAATCTGGCCTTATGTCAGCACAGAATCTGTCTTCATGTCATAGCAGAGAATCAGGCTTCACGTCACCCACCACTGGAACGGGCCACTGTCACACATTTAGGCCCAGGCACCCAGGCAGAGGAGAGAGGTCCCGTAACAGAGAATTTGGCCTTATGTCAGCGCAGAATCAGTCTTCATGTCATAGCAGAGAATCAGGCTTCACGTCACCCACCACTGGAACAGGCCACTGTCACATATTTAGGCCCAGGCACCCAGGCAGAGGAGAGAGGTCCCGTAACAGAGAATCTGGCCTTATGTCAGCGCAGAATCAGTCTTCATGTCATAGCAGAGAATCAGGCTTCACGTCACCCACCACTGGAACAGGCCACTGTCACACATTTAGGCCCCGGCACCCAGATAGAGGAGAGAGGTCCCGTAACAGAGAATCTGGCCTTATGTCAGCACAGAATCTGTCTTCATGTCATAGCAGAGAATCAGGCTTCACGTCACCCACCACTGGAACAGGCCACTGTCACATATTTAGGCCCCGGCACCCAGACAGAGGAGAGAGGTCCCGTAACAGAGAATCTGGCCTTATGTCAGCACAGAATCAGTCTTCATGTCATAGCAGATAATCAGGCTTAACGTCACCCACCACTGGAACAGGCCACTGTCACATATTTAGGCCCAGGCACCCAGGCAGAGGAGAGAGGTCCCGTAACAGAGAATCTGGCCTTATGTCAGCACAGAATCAGTCTTTATGTCATAGCAGAGAATCAGGCTTCACGTCACCCACCACTGGAACAGGCCACTGTCACATATTTAGGCCCCGGCACCCAGACAGAGGAGAGAGGTCCCGTAACAGAGAATCTGGCCTTATGTCAGCACAGAATCTGTCTTCATGTCATAGCAGAGAATCAGGCTTCACGTCACCCACCACTGGAACAGGCCACTGTCACATATTTAGGCCCAGGCACCCAGGCAGAGGAGAGAGGTCCCGTAAGAAAGAATCTGGCCTTATGTCAGCGCAGAATCAGTCTTCATGTCATAGCAGAGAATCAGGCTTCACGTCACCCACCACTGGAACAGGCCACTGTCACACATTTAGGCCCAGGCACCCAGACAGAGGAGAGGTTCATTCAACTTTGGGTTGCCCCGCAATATAATGGTAAAATGAAAATAAAAATAGGATTGAATGAGGAAGTGCCCTGGAGTAGAATAATATATTATTAAGGGGAGGTAGTTAATATCTAATCTGCACAAGGGATAGACAGGTCCTGTGGGATCCATGCCTGGTTAATTTTTATGAATGTCAGCTTGTCCACATTGGCTGTAGACAGGCGGCTGCTTTTGTCTGTAATGACGCCCCCTGCCGTACTGAATACACGTTCAGACAAAACGCTGGCCGCCGGGCAGGCCAGCACCTCCAAGGCATAAAAGGCTAGCTCTGGCCACGTGGACAATTTGGAGACCCAGAAGTTGAATGGGGCCGAACCATCAGTCAGTACGTGGAGGGGTGTGCACAGGTACTGTTCCACCATGTTAGTGAAATGTTGCCTCCTGCTAACACGTTCCGTATCAGGTGGTGGTGCAGTTAGCTGTGGCGTGGTGACAAAACTTTTCCACATCTCTGCCATGCTAACCCTGCCCTCAGAGGAGCTGGCCGTGACACAGCTGCGTTGGCGACCTCTTGCTCCTCCTCTGCCTTCGCCTTGGGCTTCCACTGGTTCCGCTGTGACATTTGGGAATGCTCTCAGTAGCGCGTCTACCAACGTGCGCTTGTACTCGCGCATCTTCCTATCACGCTCCAGTGTAGGAAGTAAGGTGGGCACATTGTCTTTGTACCGGGGATCCAGCAGGGTGGCAACCCAGTAGTCCGCACACGTTAAAATGTGGGCAACTCTGCTGTCGTTGCGCAGGCACTGCAGCATGTAGTCGCTCATGTGTGCCAGGCTGCCCAGAGGTAAGGACAAGCTGTCCGCTGTGGGAGGCGTATCGTCATCGTCCTGTGTTTCCCCCCAGCCACGCACCAGTGATGGGCCCGAGCTGCTTTGGGTGCCACCCCGCTGTGAACATGCTTCATCCTCATCCTCCTCCACCTCCTCCTCATCCTCGTCCTCCTCGTCCTCCAGTAGTGGGCCCTGTCTGGCCACATTTGTACCTGGCCTCTGGTGTTGCAAAAAACCTCCCTCTGAGTCACTTCGAAGAGACTGGCCTGAAAGTGCTAAAAATGACCCCTCTTCCTCCTCTTCCTCCTGGGCCACCTCCTCTTCCATCATTGCCCTAAGTGTTTTCTCAAGGAGACATAGAAGTGGTATTGTAACGCTGATAATGGTGTCATCGCCACTGGCCATGTTGGTGGAGTACTCGAAACAGCGCAACAGGGCACACAGGTCTCGCATGGAGGCCCAGTCATTGGTGGTGAAGTGGGTCTGATCTGCAGTGCGACTGACCCGTGCGTGCTGCAGCTGAAACTCCACTATGGCCTGCTGCTGCTCGCACAGTCTGTCCAGCATGTGCAAGGTGGAGTTCCACCTGGTGGGCAGGAAGGCCGAAGTTACGCTGTAGCGTAGACAGGCGAGCAGCGGCAGGGTGTGAACGCCGGAAGCACGAACAGACGCCCCGCACTTTATGCAGCAGCTCTGACATGTCGGGGTAGTTGCGAATGAACTTCTGCACCACCAAATTCAGCACATGCGCCAGGCAAAGGATGTGCGTCAAACCGGCTAGTCCCAGAGCTGCAACGAGATTTCGCCCATTATCGCACACCACCAGGCCGGGCTTGAGGCTCACCGGCAGCAACCACTCGTCGGTCTGTTGTTCTATACCCCCCCACAACTCCTGTGCGGTGTGGGGCCTGTCCCCCAAACATATGAGTTTCAGAACGGCCTGCTGACGTTTACCCCGGGCTGTGCTGAAGTTGGTGGTGAAGGTGTGTGGCTGACTGGATGAGCAGGTGGAAGAAGAGGAGGAGGAAGCTGAGTAGGAGGAGGAGGAGACAGGAGGCAAAGAATGTTGCCCTGCGATCCTTGGCGGCGGAAGGACGTGCGCCAAACAGCTCTCCGCCTGGGGCCCAGCCGCCACTACATTTACCCAGTGTGCAGTTAGGGAGATGTAGCGTCCCTGGCCGTGCTTACTGGTCCACGTATCTGTGGTTAGGTGGACCTTGCCACAGATGGCGTTGCGCAGTGCACACTTGATTTTATCGGACACTTGTTTGTGCAGGGAAGGCACGGCTCTCTTGGAGAAGTAGTGCCGGCTGGGAACAACATACTGTGGGACAGCAAGCGACATGAGCTGTTTGAAGCTGTGTGTGTCCACCAGCCTAAATGACAGCATTTCATAGGCCAGTAGTTTAGAAATGCTGGCATTCAGGGCCAGGGATCGAGGGTGGCTAGGTGGGAATTTACGCTTTCTCTCAAATGTTTGTGAGATGGAGAGCTAAACGCTGCCGTGTGACATCTTTGAGATGCTTGGTGAGGCAGGTGGTGGTGTTGGTGGTACATCCCATGTTTGCTGCGCGGCAGGTGCCAACGTTCCTCCAGAGGCGGAGGAAGAGGCCGAGGCAGCGGCAGCAGCAGCAGAAGAGGCCGAGGCGGCGGCAGCAGCAGCAGAAGAGGCCGAGGCGGCGGCAGCAGCAGCAGAAGAGGCCGAGGCGGCGGCAGCAGCAGAAGAGGCCGAGGTAGCAGGGGGAGCCTGAGTGACTTCCTTGTTTTTAAGGTGTTTACTCCACTGCAGTTCATGCTTTGCATGCCAGTGCCTGGTCATGCAGGTTGTGCTAAGGTTCAGAACGTTAATGCCTCGCTTCAGGCTCTGATGGCACAGCGTGCAAACCACTCGGGTCTTGTCGTCAACACATTGTTTGAAGAAGTGCCATGCCAGGGAACTCCTTGAAGCTGCCTTTGGGGTGCTCGGTCCCAGATGGCGGCGGTCAGTAGCAGGCGGAGTCTCTTAGCGGCGGGTGTTCTGATTTTGCCCACTGCTCCCTCTTTTGCTACGCTGTTGGCTCGGTCTCACCACTGCCTCTTCCTCCGAACTGTGAAAGTCAGTGGCATGACCTTCATTCCATGTGGGGTCTAGGACCTCATCGTCCCCTGCATCGTCTTCCACCCAGTCTTGATCCCTGACCTCCTGTTCAGTCTGCACACTGCAGAAAGACGCAGCAGTTGGCACCTGTGTTTCGTCATCATCAGAGACGTGCTGAGGTGGTATTCCTATGTCCTCATCATCAGGAAACATAAGTGGTTGTGCGTTAGTGAATTCTATCTCTTCCACCCCTGGGGAAGGGCTAGGTGGATGCCCTTGGGAAACCCTGCCAGCAGAGTCTTCAAACAGCATAAGAGACTGCTGCATAACTTGAGGCTCAGACAGTTTCCCTGATATGCATGGGGGTGATGTGACAGACCGATGGGCTTGGTTTTCATGCGCCATCTGTGCGCTTTCTGCAGAAGACTGGGTGGGAGATAATGTGAACGTGCTGGATCCACTGTCGGCCACCCAATTGACTAATGCCTGTACCTGCTCAGGCCTTACCATCCTTAGAACGGCATTGGGCCCCACCAAATATCGCTGTAAATTCTGGCGGCTACTGGGACCTGAGGTAGTTGGTACACTAGGACGTGTGGCTGTGGCAGAACGGCCACGTCCTCTCCCAGCACCAGAGGGTCCACTAACACCACCACGACCATGTCCACGTCCGTGTCCGCGTCCCTTATTAGATGTTTTCCTCATTGTTCCCGTTCACCACAATTTTGAGAATGGCAAATTTGGGAATAGTTTTTCAACCCAGAACAAAAACTGTGCTTTTACGGTCACTACAAATAACTTGACCAGCTAAAACAGTACAGATTTGGTTGAATAGAAATGTCAGGTCTATTTTTTAGGCGCTGGGTGACAGGCTCAACTTGCCACTGATGTAGTATATGGCCAAAAAATAACCACACTATTGATGGTTAAATGCACTTGGGTGACACAGGCTCAGCCTGCACCTGATGTAGTATATTGGCAAAAATTAACCACACTGTTGATGGTTAAATGCACCTGGGTGACACAGGCTCAGCCTGCACCTGATGTAGTATATGGCCAAAAAATAACCACACTGTTGATGGTTAAATGCACTTGGGTGACACAGGCTCAGCCTGCACCTGATGTAGTATATGGCCAAAAAATAACCAGACTGTTGATGGTTAAATGCACTTCGGTGACACAGGCTCAGCCTGCAGCTGATGTAGGATATAGCAAAAAATAACCACACTATTGATGGTTAAAAGCACTTGGTGGTAGCTTGTGCTGGCGCACCACAAGCCACAAAATGGCCGCCGATCACCCCAGAAAAAAGTGATATAAAAACGCTCTGGGCAGCCTAAAAAAAGTGAGCAAGTCGATATTAGCACTTCAATGATTCACAGCTGGAGATCGATCACAGAATGAAGTCTTTTGGAGGAGTTAATCTGCCTAATCTCGCCCTAACGTCGCAGCAGCAACCTCTCCCTATGCTTGAATCAGCAGAGTGACGTGCAGCGCTACGTGACCCAAGCTTATATAGAGGCTGGGTCACATGCTGCACTGGCCAATCACAGCCATGCCAATAGTAGGCAAGGCTGTGATGGCCTCTTGGGGCAAGTAGTATGACGCTTGTTGATTGGCTGCTTTGCAGCCTTTCAAAAAGCGCCAGGAAAGCGCCGAACACCGAACCCGAACCCGGACTTTTACGAAAATGTTCGGGTTCGGGTCCGTGTCACAGACACCCCAAAATTCGGTACGAACCCGAACTATACAGTTCGGGTTCGCTCATCCCTAATCAGGAGTTAAGGAACTTTTGTGGGAAGCTTCTAATTCCGCTATTTTAGTGAGTAGTGAGGTGACTGTCTGTTCCTGTCTCTTTTTTTTAAGATATGAGCTTAGCGAAATCATTTCTCCACGAATAACTGACTTATGAGCCTCCCAAATAGAAGTTTGTGAGACCTCTGGAGTATCATTAATCTTAAAATAATCAGTCAATTTTTCATTTAAAGCTGTGACCTGTGAGAAGGACTCCAGAATCGTGGGGTTCATCCTCCAGGTCCACTCAGACCCCTCCAATCCCGGGATAACCACCACACACACTATAGGAGCATGGTCCGAGACCGTGATCCCAAGTATATCCGACCTGCATACATTGATAAGCGACCTGTCAGGAACAAATATGTAGTCCAACCGGTGGTAGGACTTATGAGGGACCGAATAAAAAGTATAATCTTTAGTGTCCCCATGGGTAGATCTCCATACGTCACACATCCCCATATCAAGCAATTGTTTATTTAATTTCCTCAATAAAGAAGCTGGGACCACTGATTTCCCCGTAGAGGAATCCAGAGCCGGGTTCAGGGTGAGGTTGATATCACCTCCTATTAGTAAGAGGACTGATGAGAACTGCGAGATAGTAGTAAGCATTTTACACAGCCACTTTGCCGTACCGCTTTTTGGAGCGTATAAATTGCAAACTGTAATATCTCTAGAGCCCAATTTACCTCTCAATAGAATATATCTCCCCTCCGGATCAGACATAATAGAGGCCATAACAAAAGGTAGGTTTTTATGTATACCTATGCTGACTCCTCTTGAAGCTTTGTCAAAACAGGCGTGATACCAGGTGGAATAACCTGACCTGTTCATACTAGGGATGCGCCCCTTCTTGAAATGGGTCTCCTGCAGTAGCAGGATGTCTGCTGACTCCCTCCTGAGCAGCTGCATAATGCGGCTTCTTTTGACTGGGTGGTTACAACCCTTCACATTAAGGGAGGTTAATGTTAAGTTTACAGGGGCCATGAAAGTTTCTCAGGAGGGAGTCCGCCTGATAGCGACCCGCTCATCCCAAAAAAGATCCAGATCTGTGTTAACACATGAATAAACATAATAAACAGTAAAATGAACAAATAGTAGAAATACAGAGCTCCAATGGAGCTAAAGCTGGGGCAGATAACAAAAAAAAGAGAGAAAAGGGCACCTGATCCGCCCAAACTCTCCACACACAAGCCTGCTTATTATAGGCTTAAGGAGAGTTCACCTCCATGGTGTATGTAAAATTCACTAAGAAAGACGATTAAAACAAACAAATCGACCTAATTTTAAGCGTTAGGGGTTAAGTAACTACCTTTCCTTAACACATATAAGCTTGTTACATCTAAACCTGATAGCTAGCTAGGCAGGCCCAAAATTAGCCGGCATAAAAAGCTATCAAGAACATACCGATCACGGTTACCTCTACTTATTGATGCAACCTATACGGTATTATTACTGCCACTAGTACCACAGCAGAAAAATTAACATAAAAAGCAAAGTAATGAGAGTCCGACCAGGAACAGCAGAAAAAACAGACCTCCGGAACACTTGGAACCGGTAAGATCATGAGGGACACCTCCGACTATCTCTCAATCTTTGGAGTCAGGCTGGAAAGAGCATTGTTGTTTGTGTGACTTCTGTCTCCTGACTGTTGACCAGCTAGCCGGAATCTTGACGGCGGGTGAATCAGGTACAATAGACACAGGAAGCCATGAAGGGATCTTAATCGGGTTTAGGCCCAAGGGTTCCCATATCTGCTCCAGATCACTTGGGGCACGAATGGTAAATCTCTTATTTTTTGCGTTGATCAAGAGACCGAATGGAAACAACCAGCGGTAGTTAATCCCAGCTTCTCTCAGTGCCGTAGTCAGGGGTTTCATCACCCTTCTCTTTTGCAGCGTGGTAGGTGAGATATCCTGGAACACCTGGATTTCTGCGCTTCCAATAAATATATCAGGGAGATCCCGCGCTTTCTTCAGTAAGCCTTCTGTATCTCTGTAACTGAGAAGTCCGCAGATGATATCCCTCGGGTTCTCCGAGGGTGAGGGCTTGGACCTGAGGGATCGGTGTACGCGCTCCACTATTATGGAAGTGGCACGATCGGCGCCTACTAAAAAGGTGAAAAGTTCCTTCATAACGCTGAACAGATTCTCATTGTCAGGGGCCTCTGGGTATCCTCTTATCCGCAGATTCTTCCTACGGCTCCTATTTTCTTGATCTTCTATCATTGCGATGGAGTCGTTAAGGGCCATTTGACATGAGGTCAAGGATTGTCTGACCTCGACATTGAAGCTTTGTTGATCCTCACCACGTTGTTCCAGGGTTTCCACCCTGTCGCCAATATGGCGGATGTCAGCCTTTATGTGAGAGAGATCCGCAGCTAACGGGGCTAAGGCCTTGCACAGGGCTCTGTCAAGGTAAGCTGTAGTTAGCGGTGGTTCGGCAGACGCCCCCAAAGAAACAGCATTATAATCCTCCTCTGCATCTGAGCTGTCCACTAGGCCTCCAGTTTCTCCGTCCCGCGACTTCGCGCCAGCCTGCGCCATCTTAGGCTGCACTGTATCAGCGCGAGGTCTGGATTTACTTAGATATTTTTCCATCGATTTGTCCTGTTTAGCGTTTTTACTTACGCTGGACATCTTAGCTACTGATTCTTTAGGTTGAATCTTCACCATAGTTGGTAGAACGAGCAGAAGACAGGCTAATGGAGAGCTTGGTGACGGGAGCTCTATTCAGAAGCAACCGCCATGAAGCGAGGTCAGGCTCCGCCCCCCCTGGACATCTATTCTGACCCTCTGGAGCTGTGTTGCTGCGTTCTCTGGTTGTTGGTCCAGAACGCTACCCTCCGGATCCCTGTTACACCTTTATGGTCTGCTGTGGTCGCCCACCTGGGTGTATGTGTTTGTCTGTATTGTCTGTCCTCTCTCTGGTGTTTCCCTCTTAGTGTGAGTGGTGCGGACTAGCGATCCCACCGGCCCGTTCACTATCTAGGGCTTATTTTAGGGAAAGCCAGGGTTTAGGCACGTGATCGCCGCACGGGTGAGGAACCCGTCTAGGGACGTCAGGGCAGTCAGGTGCCAGCCGCAAGGTGAGTCAGGGGTCACCACCTTTCCCTCTCCCTTGGGCAGGGCTTTCCCTTTTCCCACCCTGTGCGTGTCGCCGGTCATTACAACAGCTTTTCCAGTCTCAGATATTATCACTGACTTACTACATAATTATTACATAATTTTCGCTATATTGATATATATTTGTTTTTTAGAATATTACGAATATTCAAAAAAACAAATATACAGCAATATAGCGAATATTATGCAATAATTATGTAGTAAGTCAGTGTCTCAGTGATAATATATGACACTAAAAAAGCTGGGTAATAACTCAGTGTAGATCGCGAGTTATTACCCAGCTTTCCCAGTATCAGATTTTATCACTGAGTTATTACCCAGCTTTCCCAGTGTCAGATATCATCCTAGAGTAGATCGCTAATATTCTAATCGCAAATTTCTATCGCAAATTTTCCATGCAAAAGGCTACACTAATAAGCTTGTCATACGACTCAGTCTAATATTGTTGTCAGAAGACTATTGGTTTTCATAGTCTTATGACAGCTGAAAAACAAGGCAGATTCTGCTCATTTGCATGTCTTTCCCATATGCCCATGTTTATGCAAATGAGTTTTTACATTACAAAACTGTATAGAAAGATTATTGAATATTATGTTTGGACAATCGGAAAACTTTTTGTCGCCCTAATGATATTGATCTTGGTGTGTAGGTCCACCCAAGCCATCCAACAGATGCAAAATAACTTTGAGGTTTACTGGTTCTCAGTCAGATGAGAGCTGGTTTGGAATATCTCATAGTGCACAAGGCTGCCATTGTACGGTGTGCTGACTAAGCCTGTCATCTGTCTCATGGACAGATGGATGGCTTGTACATACCTGGCTTTTGACATACAGCTTTTGTGTGGTTGTCTATTGTATGTTGTACATAATAGGAGTCTAAGACGCATCCAGCTATCCTGTTAATGCTGTTTCTAAATCATTTTGATGGGGTTTCTATAAATTTTTAACCTTTTTTTATGAACCAGACACCCCCTTCTCTTCCGAGCAGGGGGTGCCTGGTTGTCTCCCATTTACTTCCATTATACTCGGGTGCTCGGCCGAGCACATGAATATAGCAATGTGTTCGGGCCGAACACCCGAATGCTTTGGTGCTCGCTCATCACTAATGCTGACAGTAAGAAGGCCCACAATTGCTGAAGTCTATTTTAATAATAAAAGGAATTATGAATTTGGTAGTAAACTAGGGCTTTCTTCAGTCTCACCAAGTCAGGCCCTGATAAAATTATGTATTGATTGATTTATTTTTATTTTTACGTTTTGCCACAAAGAAAAACAAATGGCCTATTTTGCTTAAAGATAATGTCTTTTTTTTCTGCCAGTTAAAACCAGATAGCAAACATATCCTTTTTTTTTATCTGTTTTTTTTCCTGATTGCAGATTTTATTATTCTGAACATAATTATGGAGGCAAACTTCTTTTCTGAGTTGTTCTTAACAGCATTTAGAAAGCACGGGTCATTTTCTATGGGGAATTTTTCTAGGCATGCTCTGTGTCCTGCAAAGTGGTCATTTTACAAACAAGATGTAGATAAGCTATGACAATCACCTATTGTGAATAGTGGATCTTGTGTTATCTATGCACAAAAGTGGTATCATTACAGGCAGGATTAAAATTAGGGATGAGCGAATCGACTTTGGATGCTTCATCCGAAGTGGATTCACGTAAAACTTTGCTTTAATACTGTATGGAGCGGGAGCATCTGTTACTGTATGTAACCATGGCATCTCAGAGTTCACTGGCACCCCCTAGCGGGGATCGGGGGAGCTGGATGGTGAGTGTAGCAACCTCAGTGCTTCTGAATGAGCCAAGGCTAACACATATTCTCATAGACTCCAATGCTGACGAATTGGGTTCTAAGACAGAAGCAATCTAATGGTTGCTTGTTAAAGTTCCCTAGGGAAACTATAAAAAAAGTGTAAATAAATGTTTTTAAAAATATTTATAAACTTTTAAAAATACAAAAATTCTAATGCCATTTTGGGGTATGTATGACATTTTGATCACTTTTAATTAATTTTTTTTGTTTGAGGTATAGCGACCAAAATCGCAAATCGGCTATTTTGATAATTTTTTTGTGTTTCATTGGAAAATAGTATGGGCGTTTTTACATGCGAAGATGTTCATCATGTGTATTTTTTTGTATTGTTTACATATTTTTATTTTGGTGAAAGGGGTGTGATTTGAAATTTTATATTATATTTTTATTTTTATTTTTTATTCTTAAACACTTTTTTTTTACACTTTTTTTTTATAATTCCCATAGGGAACAATGAAAATCAATTATTAGATGGCTTCTCTCATGCACTCCAATGCTTTGGCTGTATTCATAAGCATGCTTGAGGGTGGCTAAAGTATAGCCAAAATGTTGCATGTAATTAGACTGCCATAAATATGGATTAAAGGAACACTTTTTTTATTACTACTTTATTTGGTGCTGCCTTCATCTTTTTCATTTCAGGAAAGGGTTAAGCCAGATTTTTGGTGCATGTCATTACAAAAACTAGCCTAATGTGTTTACACCAACAAGATAATTAAACTTAAATCTGGAATAGTGGGCGGAGATGAGCAAATTGTTAATTTCTGCCCCTAGTTGGCAGCTATTTATCCAGAACTGCCGGAGTATAGAACAGATAGGTAAAGTAAAAAAAGTAAAAAGATGTGTATTCACTCCATTTTTCAGCAGTACTGCACCTCTTGGATCTCCACAGTCCTCTAGAGCAGGCATCCTCAAACTGTGGCCCTCCAGCTGTTGCAAAACGACAACTCCCAACATGCCCGAACAGCCTACAGGTATCAGCCTACAGCAGGGCATTGTGGGAGTTGTCGTTTTACAACAGCTGGAGGGCCGGAGTTTGAGGATGCCTGCTCTAGAGGAACCCAGGTGTGGCTGTCAGTTCAGTCTACCCTTTAGGCCTCTTGCACACAAACGTATTTTCATTCAGTTTCTGTTCTGTTTTTTTTTGCGGACCGTATACAGAACCATTCATTTCAATGGGTCCACAAAAAAAGGAAGGTACTCCGTGTGCATTCTGTTTCCGTATTTCCGTTCCGCAAAAAGATAGAACATGTCCTATTATTGTCTGCATTACGGACAAGGATAGTACTATTCTATTAGGGGCCAGCTGTTCTGTTCCGCAAAATATGGAATGGACACGGATGTCATCCATATTTTTTGCGGACCGTAAAATACATACGGTTGTGTGCAAGAGGCCTTATGCTGTGAATCCTGGAAAAATCTTCTGGCACTTGTGGTTAAAAACTCCAAATCTCTATTTCAAGTGCATAAAAACACCATCATGCAATACAAAAAAGACATTAAAAAGCTAAGCTTTTTGGATGAAACATATCATCCTTCCTCATGGCCACAGCAGATGGGCAGCAATGTTCTTTTTGGAAAGTAGTGACTTTCTCTTTGCAATTCTACCATGCACATCATTGTTGTTCAGTGTCCTCACATTAATGCCTCATTCACACGTCAGTGTTTTGGTCAGTGATTTCCATCAGTGATTGTGAGCCAAAACCAGGTACGGTTCTAAACACAGAACAGGTACAGATCTTTCCATTATACAATTGTACTGAATTGAAACAGGGATCAAATACTAAAAAGGTGAAGTCCCACAGTAAGACAAATATAAAAAGTTTAAAAAAGTTAAAAAAATCTTCACAGCATAGACGATTGCCTTCAGATGATACGAGATGTGCAGCACCTGAAACTACGGATATTGGAAGCCTGTGCTAGCATTTCTCCTGCGGTGTTGCTATCAGTGTGTGAAGAGTGGGAGAAAAGGGTTGCATTGACAATCCAACACAATGGGCAGCACATTGAACACATTTTATAAGTGGTCAGAAACTTGTAAATAACTCATGAATGAATAAAGTTACGTTAAAACCAAGCACGCCATTGTTTTTCTTGTGAAATTCCCAATAAGTTTGATGTGTCAAATGACCCTCTTCCTATTGAAAAAATAAAAGTTGGATTCAAAATGGCCAACTTCAAAATGGCCGCCATGATCACCACCCATCTTGAAAAGTTTCCCCCCTCACATATACTAATGTGCCACAAACAGGAAGTTAATATCACCAACCATTCCCATTTTATTAAGGTGTATCCATATAAATGGCCCACCCTGTAGTACCAATCAAACCGTCATCTCATCCCGCAAAAAAATGAAACCTTACTTAAGACAATCGCGCAAAAAATAAAAAAAACTAGAGCTCTCAGAATATGGAGACACTGAATGAAACATGATTTTTTTAGTTTAAAAAATGATAGTATTGTGTAAAACTTAAATAAATAAAATAAATCATACATATTTGGTATCGCCACGTCCGTAAGAACCTGCTATATAAAAATATCACATGAACTAACGCCTCAGGTAAACAACGTAACAAAAATAAAAATGGCTGGTTAGTGTCGGTATACATGTCTATTCTGCACAAGGTACGGACAACTCCTGAGGGATCCAGGCCTGGTTCATTTTAATAAATGTGAGCTTGTCCACATTGGCTGTGGACAGGCGGCTGCGCTTGTCTGTGATGACGCCCCCTGCCGTGCTAAACACACGTTCAGATAATACACTGGTTGCAGGGCAGGCCAGCACCTCCAAGGCGTAATGGGCAAGCTCAGGCCATGTCCCCAATTTGGAGACACAAAAGTTGAAGGGGGCAGAGCCGTCATTCAGTACGTGTAGGCGTGTGCACACATACTGCTCCACCATGTTGGTGAAATGCTGCCTCCTGCTAAGACGTTCCATATCAGCTGGTGGTGCTGGTTGTTGTGGCATGCTGACAAAGCTTTTCCACATTTCGGCCATGCTAACCCTGCCTTCCTAGGTGCTGGCGGTGCCCCAGCTGCGTTGGCGACCTCTTCCTCGTCCTCTGCCTTTGCCTTGTTCTTTCACTGTGCCCCCGCTGTCATGTGGGAATGCCACCAGCAGCGCGTCAACCAGCGTGCGCTTATACTCGCGCATCTTACGATCACGCTCCAGTGAGGGAATTAAGGACGGTATGTTGTCCTTGTAACGGGATCCAGCAGCGTGGCCACCCAGTAATCAGCACAACTTAGAATGTGGGCAACTCGGCGGTCATTGCGGAGACACTGCAGCATGTAATCGCTCCTGTGTGCCAGGCTACCCAAAGGCAACGAAAAGCTGTCCTCTGTGGGATGCATATTGTCTGTGTCCTCTGTATCCCCCCATCCACACACCAGTGATGGACATGAGCTAGTCTGAATGCCACCCTGCTGTGAACTTTGTTTCTCCTCCTCCTCCATCTCCTCCTCCTATTCCTCCACCTCGTCATCCTCCAGAACTGTACCCTGGCTGGACAATTGTGTACCTGGCGTTTGTGGGTGCAGGAACCCACCCTCGGAGCCACTTGTGAATGACTGGCCGAAAACCCTACGAAATGATCCCTCTTCCTCCTCCTCCTGTGCCACATCCTCTGCCATCATCGCCAGGAGCGTTTTTTTAAGGAGGCATAGAAGTGGGATAGTAACGCTGAGAACGTCGCTATCGGCACTGGCCATGTTGGTGGAGTACTCGAAACAGCGCAACAAGGAACACAGGTCTCGCATGGAGGCCCAGTCATTGGTGGTGAAGTGGTGCTGTTCCGCCGAGCGACTCACCCGTGCATGCTGCAGCTGAAACTCCACTATCGCCTGCTGCTTGCACAGTCTGGCCAGCATGTGCAAGGTGGAGTTCCACCTTGTGGGCACATCGCATATGAGGGGGTGAGCAGGAAGGCCGAAGTTACGCTGCAGCGCCGACAGGCGAGCAGCAGCAGGGTGAGAACGCCGAAAGCGCGCACACACGGCAACGCACAGGAAACAACAGGAGGCAAACTGAAGCGCCCTGAAATCGTCGGTGGTGGAAGGACATGCGCCAAACTGCTATCCGCCTCAGGCCCAGCCACCACCGCATTTACCCAGTGTGCTGTTATGGAGATAAAACGTCCCTGACCGTGCTTACTGGTCCACGTATCCATAGTGAGGTGCACCTTGCCACAGATGGCGTTGCGCAGTGCACACCTAATTTCCCCTACTTGGTTGTGCAGGGAAGGGATGGCTCTCCTGTAAAAGTAGTGGTGGCTGGGCATGAAGTACTGTGGGACAGCCACTGCCATAAGGCCTTTAAAACTATCCGTCTCCACCAGACGGAATGACAGCATTTCAAAGGCCAGTAATTTAGAAATGCTGGCATTCAGGGCTAGGGATCGCGGGTGGGTAGGGGGGTACTTCCTCTCCAGAGTTTGGGAGATGGAGAGCTGAACGCTTCCGTGGGACATTGTGGAGATGCTTGGTGACCCAGGTGTTGGTGTTGCTGGCAGATCCTCTGTTTGCGGGGTGGTAGGTGGCACTGTCACTCCAGAGGTGAATGAAGAGGCCAAGACTGCAGCACAAGAGGAAGCAGGAGGAGCTTTTGAGGTGTCTACTCCACTGCAGCTTGTGCTTTGCACTTAAATGCCTGGTCATGCAGGTTGTGCTCAGGTTGAGAACGGTTATGCCTTGCTTCAGGCTCCGATTGCACAGCGTACAAACCACTCGTGTATTGTCGTCAGCACATTGTCTGAAGAACTTCCACGCCAGGGAACTCCTTGGAGCTGGCCTTGCTGTGCTCGGTCCCTTGCTGCGGTGGGCAGTAGCAGGCGTACTGTCTAGAGGACGGCCGCTCCGCTTTTGCACCCTGCTCCCTCTTCTGCTGTGCTAGTGGCTCTGTGCGACCATCGCCTCTTCCTCCTAACTACATAGGTCACTCGCATGACCTTAATTCCATCTGGGGTCGAGGACCTCATCATCCTCCAAATCATCTTCCACCCAGTCTTCACCCCTGCCTTCCTTTTCGGTCTGCACACTTTCGAAAGCCCCAGCAGTTGGCACCTGTGTTTCGTCATCATCCGAGACGTGCTGCGATGGTCCTCCCATGTACTCATCTTGAAAGATTAGTGGTTGGGCATCGGTGCACTCAATCTCTTCCACTTCTGGGGCAGGGCTAGGTGGATGGCCCTGGGAAACCCTGCTAACAGTCATCAAAAAGCAGAAGAGACTGCTGCATGACTTGGGGCTCAGACTGCTTGGCTGATTTGCAAGGGGGTGAGGTGTAAGACTAATGGACATTGGCTGCAGGTGCCAACTGTGGTCTTTCAGCAGGAAACTGGGTGGGAGACAATGTGAAGGAACTGGAGCCACTGTCAGCAACCCAATCTACTATCTCTTGTACTTGTTCAGGCCTCACCATTCGTAGAGCCGCATTAGGCCCGACCAAATACCGCTGCAGGTTCTGTCGCCTAATTGACCACGTCTTCTCCCTGCAACAGGAGCTCCACCAGCAGCACCATGACCAGGGCCACGTCCCTTATTTGACGTTCTCCTCATATTTCTCGAATTTAAGATCTTGCCCTAAATGGGTGTTTAATTGATAGTAGAATATAACAACAGTATGTAAAGGGTGTATCTCACACGGCCTGAACCAGACTAGGCCTCAATTAAAGATTTGTTTGCCCAAAATGGCTGTATTTCAAATACCTGAATCAAGCCCCTGTATTTAAAGGGTGTATTTCACACGGCCTGACTTACAGTAGGCCTCAATTAAAGATTTGTTTGCCCAAAATGGCTGTATTTCAAATACCTGAAACAAACCCCTGTATTTAAAGGGTGCATCTCACACGCCTGACCCGCAGTAGGCCTCAATAAAAGATCTGTTTGCCCAAAATGGCTGTATTTCAAATACCCGAATCAAACCCTTGTATTTAAAGGGTGTATCTCACACGGCCTGACCCAGAGTAGGCCTCAATTAAAGATTTGTTTGCCCAAAATGGCTGTATTTCAAATACCTGAATCAAACCCCTGTATTTAAAGGGTGTATCTCACATGGCCTGACCCTTAGTAGGCCTCAGTTTAAGATTTGTTTGCCCAAAATGGCTGTATTTCAAATACCTGAATCAAACCCCTGTATTTAAATGGTGCATCTCACACAGCCTGACCCACAGTAGGCCTGAATTAAAGATTTGTGCACCAAATGGCGACATTTCAAATATCTAAATATAACCCAAATGTATAAAGGGTGTATCTCACAATGACATATGCAGCAAAGGCTGCCAAAATAACTTTTTTTGCCCAAACGGGGGTTTGTTTAATAACTGAATATGGCAGCAGTATATAACCCTGGAATTTCAAATGTCAAGATGCTGCAAGGCCTGAAATATTGTGTATTTTGCCCCAAAAAGGGTGTTTTATTAATAGAAGAATATAAGCCCTGTATATACAGGGTGTATCACACACGGCCTGACCGACAGTACGTCTCAATTAAAGGATAACTGTCGTATTTATTTATTTATTTGAGTATTGGATTGTGGTGATTAATATCACATTGATGGCCCAATTTCAACTTTTCACTGTGTATTCAATTACCCCTTAATTTTTGTTCCCTGTACTGCCTATTTTTACCTGTGCTTAAAATAGGGTTACTAGGCATGGTCCGTCTATCTGTTGATAGACAGAGCACGCAGCGTGCAGGCTGCGTGCAAGGTCACATTACTGACAGCCAGGGACTGTAAGTAAATTATTAAAGCCAGGTCCTCCCCTGCAGCTGATAACAGTGCCTGGGCTGTGTGCACTTCTCCCTGTCCCTGCGCTTGGCAGACACTCCCTCACTCAGCAGAGCTGAAGAATGCAGAGTTGGAGCAGCGCACATCAGGGAAGGGAGATCTGCCATCTGCTCAGTGTATAAATGAAAGCAACATGTGGTAAGAGGACCCCTTTGAACTGCAAGAGATTAACCCTTTAGGGGGGAGAGCTCTGGTTACTGACACTTTTGGGGGGCTATTGTTACTGACTAGTGCATGTGAGGAGCTCAATGCATTGTGGGTAGGGCAGGCAGGATTAGCCTCAGGGTGAGGGCAGTGGCGGCCATCTTAACTGAATAGTGAAATTGCAGTTTTATGCAGACTGGTTGCTAAGGGCTGAATCTTATTAAATATGGGGTAAGTCAGTGTAATAGTAACTGATTCTGGAATATCATGTTATAACTTATTAGTAACTACATATATGAAAATTGAAATTAGGGTCTAAATGTGACAGTTATCCTTTAAAGATTTGTGCACCAAAGGGCGGTATTTCAAATATCTGAATATAACCCCTGTATATACAGGGTGTATCTCACACGCCCTGATCCACACTAGGACGCAATTAAATTCGTTGACCCAAAATGGCTGTATTTCAAATACCTGAATAGAACCCCTGTATTTAAAGGGTGTATCTCACACACCCTGATCCACACTAGGACGATATCAAAGAATTGTGCCCAAAATGGCTTTATTTCAAATAACTGAATAGAAAGACAGTATGTAAAGGCGGTATCTCACAATGACATCTGGAACAAAGGCTGCCAACAATTTTTTTTTTGCCCAAACGGGTGTTTGTTTAATAACTGAATTTGACAGCAATATATAAGCCTGTAATTTCACACGTGCTGATGCTGCATGGCCTGGTAAATAGTGGAATCTGGCAAAAATATGTGTTTTTAAAAATCAAGAAAATGATGGCTGTATTTCTAGCTTAAATTGCACACTGACTAATCCAGATGTTGCATATTGCCAAAAAAGTGTTTTTTTGGTAACAAAATATGAAAGCTGTATATATTAAACTTGAATTTAACACTTACAGATCTGGAAAATAGTGTGTTTTTAAAAACCCAGAAAATGATGGCTGTATTTCTAGCTTAAATTGCACACTGACTAAGCCTGAAAATGCACCAGATGTTGTAAATTGCCAATAAAATTGTCCCAAAAGCTGAGATGCAGTGCTAGTGCACTGAGCTTGCATAAAATGGCCGCCGCCGTGGCCCACCTAACTGACTTATCAAAGTTAGTTTTTTTCAGTCACTTGGCTCAGGGCAGGATAAAAAAATTGTGCGCTGTACCCAGAAAACACAATGTATGTAGATCGCTGAGTTAGATTCAGATTTTGAGCAAAGATTCTGTCCTATTCTCTCCCTGAAATCACCAGCAGCATCCTCTCCCTACACTAAGCACAGCAGAGTGACATGCAGCGTTACGTGACTCTAGCTCATATAGAGGCTGGGTCACATGCTGCACTGGCCAGTCACAGCCATGCCATTAGTAGGCATGGCTGTGATGGCTTCTAAGGGCACACAGTTAAACGCTTGATGATTGGCTGCTCTGCAGCCTTTCAAAAAGCGCCAAGAAAGCGCCGAACACCGAGTCCAAACCCGAACTTTTACTGAAATGTTCGGGTTCGGGTCCGGGGTCCAAAAATCCTAAAGTTTTGTGCGAACCCGAACTTTACAGTTCGGGTTCGCTCAACCCTAGTGGCAACATTACATGGGGCTAACCCAATTGTGACCTGAAAAAAAAGTGCCCACTGGGCATTCCCTAAGGCTGAAGAGTCCTCAGCTCTCTACAGTAAGCACAAATTCTACCCTCTTTTCTTCCATCCATCCAAGAGCCTGTTACAGCTTTCACTCAGGAGCAGAGGGAAGAGGTTGGGCACTTTAGCGTTAGGGGGTGCCCAAAGGGCACTTGTGGTAGTGTTATGTGCCAGATTAAAACTTCACTTTCTCAGCCATGCTTGCTACTGGAACCATACACAAAGGTATTGTATGTTTAAACAGATTCCAAGTCTCTATATAGTGCTACATTTTCTGCGGACATCGATTTAAGGTGTCTGTTCACATTTCAGTTTTTTTTTACTGACCGTGGGTCAGTGAAAAAATTACGGGGACATGCACAACTTTGATCCGTGATGTGGCCCAAGCACGCCCATTGAAGTCTATGGGTCCGTGAAAATCACTGACACACATCCATGTTGTGTCCGTGTTGCATCCGTTTTTCACTGAAGACCAATAGGAGATTCATTGGAAATAAATTTTCAGCGGATCAACTTTTTTTCACGGATGTGACACTAAGGCCTCATGCACACGACCGTTTTTTTCGGTCCGCAAACCGCGGATCCACAAAAAAATGGAATCCGCCCATGTGCCTTCTGCAATTTGCGGAACGAGCGGGCCATTGTAGAAATGCCCGCCCAAAACGGACAAGAATAGGACATGTTCTATTTTTTTTGCTGGGCCACTGAACGGAGCTACGGATGCAGACAGCACACAGAGTGCTGTCCGCATCTTTTGCGGCCCCATTGAAGTGAATGGGTCTGCATCTGAGCCGCCAAAACGGCACCTCGGATGCGGACCTAAACAACGGCTGTGTGCATGAGGCCTAACACGGAGCGTTCACATCACCATTTCATTTTCTGTTCTTTTAATCTGTCAGAAGAACAGAAACAGTATCATGTATAAAAATAGATCCTGTGCATCAGTTATGCACATCTGGCATTTTAGCCATTTCCATCTGAGATCCGTTTTTTTAAATAGAAAAAAAAAAGATCTGCACGCAGGACTTTTTTTCCATCAAAAAAATTGATCTCAGGCGGAAATGGCTAAAATGGATGCCTATTGTGCATAACTGATGCACAATTTTTTTTTACAGGATCCTGTATTTATTTTGTTTTGATTCTGCTCTTCTGACAGATCAAAAGAATGGGAAATGAAATAGTGATGTGAACTCTCTCTTAGAGCTTGGTGTCAGCCGTGTGATTCAGCTAGTACCCACAACTCCTGTGCCCACACCATCATTGGACAGTAATAGTATGGTGGTTCAAGGAATAAACTTAAAAGGACTTCTAACGTGTCATTGTAGCATGTCCAAAGTTTTGATTCATGGCGGTCTAGATGTCGAGATCCCTTTGATCTCTAAAATGAGGAGACAGAATGATCAGCGAAAGGCTGTCTTCCGTCTAGCTAGTGAGGAATCACAAAGGCAATTGATAATAAGGGGAAAATTTGAAGTCATTTTTGCATGAGTCTGTGTTGGAGTACTTTATGCCACATTTATCAAATGTCTCATGTTACTTGATAAATTTCTCTTATCCTTAAACCTAACACTTTTTTCCAGAAAAGCTACTCCAGTTTTCCTACCCCACCCTCTTCCTGGAGTGAGATTGCAACTTTTTTGTGACTTTTTAAAAAAAAAGTCTCAATGAAAAATCTGGAGTGAAACTCATTAACACAGATAACCACCCCCACTTTTCCCCCCACATTACAAAACTGGAGTGAGTGGTGTAAAAATGCAAAAAGTTGCAAAATTATGCGTGAGTGCAAAAAAGTCGCATAATTTTGCGCAATCGCTTGAATTTTGCACAAACCCTATTTTTGCGACTTTTTGACACCAGAATTCTGGATTGAAGGTATGATAAATCAAGGCCACATTGTTCAGCTGTGTACTTCTGCTTCCTCATTTTAGAAACTGGTGGTACAAAACAAGATTCTCTGGTCTGATGAAACCAAGATTGAACTTTCCTTGGCCTCAATTCTCAACGTCATGTCTGGAGGAAACCAGACACTGCTAATCACCTGCCCAATATCATTCCTACAGTAAACCATGTTGGTGGCATCATCATGCTGTGGGGTTGTTTTTTAGTGGATAGGACAGGGAGACATGAAGCAAAGCACTGAGATATTCTTAACACAGTCATATTTAGTCAGTTCAGAAGGCGGTATACCAGGGTATTGCTAAGGTTTTAAAAGATCAGAGGCAAAAGTCCCTAGGATCACCCTCCCCCAAAAAATTCATATATGTACAGTGCATTCAGAAAGTCTGCAGACCCTTTCATATTTTTGATATGTTGCCTCTACCCTGTGCTAAAATTAAAAATAAAATAAAAATTGTCCTCCCTTGTTTTGCACTAAATGCCTCATAATGAGAAGGTGAAAACAGAATGTTTGAAATATTTGCTAATTTGCACCTTTGGCAGTGATTAAAGCATACATCTTCTTAAGTATGAAGCCTCAAGTTTTGCACACCTTGATATGGGGATTTTCTGTCATTCTTCTTTGTGGATTTTCTCAAGCACTGTCAGCTTGGTGTCACGAGTAATGGGGAGGGACACCAAAAAGACAACAGAAGGGAGAAGACAAAGAACTAGGCT
Organism: Bufo bufo; assembly: GCF_905171765.1. Taxonomy (NCBI): domain Eukaryota; kingdom Metazoa; phylum Chordata; class Amphibia; order Anura; family Bufonidae; genus Bufo; species Bufo bufo. The sequence continues at coordinate 46,603,634 of NC_053396.1, read as the reverse complement.
TCAATGCTAGGGAGAAGGGAAAGGTCACCTCCTAGGAAACCCCTAGATATGGCCCTGACTCCTGTCAGTATGTATAGACCCTGAAGGTTGGAAAATACATACGTCAGAACCTAAACCCTAGGAGCCCTGAGATGCCCTAGAGGTAGTGAAAGGGAATAAAACTACTGGTTCCTTCCCAGGTGAACGAACTAGTGTATCCCTGAGGCCTAGTACCAACAAACACAAGGGAACAACCAAATACAAAGAGCAGTAAACTTATCTTATAGAAAATGGATGAGCAGGAACACAAGTAAGGTCCACACACCAATTCTTCCAAATCCAAGCAGAGAATATCAACCGCATGGTATGAAGTGTGAAACCAAACAAAATATGGAAGCAGTAATGACCGCCAGCTGCATCTGACAAGAGGTGTGATCATTACTCTCTGATCTTCTAACCTTTGTCACAGAAGGTACCGTGACACTTGGAGGGGGACCATCAGTGGACAGCTATCTCCAGGTGTTCGATTGGGTTCAAGTCACAGCTTTAATTAGGCAAATTAGGGACATTCACAGAGTTGTCCCTAAGCCACTCTTGTGTTCTCTTAGGGTCAATCTTTTATTTATTTATTTTTTTGAATGCAAACCTTCAGCCCAGTCTGAGGTCCAAAGCACTGTGGATTAGTTTTTCATTAAGAATATTTCTCCTTTGCATTTTTCAGCTTTTCCTCAACACCACCATGCTTCACTGTAGGGATGGTATTGGGAAGGTCATGAACAGTGCCTGGTTTCTTCCAAATATGGTATGATACTTGGCTTTATGGCAGAATGACCAGAAAAAAGCTAAGATAGATGGAATGGTTCAGAGAGAGTTGACCTTCTGGAAGTTTCTTTCATCTGCACACAGGATCTTTGGAGCTCAGCCACAGTGCTCATTGGGTTCTTGGTCACCTCTCTTATTAAGGTCTTTCTCCCTCGATTATTTAGTTTCATGGGGTGGTCAGCTCTAGGAAGAATACTGGTTGTTTCAATTTTCTTCCATTTAAGAATTATGGACAACACTGTGCTCTTGGGAACTTTCAGAGCAGAACATTTTTGTACCCTTCTCCAGATCTCTGCCTCCACACAATCCTGTCTGATTTCTACAGGCAGTTCTCTCCTCCTCATGGATTTTTATTTTCCTCTGATACGTATTGTCAATTGTGAGACCATATATAGACAGGGGTGTATCTTTGCAAATTTGTCCAATCAACTGAATTTGCCATTGGTGGACTCCGATCAAGGTGTAGAATCTCAAAGATGATTAAGAGAATTGGAGGCCCCAGAGCTAAATTTCAAGTGTAATAGCAAAGGGTTTGAACACTTATGTCCATGCATTTAACTTTCTCATTATGGGGTATTGAGTGCAGATTGATGAAATAAAACTATAAACTATAAATATATATAAATTATTTATTGTTGACCTAGCCTCAGGATAGAACATCAATATCTGATCGGCAGGGGGTCCAACACCCCGATCCCTGCCGATCAGCTATTTGAGTAGGAGATAGCGCTCCATGCAAGCGCTACTTCCCCTTCATTACACTGCCCGACATCTCAGAAGTCTCAGCGGTACAAGTATTTGCTCTATTCAAGCCTCTGCTTCAAACACCTGATTGGCAGGGGTGCCAAGAGTTGGACCCCCGCCAATCAGATATTGATGGCCTATCCTAAGGATACATCATCAATATACAGTATATTGCCTGCACAATCCATTTGAGTAACTTTCCCAGTTTTCAATATGTTATAATAAAGGGATGCACAAATTAAATACCTCCAGAAAAAATTCCACCAGCTTTGTGTTTTCCACCAACTAGTACTTCTACACTTCTTCTATGCATCAGAAGGTGATAGCTACAGGTTCTTAATTATATGACACAGAAAAGATGGATAGAAATGGGATCATCTATAGCCTTGAATTTCTGCTCCCATTATTATGTCATGTCTAGAGCACAGTGGGTCATCTAATTAATGTCATTTTTATATACAGTACAGACCAAAAGTTTGGACACACTTCTCATTCAAAGAGTTTTCTTTATTTTCATGACTATGAAGGCATTAAAACTATGAATTAACACATGTGGAATTATATACATAACAAACAAGTGTGAAACAACTGAAAATATGTCATATTCTAGGTTCTTCAAAGTAGCCACCTTTTGCTTTGATTACTGCTTTGCACACTCTTGGCATTCTCTTGATGAGCTTCAAGAGGTAGTCCCCTGAAATGGTCTTCCAACAGTCTTGAAGGAGTTCCCAGAGATGCTTAGCACTTGTTGGCCCTTTTGCCTTCACTCTGCGGTCCAGCTCACCCCAAACCATCTCGATTGGGTTCAGGTCCGGTGACTGTGGATGCCAGGTCATCTGGCGCAGCACCCCATCACTCTCCTTCATGGTCAAATAGCCCTTACTTTCAAAGTTTTCCCAATTTTTCGGCTGACTGACTGACCTTCATTTCTTAAAGTAATGCTGGCCACTAGTTTTTCTTTACTTAGCTGCTTTTTTCTTGCCATAATACAAATTCTAACAGTCTTTTCAGTAGAAATATCAGCTGTGTATCCACCTGACTTCTCCTCAACGCCACTGATGGTCCCAACCCCATTTATAAGGCAAGAAATCCCACTTATTAAACCTGACAGGGCACACCTGTGAAGTGAAAACCATTTCAGGGGACTACCTCTTGAAGCTCATCAAGAGAATTCCAAGAGTGTGCAAAGCAGTAATCAAAGCAAAAGGTGGCTACATTGAAGAACCTATAATATGACATATTTTCAGTTGTTTCACACTTGTTTGTTATGTATATAATTCCACATGTGTTAATTCATAGTTTTGATGCCTTCAGTGTGAATCTACCATTTTCATAGTCATGAAAATAAAGAAAACTCTTTGAATGAGGTGTGTCCAAACTTTTGGTCTGTACTGTATATACTTTTACAAAAAAGCCACACATATTACTTGGATTTGGATTAGATATACAAAAAAAATAACTAAAGGTGTTCTAATTAATATTTATCTGCTAAAAATGAGCAAAAATAAACATTTGAATGCTGACATGGTAATACAGAAAGTTGAAAAAGATGCAACCCCTTGAAATGCAATCTTTTTGTCCTTGTGCTAATTCACGGAATGGCAAAGCCTGTAAGAGGGCTACCGGACGGTCATGTTTTGTATGCAGGTTTTTTAAGTCAAGACCAAGAGTGGATTCAAAAAGGAGGAGAAGTAGTATCTAGCATTACAGGAAATGTGCAGCCTGTTTATATAGTCACTATAGGTCATCAATATCTGATCGACGGGGGTCCAATGCCAGGCAACCCGACCGATCTGCTGTTTGACGAGGAGGCAGCACGTTACACTACGCGTCAGCAAGATGGCGGATACTGTAATGAAGAGAAAGTACCGCTCACATGGAGCACCACCTCCTCTTCAAATAGCTGATCAATGGGTGTGCTGGGTGTCGGACCCTCTCCGATATTAATGACCTATCCTGAGGATACGTCATCAGTATAAATAGGCTGCACATTGATTGTGATTGCTTACCCTGGACATAAAGCCCCCCAAAACAGAGTTGACCTGCACTGAGGGAGATTAGGCGCTTGATTGAAGCCCTTTAACCCCTTTCTGACCTCCATATGGCTATATAAATTGGCAGTCGGGACTTTAAAGATGTCATCTCCAAAGTGGAGCGGGGGCCATAGCCACGGGGTGCCTGCTGTTTCATACAGCAGGCATCCACGGCTAATGTCCACAACTGCCGGTAATGCCGGTCACGGACAATTAACACTTCAGATGCTGTGGTCAAACCTGATCATGCGCATCAGAATGCTCGAAACCCAGAAGTGCACTCTTCTGGGTGTGCTCTGGCTCCCCCCGGCGGGGATTGGGGGGAGCCAGAGTGTGTTAGCAGCAGCCCCTGTCCTCCTGTGAGACAGGAGGCTGCTGCTTAGTAATTTCTATGGAGCCCATAGAAATCCAGTAAAATCCTCATTGACTCCAATGCTAATGCATTGGATTCTATGAGAAAAACAATCCAATGATTGGTTGCTATAGTTTCCTTTGGGATCTATAAAAAAAAGTGTAAAAATAAAAATAAAGTGTTTTTATAAATGTAATTTTTTTTTAAATTTATTCAAATCACCCCCGATAAAAAAATAAACCTAAAAATAAAACAGTACACATCACAGGTATCCCACCATGCAAAAATGCCTGTACTATTAAAATATAAAAATGTGCTACCATCCGGAAATGGCAAAATGGAAAAAAAAATCTAAATGGCCAATTTGTCGTTTTTTGGTTGCTTTTCTTCCCACAAAAAATTAAATAAAAAGTGATCAAAAAGTCGTACACACCCCAAAATGGTATCTCAAAAAAGTACAGATCGCCCCACAAAAAAAATTGTTTTCACATAGCTCCGCGTACATAAATACAAAAAGGTTATAGGGGTCAGAATAAGGAGACTAAAAGAAAAAAATTATTATATTCAAGGTTTCACCCTTTTTATAATTTTTTTCCCGCTTCCTACCACATTGTATGCAACCGTCAATAGAGATGTCCCGAACTATTCGCCGGAGAACAGTTTCCGGCGAACACCGCTTGTTCGCGTTCGCAGTGTTCGCCGCGTTCGTGCGAACATATGCGATGTTCGGTCCGCCCCCTATACGTCCTCATTGAGCAAACTTTGACCCTGTACCTCACAGTCAGCAGACACATTCCAGCCAATCAGCGGCATACCCTCCCTCCCAGACCCTCCCACCTCCTATAAAAAGCAAGGACAGCATCCATCTTAGATTTATTCGGAAGCTGCAGTGTTAGTGAGAGGAGGGACAGTGCAGCTGCTGCTGATTTTAATAAGGAAATCGATAGCTAGGCCAGTGTATTCAGTGTCCACCCCAGTCCTCAAAGACTCATCTGATCTGCTGTAAGGACAGCGACCTGACAGCACTCCAAAAAGCCCTTTTAAGGGCTAGTACATCAGTCTGCTTTTTTTTTTTTTTTCACTGTAATATAATTACAGTTGCCAGCAAGCGTGTGTGTCAGGCCTACAGCGTGTACTGCGCCCACTACTGCCAGTGCCCAGTTGCACCACTCATATCTGGTGTCACAGTAGCTTGCATTTAAAAAAATATATATATATTTTCACTGTAATATAATTACAGTTGCCTGCAAGCGTGTTTGTCAGGCCTACAGCGTGTACTGTGCCCACTACTGCCAGTGCCCAGTTGCACAACTCATATCTGGTGTCACAGTAGCTTGCACTCATAGTACAACTAATCGAAAAGAAAATGACAGGCAGAGGCAGGCCACCCCACAGGGGCCGTCGTGGTCGTGGTGCTGTGATTTCCTTTGGCCCTAGAATAATGCCCAGTGTTCAGAGGCCACGTACCCTTAACTCGAAAAGTTCTGAGGACATAGTTGACTGGCTTAAACAAGACACCCAATCTTCTACAGCTTCCGCTCGGAACCTTGACGCACCATCCTCCTCCAGCTCACCTTCGGGCACCTCTCAAGTTACCACTCGCCCGCCTGCCACCACCACATACACTATCACCACAGCCGCTTCACTTGATCTGTCAGAGGAGTTATTTATACATCAGATGGAAGAAATGAGTGATGCGCAACCATTATTTCCAGAGGATGTAGATAACAGGGATATGTCTCAGTCAGGCAGTATTACACACAAGGACGTACGGTGTGATGATGATGATGTTGTACCCGCTGCTGCTTCCTTTGCTGAGTTGTCAGATACAAGTGAAGCGGTTGATGATGACGATGTGTCCGTGGATGTCACATGGGTGGCCGCTCGAAGAGAAGAAGAACAGGGGGAAAGTTCAGATGAGGAGACAGAGAGGAGGAGGAGATGAGTTGGAAGCAGTGGGAGGTCGTGGCAAGGAGCTAGTGGCACAGTCAGACAGCATGTATCGGCACCCGAGGTCAGCCAGACAGCACGCCAATCAACGCATGCTGTTGCCACCACCAGAATGCCGTCATTGCAAAGCTCAGCAGTGTGGCATTTTTTTTGTGTGTCTGCCTCTGATAACAGTGATGCCATTTGCAACCTGTGCCAAAAGAAACTGAGTCTTGGGAAGTCCAACACCCACCTAGGTACAACTGCTTTGCGAAGGCACCTGATCTCACATTACAAACGCCTATGGGATCAACACATGATTACAAGCAGCACACAAACTCAAAGCCGCCATCCTCCTCCTGGTCCAGCATCTTCAGCCACGTCAACCACTGCTGTCCTCCTTGCCCCCTCTCAACCACCCGCCACTCCGCCTCTCACCTTCAGCAGTTCCTGCTCATCTGCCCACAGTCAGGTGTCTGTCAAGGAAATGTTTGAGCGTAAGAAGCCAATGTCACAGAGTCACCCCCTTGCCCGGCGTCTGACAGCTGGCTTGTCGGAACTCTTAGCCCACCAGCTTTTACCATACAAGCTGGTGGAGTCTGTGGCCTTCAAAAAAAATTCGCTATTGGGACACCGCAGTGGAAGGTACCTGGCCGAAATTTATTTTCACAAAAGGCAATCCCCAACCTGTACTCTATTGTGGAAAAGGAAGTCATGGCATGTCTGGCACACAGTGTTGGGGCAAGGGTCCATCTGACCACTGATACCTGGTCTGCAAAGCACGGTCAGGGCAGGTATATCACGTACACTGCGCATTGGGTAAACCTGCTGACGGCTGCCAAGCATGGAATGCGTGGCTCTGCAGAGGAGTTGGTGACACCGCCACGACTTGCAGGCAGGCCTGCTGCCACCGCCTATACTCCTCCTACTCCATCCTCTTCACTAACCTCTTCGGCTGAGTCCTCTTCTGCTGCTGCATCTTGCTCCACATCAACTGCACCCCCCCAGCTCCCCAGGGGCTATTCCACATCCCGGATACGACAGTGTCACCCCGTCTTGGGGTTGACTTGCCTGAAAGCAGAGAGTCACACCGGACCAGCACTCCTGTCCGCCCTGAACGCACAGGTGGATCAGTGGCTGACTCCGCACCAACTGGAGATTGGCAAAGTGGTGTGTGACAATGGAAGCAATTTGTTGGCGGCATTGAATTTGGGCAAGTTGACACATGTGCCGTGCATGGCACATGTGTTGAATCTGATCGTACAACGCTTTGTGCATAAGTACCCAGGCTTACAGGACGTCCTGAAGCAGGCCAGGAAGGTGTGTGGCCATTTCAGGCGTTCCTACACGGCCATGGCGCACTTTTCAGATATTCAGCGGCGAAACAACATGCCAGTGAGGCGCTTGATTTGCGACAGACCGACACGTTGGAATTCAACACTCCTAATGTTCGACCGCCTGCTCCAACAAGAAAAATCTGTCAACGAGTATTTATATGACCGGGGTGCTAGGACAGCCTCTGCGGAGCTGGGTATTTTTTTGCCACATTACTGAACGCTCATGGGCAATGCCTGTAGACTCATGCGTCCTTTTGAGGAGGTGACAAACCGAAGGCACCATCAGCGACATCATCCCATTTGTTTTCATCCTGGAGCGTGCCCTGCGAAGAGTGCTGGAGCAGGCCGTAGATGAGCGTGAAGAGGAAGAGGAAGAGTTGTGGTCACCATCACCACCAGAAACAGCCTTATCAGCATCGCTTGCTGGACCTGCGGCAACGCTGGAAGAGGAGTCTGAGGAAGAGGATTTAGTGGAGGAATGTGGCTTTGAGGAGGAGGAAGACCAACCACAGCAGGCATCCCAGGGTGCTCGTTGTCACCTATCTGGTACCCGTGGTGTTGTACGTGGCTGGGGGGAAGAACATACCTTCAATGACATCAGTGAGGACGAGAAACGGGACATGAGTAGCTCGGCATCCAATCTTGTGCAAATGGGGTCTTTCATGCTGTCATGTCTGTTGAGGGACCCTCGTATAAAAAGGCTGAAGGAGAACGACCTGTACTGGGTGGCCACGCTACTAGACCCCCGGTATAAGCAGAAAGTGCCAGAAATATTACCGAATTACCGGAAGTCGGAAAGGATGCAGCAGTTCCAAAACAAGTTAAAAAGTATGCTTTACACAGCGTATAAGGGTGATGTCACAGCACAACGGGAATCTAACAGGGGAAGAGGTGAAAGTAATCCTCCTCCTATCACGACCACGCCGGCAAGGACAGGACGCTTTACAGACGTGTTGTTGATGGAGGACATGCGGAGCTTTTAAAGTCCTACGCATCGCCACAGCCCTTCGGGGTCCACCCTCAGAGAACGACTCGACCGACAGGTAGCAGACTACCTCGCCTTAACTGAAGATATCGACACTCTGAGGAGCGATGAATACCTTGACTACTGGGTGTGCAGGCTTGACCTGTGGCCTGAGCTATCCCAATTTGCGATAGAACTTCTGGCCTGCCCCGCTTCAAGTGTCCTGTCAGAAAGGACCTTCAGCGCAGCAGGAGATATTGTCACTGAGAAGAGAAGTCACCTAGGTCAAAAAAGTATAGATTACCTCTCCTTTATTAAGATTAATGAGGCATGGATCCCGAAGGGACTGACAGTGGGGGATGCATTTGACAAAAAAAGGCCTGATGAGATGCCTTGGGCTATAAAATGGTCCACACGCTGCTGTATCTAATCTCTGCATGCCGGATGACTTGTGTGACTTCTCCGCCACCAACTAGGGTTCAAGCCGCAATGTTTTAGTGCACTTTCTGCCTGGAAAACATAAATTTTTCCGGCCGTTGCTACAGCAGCGGCTGCAACAATACCTAGTTTTTCAGGCATGTGTACATGCCTAATTTTTCTGGCCTCTGGTGCTGCAAAAACCCCCAAAAAAGGCACATACATGTGTCAATTCCCCTTTGTGATCGTTACCTTGTTGTGGTGAAGGGGCTTGCATATCACAATGAAGCGATCACCTCTATGAGTGTGTTGGCAATGGCAATGTTGGCACACCCCAGATGAGATAAGGTCGTTGCTTCATTGTGAACAGAGCGATCTAAGGTGATCATTAAAGCCTACTAGGCCAACAATGGGCCCACACTGCAGAATCATTGTTTTCTGGGTCACTTAACTGTCACTGAACTACCTCAGCACGACCATAGGCTTTGAAAAACCACCATCGACTGCAATCTCCCAAGATTGACGCATAGAGAAATAAAATTTATGTCACAAGTGTGTCAACTATTGACAACTCTTTACGGTTGTCTAAACTCTATTCCATACACGTCCCCTGATAGGGGACGTAACAGGGATTAAACTGATAGGAATAGTACTACTTAACATACCACTCATATTGGGATTGCACAGTACATTGCACGGCGCACGCACAGTGCCCCAAATTGGAAGTAAGAGGACCGACCAAGCATCTTTTTCCATCTCCCGGTTCCTAAAATCTATTCCATACACCGGCCCCTGATAGGGGACGTAACAGGGATTAAACTGATAGGAATAGTACTACGGAAAATTTTATGTTCGCGCCATCTCTAACCGTCAATAGTGTCGTTAGAAAGGGCATCTTGTCCCACAAAAAACAACCCCTCATACAGCTATGTGAACAGAAAAATAACAGAAAATCACCCGGTCGTGAAAGGGTTAATATATACTGTGATAAGGAGTATCATATGATACGGTTCTCTTTGCTGTTTTTCTAAGAAAACACACTAAGTAGGACACTAACCACTAAACATTTTAGAAAATAGGCATTTATGCGGGTGGAACAATATATCATAGTTGTTTTTATGGGACATAAAAAGAAAGTTACATTTTAATATTTCTACTACGTTCTGGGAGATTCAATTATTAGACAGTGGAATGTAGTTGAGGGACTGCCATCTAGCACATTTCTAAACCCGTATGTAACTTCAAAAATTGTTGTACCCTTAAGCAATTACAAGAGGAATACTCCCTCAAACTAATCACATTAAATGAACCCCTTAAAGGGGATCTCTAGGAATTAAGATAATGAAAATACTTAAATATTATTTTATATTAAATAAATTCTCAAATATCTTTAATTATTTACAATGCCTCATTTTGTCTGGGGAGCAATTATCAGGAGAAAGAAAATGGCCGCCGTCCCATAAGTTCACACAAAACCTGTCCTAATCACACAAGAGGACAAGTTACTTCACAACACTGAGGTAAAGAGCTGCCTCATCCTACTCTCTGCTCTGCTTGTCAGGAATTATCGTCCTGAATCTCTGCGGAATTTAGTTCATGAGGAGACATGAAGTACAGACAGGATGGACAGGACAGATTCTGGTAATGTGAGGCTGTGGTAATAGAGACTGCATTCAAGTGCTGCTGCTTATTAGCCACACCTCACCCTCCTCTATGTACTTCATGTCTCCTCTTATGATCTCCATTCCTACAGAGATTCACCTGTATTCAGAATCATAACCCCTGACAAGCAGAGGAGAGAGGAGGATGAGGCAGCTCTATAGCTCAGTGTTGTGAAGTAACTTGTCCTGCTGTGTGATGAGGACAGGTTTTGTGTGAACTAATGGGACAGCAGGCATTTTGTTTCTCTTAATGATTGCTCCCCAGACAAAATGAGGCATTGCAAATAATTAAAGGTATTTGAGAATATATTTATTATAAAGTAATATTTAAGTATTTTCATTTTCTTAATTCCCGGACAACCTCTTTAAGGGGTTCATTTAATGTGATTGGTTTGAGGGGGATTCCTTTTGGCAATTGGCAATTGACCCAACAAGTGTTTCATTAAATATAGAAACACTTGGCTGTGAAAAGGAAAAATTCTATTTTTTTCCAATAAAATGTTAATTTTGACCCAAATTTTTCATTTTCACAAGGAGTAAGAGGAGGAAATGCACCTCACAACTTGTTGGCATTTTTTCCTGAATAAGTAAATACCCCATTTGTGATTGGCTGCTGCTTTGGGGCACGGCCACATTCAGAAGGGAGGAAAATGCACAGAATTTGTCAAAATTGTTTTTAGGGGCCATGAATTTGTGATTTTTTTTTGTTGGCAGCTGTGTGAGAGCTCATTTTTTGTGGGAGAAGCTGTAGTTCTTTTTTTTCATTATGGGGTACATTTGACGTTTATTACTTTTTATAGATTTTTTGGGTAGGTGAAGTGGGCAAAAATTGCAATTTTGTCAGTGTTTTAATTTTTATTTTTTTATGGAGTTCTATATGCGGTATATATTACATTACAGCTTTATTCTGTAGGTCATTATAGTTATGGTGATACCACATTTATATGGGTTTTATTCATGTTTTATTGATTTTTCAGCGTAAAATCATTTTAACTAAAAATAAGTTACTAACATCCATAACATTTTAATTTTTCTGCCAATGTAGCTGTCTGAGGGCTATTTATTTGCAGGACATATTGCAGATTTTATTGGTACCAATTTTGGGATACATATGACTTTATTGATCACTTTTTATATCATTTTTTGGGATGTGAGGTGGGCAAAAACCAGAATGATAGAGAAGAAAATGAAAATAATGAATAAAGAGAAAGATAAGAGAGAAAAAGAGTCCTAAGGGACCTCAGAGTGTCATACACCAATTTGCAGGCCAATTGGAGCACTTTGATTTAGGCACAATCAATTTGGACCTGAATCAAATTTTATGACTGATTTGTTAGAAGTCACCACAGTGTCATAAATAATAATAACTAATCCAACGTTGGTCCACATAAACCTAACGGTAAAGTATGAAATAATAAATTAGTATCACGTTGTCTATTTTTAATCATGCCTCACAAAGCTGTTTAGTGATAATCCCCTTATCAAATGCATGCTTTAACATTTCATGTAATCCTTATGTTCTTATAAATGAGCTGGCCATACCCTTTATCAGTTAGCTCGAAGACCATATTTCTCATTGGTTTTAACTCTTTCATTGCTTATCTCTGTACATTTGCCAAATTTCCCAGTGTGTGCTGTTCACTAATTTTCCTCAAATCTTCAGTGTCTAACTTGACAAAGATCTTTATCTGGAGGTAGCAGAGGATAAAAAGTCTATTTTCTCTTGATGTGATTCAGAACTGTACCAGTTTCAATTTATTTAGTTGTGTTGAACATACATTTAGGGGTAGATTATAAGATTTTACAAAATATTTATGCAAAAGAAATTAATAAGAAATGTACTACTAAATCTACTTTTTAGAGTAAAATAAATGGGAATTTAAAAAGTGTAAATGTACTTTTCAGTTTTTTTGTAAATTGGTAAAATGTAGTGTTGATTGAGCATGCTCGGGCGAACACCAATGAACGTGCAGGTAAGTACTGCCCTCACTGTAATGCCAGTAGCGATATTGGCCACTGGCATTACAGTGATTGGCTGTCCGGAACACATCATCGAGTGCTATATAGCAACCTATGACGCATGTTCGGCTCATTCGTAGTCAGGGAGAGCTGAGCATAGGAAGGGACAGAGAGTGTAGGGAGTGTAATAGAATTATTTTTTTGTACAAAAATGTTTCAGAGACCCAAAAGTCCTTGTAAGGATTATTGTTTGTGACAGCAGCAATATATGTTTGTAGTGCAACCTGCGCTAAATTGCTCAGTGTTAGGGAGAGCTCTGCATAGGAAGGGACAGACAGTGTAGGGAGTGTAATAGGAAGATTTTTATACAAAAAACTTTTCAGAGACCCAAAAGTCCTTTTAAGGACTATTTTTTTGTGACAGCAGCAATATATATTTTTAGCACATCCTGCGCTAAATACCGTGTAATAGGCCGCTGCGGACAGTTAAATTATTTGCGCCACATATCCTGTGTAAAGTGTGCGCATCCCTAAAATATCAGTGACGTCCAGTGTACTTTTTCCGTAGATGGTGTCCGCTGCAGACAGTTAAATTATCTGCGCCACATCTCCTGTTTAAAGTGTGCGCATCCCTAAAATATCAGTGACAGCCAGTGTACTTTTTCCATAGACACTGCGAACAGTGACATTACCTGTGGTACCTGTCCTGTATAACGTTTCCTCATCACAAATACCTTTGTAAAAAATGTTTGCGCATACACTTCCAAATCCTACGCTACTGTACGTGTGACATACTTTCAAGCATATATCACATTTAAAATGAAGAAGGCGAGCAGTAAGGGACGGGAAAGTGGCCGAGATGCTGATGGTGCACGCAGAGGCCGTGGCCCTGGGTGCAGAGAAACTGTGCCTGCTGCCAGAGCACAAGAAAAACAATCATCCAAGATACCTAGTTTTATGTCCCAGTTTGCAGGGCGGCGCAGGACAATGCTCGCGAAGTCAGCCCAGTGCTAGCAGGTGGTCGGTTGGATTGCAGCAGAAAATTCTTCCAGTCGGTTAAGCACCACACTGTCTTCCACCAAGTCCAGTCTCAGTAGCCAGGAGTCTGATCCACACAATCCTCACCCTGATCCTCCTTCCTCCCACCATGTACAGTCTGGGCAAACAAGTGATCCCACACTCAAATATTCCGAGGACCTCTTTTCATCACCATTACTTGATTTGGCCCTCTCGCCAAGCACGCTTGAAGAGGGACATGAGATCTTGTGCCCTGATTCCCAACCTTTTTTAGAATCCACAGTCACAAGAACATGACGGTGGGGAACGGCAATTAGTGTTTAATGAGGTAGATGATGATGAGACACAGTTGCCAATGAGTCAACCGCAATTACTGTCTCAAGAGGTTGATGAAGAGGATGAGACACAGTTGTCAATCACTGAGGTTGTGGTTAGGTAAACAAATCAGGAGGATGATCAGAGTGAGAAAGTGGAAGAGGAGGTGGTTAACGATGAGGTCACTGACCCAAATTGGGAATGTGGCAAGCCGAGCGAGCACAGCGGTACAGAGGGGGAGGGATCTGCAGCACCACAACAGGCTGGAAGAGGAAGTGGGGTGCCAAAAGGGAGAAGAAGGGCCACACCAAACAAGCCCGCAACTGTTCCATGGACAGCGGAAATCTCCCTTGACAAGGTGTATATCTTCCGCAGTAGGGCGCTTTTTTGAGGAAAGTGCGGACGACAAAAGAATGGAAGTTTTCAACCTGTGCCATACAAAAATGAGCCGGGGCATGAACACTAGCAACCTCACCACCACCAGCATGATCCGCCACATGGCATCCAAGCATCGTAATAAGTGGGACGAACGCCTGGGTCCACAATCTGTGTCTGAGGGTCACACCACTGCCTCCTCTTCCCCTATTTTACATGCTGGCCAATTCCCTGTCGAAGGCGCAGGCCCGGATGCCTCCCAGCTTGCACCTGGACCTTCGCAAGCACCATCATTGACCACATCCACTTCAGTGTCCCAGCGCAGCGTACAAATGTGCTTACCTCAGGCATTTGAACGCAAGCAAAAATACCCAGCCACCCACCCACAGGCCATAGCACTAAATGCGCAGCTTTTCAAATTACTGGCACTGGAAATGTTGCCATTTAGGCTTGTAAACACTATGGCCTTCCACAGCCTGATGTCGGTGGCCATCCTGCGTTACACAGTACCCAGCCGCCACTATTTTTCAAGGTGTGCCTTGCCCGCCTTACACCAACACATGTCCCATAACATCACACGTGCCCTGATCAACGCAGTTACTGGGAAGGTCCACTTGACCACGGACACATGGACAAGTGCACTCGGCCAGGGACGCTGCATTTCCCTGAAGGCACAATGGGTGATTGTTGTGGAGGCTGGGAACGAGTCGTACCCTGGGATGGCACAGGTGCTACCAACGCCGAGAATTGCTGGCCCTACATCAATCAGGGTTTCCGCCAGCACCTACGTTAGTGACTCCAAAACCCACTTCTCCTCCTCCACCTCCTCCTCCACTTGCACCTCCGAATTATCCGTGTGTAGCACCAGTTGGTAGCTGGAAGCAGTGTAGCACTGCAGTGGAGAAGCGGCAACAGGCCGTCTTGAAGCTGATATGCTTAGGGGACAAACAGCACACCGCTGTAGAGCTGTGGCAGGGGATAAGAGACCAGACTGAGCTGTGGCTCACTCCACTCAACCTACAACCAGGCATGGTTGTGTCTGATAATGGCCGTAACTTGGAGGTGGCTTTGGAGCTGGAAAAGCTCTGACACATCCCATGCCTAGCCCACGTGTTCAACCTTGAGGTTCAGCGGATTCTAAAAACCTACCCCAATTTGCCTGTGCTACTGGTGAAGGTGCGCCGCGTGTGTGCACATTTCCGCAAGTCATCGACAGCTTCAGCCTGGTCTGTCAATGCTGCAGCAGTGCTTGAAATTGCCAGCTCACCTGCTGTTGTGCGACGTGAGCATGCGCTGGGACTCAACATTCCACATGCTGGCCAGGCTTTGTGAGCAGCAGAGGGCAGTAGTGGAATACCAGCTGCAACATGGTCACCGCCTTTCAAGTCAGCTTTCGCTATCAGTGGCGGATTATAATTGGGGCGTTTGGGTATGTAGGCCCAGGCCTGGCATTGCTGGAGGGCCCAACGCCGACCCAAATGCCCACACACTATGGCAGGGCACGGGAGCACATATTTCCCTGCCCCGCCACCCTCCCCCAATCACCGCCATAGGCTTTATGCCTGAAGCCTATGCAGTAGTAAAATCCCGACGCAGGCGGGCGTGATGACATCACCATCTACGAGTGAGCACTGACTGGGACACAGGTAAGTATTAGCTTTAATTTTATTTTATTTTATTTTTGTGTGCCAAGTGCCAACTTTGGGGGACATTACTAAAGGGACAGTGGGGGGGAAACTACTACATGGGGGGAAATTACTAGTGGGGGGGGAAATTAATACTGTGGGGGCAGTGTGGGGGACAATAAATACTGTGGGGCAAATTACTACCATGGGCGGAATTAATGTTGTGAGGGCAGTGTGGAGAAATTATTACTGTGGGGGCAGTGTGGGGGGGCAAATTACTTAATGGATGGCAGTGTTGGGGCAAATTATCTAATGGGGGGGCAGCATGGGGGGTTATTACTTGATGGGGCAGTGTGGGGGGAAAAATACTTAATGAAGGGCAGTGTGGGGGCAAATTACTTAATGGATGGCAGTGTGGGGGCAAAATACTATATGGATGGCACTGTCGGGGCAAATTACTTAGTGAAGGGCAGTGTAGGGGCAATTTACTTAATGGATGACAGTGTCAGAGCAAATTATCTAATGGGTAGCAGTGTGTGGGGTTATTACTTGATGGGGCAGGGTGGGGGACAAATTACTTTGTGGGGGGAATTACTACATGGGAGGCAGTGTGGAAGAAATTACTGTATGGAGCAGTGTGGAAGAAATTACTGCATGGAGCAGTGTGGGGGATATTACTGTATGGAGCAGTGTGGGAGAAATTACTATATGGGGCAGTGTGGGGGAAATTACTATATAGGGCAGTGTGGAATAAATTACTGTATGGAGCAGTATGAGGAAAATTACTATATGGGGCAGTGTGGGGGAAATTACTATATGGGTCAGTGTGGGGGAAATTACTATATGGGTCAGTGTGGGGGAAATTACTATATGGGTCAGTGTGGGGGAAATTACTATATGGGGGCAGTGTGGGGGAAATTACTATATGGGGGCAGTGTGGGGGAAATTACTATATGGGGCAGTGTGGGGGAAATTACTATATGGGGGCAGTGTGGGGGAAATTACTATATGGGGCAGTGTGGGGGAAATTACTATATGGGGCAGTGTGGGGGAAATTACTATATAGGGCACTGTGGGGGAAATTACTATATGGGAGCAGTGTGGGGGAAATTACTATATGGGCAGTATGGAAGAAATTACTGTATAGAGCAATGTGGGGAAATTACTATATAGGAGCAGTGTGGAGGAAATTACTATATGGGTGCAGTGTAGGGGAAATTACAATATGGAGCAGTGTGGGGGAAATTACTATATGGTGCAGTGTGGGAGAAATTACTATATGGTGCAGTGTGGGGGAAATAACTGTATGGGGGTAGTGTGGGGAAATTACTATATGGGAATAGTGTGGGGGAAATTACTATATGGGGGCAGTGTGGGGAAATTACTATATGAGGGTAGTGTGATGGAAATTACTATATGAGGGTAGTGTGGTGGAAATTACTATATGGGGTTAGTGTGAGGGAAATTACTGTATGGGATAGCGTGGGGGAAATTACTATATGGGGGTAGTGTGGGGGAAATTACTATATGGGGGTAATTACTGTATGGGAGAAGTGTGGGGGAAATTACTATATGGAGCAGTCGGGAGAAATTACTATATGGGGCAGTGTGGGGAAAATTACTATATGGGGCAGTGTGGGGGCGTTTCTATTAGGGGACATTATTTTTGGGGACAATATACAGGCATTATTACCTGGAGCACAATATAGGGTGTTATTATTACTGGGGGCACTCTAGGGGAAATTATAATTGCTGTAGACACTATAGGGACCTTTGGGGTAATGTATCAAATTGGTGTAAAGTAGAACTGGGTTAGTTACCCATTGCAACAGATTTCACCTTTCATTTTTCACAGCTCCTTTGGAAAATGAAAGATGAAATCTGATTGGTTGCTATTGGTACCTAAGCTAGTTCTACTTTACACCAGTTTGATAAATTACCCCAATTATGAGAACTGTAATGTGTCTGTGTAACGAACTTTGTAGAGACGAGATGTGGCTGAAAGAAATAGTCATGGCGGTCTGGGTCAAACGGAGGAGAAGATGAAAGAGAAGATTTACATGACAGGAGATGTCACTGGAAGTAAGAGTCATGTGGTGCTGTATTCCCCTATATGTAGAGCTGGCTCACTACTGTGACCTGCGTCTAATCTTCCCCCCCATGTCTTTTTTTATCATAATCATATTTATTTAAAATTTGGCAACAAATATTTTAATTTGTCACCTGCATTCCTATGTAACAGCCCAAATAACAGTGATAAATTTCTGTGTACAGATAATGTAGTAGATGTTCCATGCAGTCCTATGTAACAGCCCACATAACACAAAAGTTCACTGTGTTATGTTGGGTTTTACATAGGACTGCAGGTAACATCTATGAAATCTGTACTCAGAGAGTTATAAGATGGTAGGGGTCCAAATCCTGACACACCCACCAATCAGCTGTTTGAGGAGACCAAAGTGAGTGCCGAAGCCTCTTTGCTTGTTACCAAGCACAGCGCTGTCCATTTGATAGCACTGCACTTGTTATTACAGCTCAGTCCCAATCACTCAGATGGGACAGAGCTGCAGCTAGGCCATGTGAACGATGTCATATGGCCTAAGAAGAGACTTTGGCGCTTACGAAGTACTGCATACCTCTTCATACAGAAAAATAACTAAAACTAAAATGGAGGGGGTTGGGGCAGAATTGTGTAGACAGCCCGGGCCTATCATGCACTTAATCTGCCCCTGTCCGCTATTCACAAGCGAGGAGTGGGCATGGATGTCTGACCTCTGTGAGGTTTTAAGAAACTTTGAGGAATCAACACAGATGGTGAGCGGCAATAAAGCTATTATCAGCGTAACCATCCCACCTCTGTGTTAAGGACGAGGCTTTGCATGTGGAAGAGGTGGAAATGGGGGAAGACATTACACAGGGTGATAGCCAGACCACCCTCAGTTCGTCTTCTCAGCGCGAATTGGACGATGAAGAGGAGGAGGAGGAGGAGGAGAAGGAGGAGAAGGAGGAGAAGGAGGCGGTTGCCTCCGCTACAGAGGGTAGTACCCATGGAAGTTTAATTCCATCTCTTCTGCTTGGGTGGGCAGAAGAGGAGGAAGAGAATGAGGAGAATGAGGAGATTGAGAGTGATCCTCCTGATGACGACAGCGAAGTCTTGCCTGTTGGTACTCTGGCCCACATGGCTGACTTCATGTTAGGCTGCCTTTCCCGTGTTATACGCATTTTAGACAACATGGATTACTGGTTGTTCACACTTCTCGACCCCCGCTGCAAAGAGAACTTCTCATCTCTCATTTCTCTGGTGGAGAGTACGAGCAAAACAGTGCAAACTAGAAGATCTTTGTTGAAAAATTGCTCCAAAAAATTCTATCTGACAACGCTGGCGGCAGTTCGTAGTTCCTTGGCCAACTGAGCAGGGGAGACAAGGGGAACACACAGCAGTTCCAACAGAGGCAGGGCAACACTCTCCAAAGCCTGAGACAGTTTCATGACACCCCGCCAGCACCCTCACCCTGATGCGCGGCCTAGTGTCACAAGGAGGGAAAATGTTTGGAATATGGTGAAGGAGTACATAGCAGACCGTGTCAGCGTCCTCAATGATCTCTCAGTGCCTTACAACTACTGGTTGTGCAAGCTGGACACGTGACACGAACTGGCGCTCTATACTTTGGAGGTTCTGGCCTGCCCTGCTGCCAGCATTTTGTCTGATTTTGTCTTAGTAATGCTGGTAGCATTATAACAGATAAGCCTATCCGTCTGTCAACTGAAAATGCTGACAGGCTGACTCTTATAAAAATGAACAAGGCCTGGATGGACCATGACTTCTCAACTCCACCACAGGAATGCTGATGAACATAAAGGCACTTTAAATGTGTTGTTTATAATGTACTGAATACACTGTATTCACATGCACCCCTTCTACCACAAACAAGGGTATATGGTTGAATCTTCCTTTTACTCATCCTCCTTCTCCTCTTCCATCATATCAACACATGCTTATTCGTCACATATAATGCCCTCGCATATATGCCCTTCGCATATAATGTTTTAGAGGGTCAGCTCACCAGCAGGTCCTCACCTACAATGTTTTACAGGGTCAGCTCACCAGCAGGCCCTCGCATATAATTTTTTAGAGGGTCAGCTCACCAGCAGGTCCTCACCTACAATGTTTTACAGGGTCAGCTCACCAGCAGGCCCTCGCATATAATTTTTTAGAGGGTCAGCTCACCAGCAGGCCCTCGTATATAATTTTCTAAAGGGTCAGCTTACCAGCAGGCCCTCGCATTTAATGTTTTACAGGGTCAGCTCACCAGCAGGCCTGCACCTAAAAATTTTTACAGGGTCAGCTCACCAGCAGGCCCTCGCATATAATTTTTTGCAGGGTCGGCTGACCAGCAGGCCTTCACCTACAATCTTTTACAGGGTCAGCTCACGGGCAGACCCACACCTAAAATCTTTTACAGGGTCAACTCACCTGCAGGCCCTCGCCTAAGTATACCTAATAGGTAATTTGTGAGCATGCTGCCTTACTTGGATGTAGTTGCCATAGCTGTTTCTCAGGCTCCCTCTCCGGAATCGATCCATGATTCCCCTGTTACCCATGGTCACCATGGTTTGCACTGAAAATGACATCAAAAGTTGATAGGGCAGACATCCGAATGGATCGTTGCCGTCACAGGGACATGCAATCGGCCTTAGGTTATCTAGAGTCACCAAAGCAGCAGCAGGCCCTTACCCATAATGTTTTAGATGGTCAGATCAGCAGGCCCTTGCTCCAAATGTTTTTGAGGGTCACCAGCAGACCTTCATCTACACTCTTTTACAGGGTCAGCTCACCTGCAGGCCCTCACCTAATTATACCTAATAGGTAATTTGCGCACATGCTGCCTTGCTTGGATGTGGTAGCTAGCAGGCCATCAATGATAATTTTTCAAGGCTGTGTATGAGGCCCTCCTTTATGTGTAACAAAGTGTGTATTGGAGTGCCAGTTCCTTGTAATTTTTGGCAGCCCTTTCACTTAGTGCATAGGCTTTATGAGTGTAGGAGTCCCACTACCTGAACAATTGGACCACAATGTGAATGAGGCCATCCATTATGTGATATAAAGATTGTATCGGAGTGCCTCTTCCTTGTAATTTTTGGCAGCACTTGCAGTTTATATACAAGTAAATATACAGGAAAGAATGTTTCCTAACAATTTTTCCTCTAAAATCGATTTTATCTTCGGTTTGGTGCGTATTATTGTCAGTCTGTAAAAGTGGCCTACTATTCGGACAACATTGTTCCCAGCAGCGACCTGGGAGTCCAAGATGCCTCCAGACATCCATGCTGTTCCCGAACCATTTAGGTGGCGTTTCCATCATTTTCTGACCTTTTCCTATGAACCAGGCACCCTCCCCTCTTCAGAGCAGGGGGTGCCTGGTTTAATGCAGGGTTCTCCCATTGACTTCCATTATACTCAGGTGCTCGGTAGAGCACCCGAGCATCCCCATGTGTTCCGCCAGAGCACCCAAGCACCCGAGCACTTTGGTGCTTGATCGACACAGTAAAATGAACATCATCCATCACTTTTTTCTTATGTGTCTTTTCATTTGCATAATTCCTTATTCAAAATATTTGTTTTATCAGAAGGAGGTAAGACATACACAAGTTAAAGTAGTATTGCCTATTAAGAGAAGAATAAGTGCCTAGAAAAAATAGCATACAGAGCATAGCAGTACATATTCATAAATAGTATATAGCATATGAATGGGGAAAATGCCATAAACAATGTATTTAAAACCTCAAACAAGCTAAATGCAACAAAACTGCAATTGGCCTCAATAATCTAAGGCAGCAAGGGTTATTGTCATTGGTCGCCACCACATACCCTCATCTAATCAGAAATCTGTCATTCGATAGCAGTGTAAATGCTCCAGAGGCAAATTAATAACAAGCAAACAGGAAAAAATATTTACCAATTAGTGTTTAGTGTAATTGAACCTCTTTTGAATGCAGATGATTTGCTAAATTGTTATTGGCCACTCGTTAATAAAAAAAAGCAGGGGAAGCGGTTGCTTTGTGATCCAAACTCCAAAGGGGCCCATCCAGGAGGAGGACTAAAAGATTTTATTGTCAGAGCCCCCTCAACAATATTATAAAGTTACTTATATATGGATACACTGTAGGAAATGGACAGAGTGGCTGCCAGGCCTTGTCTGAGAGAGAGCGATTTTGACTAGTCGTTCCAAAATTTGCTGTGGGGCCCGGTAATTTATAGTTACGGCACTGAACAGGTTCCCTTTTAGTTGCAGCCTAGCAAATTATATATGTTATAGAACTGTTGATGACTAAAGAAACTTTGTGGGTCTCTTACAGCTCCATTAGTGGCCAAAAGAAGCATTTTTTTGTATTTCCCTAGAGTGACTCTAAAACGTCTTTTTTCTCCAAATCCTGCCCTACTACTTGCTTTCATTTAGTTCAGTCTTATCTCTATTTTATCCAAACATAGTGCAAAAAAATTAAATAAATTGTAGTCCATTTCAAGCCTGAGACGACCTGCATGTTTGACATCCTAGTGGTAGGACCTTCATTGTTTGAGACTACTTTGGTGCCTCAGGGCATGGATTCCTTTTGATCTCTGAGGGATCAATGAATGATAAGGTGTATTAAAGGCATTTTCCAGGAGAATGACTTGATACACCGGGTTCAGTGTTCGGATGCTAAATAAAGTTTGTTGAAAGGCTGCAGTGCAGCCAATCAACAAGATTTTAAGCTGTGGGCACTTGAAAGCCATCACAGTCATGCCTAGTATTGGCATGACAGTGATTGGCCGACACAGCATGTGACCTAGCCTGTATAAATGTCGGATCACATGTGGCATTGCCATTCTGCTCTAACTAGTGTACGGTAGGGAGAGAACAGACCGCAGCTCCAGTGAGGGACAGTGTTAGGCTGTTAATCTGGCTGTTAATTCTGTGGGTGACCTATAGGTAGAGATGTCGCGAACATAAAATTTTCCGTTCGCGAACGGCGAACGCGTATTTTCGCAAATGTTCGCGAACGGGCGCACCGCCATAGACTTTAATAGGCAGGTGAATTTTAAAAACCCACAGGGACTCTTTCTGGCCACAATAGTGATGGAAAAGTTGTTTCAAGGGGACTAACACCTGGACTGTGGCATGCCGGAGGGGGATCCATAGCAAAACTCCCATGGAAAATTACGTAGTTGACGCAGAGTCGGGTTTTAATCCATAAAGGGAATAAATCACCTAACAATCCTAAATTGTTTAAAATAACGTGCTTTAAAACATCAGGTATGATGTTGTATCGATCAGGTAGTGTGAGGGTTACGCCCGCTTCACAGTGACAGACCAAACTCCCCGTTTAACGCACCGCAAACAACCGCAAACAGTCCATTTGCAAAACCGCAAACTCCCCATTTGCACAAGATTGGATACCAAGCTAGCCATGTCCCGTTCCTTGTCCTCATTGATGTCATTGAAGGTCTCTTCCTCCACCCAGCCAACACCAAGGGTCCCCGAAAGGTGACAACAAGCCCCCTGGGACGCCTGCTGTGGTTGGTCTTCCACCTCCTAAAAGCCACCTTCCTCCTCTGACTCCTCTTCTTCAGACTCCTCTCTCTGCATTGCCTCTCTCTGCGTTATTATAAGGTGTGTTGAGTAGTACTATTCTTAACAGTTTAATCCCTGTTACGTCCCCTATCAGGGGACGTGTATATGGAATCGATTTTAGGAACCGGGAGATGGAAAAAGATGCTTGGTCGGTCCTCCTACGTCCATTTTGGGGCACTGCGCGTACAATCTACTGTACCACCAGATAAGAATAGTACTACTTAACACACCGCTCCTATCTGGTGGCACAGTAGATTGCATGCGCAGTGCCCCAAATTGGACGTAGGAGGACCGATAAAGCATCTTTTTCCATCTCCCGGTTCCTAAAATCGATTCCATATACACGTCCCCTGATAGGGGACGTAACAGGGATTAAACTAATAAGAATAGTACTACTTAACACACCGCTCCTATCAGTTTAATCCCTGTTATGTCCCCTATCAGGGGATGTGTATATGGAATCGATTTTAGGAACCGGGAGATGGAAAAAGATGCTTGGTCGGTCCTCCTACGTCCAATTTGGGGCACTGCGCGTGCAATCTACTGTGCCACCAGATAGGAGCGGTGTGTTAAGTAGTACTATTCCTATCAGTTTAATCCCTATTACGTCCACCAGTATTATTATTATTATTATAAGGTGTGTTAAGTAGTACTATTCCTATCAGTTTAATCCCTGTTATGTCCCCTATCAGGGGACGTGTATGGAATAGATTTTAGACAACCGCAAAGAATTGTCTATAGTTGACACACTCATGACATAAATTTTATACCTCTATGCGTCAATCTTGGTGTAGTAATGACTGTGCTCGTGCGCACGTTTGGGAGATTGCAGGCGATAGGGGTTTTTCAAAGCCTATGGTCGTGCTGAGGTAGTTCAGTGACAGTTAAGTGACCCAGAAAACAATGATTCTGCAGTGTGGGCCCATTGTTGGCCTAGTAGGCTTTAATGATCACCTTAGATGATCACAAAGAAAATGTTTTTTCTATGCAAAATTATCCAGCCTATTCTGCACAAGGTGCTGACAAAGCTTTTCCACATTTCAGCCATGCTAACCCTGCCTTCTGAGGTGCTGGCAGTGTCCCAGCTGCATTGGCGACCTCTTCCTCTGTCTTCGCCTAGTGCTTCCACTGTGCCCCCGCTGTGAGGTGGGAATGCCACTAGCAGTGTGTCTACCAGCGTGTGCTTGTACTCACGCATCTTACGATCACGCTCCAGTGATGGAATTAAGGACGGTACGTTGTCCTTGTAACGGGGATCCAGCAGCGTGGCCACCCAGTAATCAGCACAAGTTAGAATGTGGGCAACTCGGCGGTCGTTGCGGAGACACTGCAGCATGTAATCGCTCATGTGTGCCAGGCTGCCCAGAGGCAACGAAAAGCTGTCCTCTGTGGGAGGTGTATCGTCTGTGTTCTCTGTATCCCCCCAGCCACGCACCAGTGATGGCCATAAGCTGGTCTGGGTGCCACCCTGCTGTGAACAAGGTTCCTCCTCCATCTCCTCCTCCTATTCCTCCACCTCGTCATCATCCTGAACTGTGCCCTGGCTGTACAATTGTGTACCTTGCATTTGTGGGTTCAGGATCCCACCCTCGGAGCCACTTGTGAATGACTGGCCGGAAACCCTACAAAATGATCCCTCTTCCTCCTCCTGTGCCACATCCTCTTCCATCATCGCCAGCAGCATTTTTTCAAGGAGGCATAGAAGTCAGCACATTGTCTGAAGAACTGCCATGCCAGGGAAATCCTTGGAGCTGGCTTTGGTGTGCTCGGTCCCTTGCTGTGGTGGGCAGTAGCAGGCTTACTGTCTAGGGGACGGACGCTCCGCTTTTGCACCCTGATCCCTCTTCTGCTGTGCTGGTGGCTCTGTGTGACCACCGCCTCTTCCTCCGAACCACATAGGTCACTCGCATGACCTTGATTCCATGTGGGGTCGAGGACCTCATTGTCCTCCACATCATCTTCCACCCAGTCTTCACCCCTGCCCTCCTTGTCAGTCTGCACACTTTCAAAAGCCCCAGCAGTTGGCACCTGTGTTTCGTCATCATCCGAGACGTGCTGCGATGGTCCTCCCATGTACTCATCTTAAAACATAAGTGGTTGAGCATCGGTGCTTTTGGGGAAGGTATAGGTGGATGGCCCTGGGAAACCCTGCTAACAGAGTCATCAAAAAGCAGTAAAGATTGCTGCATGACTTGGGGCTCAGACTGCTTGGCTGATTTGCAAGGGGGTGAGGTGAAATACTGATGGACATCGGCTGCAGGTGCCAACTTTGATCTTTCAGCAAGAGACTGGGTGGGAGACAATGTGAAGGAACTGGAGGCACTGTCAGAAACCCAATCTACTATTGCCTGTAATTGTTCTGACATGACCCTTTTTAGAGCCGCATTCGGCCTGACCAAATACCACTGCAGGTTCTGACGCAGGGGCGTAGCTATAGGGGGTGCAGAGGTAGCAGTCGCTACCGGGCCCAGGAGCCTGGGGGGCCCAAAGACCCTTGTGCTGCACAAGAAGACACCAGTATTATAGCAAATGCATGCTGGTCAAGTTGCCGGCTGGAGGGAAGGGGTTAGGTCAGGAATTTGGCATGGTGGGGAGGGAGGTGCCGTTTCAATTTTTGCATCAGGCAGCATGAAGGCTATGTGCTTCCCTGCCCCTGGCCACAAAGCACTGAGGGAAGGGGGGCCCAAGCTGAACTCTTGCACCGGGGCCCATGAGCCTTTAGCTACGCCCCTGTTCTGACGCCTACTCGCACTTGAAGAGGGGGTTTCACTTGTGCGTGTAGCTGGCACAGATCGACCACGTCCTCTCCCTGCAACAGGAGCTCCACTAGCAGCACCATGACATGGGCCACATCCCTTATTTGACGCTCTCCTCATATTTCTCTAATTTAGGCTCTTGCCCTAAATGGGTGTTTAATTAATAGCAGAATAGAACAACAGTATGTAAAGGTTATATATCACACGTACAGATGCAGACTAGGCTGCAATTAAAGTTTTTTTGCCCAAAATGGGTGTTTGCTTAATAACTGAATATGACAGCATTATATAACCCTTGAATTTCATATGTGCTGATGCAGCAAGGGCTGTAAAATTGTGTATTTTGCCCAAAATGGTTGCTTTTCAAATAACTGAATATAACTACAGTATCTAAAGTGTGTATCTCACACGTACTGATCCAGACTAGGCCGCAATAATGTTTTTTTCCCCAAAATGGCTGTTTTTTTAATAACTGAATAGAACCACAATATCTAAAGTGTGTATCTCACAATGGCATATGCAGCAAAGGCTGCAAAATTTGGTTGTTTGCCCAAAATGGTGTTTGTTTAATAACTGAATATGACAGCAGTATATAAACCTTGAATTTAAAACGTTCTGATGCAGCAAGGGCTGTAAAATTGTGTATTTTGCCCAAAAAGGGTGTTTTATTAATAGAAGAAGATAACCACAGTATCTAAAGTGTGTATCTCACACGTACAGATCCAGACTAGGCCGCAATTTAAGTTTTTTGCCCAAAATGGCTGTTTTTGAAATAACAGAATATAACCACAGTATCTAAAGTGTGTATCTCACATGTACAGATTCAGACTAGACCGCAATTAAAGTTATTTGCCCAAAATGGTTGTTTTTCAAATAACTGAATAGAACCACAGTATATAAAGTGTGTATCTCAGAATGACATATGCAGCAAAGACTGCAAAATTCAGTTTGTTTTTTGCCCAAAATGGGTGTTTGTTTAACAACAGAATATGACATCAGTATATAAACCTTGAATTTCACACGTTCTGATGCAGCAAGGGCTGTAAAATTGTGTATTTTGCCCAAAAAGGGTGTTTTATTAATAGAAGAATATAACCACAGTATCTAAAGTGTGTATCTCACACGCACAGAACCAGACTAGGTCGCAATTTAAGATTTTTGCCCAAAATGGTTGTTTTTCAAATAACTGAATAGAACCACAGTAAGTAAAGGGTGTATCTCACAGGTACAGATCCAGACTAGGCCACAATTAAAGTTTATTTCCCAAAATGGCTGTTTTTCAAATAACTGAATAGAACCACAGTATCTAAAGTGTGTATCTCACAATGCCATATGCAGCAAAGACTGCAAAATTAATTTTTTTGCCCAAAATCGGTGTTTGTTTAATAACTGAATATGACAGCAGTATATAACCCTTGAATTTCACTCGTGCTGATGCAGCAAGGGCTGTAAAATTGTGTATTTTGCCCAAAAATTGTGTTTTATTAATAGAAGAATGTAACCACAGTATTTAAAGTGTGTATCTCACACGTACTGATTTAGACTAGGCCGCAATTAAAGTTTTTTGCCCAAAATGGTTGTTTTTCAAATAATTGAATACACTGCGTGCAGAATTATTAGGCAAATGAGTATTTTGACCACATCATCCTCTTTATGCATGTTGTCTTACTCCAAGCTGTATGGGCTCGAAAGCCTACTACTAATTAAGCATATTAGGTGATGTGCATCTCTGTAATGAGAAGGGGTGTGGTCTAATGACATCAACACCCTATATCAGGTGTGCATAATTATTAGGCAACTTCCTTTCCTTTGGCAAAATGGGTCAAAAGAAGGACTTGACAGGCTCAGAAAAGTCAAAAATAGTGAGATATCTTGCAGAGGGATGCAGCACCCTTAAAATTGCAAAGCTTCTGAAGCGTGATCATCGAACAATCAAGCGTTTCATTCAAAATAGTCAACAGGGTCGCAAGAAGAGTGTGGAAAAACCAAGGCTCAAAATAACTGCCCATGAACTGAGAAAAGTCAAGCGTGCAGCTGCCAAGATGCCACTTGCCACCAGTTTGGCCATATTTCAGAGCTGCAACATCACTGGAGTGCCCAAAAGCACAAGATGTGCAATACTCAGAGACATGGCCAAGGTAAGAAAGGCTGAAAGACGACCACCACTCAACAAGACACACAAGCTGAAACGTCAAGACTGGGCCAAGAAATATCTCAAGACTGATTTTTCTAAGGTTTTATGGACTGATGAAATGAGAGTGAGTCTTGATGGGCCAGATGGATGGGCCCGTGGCTGGATTGGTAAAGGGCAGAGAGCTCCAGTCCGACTCAGACGCCAGCAAGGTGGAGGTAGAGTACTGGTTTGGGCTGGTATAATCAAAGATGAGCCTGTGGGGCCTTTTCGGGTTGAGGATGGAGTCAAGCTCAACTCCCAGTCCTACTGCCAGTTTCTGGAAGACACCTTCTTCAAGCAGTGGTACAGGAAGAAGTCTGCATCCTTCAAGAAAAACATGATTTTCATGCAGGACAATGCTCCATCACACGCGTCCAAGTACTCCACAGCGTGGCTGGCAAGAAAGGGTATAAAAGAAGAAAATCTAATGACATGGCCTCCTTGTTCACCTGATCTGAACCCCATTGAGAACCTGTGGTCCATCATCAAATGTGAGATTTACAAGGAGGGAAAACAGTACACCTCTCTGAACAGTGTCTGGGAGGCTGTGGTTGCTGCTGCACGCAATGTTAATGGTGAACAGATCAAAACACTGACAGAATCCATGGATGGCAGGCTTTTGAGTGTCCTTGCAAAGAAAGGTGGCTATATTGGTCACTGATTTGTTTTTGTTTTGTTTTTGAATGTCAAAAATGTATATTTGTGAATGTTGAGATGTTATATTGGTTTCACTGGTAAAAATAAATAATTGAAATGGGTATATATTTGTTCTTTGTTAAGTTGCCTAATAATTATGCACAGTAATAGTCACCTGCACACACAGATATCCCCCTAAAATAGCTAAAACAAAAAACAAACTAAAAACTACTTCCAAAAATATTCAGCTTTGATATTAATGAGTTTTTTGGGTTCATTGAGAACATGGTTGTTGTTCAATAATAAAATTAATCCTCAAAAATACAACTTGCCTAATAATTCTGCACTCCCTGTATAACCACAGTATCTAAAGTGTGTATCTCACAATTAAATATGCAGCAAAGACTGCAAAATTAAGTTTATGGCCCAAAATGGGTGTTTGTTTAATAACTGCATATGGTAGCAGTATATAACCCTTGAATTTCACACGTTCTGATGCAGCAAGGGATGTAAATTTGTGTATTTTACCCAAAAAGGGTGTTTTATTAATAGAAGAATATAAACACAGCATCTAAAGTGTGCATCTCACACATACAGATCCAGACTAGGCCGCAATTTAAGTTTTTTGCCCAAAATGGCTGCTTTTGAAATAACAGAATATAACCACAGTATCTAAAGTGTGAATCTCACAGGTACAGATCTAGACTAGGCCGCAATTAAAGTTTTTTTTCCAAAAAGGTTGTTTTTTAAAAAACTGAATAGAACCACAGTATCTAAAGTGTGTATCTCACACGTACTGATCCAGACTAGGCCGCAATTAAAGTTTTTGGCCCAAAATGGCTGTTTTTCAAATAACTGAATAGCACCACAGTATCTAAAGTGTGTATCTCACAATGACATATGTAGCAAAGGCTGCAAAATTCTGTTTTATGACCAAAATGGGTGTTTGTTTAATAACAGAATATGACAGCAGTATATAACCCTTGAATTTCACAGGTGCTAATGCAGCAAGGGCTGTAAAATTGTGTATTTTACCCAAAAAAGGTGTTTTATTAATAGAAGAATATAAACACAGCATCTAAAGTGTGCATCTCACACGTACAGATCCAGACTAGGCCGCAATTTAAGTTTTTTGCCCAAAATGGCTGCTTTTGAAATAACAGAATATAACCACAGTATCTAAAGTGTGAATCTCACAGGTACAGATCTAGACTAGGCCGCAATTAAAGTTTTTTTTCCAAAAAGGTTGTTTTTTAAAAAACTGAATAGAACCACAGTATCTAAAGTGTGTATCTCACACGTACTGATCCAGACTAGGCCGCAATTAAAGTTTTTGGCCCAAAATGGCTGTTTTTCAAATAACTGAATAGAACCACAGTATCTAAAGTGTGTATCTTACAATGACATATGCAGCATTGGCTGCAAATTTAAGTTTATAGCCCAAAATGGGTGTTTGTTTAATAACAGAATATGACAACAGTATATAAACCTTAATTTCACACGTTCTGATGCAGCAAGGGATGTAAATTTGTGTATTTTACCCAAAAAAGATGTTTTATTAATAGAAGAATATAACCACAGTATCTAAAGTGTGTATCTCACACGTACAGATCCAGACTAGGCCGCAATTAAAGTTTTTGGCCCAAAATGGCTGTTTTTCAAATAACTGAATAGAACCACAGTATCTAAAGTGTGTATCTCACAATGACATATGCAGCAAAGGCTGCAAAATTAAGTTTTTTGCCCAAAATGGGTGTTTGTTTAATAACTGATTATGACAGCAGTATATAACCCTTGAATTTCACACGTGCTGATGCAGCAAGGGCTGTAAAATTGTGTATTTTGCCCAAAATGGTTGCTTTTCAAATAACTGAATATAATCACAGTATCTAAAGTGTGTATCTCACACGTACTGATCCAGACTTGGCCGCAATTAAAGTTTGTTTCCCAAAATGGTTGTTTTTCAAATAACTGAATAGAACCACAGTATCTAAAGTGTGTTTCTCACACGTACTGATCCAGACTAGGCCTCAATTAAAGTTTTTTGCTCAAAATGGTTGTTTTTCAAATAACTGAATACAACCACAACATCTAAAGTGTGTATCTCACATTGACATATGCAGCAAAGGCTGCAAAATTTTGTTGTTTGCCCAAAATGGGTGTTTGTTTAATAACTGAATATGACAGCAGTATATAAACCTTGAATTTCACACGTTCTGATGCAGCAAGGGCTGCAAAATTGTGTATTTTCACCAAAAAGGGCGTTTTATTAATAGAAGAATACAACCACAGTATCTAAAGTGTGTTTCTCACACTTACTGATCCAGACTAGGCCGCAATTTTAGTTTTTTTTTACCAAATGGCTGTTTTTCAAATAACTGAATATAACCACAGTATCTAAAGTTGTATCTCACAATAACATATGTAGAAAAGGCTGACAAATTAAGTTTATGGCCCAAAATGGGTGTTTGTTTAATAACAGAATATGACAGCAGTATATAAACCTTGAATTTCACACGTTCTGATGCAGCAAGGGCTGCAAAATTGTGTATTTTGCCCAAAAAGGGTGTTTTATTAATAGAAGAATATAACCACAGTATCTAAAGTGTGTTTCTCACACGTACTGATCCAGACTAGGGCGCAATTTTAGTTTTTTTTTACCAAATGGCTGTTTTTCAAATAACTGAATACTACCACAGCATCTAAAGTGTGCATCTCACAATGACATATGCAGCAAAGGCTGCAAAATTAAGTTTATGGCCAAAAATTGTTGTTTTTTTAATAACAGAATATGACAGCAGTATATAAATCTTGAATTTCACATGTTCTGATGCAGCAAGGAAGGTAAATTTGTGTATTTTGCCCAAAAAGGGTGTTTTATTAATAGAAGAATATAACCACAGTATCAAAAGTGTGTATCTCACACGTACAGATTCAGATTAGGCTGCAATTAAAGTTTTTTGCCCAAAATGGCTGTTTTTCAAATATCTGAATAGAACCACAGTATCTAAAGTGTGTATCTTAAACGTACAGATTCAGACTAGGCCGCAATTAAAGTTTTTGGCCCAAAATGGCTGTTTTTCAAATAACTGAATATAACCACAGTATCTAAAGTGTGTATCTCACAATTAAATATGCAGCAAAGGCTGCAAAATTAGGTTTATGGCCTAAAATGGGTGTTTGTTTAATAACTGAATATGACAGCAGTATATAAACCTTGAATTTCACACGTGCTGATGCAGCAAGGGCTGTAAAATTGTGTATTTTGCCCAAAAACTGTGTTTTATTAATAGAAGAATATAACCACAGTATCTAAAGTGTGTATCTCACACGCACAGAACCAGACTAGGTCGCAATTTAAGTTTTTTGCCTAAAATGGTTGTTTTTCAAATAACTGAATAGAACCACAGTATGTAAAGGGTGTATCACACACGTACAGATCCAGACTAGGCCGCAATTAAAGTTTTTTTTACCAAAATGGCTGTTTTTTAAATAACTGAATAGAACCACAGTATCTAAAGTGTGTATCTTACAATGACATATGCAGCAAAGGCTGCAAACTTAAGTTTTTTGCCCAAAATGGGTGTTTGTTTAATAACTGAATATGACAGCAGTATATAACCCTTGAATTTCACTCGTGCTGATGCAGCAAGGGCTGTAAAATTGTGTATTTTGCCCAAAAAGGGTGTTTTATTAATAATTCCAAACCAGCAGTTCAATATAACAAGATCTCTAAGGGTCTAGTATAAGCAAACGACTTCCAGCAAATTGTTTAACCCATTGAAATTAATATATTTTAATAATATTCCTTGAAAATTGTCACGTTCATACCGGACGATACTTACTGAGGGTACACTCAGATAAATTGCCACACAAAGCACCTGCAAGGTATATAGGGGATGAGGGAAAACAGTCCCTATCGTCTCATCCTATTCTTGCTTAGCCCAGGGACAACCCCTGATGGTGGGGACTCGCTGTCCTCGAACCTAGGCTGATCTAACTCTCACGTAACCCTGATACAGTGATCCTGAGAGGGCGGAGAGTTAAAAAATGGTGCTGAAGTGTGGGCAGATACAAAAAGAAAGGACATAAAAAACAACAACAATACCACATACAGTCAGTGACCCTATTGATATAAAGGGCCTACTAATGGACTGTGTATACAACTCTTATGCTGCTGGATAATACAGCCAGCTAGGTACACAGTACATTATAATCATACACAAACAAACATAAATCAAATCCCGACGCGTTTCCCCCACCCTGTAGGATCATCAGGGGGTCAGTATATCAGAGATGCCTAATATCCATCTAGTAGTATTATGGTGTCATATATAGTACACTTATTGTGGATGCGCGATATCCTGTGAATATTATGATTCCTAAGTTTTGGATATCCGTCCACCTTATAGTGTCATATATAGTACAATTATTGTGGATGCACGATATCCTTTAGAATGATATCTTAAATTTGGATATCCATCCACCATTACAAAATCCTATATTTAGATATAGAAAAAATGATAAGAGGACCACAACTTGGTAGTGCAGGGAAAGAGGCTATTTGATATAAACAGGCAGACCAGGTAAGGTGTGCAGTGAGGCCATAAGTCAGTTTTGCTGGATTCCCGTGTAGATACAATTACAGGACCAGCTCCAAATATCCAACAATCTCTTAAAATGGCCCCATAAAACAACAGTTGCCTAGCAGTTCATTGTCTGCCTCCAGATATGGTCGCCCCCTCTCTTCCAAAGGCACAGATCCAGACTAGGCCGCATTTAAAAAAATTTGCCCAAAATTGTTGTTTTTCAAATAACTGAATAGAACCACAGTATATAAAGCCGTGATGGCGAACCTATGGCACGCGTGCCAGAGAGGGCACGCAGAGCCTTCTCTGTCGGCACGCGCGCCCTATCCCATATGTATAAAGAGGAGGATTGCGGTCCCGGACTCCAGCGGACTTACATTATGTGCGCCGACCACAGAGGGGAGGGACTGGCATCAGTGGGCCGAACACAGAGGTGAGGGACTGGCATCAGCGCTGCAAACACAGATAGGAGTGAGAGAGAGGGACTCACATCACTGCGCACCTCCTGCAATCAGGAAGCAGAGAGGGCGCAACATGTGATATGGGAGGGGCGGAGGCAGAACCAGAGGACTGAACGGAACATTGCAGGGGAGCTCACTACCCTTCAGTATTCCGTCAGTGACTGCTTGTGGGTTTCAGGAAGAAGCATAAAGCTGGTTGGTCGAGCTTCTGCCAATCAGCGTTATGCTTCTTCTTCTGCTGTGTCAGTATAACATCGTCTTGCTCCGTGAGTGGTGCAGCCTGGACCCATGAGCTGTTCCTGGGAGCAGAACAAGCAGTGAGAGAATCAGATCTGCCCAGGTATAATTATTTTTTAATGTAAAAGTTCACACTGACTGAGGGGACTCAGGGAGCACCCCTGTTCCCCACTCATACACCTCCAGACTCCAGCCCAGTGTATGGGAGGTGGTAGAGGGGTCCTCCTCCCTAAGGGCCCATGCACACGACCAGTCTAAGGCTAGTTTCACGCTAGCGTCAGGACGTATCCGACAGCCTGTTGGATCCGTCCTGCCGCTAGTTCACGTGTGGCCCCGAACTGCTGCTCATCCCCATTGACTATAATGGGGGCGGAGTTCCGGCAGCAGCGCTCGGCGAGAGGCCCTTGGACTAAAACTACGACATGTCCGATATTTAGTACGGCAGCCTCTCACCAAGTGCTGCCGCTGGAACTCCACCCCCATTATAGTCAATGGGGATGAGCAGCAGTCCGGGGCCACACGTGACCTAGCGGCAGGACGGATCCAACAGGGATCCATCCTGTCGCTAGTGTGAAACTAGCCTGAGTGGGCCATATGTCCCGAACTGGTATTGATCATGTGCAGGGGAGCACACAACATCATAAGATCTTATGATTGTGGGACATTAGTCCCGCCGGCAGCCCAACATGCACAACATCACAGTAACCTATGATGTTGCGTGCTCCCCTGTACACAATCAATGCCAGTCCGGGATATCTGGTCCGCTCACGTTATTTTAATGAAAAAAACGGATCTCCGCCGGTCCCCAATTATAGCGAACAGGGCCAGGTGAACTTCCGGCAGTGCACGTGGTAGTTACAGATCCGGCAGGCTGTTCCCCCACCGGAAAAGCCTGCCGGAGAAGGCTGCTGCTAGTGTGAAAGTAGCCTTGGGAAGTGCTCAAATTACCATTATTTTTCCATTCTGAATAAAGAAAAAAAAAAAAGAAGAATCCTGTAAAAAAAAAAAAATCCCGTGCATCAGTTGCACATTTAGCATTTATTTGATCCATTTCTGAATTATCCTTTAGGCCTCATGCACATGAGTGAATAATGGCTGTGTGACTGCCGTCTAAGTAATGTCCGTCACACAGACATTTTTAGCACCAATGAAAGTCTATGGGGCTATTCACATGGCCGTTCTTTTAACAGCCAGTGAATAGCATCTGTCCAAAAATAGGACATGTCCTATTTTTGGCCGTTTCCACAGCCATGCGGACCCCACTGAAATCAATAAGACCGTTTTTAACAGCCAATTGACGAGTACACTTTCATTAGGGGTTTAAAAAAGTGTCCCCCATGGTTTAAATAATGCCCCCATGGTGACCCGCAGCAAAAAAAAAAAAAACTCACCTCATCCACTTGCTCGCGGTGCGGCAGTCTCTTCTCTCTTCATTGGGCAGAACCTGCCGAATTACCTGCGATTTGTGTGGTGACGTAACCACGTGGGTGCGCGCAGTGACGTCATCATGCACATCGCAGGTCCTGTTCAGTGAAGAGACTGCTGCAGAGCGAGCAAGTGGATAAGGTGTGGACCATTATGGAGGCATTGTTTAAAGCATGGAGGAAATTAAGATGGGGCATTAAAAAAAATTATTCATACCCTACGGGGGGCCATTATTTAAGATGGGGGCCTACATTGGGGGCATTATTAAAGCTGAGGGTGCTAAAAAACACACACACACACACACACACACACTATGGGGGCCATTATTAAAGCTGGGGTCCTACATGGGGTACATTAAAGCTGGGGTCTTACATTTGTATCATTGAATGATGATGACGAGGAGGTACCATGTTCATGAGTTTTTCTAAACTAAAACCTCAACATTAAGATTAAATTGCCATTGGCACTTTGCGATAAGTAAGTGGGTTTTGGGTTGCGATTTGGGCACTTGGTCTTTAAAAGGTTCGCCATCACTGATATAAAATGTGTATCTCGCAATGACATATGCAGCAAAGGCTGCAAAATTACGTTTTTTTGCCCAAAATGGGTGTTTGTTTAATAACAGAATATGACAGCAGTATAGAAGAATACAACCACAGTATCTAAAGTGTGTTTCTCACACTTACTGATCCAGACTAGGCCGCAATTTTAGTTTTTTTTTACCAAATGGCTGTTTTTCAAATAACTGAATATAACCACAGTATCTAAAGTTGTATCTCACAATAACATATGTAGAAAAGGCTGACAAATTAAGTTTATGGCCCAAAATGGGTGTTTGTTTAATAACTGAATATGACAGCAGTATATAAACCTTGAATTTTACACGTTCTGATGCAGCAAGCGCTGTAAAATTATGTATTTTGCCCAAAAAGGGTTTTCTATTAATAGAAGAATATAACCACAGTATCTAAAGTGTGTTTCTCACATGTACTGATCCAGACTGGGCCGCTATTTAAGTTTTTTTTTAGCAAAATGGCTGTTTTTCAAATAACTGAATACTACCACAGTATCTAAAGTGTGTATCTCACAATGACATATGCAGCAAAGGCTGCAAAATTAAGTTTATGGCCAAAAATGGGTGTTTGTTTAATAACAGAATATGACAGCAGTATATAAACCTTGAATTTCACATGTTCTGATGCAGCAAGGGATGTAAATTTGTGTATTTTGCCCAAAAAGGATGTTTTATTTATAGGAGAATGTAACCACAGTATTTAAAGTGTGTATCTCACACGTACTGATCCAGACTAGGCCGCAATTTAAGTTTTTTGCCCAAAATGGCTGTTTTTGAAATAACAGAATATAACCACAGTATCTAAAGTGTGTATCTCACACGTACAGATCCAGACTAGGCAGCATTTAAAGTTTTTCGCCAGGCAGCAGGGGGCAGTCATGTACACAGTTCTTTTAGTATATTCTAACCTGAAGCGTCCCCATCACCATGGGAACGCCTCTGTGTTAGAATATACTGTCGGTTCAGAGTTTTCACGAAGTGAAAACTCAGCTATGAAAAAGCTTTTATGCAGACGGATCTTCGGATCCGTCTGTATAAAAACTAACCAACGGCCACGGATCACGGACACGGATGCCAATCTTGTGTGCATCCGTGTTCTGTCACGGACCCATTGACTTGAATGGGTCATATTTTTTTGACGGACAGGATACACGGATCACGGTCTCGGCTGCAAAACGGTGCATTTTCCGATTTTTCCACGGACCTATTGAAAGTCAATGGGTCCGCGAAAAAAAACGGAAAACGGCACAACGGCCACGGATGCACACAACGGTCGTGTGCATGAGGCCTTAAAGGCTTGTTGATTGGCTGCTCTGCAGCCTTTCAAAAAGCGCCAAGAAATCGCCGAACAACGAACCCAAACTTTTACTGAAATGTTCGGGTCCGGGGTCCAAAAATCCTAAAGTTCGGAACGAACCCGAACTTTACAGTTCAGGTTCGCTCAACCCCAATGGTCAGTGCTGATGATTAGGTCATCAGCATTACTATCACACTTCTATGCCTCCTTGAAAAAACGCTTCAGGCGATGGTGGATGAGGTGGTGGCTCAGGAGGAAGAGTAGGAGGAACAGGGATTATTCATGGTTATCAGGCCAGTCTTCCACACATAGCTCGGGGGGTGGGTTCCTGCACCTACAATGGCCAGGTACACAACTGTCCAGCCAGTGTACAGTTTTGGAGGATGAGAAGGATGATGATGATGACGAGGAGGTACCATGTTCACAGCAGGGTGGCACCCAAAGCAGCTCACAGGTATCACTACAGCTTGGCTGGGGGGATACAGGGGACACAGACAATATACCTCTCACCGAGGACAGCTTGTTGTTGCCTCTGGGCAGCCTGGCACACATGAGCGAGTATATTCTGCAGTGCCTGCGCAACGACCGTCGAGTTGCCCTGATTGTTACCAGTGCTGATTACTGGGTGGCCACCCTGCTGGATACAAGGACAACGTGCCATCCTTATTTCTGTCACTGGGGCGTGATCGGAAGATGCGTGAAAAAGGGCACACTGGTAGACACACTACTGAAGGCATTCCCACCTGACAGCGGGGGCTCAGTGGAAGCATGAAGTGGAGGAGGAGGAAGTCGCCAAGGCAGCTGGGGCTCCGGCACTACCTCAGAAGTGAGGGTTAGCACGGCCGAAATGTGGAAAACCTTTGTCAGCATGCCACAACATCTGGCGCCACCATCTGATACGGACAGTATTAGCAGGAGGCAGTGTTTCAGCAACATGGTGGAACAGTTTGTGTGCACATGTCTGCACGTACTTACTGATGGGTCTGCCCTATTTAACTTCTGGGTCTCCAAATTGGGCACATGGCCTGAGCTTGCCCTTTACGCATTGGAGGTGCGCGCCTGCCCTGCAGCAAGGGTATTGTCCGAACATGTGTTTAGCATGGCAGGGGGTGTGATCACGCATAGGTGCATCTGTCTGTCCACAGCCAACATGGACAAGAAATAAAAAAAAAAAAAAAAAAACAGTCTTGGCTACCGCCTCTGCTTCTTCCACCTATACCGCTATCTTCACCTTCTCCTCCACTCGGACCTCCACCTCCTTGTTCAACATTATTGTATGTTTTATTGGAGTACAGAAGTATAATAGCTGCACCCAGCCATTGTTATACTCCAGTACAGTTTGTTCGTTCTGTTTGCCATTTCCCAATGTTTTGGGGCCTCCCCAAATAAATAAAAAAAGAATAAAGAAAAAATAAATACTGTACTCTTCTTTACTGCAGGTAAGTGGTGAGATCTGCCCATAGTGGCTTCTTTTTTTTATTTTTCTGTCTTTTTTTCCGCTTTTCTGTGTTGCTTTATATATGGATAAATACGTCCTAGTCGAACGAGTTAAAAGAAATTTTTTTCTGATTAGTGTTAAAATTTTCACTGGTATTGGAATTTTGATAAAAAGGAAAAGGAAAGAAAAGGACTAAGAATAAAAAACGGGGGAGAAAAAGGGAGAGAAAAATGAAGAAAAAGGGGGAAGCATGGGAAAAAGGAAAAGGAGGAAAGAAAAAAAAAGGGAAAAAAAGAGAGGAGAAGGGGGAAGGGAGAAGAAGAAGGGAGAAGAAAGGGAAGAAAGGGAAGAAAGAAAGAAAGAAAGAAAGAAAGAAAGAAAGAAAGAAAGAAAGAAAGAAAGAAAGAAAGAAAGAAAGAAAGAAAGAAAGAAAGAAAGAAAGAAAGAAAGAAAGAAAGAAAGAAAAATACTAAGGCCCATAAACAAAATTGGCAATCAGTGGATCTCTCAAAAAGACCAGAAGCTTCTAGAATCAACTAAAATTGATCAGTTTTTGAAATCTCCCAATCCAATGACAAGAGCAGGGGCAGGTCAAAAAGAGATGTTAAAAAAAAAAAAGCTGGACTCAGAGTGCAAGAATCACTGGATGATGGCTCTCAGGAGGAGGGGATGGTGGGAGAGGTCATAAATGACTTGCCTATGTCTGAATCTGCCCCACTAGGTGGTTTACAAAATGGAGAGCTAATTCAAGATATTTCCATGCAGCTTGGAGCAATCCAGACCGATGTTATGTTAATAAAGGAAGATGTCTCAAAGCTACGGGACAGAGTAACAACTATAGAAAAATCTGTGGGTGTCCTGGAGAATGAAGCTAAAATATTTATAATTGAAATCTCCACCCTGAGTACGGATGTTAATTCCCTTAAAAAAAAAAATCTCTGTATCTGGAAGATAGGTCCAGGCAATGCAATGGGAGAATTATAGGTCTACCTGAAGGCACAGAAGGGAAAAGTCCAGCTGAAATGATACAGACCTTCATTCTTGAGAAATTTGGAAAGGAATTTTTTCTGCCACTATTTTTGGTGGAAAGAGTACATCGAGTCCCTGGGGGAAAACCTATCCCGGGAAGGCAGCCACAGGTACTCCTGGTGAAAATACTGGTCTCACGAGACAGGGATATGATTTTGAGAAGGGCTAGAGAATGCCCTCCTATTGTATACAACATATGCAAAGTGTCGTTTTTTTCCTCTCTTTTTTAAAGAGATCCAAGAAAAGAAACGTACTTTTGCTGCAGTGAAAAATGGCTTCAAGAAAGGGACATTAAAGGGATTCTGTCATCAGATTTGAGGCCTATAACCTAAACATATGGCCAGGTCCCTACTAATACCCTGAATTCGAAACTGACCTTATTAAATGCGCCTGTGGCTCTATTATCATATAAAACAGGTTTAAATAACCTGTCACTTATGTCCCAAATGTGTCCAAGGGGACGTCTCATCATGCAGGGTGCCCGGCTGCAGCCATCTCCTTTCGGTGCCCATCGCCGCCCTCCCTTTCAATATAAACCTGTTTTATATGATAATAGAGCCACAGGTGCATTTAATAAGGTCAGTTTCGGATTCAGGGTATTAGTAGGGACCTGGCCATATGTTTAGGTTATAGGCCTCAAATCTGATGACAGAATCCCTTTAAGTATTCATTTACCCATCTACCCAGCGAAATTTCGAATAATTTTTAACAGGGAAACTCATTTTTTTTTTATTCCCCTGGTTTTGTGACAGACTGGCTCGACTGGAACAATATATAGGCACTCGCCTCCAAATGTTTTTTATTTTTTTAATTTTTTGCGTGGTAGTGGTGCCATTGTCTGCCTAGTGGAGACCCACCTCACTGGGGAGACAATTTGTCAGGTGGAGGAGAGGGGGAGGAGTGGTCTTTTGGGCTAGGGGTTTATGGGATAGATTAAGGTGTGTCTCTTTGGAGGAGGGGGTAGGAGACCAGGAAGTTGAATAGCAATCTTTTCTGGGACCTTACTGATTGGGCTGATGTCAATTAAAATCCTAACTTGGAATGTTCTGAGCTTGGGGGATAAGTAAAAAAGACAGGAGGTTCTTGATTTTGCACAGAGACACCTACCAGCCATTGTCTGGAGACCCAGGTTAACTAAATGATCTTGTAAAGGGTGGGCGACAAACCCAAAGTATAAGTTTCACTATCCAAATGTTGTCGCTAAAATATAACTTTTATTAGTACATAATATGTAAAAGGATTTTCGTGGGATTTCTCCACTAAATGTGTAAATAGGAAATGTGCACAAGACGTCCTAGGTGGTGTAGTTACCGGGCATGAATATGTTATGTGACACTCACCCCTAAACCTAAGGCTGTATACAGTAAAGGGAGCAGCAAAGTAACTGGAGATGAGGGGGGGGGGGGTGGAATATTTGCATAATTAGCTTCTCCACCTACACTTACAAAACATACCTCCATTAACTCAAAGCCAATCACACTGCTACCCTATGTTAAAGAGGACCTTTCACCAGAAGAAAGTATCTAAACTAACTATACAGACGTGTAGAGCGGTGCCCAGGGATCCCCCTGCACTTACTGTTATCCCCGGGCGCCGCTCCGTTCTCCGGTTATAGCCTCCGGTATGTTCGTAGTTAGGCTCGTAGTTAGATACTTTCTTCTGGTGAAAGGTCCTCTTTAAAGATATAGTGGCTACAATACTGTCCCTTCCTATAAGGGCTGCTCCCTGACTCTCTCAGGGTGACTAGCCCAGCTTTACGCATTTCTCTGGCTGCCTATTTTCTATGCAGCCAATTCATCGGGAGCTTATAGGACACACAAACACAAACAGTGTACTGCAAGCTTTCATATACCGCGTGCACGCACTGGGATGGCCATAGCGCGGCCGCCCAGCGCTGCCACTAAAGAAGAGAAAGCCACACCCCCTGGGCCAACACAAGCCGTGCGGGAGCCAATAGAACAGCGGCACCGTCGGAGAACAGGCGCACTCCTGCCCCACCTACTTATATCGCTTCAGAGGGCGAAGGGGGAGGTGTATGTTACAGGAGTGATACAAGGCGATCCTTATATCATCCAGTGTCAAAGTTAGCTCATAAATAGGGATGAGCGAACCCGAACTGTATAGTTCAGGTTCGTACCGAATTTTAGGGTGTCCGTGACACGGACCCGAACCCGAACATTTTCGTAAAAGTCCGGGTTCGGGTTCGGTGTTCGGCGCTTTCTTGGCGCTTTTTGAAAGGCTGCAAAGCAGCCAATCAACAAGCGTCATACTACTTGCCCCAAGAGGCCATCACAGCCTTGCCTACTATTGGCATGGCTGTGATTGGCCAGTGCAGCATGTGACCCAGCCTCTATATAAGCTTGGGTCACGTAGCGCTGCACGTCACTCTGCTGATTCAAGCATAGGGAGAGGTTGCTGCTGCGACGTTAGGGCGAGATTAGGCAGATTAACTCCTCCAAAAGACTTAATTCAGTGATCGATCTCCAGCTGTGGATCATTGAAGTGCTGATATTGAATTGCTCACTTTTTTTAGGCTGCCCAGAGCGTTTTTATATCACTTTTTTCTGGGGTGATCGGCGGCCATTTTGTGGCTTGTGGTGCGCCAGCATGAGCTACCACCAAGTGCATTTAACCATCAATAGTGTGGTTATTTTTTGCTATATCCTACATCAGGTGCAGGCTGAGCCTGTGTCACCCAAGTGCATTTAACCATCAACAATGTGGTTATTTTTTGGCCATATACTACATCAGGTGCAGGCTGAGCCTGTGTCACCCAAGTGCATTTAACCATCAACAGTGTGGTTATTTTTTGGCCATATACTACATCAGGTGCAGGCTGAGCCTGTGTCACCCAAGTGCATTTAACCATCAACAGTGTGGTTATTTTTTGCTATATCGTACATCAGGTGCAGGCTGAGCCTGTGTCACCCAAGTGCATTTAACCATCAACAGTGTGGTTATTTTTTGGCCATATACTACATCAGGGGCAAGTTGAGCCTGTCACCCAGTGCCTAAAAAATAGGCCTGACATTTCTATTCCTCCAAATCAGTACAGTTTTAGCTGGTCAAGTTATATTTAGTGACCCGTAAAAGCACAGTTTTTGTTCTGGGTTGAAAAACTATTCCCAAATTTGCCATTCTCAAAATTAGTAGTTTCTGCTGTATCAGGCCTACTTTAAATCTATCCCAAAAAGGATATCTTAGATTGAAGGTGCTGATAGTGTCATTCTGAAAAACTTAACACACACGCTACCGTGCAGATACAAGTCTAATTCTGTGATTAAAGGTATATCTGTCACACAGCGCGTAAAAAATAGGCCTGACATTTCTATTCCTCCAAATCAGTACAGTTTTAGCTGGTCAAGTTATATTTAGTGACCGTAAAAGAACAGTTTTTGTTCTGGGTTGAAAAACTATTCCCAAATTTGCCATTCTCAAAATTAGTAGTTTCTGCTATATCAGGCCTACTTTAAATCTATCCCAAAAAGGATATCTTAGATTGAAGGTGCTGATAGTGTCATTCTGAAAAACTTTCCACACACGCTACCGTGCAGATACAAGTCTAATTCTGTGATTAAAGGTATATCTGTCACACAGCGCGTAAAAAATAGGCCTGACATTTATATTCAACCAAATCTGTACTGTTTTAGCTGGTCAAATTATTTGTAGTGACCGTAAAAGCTAATTTTTTGTTCTGGGTTGAAAAACTATTCCCAAATTTGCCATTCTCAAAATTAGTAGTTTCTGCTATATCAGGCCTACTTTAAATCTATCCCAAAAAGGATATCTTAGATTCAAGGTGCTGATAGTGTCATTCTGAAAAACTTAACACACACGCTACCGTGCAGATACAAGTCTAATTCTGTGATTAAAGGTATATCTGTCACACAGCGCGTAAAAAATAGGCCTGATATTTCTATTCAACCAAATCTGTACTGTTTTAGCTGGTCAAATTATTTGTAGTGACCGTAAAAGCACAGTTTTTGTTCTGGGTTGAAAAACTATTCCCAAATTTGCCATTCTCAAAATTAGTAGTTTCTGCTATATCAGGCCTACTTTAAATCTATCCCAAAAAGGATATCTTAGATTCAAGGTGCTGATAGTGTCATTCTGAAAAACTTAACACACACGCTACAGTGCAGATACAAGTCTAATTCTGTGATTAAAGGTATATCTGTCACACAGCGCGAAAAAAATAGGCCTGACATTTCTATTCAACCAAATCTGTACTGTTTTAGCTGGTCACATTATTTGTAGTGACCGTAAAAGCACAGTTTTTGTTCTGGGTTGAAAAACTATTCCCAAATTTGCCATTCTCAAAATTAGTAGTTTCTGCTATATCAGGCCTGGTCGTGGTGGTGTTAGTGGACCCTCTGGTGCTGGGAGAGGACGTGGCCGTTCTGCCACAGCCACATGTCCTAGTGTACCAACTACCTCAGGGCCCAGTAGCCGCCAGAATTTACAGGGATATTTGGTGGGGCCCAATGCCGTTCTAAGGATGGTAA
Organism: Bufo bufo; assembly: GCF_905171765.1. Classification (NCBI taxonomy): domain Eukaryota; kingdom Metazoa; phylum Chordata; class Amphibia; order Anura; family Bufonidae; genus Bufo; species Bufo bufo. The sequence continues at coordinate 46,559,373 of NC_053396.1, read as the reverse complement.
GGCCTGAGCAGGTACAGGCATTAGTCAATTGGGTGGCCGACAGTGCATCCAGCACGTTCACATTATCTCCCACCCAGTCTTCTGCAGAAAGCGCACAGATGGTGCATGAAAACCAAGCCCATCAATCTGTCACATCACCCCCATGCATATCAGGAAAACTGTCTGAGCCTCAAGTTATGCAGCAGTCTCTTATGCTGTTTGAAGACTCTGCTGCCAGGGTTTCCCAAGGGCATCCACATAGCCCTTCCACAGGGGTGGAAAAGATAGAATGCACTAACGCACAACCACTTATGTTTCCTGATGATGAGGACATGGGAATACCACCTCAGCACGTCTCTGATGATGACGAAACACAGGTGCCAACTGCTGCGTCTTTCTGCAGTGTGCAGACTGAACAGGAGGTCAGGGATCAAGACTGGGTGGAAGACGATGCAGGGGACGATGAGGTCCTAGACCCCACATGGAATGAAGGTCGTGCCACTGACTTTCACAGTTCGGAGGAAGAGGCAGTGGTGAGACCGAGCCAACAGCGTAGCAAAAGACAAAGAGGGAGCAGTGGGCAAAATCAGAACACCCGCCGCTAAGAGACTCCGCCTGCTACTGACCGCCGCCATCTGGAACTGAGCACCCCAAAGGCAGCTTCGAGGAGTTCCCTGGCATGGCACTTCTTTAAACAATGTGCTGACGACAAGACCCGAGTGGTTTGCACGCTGTGCCATCAGAGCCTGAAGCGAGGCATTAACGTTCTGAACCTTAGCACAACCTGCATGACCAGGCACCTGCATGCAAAGCATGAACTGCAGTGGAGTAAACACCTTAAAAACAAAGAAGTCACTCAGGCTTCCCCTGCTACCTCTTCTGCTGCTGCCGCCTCGGCCTCTTCTGCTGCTGCAGCCTCGGCCTCTTCCGCCGCCTCTGGAGGAACGTTGGCACCTGCCGCCCAGCAAACATGGGATGTACCACCAACATCACCACCTGCGTCACCAAGCATCTCAACCATGTCACACGGCAGCATTCAGCTCTCCATCTCACAAACATTTCAGAGAAAGCGTAAATTCCCACCTAGCCACCCTCGATCCCTGGCCCTGAATGCCAGCATTTCTAAACTACTGGCCTATGAAATACTGTCATTTAGGCTGGTGGACACAGACAGCTTCAAACAGCTCATGTCGCTTGCTGTCCCACAGTATGTTGTTCCCAGCCGGCACTACTTCTCCAAGAGAGCCGTGCCTTCCCTGCACAACCAAGTGTCCGATAAAATCAAGTGTGCACTGCGCAACGCCATCTGTGGCAAGGTCCACCTAACCACAGATACGTGGACCAGTAAGCACGGCCAGGGACGCTATATCTCCCTAACTGCACACTGGGTAAATGTAGTGGCGGCTGGGCCCCAGGCGGAGAGCTGTTTGGCGCACGTCCTTCCGCCGCCAAGGATCGCAGGGCAACATTCTTTGCCTCCTGTCTCCTCCTCCTCCTCCTACTCAGCTTCCTCCTCCTCTTTTTCCATCTGCTCATCCAGTCAGCCACACACCTTCACCACCAACTTCAGCACAGCCCGGGGAAAACGTCAGCAGGCCGTTCTGAAACTCATATGTTTGGGGGACAGGCCCCACACCGCACAGGAGTTGTGGCGGAGTATAGAACAACAGACCGACGAGTGGTTGCTGCCGGTGAGCCTCAAGCCCGGCCTGGTGGTGTGCGATAATGGGCGAAATCTCGTTGCAGCTCTGGGACTAGCCGGTTTGACGCATATCCGTTGCCTGGCGCATGTGCTGAATTTGGTGGTGCAGAAGTTCATTCGCAACTACCCTGACATGTCAGAGCTGCTGCATAAAGTGCGGGCCGTCTGTTCGCGCTTCCGGCGTTCACACCCTGCTGCTGCACGCCTGTCTGCGCTACAGCGTAACTTCGGCCTTCCCGCTCACCGCCTCATATGCGATGTGCCCACCAGGTGGAACTCCACCTTGCACATGCTGGACAGACTGTGCGAGCAGCAGCAGGCCATAGTGGAGTTTCAGCTGCAGCACGCACGGGTCAGTCGCACTACGGAACAGCACCACTTCACCACCAATGACTGGGCCTCCACGCGAGACCTGTGTGCCCTGTTGCGCTGTTTCGAGTACTCCACAAACATGGCCAGTGGCGATGACGCCGTTATCAGCGTTACAATACCACTTCTATGTCTCCTTGAGAAAACACTTAGGGCGATGATGGAAGAGGAGGTGGCCCAGGAGGAAGAGGAGGAAGAGGGGTCATTTTTAGCACTTTCAGGCCAGTCTCTTCGAAGTGACTCAGAGGGAGGTTTTTTGCAACACCAGAAGCCAGGTACAAATGTGGCCAGGCAGGGCCCACTACTGGAGGACGAGGAGGACGAGGAGGAGGTGGAGGAGGATGAGGATGAAGCATGTTCACAGCGGGGTGGCACCCAAAGCAGCTCGGGCCCATCACTGGTGCGTGGCTGGGGGGAAACACAGGACGATGACGATACGCCTCCCACAGAGGACAGCTTGTCCTTACCTCTGGGCAGCATGGCACACATGAGCGACTACATGCTGCAGTGCCTGCGCAACGACAGCAGAGTTGCCCACATTTTAACGTGTGCGGACTACTGGGTTGCCACCCTGCTGGATCCCCGGTACAAAGACAATGTGCCCACCTTACTTCCTACACTGGAGCGTGATAGGAAGATGCGCGAGTACAAGCGCACGTTGGTAGACGCGCTACTGAGAGCATTCCCAAATGTCACAGGGGAACCAGTGGAAGCCCAAGGCGAAGGCAGAGGAGGAGCAAGAGGTCGCCAATGCAGCTGTGTCACGGCCAGCTCCTCTGAGGGCAGGGTTAGCATGGTAGAGATGTGGAAAAGTTTTGGCACCACGCCACAGCTAACTGCACCACCACCTGATACGGAACGTGTTAGCAGGAGGCAACATTTCACTAACATGGTGGAACAGTACCTGTGCACACCCCTCCACGTACTGACTGATGGTTCGGCCCCATTCAACTTCTGGGTCTCCAAATTGTCCACGTGGCCAGAGCTAGCCTTTTATGCCTTGGAGGTGCTGGCCTGCCCGGCGGCCAGCGTTTTGTCTGAACGTGTATTCAGCACGGCAGGGGGCGTCATTACAGACAAACGCAGCCGCCTGTCTACAGCCAATGTGGACAAGCTGACGTTCATAAAAATGTACCAGGCATGGATCCCACAGGACCTGTCCATCCCTTGTGCAGATTAGACAATAACTACCTCCCCTTAACAATATATTATTCTACTCCAGGGCACTTCCTCATTCAATCCTATTTTTATTTTCATTTTACCATTATATTGCGGGGCAACCCAAAGTTGAATGAACCTCTCCTCTGTCTGGGTGTCGGGGCCTAAATGTGTGACAGTGGCCTGTTCCAGTGGTGGGTGACGTGAAGCCTGATTCTCTGCTATGACATGAAGACTGATTCTGTGCTGATATGAAGCCAGATTCTCTGTTACGCGACCTCTCTCCTCTGCCTGGGTGCCTGGGCCTAAATATGTGACAGTGGCCTGTTCCAGTGGTGGGTGACGTGAAGCCTGATTCTCTGCTATGACATGAAGACTGATTCTGTGCTGACATGAAGCCAGATTCTCTGTTACAGGACCTCTCTCCTCTGTCTGGGTGCCAGGGCCTAAATGTGTGACAGTGGCCTGTTCCAGTGGTGGGTGACGTGAAGCCTGATTCTCTGCTATGACATGAAGACAGATTCTCTGCTGACATGAAGCCTGAATCTCTGTTATGGGACCTCTCTCCTCTGCCTGGGTGCCTGGGCCTAAATATGTGACAGTGACTTGTTCCAGTGGTGGGTGACGTGAAGCCTGATTCTCTGCTATGACATGAAGACTGATTCTCTGCTTACATGAAGCCAGATTCTCTGTTACGGGACCTCTCTCCTCTGTCTGGGTGCCGGGGCCTAAATATGTGACAGTGGCCTGTTCCAGTGGTGGGTGACGTGAAGCCTGATTCTCTGCTATGACATGAAGACTGATTCTGTGCTGACATGAAGCCAGATTCTCTGTTACGGGACCTCTCTCCTCTGTCTGGGTGCCAGGGCCTAAATGTGTGACAGTGGCCTGTTCCAGTGGTGGGTGACGTGAAGCCTGATTCTCTGCTATGACATGAAGACTGATTCTGTGCTAACATGAAGCCAGATTCTCTGTTACGGGACCTCTCTCCTCTGTCTGGGTGCCTGGGCCTAAATATGTTACAGTGGCCTGTTCCAGTGGTGGGTGACGTTAAGCCTGATTCTCTGCTATGACATGAAGACTGATTCTGTGCTGACATGAAGCCAGATTCTCTGTTACGGGACCTCTCTCCTCTGTCTGGGTGCCAGGGCCTAAATGTGTGACAGTGGCCTGTTCCAGTGGTGGGTGACGTGAAGCCTGATTCTCTGCTATGACATGAAGACTGATTCTGTGCTGACATGAAGCCAGATTCTCTGTTACGGGACCTCTCTCCTCTGTCTGGGTGCCTGGGCCTAAATATGTGACAGTGGCCTGTTCCAGTGGTGGGTGACGTTAAGCCTGATTCTCTGCTATGACATGAAGACTGATTCTCTGCTGACATGAAGCCTGAATCTCTGTTATTGGACCTCTCTCCTCTGCCTGGGTGCCTGGGCCTAAATATGTGACAGTGGCCTGTTCCAGTGGTGGGTGACGTGAAGCCTGATTCTCTGCTATGACATGAAGACTGATTCTCTGCTGACATGAAGCCTGAATCTCTGTTATGGGACCTCTCTCCTCTGCCTGGGTGCCTGGGCCTAAATATGTGACAGTGGCCTGTTCCAGTGGTGGGTGACGTGAAGCCTGATTCTCTGCTATGACATGCAGACTGATTTTCTGCTGACATGAAGCCAGATTCTCTGTTACGGGACCTCTCTCCTCTGCCTGGGCCTAAATATCTGACAATGGACTGTTCCAGTGTTGGGTGACGTAAAGCCTGATTCTCTGCTATGACATGCAGACTGATTCTCTGCTGACATGAAGCCAGATTCTCTGTTACGGGACCTCTCTCCTCTGCCTGGGTGCCGGGGCCTAAATATATGACAATGGACTGTTACAGTGGTGGGTGACGTGAAGCCAGATTCTCTGCTATGGCATGAAGACTGATTCTCTGCTGACGTGAAGCCAGATTCTCTGCTATGGGACCTCTCTCCAATTGATATTGGTATATTTTTATATATTTTATTTTTATTTTATTTCATTTCCCTATCCACATTTGTTTGCAGGGGATTTACCTACATGTTGCTGCCTTTTGCAGCCCTCTAGCTCTTTCCTGGGCTGTTTTACAGCCTTTTTAGTGCCGAAAAGTTCGGGTCCCCATTGACTTCAATGGGGTTCGGGTTCGGGACGAAGTTCGGGTCGGGTTCGGATCCCGAACCCGAACATTTCCGGGAATTTCGGCCGAACTTCTCGAACCCGAACATCCAGGTGTTCGCTCAACTCTACTCATAAAGCATCCCAGGAGGGCAATCGCTGAGATAGCATATCGATTGAAGTACACACCCAGATACTGTTTATATCACAGAGCGGGCATACGGCAGTAACACAACCAATGCGGCCGCTGCACAGTTTGAATGGATCATGTATGCAGTGGCCATCACTGTTGCCATACTGCTTTTTATCCCTGTAAGGGCCAACAACAGTGTCGTGGCCATCACAGATAGAAAAGCAGATGCTCATAATGCCAATGCTTCTGTAACTTGTATAGATCACCATGGGCACACATGCTGTGCGTCATATAGCAGAGAAAGATTCGGAAAAAATATATATATCCCAGAGAACAGGGTCTATATCTGGACCCGTATATATGTATAGTAATAATTTAGTCCACGGGGCTTAACGGTCTGCAGGGTAAAAGTCCATTGAGCTTCTTTACAGAGGAGGAGATTATCAACATTCCCTCCTCGTGCAGATGTTCTGATATGCTCAATCCCTTGGAAGCTGATTCAGTTAGTCACATTAGGGTAGTATGTCGCAACATGCTGAGCAATTGGTGTATCAGCTTCATTAACAATGTTGAGTAGATGTTCACCAATGCGTCGTCTAAACTCGCGTTTTATTTTGCCGACATATTGCAAACTGCAAACGCTAGTTGCTACATATAACACCCCGTCGTTCTGCAATTGATAAAAGACCAGGTGTCATATACCTTTTTCATGCTCGTACTTACCACTGTTCTCCCCCTTCTTTATGGCTCTGCATGCTACACAACCACTACAACTGAAAGTACCCGGTGGTCCCTTGGGTAGCCAAGTTTCCAGTGCTGGGGTAGAGAAGGCACTGTGTACTAGTTTGTCCCTAAGATTACCACCTCTGCAGTATGTGACAAGCGGGTAATCACCCACTAGGTGTCCCACTACCGGGTCGGATTGCCGGAGGCCTTAGTTGTCTTTAAGGACCCTCCGTATCTCCTTATGTGCTGTATCAAATGTGCCAATGATTCTAGCTTTGGAATCATCAGCACTGACAGTTTTAGGATGCAATAAACTTTCTCTTTCACATGCAACCACATGATGGTATGCCTTTCTAAGTGGTTCTCCCCTCCCCCCCCCCCCCCCCCCCCCGATTAAATCTGTTCCACAAATCATTTGCAGCAATTCTAAAGTCGGCCCATTCGGAACAGTTACGCCTCGCCCGTACTATGGGATAACACCACATCTGCCTTTACGGACTTTGTTTCTGCCCTGAATCAGAATGATTTAGGCCTGTACTTTACTAGTGAAATTCATGATACCAAATTGACCTTCCTGGACCTCTCAATTAAGATAGGACCGGAAAGGTCAATCATGACTAACATGTACAGGAAACCTACGGCTACAAACCCATTGAAGCGCGGTATTCCAAAGGGACAATATTTACGGGCGAGGCGTAAATGTTCCGAATGGGTCGACTTTAGAATTGCTGCAAATGATTTGAGGACCAGATTTAATCGGAGGGGGTACCCAGCAGAACCACTTAGAAAGACATACCATCATGCTGTTGCATGTGACAGAGAAAGTTTATTGCATCCTAAAACAGTTAGTGCTGATGATTCCAAAGCTAGAATCATTGGCACGTTTGATACAGCACATAAGGAAATACGGATAGATTTGTGTTTCTTAATGGAAAACTTGCTGGAACACTGTGTATTTTGGCTTTTATTTACATTCTGCCACCCTTTTCTTTTTATGTACTTAATTGTTTGTTAACTTTCATGGATCAATGGCCTGAATGTCCCTCAATAATAGTTAATAGGGATTTTAATTGTGTCATCAATCCAGGAATTGATAGAATTTTAATGGGGAAAGACATCCATACTCCCGCACAAGGGTCCCCCTTGGCACAATTTTGCCTAGAATCAGACTTTGTTGACGTATGGGGGTACATAGGGAAGGGGAAAAAAGAATATTCGCGTGTAAGTAAAACTGGAAATTCTATGTCTAGCATAGACCTGGCTTTGATAAATAATTATCCTAAATATTTAAATCGGATGAAATATGATGCCAGGGCTTTATCGGACCATGTACTATTTACTCTTAAAGTATCCATTATGGTTGATAAATATTGGGTAAGACCCCCATTTAGATTAAATCCCCACTGGATCTCCATAATGGATAATCATAAAATGATGGAACAGGAGATTGTCCGTGACTATAAGTCAGCAAAATCCAATTGGTTTGGGACGCCTTCAAGGCCTTTATGAGGGACTTATTTGTTAGTAACATCTCTAACCTAAGAAAGGGCTATGGCAGGTAAGTGCCACCAAGGAATTTTCCAGGAATAAAACAGAAGAAAATAGGGAAATTATGGAGAACGCAAGTCAGGCCTATTCCGATTTTCTTCTTGATAAGGCTCAACAGAAGCTTTTCTTTAAAGGGACAAAAATATTTTGCCGAAATGGGCCTGCCCAGGGAAATTTTTGGCCCGGGGTGATTTTGAATCAGGAACAAAAAAAGAGATAGCAACTACTCGTTCGCCTGAAGGTTTAACAGAAGATCAAGAATCTATAACAGGAATCTTTGTTAAGTATTTTGTGTATTTATATAAATCAGTTAAGATTATTTCAGATGAAATGATGAATGCATATTTGGATTCCATCTCTCTACTAGTCCTAACGGACACTCAAAGAGAATTGATCATGATTTTTCCTTGCAGGAATTAGAGGCTGCATTAAAGGCTTGCTCGGGAAACTCCTCCCCTGGTTCAGATGGATTTCCATACGAATTTTATCGTAAATATAGGGAGGTTATTCTCTCCTGTTTATTGGAGGTATTCACTGATATTTTGGAGGATGGTATCCTTCCGAAATCAATGACAGAAGCTGTTATAATATTGATATTAAAAAGGACAAGGATCCCTTAGATGTAGAGGCATATAGGTCGATCTCCTTATTAAACCCCGATGTAAAGCTTTTTTTAAGGGCTCTGGCTACGAGCCTTGCCAAGGTCATTACATCAATTATACATTCTGACCAGACTGGATTTATTCCTAATAAGGGTTTTGGAAAAGATGGGATTTGGACCTAAGTTCATAAATATGGTTAAGCTTTTGTATAAGTCCACCAAGGCTAGTTTAAATATTAATGGGAGTTTGACAAATACTTTTTTTATTAAATAATTAAATAAAGGTACTCGTCAAGGATGTCCTCTTTCCCCATTATTATTTCATATATCGAGCTTCTTGTAGCTAGGGTAAGGCAAGATTCAGTGATTGAAGGGTTTGGGACATTGGGGAGGTAGGGTGGTATTTCCTTATATGCATATTATGTATTATTTTTCATACATAATACTAATATTACACTCCCAAGAATTATGCAGATAGTTAATTTCTTTGGTGACGTTTCAGGTCTTGACATTAATTGGTCAAAAACCACTCTCATGCCCGTAGACAGACTTCAGCTTTCCAATGAGGGCTCCTTGTGCATCTTGAAGATCTCGGATTCCTTTGAATACTTGGGTTTGATGATATCCCCTAAGACTGAAGATTACTTGTACCTAATTTGATTCCCTTGATAAGTAAAACTAGATCCAAAATTACGACATGGTTGAGACTATCTCTAGCTAGAGCTGATAGAATATCCCTAATTAAGATGGCGAATTTACCCCAGTTCCTATATATCCTGAGAAAATCCCCAATATGGATAGAGGATACATTTTTTAAACTAACGGACAGAATTATTAACGATCTAATTTGGGGAAGAAAGCGGGTAAGACTTAAAGTGGATTACCTTTATAAGTCATTAGAAACGGGAGGGCTGAACCTTCCATATTTTAGGGGTTACTTTATAGCTGCACAATTATGGCTTTATTGTGAATGGAAGAATAGACCATTATGTAGGACCCTGGTGAATATATCTTCTTATGATAGTATGTTTACCTTTTTGGAATCTGGATAGCTATCCAATATACAACAGGATTACAGAGAGGCAGGGAAATTGTTTAGTAAGTCTTGGTGTACTATTAGAAGCTGGATGGGAATAAAGGGCTCTATGGGCTGTACCCCCTTATGGCACAATTATACTTTATGGGTTTTAGATTAATTGGTAGGGAATCACTATTGGCAAAAAAATATATATTTTATATGTGGCACAGGTAGTGAGGAATGGGAAAATACTTTAATTTTTTTGATTTAGTATAAAGAGAGAATATACCGTATTTTTCACCCCATAAGACGCATTTTTCCATATGGAAGTGCTCATTAGTACCGGAGGACCGGGAAGCGGTGAAGGCTCTGTACTAACCGCTTACTGGCCCTCGGCTATCGGCTGTGCAGTGGCTGCGCACATCGTGAGGGCGCTCTGTGACCTCACACTATGCGTGCCAGTTCACAGCACAGCCGACAGCAGGAGTAGGAGGATCACGCTGAAAGGAGAGGAGCGGCGGCGTTCGGGAGCAGGAGAAGTAAGTGTTTCGTTTTTTTTGTGTTCTGTGATTGATGAGAGGCATGGGGGCTGAAATATCGCAATGGAGGCTGAAACATGGCAATGGATGCTGATATGGGGGCTGAAATATGGCCATGGGGACTGATATAAGGGCTGAAATATGGCAATAGGGCCTCATAATGAGGGCTGAAATATGGCAATGGGGGCTGAAATATGGTAATGGAGGCTGAAATATGGCCATATGAGCTGAAATATGGCAATGGGGGCTATTATGGTGGGTGAAAAATGGCAATGGTGGCTGATATGGGGGCTGATGAGAGGCTTGATAATTCGGGGCCCAATTACATACCCGAGGTACTTGGTCTCTTCTAACCCTATTGCGCACTTTTTTAGGTTAGCGGTTAGGCCAGCCTTCCTAAGGGAGTCCACCACAGCCTGTACTTTAGGTAGGTGACTTTCCCAGTTGGTGCTGTGGATAACGATATCATCCAGGTACGCCACAGCGTACTGACGATGTGGACGGAGTACAATGTGCATTAGCCTTTGAAACGTGGCAGGAGCGCCATGTAGACCAAAGGGTAATACCTTGTACTGATACAGCCCCTTTGGCGTGATGAAAGCCGTTTTTTCCTTGGCAGCCTCCGTTAACTGTACCTGCCAGTACCCTTTGGTGAGGTCCAACACAGAAAAATACCGGGCTTGGCCCAACTTCTCAATAAGCTCATCCACTCGGGGCATGGGATATACGTCAAACTTGGACACCTCATTCAGTTTGCGGAAGTCGTTACAGAACCGCAATGTCCCGTCCGGCTTGGGTATTAAGACTATCGGACTGGCCCATTCACTTTTTGACTCTTCAATGACACCTAGCTGGAGCATTAGCTGCACTTCCTCCGAGATGGATTATCACCGAGCCTCGGGTACCCGGTATGGTTTTAACCGGACATTAGGCTGAGGATCATTGATAATGTCATGTTGGACTATGGAAGTGCGTCCAGGAAGGTCCGAGAACACATCCGTGTTCTGACTAATGAACTCCCTGGCTTCCTGAGCCTGTTTAGAGGAGAGGCTGTCAGCAATTTTCACTGTGGCAGCCGCTTCCCTTGCTTCAGACAGATGGGTCGAAACTGCTTCCCCTTGAAACCCTGGTCGTGGGCTGTCTTCAGTACTGGTTTCCCTATCTTTTCATGGTTTGAGCAGAACCATGGAAACAATATTCTTCTACAATATTCTTCTACCTCTCTGAACACACCGGGCCAGTAAAACCATTGTAGTATCAGGTCTTGTGTTTTCTGCATTCCCAGATGACCCCCGAGAACATACTGGTGGGTAAACTCTAATACGAGTTTGCGATAAGCCTGGGGCACCACCAACTGTTCAATGGATTCACCTCGCATCTAGTTTACCCGAAACAACATATCTTGATAAACCAAAAAATGGGGAAACACTGTCTCTGCCCCCGGTTGTTGTGGTTCACTATCTATTATTAACACATTTTGCCAGGCTCGGGATAGGGTTTGGTCTAGGTGTTGTGCAGTACCAAAATTAACCCCGGAGACATTGAGGTCTGCCAGCTCAGGATCCGGCGGCAAGTCTTCCATGTCTCCCACCATCACACTTAGCAGGGTTGTCTCCCCCTCTTCCACTGAAGTGGCGTTCACCCCTACCGCTGGCACTTCGGACTCAGGTTCCCAGGGTTCAAGTCTCCCCCCTGAGCCAGGCCACTCTGCTAGAGTTACATCTGTCTCACGGGTATCGGTAACGAAGTCTCTCCCAATTATTAGTTCATAGGGTAATTTTGTGGCGACGGCAACCTCATGAGTCCACCTGCCGGCCACCGTTGACAGAGAGACCAGTGCGGTGGGATAGTCTTTTAAGTCCCCATGAATGCAAACAACGCCGACCTTTTGGCGAGAATACTCGACGGGCCGCACCAGGGCAGCTCTTACCAGGGACACCAGGCTCCCTGAATAATAATCTTTATAATAATAATCTTTATTTATATAGCGCCAACATATTCCGCAGTGCCTTACAATTCAGGGGTTCATGTACAAACAGTCATAAATAACATAGCAACAGACAAGTTGATTATTACAACAAGAGGAATGAGGGCCCTGCTCGCAAGAGCTTAATCCAGCAGTGCCACCGCCAGAGTGTCCCCCACTTCCACCTGGCACAGGTGGCTATTGTCTACAGTTTCGGAGGTACCTGTGGCGCACAGCTTCCTGGCATTAAATTAGTGGCGGTAGCCATAGTTGGTATCCATGGGTTCACCCCGGTGGGGACAGTCGACCCTTATGTGTCCAGGCTCGTGACACCGCCAGCAGACCACCGGAGTTTGGCTTGCACCAGCCGCCAGATCTGGGGTGGAGATTTCCGGGGTTTGGTGGCCTCGTAGCGCTCCACCAGGTCAGCCTTCTCTAAAGCATTAGGCGTCATGCACACGACTGTTGTTGTGTTTCGTGCCGCAAAATGGGGTTCCGTTGTTCCGTGATCCGTTTCCGTTTTTGTTTCCATGTGTCTTCCTTTATTTTTGGAGGACCACCAGACATAAAGGAATGTAAAAAAAAGTCTGACAGGTTTGCCATGCAAATGATAGGGAAAAAACGGACGCGGGTGACAATTTTGTGTGCCTCCGCGTTTTTTAGCGGTCCGATTGACTTTTCCGCAAAAATAATAGGACAGGTTATATTTTTTTGATGGACTGGAACCACGGATCACGGACGCGGATGGCAAACGGTGCATTAGCTGAGTTTTCAACGGACCCATTGAAAATCAATGGGTCCGCAGAAAATCACAAAAAACGGCGCAACGGACACGGAATAAAACAACGGTTGTGTGCATGAGGCCTTACCAGGAGACACCTGGTCAATCCAGTGCTAGAGAGGGTACGGCAAAAGCCCTCCAGAATACATCCGCCAAAAGACGGTCCAGCATAGGAGTGGGAGTCAGTATGTCAGGCTGTAGCCATTTTTGCAACCGGTGTAGCAGGTCAAAATATTGTGGTCTGGGGGGTTCAGCTGGGTTAACCCCTTAGGGACTGGGCTCATTTTCACCTTAAGGACCAGGCCATTTTTTGCAAATCTGACCAGTGTCGCTTCATGTGGTGATAACTTTAAAATGCTGTGACTTATCCAGGCCATTCTGAGATTGTTTTTTCGTCACATATTGCACTTCATGACACTGGTAAAATGGAGTAAAAAAAATTTCATTTCTATTTATAAAAAAAATACCAAATTTACCAAAAATATGGAAAAATTTGCAAATTTTTAAGTTTTATCTGAGAGGGGCCTTCAAGAGGGGCCTACAATCTGATCAGAATCAAGGAGGGGGATGAGTGGAAAACAGCCTTCAATACGCACGAGGGTCTTTTTGAGAATCTGGTTATGCCTTTTGGGTTGACGAACGCGCCAGCAGTATTTCAGTGATTCGTCAATGACATTTTTCATCATTTGGTGGGGAGATTCATGGTGGTTTATTTGGATGAAATTTTAATTTACTCTCCTGATCTGAAGACCCATCAGGATCATGTGAGACAGGTCTTGACGATCCTTCGGGAGAATATATTATATGCTAAATTGGAGAAATGTTTGTTTTCGGTGCAGGAGTTTCCGTTCCTCTGCTTTCTGACTCTGGTTTTCGTATGGACCCCGAAAAGGTCCGGGCGGTTCTGGAGTGGGACCGACCAGAGAATCAGAAAGCTTTGATGAGGTTCCTGGGTTTTACTAATTATTATAGAAAATTTATTTCGAACTATTCTACCATTGTAAGACCTCTCACTGATATGACTAGGAAGGGCGGCGACGTCTCTGTCTGGTCGGATGAGGCATTGCAGGCCTTTTCGGCTATTAAGGAGCGTTTTGCGTCTGCTCCTATTCTGGTGCAGCCTGATGTGTCTCAGCCATTCGTAGTGGAGGTTGATGCATCTGAAGTAGGGGTTGGAGCGGTGCTGTCGCATGGTCCATCTCCTGGCAAATGGGTCCCGTGTGCTTTTTTCTCCAAGAAGCTCTCGGTCGCCGAGAGGAATGATGATGTTGGAGATAGAGAGTTGCTGGCTATCAAGTTGGCCTTTAAAGAATGGCATCACTGGTTGGAGGGGGCGTCTCACCCCGTTACGGTATATACAGACCATAAGAATTTGGCTTGCTTGCAATCTGCCAAGCGTCTGAACCCTAGACAGGCCAGATGGTCACTGTTTTTTACCAGGTTCAATTTTGTAGTTACCTTTCGCCCAGGGGTTAAGAACGTCAAGGCGGATGCCTTGTCTCGCAGCTTTCCTGGGAGAGGTGATTCAGAGGATCCTGCTCCGATTTTGGCTGATGGGGTTGTGGTCTCCGCTCTGTACCCCGAATTGGAGATGGAGGTGTTGGGTGCTCAGGAGGGGGCTCCTGGTTCTTGTCCCCCAGGGATGTTGTTTGTTCCTAAAGGCCTGCGATACAAGGTATTCAAAGAACATCACAATACTGTCCTTGCTGGACATCCTGGTGGTAAGTCCACCTGTGATCTGGTGTCTCGGAGGTTCTGGTGGCCAGGGTTACGTAAGAGCATTGAAGATTACGTGGCAGCCTGTGAGACCTGTGCTCGGTCAAAGGTTGCTCATACTCGACCGGCTGGTTCACTTCTTCCGTTGTCAATTCCGTCTCGTCCTTGGACGCACTTGTCTATGGACTTTATTACGGATCTGCCGAGTTCCTCCGGGAGAACAGTAATTTTGGTGGTAGTTGACCGTTTCAGTAAAATGGCTCACTTTATATCATTAACTAGTCTGCCTAACGCCAAGACTCTTGCGCAGATTTTTGTGGATAATATTGTGAAATTGCATGGTATTCCTTCGGATGTGGTCTCTGATAGGGGCACGCAGTTTGTCTCCAGGTTTTGGAGGGCGTTCTGTTCTCGGCTGGGCATTCAACTTTCGTTCTCTTCGGCTTTTCATCCGCAGTCGAATGGACAGACAGAGCGTACTAATCAAAACCTGGAGACCTACTTGAGGTGCTTTGTGGCTTAGAATCAGGAGTACTGGTCATCATTCTTGTCCCTAGCAGAATTTGCTTTGAATAACCGTAGGCAGGAGTCCACGGGTAAGTCGCCATTTTTTGGTGCATACGGTTTTTATCCTCAGTTTGGTACCTTTTCTGGGACTGGTTCCTCTGGGATGCCAGTGGAGGAGAGATTTTCTTCTGCCTTGTCCTCTATCTGGCGGAGGATCCAAGGGAATTTGGAGAAGATGGGTGAGAGGTATAAGCGAATGGCTAACAAGAGACGTGTGACTGGTCCGGACCTGTGTGTGGGTGATCTGGTGTGGTTGTCCACTAAAAATATTAAATTAAGAGTGCCATCTTGGAAACTGGGTCCAAGATTTATCGGTCAGTACAAAATATCTGCGGTGATCAATCCAGTAGCGTTTCGGCTGGATCTTCCGCAGACTTGGATGATCCATGATGTGTTCCACAGGTCTTTGCTAAAAAAATATGTGAAACCGGTGGAACCATCGCCATTGCCTCCTCCTCCCGTTCTGGGCGATGGAAATGTGGAGTTCGAGATCTCCAGGGTTCTCGACTCTAGAGTTCTTCGGGGTTCCCTTCAGTACCTGGTACACTGGAGGGGAAACGGCCCTGAGGAGAGGACGTGGGTTCCGGCGCTGGATGTCAGTGCCAGCCGACTGGTAAGGGCTTTTCATAGATCCCATCCGGATAGGGTTGGTCCGGGGTGTCCGGAGGTCACCCGTAGAAGGGGGGGTACTGTCATGCCCTGCTCTGACTGTACGGAGGTCGGCCAGAATAGCAGCACGTGTTTAGTTTTTGTTTTGTTTTGGAGCCGTGCTGGACCCGCCTCCCATCAGGTGCACTGGGTGGGGTCATTGGTTTAAATATCACTCTAGTCCAGTGTTCTGAGCGGGTTATAGAAATCAGTCTGGCCTTGGAAGCAAGGAAGGAAGGTTGTCTGTTCCAGCTCAGAAAAGATAAGTGTGGTTTCAGTTTTTGTTGATTGCTGTCTAGGTTGTGTTTGTGTCATCTTTCCCATCCAGGTTCTGTGCGAGCAGGCTGCTCCTTTTCCCCTTTTCACCATCTCAGGAAATCTAGGGTGTTTTAGCCCAGGCACGAGGACACATCATTCCTACCTTCAAGGTCTGAATGTGGGCTGAGCAGTGCAGGGAGAGAGGTCAGGGTTTAGCTAGGAGGTGACCCTTCCCCTGCTTCTCGCCTAGAGCCTGGTTGTTGGATTATTTGTGTGTCTGAGTTCCCCGTCCGCCGTGACAGGTGGTCGCTTCATTGTGATACGCAAGCCCCTTCACCACAACAAGGTAACGATCACGAAGGCGATTTGACACATGTATGTGCCCATTTTTTTGTTTTGTTTTTGCAGCCACAGTGCAGCACCAGAGGCCAGAAAAATTAGGCATGTATACATGCCAGAACAATCAGGTATTGATGTTTTCCAGGCAGAAAGTGCACTAAAACATTGCGGCTTGAACCCTAGTTGGTGGCGGATAAGTCATGCAAGTCATCCGGCATGCAGAGATAAAATACAGCAGCGTGTGGACCATTTTTAGCCCAAGGCAGCTCATCTCATCGCAAATTGGGATAGCTCAGGCCACAGGTCAAGCCTGCACACCCAGTAGTCAAGGGGTTCATCGCTCCTCAGAGTGTCGATATCTGCAGTTAAGGCGAGGTAGTCTGCTACCTGTCGGTCGAGTCGTTCTCTGAGGGTGGACCCCGAAGGGCTGTGGCGATGCGTAGGACTTAAAAAGCTCTGCATGTCCTCCATCAACAACACGTCTGTAAAGCGTCCTGTCCTTTCCGGCGTGGTCGTGGTAGGAGGAGGATTACTTTCACCTCTTCCCATGTTAGATTCCCATTGTGCTTTGACATCACCCTTATACGCTGTGTAAAGCATACTTTTTAATTTATTTTGGAACTGCTGCATCCTTTCCGACTTCCGGTAATTCAGTAACATTTCGGGCACTTTCTGCTTATACCGGGGGTCTAGTAGCGTGGCCACCCAGTACATTTCGTTCTCCTTCAGCCTTTTTATACGAGGGTCCCTCAACAGGCACGACAGCATGAAAGACCCCATTTGCAAAAGGTTGGATGCCGAGCTACTCATGTCCCGTTCCTCGTCCTCACTGAACTCACTGAAGGTCTGCTCTTCCCCCCAGCCATGTTCAACACCACGGGTACCAGATAGGTGACAACGAGCACCCTGGGATGCCTGCTGTGGTTGGTCTTCCTCCTCTGACTCCTCTTCCTCAGACTCCTCTTCCAGCGTTGCCGCAGGTCCAGCAAGCGATGCTGATACGGCTGTTTCTGGTGGTGATGGTGACCACAACTCTTCCTCTTCACGCTCATCTACGGCCTGATCCAGCACTCTTCGCAGGGAACGCTCCAGGAAGAAAACAAATGGGATGATGTCGCTGATGGTGCCTTCAGTGCGACTGACTAGGTTTGTCACCTCCTCAAAAGGACGCATGAGCCTACAGGCATTGCACATGAGCATCCAGTAACGTGGCAAAAAAATTCCCAGCTCCACAGAGGCTGTCCTAGCACCCCGGTCATACAAATACTCGTTGACGGCTTTTTCTTGTTGGAGCAGGCGGTAGAACATCAAGCGCCTCACTGGCATGTTGTTTCGCCGCTGGATATCTGAAAAGTGCGCCATGGCCGTGTATGAAAGCCTGAAAAGGCCACACACCTTCCTGGCCTGCTTAAGGACGTCCTGTAAGCCTGGGTACTTATGCACAAAGCTTTGCGCAATCAGATTCAACACATGTGCCATGCACGGCACATGTGTCAACTTGCCCAAATTCAATGCCGCCAACAAATTGCTTCCGTTGTCATACACCACTTAGCCGATCTCCAGTTGGTGCGGAGTCAGCCACTAATCCACCTGTGCGTTCGGGGCAGACAGGAGTGCTGGTCCGGTGTGACTCTCTGCTTTCAGGCAAATCAACCCCAAGACGGCATGACACTGTCGTATCCGGGATGTGGAATAGCCCCTGGGGAGCTGGGGGGGTGCAGTTGATGTGGAGCAAGACGCAGCAGCAGAAGAGGACTCAGCCGAGGAGGTTATCGAAGAGGATGGAGTAGGAGGAGTAGAGGAGGTGGCAGCAGGCCTGCCTGCAAGTCGTGTCACCAACTCCTCTGCAGAGCCACGCATTACATGCTTGACAGCCGTCAGCAGGTTTACCCAATGCGCAGTGTAGGTGATATACCTGCCATGACCGTGCTTTGCAGACCAGGTATCAGTGGTTAGATGGACCCTTGCCCCAACACTGTGTGCCAGACATGCCATGACTTCCTTTTGCACAATAGAGTACAGGTTGGGGATTGCCTTTTGTGAAAAGAAATTTCGGCCGGGTACCTTCCACTGCAGTGTCCCAATAGCTACAAATTTTTTGAAGGCCTCAGACTCCACCAGCTTGTATGGTAAAAGCTGGCGGGCTAAGAGTTCCGACAAGCCAGCTGTCAGACGCCGGGCAAGGGGGTGACTCTGTGACATTGGCTTCTTACGCTCAAACATGTCCTTGACAGACACCTGACTGTGGGCAGATGAGCAGGAACTGCTCAAGGCGAGAGACGGAGTGGCGGATGGTTGAGAGGGGGCAAGGAGGACAGCAGTGGTTGACGTGGCTGAAGATGCTGGACCAGGAGGAGGATGGCGGCTTTGTGTTTGTGTGCTGCTTGTACTCATGTGTTGATCCCATAGGCGTTTGTGATTTGAGATCATGTGCCTTCGCAAAGCAGTTGTACCTAGGTGGGTGTTGGACTTCCCACGACTCAGTTTCTTTTGGCACAGGTTGCAAATGGCATCGCTGTTGTCAGAGGCAGACACACAAAAAAAATGCCACACTGCTGAGCTTTGCAATGACGGCATTCTGGTGGTGGCAACAGCATGCGTTGATTGGTGTGCTGTCTGGCTGACCCCAGGTGCCGATGCATGCTGTCTGACTGTGCCACTAGCTCCTTGCGATGACCTCCCCCTGCTTCCAACTCGTCTCCTCCTCCTTTCTGTCTCCCCATCTGAACTTTCCCCTGTTCTTCTTCTCTTCGAGCGGGCACCCACGTGACATCCACGGACACATCGTCATCATCATCCGCTTCACTTGTATCTGACAACTCAGCAAAGGAAGCAGTAGCGGGTACAACATCATCATCATCACACTGTACGTCCATGTGTGTAATGCTGCCTGACTGAGACATATCCCTGTTATCTACATCCTCTGGCAATAATGGTTGCGCATCACTCATTTCTTCCAACTGATGTGTAAATAACTCCTCTGACAGATCAAGTAAAGCAGCTGTGGTGCTAGAGTTGGTGGTGGCGGCAGGTAGGCGAGTGGTAACTTGAGAGGTGCCCAAAGCTGAGCTGGAGGAGGATGGTGCGTCAAGGTTCCGAGCGGAAGCTGTAGAAGATTAAGTGTCCTGTGTTAGCCAGTCAACTATGTCCTCAGAACTTTTCGAGTTCAGGGTACGTGGCCTCTGAGGGGTGGCCTGCCTCTGCCTGGCATTGTACTATGCGTGCAAGCTACTGTGACACCAGATATAAGTGGCACTGTGCACTGGCAGAAGTTGGCAGAGAAGACGCTGTAGGCCTGACACACACGCTTGCAGACAACTAACTGCTATTCAAACTATTACAGTCAAAAAATTATTATATTTTTTTTAAATGTAATCTACTGTGACACCAGATATGAGTTGCACTGGTGTCACTGTGCACTTGCAGGGCCTGAAACACACACGCTTGCAGGCAACTGACTACTATTATATTACAGTCAAAATTGTTTTGTTTTTTTAAAATGTAATCTACTGTGACACCAGATATGAGTTGCACTGGTGACACTATGCACTTGCAGGGCCTGAAACACACACGCGTGCAGGCAACTGACTGCTATTATTTTACAGTCAAAATTATTATTATTTTTTTAAATGCAAGCTACTGTGACACCAGATATGAGTGGTGGCACTGGGCAAGTGGGCACAGTATACGCTGTGAGCCTGACACACTCGCTGGCAGGCAACTGCAATTAGATTACACAGGGGAAAAAAATAAAAAGTAGACTGATGTACTAGCCCTTAAAAAAAGGGCTTTTTGGGGTACTGTCAGGACGCTGTCCTTACAGCAGAGATCAGATGAGTCTTTCAGGACTGTAGTGGACACTGAATACACTAGCCTAGCTATCGATTTCCCTATTAAATCAGCAGCAGCTACACTGTCCCTCCTCTCACTAAGACTGCAGCTTCCGAATGAATCTAAAATGGATGCTGTCCAGGAGGTGGGAGGGTCTGGGATGGAGGGTATGCTGCTGATTGGCTTGAATGTGTCTGCTGACTGTGAGGTACAGGGTCAAAGTTTACTCAATGATGACGAATAGGGGGCGGACCGAACATCGCATATGTTCGCCCGCCGCTGCGAACGTGAACAAGCTATATTCGCCACGAACTGTTCGCCGGCGAATAGTTCGGGACATCTCTAGATGTAAGGTGACAAAAAAATGCTTTATTTAGCACAGTTTTTATTTTTTATGGTTTTCATCTGAAGGGTTAGGTCATGTGATATGTTTAGGAAGCCGGTCGATACGGACGCGGCGATACCTAATATGTCTATTTATTATTTTTTTCCCTATTTTTTCCCTTTTTTGTTTTTTACTTTATTTGGGGGAAATGACGTTTTTTTTTACTTGAAACTTTTAATTTTTGGGGGGGGGAAACTTTTTTTTTCACCTTTTTTTTTCACCTTTTTTTTTCACCTTTTTTTTCACTCTATTTGTTGTCCCACTTTGGGACTTTAACTTTTGGGGGTCTAATTCCCTTTACAATGCATTCCAATACTTCTGTATTGGAATGCATTAGCTGTATGAGTAATGCACTGTGTATTACTCATACAGCTTGCAGCCTGTGAGATCCAGGGGCCTGGATCTCACAGGCTCGTCAAAGGAAGGCAGCGCTGATGCCTCAGGAAGGCATCGCGCTGCCTTCCATGCCATCGGGTGCCCCCTACAGCCCCACAGGGACCCGATGGCACTGCCGCCCGCCGAAACATGTAAAAGCCGCAAACCACAGGTCGGAATTGACCTGCGGTTTGCGGTGATCGCCGACATGGGGGGGTTACGGGTCATTGTCCCCGGGTGCCTGCGCGGTGGTTATCGGAAATACTTAGGACGTACAGGTACGTGTCCTTAAATACTGGGACTTTAGGGCGTACCTGTACGCCCTATTTCCTAACCAGGTTAAATTTCCACTGATGCACTCGCTGGGCCCGGACCAATACATTCACCCCCAGTCTCGCCAGGATCTCACCTTTTACGGTCGGGTAGTCGGCCGCTTGATCATCGGGGAGATCAAAAAACCCTTGCTGGGGTCCAGACGCCAGGAACGGAGCGACGACCTCAGCCCACTGGTCTCGGGGTAACTTCTCCATCACGGCCAACTTTTCGAATACCGCCACATAGGTCTCAACGTTATCCGAGGGGGTCATCTTAGGGATCGCTGCACGGACAGCTTATCGGGCATCGTGGACGTTCTGTGACGCTCCTGCTGCTTGCAACACCATCACATGTTGTAATAGCAGCTGGTTAGTTTCCTGCTGCTGCTTGTTAGCCTCCCACTGCTGCAAGTTAGCCTCCACGAGGGCTTTCTCGACTGCCTCCATTTTGTCAGGGGACACAGGTCGTAACCTTGCCGGCTTAATATAAGACATGCACTTGTGCCCGGGAAAACAAAAAAACGTTTTGGCCTTCAGGCCTGCTTCACTGTGTTGGCCCGCATCCTCCACCAATTCTGGGGATTTGCTCTGGTAGACAGGCTAGCGGACGCAGTACAGAGGCAACCACAAAGTATTTAACGTAAACAGTTTAGTGTTTTATTTACACATAGGGAAAAGCAAAAAGTGACGGTTTGCCGTCTCAGTGTTTGTTCACACCATAAAAATTCCACAGAACAAAAGCCTTCACCTGGTCTGGTCAGCAGTTTTTCCACATGCAGTCCACAGCAGGCTTTAGGGCCTGTTTCCCAGCAGGCGTCTCTCAGCCCTTTAGCATTGCACAAGTTCTCAGTTCCAAAAACACACAAAGACTGACAGCGCTCCACTGTCAGATGGAGGATAATCCACACCCAGCTGAGACTGCTGGCTGTGTTTTATATAGGCCAACAAAGACCCAGCCTGGAGCGTGGGGAGAAGCCACCCACCCAGCACCTTGAATACTTCCAGTAAGAGCCAGCCGGAACCGGCTTTACAGCCACACTAACAACAAACAGTGTCAACCAGCACTAGCTGACACTAAAAACTACCGGCTCTTACCTCACCAAGGCCAGGAATCTCGGTGACACATACCTTCCATCAATGACGGCCCCTTGCGCTTTCCTACAAAGTAAATGATTGGGAGAATATATTGTCCAACCTAAGATTAGTGTCTCACAACTTTAATCACATTTTAGTTCAATTTAATATTTTATATAGAGTTTATGTTACGCCACTATGGCCTAATATCTTTGGCTTAAGGAATACATCTAATTGCCCACGTTGTGATGCACCAGCCGCTGACTTTATCCATATGTTCTGGCTTTGTACAGAACTAAAAGAATATTGGCGATTGACGAATTTATTACCCAAAAGTTGTGATTTTTTTATGGTAGAGTGTTGGATATTCGGTGATCTTTCCAGGGTAAACTGCTATAAATATAAAAAGATTCTTTTGATAAAGGTAATGTTTTTGGCAAGACTTCTGATTACACAGATCTGGTTTTCACTGGATATTCCAAATGTGACTAAATGGCTCACCTTGGTCAACAAGATTAAAAGATATAAAAAAGTTCCTTACAAACAAAGGAATATAGAGGAAAAATGGATTAAGATATGGGCGGATTGGAAATTTTAAATATCTTGCTTTTACTTCCCCCTTTCTTGGAGAAACACACCGCAATGAGAGGGGGCTAGGGAGGGTATTATGAGGTTGGGATAAAAAGCAATAAAGTAATACTGTTTTGGATATGTATTTGTATGGAAATATAGTTTATCTCATAATAAAAATATTTAAATAAATAAAAAAATAAACTTGGACCTCCACTTCCTGGTTCAAGATTATTATTTTTTTCTAATCTATGTTTGCAGAGCAATTGTACTGCTCTTACCCCCAGTTTGCTTCTTTTTGCAGCCCTCTAGCCATTAATATGACTATTTTACAGCCATTTTACAGCACCAAAGTTTGGGTCCCCATTGACTTATATAGGGTTTGGGTTCGGGGTCAAGTTTGGTCCCCAAACCGAACTTTGAAATAAAGTTTGGCCAAACCCGTCGAAATCGAACATCCACAAGTCTGCTTATCCCTACTCAGTACACCACTCAAAAAATGTCTTGAGAGGTGTACTTTCTAAAATGGGATCACTTTTGGGATGTTTCTACTGTAGGGGTACCCCAGAGTCTCTTCATATAAGGCATGGCACACAAAAACAATTCCAATAAAAATTCTCCCTCTAAAAACTATATAATGCTCTTTCCCTTCTGAGCCCTGCCATGTGACCATGCAGCAGTTTACGACTACATATGGGGTGTTTATGTAAGCTTCAGAATCAGGGTAATACACTATTAAGTTTGTTTTGCTGTTAACCCTTGCAGTGTTGCAGGACAAAATGGATTAAATTGAAAAATTTGTACCAAAATTATTATTTTTTTATTTCACCTACTATTTTGCCTTAATTCCTGTGGAACACCTAAAGGGTTAACAAAAATCAATTTTTTATAATTTGAGGGGTCTAGTTTCTATAATGGGGTAACTTATAGGTTCTTTAAGAGTCAGTTTTTGAAATTTTCTTTAAAATGTGAAAATTGCTTCTCAGCCTTTTAACCTCCTAAAAAATAAAATAAAAATAACATGATAAAGAATGACATCAACCTAGAGTAGACATATGGTGAATATTAATGAATAACTATTTTTGTGGTATCACTATCTGTCTTAAATCAGAGAAATTGAAATCTTCAAAATTGTGAATTTTTCAAAATGTTCCATAAATTTTTTATTTTATTTTTATAAAAAATGATAAAACATTGACCCAGATCTACCACTAACATAAAGCACAATGTGTCACAAAAAAGTCTCAGAATCGCTTGTATACCGTAAGTAATTCCAAAATTATTAACACAAAGTGACAGATTTGCAGAAATAGCCCTTGCCAGAAAGGTGAAAAATGACTGTGACTGGAAGGGGTTAAACTGTGTATACTGTGTTTCTATTTTTATTGTCCATTTGGGCAAGTTGTTGACTAACACTTGCCAAGCTGATTGGCCTATCTGTTGTATTGATTAAATACTGCTTAATTATATGATGCAAATGCACGTCATGCTAATTATCAGGTTGGCTGCATAATTGCTTGTCGGGGCCTTTATGGTTTTGCCTTTTTGAGTTTTAGTTGAATTGATTAAAAGTTATGTTTCAAAATAAGAGTTTTTCTTACACTGTGATGACTGTGTCTTCTGCCAATAGTAATATGATGTAGTAAATTGCATTTTATTATGCTTCTTATTACATCCATGCATTCAACAGACCTTTTAATGTCAGTATAACTATAAGGAGTTGTTAAAAATAAAGGAAGATCTAAATAGGATAAACAACTGTCTATTTTAGGTAGAATTAATGCAATAAAAATGATGATTTTGCCACTGGTTTTATATTACCTACTTTAGGTGTTTACCTATTAAATTGGTTAGAAAGGATCTAGACTTACTACAGAGGGAATTTTCCAACTTTATATGGAATAATAAAAGGCCAAGAGTTTCAGGGAAAATAATGATGATTAGTAACAGGAAGAGGGGTTGGTCAGTTCCAAGTTTGATAAATTATTATAAGGCAGCCCAAGTATTACAATTAATGAGAACTAGTATGGTAGGAGGGAGGCCATTTTGGGTGGAATTGGAAGAGCAGTTGATGTATCCATTGAATTGGGAGGTGATTTTTTGGGCATCGGAGAAACCTAAAGTGAAGTGTTTTGGAAGGACCCTGTGGTGGAATTTTCTTTAAAACTGTGGGAGGAGATAAATAAGAGGAAGAAATTTAAAACAGTAGGATACATGGTCATGGGATTTTTTGGGAAGCATCTATTTGATCTGAGGTTAAAGGAAGAGAATTTTTGTTGGTGGATAGAGAAAGGTATTGTAAGACAATGTTTTTTGATAAATGGAAAACTGGGAGTTTAGAACACTATTTATCTAAATGGGATGTTCCACCGATTTATTAGGTTAGTACAGATTTTTGGCTTTGTGAAAAGGATTCTTGAAAGAAGGAAAGGTCGGGAAACATGGCTGGACCGGACAAGAAAAGGTATGATTGCAGGGCTCTATTTGGATATTAATGACTCACGGGACAGTAAATTAGACAACATGCTGAAATGGGAACCGGATTTAAAGTAGGATTGGACAAGAAAAAAATGGAATGAAATACGGTAAGTGAAAGGTAGCAAGCAAGCGTTGGTAGTAGAAACATCATTGAAGTTGTATCATAGAGCTTATTTAACTCCAAGTATTATAATACAAATAATTATTAATGCTATAGAGGGTGTGGTGAGAAAGGAACATTAACCCCTTAAGGACTCAGCCCAATTTCACCTTAAGGACTTTTTTTTTGCAAATCTGACCAGTGTCACTTTAAGTGCTGATAACTTTAAAACGCTTTGACTTATCCAGGCCATTCTGAGATTGTTTTTTCATCACATATTGTACTTTATGACACTGGTAAAATATAGTCCAAAAAATACATTTTTATTTATAAAAAAATACCAAATTTACGAAAAATTTGTAAAAAATTACAAATTTCCAAGTTTCAATTTCTCTACTTCTATAATACATAGTAATACCTCCAAAAATAGTTATTACTTTACATTCCCCATATGTCTACTTCATGTTTGGATCATTTTGGGAATGATATTTAATGTTTAGTGGATGTTACAAGGCTTAGAAGTTTAAAAGCAAATCTTAAGATTTTTCAGAAAAAAACAAAACAATTTTTGGGGACCAGTTCAGGTCTGAAGTCACTTTGCGAGGCTAACATAATAGAAACCACCCAAAAATTACCCCATTCTCTAAACTACACCCCTCAAGGTATTCAAAACTGATTTTACAAACTTTGTTGTATTCCACAAGAATTAATGGAAAATAGAGATACAATTTCAAAATTTCACTTTTTTGGCAGATTTTCCATTTTAATATTTTTTTTCCAGTAACAAAGCAAGGGTTAACAGCCAAACCAAACTCAATATTTATGGCCCTGATTCTGTAGTTTACAGAAACACCCCATATGTGGTCGTAAAACGCTGTACGGGCACACGGCAGGGCGCAGAAGGAAAGGAATGCCATACGGTTTTTGGAAGGCAGGTTTTGCTGGACTGGTTTTTTTGACACCCATGTCCCATTTGAAGCCCCCCTGATGCAACCCTAGAGTAGAAACTCCATAAAAGTGACCCCATCTAAGAAACTACACCCCTCAAGGTATTCAAAACTGATTTTACAAACGTCGTTCACCCTTTATGTGTTCCACAAGAATTAATGGAAAATAGAGATACAATTTCAAAATTTCACTTTTTTGGCAGATTTTCCATTTAAATATTTTTTTTCCGGTTACAAAGCAAGGGTTAACAGCCAAACCAAACTCAATATTTATGGCCCTGATTCTGTAGTTTACAGAAACACCCCATATGTGGTCGTAAAACGCTGTACGGGCACACGGCAGGGCGCAGAAGGAAAGGAATACCATACGGTTTTTGGAAGGCAGGTTTTGCTGGACTGTTTTTTTTTACACCATGTCCCATTTGAAGCCCCCTGATGCACCCCTAGAGTAGAAACTCCATAAAAGTGACCCCATCTAAGAAACTACACTCCTCAAGGTATTCAAAACTGATTTTGAAAACGTCGTTAACCCTTTAGGTGTTCCACAAGAATTAATCGAAAATAGAGATACAATTTCAAAATTTCACTTTTTTGGCAGATTTTCCATTTAAATAATTTTTTTTTGGTTACAAAGCAAGGGTTAACAGCCAAACCAAACTCAATATTTATGGCCCTGATTCTGTAGTTTACAGAAACACCCCATATGTGGTCGTAAAACGCTGTACGGGCACACGGCAGGGCGCAGAAGGAAAGGAATGCCATACGGTTTTTGGAAGGCAGGTTTTGCTGGACTGGTTTTTTTGACACCCATGTCCCATTTGAAGCCCCCCTGATGCAACCCTAGAGTAGAAACTCCATAAAAGTGACCCCATTTAAGAAACTACACCCCTCAAGGTATTCAAAACAGATTTCAAACGTTGTTAACCCTTTAGGTGTTCCACAAGAGTTATTGGCAAATAGAGATGAAATTTCAGAATTTAGATTTTTTGGCAAATTTTCCATTTTAATCCATTTTTCCCAGTAACAAAGCAAGGGTTAACAGCCAAACAAAACTAAATATTCATGGCCCTGATTCTGTAGTTTACAGAATCACCCCATATGTGGTCATAAACAGCTGTACGGGCACACGGCAGGGCGCAGAAGGAAAGGAATGCCATACAGTTTTTGGAAGGCAGATTTTGCTGGACTGGTTTTTTTGACACTATGTCCCATTTGAAGCCCCCCTGATGCACCCCTAGAGTAGAAACTCCAAAAAAGTGGCCCTATTTTAGAAACTACGGCATAGGGTGGCAGTATTGTTGGTACTAGTTTAGGGTACATATGATTTTTGGTTGCTCTATATTACACTTTTTGTGAGGCAAGATAACAAGAAATAGCTGTTTTGGCACCGTTTTTATTTTTTGTTATTTACACCATTTATCTGACAGGTTAGATCATGTGATATTTTTATAGACCAGGTTGTCATGGATGCGGCGATACCTAATATGTATACTTTTTTTATTTATGTAAGTTTTACACAATGATTTCATTTTTGAAGCAAAAAAAATAATGTTTTAGTGTTTCCATAGTCTGAGACCCATTATCTTTTCAGTTTTTGGGCGATTACCTTGGGTAGGGTATGATTTTTGCAGGATGAGATGACAGTTTTATTGGCACTATTTTGGGGTGCGTGTGACTATTTGATCGCTTGCTATTACACTTTTTGTGATGTAAGGTGACAAAAAATGGTTTATTTAGCACAGTTTTTATTTTAAATTTTTACGGTGTTCATCTGGTCATGTGATATTTTTATAGAGCCGGTCGATATATGGACGTGGCGATACCTAATATGTATACTTTTTTTTTATTTATGTAAGTTTTACACAATAACAGCTTTTTTCCAACCAAAAAAAATGATGTTTTAGTGTCTCCATATTCTGAGCCATAGTTTTTTTTATTTTTTGGGCGATTGTCTCAGGTAGGGGCTCATTTTTTGCGGGATGAGGTGACGGTTAGATTGGTCCTATTTTGGTGGGCAAACACCTTTTTGATCGCTTGCTGTTGTACTTTTTGTGATGTAAGGTGACAAAAAAATGGTTTATTTAGCACAGTTTTTATTTTTTATTTTTTACGTTGTTCATCTGAGGTGTTAGGTCATGTGATATGTTTATAGAGCCGGTCGATACGGATGCGGCGATACCTAATATGTATACAATTTTTTTTTACTTTATTTGGGGAAAATGACGTTTTTGTTTATTTTTACTTGAAACTTAAATTTTTTTGGGGGAAAACTTTATTTTTTCAACTTTTTTTTTTCACTTTATTTTTTGTCCCACTTTGGGACTTGAACTTTGGGATGTATATTCCTTTGCAATGCATTCCAATACTTCTGTATTGGAATGCATTGGCTGTATGAGTAATACTGTGTGTATTACTCATACAGCTCCTGGGGCCTGTGAGATCCAGGGGGCTGGATCTCACAGGCTCTTCACCGGAAGGCAGCGCGATGCCTTCCTTAGACATCGCGCTGCCTTCCATGCCATCATGTCCCCCCCACAGCTGCATGGGGACCCGATTGCACCGCCCGATCGCCGCCGCAACCGCAGGTAAAAGCCGCAAGTCTGAATTGACCTGCGGTTTGCGGTGGTCGCCGATATGGGGGTGTCACATGACCCCCACGGCGTTGTGACAGGATGCCCGCTGAATGATTTCAGCGGGCATCCTATCCCGATTAACCCCCGCCGCGCCGCAATCGCAGTTTAAACCCATGACGTACCGGTACGTCATGGGTTCTTAAGGACTCGGGAAACATGCCGTACCGGTACGTCATGCGTCCCTAAGGGGTTAAAGTATATGTGGTGGGATTGTGGTATAGTAGCTAGGTTTTGGAAAAATGTTTCAGAGATGTTGTATAAGATAGGAATACGAGTGATCTTGTCCCCTGAAGTTTATCTATTTGGAATGGACTTTGATAGGAATACTAATATTTTGATACAGCATGTACTGGCAGCAAGTAAAACATACCTGCCGAGGAATTGGAAGAGTTCTGTTCTTAAATTATGGGATTTGATAGAGAGGATACATTTAATTAAATGTGGGGAAAGATTAGATGCAGTTAGATATGATAAATTGGCAAGATTTGAAGTAATATGGGGAATGTGGGACATATTTCTTGTAACTGAACAGGGTTAATTAGTTTTTTTTTTTTATGGGGGGGGTTGATACCATTTGAATAGTCATATTTAGTTATGATAATGTTAGAAGATTTTCTGTTTGTGGTTTCTTTTCATTTGTCTTTTTTGAAAAATAATAAATTATATTGAAAGATAAGGGTTTTTCTTACACTGTGATGTGACTTCTGCCATTAGTAATAGCCTTATATGATGTAGTAAATTGAATTTTATTATGCTTCTTATTACATCTACGCAGTCAACAGACTTTTAAATATCTTTATTACAGAGTGCCAAATCTTCTTATGATCATCTATGTTCAGTATATGTATTAACTGCATACTCTTGTCATCCACCCTCTAATGATAACAAGATGACTCCGCTATCCCTGTCCTAGTTTACACAGCAAAGCTGAAATGAACTGCACAAAGCAAGAATCATCATCCTATTGTGACTGCTCTACCACTAATATGAAAACTGGAATACATTGGTCCTTCCAGTTACAATAATCCGTTCCATATCCACCACTGTCAGTTGAAATGATTGTAACTTGAGAACATGATGAAATGTAGTGCAAACTGGCATGGAAAAGTCATATTTTGGCCAAAAGTTCAATTCTGGGCAATTTTTTTTGACTTTTTGCTGTTTCTGACTCCTTGCTCAGGTCCTGTCTATGGCCTGCCCCTCCTGCCCATGTCCCCTTGGTGTGGGCAGAAGGGGCCGGCTGTAGACAGGACCTCAGCATCATATTTAACCATATAGCACGTATTATACCTGGCATGTTCTTCTTCATAATCCTCGCACATTGTACAGCAAACTGTTATTTAAAGGGGTTATCCTCAGGATAGGTCATCAATATCACGTTGGCGGGGTCCGACTCCTGACACCCCTGCGCGATCAACTGTTTGAAGAGAAGGCAGTGCTCATATAAGAGCTGTCTTATCTCCTCTGCTTACCTGCTTGTCACAGCAATTACAGTGGTGAGCAGGTGTAATTACAAGTATGGCATCCCCATTCACTTCTATAGGACGGCTCTGTCTGTTCAAGTGAATACTACAGAGCAGAGAAGGCAGCGCTCATACAACTTCTCTTCAAACAGTTGTTTGGCGATGGTGTGGGGAGTTAGACCTCTGACAATCTGATATTGATGACCTATCCTTAGGTGATCAATATGAATAAAATGGACAACCCGTTTCCTGTGTAATAACAATGTGGGAGCATTTTTTCATATATTTCTATGTTATGCCATTCCTCTATTATTAACTGTATGTAACCACTTGAGAGTGTATCTTTGTAAATCCCCCATAGATGCAAGGAAAACTAGTAGTTAGTTTTAATACAACCCCCAAAAAAAGAAAAAAATACCATTAGAGAAAAATAAGCAAAACATTAATAAAGAAAATGCAACTCCTTACATATAAAAGCCAGAAAGATCTCCCAGAAACTGTGTAAGTCATTGTCTATGCTGACATAAGGCCCTTTAGGGTTCTGTACAGTATACAGTGTATCAGGACATAAAATGGAGCCACCCTCATCTGGTATCCCAAGAAGCCACCCACCTTGGCAGCAATACAAAACATGTAGTACTGCACTGTACTGTAGAGAGGAGCAGGAAAGCAGATCGCGCGTGCAGCAGATCGTTAGTTTTTTCGACATTGTATGTTAAATGTGGCTTTAAAGGGCTTCTGTCACCCCACTAAAGTCATATTATTATTTTTTTGGCTAGTTAAATTCCTTTTACTGCGATATATGAATATATAATGCTCTTACTCACTTTCCTTCAGCAGTTTCTTAAAAAAATTGCCTTTTATAATATGTAAATGAGCTCTCTACCAGCAAGTAGGGCGGTTACTTGCTGGTAGCAGCCGCATCCTCCTTTCATAAAGACGCCCCCTCCGCATGTTGATTGACAGGGCCAGAGAACTCGCTCGTCCTCTGGCTGGCCCTGTCTGCATTTAAAATCTGGCACCTGCGCCGTACCGGTTTTCAGTCGGCGCAGGCTCACAGAGAGGAGGACGCTTGCTCGGCCGCTCCTTCCTCAGTGCACCTGCGCTGGGTGTACATGTGACGTCATCGGCGCAGGCGCATTGAGGATGGAGCGGCCGAGCGAGCGTCCTCCTCTCAGTGCGCCTGTGCCGACTGAAGACAGGTACGGCGCAGGCACCAGATTTTGAACGCAGACAGGGCCAGCCAGAGGACGAGCGAGTTCGCTGGCCCTGTCAATCAACATGAGGAGGGAGCGTCTTTATGAAAGGAGGATGCGGCTGCTACCAGCAAGTAACCGCCCGACTTGCTGGTAGAGAGCTCATTTACATATTATAAAAGTCTTTTTTTTTTAAGAAACTGCTGAAGGAAAGTGAGTAAGAGCATTATATATTCATATATCGCAGTATAAGGAATTTAACTAGCCAAAAAAAAAAATATTACTTTAGTGGGGTGACAGAAGCCCTTTAAGTTTCAGTGACCCAAGAAATGCTATTGTATGGTGAAAATATTCATTTGTAACCTAAGGCTACTATTACTTCAGTGACCACTGTTTAATGTGTAGTCACATAAAATTAAAAAATAAATAAATAATACATCTAATAAAAATACCAAAAACATTTTTTTTAAATATCTATAACAAAAACATGATTTAAATGTTTTTTTTTTTTTTTTAATATGCATTTCCTTTAATGTGGCAAATCTAGATCCATAGACACATCTTGCATTGAAAAGAAATTGAAAGAGCTGTCAGGAGTGAGCAGTTCATCTAGCAGTGATCTTACATGTCAGCCAGCAGTCGTCAGAAAGCAATGCTGAGGTCAGTGCATGGCTCCAGTCAGTCCCGTCAGAGTGGGATTTTAAGCTCTAGGGACACAGCTGCTCCCTAACAGCACAGTCAGAAAACCTCTTTATCACTCGACTGTCATCTTTATTATCCAATTCAACCATATTATTTAAAAGACGCATATTCCTACCGATAGAGATAAGAATAATGATTGAAATGGCTAGGCCTCCATTAAAATAGTTAGGTGAATGGATTCACTGCTGAAGGCGCAGTTCAGGGAAAAAGGAAAGAGATCTAATATATTATTTCTATGTTGATTGCCTGTTTATCTAGTTAAACCCCTGCCATGGAATATAGCAAAAGGGAAACGATTGAATCTAGTTTGTAATCTCTCTGCACACAGATGCATTGTTTTAGTCAAGTTATTGTAGAATCTAAGGTTCCCTTGTGTCAAAAGACGGCAAATTACGGTATAATTCTAACAAATTGATGAGATATGATGTAGTGCATTCTCTATTTTTATTTCTGAGCACAACTTACAGCGCTGTTTACACTGAACATAGCAGGTGATTTAAAGTAGTTATATATATATATATATATATATACACATTCTTCAGGGAATAACAGAATATTTATACATTTCAATAGGTATAGAAAATTAACAATTAGCGATCATATAGAGAAAGAGTGAAAACAAGTGGATTAATGCTGCCATCTAGTGTGGAAAGGATCATTTTTGTCCTTTATCAAAGTGGAAAATTTAGGAACGTGGAAAAATTTGGTATATTTACTTTGCAAGGTCTAGATCATAGTATCAGTAAGGAAGAAATATACAGTACAGCATTAAAGTCATAAAGACATAAAAAAAAAAGATGCATCGTAAATTAAATATTTCTCACTCTAAAAATGTCTAACATAAAGAGGTATTCTTATGCCTTAGGCTAGATTCACATGGCTGTAGTGTTTCGCGGGTCTGCAAAACACGGATACTGGCCCGTGTGCGTCCCGCAATTTGATGACTGCACACGGCCGCTGCTACCATAGAAAATGCCTATTCTTGACAAGAATAGGACATGCTCTATTTTTTTTTGCGGGGCCACGGAACTGAACTACCATGTGCTGTCCACATCTTTTGCAGCCCCATTGAAATGAAAAGGTCCGTACCCGGATGCGGACTCGTTCATACAGTTGTGTAAATGTAGCCTGATTCACACCGTGAGTGTTTGGTCAGTGATTTCCATCAGTGATTTTGAGCCAAAACCAAATCCGGCTCTAAACACAGAACAGGTGCAGATCTTCCCCTTATACCTTGTGTCTGTGGAGGCTTCGATCCTGGTTTTGGCTCACAGTCACTGATGGAAATCACTGACCGAAACACTGACGTGTGAATGAAGCCTTGGACATTTATGCCATACCCACCCCTAGGACCCGCATTCCCCCCTCTCCGACCATCATGCTGACTGCTGAAGCAGCCTCTGGCCTCCACATACATGCGCATGTGTAAGAGTTTTCATTCTCTTCTATAAGCTCTGTTCATCTTTTAGTCTCTATTGTATTAAAAGGGCAAAAACAAATCAGAACTAGGAAATCCATTGATTAAAGGGGTTGTCCCATGAAACATATTATACAATTTTCAAACCAGCACCTGGATCTGAATACTTTTGTAATTGCATGTAATTAAAAATTTTGTATAGCCAGTGAGTTATTCAACATACTATATTTGTATAGCACCACCTGCTGTTTGTTCTTTTTCTTATTTCTTTGTCCGGCTCACTGAGAAGGCCGCACATGCTCAGTCGCTTTCTTCTGAGCTGTGATAGGGAGAGCTGAGACACGCCTCTTAGCTGCAGCAGAAAAGTCTGCCCTTGAGCTGTTTGCTTGATATTACCTCCTTTACTGGGTTGATTCATTTTTCCATTGCATAATACATTACTCGTTTCTCGGAAAGCCCCTGCACATGCACCTCCATTGTCCCAGCCCCCGGAAAGGCCGGCACTTTTTCCTATGCATGGCTACTGTTGCCGGATTGCAAGGTGGTCATAACACTTGAATACGAGCAGTGTATAATACGACAGAAAAGTGAATCAAGCCAGCAAAGGAGGCAATATGGACAATCACAATACATTAGTAATTGCCTTGTATTAGCTTTGTCCACTTGATAAATGTCATTTAGTGAAGTGAGTAGTGTTGAGCGAACTTCTGTTTTAAGTTCGGCGTCTAAAGTTCGGCTTCCGGTTAGCGGAAAATCCCGATATGGATTCCGAATTCCGTTGTGGTCCGTGGTAGCGGAATCAATAATCGGCCATTATTGATTCCGCTACCACGGACCACAACGGAATTCGGAATCCATATCGGGATTCTCCGCTAACCGGAAGCCGAACTTTAGACGCCGAACTTAAAACAGAAGTTCGCTCAACACTAGAAGTGAGACAACCCCTTTAACAAAGTTGTAAAATTACAAAAAAAACTTTTTGTGTTTTGCCTCATTTTTAATTACATTTCTATATTTTCTATTGGCTATAAACCAATCATCCATAAGATTTAAACCATTAGCCTAATATTTAAGCCTAAGATATGAGAAGAAAGTGAGCCCTAATGATATGGCTGGAGGGAGTGTGTTATAATTTATATCTATGCATGCATGTACCCAGTGTGTATTATTGTTTCCAGCATAATGGTTACTTTTAATGAGGTTGTTTCACTTCACTAAATTACCTTTATCATGTAGAGAAAGTTAATACAAATCATTAATAATGTATTATAGTGATGAGCGGCATAGGCTATATTCGAATTCGCAATATTTTGTGAATTTTTTGCCGAATATTCACCATAATTTCGCAAATTAGTGATCTCCAGGCATTATTTACTTGATTGCAAAATTCGGTAATGTAATATATTTGCGATAAAAATTTGCGATTAGAATATTCGCGATCAACACTAAGGGGTAGGAAAGTTTCCTATTGGTTGCTAGGGATGTTGCTAAGTGCCGATATTCACGATAAATTCGCGTTTAGAATATTCGCAATCAACACTATTCGCGAATACTAATATATAGCACTATATTCTCGGAGTGGCGATATTCGCAATTTAAATTCACGATTCGAATATTCGCGCTCAACACTAGTGTATTATGATTGTCCATATTGCTTCCTTTACTGTCTAGATTCAGCAGCGGTAATCATGCTTGCACGCTATAGGAAAAGTCACTGGCCTCTCTGGGGCCCAGGACAGGGGAGTGCACATAGGCCAGCGCCTATCCTATAGTGTGCAAGTACGACCACCACTGCTGGATTGCAGGGTGGTCATAACCGTGGAAATGAGCAGTGTATAATGTGATGGAGAAATGAATCCAGCCAGCAAAGGAGACAATATGGACACTTACAATACATTAGTAGGTGCCGTGTATTAACTTTCTCTACATGATGAAAGCCATTTGCTGAAGTGAGACGACCCCTTTAAATGTATATCAATCTGTACTTTCACTACATAATTTCCTGCCTTCTTCTGTTACCTATCATTGTCTATTCATTGTCATATACCTGAGGAAGGAGAAAGATCACCTCTGAAGCGTGATGTACAGTCTAATAAAGAAATAGAAGTGGGGCACTCTCTAAAAGTAAAGGGATCTTTAATATACGTGAAATACAATAAATTGACAATATGCAATAAAATTCAATAATATTTAAAATAGCGGAGGATAAATGTCAGTAGTACAAGTTCAACAATGAATAAAACCTAAAATAATAAAATATAAGATAAAAGAATATATAGATCCCAATAAATATAAGACAATAAATTTGAATATATAAGAATCAAAAAAATTCAAATAAATAATCTTAAGAATATTATTTTCAACTGATGGTGAATAGATGCTTTTTCCACATATGCTGTATAAATATTCGGATAAATAATCTCAAGAATATTATTTTCCACTAATAGTGAATGGATATGTTTTCCACATATGCTGTATGAGTGGATAAATGAATAGTCGTTTATATCTTGGTGATAATAAGCTTGTGACCAGTCTCTTATACACATACTGTAAGCAAATAAATAGTCAATACGAGATTTTCATCATGTAAAAAGTCGCTGACTACCGAATAATATATTCGATTTGCGGACAGTCGAATATATTATTCGGTAGTCAGCGACTTTTTACATGATGAAAATCTCGTATTGACTATTTATTTGCTTACAGTATGTGTATAAGAGACTGGTCACAAGCTTATTATCACCAAGATATAAACGACTATTCATTTATCCACTCATACAGCATATGTGGAAAACATATCCATTCACTATTAGTGGAAAATAATATTCTTGAGATTATTTATCCGAATATTTATACAGCATATGTGGAAAAAGCATCTATTCACCATCAGTTGAAAATAATATTCTTAAGATTATTTATTCGAATTTTTTTGATTCTTATATATTCGAATTTATTGTCTTATATTTATTGGGATCTATATATTCTTTTATCTTATATTTTATCATTTTAGGTTTTATTCATTGTTGAACTTGTACTACTGACATTTATCCTCCGCTATTTTAAATATTATTGAATTTTATTGCATATTGTCAATTTATTGTATTTCACGTATATTAAAGATCCCTTTACTTTTTAGAGAGTGCCCCACTTCTATTTCTTTATTACACTTACCTTTATCAGACTGGGTGTTGTCTGTTAGTGGGAGCACCTCTGTTGGATCTCCACCTCATTCGAGTGCGACATTACTCTGTATTTAGTGATGTACAGTCTGTTTGTTTTTTTAATAAATCTATTAACAGTTTTCAAGTATCAGCGCCCAGAGATCCTGCTTTTTACAGTTGCAAGAAAAAGTATGTGAACCCTTTGGAATGATATGGATTTCTGCACAAATTGGTAATAAAATGTGATCTGATCTTCATCTAAGTCACAACAATAGACAATCACATTCTGCTTAAACTAATAACACACAAAGAATTAAATGTTACCATGTTTTTATTGAACACACCATGTAAACATTCACAGTGCAGGTGGAAAAAGTATGTGAACCCTTGGATTTAATAACTTGTTGAACCTCCTTTGGCAGCAATAACTTGAACCAAACGTTTCCTGTAGTTGCAGATCAGACGTGCACAACGGTCAGGAGTAATTCTTGACCATTCCTCTTTACAGAACTGTTTCAGTTCAGCAATATTCTTGGGATGTCTAGTGTGAATCGCTTTCTTGAGGTCATACCACAGTTCCTCAATCGGGTTGAGGTCAGGACTCGGACTGGGCCACTCCAGAAGGCATATTTTCTTCTGTTTAAGCCATTCTGTTGTTGATTTACTTCTATGCTTTGGGTCGTTGTCCTGTTGCCAAACCCATCTTCTGTTGAGCTTCAGCTGGTGGACAGATGGCCTTAAGTTCTTCTGCAAAATGTCTTGATAAACTCGGGAATTCATTTTTCCTTTGATGATAGCAATCCGTCCAGGCCCTGACGCAGCAAAGCAGCCCAAACCATGATGCCCCCACCACCATACTTCCCAGTTAGGATGAGGTTTTGATGTTGGTGTGCTGTGTCTCTTTTTCTCCACACATAGTGTTGTGTGTTTTTTCCAAACAACTCAACTTTGGTTTCATCTGTCCACAGAATATTTTGCCAGTACTGCTGTGGAACATCCAGGTGCTCTTGTGCAAACTGTAATTGTGCAGCAATGTTTTTTTGGACAGCAGTGGCTTCCTATGTGGTATCCTCCCATGAAATTCATTCTTGTTTAGTGTTTTATGTATCGTAGATTCGCTAACAGGGATGTTAGCATATGCCAGAGACTTTTGTAAGTCTTTAGCTGACACTCTAGGATTATTCTTCACCTCATTGAGCAGTCTGCGCTGTACTCTTGCAGTCATCTTTACAGGACGGCCACTCCTAGGGAGAGTAGCAGCAGTGATGAACTTTCTCCATTTATACACAATTTGTCTTACCGTGGACTGATGAACAGCAAGGCTTTTGGAGATACTTTTATAACCCTTTCCAGCTTTATGCAAGTCAACATTTCCTTATTGTAGGTCTTCTGAGAGCTCTTTTGTGCGAGGAATCATTCACATCAGGCAATGCTTCTTGTGAAAAGCAAACCCAGAACTGGTGTGTGTTTTTTATAGGGCAGGGCAGCTGTAACCAGCACCTCCAATCTCCTCTCATTGATTGGACTCCAGTTGGCTGACACCTCACTCCAATTAGCTCTTGGAGATGTCATTAGTCTAGGGGTTCACATACTTTTTCCACCTGCACTGTGAATGTTTACATGGTGTGTTCAATAAAATCATGGTAACATGTAATTCTTTGTGTGTTATTAGTTTAAGCAGACTGTGATTGTCTATTGTTGTGACTTAGATGAAGATCAGATCACATTTTATGACCAATTTGTGCAGAAATCCATATCATTCCAAAGGGTTCACATACTTTTTCTTGCAACTGTATATTTTTCATTTTTTCAGACAGTAGAATACTTCAGGGATCTCACAGAAAATTCCCCACGGGTATGGGCCGGAGCTTCATCTCTTCGAAAGCAAACGTAAGGAAGGAGACATCTGTACTCATTTCAGCCATAATTTATTATTATTATTATTATTTATTATTAAAGCGCCATTCCTTTCATAGCGCTGTACATATGAGAAGAGGTATACATACATAATACAGAAAATTGCACTAATCATAAACAAGACAAGTTACAAACTGGTACAGAAGGAGAGAGTATTTAGGCAACATTATTATTTGAGTACTAAGTAATGATATTATTTAGACGATATGTGGTGATGTTATTCATCGTCTCCATGAAGGCATTATTTAATTTGGGGACAGTATGGTAATATTATTTGAGCACCATATGGTCCTCTTATTTCTGCACTGGATAATACGCGTTGTATCGTAGTATAGTGTAATTTACAGTCAGACATATCTGTTTTAGTAACTACTTGAATTTTTCATCCAATAACAATTCTGGAATATTTATTCTTATTACTCGATGTTGTGCCTTTCTTCTGCTATTCCTACTAGAAGTTATGAATTAATTGCTATCAGTTTGCACTGAAGGTTCAGATTGGGTGCGTCCCTGTACTGTCTGACAGCACTAATTGGATAGTGACAGACTGTGCCGAGACATACCAACTGGTAACACCCATCTGGACCTTTACTGGACCTTCAGCATCTGGCAATACATTCATAACTTCTCTCAGGAATATAAAGTGAAAATATAGAGTTAAGTCTCATTCACACGTCCATGTCCATGCTCAAATCCGTGAGACAGTGGTTAGTGATGCATCCGTGAAGCTGTCCGTGAAGTATCCATGTTGGGTCCATGTGTCAGTTTTTTGCTGTCCATGTGTCATCCATGTTTCACTGACACTGAAGAGCTGATTTTTTTTTCAAAGCATTGTTTCCTAATTATCCATGAAACACTGATGCAACACAGATGGCATCAGTGTTGCGTCCATGGTTTTCACAGACCCATAGACTATAATGGGCGTGATGGATCAGTGAACACGGACAAATTTGAGCATGCATCCGTGCTAAAAACACAGACCCACAGACGGTGCTAAAACACTGATGTGTGAATATACACATTATAATGAGGAACGGAGAACACGTACAGCACACATCGTTGGAACACTGACGCGTGAATGAGGCTTTATACAATAGATTCTCCAGAATTGTTATTACAAAGGGGGATGCAAGTAATTACTAAAACAGACATGTCAGAAGAGGTTACAGGTCCTCCTTAAAATGTGATGCAGATCCACGTATGACTCTGGATGTTCCTGAGTGTCTTTGCTGAGCTTGAAGCTAATGGAGTTCGTGCATGTGCAGGAGGTGGATGCTGGTTATTAATGACTGCCAGACTCATCATATTAACTTGTATTTATTCTCAATGTATGATGGGTTCCATTCGCAAAATCTGATATAATTTTATTAATATGGTTTTTTTTGGGGGGTTTTCTGTTTTTCTTTTCATTCACCCTTTATATATACAGTATATATATATATATATATATATATATATATATATATAATTTATATATATATATATTTATATATCTTATTACCATATCCTTTTTTCTTTTTTGTCTATGTTAATAGATATTTAATAATTCCCCCTTTTTTTCCTGTTTTTATTATTATTTTGACTTATATTTTATCCCCTACTAATAATCATATATACCATATATTCTTTTCTACTATATATCCATTTTCTACTATAGTGTTCCACTGTGGAATGCAACCCTCAGCCATGATATTCATTCACATGTCAGACCCCATTTTTTTAACCCAACAATTCAATTGATTTGCTCCATTTTTCTTCTTCCCTTATTTATTATTTAATAATTCTACTAGTAGGTTACTTTTTATTATACTAGAATTGCACAGTTGGAACACATAGGACTTCATACTTCCGGTCCGGATGGCACTTGACCGGAAGTTACTGCAAGCACATTTTGCCATATGGAATCCATCAAACAACCCATTTGCACCTATATATGACTTTAAGTCTCCTGTATGTTTGTATTGTTTGCTTCTGATTAAGGGGATACTTATTCAGTCCCAGAAACGCATCAAGCTCTTTGGAATAAAGCACCTTCAAATACGGAAGTCGGTAGGTACATTTCTTACTAAGGACGGGGTGGTTACATCTCTACAGGCGACCTCGGCAAGGGAGGTAAGGGTGACAAGTGTCTTGAGTTTATCTTGATCACCCTCCTCCCTGGTGAAGTAAGTCCCCTGCTTTTTGCGGTGATCTATATTATTTTATTTTTATAAAAAAAAATCCCGTTCACATTAGAAGTATTATAGGAAGAGTTGGAAGAGTTTTTTCTGTACTATAATACATCACCTCATTAGTCTATTGATTTAAATTATCAATACATAATTGTCAGTACTCTGCCTAATTGCCAAATTTTTCTGGTTCTAACATAGTTCACCAATATACTGTCAATCTCTCTTTTACGTTCACCGCTTGGGACTTTCCAAATGTCCTTACAACAACATAATTATTTAAGCCTTGGTGCCCCACAAACCTAGCTTTACATCATTCACCATAGAGAAGGCAGCGATGGTTTACCATCCCAACCACTGCATACAGAATGCTCAGTGAGTGTATACAGTTCAGGGAGAGGCCATGACGGGTGCTGGATAACTGCTGAGTCTTAGCAAATCCATATCAGCTCTGAAGTGAGGCTCCAGAGGTAATATTCCCTGTTAATAATATATCATCAATAATAAATGTCCCCAAAAGGTCTTCTAAAATAAAATTAAAAACTAAAATGCCACCACAAGCCCACTCCACAATTTCTAACCCTGCATCGGTAACTATCAACTACATTTTCCATATATATAAAATGACTGTAAATGGAAAGGAGACAGAATTTAACAAAATATTGTAGTTGCACT
This sequence comes from Bufo bufo, assembly GCF_905171765.1. Lineage (NCBI taxonomy): Eukaryota > Metazoa > Chordata > Amphibia > Anura > Bufonidae > Bufo > Bufo bufo. Next base: position 46,517,789 of record NC_053396.1, on the reverse strand, counting down.
TTGTGCAATAAAAAAAAGTAGAAACATTGTGAGAAGGGGACTTCTTTTGCATTTTTTTCAGGTATAAACAATAAAAACATAGAAATAAATCCCCATGTATCACCAAAAAAGGAGCAAAATTATATAGATAACCATATTTAAAAAAATATTGCCATTGAAGCTGCATCTACTTAAAATGAAAATGTGTCTAAACTTGGAGAAAACCTTGTAAACAACATTTCCCATTATTTTCCACACCCATTGTAATAGTAGGACCGTTGTGATAGTAGGATTTTAATTTTTTTATGCTAGGTAAGCAGTTGGAATTGCATAGATATGGCCACCAGTGAATTCTCTGTTGGTCAAAAAAACAAAAAACTGCCAGCTGCCAGGCTCTAGCTCACTTGACATATGGATTGTGCAGTTACCTGGCAGTTACATGTTGGATATGCCTGTTAATTATAGGTAGAGTAGAAATGTGTGGCTTGTATATTGCATGCAGTGATACAATAATATACTCACTGAAACATTTCTCAGAGTATATACTCTTGCCAGCATGTCTCATCTCTTCACAGTGTATACACGCTAAAATGTTAAAAGAACTCTTCAACAAGACCACAAATTTTATAATTCTTTCAAGGGTATATAGTACCTTGAAATGAAGCACAAAGAGACAGGGCTTACATACTGTAGAGTTGCATAAAGCAAGGCATTTCTAGGCAGTTTTGGAATCATCCTTGACTGGTACTGGGCAGGGTTTAAAAAGTTGCAGGATATGGGATTCAAATGTTGGAAGTTGTGATATAAATTTTTCACAAGAAGTGACAGTGTTAGCCAAGAATTTATCTAAAGTTTTATACACAATAAAAAATGCCACAATAATTGCTTATTTTTATTTTTTGCCATTTCTTATGCCGTTTTTCTGCTGTTTTTTACCACTAGCGTTTTCTTTATGACATTTTTTCCCCTATAGAAATTTTTTGGTCAAAAGAGCTCCAGCATGTTGCATTTTTATAGAAGAAGCCAAAAAGACAAAAATGCCAGTAACACAAATTACCCTTGTATGTCTTGTGTTTCAAATTTACCATAGACCTTCAGCTAACATCTGAGCACAAAAAGGCTGCAAAAAATGCAGGTGGAAATAAATAAATAAATAAATAATAAAATTAAGAAAAAACATTAAAAACACAGAAGTGCAGAAAAATCTCACCAAAAACCTATGTGTGAAAGTAACCTCAAAGGATTTCTACATCTACCATATCTACGAAATACCAACACCAACACACAACGGTCTAGTAAATCTGAATAATAAAGCCTGCGATGATGAATACAATGTCTGGCTGTGCGTTTCATTGCTTTAATTCTCTCAAACAGTCCAAGCTTTCTACAATAATGAGATTCACAATACTCAGTCTCAGTCCTGTTATATCCTGCCAGTTTTCACTCCTCAACCAAGAAGTTTTATTTTTCTAGGAGATATTATCTTAAGTTCTGGAAGCTCACTCTGTTGTCTCATATCACCTCTAATAAATCTTCTGAATTGTTCAGCAACTCCTATTTGTCTATGTCTTTCCTGCTATATAAACCTAAAGTAGAAATCTAAGAAACTAAAACTTGTAGAGCTCCAAAATTGTTTTGTGCACTTGCTTACTGAACAGAACTAAAGCGTCCACAAAGTGTGTATCCCTCTTAAAGAAGTTTAAATAGTCACTAGTAGCTGTGTCAATCTTAATTTCTTGTATAGGATCCAAAACATTTTATGGTGTCATACACATTTCAGGGAAGTTTCAATTGGAACTGATGGTATATTGTTATGATACGGTCCTAGAGGCAATAGAATACATAAGACAAGTAGCGTTACAATGGAAAAGTTATTTGCCAAATAGTTAAAATCCAAAACAGATAAATGACCAGCTTCAGGGTTTAAGTCTAAGCAGGGGAGGTATCACTACCCAGCAAAGTCAGGCGAATGCTGGGGCCCACTGGAGGGGTAGGGCCCAATACTGCTCTCTGGTTTGCATTCATGTGACCTGTGTAGGTTTCCTTAAGCTAGCGGCACACATTGCATATTTGTATGTAGAAAATCCACTTAAATCTGCATCTAAACCACATAAAAAACATATTCATATATCCGCACTATTTACAGCAGGTTTAATGGGTTTTTGTTAATTTTATGCATTTTTTGTCACAGATTTTTTTGTCTATGTTAATAACCTCATTGAAGTCTGGGGGAAAAATATTTGATTATATTTTATATATTTCATTAATTTCTTTTTTTTTTTTAAGTCTTGATTATAACTTTATTCTTTCATTTTATTTTTTTTTCTAAGTATTAAATGGCTGAACTTGATGGACTTGGGTCTATTTTCAACCAACTAACTGTTTAACTATATAACTATCTAACTAGGTTCATTTAAAGTGTACCTATGATTTAACAAACTTACCTCTATACACTACTTTCTACCATGTTTATCCTTTTCTTCCTATTCATTTCGATCCCATGCATTTCAAACCCCTTTTTTTGGACATGTCTCAATTCAGAGTTTCCGTTACTTTGTCTTCACAATATCTACATTTCTGCTCTAAGGGGGAGGGACTGTAGTGTAGCCGTTGCCCATATGCAGCGCTCTTCTGATGTTGCTCTCACTTCCCATAATTCTCTGCTGCAACTTAATGCATGATATATATGCATGCATTAATTGCCACTTTATAGGATGATGTGCGCAGATGTGCACAGCATCTGCGCACATCTGCCCTTAGTGGCCCACAGGGGCTCATGGTGGCCCTTGTGGGAAATATGTACCCCCTTATAGGTCCCTTGTTATATGTATATATCTGTGCCCCCTTATAATATATCTGTGTCCCCTTATATGATAGATATCCCCCATATACCTGAAACCAGGTGCATCAGTGTGAATATGCCCCAAGCATTCACACTGATGCAATCTGGTTGATTGCATCAGAATGACCGGACAAAGGTCCGGTCATCCTGATGACTACAAAGAACTCAGATTCAACAAAATAATTATGCATGATAGAAGGAAGGGAGAAACCTCCCCTCCTTCTATTATGCACATTCCGGAATGCAAAATGCTACAAGCGGGAGATCAAAGGCTTCTCCTGCCTGTTAGCATATGGCGCGTATGGCGCGGCCCCGATGTGCTCGTTCGGGGACGCAAGGGCTGGCGCAGTGACGTCATCCCTTTAGCAGAGAATCTATAATCTATCTGTGTATTTATATTTTTATGTTTGCTTTACATGGTCACCGCGTCGCTTGAGTGTTGGAAGGGAGAAGAGGACACGTCATTGAAAGAGATCCATCTTTGTTCGAACAGTGTACAAGTCCGGCTGGTCGAGAAGAAGTGATCCAGGAGAAAAAGGACTTCTTCCAAGCAGCTGTGTAGGACGAAGAGGTACGACACCAACGAGAAGATGGACGCTCAGCAAAAAGTGAGTGAGTATGAACTTCTCCACACTGCAACACTTAAGTAAACACAGCACTTTTAACCCCATTATCCCCACTACATACAAATCCGCTGAGCTGCTATGGTCCGCTTTGCTGGACCAGGCATACGCTTATGACCGGATTTGTATCAGTAGGACTGTCTTCAACAAGACAAACAAACACTTCCAAATGTTAGCCAAATTGGTTTACACCTTTGAGGATACCATTTGGAAGACAGAACACACTGAGACACTCGCCAACACAGGAAAGGCAGGGGAGGTTGCTGATAAGGCAGACTTCCACTGCAATTGTTGTGTTGGCAACATTAGAAGAATATACACACTAGAGGCTCGGTTACAAGAAGAAACCCAGTGTAAAGTCGAAAGGGGCAGAGAGATCTACATGTTAGAGTCCAGACTCTCGGATGAGGAGGGTTTCTGCTCTGACATGGACAAAGAGCTACTCCGACTGTACAGTACACTGAAAATAATCAGTACAGGAACAATGCAGCATCTACGAATGCCCTAATTGTTCAAATGAGGGAGAACCTGGCTGCAAAGACGCAAAGCATTGCGCATTTGCAGCGGACAATCTCCAATTGGTCCAGGCCTAGTACTAACGGTATGGTGCCCACGAAACAGGTTTGCGTCTCGGTAACGGCACAGGGGGAGACAGCGGCGACAGCGCCATGGTCTTCAGCGGATAACACATCCGCAGTGGTAGATACTAGGGGACAGGTGGACTGGTAGCTACGATTCACCCTGACACCCGGGGAAAATAGGAGTAGCAGCCGTTTCCAGGAACAGGGCAACAGTTGGGAAGAGGAAAGTGGATGGCCATACTCCGCTTCCAATCAACCAACACGTCCGGAGAAACAGGAAGGGGTTTATCCTAACCATTCCAGTATGGAAAGGATAAACTTCCTGTTACGGATTTGCAAGAGATCCCAAAATACGATCCCAACGTAGATCCGTTCACTTCATGCAATATTTTCGAGGGTCACTGTAATAAATATTCAGTGGCTCCGGAAATCGTATGGAGCTGTTAAAATTGTGGTTACCGACACACCTTAACCAAAGGTATGAGGTAACGGGGAGGACGCAACCCACGAATGGCCAGTTTCATGATAAGGAGGAACGCCTCTCCATACTCACGAGACTGGCCACGGGTCATTGGGATGTCACTCCAGAGGTCCTGTCAAAGTTCAAGCCTACTATCCATGATGAACCTTTGTCATTGTGTAGTCGGTTTGAAGAGATGTACAGGAGGGTTACTAAGGATCAGGGCGTTGGGATTCCACAAGGCATGGTGCGCATGTTTGTGGAAAAGTTCCCATACCTGGATACTGCACCCTAATGTCAGCTCCAGTGGTGGCCCAGACTCCCGACATTATGGCCAGAATAAGCGTCAAAAGCCGCGTATTCTCGACCGTAGATGTTGCTAACGGGTTCTTCTCCATCGAACTCACGGAGTCATGCCGGTACAAATTAGCCTTTACGGTGGGGGACAAACAGTACATGTTTGCTGTACTGCCCCAGGGGTTACACAGCAGCAGCACGTATTTTCATCAGGCATTGGCGGCCGTACTGAGTGTGTTCTCACGGCCGGAATGTCTTCTACAATACGTGGATGACCTGCTCTTACATACAGAAACCATGGAGGAACATTTGGTTCTGTTGAGAGAGCTGCTGGGTCTCCTGGCAAAGTCAGGACTCAAGCTGAGTCCCCATAAGGCAAATTTGGCCAAAGCGGAGGTAAGCTTCCTTGGGGTCCAAATTTCCTTTGGAACCAAAGGAATCATGACAGCCCGTGTGGAAGCCATGGTGAAGTTACCCAGACCTGGCACTCTTCAGGATTTGAGAAAATTCCTGGGGGTGGCCAACTTCATGAGGGAATTCATGGAGGATTTCGCTGCCAAAGCGAAACCTCTCTATGAGCTCCTTCGAGGAGAAGAACCCTCAATCAAAGGTTGGTCCGATGCGCAGCAGGAGGCCTTTTCAACTTTGAAAAGGGATTTCTCCTCGGCACCTGTGTTGGCCACTCCACATCCAGATGGGGAAATGGCCATACAGGCGCATGCAGGGATGGAGTCTATCGCAGTTGTCTTTCTACAGAAAGTAGGGTATGAGACCAGACCGCTGGGATATTTCTCCAGGCTACTTTCGCCCGTCGAACGAGGGTTCGATGAATGTGCCAAGCAACTGGCAGCCATACACTATGCCGTCAAGACTACAGAGCATATTATAGGCTTCCGACCCCTCACCTTGCAGACTCCACATTCTCCTTTAGCCCTCTTGCTCCGTGATACTCTCCCCGGAGTCTCCCAACAGAGATTCGGGAGATGGTTCATGGATCTCAGTGGCTGGAATCTGCAGGTGGACCACAAGGCCAAGTATGTTCTGTCTCAGTTGCTAAACCTGACTGGAACCGAACATGACTATGGCCAACCAGAACTGGACGACTCTCCACAGATGTTCAGGACCGACAGATGTCCAGATGACAGAGTCATCTTTGTTGATGGCTCTCGATTCTATCTGGAAGGGGAATATGTCACGGGTTTTTCTGTGCTAGATGAGACCACTGGTACCCAGAATCTTGTCAGGTTATCGGGTCACATGTCGGCACAGCGGGCAGAGCTAGAGGCTGTTAAAGAAGCTCTGCTTCTTCAGCCCCCAGGGAAACGAACTATATATAGTGACAGCTCATATGTAGTTTGCTCCCTCACGCTGCATCTTGACATATGGAAGAGGAGAGGATTTGTGGACAGTCAAAACAAACCTCTGGCTCATGTGTCGGTCCTGAAGGAGCTGTGGGAGTGGGGCATGGCACACATGACAGAAGCAGCCATTATCAAAATCCCGGCGCATCAAAAAGGCGATGAACCTTTGATAATGGGTAACAATAAGGCAGACGAGCTGGCTAAATTAGCGGCAGTGTCTGGTACCCTCCGGGAACCAGGCATTGGGCCACTACCAATGCACTGGATTGCCACGCGTACCCATCTGAGTGACGGCCCGGTGTCATTTGAAGAAGAACAAACCAAGGATCCTCTTTTAATGACACATATCAAGTCACCACAACATCCCTGGTCTGTACAGCAAGGGATCTTGTGTTACGATACCGGTACTCAGCAACTTCCTCTTCCAGTGGTCCCGCAGCATCTGCAAGCAGAGCTGACGCGATTGAACCACCAACTGTTTGGACACCTCGGCCGGAATAAACTCTTGCCTCTCCTGAGAGACAAATTATACTGTCCAGGAATGTCCAATTCAGTAGAGGAGGTTACTCAACAGTGCCTGGTGTGTGCTCAAGTCAACCCAAGGGCGTCAGCCCTGAAGCCGGTGTTGCAGCGAGTTCCCTCTGCTGATGGTCCGTGGTCCGCGATCCAAATTGATTTTATTGGACCATTACCGACCGGAAGTCGTAACTGCCGTTACGCACTGGTAATAGTGGATGTCTTCTCGAAATGGGTAGAAGCCATCCCCACGGTCAATGATACGGCTACCACCACTGCCCGTGTTCTCTGGGAGCAGGTTCTGTCACGATGGGGTATCCCCAGAGTGATAGAATCAGACAGAGGGACCCATTTCACGGGTAAGGTAATGAAAGCGCTTTGTGGTCTCTTAGACAGAAAGCAAAGAATTCATGTGCCTTATCACCCTCAGTCAGCAGGCATCGTGGAGCGGATGAACCGGACCATCAAAACCCGGCTTTCCAAGGCACTGCTGGAGAAGGGTTCCTCTTGGGTAACCTATCTTCCAGCCGTGCTAATGGGTATTCGAGCCACCGAAGGCTCCAGTACCGGTATCCCCCCGTTTGAACTGATGACCGGATGTAAGATGCCCCTATGTCTACCCCACGAACCCCAAGTGTCGGAGCCCACAAAGAACGCCATCGCCAGAGACATGTTTCTCCAACAGGTTCAACAGAACCTGAAGGAGCTACTGCCTCACGCAGTAAAACGGTTGCACAAGCCGTATCTACAGGGGGCCATGGGAAGCAAACTGGGAAGGACCCTACAAGGTCCTTGAAGTAATGGGAGACACCATGCTGAAGGTACAAAGGCCAATCACAAACAAAAAGAAATCCCGTAGACGGCAGGAACTCTTGTGGATTCACATCGACCAAGCCAAAGCCACCCGGGCTTCCCCAACTCCATAAAGCATACCGTTCCGAGTTGGGTGAAGGGGGGGGGGGGGAAGGGCTTAATGGGTCGATGGCGAATCCATTTCACTTATCACACTCCATCTAAATTACAGAACACAAGAGGGAGATACGCCATGGGACCGCTTGGCCAGGGAAGAGCTAGGCGTCCTCTGAACGGGATACGTCTCCAGCTTGTGACACTGGTGGTAAGCATGTTGATGGCAGGATCGGCCTCTTCAGGGGAAGGCCTGGGGACTAACATTGATATGACTAACATATCACTTAATGGACCCGGCCTTTTAATGGTGGAATGTTTGGGTGGCAAAATCCGGAAACCATACAAGAACTTCACCTTTACATCGGGTCAGTGGTTTCTGTATGGTTTCCAGAGAGAGGGTTTTGCCAACGGTGTAATTCAGCATTATACCCCGGTGAGAATGTGTCTGCCATTCAACATGACTTACACGCCCTCTGTCTCAAGGAATTCAGGCATTTTCAGCACTCGGACCCTACACCTATCATATCCTTAAGATGGGTGTCTAGGGACCCACACTTGCACCCTTACCAGCAAGTGAGGGCCAACACTACCACGGTGTTGTGCACCAAGGAGGGAATGCTGAATCCTGAAGATGTCACTGGGGCAGAGTACAGCGGTTGGCACATCCTGAAGGCTACCTTCCTGGGGAAGGATAGCCAGGACAGGTTAAGGGTTAGGACATATTTTGATAGGCCCATTCCAGTAAAAGGCACCCTGAAGGCTTATTGCATGTTGAGGGATTCCCAGATGATTATCACCAGGGAATCCAGTTATGTTCAGGGACATGTGTCCACTGATTACTTACGAACTAGTATAATGATGTTAAAGTTAAACTGCAGTGACTCTAGTCAGGCCGTCTGGAACGATCAGAGTGGTCCAGTAAAACTGGAAGGTTTATATCGAGCCACAGTTTTAAAGGTACGGACCGATGCCAAGGACCCTAGGTATGTTCAGTTAAAGGGATCTCCATCCATACGGTCTTTCATGATCACGATTATGAGAGACAACTGTGTTCCTGAGGTGACAGGATACTATTTAGCCACCTATGCCCACTGGGAGCAAGAAACCCAGATGGTGATGTTGAACACCAATCCCTGGAGATGGGATTTGGTGTGCAACGGGGTAGATACCCCTACGGTGGATGGATGGTACTCCTATGACTGAAGAATACCAGGGTAGGTATGTGTCTTCCGATTGGAAGGACCCCAGGGGCAGAGATATTAACTTTGACATCAATATAAATGGTTTGTTTAAGTGGCCTTTTTGTGAGGCAGTAGACAAAGGATGCTGGACTTTTACTCAGTGGGTCTATCTATCCCAAACCAAACCTGTAGGGAAGCTATTGTTACAGGCTGTAGAAAACGACTAGTGGTATCCGTTCAAAGGAAGGGGACAGATCTGTGCAACAGTGGTGAGGGTCCCCTACGATACAGAAGATCTCCAACCGGTAAAACCTTATTTGGACTCTTGCACCGCCCCTATCCATCAATTGGCAGATCCTGTAGTTCCTCAACTGTCATCCCCCTGGAAGATCATTACGGATGCCAAATTCATCCTGTTTACCTGGAGAATTTCCGTAGATGACTTCCGAGTTGACCATTGGGATCACAGGTGTGAGGAGTTTGTTAAGAACCAAATTGACATGGTAAGAGGTTGGATAGGGGCTGGGAAATAGGTAAAAAATGACAACTCCCGACGTAGGAAGAACAGGGGGAGGAGAGATCTAGTGGCTATGGGACTTGGCGGAAGTGCTTTGGGAGTGGGCGCCCTGAACACTATATGGAAGTCCTGAGAAGTAAGCTTGGGGAGGTTGCGTGACACGCCGGGGAAGGATTCAAGATCCAGCTTGATGTAAACCACGTCTTAAAGGGTTTACAGCATTCGCACATTGATGCCACTACTTCTCTATCTTCTGCTATATGTGAGAAGTTTAGGAGGTTAGTTGTGGGTCTCTTGGAGGAGCAGGATCGGGCTCAGCTTGCTCTGGCGTGTAAACAGGTCCAAAGCGAACTCTTGGACAACCTTAAACATATTGTTTCAGCGTTACACAACGGCCACTTCCCATTCAACCTCCGCCAGCGAATAAGTCCACTGATCTCTCCTTTCGCCATCAACCATACCAACTGGTGGGTGGTTCAGTGGCATGGATGTCGAAATTTAACCTGTACTGCTTCATCCTTGGCACCTGTGTCCGGTCGCCTCAGACAGGGATACAGTGCCATCAATCTAGGTACGGTGATAAACAACCGAACGGTACTTCACCCCCAGCTCCCCTCAAGCGTTCTAACCTATGAAGAAGGCCATCCTTCTTTGTTTGACACTGAAGGATGAGGGTTGAGAGAGGATGCCATCCTCTGTCAGGGTGGTCAGGATCGGGTGCTTAGGCACCAGTATTGGAACACCGAGGGGACCTGTGAGATGAAGGCCAACCCAATACCCTCATCCTCTTTAAAATACTTGGGACAGGGGTATTGGTGTTGGTACCAAGGGAGTAATGGGTCGTATACAATTTATGGATTTAATTGTACCGAGCGAGGAATACTCTTCCCCGGAGCGTAATGTACCCTTAGCCCCGTTCTAGGTCTGGACGTCGCAGAGCAGCAAGGAAGAACCCCAATTACCCCAGAAAGAAGACTCGACATTCACTCCGATGTTCCCGTGAGACTTCAGAAGATTCCCCTTGGCTTCGGCAAAGAACTTAAACAGCTCCTGTTGGACTTCAGCCAAGAGGAAGAAATCTTACAACATCTTCGAGAGACGGAGAAACAGGCAACCATCCGACTTACCCATGACCGGACGAAAATTACCGCGGTTGCCACAGCATTGGACAAGGACTCAAAGATCTCATGGTGGGAGAGTCTTTTTGGATACAGTCCTAAGGCAACCTCGTTTTTCAATTTACTAATACACCCGGTGATAGTCCTTCTGGTTCTGGTCGGACTCACTTCACGAACACAGCCGCCGGAGGCTCAGGACTTGATTTCACCAAGTCCTGAAGCCGAGAAAGATTCTAAGGACAGGACAATTTGTGTGGGGGGGATTCAGGATGGAAAATCTCCAATTTATCCTGAGACCACATGTGATGGATATTGGACTGGTGCGTATGAGGTTTTGGGAAATACACCCAGTGCCCTCCTGAGACCGCATAGTATTGTATATAAATGTCCTTGGGTTTAGGTGGGTTGGGGGAGGGGAAGGGGAACTGTGTAATAACATATATTTTGTGTGAATGGGGATAAGATTAGGGCACGGTAGGGACAGGCCTCCTCTGTTTTCCATTTGCCACCTTGAACCCTGGAACGGTTAAGTTCATAAGGGAAGGGCTGGATGTGTAGTGTGGAGGAGGGTTCCCCGCAGTTAGAATTTAGGTACCATGACATCACCCAGCTCAAAGAAAAATCTGACCTGCCTTGTAAAGACCTACTAATCTGTCCACGGGAGAACCGTACCCATCAAGATGGAACGAGAGATGTTGGACGAAAGTCATGCTTGAAGAAAATTGGCGCAGTCAGAGACTGAGGTTGTGAGGGTGAACCCGCTCCGGATTCCTTGGGGGCGGGCCATACCTGAAGATCGGCAACATTACTGAGAGATAGTGAGGGTGTAGTCACCCCAAAACCAGGTGTGGCGAACACCGGAAGACTGTTACCTGTAATAAAAGCCAGTCAAAGACTGTGAGGGTCAAGCCGCTCCGGAAGTCAAGAAAAATGACAGTAGGAGGGGCTGATACCGAAACGATCAAAGCAAAAGATGCCAAGAAAGGTCCCACGAGAAGAAGACGGTGTATCCTGTGGATGGAGGAGTAGGTTACGGTGAAGGGCAGGTCGGAAGAAGCTCAATGAGGGATGTCTAGGTGCCTAAAGATCAATGTGCACTACAGTTCTTCCTGAACTTCCACCAAGGATGGGGTTGAGGGGGACAAATATGTCTCAACCCTTTCCCCCAAAATATTGTCGTGTTTCCGACAACAGGGGGATTGTTGAGGAAGGGTTGAGACATATGCATATATATACATATATGCATGCAAACACGTGCATGCATGTATGATATATATGCATGCATTAATTGCCACTTTATAGGATGATGTGCGCAGATGTGCCCAGCATCTGCGCACATCTGCCCTTAGTGGCCCACAGGGGCTCATGGTGGCCCCTGTGGGAAATATATACCCCCTTATAGGTCCCTTGTTATATGTATATATCTGTGCCCCCTTATAATATATCTGTGCCCCCTTATAATATATCTGTGTCCCCTTATATGATAGATATCCCCCATATACCTGAAACCAGGTGCATCGGTGTGAATGTGCCCCAAGCATTCACACTGATGCAATCTGGTTGATTGCATCAGAATGACCGGACAAAGGTCCGGTCATCCTGATGACTACAAAGAACTCAGATTCAACAGAATCTGAGTCCTTTGTTGTAATTATCTCCAGCGCTGCTGGAGATAATTATGCATGATGGAAGGAAGGGAGAAACCTCCCCTCCTTCTATTATGCGTATTCCGGCAGCGCGATTACCATCACGCTGCCCGGAATGCAAAATGCTACAGGCGGGAGATCAAAGGCTTCTCCCGCCTGTTAGCATATGGCGCGGCCCCGATGTGCTCGTTCGGGGACGCAAGGGCTGGCGCAGTGACGTCATCTCACTGCGCCGGCCCACGTGTCCCTGATATCCGGAGGCCCCTGCACTGAAAGAGAGAAGCCGAGCCGCCCCCCCTGAAGAGGATCCCCCTGAACAACGAGCACCCCCTACACGAACGAGCATCAAAGCGCTGAGTATTTTCCCCTGATTAACCCCTACACCCCTGATCTACCGCTACCCTACCAACGATTCAATTCCTGATTAACCCCTACCACTATCCCACCAATGATTTCCCCTGATTCCTGATTAACCCTTACCTACCCTGTCCCACCAACGATTCCTATGCTCCCTATAACCCCTTGCCCATATCCTCTATCCCACCAACGCACCCCCACCATTCCCCTACCTGCTGTACCCCTACCCATTACCTACCCACTACCTACCCATATTCACCCCCTCTCTGTGCCCCTCACACACTGGTAGGGTATTAACCCTTGCATTGCTGTATCCCAATCCTTACCACCATCCCCCTACCCAAACCCTGTAGGAGCATCCCTTCTCCCTATTTACCCCTGACGGTATTTACTCTCACCGTTTACCCTCGTTGTTCCCTTAGGGATAGGATTAGTACCAGGTGGGGTGGGCTGTTAACATACTGTATGTGTTAGACTGCTCCTCCTATTTATGAATATTAATTATTGATATATGCATAAATATTGGTAATTAATATTCCCCCTTTACAACAGCTATGGAATTAATAAAAAAAAGATTGAAATGATAGGTACACTTTAATCCCTTTGGTGCTCCGCTTGGTCGACAATGTACAGCTTGTGTGGAAAGTGATGAGATGCCCATACTAGATTTTACTAGTTACATTAACAGTAATAATATGAATCTAAAATTCAAGTTTTTTATTTCTTCCAATCTGGCCTGTTTTCTAGAATTGCAATTGACAGGTGATTGCTTTTCCAGCAAAGCCACACATCAATATACCGCAAACCACTGAATGGCAACACTATTTTAGAAGCTTTAAGTTGCCGTCCAGCTCACACAATAAAATTGATCCCCTTTGACGAGATGATTACAGCTAAGTGATTACGTTTTAGCAATCACAGGTTTATTGAACAATGCAACATCATCAGTAACTGATTACACGCTAGGGGCTACAAACAGGATATTTAGGCCTATGCTATAATCAATGACAAACATATACCTGGTAGAGGTGATGGAGGAAGAGTGAGGGAATACAGTATGTATACCTTCCCCTATCACTTCTACTCAGTATATACTATATGTATACCCTCTTTCACCCCATCACCTCCACTCTGTGTATGCTGTATATCCCCACTATCCACCATCAGCTTGGCTCTGTATATACTGTATACCCTCACTGCCCCATCACCTCTTCTATGTATATCCTCACTGCCCCATCATCTCCACTCTGTATATACTGTAAACCTTAACTGCCCCATCACCTCTGCTCTGTATATACTGTTTACCCTCACTGCCCTCATCTTCTCCACTGTTTACAAAATGTATATCCTCACTGCCTCCATCAACTCCACTCTGTATATTCTGCATACCCTGAATTAGGTTTGAGCAAACTTAATATTTTGAAGTTCGAGTTCGTGTTCAGGTTGGGGTATATGCTAAATTGCGTAATGACCTGTCTCCTTACAGCAATAAAATGTATGTGCTTCGTTAAGTCAGAAGTCGCGCAAGACTTCATTGAATAACTTCGGGCTTCAATTCTACGACGTTAAAAATATTTTAAATCTGAAAACAGCTTCTGTACCGAGGTACCATCTGGTACCAAAGCTGACTTCGAGTTCCTGTTTTAAAATGTTTTTACAGTTATAGAATCGAAGTCCAACGTTATTCACCATTTATTCATGTCTTGCACGACTTCAGACTTGACTAATTTTTCCTCCACGAAGCTCCTACATTTTAATGCTGTACGGAGACAAGTCTCTGTACAATATAAAAGTGAAGTTTTGGAACAAATCAACTTTGGATCTTGGATCTGAAGCTCGATTTGCTCAACCCTAAATGCATAATTTCAGTGTTTACTGTCACCTCCACTCTTATATACTGTATAGCTTCAATTACTCCACTGTACTGGACCTGCTGTGGCAGGCTAGGCATATAGTACAAAAAACTTTTTTTATTTTATTTGCTTGTAACTAGTGTTGATCGAGCACCAAAGTGCTTGTGTGCTCTGGCCGAACACATCGGTATGTTTGAGTGCTCTACCGAGCACCCGAGCAAAATGGAAGTCAATGGGGGAACCCCAGGTACCCCCTGCTTGGATGAGAAGAGGATATCGGGTTCACAAAAAAAGGTTAGAAATTGATGGAAAACCCATCAAAATGGTTTGGGAACAGCATTAAGAGGATGGCTGGATGCATCTTGGACTCATATTATCTATGACATACTATAGACAACCACACAAAGGCTATATGCCAAAAGCCAGGTATGTGGAAGCAAACAATCTATCCATGAGACAGATAACAGTCAGCATACCTTACAATGGCAGCCTTGTGCACTATAAGACATTCCAAACCAGCTCTCATCTGAGAGCCAGTAACCCTGAAAGTTTCTTCACATCTGTTGGATGGCTTGGGTTGACCTGCGCACCTAGATCAATATCATTAGGGTGACAAATAGAGTGAAGGAGCGTAATACTGAAGGATTACTGAACAAATGCTGACCATGTGAAGGTAGATGGTCAAAAGACAGGATCCATTTTTTTTGGGTTGTTCTTGTGACGGATCAGATGAAGGGAAAAATAAACAGTGACATCAACACGAACTCACTCCTGACACTGTCGAGGGGACACTATTTGTATAAGCGTGTAACAGAACAGGTTCTGTAGAAATCTATGTGGAATCAGCTGATCAGATGGTGTAAAAGGAGTGCGCTCTTTCACTCTATAGTGCAATCTTGGGCCAAAGCACTGTTCTTTTTACCTGACGCTAACATTGACCTATAAGGCTAAGCTCACACTAGTGTTATTTGGTCAGTTTTTGGCCCCGTAGCTCACCAAATAAGTGAAGTGTGAAGTGGTTCTAAGAGTGATGCCTGTCAACTGCCTGTCATACTGACACATAGTAATTGTTTCACTACTAGAGATGAGCAAATCGAAATTGACGAAGTGGAATTCGATCCGAATTTCAGGAAAAATTTGATTCACACCGGAGCCGAATTTCCTCACACTTTCCTAAAATGGCTGCTGCAAGTGTTAGGACATGGAGCAAAGAACTCTGGGAATGAGGGATCACCCACAATGCCATGCATGCACCCAATCAGCAGTCAGCTAGCCCCTGTGATGTCACAGCCCTATAAATAGCCTCAGCCATCTTGGTTTCTGCAATTTTCCAGTGTGCTTAGTGCAGGGAGAGACGTCAGCAGGCACTAGGGACAGTGCTAGGGAAGACTTTATTGTGCTGAAAAATCGATTTACAAGTTGAGGGAAAGATTATTCAAGCTGTAGCGAAAGGATATGGAGGCATCATCTACACTATAAAATGAGAACAGGGTGCAATAGGAGATTGTACAGCCTGTGTAATAGGAGTGATTCTATTACACCTTGCTGCACTAATTGGGGATCCAACTTACAGTTATACTGCTGCCAGAATGCATAACGCCATACATGCACAGCAGGCTGATCGGGCAGGCACAGCGATGCCAGCGGATTAATCCCTTCTATGCCGTGGTCAGCGCTGACCGCGACATAGAAGTGGTTTGCAGCGGGTGAGGGAGCACATCGGGTCCCCACGCTGTGGGGCGGGGACACGATGTTTGACAATACACTGTGTAATACACTAACAAGCAATGCATTACAATAAATATGTATTGTAATGCATTGCAGAGAGGATCAGACCCCCAAAAGTTGAAGTCCCAGAATGGGACAGAAATAAAGTTTAAAATAAAGAAGTTTCAGAGAAAAAAAAATTGCCCTTTCCCCTGATTTTATAAGAAAAAAAAGAAAAGAAAAAACACACACATTAGGTATCGCCACATCCGTAACGACCGGCTTTATAAAAATATCACATGATAGACACCATAAAAAATAAAAAATAAAAACTGTCAAAAAAGCCATTTTTGTCACCTCACATCACTAAAAGTGCAACATCAAGCGATCAAAAAGGCGTATTCCCCCCAAAACAGTACCAATCTAACCGTCACCTCATCCCACAAAAAAATGAGCCCCTACATAGGACAATCGCCCAAAAAATAAAAAACTATGGCTCTCAGACTATGCAGACACTAAAACATTTTTTTTTTGTTTCAAAAATGCTTTTATTGTGCTAAATGTAAAAAGTATTAAAAAGTATACATATTAGGTATCGCTGCGTCCGTAGCAACCTGCTCTAAAAAAAATACCACATGATCTAACTCCTCAGATGAACACTGTAAAAAGAAACGGTGTCAAAAAAGCAATTTTTTGGTCACCTTACATCACAAAAAGTGTAATAGCAAGCAATCAAAAAGTCATACGGACCCCAAAATTGTACCAATCAAACCATCATCTCATCCCGCAAAAATTATACCCCACCTAAGAGAATCGCCCAAAAAAATAAAAAAAAACTATGGCTTACAGACTATGGAAACACTAAAATATGATTATTTGTTTTGTTTAAAAAATGATATTAGTGTATAAAACTTAAATAAATTTAAAAAAGTATACATATTATGTATTGCTGCGTCCTCAGCAACCTTTTCTCTAAAAATATCACATGATTTAACCCTTCCAATGAACACCGTAATTTTTTTTTTATAAAAACGGTGTCAAAAAGCCACAAAAAGTGTAATAGCTAGCGATCAAACAGTCATACGCAACCCAAGATAGTGCCAATCAAACCGTCATGTCATCCCGCAAAAATGATACCCTACCTAAGACAATTGCTCAAAAAAAATATGGCTCTCAGACTATGGAGACACTAAAACATTCTTTTTTTTTGTTTTCAAAAATGATATTAGTATGTAAAACTTAAACAAAGAAGCATACATATTAGGTATTGTCACATCTGCAATGACCTGCTCTATAAAAATATCACATGATCTAACCCCTCAGGTGAATACCGTAAAAAAAAAAAAGTATCAAAAAGACATTTTGTCACTTTACATCACAAAAAGTGCAATAGCAAGAGATCAAACATACGCACCCCAAAATAGTACCAATCAAACTATCATCTCATACTGAAAAAAAAGAGCCCCTACATAAGACAGTCGCCCAAAAAATGTAAAAAAAATATGGGTTTCATAATATGGAGACACTAAAAAATCTTTTTTTTCAAGAATGCCTAATTATGTAAAACTGAAACAAACAACCAAAAAAAGTCTGTCATATTTAGTATTGTCGCGTCCGTAAAAAGCTGCTCTATAAAAATAGCTCATGATCTAACCTGTCATATGAACGTTGTAAATAACAAAAAATAAAAGTGCCAAAGCAAATATTTTTTTGTTACCTTGCCTCACAAAAAGTGTAATATAGAGCAACCAAAAATTATCTATACCCTAAAATAGTACCAACAAAACTGCCACCTTATCACATAGTTTCCAAAATGGGTTAACTTTTTTGGAGTTTCTATTCTAGGGGTGCATCAGGGGGTCTTCAAATGTGACATGGCAAGTTAAAATTATCCCAGTAAAATCTGACCCATAAAAACCATATGGCGTTTGTTGAGGAAGGGTGGCAGGTATACATAAATATATATGCATGCCTATTGGGCATGCATATATATATGTATATGTTAGCCCCTCAGAGGACGATGTGCGCAGATGTGCCCAGCACCTGCGCCCATCTGCCTCTGGTATTCCCCAGGGGCTCATTCATGCCCCTGTGGGAATTCACATAATGTGATATATGCATGTGCCATGTATATGTTAGCCCCTCAGAGGGCGATGTGCGCAGATGTGCCCAGCACCTGCGCCCATCTGCCTCTGATATTCCCCAGGGGCTCATTCATGCCCCTGTGGGAATTCATATATGTATGTGCCCCCTTTAATAGATATATATATATATCTATCTATAATGCCCCCTGTATCCTATAATGCCCCCTGTATATCTTATATATATGAATATATCCCCATACCATATAAATCCCCCCCCCTACATGGACACAGATGCATCAATGTAAATGTGCCCCAAGCATTTACATTGATGTAATCTGGGTGAAGGCGCCAGAATGACCGAACAAGGTCCGGTCATTCTGGTGACCTCAAAAGGATTCAAATTCAATAGAATTTGAATCCTTTTGTTCTAATTATCTGCAGCCCTGCTGAAGATAATTAAGCATAATAGAGGGAGAGGAGATACCTCCGCTCACTCTATTATGCGCATTCTGGCATCGCAATTACCATTGCGATGTCCAGAATGCTAAGAGCTGCAGACGGGAGATCAAAGGATCTCCCGCCTGTCAGCTAGTGCACGCGGCCCTGCGGTGCGCGTGCAGGGACGCGCGGGCAGGCGCGGTGACGTCATCTCACCGCGCCGGCCCACGTGTCCTGCACTGTGGTGCGCGCTCGCGCGCCGCTGTGTGGGCGGTACGGCAGTGCGGGCGGCCGGACATATAAGTCCGGCAGGCCTGCACTAGTGAAGAGAGAGCCGGCCGCCCACCCACCCTGAAGGAGACCCCCTTGGACCGACGAGCACCCCTAGACGAACGAGCGACCCCTGGACAACGAGCATTAACCCTAAGTATCTTTATATACCCCCCCCCTGCACTATCTATATACCCTCCGGACCCCCCTGCACTATCTATATACCCTCCGGACCCCCCTGCACTATCTATATACCCTCTGGACCCCCCTGCACTATCTATATACCCTCCGGACCCCCCTGCACTCTATATACCCTCCGGACCCCCCCCCTGCACTATCTACCCACCGGACCCCCCCTGTACTCCTGCTATCCCCTGGTATATATCCCCTGGAACCCTCTGTATCCCTACCCCTTTACCCCTGATCCTGGTAACCCTTTACACCCCTTGTTGCCCTGATTACTCTAATCCCCTCCTGTGGTATATTTGTGCTTGGTGGTCGGCTTGTAAGACCACCGTCTACCTTCGTCTGCCCCGTAGGGATAGTATACAGTACTAGGTGGGTGGGCTGTTAATATTGAATGTGTGTATTGTATAGTTAGTTGATGGGTGGAAATGGGAATGTGTAGTGTAGTTTAGGATTGTATATTTTGTGCTGTATTGTAGTGTACTGCGTGCGTAGTGTATTGTTAGTGTATTGCTTGGTGTAATAAATACTGTTATATTTGTACCCTTTTGTGTAGCGTGTACTTGTTAGCGGTAGCGAGTTAGTAAGGCGCATGCAGTTAGCATAAGTGATCAGTGTAGAGCATAGCAAAGGTATTGTGTTATTATTATATAAAGGTATAAATAGGCGGAGTTATCAATAGACGGCTCCTCCCATTTATGAATATTAATTATCGATATTTGCATAAATATTGGTGATTAATATTCCCCCTTTACATTGGCGAGCCAGGCCCACTGCGTGGATTTTGCGCTTATTTTTGGTCTTAAGGCTGAGGGTCGCTGGTACTGTGAATTAGCGGGCAGGAGAGACGCGGTCAGCGGAGTGTCTGAGCGTCTAGGACCCGATAATTCGTACAGGAGAAGCGATACTTCCCTTAAAGTACCAGAAGTAAAACAAAATCTTTTGCAGAGAATCTATAATTATTCTGTGAATTAATATTTTTGTATTTGCTTTACACGGTCACCGTCGCTGGGGTAAGAGAAGAAGGATACGTCACGGAAAGAGATCCATCTTCGTTGGAGGTACATAAAAGTCCAGCTGGTCAGAAAGAAGCGATCCGGAAGAAAAGGACTTCTTTCAAGCAGCTGCAAGGGACAAGAAAGTACAGCACCAACAAGAAGATGGACGCTCAGCAAACGGTGAGTATGAACTTCTCCACACTCCAACACTTAGCCAAAAACAGCACTTTTAATCCAATTGTTCCTACTACATATAAATCCGCTGAGCTGCTGTGGTCCGCTTTACTGGACCAGGTGTACGCTCATGACCGGGTTTGTATTAGTAGGAGTGTCTTTAACAAGACCACCAAACGCCTCCAAATGCTAGCCAAATTGGTTCTTTCCTATGAGGATACCATTTGGAAGGCGGAACACAGAGATACTTGCCAGCACAAGAAAGGCAGGGGAGGCTGCGGACAAAGCAAACTTCCACTGCAATTGTTGTGTTGATAACTATAGAAGAATTCACACACTAGAGGTTCAATTGCAAGACGAAGCCCAGTGTACAGTTGAGAGGGGCAGAGAAATCTGTGTGTTAGAGTCGAGGCTCTCGGATAAGGACAGTCTCTACTCTGACATGGACAGAGAGCTACTCCGGTTGTACACTGAGATTAATCAGTACAGGAACAATACGGTATCTACGGATTCCCTGATTGTTCAGATGAGGGAGGACCTGGCTGCAAAGACGCAAACCATTGCAGACTTGCAGCGGGCAATCTCCAATTTGTCCAGGCCTAGTACCAACGGTATGGTGCCCACGAAACAAGTTTGTGTTTCGGAAATGGCACAGGGGGAGACAGCGGCGGCAGCGCCAGGGTCTTCGACGGATAATACATCCGCATTGGTAGACACTAGGGGACAGGTGGAACGGTCTCTACAATTCACCCCGTCACCCGGTGAGAATAGGGGTAGCAACCGTTACCAGGACAACGGTTGGGGAGAGGAAAGTGGAGGGGTATATTCCGCTTCCAATCCGCCAACACGTCCGGAGAAACAGGAAGAGGTGTATCCTAACCATTCCAGTATGGAAAGGATAAACTTCCTGTTACGGATCTGCAAGGAGATCCCGAAATATGATCCCCATGTAGATCCGTTCGCTTCATGCGATATTTTCGAAGGTCACTGTAACAAATATTCAGTGGCTCCGGAATATCGCATGGAGCTGTTCAGATTATGGTTACCAACACACCTTAA
Source organism: Bufo bufo (assembly GCF_905171765.1). NCBI lineage: Eukaryota > Metazoa > Chordata > Amphibia > Anura > Bufonidae > Bufo > Bufo bufo. Next base: position 46,496,633 of record NC_053396.1, on the reverse strand, counting down.
TCAAAGGTATGAGGTAACGGGGAGGATGCGACCCACGAATGGCCAGTTTCATGATAAGGAGGAGCGCCTCTCCATACTCACGAGACTGGCCACGGGTCATTGGGATGTCACTCCAGAGGTCCTGTCAAAGTTCAAGCCTACTATACATGATGAACCCTTGTCATTGTGTAGTCGGTTTGAAGCGATGTACAGGAGGGTTACCAAAGATCAGGGTATTGGGATTCCACAAGGCATGGTGCGCATGTTTGTGGAAAAATTCCCATATCTTGATACTGCAATCCGGCTGAGTGCAGCTAGGGAGCCATCCCTCACGGACGCAGCCATGATTATTGAGCAGTGTAGACAAGACATACTGCTCAGTAAGAAGTCTGTGAAAGTGAGGGAGCGTGTGCCTGTATACGGTAGGTCGCAAGACGACCGGGTACAACACACGAGGTATGCATCAACTGTCCGCCCCACGGCCCCACCGCTGGAAAGGGCAGGAAACTTTCGTTGTTTCCTGTGCTTACAAGAGGGGCACATAAAAAGAAATTGTCCACAGTGGTTAAAGATTAACCGGACAAATTCGGAGAAAAACGGCAATAATAACGGTTTCAGGATGAAGCCTAATTATGCCAGACCTGTGGGGGAACAGGTTGATATGAATCTGGGACATTCATCAGGACAAGCACCAAAATGCGTGGCGGTCATGAATGTCCCAGGGGGCGTGGAATCAAGAGATTCCACACCTAAGGATCAGGAACAGAGCACAAGAGTGGCAGTATGTACCACACAAATACCTACTGGGAGTCTGGTGGATATCGATTGAAGATTAGGGGTCCCTAAAGAATTGGCACCAGTATGTCCAATCATACTGGATCCTTCAGGGAGACCCCATATAAAAGCCACGATAAAAGATAAAGAAACGGAAATCATGCTTGATACTGGGGCGGAAATATCCATTACCAATATCAAACATGATCTACTCCCCAACAGCCCCCAGTGTGTGGTGATCGGATTTGATCACCAACAAGGGGGGGTGAAGGCCCACAGAATTGATGAGGTAATCGTTCAGATTACCAGGTGCACTAACCTCAGGATACCCATGTGGTATTACCCCGGTTCTGATAACATTATCGGAACCGATGTAATGACACAAAATGGGTGGATCCTGGATCTGGCAAATTGCATTGTGTGGAAGGGTCCCAGACGAGCCAAGGTGTTTGTCATTCAACGCCAGTGTCTGGGACCACCTTTGCCAGCAGTAGATAACTCTACTGATGTGCTGGAACACAAGTGGCCTGAGGTCTCGCACAATCCAGACCTTGAGCCTATTGTGTACAAGCACCCTGATCTGTGGGCCCAAAATAAGAATGACTGTGGCAGATTGATTGGCGTTTTGGTGGACATACAGGGTCCTGACCCTCCACCTCAACGCCAATATCGATTTCCACCAGAGGCCACCCATTCAATTATGGACACTGTCCTTGAATTGAAGACTAGGGGTGTGGTCATTGAGGGCAACTCAAAGTGCAACAATGCCCTCTGGCCAGTTAAGAAAAAGGACACAAACGCATGGAGGCTGACCATAGACCTCCGTGTCCTTAATAAATACACCCCAATGTCAGCCCCAGTGGTGGCCCAAACTCCCGACATCATGGCCAGAATAAGTGGCGAAAGCCGCGTATTCTCGACCATCGATGTTGCCAACGGGTTCTTCTCCATCGAACTCACGGAGTCGTGTCGGTACAAATTCGCTTTTACGGTGGGGGACAAACAGTACATGTTTGCTGTACTGCCCCAGGGGTTCCATAGCAGCCCCACGTATTTCCATCAGGCATTGGCGGCTGTGCTGAGTGTGTTCTCACGGCCGGAATGCCTCCTGCAATACGTGGATGACCTGCTTTTGCATACAGAAACCTTGGAGGAACACTTGGTTCTGTTGAAAGAGCTGCTGGGACTCCTGGCAAAGTCAGGACTCAAACTGAGTCCCCATAAGGCAAATTTGGCTAAAGCGGAGGTAACCTTCCTTGGGGTCCAAATTTCCTGTGGAACCAAAGGAATCATGACGTCCCGGGTGGAAGCCATGGTAAAGTTACCCAGGCCTGGCACCCTTCAGGATTTGAGAAAATTCCTGGGGGTTGCCAACTTCATGAGGGAGTTCATAGAGGATTTCGCGGCCAAAGCGAAACCTCTCTACGAACTCCTTCGAGGAGAGGAACCCTCAATCAAAGGGTGCTCCGACGCGCAGGAGGAGGCCTTTTCAACCCTGAAAAGGGACCTCTCCTCGGCGCCTGTGTTGGCCACTCCACATTCAGATGGGGAAATGGCCATACAGGCGCATGCAGGGATGGAGTCTATCTCAGCTGTCCTTGTACAGAAAGTAGGTTACGAGACCAGACCGCTGGGATATTTCTCCAGGCTGCTTTCGCCGGTCGAACAAGGGTTCGATGAATGCGCCAAGCAATTGGCAGCCATACACTATGCTGTTAAGACCACTGAGCATATTGTTGGCTTCCGGCCCCTCACTTTGCAGACTCCACATGTCTCAGCGGCCGGAATCTGCAGGTGGACCACAAGGCCAAGTATGTTTTGTCCCAGTTGCTGAACCTGACGGGAACTGAACATGACTGTGGCCCTCCGGTAATGGACGACTCTCCACGGATGTTCAGGACTGACAAGCATCCAGATGACAGAGTCATCTTTGTTGATGGCTCTCGGTTCTATCTGGATGGGGAATATGTCACAGGTTTTGCTGTGCTGGATGAGACCACTGGTACCCAGAGTCTTGTCCGGTTACCAGGTCACATGTCAGCACAGCGGGCAGAGCTGGAGGCTGTTAAAGAGGCCCTGCTTCTTCACCCTCCAGGGAAACGAGTTATATATAGCGACAGCGCATATGTAGTTCGCTCCCTAACATTGCACCTGGACGTTTGGAAGAGAAGAGGATTTGTGGACAGCCAAAACAAACCTCTGGCTCATGTGTCAGTCCTGGAGGAGCTGTGGGAGTAGGGTATGGCACACGTGGCGGAAGCAGCCATCATAAAAATCCCGGCGCATCAAAAAGGGGACGAACCTTTGACAGCAGGTAACAACCAGGCAGACGAACTGGCAAAACTAGCAGCAGTGTCTGGGACCTTTAGGGAACCAGGCACTGAGCCACTGCCCGCATACCGGATTGCAGCGCATACCCATCTGAGTGACAGACCGGTGTCATTCGAGGAGGAACAAGCTAAGGATCCTCTTCTAATGACACACATCCAAGTACCACAGCATCCCTGGTCCTTACAACAGGGGATCCTGTGTTACGACACCGGTACTCAGTTGCTTCCTCTCCCGGTGGTTCCACAGCATCTGCAAACAGAGCTGACGCGGTTGAACCACCAAATGTTTGGACATCTTGGCCGGAATAAGCTCTTGCCTCTCCTGAGAGACAAATTGTACTGGCCTGGAATGTCCAACACAGTAGAGGACGTTACGCAACAGTGCCTGGTGTGCGCTCAGGTTAACCCAAGGGCGTCTGCCCTGAAGCCGGTGTTACAGCGGGTTCCTCCTGCTGATGGTCCCTGGTCCGCTATCCAAATTGATTTCATCGGTCCTTTGCCAACTGGGAGTCGTAACTGTCGTTACGCCCTGGTGGTAGTGGATGTCTTCTCGAAGTGGGTAGAAGCCATCCCTACGGTCAATGATACGGCCTCCACCACTGCCCGTGTTCTCTGGGAACAAGTTCTGTCACGATGGGGGATCCCCAGATTGATAGAATCCGACAGAGGGACTCATTTCACGGGTAAGGTCATGAAAGCGCTTTGTGGTCTCCTAGACATAAAGCAAAGGTTTCATGTCCCTTACCACCCTCAGTCGGCGGGCATCGTGGAGCGGATGAACCGGACCATCAAAACCCGGCTTTCCAAGGCACTGCTGGAGAAAGGTTCCTCTTGGGTAATCTCCCTTCCAGCTGTGCTAATGGGTATCCGAGCCACAGAGGCCTCTAGTACCGGCATCTCCCCATTTTAACTCATGACCGGACGTAAAATGCCCTTATGTCTACCAAACGAACCCCAAGTGTCGGAGCCCACGAAGAACGCCATCGCCAGAGACTTGTTTCTTCAGCAGGTTCAGCAGAACCTGAAGGAGTTACTGCCTCATGCAGCTATAGGGTTACACAAACCGTATCTACAGGGGGAAACGCCTATGCCCTCTGTAGGAGAAATGGTAATGGTGAAAGTCTTTCGTCGGGTCGGCCCATGGGACGCAAACTGGGAGGGACCGTATAAGGTCCTTGAAGTAATGGGGGACAACATGCTGAAGGTGCAAAGGCCTATCACGAGCAAGAAGAAATCCCGTAGACGCCAGGAAGTTTTTTGGATTCACATCGACCAGGCCAAAGCCACCCGAGCCTCCCCAACTCAATAACGCATACCGTTCCGAGTTGGGTGAGGGGGGGGGAGAAAGGGCTTGGTGGGTCGAGTGTGAATCCAATCCACTTAACACATTCCATCTCATTTCAGAACACAAGAGGGAGACACTCCATGGTACCACACTGCCAGGGAAGAGCTAGGCATCCTCTGAATGGGATACGTACCCAGCTTGTGACACTAGTGGTAAGCATGTTGATGGCGGGCTCAGCCTCTTCAGGGGAGGACCTGGGGACTAATATTGGTATGGCCAGCATATCACTTGATGGACCCGGCCTTTTAATGGTGGAATGTTTGGATGGCAAAATCCGGGAACCATACAAGAACGTTACCTTTACACCAGGTCAATGGTATCTGTATGGTTTCCAGAGAGAGGGTTTTGCCAATGGTGTAATTCAGCATTATACCCCGGTGGAGAATGTGTCTGCCATACAACATGACTTGCACGCCCTCTGTCTCAAGGAATACAGGCATTTTCAGGACTTGGACCCTGTACCTAGTAAATCCTTAAGATGGGTGTCTAGGAATCCACACTTGCACCCTTACCAGCAAGTGAGAGCCAACACTACCACAGTGTTGTGTACCAAGGAGGGTTTGCTGAGTCCTGAAGATGTCACTGGGGCAGAGTACAGCGGTTGGTATATCCTGAAAGCTACCTTCCTAGGGAAGGATAGCAGAGACGGGTTGAGGGTTAGGACATATTTTGATAGGCCCATTCCGGTAAAAGGCACCCTGAAGGCTTATTGTATGTTGAGGGATTCCCAGATGATTATCACCAGGGAATCCAGTTATGTACAGGGCCATGTATCCACAGATTACGTGCGAACCAGCATAATGATGTTAAAGTTAAACTGCAGTGACTCTGATCAGGCCATTTGGAATGATCAGAGTGGTCCGGTAAAACTGGAGGGTTTGTATCGAGCCACAGTTTTAAAAGTACGGACCGATGCCAAGGACCCAAGGTATGCGCAGTTAAAGGGGTCTCCATCCATACGGTCTTTCATGATCACGATCATGAGAGACAACTGCGTTCCTGAGGTGACGGGATACTATTTCGTCACCTATGCCCACTGGGAACAGGATACCCAGATGGTGATGTTAGACACTAATCCCTGGAGGTGGGATTTAGTGTGCAATGGGGTGGACACCCCTACAGTGGATGTATGGATGGATGGTACCCCTATGACTGAGGAATACCGGGGTAGGTATGTGTCTTCCGATTGGACAGACCCCAGGGGCAGGGACATTAACTTTGACATCAATATAGATGGTTCATTCAAGTGGCCTTTTTGCGAGGCAGCCGACGAAGGGTGCTGGACCTTTACTCAATGGGTCTATCTGTCTCAAACCAAACCCGTAGGGAAACTAGTGTTACAGGCTGGAGAAGACGATCAATGGTATCCATTCAAAGGACGGGGACGGGTCTGTGTTACTATAGTAAGGGTCCCCTACGAAACAGAAGGTCTCCAACCAGTAAGACCACATTCAGACTCTTGCACCACCCCTATCCATCAATTGGCAGACCCTGTAGCTCCTCAACTGTCATCCCCCTGGAAGATCATCACGGATGCAAAATTCATCCTGTTTACCTGGAGAATTTCCGTAGATGACTTCCGAGTTGATCACTGGGATCATAGGTGTGAGGAGTTCGTTAGGAACCAAATTGACATGGTAAGAGGTTGGATAGAGGCGGGGCAAGAGGTCAGGAAAGACGACTCTCGACTCAGGAAGAATAGGGGGAGGAGAGACCTGGTGGCTATGGGACTGGGCGGAGGTGCTTTGGGAGTGGGTGCCCTGAACACTATGGACATGGAAGTCTTGAGAAGTAAGCTTGGGGAGGTTGCGCGACACGCCGGGGAAGGATTCAAGACCCAGATTGATGTAGACCACGTCTTAGAGGGTTTACAACACTCGCACATTGATGCCACTACCTCTCTATCTTCTGCTATACGTGAGAAGTTTAGGAGGTTAGATGTGGGTCTTTTGGAGGAGCAGGATCGGGCTCAGCTTGCTCTGGCGTGTACGCAGGTCCAGAGCGAACTCTCGGACAACCTTAAACATATTGTCACGGCACTTCACAACGGCCACTTCCCATTCAACCTCCGTCAGCGAATAAGTCCACTGATTTCTCCTTTTGCCATTAATCACACCAACTGGTGGGTGGTTCAGTGGCATGGATGTCAAAATTTAACCTGCACTGCTTCGTCCCTGGCACCTGTATCCGGTCGCATCAGACAAGGATACAGTGTCATCAATCTAGGAACGATGATTAACAACCAGACGGTGCTTCATCCCCAGCTCCCCTCGGGCGTTCTAACCTATGAGGAGGGCCATCCCTCTTTGTTTGATACAGAGGGATGTCGGATAAGGGAGAATGCCATCCTCTGTCAGGGTAGTCGGGAGCGGATGCTCAGACACCAGTGTTGGAACACCGAGGGGTCCTGTGAGATGAAGGCCAACCCAATGCCCTCATCCTCTTTGAAATATTTGGGGCAGGGGTATTGGTGTTGGTACCAGGGGAGTGACCCATCGTATGCAATTTATGGGCTTAACTGTACCGAACGAGGAACACTCCGCCCCGGAGCGTACTGCACCCTTAGTCCCATTTTAGGTTTGAACGTCGCAGAGCAGCAGGGAAGAACCCCGATTACCCCAGAGAAAAGACTTGACATCCGCCCCGATGTTCCTGTAAGACTTCAGAAGATTCCTCTTGGCTTCGGCAAAGAACTTAGACATCTCCTGATGGATTTCGGCCAAGAGGAAGAGATCATACAACGTCTTCGGGAGACGGAAAAGCAAGCCACCATTCAACTCACCCATGACCGAACAAAGATTATCGCGGTTGCCACCGCATTGGACAAGGACTCAAAGGTTTCGTGGTGGGAGAGTCTTTTCGGATACAGTCCAAAGGCAACGTCATTTTTCAATTTATTGATTCACCCGGTGATAGTGCTTCTTGTTCTGGTTGGACTCATGTACCTTGGACTATGGTGGATGTATCGGAGAGTAAAGAGACTAACGGACCAACTAAACCAGAACCAGACGGCACTTCACGAAAACAACCGCCGAAGGCTCAGGACTTGACGTCACAAAAAGTCCTGAGGCCTAATCGCCCAAAGAACAAGACAATTGGACTGAACTCTTGGATTTAGGGGGGGGGGGTTGGGGGTTATTGTGTAAATAGGTAGTGTGAATGGGGATAAGATTAGGGCACGATAGGGACAGGCCCCCTCTGGTTTCCATTTGCCACTTTGACCCCTGAACGGTAAGGATCATAAGGGAATAACCTGGATGTGTAGTGTAACGGAGGTATTCCCGTTGTTAGAATTTAGGTACCGTGACATCACCTCTATTGAAAGAAAAACATATATATATCTGACCTGCCTTGTAAAGACCGATTCAGCTGTCCATGGGAGAACCGCACCCATCCTTCGATCAAGATGGAACAAGACAGGCTTAAGAAGAGTTGGCGCAGAATAGAGACTGAGACTGTAAGGGTGGACCCACTCCAGATTCCTTGGGCGTGGACGACACCTGAAGATCGACAGCAATGCCGAGACAGCGAGGGTGTGGTCATTCTAAACTTATCAGGAGTGACCGACACCGGAAGAGTGAGAGAAAGACAAGTCAAAGACTGCGAGGATCAAGCCACTCCGAAAGTCCAGAAAGAAATGACAGTAGGAGGGGCTAACACCGTAACAGTCAAGGCAGAAGAGAGTTCCTGGGAAACAAAGACGACGGTGTATCCTGTGGATGGAGGAGTCGGTTACGGTGAAGGGCAGGTCGGAGGAAGTCGTTGGGTTAGATGATGTCTAGGTACCTAAGAGACAGGGTGCACTCCGGTTTTCCTGGACCATCACCGAGGATGGGGTTGAGGGGGGCAAAAAGATGCCTCCACCCTTCCCCCAAGGTATTGTCGTATCACCGACAACAGGGGGATTGTTGAGGAAGGGTGGCAGGTATACATAAATATATATGCATGCCTACTGGGCATGCATATATATATGTATATGTTAGCCCCTCAGAGGACGATGTGCGCAGATGTGCCCAGCACCTGCGCCCATCTGCCTCTGGTATTCCCCAGGGGCTCATTCATGCCCCTGTGGGAATTCACATAATGTGATATATGCATGTGCCATGTATATGTTAGCCCCTCAGAGGGCGATGTGCGCAGATGTGCCCAGCACCTGCGCCCATCTGCCTCTGATATTCCCCAGGGGCTCATTCATGCCCCTGTGGGAATTCATATATGTATGTGCCCCCTTTAATAGATATATATATATATCTATCTATAATGCCCCCTGTATCCTATAATGCCCCCTGTATATCTTATATATATGAATATATCCCCATACCATATAAATCCCCCCCCCTACATGGACACAGATGCATCAATGTAAATGTGCCCCAAGCATTTACATTGATGTAATCTGGGTGAAGGCGCCAGAATGACCGAACAAGGTCCGGTCATTCTGGTGACCTCAAAAGGATTCAAATTCAATAGAATTTGAATCCTTTTGTTCTAATTATCTGCAGCCCTGCTGAAGATAATTAAGCATAATAGAGGGAGAGGAGATACCTCCGCTCACTCTATTATGCGCATTCTGGCATCGCAATTACCATTGCGATGTCCAGAATGCTAAGAGCTGCAGACGGGAGATCAAAGGATCTCCCGCCTGTCAGCTAGTGCACGCGGCCCTGCGGTGCGCGTGCAGGGACGCGCGGGCAGGCGCGGTGACGTCATCTCACCGCGCCGGCCCACGTGTCCTGCACTGTGGTGCGCGCTCGCGCGCCGCTGTGTGGGCGGTACGGCAGTGCGGGCGGCCGGACATATAAGTCCGGCAGGCCTGCACTAGTGAAGAGAGAGCCGGCCGCCCACCCACCCTGAAGGAGACCCCCTTGGACCGACGAGCACCCCTAGACGAACGAGCGACCCCTGGACAACGAGCATTAACCCTAAGTATCTTTATATACCCCCCCTGCACTATCTATATACCCTCCGGACCCCCCTGCACTATCTATATACCCTCCGGACCCCCCTGCACTATCTATATACCCTCTGGACCCCCCTGCACTATCTATATACCCTCTGGACCCCCCTGCACTATCTATATACCCTCCGGACCCCCCTGCACTCTATATACCCTCCGGACCCCCCCCCCTGCACTATCTACCCACTGGACCCCCCCTGTACTCCTGCTATCCCCTGGTATATATCCCCTGGAACCCTCTGTATCCCTACCCCTTTACCCCTGATCCTGGTAACCCTTTACACCCCTTGTTGCCCTGATCACTCTAATCCCCTCCTGTGGTATATTTGTGCTTGGTGGTCGGCTTGTAAGACCACCGTCTACCTTCGTCTGCCCCGTAGGGATAGTATACAGTACTAGGTGGGTGGGCTGTTAATATTGAATGTGTGTATTGTATAGTTAGTTGATGGGTGGAAATGGGAATGTGTAGTGTAGTTTAGGATTGTATATTTTGTGCTGTATTGTAGTGTACTGCGTGCGTAGTGTATTGTTAGTGTATTGCTTGGTGTAATAAATACTGTTATATTTGTACCCTTTTGTGTAGCGTGTACTTGTTAGCGGTAGCGAGTTAGTAAGGCGCATGCAGTTAGCATAAGTGATCAGTGTAGAGCATAGCAAAGGTATTGTGTTATTATTATATAAAGGTATAAATAGGCGGAGTTATCAATAGACGGCTCCTCCCATTTAATTATCGATATTTGCATAAATATTGGTGATTAATATTCCCCCTTTACAGCGTTCCCTTTGTGCAAGGAGGAACAGGAGGAGCACTGCCAGAGCCCTGCAAAATGACCTCCAGCAGGCCACAAATGTGCACGTGTCTGCTCAAACGGTCAGAAACAGACTCCATGAGGGTGATATGAGGGCCCGACGTCCACAGGTGGGGGTTGGGCTTACAGCCCAACACCGTGCAGGATGTTTGGCATTTGCCAGAGAACACCAAGATTGGCAAATTCGCCACTGGCGCCCTGTGCTCTTCAAAGATGAAAGCAGGTTCACACTGAGCACATGTGACAGACGTGACAGAGTCTTGAGACGCCGTGGAGAACGTTCTGCTGCCTGCAACATCCTCCAGCATGACCGGTTTGGCATTGGGTCAGTAATGGTGTGGGGTGGCATTTCTTTGGAGAGCCGCACAGCCCTCCATGTGCTTGCCAGAGGTAGCCTGACTGCCATTAGGTACCGAGATGAGATCCTCAGACCCCTTGTGAGACCATATGCTGGTGCGGTTGGCCCTGGGTTCCTCCTCATGCAAGACAATGCTAGACCTCATGTGGCTGGAGTGTGTCAGCAGTTCCTGCAAGACAAAGGCATTGATGCTATGGACTGGCCCGCCCGTTCCCCAGACCTGAATCCAATTGAGCACATCTGGGACATCATGTCTCGCTCTATCCACCAACGTCACGTTGCACCACAGACTGTCCAGGAGTTGGCAGATGCTTTAGTCCAGGTCTGGGGGGAGATCCCTCAGGAGACCGTCCACCACCTCATCAGGAGCATGCACAGGCGTTGTAGGGAGGTCCTACAGGCACGTGGAGGCCACACACACTACTGAGCCTCATTTTGACTTGTTTTAAAGACATTACATCAAAGTTGGATCAGCCTGTAGTGTGTTTTTCCACTTTAATTTTGAGTGTGACTCCAAATCCAGACCTCCATGGGTTGAAAAATTTGATTTCCATTTTTAAATTTTTGTGTGATTTTGTTGTCAGCACATTCAACTATGTAAAGAACAAAGTATTTCTGAAGAATATTTAATTAATTCAGATCTAGGATGTGTTATTTTTGTGTTCCCTTTATTTTTTTGAGCAGTGTATATAAGGCTGAAAAAAGACATTTGTCCATCCAGTTCGGCCTGTTATCCTGCAACTTGATCCAGAGGAAGGCAAAAAATAAAAAACTGTTAGGCTGCGTTCACACGGGCGAGATTTCCGCGCGGGTGCAATGCGGTAGGTGAACGCATTGCACCCGCACTGAATCTGGACCTATTCATTTCAATGGGGCTGTTCAGATGAGCGATGATTTTCACGCATCACTTATGCGTTGCGTGAAAATCGCAGCATGCTCTATATTCTGCGTTTTTCAGGCAACGCAGGCCCCATAGAAGTGAATGGGGTTGCGTGAAAATCGCATGCATCCACAAGCAAGTGCGGATGCGGTGCGATTTTCACGCACGGTTGCTAGGTGACTGTCTATACACTGTATTATTTTCCCTTATAACATGGTTATAAGGGAAAATAATAGCATTCTGAATACAGAATGCTTAGTAGGTGATCAATTGAGGGTTAAAAAATAAAAAAAATTAACTCACCTTGTCCTCTTGTTCGCGTATCACAGGGTCCGCGTCCTCTTGTTGTTCCAATCACAGGGTCCATCACCGCGGTGATGTACCATGTGATTGGAGCATGTGATCTGACGTCACCAAAGGTCCTTTAGCCCATAGTTCATCTTTTTAAAGAACTAAAGACCGGGAGAACTACGCGAGCAAGAGGACAAGGTGAGTTAATTTTTTTTATTTTTTAACCCTCAATTGATCACCTACTAAGCATTCTGTATTCAGAATGCTATTATTTTCCCTTATAACCATGTTATAAGGGAAAATAATAACATCTACACAACACCGAACCCAAACCTGAACTTCAGTGAAGAAGTTCGGGTCTGGGTACCACAGTCGTTTTTTTATCACGCGCGTGCAAAACACATTGCACCCGCACGATAAAAACTGAACATCGGAACGCAATAGCAGTCAAAACTGACTGCAATTGTATTCCTACTCGCGCGGGTTTGCCGCAACACACCGGGACGCATCCGGAACTAATCCGGACACGCTCGTGTGAACGCAGCCTTAGTTAGAAGCCAATTTGTCCCACTCAATGAGGCAATCAAAATAACTCCCTGGAACAACGACCCCTCTCTAGTAGCTTTAGCCTGTAATATTATTATTTAATCTCCATTTTCCATTAATTCTTGTGGAACACCTAAAGGGTTAACAACATTTGTAAAATAAGTTTTTAATACCTTGAAGGGTGTAGTTTTTAAAATGGGGTCATTTTAGGGTGGTTTCTATTATGTAAGCCTCACAAATGTATAGAAATGGCGCAGCACTCTCGTCTGTTATGTCTTCGGTGCTTGTTGTTATGGCTTCCCAGCCGAAAACATTTAGTATATACAAACAACAGCACTCCAAATTTATATCGTTTTGAACTTTTATTCATAAGGCAACTTAACATTCCAGTGACGTTTCAGTCTATGTGTAAGCTTACACATAGGTGTGAACACACCATACACCAGCTCGTTTTCTCTATATGCACCATGTACTACTTACTTATCTCTTCGGCAACTTGAGTTTGAAAAAGATCGTTCGATCGAAACGTCACTGGAATGTGAAATTGCCTTATGAATAAAAGTTCAAAACGATATAAATTTGGAGTGCTGTTGTTTCTGTATACTAAGGCCTCATGCACACGACAGTTGTTTTTTGCGTCCGCAAATTGTGCGTCCGCTAAAGAAAACAGATGCGGCATCCGTTTTTTTTGGAGGATCCATTTTTTTTCACAGATCACTTGTAATAAATGCATATCCTTGTCCGCAAATGTGAAAAAAGTAGGACATGCACAAACGGATGAACTATCAGCATTTTTTGGCTGACCCATTGAAATGAATGGGTCCCCATCCTATCCGCAAAAAAAACGGAACAGAGGCCGAGAAAAACAACTGTCGTGTGCATGAGGCCTAAATGTAAGGTCTCTTTTACATGACCGTTTTTTTTTTCCATTTAGGGGCCATTTTTTGCGTTCCGTTTACGGTCCGTATCCGGAACCATTCATTTCAATGGTTCAGCAAAAAAAAAAACGGAATGTACTCCGTATGCATTCCGTTTTTTCCATATTTTAGTTCCGTTGAAAGATAGAACATGTCCTAATATTGCCCGCAAATCCCTTTCCGTGGTTCCATTGAAGTCAATGGGTCCGTAAAAAATATGGAACACATACGGAAATGCATCCGTATGTCTTCCGTATCCGTTTCATTTTTGCGGAACCATCTATTGAAAATTTTATGCCCAGTCCAATTTTTTCTATGTAATTAATGTATACTGTATATGCCATACAGAAAAACGGAACGGAAAAACGGAACAGAAACGGAAACACAAAGGAAACAAAAAACGGAACAGATTTGTGAAAAACCGATTGCAAAACACTGAAAAAGCCATACGGTCGTGTGAAAGAGGCCTAAGGCCCCTTTCACACGGGCGAGTATTCCGCGCGGATGCGATGCGTGAATTGAACGCATTGCACCCGCACTGAATCCCGACCCATTCATTTCTATAGGGCTGTTCACATGAGCGGTGATTTTCACGCATCACTTGTGCGTTGCGTGAAAATCGTAGCATGCTCCTCTTTGTGCGTTTTTCACGTAACGCAGGCCCCACAGAAATGAATGGGGTAGCGTGAAAATTGCAAGCATCCGCAAGCAAGTGCGGATGCGGTGCGATTTTCACACACGGTTGCTAGGAGACGATCGGGATGGAGACCTGATCATTATTATTTTCCCTTATACCATGGTTATAAGGGAAAATAATAGCATTCTGAATACAGAATGCATAGTAAAATAGCGCTGGAGGGGTTAAAAAAAATTAAAAATAATTTAACTAACCTTAGTCCACTTGATCGCGCAGCCCGGCATCTCCTTCTGTCTCCTTTGCTGAACAGGACCTGTGGTGAGCATTCATTGCAGGAACAGGACCTGTGGTGACGTCACTCCGGTCATCACATGATCCATCACATGATCTTTTACCATGGTGATGGATCATGTGATGGATCATGTGATGACCGGAGTGACGTCACCACAGGTCCTGTTCCTGCAATGAATGCTCACCACAGGTCCTGTTTAGCAAAGGAGACAGAAGGAGATGCCGGGCTGCGTGATCAAGTGGACTAAGGTGAGTTAAATTATTATTTATTTATTTTTAACCCCTCCAGCGCTATTTTACTATGCATTCTGTTTTCAGAATGCTATTATTTTCCCTTACAACCATGTTATAAGGGAAAATAATACAATCTACAGAACACCGATCCCAAGCCCGAACTTCTGTGAAGAAGTTCGGGTTTGGGTGCCAAACACGCGCGATTTTTCTCATGCGAGTGCAAAACGCATTACAATGTTTTGCACTTGCGCCGAAAGATCGCGCGTGTTCCCGCAACGCACCCGCACATTTTCCCGCAACGCCCGTGTGAAAGGGGCCTAAGCCTCACAAAGTGACTTCAGACCTGAACTGGTCCTTAAAAAGTGGGTTTTGGAAATTTTATGAAAAATTTCAAGATTTGCTTCTAAACTTCTAAACCTTCTAACGTCCCCAAAATATAAAATGCATTCACAAAATGATCCAAACATGAAGTAGACATATAGAAAATGTAAAGTAATAACCAGTGATGTCCAGTTCACATTGTTCGCCCGCGAACACATGCGGGCTGCCATCTTTTCTCACAAGTCCGGCGGTGGTCAGCGGGAGCAGGCAGTTCCGAGAACAGCCCGATGAAGACCCCCGGCGGCTGTTCTCGGAACTGCCTGCTCCCGGTGACCGCATTTGATTTCATTTGATAAGGGCTTACCTGTGCCTCGCCGTACTAGTGAGAAAAGATGGCAGCCCGCATGTGTTCGCGGGCGAAAAATGCGAACTGACCATGACTGGCAATAACTATTATTTGTGGTCCTGGCTCCGGTGGCATGGACCTGAAACCTACAAGCACTAACTACCTGACTTAACTAAGTTGGCTAGTGGTGTGCCTTTAGCCATGAGCGTCGGTAGGCAAAAAAAGGGGGCATACCCTGGAGATGCTGAGTATGAAAGAGGGAAGGGGGGGTGGGGCACAGGAAGTTCGAGCGGACCCTGGGACGAGGCAGCAGGGGTTTAAGAAGTCCTGCACCCCTCCCACAAATGCAGGCTGAACTCAGCCTGCTAGATTTGTGGCCCTGGCTCCGGTGGCGTGGACCTGAAACCTACAAGCACTAACTACCTGACCTAACTAAGTTGGCTAGTGGTGTGCCTTTAGCCATGAGCATGGGTAGGCAAAAAAAGGGGGCAGAAGTAACGTGTAGGAACTAATTTATTGGGAAATTATTTATAGTACCAAACTAGTAAAGGCTCTAGCAATTTCATCTTTGGGATGCGGAATGTATTGTGAAAAACATGATGATCGCCAACGTCCCATCTTGCGTATGATGTGAGCCGGGACTCCTTGCTTGGAGGCGGCGGATGCTGCCCCGATCCTGAAGGAGTGGCTGGAGACCAGTTTGGGGTCGTATCCTGACCCGGATGCCAGGCTGCGGATATGTTTGATGAATTGTGACGTCGTGAGTGGTCGTGACGGGAACGGAAGTAAGGGGCTGTCTGGGTCCCGAGCACCTAGCAAAGATAAGAGTTTGTGGAGGACTGCCGCTGAACACTATAGATTACTGGTCTTGAAGTACTCTATCTGAACCGGAGGCCCTATTTGTGATGTCTTGGATATGGGCAGGAAGAGTACAGAATTATCGTGTTTTTGTGTGAGTTGGCTGAAGACCGGGCTCGGATGGCGGGCCGATGGACTGGTGAATTCACCGGGCCTTAAAAAAACATAAAAGCTAAGATATAGGGCGGCCTTGAGGATTGTGCTTTTAAATGGCCTGAAAGGATTCCCGTCTAGGGAGGAGGATAATAACCTAAACAATTCCCCGGATAAGGGCTGCCTGGTGGGCTCAGATTTTGTAGAGCTTTTCTGAATACCCCGCAAGGTGGCCTTAATAGGCTGAAAAGAGAAAACAGAGCTGCTGCTAGGGTGTTTTATCATGAAGAAATGCTGCACCCCCGCCAGATACAACCTGATAGTGTTGTACGCTAAGTGCAGGTCCTTGTGGCAATAGGCCAAAAAAGCCATGGTGAAAGTGACCCTGTCCGTACCCCCTCTAGGATGGAGATGGGAGAATCCCTTGAATGCCTTCCAACCCGCTTGACAATTTCTAACTGAATTGGCCGATAGTGACTTTCAGATGAGTGACTGGGCCGCCGATGTATATGTGTCTAATCCAGAGTGAGAGATTGGAAGATTGGAGGGGCGATGCCGATTCTTTCGGCTTCTGGCATGACCTGAAAGAAAAACGTGAATTTTATTCGGAACAGTGCATCGGCCGCCACGTTTTTGCTGCCCTGAATGTGTGTGCAGGAAATATGGAAATTATACTGCAAAGATAGCCATGTGAGTTTGCGGACAATACTCATGACCCTGGGTGAGCCTGACCTGCCTGTGGCATGATCCTAGTGGCAAAATTGAGGGACCCCAGTAGTGACTGTAATTGAACCTTGGAAATTGTCCGGGACCCTACGTAACTGGCAATGACTTCCTTCAGCCTAATCAATTTATCCTCAGAAAGCCTGTCTTCCATTCTTGTGGTTTTGAGGGAGATACCCAAGAAGGTGAGGGCTGGGGAAGGGCCCTCGACCTTAGCAGGGGCAACTGGGACGTGCAGCTCCGCAAAAATGCTGAGCAGCTTTTCAAGCCTGTCTGGTATGAGATTGGGTGGTTCTATTAACAGGAAATCATCCAGGTAGTGAATTACCCTGGGACAATTGCCGACATTTACGAGGATCCAATGGAGGGCCTGGGCAAACTGGTCGAAAAGCCACGGGCTGCTTTCGGACCGGAATGTTAACCACCTCAGCCCCCAGTGCTTAAACACCCTGAAAGACCAGGCCACTTTTTACACTTCTGACCTACACTACTTTCACCGTTTATTGCTCGGTCATGCAACTTACCACCCAAATGAATTTTACCTCCTTTTCTTCTCACTAATAGAGCTTTCATTTGGTGGTATTTCATTGCTGCTGACATTTTTACTTTTTTTGTTATTAATCGAAATTTAACGATTTTTTTGCAAAAAAATGACATTTTTCACTTTCAGTTGTAAAATTTTGCAAAAAAAAACGAGATCCATATAGAAATTTTGCTCTAAATTTATAGTTCTACATGTCTTTGATAAAAAAAAAATGTTTGGGTAAAAAAAAAATGGTTTGGGTAAAAGTTATAGCGTTTACAAACTATGGTACAAAAATGTGAATTTCCGCTTTTTGAAGCAGCTCTGACTTTCTGAGCACCTGTCATGTTTCCTGAGGTTCTACAATGGCCAGACAGTACAAACACCCCACAAATGACCCCATTTCGGAAAGTACACACCCTAAGGTATTCGCTGATAGGCATAGTGAGTTCATAGAACTTTTTATTTTTTGTCACAAGTTAGTGGAAAATGATGATTTTTTTTTTTTTTTTTCATACAAAGTCTCATATTCCACTAACTTGTGACAAAAAATAAAAACTTCCATGAACTCACTATGCCCATCACAAAATACCTTGGGGTCTCTTCTTTCCAAAAGGGGGTCACTTGTGGGGTAGTTATACTGCCCTGGCATTCTAGGGGCCCAAATGTGTGGTAAGGAGTTTGAAATCAAATTCTGTAAAAAATGACCTGTGAAATCCGAAAGGTGCTCTTTGGAATATGGGCCCCTTTGCCCACCTAGGCTGCAAAAAAGTGTCACACATCTGGTATCTCTGTATTCAGGAGAAGTTGAGGAATGTGTTTTGGGGTGTCTTTTTACATATACCCATGCTGGGTGAGATAAATATCTTGGTCAAATGCCAACTTTGTATAAAAAAATGGGAAAAGTTGTCTTTTGCCAAGATATTTCTCTCACCCAGCATGGGTATATGTAAAATGACACCCCAAAACACATTCCCCAACTTCTCCTGAGTACGGAGATACCAGATGTGTGACACTTTTTTGCAGCCTAGGTGGGCAAAGGGGCCCATATTCCAAAGAGCACCTTTCGGATTTCACAGGTCATTTTTTACAGAATTTGATTTCAAACTCCTTACCACACATTTGGGCCCCTAGAATGCCAGGGCAGTATAACTACCCCACAAGTGACCCCATTTTGGAAAGAAGAGACCCCAAGGTATTCGCTGATGGGCATAGTGAGTTCATGGAACTTTTTATTTTTTGTCACAAGTTAGTGGAATATGAGACTTTGTATGAAAAAAAAAAATCTGCATTTATCACTAACTTGTGACAAAAAATAAAAAATTCTAGGAACTCGCCATGCCCCTCACGGAATACCTTGGGGTGTCTTCTTTCCAAAATGGGGTCACTTGTGGGGTAGTTATACTGCCCTGGCATTTTCCAGGGGCCCTAATGTGTGGTAAGTAGGTAAATGACCTGTGAAATCCTAAAGGTGCTCTTTGGAATATGGGCCCCTTTGCCCACCTAGGCTGCAAAA
Organism: Bufo bufo; assembly: GCF_905171765.1. NCBI lineage: Eukaryota > Metazoa > Chordata > Amphibia > Anura > Bufonidae > Bufo > Bufo bufo. Next base: position 46,477,905 of record NC_053396.1, on the reverse strand, counting down.
AAGTGTCACACATGTGGTATCGCCGTATTCAGGAGAAGGTGGGGAATGTGTTTTGGGGTGTCATTTTACATATACCCTTGCTGGGTGAGAGAAATATCTTGGCAAAAGACAACTTTTCCCATTTTTTTATACAAAGTTGGCATTTGACCAAGATATTTCTCTCACCCAGCATGGGTATATGTAAAATGACACCCCAAAACACATTCCCCAACTTCTCCTGAGTACGGCGATACCAGATGTGTGACACTTTTTTGCAGCCTAGATGCGCAAAGGTGCCCAAATTCCTTTTAGGAGGGCATTTTTAGACATTTGGATACCAGACTTCTTCTCACGCTTTGGGGCCCCTAGAATGCCAGGGCAGTATAAATAACCCACATGTGACCCCATTTTGGAAAGAAGACACCCCAAGGTATTCAATGAGGGGCATGGCGAGTTCATAGAATTTTTTTTTTTTGGCACAAGTTAGCGGAAATTGATATTTTTAATTTTTTTCTCACAAAGTCTCCCTTTCTGCTAACTTGGGACAAAAATTTCAATCTTTCATGGACTCAATATGCCCCTCACGGAATACCTGGGGGTGTCTTCTTTCCGAAATGGGGTCACATGTGGGGTATTTATACTGCCCTGGCATTCTAGGGGCCCTAAAGCATGAGAAGAAGTCTGGAATCTAAATGTCTAAAAAATTTTACGCATTTGGATTCCGTGAGGGGTATGGTGAGTTCATGTGAGATTTTATTTTTTGACACAAGTTAGTGGAATATGAGACTTTGTAAGAAAAAAAAATAATAATTCCGCTAACTTGGGCCAAAAAAATGTCTGAATGGAGCCTTACAGGGGGGTGATCAATGACAGGGGGGGTGATCAATGACAGGGGGGGTGATCAATGACAGGGGGGTGATCAATGACAGGGGAGTGATCAATGACAGGGGGGGTGATCAATGACAGGGGGGGTGATCAATGACAGGGGGGTGATCAGGGAGTCTATATGGGGTGATCACCACAGTCATTGATCACGCCCCTGTAAGGCTTCATTCAGACGTCCGGATGCGTTTTGCGGATCCGATCCATCTATCAGTGCATCCGTAAAAATCATGCGGACATCTGAATGGAGCTTTACAGGGGGGTGATCAATGACAGGGGGGTAATCAATGACAGGGGGGTGATCAATGACAGGGGGGTGATCAGGGATTCTATATGGGGTGATCACCACAGTCATTGATCACGCCCCTGTAAGGCTTCATTCAGACGTCCGGATGCGTTTTGCGGATCCGATCCATCTATCAGTGGATCCCTAAAAATCATGCGGACGTCTGAATGGAGCTTTACAGGGGGGTAATCAATGACAGGGGGGTGATCAGGGAGTCTATATGGGGTGATAACCACAGTCATTGATCATTCCCCTGTAAGGCTTCATTCAGACGTCCGGATGCGTTTTGCGGATCCGATCCATCTATCAGTGCATCCGTAAAAATCATGCGGACATCTGAATGGAGCTTTACAGGGGGGTAATCAATGACAGGGGGGTGATCAGGGAGTCTATATGGGGTGATCACCACAGTCATTGATCACGCCCCTGTAAGGCTTCATTCAGACGTCCGGATGCGTTTTGCGGATCCGATCCATCTATCAGTGGATCCGTAAAAATCATGCGGACGTCTGAATGGAGCTTTACAGGGGGGTAATCAATGACAGGGGGGTGATCAGGGAGTCTATATGGGGTGATCACCACAGTCATTGATCACGCCCCTGTAAGGCTTCATTCAGACGTCCGGATGCGTTTTGCGGATCCGATCCATCTATCAGTGGATCCGTAAAAATCATGCGGACGTCTGAATGGAGCTTTACAGGGGGGTAATCAATGACAGGGGGGTAATCAATGACAGGGGGGTGATCAATGACAGGGGGGTGATCACCACCGTCATTGATCACGCCCCTGTAAGGCTTCATTCAGACGTCCGGATGCGTTTTGCGGATCCGATCCATCTATCAGTGCATCCGTAAAAATCATGCGGACATCTGAATGGAGCTTTACAGGGGGGTGATCAATGACAGGGGGGTAATCAATGACAGGGGGGTGATCAGGGAGTCTATATGGGGTGATCACCACAGTCATTGATCATGCCCCTGTAAGGCTTCATTCAGACGTCCGGATGCGTTTTGCGGATCCGATCCATCTATCAGTGCATCCGTAAAAATCATGCGGACATCTGAATGGAGCTTTACAGGGGGGTGATCAGGGAGTCTATATGGGGTGATCACCACAGTCATTGATCACGCCCCTGTAAGGCTTCATTCAGACGTCCGGATGCGTTTTGCGGATCCGATCCATCTATCAGTGGATCTGTAAAAATCATGCGGACGTCTGAATGGAGCTTTACAGGGGGTTGATCAATGACAGGGGGTAATCAATGACAGGGGGGTGATCAGGGAGTCTATATGGGGTGATCAGGGGTGATCAGGGGCTAATAAGGGGTTAATAAGTGACGGGGGGGGTGTAGTGTAGTGTAGTGGTGCTTGGTGCTACTTTACTGAGCTACCTGTGTCCTCTGGTGGTCGATCCAAACAAAGGGGACCACCAGAGGACCAGGTAGCAGGTATATTAGACGCTGTTATCAAAACAGCGTCTAATATACCTGTTAGGGGTTAAAAAAAACACATCTCCAGCCTCCCAGCGAACGATCGCCGCTGGCAGGCTGGAGATCAACTCTCTTACCTTCCGTTCCTGTGAGCGCGCGCGCCTGTGTGCGCGCGTTCACAGGAAGTCTCGCGTCTCGCGAGATGACGCATATATGCGTGACTGTGCGCAGCGCTGCCACCTCCGGAACGCGATCCTGCGTTAGGCGGTCCGGAGGTGGTTAAGCAAACGGCAAAGTAGTACAGGTCCCTCCATTTGATGCCGTAAAATCTCCAAAGATGCGGGTGGATTGGCAGCATCTTGAAGGCATCCGAGATATCGGCTTTTGATAACCATTCTCCTGCTCCTAATTGAAGAATCAATTGAATGGCCTCATCAAGAGAAGAATACTGCATGGAATATTCTTCTAATGGGATCAGGGAGTTACGACTAGGGATATACGAAGCATGAGGAGCCAATAAATCCTAGGTCATTCTTTTTTTATTTGATGCTTTTTTACAGACCAGACCGATGGGGCTGACCTTATAAATGCTGGAAGGTGGCTCGGAAAAAGGCCCAATCATGAACCATTTCTGTAACTTGGTCTGCAGGAGAGAATCTACTGATTCCGGGTCTTCTATGGCTGAAACTAAATTAGGGGCCTCCCAGGAAACTTGGGGCAGAGAGATCAGGTCGGTGTGGAAACCTTCGCTTAAGCCTGATTGGAGAAACTGCACGAATGCTGGATTGTGGAAATCTTGAAGGCAAGCAACTAGGAAATCAATGTTGATGTCGGCTAGTCAACTCTTTGCGAAGCGTTGAGAACAGATTGTGGGTGGGCACGGAAACAGACGGAACAAATGTGAAGCACCTTGCATTTGTTGTAGTTGCAAAGGGAGAGATTATAATAATTACAAATCAGATTTTTACCCAACAATACGATAGGTCGTCCCAATTTGTCTAGCAGCGGGCCGGGTTTTTGGAGGCTGGAGGGGCCGGGCTGCGGCTTTGCTTGGGAAGATGCGTTTGAATTGGGGCACCAATCGGAGGAGTGCAGTACCGACTGGCAGTTAGTGCAATTTGGGGCTTTAAGCCCAAAAAAAGTGCCTACAGAATAGCTCCATATCGAGAGGCGCACAGTTCGTGGTGTGCTGGAAATGGGCGAGTGTAGCAGCAGCTTTTGCCAAAAAAGATTGATGGTAGTAAAATGCAAATCCTCCATATTTGTACCCCAATTCGGTGACTCTATATAAATAAATGTCTAGCTCCTCCCTCCTACTGGGTTGTGCTGAACAGATTATGTCCCTGTAAAGGCTAAAAGCTAGCACGAACTCAGGAACAGTGAGTTTTTTGTTTAGAAGTGTATCTCTGGATTTCAGAACCACTGATACGTCACCGCATGCGAAGGTCCTATTTTCCACCGTATCGTGAGTGGAGATGAGAATAGTCGCCAGATTGACGTCTTTGCCTGCTAAGATGTCCTTCCTTATGTTCTCAGGGAGGAAGAAGGACGGCGCAATTTGTAGTGCCCCGGGAACCCTACCTGGGGAGGGTGGTATGGAGGAAGCTGGGCCAGACCCGGACGCTACTGGTGAGGTGGGTGAGGCATCCCTACTTTCCACCGCCTGTAACCTTGTATTAATGTCAGAAATGGAACGTGACAGGCTATTGATGGTGGCATGGAGTTGGGTCAAGGATAACTGAATGGTGGACATGGACACTTGTTCTGGTGGTGCTCTGGATGGCTCGGGGAACAGTAGGTGATATAATTCGGCCTTGCGTGCTGAAGCTGAATGACGTATCCCCCGTTTGTTAAGTTCTGAAATTAACTTTAGGATTGTCCAGCTTCGGTAGGAGGCGTTGCTGGCTCTACCGGATACCACGGATTCAATGGTCGAAACTGTGTCCTCCATATCGGAGCCGTGAGACATGTTGGCTGGAGTTGGAAGAGCGATACTGATCGAGCCTGAAAGGAGTATCACCTGAAATAAATGGCAGATATTGCCGCAAATGGATAACCGAGCGTCAGGAAATTTGCTGAAGGAACCTGTACTTACCAGAACGATGGCAATTAAATCTTTCGAAAACAACTTACGGAATTTTCACACCTATAAAACAAGACCATAGACCTCTAGATATGGAATGAAAGGACAGCATTATAACGGGTCCTGGCTGGGATGTAGAACACTAAATGGGCTAATGCAGAACCAATCATAGTGACTGTGATTGTTGGCTGACTAGCATAAAGAGACGAAGTAAACAATGGGCGACATGAACTATTGATAGGAGGGGATGCCTGGACGAGACAAACCATGCTTTGGGTACGTAGGATCCCGGCCAGTGTGTGCCTGGCGGGGACAATACGATGACACGTGCTAGGATTGAGCCTGGGCATACCAGTCGAGATGGGGCACTGCAGGACCCGGAAACCAATCCAAAACGTGAAGGTGAGTTGGAAGCGACCTAAGACCCAAGAGAACAAGGCAACCAAAAACACATCAGAAAGACCAGAGTGAATTTTTCGGCCATGCCCGGACGGACCTGTGATATGACAGGCTAAGGTGGAAAGAAGGACATAGACGGAGAAGACTAGAGAGCACATTATGTACGAGTACAAGTTAGATGAAATAGACATGCACCCTGAGCATATCAGGTGAAACAACAAACGTGGCCCGAGCGTATCAGACCAAACGAAGAAATGTTAATGGGAAGCCATAGGAATGAAACATGACAGCAGACAAGCTAGGCTGGTAACGGAGATACACAGGCGAAAAGCCCATTCACAGATTGGCTGACGGGTGCCAGGGCGTACCTGGCGGGTACCGTGGCATGATATAATGAGAAGAATTAGTTAAGCAGACATGCAGCCTGAGCATATCATGTGCTAGAACGAGACCCGAGCGCATCGGACCCTGGAAGTGGTCATTGTTTCTTTTTTTGGGGTGTATTATTAGGAAAAAAACTGAAAAAATATATGTCAAAATTGCTGTTCAGCAGTGAAGTTACATTGTACCATAGCCATTTACAGGGTGTATTAATAGGTAAGATACGTACGTCCTATTTACCGTTCTGCGTTGATTTTACAATGTTTAACTTTTTGGGGGGGGGTGTATTAATAGGGAAAAAAGGGAAAAAAAATATATGTCTTAATTGCTGTTCAGCGGGGAGGTTACATTGTACTACAGCCATTTACATGGTGTATTAAAAGGAAATATACATATGTCCCATTTGCCATTCTGCGGTAAATTGTGATTGTTATATTTCTTTTTTAGAGGTGTAGTAATAGGAAAAAGAATACGTCTTAATTGACGTTCTGCGATGAAGTTGCATTGTACTACAGCCATTTATGTGGTGTATTAAAAGGAAATATATGTACACCCAATTAGCCGTTCTGCAGTGAATTGGGATTGTTATATTTCTTTTTTTGCAGTGTATTAATAGAAAAAAAAGGAAAAATATATGTCATAATTGCCGTTCAGTGGTGAAGTTACATTGTACTACAGCCATTTACGGGGTGTATTAATAGTAAAGATACCTTTTGCTTTGATTACTGCTTTGTACACTCTTGGCATTCTCTTGATGAGCTTCAAGAGGTAGTCCCCTGAAATGGTTTTCACTTCACAGGTGTGCCCTGTCAGGTTTAATAAGTTGGATTTCTTGCCTTATAAATGGGGTTGGGACCATCAGTTGTGTTGAGGAGAAGTCAGGTGGATACACAGCTGATAGTCCTACTGAATAGACTGTTAGAATTTGTATTATGGCAAGAAAAAAGCAGCTAAGTAAAGAAAAACGAGTGGCCATCATTACTTTAAGAATTGAAGGTCAGTCAGTCAGCCGAAAAATTGGGAAAACTTTGAAAGTAAGGGCTATTTGACCATGAAGGAGAGTGATGGGGTGCTGCGCCAGATGACCTGGCCTCCACAGTCACCGGACCTGAACCCAATTGAGATGGTTTGGGGTGAGCTGGACCGCAGAGTGAAGGCAAAAGGGCCAACAAGTGCTAAGCATCTCTAGGAACTTCTTCAAGACTGTTGGAAGACCATTTCAGGGGACTACCTCTTGAAGCTCATCAAGAGAATGCCAAGAGTGTGCAAAGCAGTAATCAAAGCAAAAGGTGGCTACTTTGAAGAACCTAGAACCTATGAAATATTTTCAGTTGTTTCACACTTGTTTGTTATGTATATAATTCCACATGTGTTAATTCATAGTTTTGATGCGTTCATAGTCATGAAAATAAAGAAAACTCTTTGAATGAGAAGGTGTGTCCAAACTTTTGGTCTGTACTGTAGATAGTAGCGGATGATAATGATGTAGCCAAATGCAATTGGGAGCCGGGTGAAAAAGGTTCTTCATCATCCTCAGGAGATGGCAGTTTGCACATGAAGCAGCGGTTGAGCCAGCAGGGTGGTAGTGTGGCTGTGAGTCAGCAGGGTGGCAGCAGTCGGAGGTCAGGAGCCAAACGTGCCCAGGGTAGACCACCCACTTTGCAGAAGCCTACCAGCCCGGAAAGAAGCGGTGCAGTGGTTCACGGAGGCAGCGGTAGCAGGCAGTCAGCGTGGAGTGTTGGGAGGAAAATGCCATATTTTTTGTTAGGTCACCGGAGGAGGTGAACATGGGCATTTGCCGAATTTGTGGGCAGAAGGTAAAGTGTGCCCAGGTTGCCAATGTTGGCACCCCCGCCTTGCGTCAACACATGAAGCATCACCGTAAAGTGGTCTGGGAGAACCGTGGTTCCGATGTGGTGGTCCAGCTTGTTGCAGCACCGAGTGGCATGCACGCAATTTCATGCAGTCAAGGCTCACCACCTCAGCCGAAGTTAGCTGTCTGTCCTTCCCATCATCTGCTGGTCCTGATGTTCCTGCTCCTCCTCCTCCTCCTAATCCTCATCAGTAATTCCATCAGCAATCGATCACCGAAGCAATTGCCAAGAGACAACAGTATGTGTGCACTCATCCAACGGTGCAGAAGATGAATGTGCTCCTGGCCAAGTTGCTGGTGCTGCAGTCCCTCATATTACAAGTGGTGGAACTCTGCACCTTTTAGAGAACTGATGGCTTGTACCGAGCTGAGGTGAAGAATCCCAAGCTGTCAGCCCTGCACATGTGTAGAACAGAAGGTGGGTGTGGCGAAACCAACCTCGCCACTGGGTTTTGGAGAGGCCTGTTTATCAGCCTCTTGCCCCAGGATTATGGGCCCTCTCATCAGCCCATGCAAAACTTAAACCCCATGGCGATTTGACTGTGTTTGTGGCATCTGAGCGCTCAGATCCAAGCCATATGGGGACATGTGGGGTTTTGAGATGTGTGACAGAACCATCTGTCTGTGTAATTGTATTGTATGTTATGTGAGGGTACCCAGTTAGCTCATTTTATTGTATTCATGTTGTCTGAGTGCCATTCATCTAATAATATGCACTCAGACTTGAGCTGTCTGGGAATGTGTTAAATGTCTATGTGTATTGTAAAGGGTGGGACATTGTATGTTTGAGTAAGTGATGTCTGTTCCATTGTCCCCACGTGTGTATTGGTGATTTCTCTTTGTCTTGAGAGATAATTGGATTATGCCTCGGGTGTCTCCAGGGCAGAGAGGAGGAAACCATGATGCATTGTGGGGATGTATTGTCTCTGTAAAACCTGCTTGAGCCAGATTGCCATGCTGCCAGCCAGGGCCCAAAAGATACTTTTTCTAACTTTTCAACCCCTGGTCTGATTCATGCCATTTTGTAATATGTTGTTCCCCTGAATGGATTGATTGTGAATATGTAATTTTTATGTGAATGTGATGTATGGTTTTAGAGTTATGAAAGTTAGGTAGAAAGTATGTTTTAACTGTATGTGTAATTGAGTTTCCTCTCAGGATAAGGGGAGGGAATATGTGGGATGTAACTGATATGTGATTGGTTGTTTTATACCTCCCTGTGGGCGGTCCTGTATTTGAAAAGACTGTAATAAAAACCAGGCTGGGTGTGCCAGCACCTCCGACCACTGCTTGACCCTCAACACGGAGCCTTGTCTCGTTATTGGGGGGATCCGCTGTATGCTGTTAGGGACTGATTGCCAGGAGTGTTAGCTGATTCCTGTTCGTCTGCTAGCAGCTATTCGTGAGGTTCCAGTTTGGAGTGCTACTTTGTATCCAGTTCGGGACATTGGTGTTCTGCAGTAGCTGGGCCTGTCTCTCAGAAAGGGGCACATCACCTAAACGGATTTTAACCCCTTGTCTGCTGAAACGGTCTGTTACATTGATGGCAAGCAGCGGGATCGTTCCTACAGCCAGAAGGACAGCTACAGGAGACACCATTTCTTTGGATTTTACAATTTAAAGGCAACGCATGTCCCAGTACAGCGACCCTAAAAGCAACAGGATGGAACCAGCAGTGTTATACGAGGAGGAGGACCTGGATGGCCGGGATGCATTAAGGAAAGGCATCTGGTACCAGGCCCTAGATAGTGTACAATACCAGCCGGGTGAGAGTCTCCCCAGTGAAGAGCAGTGGTTGCAGAAGCAAGTGGCCCTGCGGATGCCCTTCCTGGGAGAGCAGCCCCTGGAGGAATGGGTGAAGGATCTAGAGCACCGGGTATGGCAGGAGCTATGGCTGGAGGATGCCTACCAGGCGCTTTGGTGGTATATGGCACAGTATATACCCTGGACAGCCGAACATGACAAGCCAGAGGGAGAGGCGTTTGATGGTCCTGGCTTGTTATGGGAGTCCTTTGCAGAGCCTGACTTCGGGAGCCCTGCACAATCCAAACTTCAGGACATTTTCTATGAGAGGGAGGCTAGGCATGAGTGGGATGACCCCCATGAGGTAGAGCAAGACCTGGCTCACCTAGCAACCCTGGAGTGGGAACTGGAGCAGGACTACCGAGATCTCTTCCACTCCATTGAGAAGGCTCAGCAGGACGGTAAGGTGACAGACCCAGATCCAGACCCATTCAGCTGGGCAGATATTGTAGAGTGTTACTGGGAAGGACCCCAGGTGGCCGGTAGAGATGGGACCGAGGTCTCTCCACTGGTCCTGCAGGGAATTGGGAGCCCAGTCTCCATTCCCCAGCGACAGTGTGAAGTGCAGGGAGAGGAGAGCAGCATCCTCCCTCCCCAGCGGCAGGCTGAGTTACAGGGGGCAGAGGTAGTTGTTCCTGCCCCCCAGCAGCAGAGTGATATGCCGGGAAGGCAGTGTGAAGTGCAGGGAGAGGAGAGCAGCATCCTCCCTCCCCAGTGGCAGGCTGAGTTACAGGGGGCAGAGGTAGTTGTTCCTGCCCCCCAGCAGCAGAGTGATATGCCGGGAAGGCAGTGTGAAATGCAGGGAGAGGAAAGCAGCGTCCTCCCTCCCCAGCGGCAGGCTGAGTTACAGGGGGCAGAGGTAGTTGTTCCTGCCCCCCCAGCAGCAGAGTGATTTTTTGGGAATTGGGAGCCCAGTCTCCATTCCCCAGCGGCAGAGTGTCCAGCAGGGAATAGAGAGCCCAGTCTCCTTTCCCCAGCAGCAGGACACTGTATTGGGAGCGGAGAAGGTCGGGCGCCCTCCCCAGCGGCTGAAAGTATGTATGGGAGAGGAGCTCGTTACCCCCTCTCCCCAGCGGCAGCTTAACGCACCAGGGGGAGACAGTAACCCCCACAACAGTGCAGATGGGACCGTGGTCTCTGCACCTACGGCACAGGGGGTAGAGACAGTCGGTCTCCCCCTCCAACAGCCAGACTCTAAGCCAGGGAGCAACACAGAGACCGGGAGTGCCAGCTTCCAGCATAACCTTGGTGGACTCACTGGACAGAGACAGGCTACCAAATGCAACAGGTCCACTATTGGGTTGTGGGTGGGCTGCCAGACTAACTCAGGTACCGACCGGCGTGAGGTCAGGTATCTGGTTAGTCTTCCCTGGGGGGGGAGATGTGTGGCGAAACCAACCTCGCCACTGGGTTTTGGAGAGGCCTGTTTATCAGCCTCTTGCCCCAGGATTATGGGCCCTCTCATCAGCCCATGCAAAACTTAAACCCCATGGCGATTTGACTGTGTTTGTGGCATCTGAGCGCTCAGATCCAAGCTATATGGGGACATGTGGGGTTTTGAGATGTGTGACAGAACCATCTGTCTGTGTAATTGTATTGTATGTTATGTGAGGGTACCCAGTTAGCTCATTTTATTGTATTCATGTTGTCTGAGTGCCATTCACCTAATAATATGCACTCAGACTTGAGCTGTCTGGGAATGTGTTAAATGTCTATGTGTATTGTAAAGGGTGGGACATTGTATGTTTGAGTAAGTGATGTCTGTTCCATTGTCCCCACGTGTGTATTGGTGATTTCTCTTTGTCTTGAGAGATAATTGGATTATGCCTCGGGTGTCTCCAGGGCAGAGAGGAGGAAACCATGATGCATTGTGGGGATGTATTGTCTCTGTAAAACCTTCTGCCAGCCAGGGCCCAAAAGATACTTTTACTAACTTTTCAACCCCTGGTCTGATTGATGCCATTTTGTAATATGTTGTTCCCCTGAATGGATTGATTGTGAATATGTAATTGTTATATGAATGTGATGTATGGTTTTAGAGTTATGAAAGTTAGGTAGAAAGTATGTTTTAACTGTATGTGTAATTGAGTTTCCTCTCAGGATAAGGGGAGGGAATATGTGGGATGTAACTGATATGTGATTGGTTGTTTTATACCTCCCTGTGGGCGGTCCTGTATTAGAAAAGACTGTAATACAAACCAGGCTGGGTGTGCCAGCACCTCAGACCACTGCTTGACCCTCAACACGGAGCCTTGTCTCGTTATTGGGGGGATCCGCTGTATGCTGTTAGGGACTGATTGCCAGGAGTGTAAGCTGATTCCTGTTCGTCTGCTAGCAGCTATTCGTGAGGTTTCAGTTTGGAGTGCTACTTTGTATCCAGTTCGGAAGTTTGGTGTATCCTGCAGTAGCTGTGCCTGTCTCTCAGAAAGGGGCATATCGCCTAAATGGGTTTTAACCCCTTGTCTGCTGAAACGGTCCATTACAGTGGGCCAGTCCTTGAGCCTGTCGGTGTCTGCCAAAGTGCACGGCAGCGTCCATGTGTGGAGCTGTAACTAGGGTCAAGGACAATATATGTCATTTACGGCCTACTGGGCAAATGTGGTTCCTGCCCAGCCAAAACAGCAACTTGGCCAGGTGATGCAGCTTCCGCCGTCACGTGCTCACACAGTTGGTTCTGCGAAAATGTCTGCCTCTGCCTCCTCATCCTCCACCGTGTCCTCAGCCTCCACTGCAGGGACACTGCTCCTTCAGCATACCACATGTGTAGGGCACAGCAGTGTAATGCTGTTCTGCACCTAGTTTGCCTGGGCGAACGGAGTCACACAAGGGAAGAACTGCTCCACGTCCTTCATCCACAAATCGAATCCTGGCTTTCTCCTCGACAACTCAAAATCGTAACCATGGTGACTGACAACGGGAAGATCATAGTGTCGACGCTGCATCAAGGAGGAATGAGCCATGCATTTGGTTGTAAAGCGGTTCCTGAAGTCTTCATCCCATCTGTAAGACATCCTGAAAATGGCCAGGAAACTATGCATGCACGCCAGCCACTTGTACACCGCAAGGCACACACTCCTTGAGCTGCAGCGTCAGAACGGCGTTGCCCAACATAGGCTGATATACAACATTGGATATCAGTGGAGCATTTGCGGTCCAGTACTGCGTTCCACTTGGCCCTAGTGCCTGACGCGACGTCACTTCCGGTTTCGTTATGCGCTTCATCTTGCGTTTCACGATCCTGGAAGTGACTCGCATTCACTTGCGTTCCAACGTGCGCTCCAAAGTCCGGAAGTCGTTTCTGAGCGTCCGGAAGCGAGCGCTGCCTGGCGCGAGTCTATAAATAGCTGACTCCTCTGCAGCAGGGGTCACCTTTGGACCCAGAAAGCCCGACCCTCTGCCTGGACAGACCCCCATTTCTCCCACCTGTAAGTTCTAAGAGTGCCTCATTATTATTATTCTTCTTGAATTGTTTTAATGGTTTCATGGATTTGTACTAGTAACTTAAAACTTATGGGAATGTTATACCTTCCTGATCATTAACTAAACCAATGATTCAATGTGTGTAACTATGCCGTATATCTCTTGCTGAGGGTCAGCCTGGAGCCCTGAGAGGGCATCTTTTGTGCGGCTTCTGACCTGTGTTTGTTGGTTCACCCATAACAGGCCTCCTTTTAGTTACACCTTTATTTACTTATTTCCAGGCACCACTGAGCGGGATGAAAGAGGTCCATTTTCTCCTCTTGGGGACCAGCAGTGAAATAACTATCATGGTCTTTGTATCTGGTCACAAAGCTAAGTACCACAATTCATTTTACCCCCTGATGAACCTAATAAGTTATTAGGCGAAACGCGTCGGGATTATTGGTGACCTTCTTTTAGTGTTGGGAACCAATAGTGACCAACAGATGTGGTTCTATAGAGAGTAACGGTGACAGACATCTACATAGAGCTCCTGTTATTCTTTATTTTGTCTATCCTGGAGTTTTTATATTAATTTCCTTTGTAGGGATTTCCAGGGACCGGTTAGCACTAGGTACGGGGACAGGGAACCTCCACCATCAGGGGGCCACCCTGGGCACAGCAGACCTCTAGGGACTCTAGGGGTAGTTGGTTCATGTTCCTGGCCTTATACACACCAGGCCAGAAATTAATAACTAATTTCCCGTACCTATTCATCTTAATGGTTACTGTGTCATTATGTATGTTTTTCTTGTTTAAGGGGCCACTACTCCCCTACTGAGTAATCTCAGCCAACGTAGTTCCTTCACAGTTGGTATATATATACCTATACCCACTCTAATATTTATTAAAGGTATTTTTAACAAGTCACTCTTTTTTCACAAAATGCTCTTTACAACATTTCCACCCGTTGGAATTCCCCCCCCCCCCCCATATGTTGGACCGATGGAATGAACAGAGAAAGACCATAAACTATTTCTTAATTATACAGACAGACAGAGGTACTCCACTGTGTAACTTCGCAGCTCATGTGTGACACCTGCCATTTTCTCGGGCCCTTTGAGGAGGCCACTTTATTTGTCAGTCGCCAGGACTACAGGATGAACAATGTTATTCCACTGATTCATGTCCTGAAGCACATGCTGCTAAATCTGGCTGACCAGGGGACAGGAGATGTAGTGACTACATCTCACGGCCACATGAGCCCTGTGGGGGCTAAACTAGAGGAGGAGGAGGACATTCGAGCACAAGCAATGCATAGAGAAATTGTGTTTTTTCTACACAGGTGACAGGAGAGGAGGAGCAGGAGCAACCGGAGGAGCTACAGTGCAATGAGACGAGGCAGAGGACCCAGGCATACTATGGCAGTATGCAGTGGAGATGGAGGCAGAGAGTCCCTCCGAGTCACTTGCGCAAATGGCCTGGTGCATGATCACTTGCATGCCTAGTTGCAGCCGAATTGTCACTATTCGGCAGAGGAATTACTACTAGATCTCCACCATGTTAGACCCTCACTGTCAGTCCAAAATGGGGGACTTTTTTACACCCGCTGAGAGAGAGAACAAACTCAACTACTACCGAGACATCCTAACCAGTTAGCTGACTGCTGCCTATGTGGCCATCGCCCATCCCATCTGCACTCAGGTTCCACTGCCATGGCTGCTGTGGTGGGGTGGGGTGGGGTGGGGTAGCAGGAGCAGTACCAGTTCCATGTCACGGATGAAGTTGCAGATAGCTGGAACATATAAATAAACAATCGACTGGCTTGATCCCAAACTAATGAGCATATAGGCGAGCCCTTTAAAACCCTAAGAGCTCTCCCTGACTGCTATGCACATGCAAGGGTCTCAATGGTAGACGATTGCACGCCCACGTACCTAAGACTTTGTGACACCTGAAAACCCTATAATAGTGAGGGGACACAACCACCGGCCCCCTGCACTTAATACGGACGGAGTCAGGGTCACCTAGGATCAAGCCAGCAAGGAAACACAATAAAGGAAAAGATTTATCTGAGCAAACAGCATCAGCAGCCTCCAGCAGTGAACACTTCATCCAGGAAGTAGTATAAACCGCAAAGTGAGGCAGTATGGGAGGGAATATAAAGGAAGACGATTAGTCTAAATAAGTGACACCTGGCAGAAGGAAAGGAGATGACAAAGTGAAAACAAAACAAAGAACGTCATACAAGAGGTAGAGAAGAACGTCTGCCAGACCTTCTCACAGAACTGGCGGTGACAGTACCTATCCCTCTACGGGTGGAATCGGGACACTCAGAGCCCAACTTCTCAGGATGAGATCTATGGAAAGCCCTGATGAGACGAGTGGCTTTAATGTCTGCCACTGGGACCCACATACTCTCCTCAGGACCATAACCCTCCCAATGAACGAGGTACTGAAGAGAACCGCGGATAATGCGAGAATCCAAAATCCTAGAGACCTGAAATTCAAGATTACCATCAACAAAAATCGGAGGAGGAGGCAAAGAGGAAGGTACAGTGGGTTGGACATAAGGTTTTAATAGGGACCTGTGAAAAACATTATGGATCTTCCAAGTCTGAGGAAGATCAAGACGGAAGGCAACGGGATTGATGACGGACAAAATCTTGTAAGGCCCAATAAACTTAGGACCCAACTTCCAGGAGGGAACCTTCAGTTTGATATTCTTTGTAGACAACCACACCAGATCACCCACATTCAGGTCCGGGCCAGGCACACGTCTCTTATCCGCCACACGCTTAAATCTCTCAATCATCCTCTTCAGATTACCCTGAATCTTTTGCCAAATAAATGACAAAGACAAGGAAAATCTCTCCTCATCAGGTAAACCAGAAGACCCCTCTCCAGAGAATGTCCCAAACTGCGGATGAAACCCATATGCACCAAAAAATGGTGGTGACTTATCAGAGGACTCCTGGCGACGGTTATTTAAAGCAAACTCAGTAAGGGACAAAAAAGAATACCAATCCTCCTGATTCTCCGCCACAAAACAGCGCAGATATGTCTCCAGATTCAGATTGACGCGTTCGGTCTGACCATTCGACTGCAGGTGAAAAGCAGAAAAGAACGACAACCAAACCCCCAAGCAAGAACAGAAGGCCTTCCAGAATCTGGAAACAAATTGCGTGCCCCTATCAGAAACGATGTCTGAAGGAATGCCATGCAATTTAACAATGTGATCAACAAAAGCTTGTGCCAGCGTCTTAGCATTGGGTAACCCAGGAAAGAGAATGAAATGTGCCATTTTGCTAAAATGGTCCACTACCACCAGAATCACAGTCTTCCCTGAAGAACGAGGCAGGTCTGTAATAAAGTCCATGGACAGATGCGTCCAAGGACGGGAAGGAATGGGTAACGGGAGGAGAGAACCCGATGGCCGTGAATGAGGAACCTTGGCACGAGCGCAGGTCTCGCAGGCTGCCACAAAACCCTCAACCGTCTTACCAAGAGCCAGCCACCAGAATCTCCGAGCAATGAGATCCACTGTGGCTCTACTCCCCGGGTGCCCAGCAAGGACAGTATTGTGGTGTTCCTTAAAAACCTTGTGTCGTAAAGCGAGAGGCACAAACAACCTCCCAGGAGGACAAAGATCAAGAGCCTCTGCCTGGGCTGCCTGAACCTCTGCCTCCAAATCAGGATAAAGAGCAGAGACGACCACCCCTTCAGCCAAAATGGGACCCGGGTCTTCAAAGTTCCCCCCTCCCGGAAAAAAACGTGACAGGGCATCCGCCTTCACATTTTTAACCCCAGGGCGGAATGTAACAACAAAATTAAACGTAGAAAAGAACAAAGACCATCTGGCTTGTCTCGGGTTCAGACGCTTGGCCGATTCCAAGTAGGCCAGATTCTTATGGTCGGTAAACACGGTAATAGGGTGTCTGGCTCCCTCTAACCAATGGCGCCATTCCTCAAAAGCTAATTTGATGGCCAACAACTCCCTATCTCCCACATCGTAATTTCTCTCTGCAGAGGAGAGTTTCCTTGAGAAAAAGGCACACGGTCGCCATTTGGCAGGAGAGGGACCCTGAGATAAGACCGCACCCACAACCACCTGAGAAGCATCCACCTGAACAATAAAAGGTAGAGAGACATCAGGTTGTACCAAAATGGGAGCGGAAGCAAAACTCTCTTTAATACTAGAAAAGGCTTTAAGAGCATCTACCGACCACGAGGAAAAATCCACCACCTTTTTAGTCATATCAGTGAGCGGCTTAACAACAGAGGAATAATTCAAAATGAACTTTCTGTAATAATTGTCAAAACCCAAAAACCGCATCAGCGCCTTCTGATTCTCAGGAATCTCCCAATCAAGCGCGGACCTTCTCAGGGTCCATCCAAAAACCAGAAGCGGAGAGAAGAAAACCAAGAAATTGAATCTCCGGAACCGCAAACACACATTTTTCCAGTTTAGCGTACAATTTATTCTCCCGCAGAATCAGCAAGACCTGACAAAGGTGACACTGACTCCGTCCGTATTAAGTGCAGGGAGCCGGTGGTCGTGTCCCCTCACTATTGGCGGTTTATAATGTCAAAGATGAAGTGGCAGATAGCTGGAACGTAAAAATAAACGATCGACTGGCTTGATCCCAAACTAAGGAGCATATAGGCGAGCCCTTTAAAACCCTAAGAGCTCTCCCTGACTGCTATGCACATGCAAGGGTCTCAATGGTAGAGGATCGCATGCCCACGTACCTAAGACTGTGTGACACCTGAAAACCCTATAATAGTGAGGGGACACGACCACCGGCTCCCTGCACTTAATACGGACGGAGTCAGGGTCACCTAGAATCAAGCCAGCAAGGAAACACAATAAAGGAAAAGACTTATCTGAGCAAATAGCAGCAGCAGCCTCCAGCAGTAAACACTTCATCCAGGAAGTAGTATAAACCGCAAAGTGAGGCAGTATTGGAGGGATTATAAAGGAAGACGATTAGTCTAAATAAGTGACACCTGGCAGAAGGAAAGGAGATGACAAAGTGAAACCAAAACAAAGAACGTCAAACAAGAGGTAGAGAAGAACGTCTGCCAGACCTTCTCACAGAACTGGCAGTGACACTCCATCAGCAACAACTTAAGGGTACATTTTTATGACCGCGTGTAAGGGTACTGTACTTTCTGTTTTGCGGCCGCAAATAACGAAACCGTGTGTCCGCATTCTGCTGTCAAATAACTTCTGTTTGTGTTCCGTATGTCTTCCGTTTTTTACGGTCCACAAAAAACGGAAGGAAAAAAGAAATTAATTATATAAGGCCTTCAAAAATACGGAAACTGATCTGCAAAAAACGGATGACATACGGAAACGATTCCATATGTCATCCGCAATTTGCGGATCCATTGACTTGAATGGGGCTGCGGACTGATCTGTGCGGACAACAGTAGTACAAGCTTCATATTTTTGACGACTAGAAATGCAGAAACACGGATGCGGACAACATACTGAACTTTGTCCGCACATTTTATTAGCCGATAGAAATGAATAGATCCGCATCTATTCCGCAAAATGCGGAACGGATCGGATGTGGATCAAATTATACGGTCGTGTGAATAAACCCTAATGCCTCTTTCACACGACCGTATGGCTTTTTCAGTGTTTTGCGGTCTGTTTTTCATGAATACGTTGTTCCGGTTTTTGTTTCCGTTGTGTTTCTGTTTCTGTTCCGTTTTTCCGTTCCGTTATTCCGTATGGCATATACAGTAAACAGTAATTACATAGAAAAAATTGTACTGGCCATAAAATTTCAATAGATGGTTCCGCAAAAACGGAACGGATAGGAAAGACATACGGATGCATTTCCGTATGTGTTCCGTTTTTTTTTTGCAGACCCCTTGACTTGAATGGAGCCACGGAACGTGATTTGCGGGCAATAATAGGACATGTTCTATCTTTCAACGGAACGGAAAAGCGGAAATACGGAAACGGAATGCATACGGAGTACATTACGTTTTTTTGCGGAACTATTGAAATAAATGGTCCCGGATACGGACCGTATATGGAACACAAAAAACAGCCCGTAAACGGAAAAAGAAAACAGTCGTGTAAAAGAGACCTAAGTTTAGAGTTGCTGATGAGCAGTTTTCTTCCCCTGCCTACTGAAGAAACTACTCACTAGCAGCAGCAGCTGGACATAGAGCAGAACCTGAACCAGCAGGTTGTGGAATACTTGGAGTGCACCCTGCCAACCCATATAACAGATCCCCTGGACTACTGGGCAGCCAAACTTGACTTGTGGCTGCAACTGGCCGAGTTTGCCCTGGACAAGATTTACTGCCCGGCCAGCAGTGTGGCAGCAAAGTGGGTGCTTAGTGCGGCGGGGGCCATAGTTAACCCAAGAAGAACTTTCCTGTGCACCCATAATTTGGAGAAACTGACCTTTGTGAAGATGAATCAGGCGTAGATCAGCCAGGATTTTCAAACACCAGTTCCTGATGCATCAGACTAGATCATCCATGGTGCCACACCTACACTTTGACAAAAGAGACCTGTTTCTTCTGGCTACCTGCTTCAGATGCCATTCTAATGATGACACCCCACTGATGACACGCCTGCTGCCAGGTGCTCCTACTACAACCCACCATCTTCAGCAGGTACTGGTATTGCCACGCCACCTCAACACCATGTCATTGGGCCACTCTGTGGTCTGCTTTTGCTGCTGCCACCTCACCACTCTGTGGTGTCCTCATGCTGTTGCCACCTCAACACTATGTCACTGGGCCCTGTGTGGTCTCTTCATGCTGCTGCCACCTCTGCACTATGTCACTGGGCCACTCTGTAGTATCCTCATGCTGCTGCCACCTCACCAATCTGTGGTCTCCTCATGCTGCTGCCACTTCATCACTTTGTGGTCTCCTCATGCTGCTACCTCAACACTATGTCAATAGGCCACTCTGTGATCTTTTTATGCTGCTTCCACCTCACCACTCTGTGGTCTCCTCATGCTGCTGCCACCTCAACACAAGGTCAATTGGCCACTGTGTGGTCTCCCCATGCTGCTGCCACCTCCCCACTATGTCACTGGGCCACTCTCTAGTCTCCTCATGCTGCTGCCAACTCACCACTCTGTAGTCTCCTTATTCTGCTGCCACCTTATCACTCTGTGATCACCTCATGCTGCTGCCACCTCACCACTATGTCACTGCAACACTCTGTGGTCTCCTCATGCTGCTGCCACCTCAACAATATGTCACTTGGCCACTCTGTGGTCTCATAATGCTGCTAACACCTTAACACTATGTCACTGGGCCACTCTGTGGTCTCTTCATGCTGCTGCCACCTCACCACTCTGTGGTCTCCTTATGCCGCTGCCAAATAACCACTCTGTAGATTCCTCATGCTTCTGCCACCTCAACACTATGTCACTGGGCCACTCTGTGGTCTCCACATGCTGCTGCCACCTCAACACTGTGTAAATAGGTTACTCTGTGGTCTCCTCATGCTGCTGCCACCTCACCACTATGTCACTTGGCCACTCTGTGGTCTCCTCATGCTGCTGCCACCTCAACAATATGTCACTGGGCCACTCTGTGATCTCCTCATGCTGCTGCAACCTTAACACTATGTCACTGGGCCACTCTGTGGTCTCTTCATGCTGCTGCCACCTCACCACTCTGTGTTCTCCTCATGCTGCTGCCAAATAACCACTCTGGGGTCTCCTCATGCTGCTGCCACCTCACCACTATGTCACTGGGCCACTCTGTAGTCTCCACATGCTGCTGCCACCTCAGCACTGTGTAAATAGGTTACTCTGTGGTCTCCTCATGCTGCTGCCACCTCACCACTATGTCACTGGGCCACTCTGTGGTCTCCTCATGCTGCTGCCACCTTAACAATATGTCACTGGGCCACTCTGTGATCTCCTCATGCTGCTGCAACCTAAACACTATGTCACTGGGTCACTCTGTGGTCTCTTCATGCTGCTGCCACCTCACCACTCTGTGGTCTCCTCATGCTGCTTCTACCTCGACACTGTCTCTGGGCCACTGTGTGGTCTCCTCATGCTGCTGCCACCTCAACACTATGTCACTGGGCCACTGTGTGGTCTCCTCATGCTGCTGCCACCTTATCACTTTGTGGTCTCTTCATGCAGCTACTACCTCAACACTATGTCACTGGGCAACTCTGTAGTCTCCTCATGCTGCTGACACCTTACCACTTTGTGGTCTCCTCATGCTGCTGCTACCGCATCACTCTGTGGACTCCTCATGCTTCTGACACCTCATCACTATGACATTGGGCCACTCTGTGGTCTCCTTATGCTGCTGCCACTTCAAAACTATTTCAGTGGACCACTGTGTGGTCTCCTCATGCTGCTGTAACCTCACCACTATGTCATTGGGCCATTCTGTTGTCTCCTCTTGCTGCTGCCCCCTAAAAAGTATGTCACTGGGCCACTCTGTGGTCCTTTCATTCTGCTGCCACCTCACCACTCTGTAGTCTCCTCATGCTGCTGCCAAATCACCACTCTGTGGTCTCCTCATGCTGTTGCCACCTCACCACTCAGTGGTCTCCTCATGCTGCTACCTCAACATTAGGCCACTGTGTGGTCTCCTCATGCTGCTGCTGCCACCTCACCATTCTGTAGCCTCCTCATGCTGCTGTTACATCACCACTCTGTAGTCTCCTCATGCTGATGTCACCTCAACACTATGTCACTGGGCCTCTCTGTCATCTCTTCACGCTGTTGCCATCTGACCACTTTGTGATCTCCTCACGCTGCTGCCAAATAACCAGTCTGTGGTCTCCTCATGCTGCTGCTACCTCAACACTATGTCACTGGGCAACTCTGTAGTCTCCTCATGCTGCTGACACCTTACCACTTTGTGGTCTCCTCATGCTGCTGCTACCGCATCACTCTGTGGACTCCTCATGCTTCTGACACCTCATCACTATGACATTGGGCCACTCTGTGGTCTCCTTATGCTGCTGCCACTTCAAAACTATTTCAGTGGACCACTGTGTGGTCTCCTCATGCTGCTGTAACCTCACCACTATGTCATTGGGCCATTCTGTGGTCTCCTCTTGCTGCTGCCCCCTAAAAAGTATGTCACTGGGCCACTCTGTGGTCCTTTCATTCTGCTGCCACCTCACCACTCTGTAGTCTCCTCATGCTGCTGCCAAATCACCACTCTGTGGTCTCCTCATGCTGCTGCCACCTCACCACTCAGTGGTCTCCTCATGCTGCTACCTCAACATTAGGCCACTGTGTGGTCTCCTCATGCTGCTGCCACCTCCCCACTCTGTAGCCTCCTCATGCTGCTGTTACATCACCACTCTGTAGTCTCCTCATGCTGATGTCACCTCAACACTATGTCACTGGGCCTCTCTGTCATCTCTTCACGCTGTTGCCATCTGACCACTTTGTGATCTCCTCATGCTGCTGCCAAATAACCAGTCTGTGGTCTCCTCATGCTGCTGCTACCTCAACACTATGTCACTGGGCCACTCTGTGGTCTCCTTAATGCTACTGCTATCTCACCACTCAGTCATTGGGCCTTTCTGTGGGATAAGTTTTTTGGTGGTTATTGTTCTGATGGATCAGAGGAATGGCAAATAATCTGCAACATCAACACAAACCTACTGCTGACACCCTCTCCACTCTGTCAGGGGGGCTTTACTTGTATAAGCGTTTAATAGAACAGGTTCTGTAGACATCTATGTGGAATCAGCTGATGACGGTTTAAAAGGAGTGCACTCTTTCACGCTATAGTAGGATATTGGGCCTCTGCACGATTCTTTATACCTGTCGCTAACATTGACCTGTAAGGCTGAGTTCATACTTGAGTTATTTGGTCAGTAACTGCCCAAATAAGTGAAGTGTGCAGTGATTCTAAGAGCGACGCCTGTCATCTGCGTGTCATACTGACTCACAGTACTGTTTCACTACCACAGCGTGTTACTGTGTTCTACACCACTATGCAGGCTCTCTGCAGCCAGGAAATAGGTGTTTTTTAATGTTATTCGTCACAAATAAATTTGGATCAACTTGAATTTTTTAGAAAAATTGGGCAAACCGACCGAACCGAATTTTTAAGAAATTTGATCATTTCTATTCACTACCACAGCGGACTAGCTCTGCATGTTTCCGCAATTCTCAGTGTTGTACACCAATATACAGGCTCTCTGCAGCCGGGAATTAACTGATTTCTAATGTGCTTCATCACAAATAAATTCAAATTGAATCAAATTTTTGGGGAAGATTCAGTTAAGGGTCTGAATTGAATTTTTAAAAACCGCTCATTTCTACTGTAGATTAATCACCCAATTATGTGAATAATCAAGCCATGTCCCTGACATCAACTACATCAATGTGTTCTTCCAGAACAATGAACTCCCTATTTTGCTTGCTAGACTACAAAAAAATATTTTAACTTGCTATTTAACTTTTAATGTAAATTTTTGACATTTTGTGGGCACATTGGTCTTCAATATTAGTTCGTAATAATGGGATGTCCAACCCCTCATAATGCATTTCTTCATCCACCCACCTCTCCCCCAATATCTTCTTGTCTAGAGATGAGGGCAGGGATTATGCACAAATTTTAATTTGTTACAAATTTCCCAAAAGCTTTGGTTTTCGGAAAAACAGATCAGAAGACAAAGAAGATGAATATTTTCATCAAAGATCCCTCGACTACATGCAGCACCCGGTTGGCTTAGCCATAATGTCTTGCCGGCAGCCTCAACCAATCATGAGGTACTACAGATATGATGTACTAATGACGAGGTTGTATCAAAGCCGTTCTATAGTTCTGGAGTTATACATCATTGTAAAAGAGATACGATGTCTGACAGAGAGATAGAGAAAGACAGAATGCAACTAGATCAGTGTGGTTCACAGTGAGGAGAAGACAATAGATAGATTTACGATTAATTCATATAGATATAGCTTTTAGTGTTACACTTACACAGGCAGCCTCAAGGAGGCTGACAGACATTTTTGTGGCTATACAATATACAATTCAATTTCTTATTAATATGAATCAACCCGGTCTTCATTACATCATTCACAATCATAAATCTTAGCTTAGTGTCATTGTGTTTCACAGTAAGGAGAATATAAAATAGCTAAATGTACAGTAAATTGATAGAAAGATTTTAGTCAGTGCATCAGTGTAGAAGTTAGACTGGCTAGCTGGCAGCCATTGCTTTGAGCACTCCCACAGCTTATGTTGTGCAATTCAATTTCTTATTACCGTGAATCTTCTCAATCTTCATCCTATCATTCACAATCAAATCTTCAATCAAATAATTCTATATTAATTCAGATGCTAATAGTGTGTCTGACTTATTGTTTTGCATCACACTAGTTACAGCACTTATACTGGACTGTGTCTAACAGTACAGTCCACTTTTAGTGGATAGACTGTGTGAATTCTGACTGTGCAACTTTTTTCAGAAATAGTTTTAAAAATAAAATGTCTGGTAAAAGACAGAGTGGAAATAGATGGGGTAATGTAAAAATAAACACCTGTGCCAAATCATTTGCCAGTAAGTATGCGGGTGGCTGTAGGGCTAGTAACAGCAGCACAGTTGGCACAAGCCATCCATTGTAGCAGGCCACAGAAGTCTGTCTCCAGCAGTCAACGCATTATTATTATTATTATGGAGGAAGCAGATGATATTGTTGAATGGATGGTGTGCTCACCATCGCAGTCACAGCAGGATGAGACTGACAATATGTCTTTAAGTCAGTGTTCTGAGCTTTCCTCTGCCTTTACTTTGCCTTTCCTTTGCCTTTACAGTTAGTTTGAGGCCCAACAGAAGCATTTATTTTCTGTAATCTCCAGGTCAGGGTGATAAGGAGGCGATGATAGTAGTGGTAGCAATAAGAAGCAGAACCAACCTACAGTGAAAACATAAAAAAACCTGCCAGGGGCAGATCTGCTTCTACTGTGATCAAATCAAGAGCAGGTAATGTCATTGCTGTTGTTGGTGTAGGGTCAAAAGTTCCCTTGGTGGTTCTGTGTGGCATCTCTTGTGTGGGAATTGTTCACAACATTGCTGGCTGACAAAGCCACCATTCTGCATGCAGAGAATAAGATATGCCCCTGTTTGCACAAATGTAGTAACCACTGCTCTTCTTCAGAATATGAAATGAGATAACCTGCTCATGTCATAAACTTAAACTGCCAGCAATGTGAGCAAGACCATCCTCCTCTTCCCCATTGTTATAAGCTACTACAGTACTTCTCTTACTCTGACTACTCCTCCTCTACATCATCAGTCATCTATAATAGAATGTGTGGGCAGAATACGGGGCTGCTTCCAGTATCCCAACAGAGCCGCTCAATTTCTAAATGCTAATTATATTCATCCCAAAAGATGCACTGATATTTACCCCCAATTTGGGGGGGGGGGGTGCATCTTACAGGGCGAAAAATACAGTATACGAGAAAATTATATATGTTTTCTTTATAAAAAGAATAACCTTTTTTCCTGAAATCCTAATCATCTTAACATAAGGCTTTATACACACAACTGTATTTTTCATACATATGCTATCGGCATTTTTTGCGGATGCCACAATCACCTGTTATGCCTTATGCTGGCAGTGTTGTCTGGAAATTTTGCACCTCTGGTAGCTGGGAGAATTTGCACAGTTTTGACATGCACAAATAAAACCAAAACTCCAATATAAAAAAAAAAATCTTACTAACATATACCCCAAAAGCTACTCAGCACTTGATACACGAAGTAAAAAGTTATATATAACACCTCTTAAAAGTAAACGTTGTGCAGAGTTCATACATATCACTTAGGTCCAAATTTACATGCTCATATGTTCATAAAATCACCAGAAGTGAAAAAGCAAACATCTGGTTTTCAGCTAAAAATTCCAAAATTAAAGGAGCTGTTCCATGGAAAATATTCTACAGTTTTCAAACCATCATCAGGATTTGAATACTTTTGTAATGGCATGAAATAAAAAAAAAATTATAGCACCACCTGCTGTTTGTTGTACTCCTTATTTCTTTGTCCGGCTCACTGAGAAGGCCGCACATGCTCAGTTTCATCATTCAACTGCCTTCTAAGCTGTGATAGGGAGAGAGCTCCAACAGAAAAGACACACCGCCTGAGCAGCAGCAGTAAAGACACTCCTCTTTAGTTGCCAGCTTGATATAAATCTAGCAGAGCAATGAATGGGCAGATCTCTGTATCCATGTGAGGTACAGGGCTGGTTCTAACTTTGTTAGAATAAGATTGTCACTTACTATCTGATGTCTGATTTAGATTTTTTTACATTAATCATGGAATAAACCTTTTAAGTGCACCACCAACACCTTTATTTTTCCTGACAGCAAACAACCTGACACATCCAGTTGCCTTGACAAACTGTCAACAACCATGTCCACCTGCAAGTAACTTTGTGACAATCAGGAATAATAATAAAAAGAAACATTTGTACCTTAAACGCACATGCAAGCAAAATTTTACACATTAAAATAACGGAAATGTTATATATTAAAGTATGCAAATCTTATCTCACATATGTGTTAAAAATATAAACTGTACACGAAAACGGCTTCTATGGCAATCAACACTTTCTAAGAGCATAAAACATACTGTGTATAAAAATAAAACTAATATAAAATTCTAATTTGGACTCATGTGGATACAAACAGTTTATTGACACTAAAATAAAATACCCACAACAATAACAAATCTCCAATCTATAAAAATGCCAAAAATATCAGATAAATATTCGTATCCAATAGCAGACTCTAGCTCTATCCAAATAGCTGATCACATTCTCTGGCATCCAGTTTGAATTATTAATTTTAATTATCAATGTCTCATACTCGACTGCAGGTTTATTTCACACTCGACAGAAAACCGCACCCTAATTTTTCCTTCCCCTGTTTATTAGTTTATTGATCTAGCAATGGTCTCCACGTTACATTAATATCGTCAATCTAGCCGTGATCTTCACTTTACATCAAGGGCTCAATTTCCGTTCAATGCGATATCGTTATTTCCTCTCTGTTTCTTCAGGTGTTCGCAGTATTAACAAACTAATTGCCAGCAGTATGGAATCATCTCTTACATAAAGTTGATCAACATCATAGCCGCTGAGTATATATCAAGTATATAGTACAGATCAAGCTAGGTACATATATCCCTATGAGTACATAAGATGACCATCAAGCTGAGTATATATATCCTGAGTACGTAACTACAGGTGTTGGCAGTGTTAGCAAACCAGTTGCCAGCAATATTGGATCTTCCCTATATAAAACTGGATATCAAATATTATTAAAACTAAGTATACACAGATCAATGATCAACGCTGGATACGTATATCCTTCTGAATAGTTATATCGATATAATAGCAATCAAGCTGAATATACAGTTGCAAGAAAAAGTTTGTGAACCCTTTGGAATGATATGGATTTCTGCACAAATTGGTCGTAAAATGTGATCTGATCTTCATTTAAGTCACAACAATAGACAATCACAGTCTGCTTAAACTAATGACACACAAAGAATTAAATGTTACCATGTTTTTATTGAACACACTACGTAAACATTGACAGTGCAGGTGGAAAAGGTATGCGAACCCCTAGACCGGGGGTCGGCAACCCGCGGCTCCAGAGCCGCATGCGGCTCTTTTACACCTTTGCTGCGGCTCCGGTAGTGTGTCATGCGGGCCGGAGTCTTTCAGTGGCTGCGGCGCGCTCCTGAAGAATGGGAGGCGCCGCCTTACCTGTCAGGCTGCTCGCCGCGGAGGAAGATCTGCGACGTGTGTGCTGCCGCTGGCCGGCAGCCTATCAGAGAGGCCGCCGGACCTGTGCAGGCGGCGCGATGACGTCATCGCGCCGCCAGACTGCCTCTGCTCTGCCGAGCCTGCCGTAAAGAAGAGGACCGGGCTGAAGGAAGGCACGTGATTCGCTCTCAGGAGGTAAGTCACCCTTTTTTTTTTTTTTTTTCCCTCTTTTCTTTTCTATAATGCCAATGGCTAATTATATGTGGCCTGGACTCATGTGGCACATGTGGGGGCCCCCCTGGACTCTGGCACATTATATGTGGGGGCCCCCCTGGACTCTGGCACATTATATATGGGGGCCCCCCTGGACTCTGGCACATTATATGTGGGGGCCCCCCTGGACTCTGGCACATTATATGTGGGGGCCCCCCTGGACTCTGGCACATTATATTGGATGGGGGGTGCCTGGACTCTTGCACATTATATTGGGGGGGCCACCTGGACTCTGGCACATTATAGGGGGGGCCACCTGGACTCTGGCACATTATAGGGGGGCTATTGGACTCTGGCACATTATAATGGGGGCCTGGACTCTGGCACATTATAGCGGGGGCCTGGACTCTGGCACATTATAGGGGGGGGCTATTGGACTCTGGCACATTATAGGGGGGGCTATTGGACTCTGGCACATTATAATGGGGGCTATTGGACTCTGGCACATTATAGGGGGGCTATTGGACTCTGGCATATTATAATGGGGGCTATTGGACTCTGGCACATTATAGGGGGGGCCTGGACTCTGGCACATTATAATGGGGGCTATTGGACTCTGGCACATTATAATGGGGGCTATTGGACTCTGGCACATTATAGGGGGGGCCTGGACTCTGGCACATTATAATGGGGGCTATTGGACTCTGGCACATTATAATGGGGGCTATTGGACTCTGGCACATTATAGGGGGGCTATTGGACTCTGGCACATTATAATGGGGGCTATTGGACTCTGGCACATTATAGGGGGGGCCTGGACTCTGGCACATTATAGGGGGGCTATTGGACTCTGGCACATTATATTGGGGGCTATTGGACTCTGGCACATTATAGGGGGGGCTATTGGACTCTGGCACATTATAGGGGGGCTATTGGACTCTGGCACATTATAATGGGGGCTATTGGACTCTGGCACATTATACGTGGGGCCTGGACTCTGGCACATTATAGGGGGGGCCTGGACTTTGGCACATTATAGCGGGGGCCTGGACTCTGGCACATTATAGGGGGGGCCTGGACTCTGGCACATTATAGGGGGGGGCCTGGACTCTGGCACATTATAGGGGGGCTATTGGACTCTGGCACATTATATTGGGGGCTATTGGACTCTGGCACATTATATGGGGGGGCTATTGGACTCTGGCACATTATATTGGGGGCTATTGGACTCTGGCACATTATAGGGGGGCTATTGGACTCTGGCACATTATAATGGGGGCTATTGGACTCTGGCACATTATAATGGGGGCTATTGGACTCTGGCACATTATAGGGGGGCCTATGACTCCTAGCACAATGTAGGGGGGAGCTATGGCTACTAGCACATTGTGGGGGCTCCTATTGGCTACTGGCATATTATATGGGGGGCTTATTGGCCCAGTAATGGTGGTGATCTGTGATTTTTAGCGGTACAGTGGTATTGCGGCAGAAATGCCGAACAATTTTCACACAGGTTGCAGGTAAAGAAAGGGGAAGTGGGCATAGCAAATTGGTATGGGGCCCTGTGATTTCTACTTACGTTGCTGTTTTCAACCCCCTGGTAGGCCAGCCATGGATAAAGGCAAGAAGAGAAAAATTTCTGATGAAAACAGAGTGTTTAATGATACGTGGACAGAATCATTTGCATTCTCTACTGACGAGACTGGTTTACCAGTATGCTTAATATGTGGTGAGAAATTAGCAAACCACAAAAAGTCCAATGTTGCAAGACATTTCCAGAATAAACACACAGCCTTTGCTGAAAAATATCCAGATGGAGATGAGAGACGAAAAGCTGTTGCAGAACTTATCAGGAAGGTTAATATGAGCAAAAATAATTTCAAGAAGTGGGTGAAATCTGCAAATACCACAACATATGCTAGTTTTGTGGCCGCTCAGGAAATAGTCAAGCACGGGAAGCCCTTCACCGATGGAGAGTATATAAAAGAAGCATTCATTAAGATTTCGGAACATCTATACATGGACGTCAAAAACAAAAATGAAATTGTGCAGAAAATCAAAGACATGCCACTCTCTGCGAAGACTGTCAAAGACAGAACCCTAAAAATGGCAGAAAACATTAGCAAACAGCAAATTCAAGACATTAATTCAGCTGTGGCGTACTCCATTGCCTGTGATGAGTCCAAAGATATTGGTGATATTGAACAAATAGCGCTGTTCTGCCGATATGTGAACTCTTTTGGGCCACAGGAAGAACTGATTGAGCTGATACCACTAAAAGACCAAACAAGGGGTGAGGATATCTGTAAGGCTGTCCTGGACTTTTTAACTGCTAAAAAAATAAACACCAACCACCTGGTCTCAGTAGCTACTGATGGGGCACCGAGCATGAGAGGAGCACAGAAGGGCTTTGTGGCTTTACTGCAGAAGGCTGTGGGTAGAACGCTGCTGTCATTTCATTGCATCCTGCACCAAGAGGCATTGTGTGCTCAAACATTTCCGCCGGAATGCACAAAAGTGATGGATGTGGTCATTCAGATTGTTAATAAGATAATGGCAAAGGGTTTAAACCACCGTCAGTTCCGTTTGTTATTGGATGAGGTGGAAAGCAAATATTCTGACCTCCTGCTCCACAACAAGGTCCGGTGGCTGTCCAGAGGCGAGGTGCTAAAACGCTTTGTCACATGTTTGGAAGAAGTAAAAACCTTCCTGGCCAGCAAAGAGCTCACCTTTGCTGAGCTGGAACAGCCAGAGTGGCTGGAAAAATTACATTTTATGGTAGACATGACAGCACATCTAAACACGCTAAATACAACCCTTCAGGGGAAAGGAGGCACAGCCCTGCATATGCTGGAGGAGGTTTTGGCATTCGAGCGCAAGTTGACAGTGTTTGTCAAAGATTTACAGAGAGGCACACTGTCTCACTTTCCCTCTTTGAGAGAGTTCAAACAAAGTCATGATACAATCAATTTGGAATATTTCAAGTCTGCAATCACCGCAATGCAGAGTTCATTTGGGAAACGATTCTGTGAGTTCAGAGAGGAAAAAACCACATTATCCTTCCCTGTCACTCCCCTGGAGATCGATCCATCCCTATTGAATATGACTGCATTTGCAGGTGTAAGTCAACCTGATCTTGAGATGGAATTGGCCGATATAGCCGACAAAGATCTATGGGTGTCCAAGTTCAAATGCTTGACCGCTACTCTTGAGGATGTTGCCCGTCAGAAGGCCATTCTGGCCCAGAATCATAAATGGACTGATATTGAAAACCTTCCCAAACAGGACAAACTTGTATTCGAAACATGGAATGCCATCCCCAACACTTATATAAACATGAAAAAGTATGCATTTGGAGTGCTGTCGATCTTCGGCTCCACATATGTATGTGAGCAGGTCTTCTCCAACATGAACTATATTAAAAACAAACATCGATCACGCCTCACAGATGACAGCTTGCAAGCCTGTGTGAAAATGAAGGTGACGTCTTACAGCCCTGATGTGCAGACACTGTGCACTGAGGTTCAGGAGCAAAAATCCCATTAACCAGGTAAATTAAATATTTTAGTTAGCTATTAACAATGTAAAATATTTTTGCACATTAAGTGAAAAAGTCCTTTTTTTCTTCAGATTGACAGCTAACTGCACGATCCTGTATATAGCATTAAGCCTTAATGATTAAGGTAAGAAACAATATATGCAGTGTTAGATTTGTTTTATAATGGTTTTGCGGCTCCCAGTTTTTTTTTCTTTTCGGAAATGGGTCCAAGTGGCTCTTTATTTCTTAAAGGTTGCAGACCCCTGCCCTAGACTAATGACATCTCCAAGAGCTAATTGGAGTGAGGTGTCAGCCAACTGGAGTTCAAGCAATGAGATGAGATTGGAGGTGTTGGTTACAGCTGCCCTGCCCTATAAAAAACACACACCAGTTCTGGGTTTGCTTTTCACAAGAAGCATTGCCTGATGTGAATGATGCCTCGCACAAAAGAGCTCTCAGAAGACCTACAATTAAGAATTGTTGACTTGCATAAAGCTGGAAAGGGTTATAAAAGTATCTCCAAAAGCCTTGCTGTTCATCAGTCCACAGTAAGACAAATAGTCTATAAATGGAGAAAGTTCAGCACTGCTGCTACTCTCCCTAGGAGTGGCTGTCCTGTAAAGATGACTGCAAGAGCACAGCGCAGACTGCTCAATGAGGTGAAGAAGAATCCTAGAGTGTCAGCTAAAGACTTACAAAAGTCTCTGGCATATGCTAAAATCCCTGTTAGGCTACTTTCACACTAGCGTTGTTTGAATCCGGCGTTCAATTCCGACACCGGAACTGCCCGCCGTATCCGGAAAAACGTGTGAAAACGGATTACATTTGAATCCTGATCAGGATTTTGATCACAATGAAAAAGCGCATTGGAAAAAACGGATCCGCCATTTATGGACTTTAACTTTTTTTTCACATTTTTCGAGTTTAACATGCAAAAGCCGGATCCGGTTTGACTGAACACACAGCGCCAGATCGGGCGTTAATGCAAGTCAATGGGAAAAAGGCCGGATCCGTCGTTCAGTCAAAGTGTTCAGGATTTTTGGCCGGAAGTAAAAATACAACATGCTACGATTTTCTGAAAAGACTGATCAGTCAAAAAGACTGAACTGAAGACATCCTGATGCATCCTGAACGGATTACTCTCCATTCAGAATGCATTAGAATAAGGCCTCCTGCACACGACCGTTGTGTGCACCCGTGGCCGTTGTGCCGTTTTCCGTTTTTTTTCGCGGACCCATTGACTTTCAATGGGTCCGTGGAAAAAACGGAAAATGCACCGTTTTGCAGCCGCATCCGTGATCCGTGTTTCCTGGCCGTGAAAAAAATATGACCTGTCCTATTTTTTTCACGGCCAACGGTTCACGGACCCATTCAAGTCAATGGGTCCGTGAAAGAACACGGATGCACACAAGATTGGCATCCGTGTCCGTGATCCGTGGCCGTAGGTTAGTTTTTATACAGATGGATCCGAAGATCCGTCTGCATAAAGCTTTTTCAAAGCTGAGTTTTCACTTCGTGAAAACTCATAACCGACAGTATATTCTAACACAGAAGCGTTCCCATGGTGATGGGGACGCTTCTAGTTAGAATACACTACAAACTGTGTACAAGACTGCCCCCTGCTGCCTGGCAGCACCCGATCTCTTACAGGGGGCCGTGATCAGCACAATTAACCCCTTCAGGTGCGGCACCTGAAAGGGTTAATTGTACTATCATATCCCCCTGTAAGAGATCAGGGTTGCCAGGCAGCAGGGGGCAGACCCCCCCCCCTCCCCAGTTTGAATATCATTGATGGCCAGTGCGGCCCCCCCCCTCTATTGTAATTATTCGTTGGTGGCACAGTGTGTGCCCCCCCCTCCCTCCCTCTATTGTAATAATTCGTTGGTGGCACAGTGTGCGCCACCCATCGGCCCCCCCTCCCTCTATAGCATTAACAACATTGGTGGCCAGTGTGCGGCCTCCCATCTCCCCCCCCCCCCCATCATTGGTGGCAGCGGAGTTCCGATCGGAGTCCCAGTTTAATCGCTGGGGCTCCGATCGGTAACCATGGCAACCAGGACGCTACTACAGTCCTGGTTGCCATGGTTACTTAGCAATAGTACAATAGTAGAAGATTCATTCTTACCTGCTGCTGCGATGTTCGTGTCCGGCCGGGAGCTCCACCTACTGGTAAGTGACAGCCTCAGGTCTGTGCGGCGCATTGCTAAATGAACTGTCACTTACCAGTAGGAGGAGCTCCCAGCCGGACATGAACATCGCAGCTCCCAGGTAAGTATGAATCTTTTACTATTGTACTATTGCTAGTAACCCGCTGCCACCAATGATCGGGGGGGGGGGGGGCGATGGGAGGCCGCACACTGGCCACCAATGTTGTTAATGCTATAGAGGGAGGGGGGGGGCGATGGGGGGCGCACACTGTGCCACCAACGATTTATTACAATAGAGGGAGGAAGGGGGGGGGGGCGCACACTGTGCCACCAACGATTTATTACAATAGAGGGAGGAAGGGGGGGGGCGCACACTGTGCCACCAACGATTTATTACAATAGAGGGACGAAGGGGGGGGGCGCACACTGTGCCACCAACGAAATATTACAATAGAGGGAGGAAGGGGGGGGGCGCACTGGCCACCAATGATATTCAAACTGGGGAGGGGGGGGGTCTGCCCCCTGCTGCCTGGCAGCCCTGATCTCTTACAGGGGGATATGATAGTACAATTAACCCCTTCAGGTGCGGCACTTGAGGGGTTAATTGTGCTGATCACGGCCCCCTGTAAGAGATCGGATGCTGCTAGGCAGCAGGGGGCAATCATGTACACAGTTTGTAGTATATTCTAACTAGAAGCGTCCCCATCACCATGGGAACGCCTCTGTGTTAGAATATACTGTCGGAAATGAGGTTTCACGATCTAACTCATATCCGACAGTATATTCTAACATAGAGGCGTTCCCATGGTGATGGGGACGCTTCAAGTTAAAATATACCATCGGATTGGAGAAAACTCTGATCCGATGGTATAAAAGGGACTCCAGACTTTACATTGAAAGTCAATAGGGACGGATTCGTTTGAAATGGCACCATATTGTGTCAACGTCAAACGGATCCGTCCCCATTGACTTGCATTGTAATTCAGGACGGATCCGTTTGGCTCCGCACGGCCAGGCGGACACCAAAACGACTTTTTTTTCATGTCCGTGGATCCTCCAAAAATCAAGGAAGACCCACGGACGAAAAAACGGTCACGGATCACGGAAAAACGGGACCCGTTTTTGCGGACCGCAAAAAAATACGTTCGTGTGCAGGAGGCCTAAAACTGATCAGTTCTTTTCCGGATTTGAGCCCCTAGGACGGAACTCAGCGCCGGAAAAGAAAAACGCTAGTGTGAAAGTACCCTTAGCGAATCTATGATACGTAAAACACTAAACAAGAATGGATTTCATGGGAGGATACCACAGAGGAAGCCACTGCTGTCCAAAAAAAAACATTGCTGCACGTTTACAGTTTACACAATAGCACCTGGATTTTCCACAGCAGTAATGGCAAAATATTCTGTGGACAGATGAAACCAAAGTTGTTTGGAAGAAACACACAACACTATGTGTTTAGAAAAAGAGACACAGCACGCCAACATCAAAACCTCATCCCAACTGTGAAGTATGGTGGTGGGGGCATCATGGTTTGGGGCTGCTTTACTGCGTCAGGGCCTGGATGGATTGCTATTATTGAAGGAAAAATGAATTCCCAAGTTTATCAAGACATTTTGCAGGAGAACTTAAGGCCATCTGTCCACCAGCTGAAGCTCAACAGAAGATGGGTGTTGAAAGACAAAAACATGCAATGCGACAATTAACTGCAATATAGTGTACAAAATTGCATAATAATAACAAGTGCTACACTATAAGGCTACATTCACACGTCAGTATTTTTCTACATCCCGATTTTCGGTCCGTTTTTTGCGGATCCGTTGTTCCTGAAAATGTTTCCGTATGTCATCCGTTTTTTGCGGATCCGCAAAAAACGGAAACGTGAAAACTCAAATCCGACAGTATATTCTAACACAGAGGCGTTCCCATGGTGATGGGGACGCTTCTAGTTAGAATATACTGAGAACTGTGTACATGACTGCCCCCTACTGCCTGGCAGCACCCGATCTCTTACAGGGGGCTGTGATCCGCACAATTATTGTGCGAATCATAGCCCCCTGTGAGAGATCAGGTGCTGCCAGGCAGGAGGGGGCAGACCCCCTCCCTCCCCTGTATTAAATGTGACTAGTGCGGCCCCCCCCCCCTCTATATTCATTGGTGGCCAGTGCGGATGTGACCAGTGCGGCCACACCTCTCCCCCCCCCCCCCCATCATTGGTGGCCAGTGCAGATTCCCAGTATTAATAAATGTGCCCAGTGCGGCCTCACCTCTTCCCCCCCCCATCATTGGTGGCAGCGGAGAGTTCCGATCGGAGTCCCAGTTTAATCGCTGGGGCTCCGATCGGTTACCATGGCAGCCAAGACGCTATTGCAGTCTTGGCTGCCATGGTTACTTAGCAATAAATACAAGCATTATACTTACCTGCGACTGTGAGCTGCGATGTGTGTCCGGCCGGGAGCTCCTCCTACTGGTAAGTGAAAGGTCTGTGCGGCGCATTGCTTTTAGCACAGACCTGTCACTTACCAGTAGGAGGAGCTCCCGGCCGGACACACATCGCAGCTCGCAGTCGCAGGTAAGTATAATGCTTGTATTTATTGCTAAGTAACCATGGCAGCCAAGACTGCAATAGCGTCTTGGCTGCCATGGTAACCGATCGGAGCCCCAGCGATTAAACTGGGACTCCGATCGGAACTCTCCGCTGCCACCAATGATGGGGCCGCACTGGTCACATTTACTAATACTGGGAATCCGCACTGGCCACCAATGATGGGGGGGGGGAGGTGAGGCCGCACTGGTCACATTTATTAATACTGGGAATCCGCACTGGCCACCAATGATGGGGGGGGGAGAGGTGAGGCCGCACTGGTCACATTTATTAATACTGGGAATCCGCACTGGCCACCAATGATGGGGGAAGGGAGAGGTGAGGCCGCACTGGTCACATTTAATACTGGGGAGGGAGGGGGGTCTGCCCCCTGCTGCCTGGCAGCCCCTGATCTCTTATAGGGGGCTATGATATGCACAATTAACCCCTCAGGCGCAGCACCTGAGGGGTTAATTGTGGAGATCACAGTCCCCTGTAAGAGATCAGGTGCTGCCAGGCAGCAGGGGGCAGTCATGTACACCGTTCTCAGTATATTCTAACTAGAAGCGTCCCCATCACCATGGGAACGCCTCTGTGTTAGAATATACTGTCGGATCTGAGTTTTTCACGAAGTGAAAAATCTGATCTGTAGAAAACTTACTGGGAATCCGCACTGCCGCACTGGCCACCAATGAATATAGAGGGAGGGGGGCCGCACTGGTCACATTTAATACTGGGGAGGAAGCCTAATTTCCAGGAACGGAATCCGCATAAAACAGATGACATACGTAATGACATACGAATGTCTTCCGTTTTTTGCGGATCCATTGACTTTGTATTGGTCCAGGATCCGATTTTTGCGGAAAAGAATAGGACATGTTTTATATTTTTTCGGACATGCGGAACAGAACAACGGAAACGGACAGCACACATTGTGCTGTCCGATTTTTTCCAGGACCCATTGAAAATGAATGGGTCCAGATCTGGTCCAGATCTGTTCCTGAAAAAACGGAACAGATCAGGAAAGAAAAAACGGAAGTGTGAATGGACCCTAAGTGCGAGATACTTGGCAAATCGTTTTGTACAAAATTATTTGAGCCCGTCTGCCGAGCGTCAAGGCGATCTCTGTTAGACGGGTTCCTACGCTAAATTCTACCTGTTAGGTGCCATGACGGCTACCATACACTTCAGGGAGTGTAGGTTCCACATTCCTACATTAAATCCTACCTGTTAGGTGCCATGACGGCTACCATACACTTCAGGGAGTGTAGGTTACACAGCAGGCCCACTCCACAACACCACCGGCGCCAAATGGCTACCAAGGACTGTAGTGAGAGTCCACAAACTATCTCACTCCTGGTGCCATGGCTTCAGTGAGTGAGCGGGAGCAGGCCTGACTATGTACTAACACTAATTAAAATCAGCCTATAGGGCAGACAGGGTGGTCAGGAGTCCATGACTGAGGAGGCAGCCACACCTCCAGTACAAACTGCAAAGAAAAAACAAAAAAGGGGGCCAGTCAGCACATACCAAACCCCAATATTGGAAATAACCACAATGTCCCTGGAATTAAACCTTCATGTTGGCTTGCAAGGTACAAAGAAAGTATTCTCAATACAGTTCCGATAAATTCAGTTTGGAACGGCAAACAGTTTCGTTTTTATATTTTATGCAGTAGAATTTACATACCTCACCAGTAACACACCAAATCACATGTGGCTTGTCCTTTCACCACATATCCACATAATATTGATCAAGATCGATGCAGGCAGTTACTTACAGTTAAGCAGTCCCGACTTGTGAAGCAGAGTATAGTGCCTTGGCATGGCGTCCCACGTGGTCTTCGGCACTAATGCAGATTTACTTCCGCTATTCCACCTCGTATTAGATCGCTCTGGTAACAAGCCTGAATCCAAGTGTTTGTCAGTCCAGGATGC
The DNA here is from genome assembly GCF_905171765.1 of Bufo bufo. Taxonomy (NCBI): domain Eukaryota; kingdom Metazoa; phylum Chordata; class Amphibia; order Anura; family Bufonidae; genus Bufo; species Bufo bufo. The sequence goes on along the minus strand of NC_053396.1, from coordinate 46,440,213 downwards.
GTCATTTGATGACCGTGTCTCACGGCACACTCAGGGGCGTTAGCGCATGCAATACTTTGGATATGGATTAACACTGGGTGTGCACAGCCTTCCACCGTATTGCAATATATTCACAGAATTTCTATGTATAGGAGGTCCATAACTGTACCAAACTTGTTTCGGAACCTTCTCTTGTTCCTTCCTCAGTGGTATGAGCCTCCATTTTAACTGCTTTCTTAAATAGTATTTTCAAGGTATATCTAAACTCCGATATGGATCGTATGGAAATTATACTGCACAAAATATAAAAACAAAAACTATTTGCAGTTCCAAAAGGAATTTATCGGAACTCCATTGAGAATACTGTCTTTGTACCTTGCAAGCCAATATGAAAGTCTAATCCCAGGGACATTGTGGTTATTTCCAATATTGGGGTGATTTGAACTATTTTAAGGACATATGTATTGAGCTTTAAGGACATATATATTCAGCTTGATTGCCATTATGGACACTGGGTTTTATAGATGCTCACTCGTCATGTAAGGTGCTCTAAGTCAGACTGGCTCACCCAGCCAGTGGAAAATTGCGTAAAGGTAAATGTGGTAAATAGACCGACACACTATATCCGGAGACAAGTAGAGAGCAGATAGGATAGATATGATATAAATTTGTTTTTTGCCCTTTTTACCGTTAAAATATAATATGCAAAAAATTGATAAAATAACAGAAAAATAAATTAAAAGAAAACATTAAAGATAAAAAAATTGGGAAGATTTTTTGAAAAATTGTGGGTGATCCACCAGGATATAAGGATGGAAGTATGAATAAAGAATAAAAATTGTAATCACTGGTGGTAGTACAATATTCAAGATCGACCTTCCTAGGGCAAGATGCTGTTTCTCTGTTATTTATAGGAGTTTAAAATATGAGAGTCTCAGTTCAACAGTGGTGCAATTGCCCTTGGGTAGCCCCTTGGTTCGTTTTCAGCCAATATAGCCTGTGGATATTTGGATTTTGAGTGGATGTTAAGATGTAAGCTGGATGTTAGGATGTAAGCTGATCAGCAATATAGTTATTAATTGACTGTACAGACAGGGGTAGTCCACTGGGTGGTTACAGCAGTGTATTTCCTATATATCCACAGTGTGGGGATAATAAACAGGAAGTCTCGACTGTTATCTCCTGTAATAGTCTGGCCTTACATAGAATGGGTAGTATGGCTATTTGTGGTGGACAAAAACTGATATAAAAAAACAAGTAGTAAAAAAATGATAAAAACCTAATAGCAGGCAGGTATTGTGCATGTCATTCCTGTGGCATCCCAAACTCTGCCTGCTGTTACCTTCGAGCCTTCTTCTATGAGTGTGGCCGATCCTTTCCTGTGCGCTGTCCGGCTGAGTTCTCTATTCCTGATGTGCGCGCGATGTGCGCGCGATGTGCGCGCGATGTGCGCGCGGTGAACTCTGCTTCCCACGTGGAGTCGGCGTCCCACGTGGTCTGAGATCGCTGGTTGTGCAAGTCTGCTGTGGTGGATATGTGGGCTGGTATGCTTGTAGGGAAGCGCTTCCTATTGATAAAAGATGTCCTTTACTAGCAGGTCTTTCACTAGAGAAGCATAAGTATTCATAAGGATATACTGTATTTATCCGAGATCATTGGTCTGTGTATACTTAGTTTTAATAATATTTGATATCCAGTTTTATATAGGGAGGATCCAATATTGCTGGCAACTGGTTTGCTAACATTGCCAACACCTGTAGTTACGTACTCAGGATATATATACTCAGCTTGATGGTCATCTTATGTGCTCATAGGGATACCATGGATATAGAAAGTCTACACACCCCTGGTAAAATGTCAGGTTTCTGTGATGTAAAAAAAATGAGACAAAGATAAATAATTTCAGAACTTTTTCCACCTTTAATGTGACCTATAAACTGTACAACTCAATTGAAAAACAAACTGAAATCTTTTAGGTAGAGGGAAGAAAAAATATAAAAATAAAATAATATGGTTGCATAAGTGTGCACACTCTTAAACTAATGCTTTGTTGAAGCACCTTTTGATTTTATTACAGTATTCAGTCTTTTTGGGTATGCATCTATCAGCATTGCACATTTTGACTTGGCAAGATTTGCCCACTCTTCTTTGCAAAAACACTCCAAATCTATGAGATTGCGATGGCATCTCCTGTGCACAGCCCTCTTCAGATCACCCCACAGATTTTCCATCGAATTCAGGTCTGGGCTCTGGCTGGGCCATTCCAAAACTTTAATCTTCTTCTGGTGAAGCCATTTCTTTGTTGATTTGGATGTATGCTTTGGGTCGTTGTCATGCTGAAAGATGAAGTTCCTCTTCATGTTCAGCTTTCTAGCAAAAGCCTGAAGGTTTTGTGCCAATATTGACTGGTATTTGGAACTGTTCATAATTCCCTCTAGCTTAACTAAGGCCCCAGTTCCAGCTGAAGAAAAACAGCACCAAAGCATGATGCTGCCACCACCATGCTTCACTGTGGGTATGGTGTTCTTTTGGTGATGTGCAGTGTTGTTTTTGCGCCAAATATATCTTTTGGAATTATAGCCAAAAAGTTCAACCTTGGTTTCATCAGACCATAACACCTTTTCCCACATGCTTTTGAGAGACTTCAGATGTGTTTTTGCAAAATGTAGCCTGGCTTGGATGTTTTTCTTCGTAAGAAAAGGCTTTCATCTTGCCACTCTACCCCATAGCCCAGACATATGAAGAATACGGGAGATTGTTGTCACATGTACCACACAGCCAGTACTTGCCAGATATTCCTGCAGCTCCTTTAATGTTGCTGTAGGCCTCTTGGTAGCCTCCCAGACAATTTTCTTCTCGTTTTCACTGTGTTCCATGGTATATCTAATGCCTTGGAAATTCTTTTTTAACCTCTTAAGGACACATGACGTATCGGTACGGCATGTTGTCCTGGTACTTAAGGACACATGACGTACCAGCACGTCATGTATAGTCCCGATCACCGCCGCCCGGCGGGCGGTGATCGGAACCCGGTGCCTGCTCAAATCATTGAGCAGGCACCTTGGCTAAATGAGCCGGAGGGTCCTGTGACCCCCCATGTCGGCGATCGCAGCAAACCACAGGTCAATTCAGACCTGCGATTTGCTGCAGTTTCGGAAGTTTCTGATCCCCGCGGTCTGTAACCGCGGGGATCAGAAACTTCAAATAAGCTTAATTTTAATGTTTAACCCCCCCCTGCTGCCCTCTTTGTTATCTGCCGGCGGGCGCAGCGGGGAGGTGCGGGGAGTGTGCGGCTTGGGGGGGGCGGGCAGGCATGCGATCATCCACCCGACCCCTCTCTCAGGATAGCCGAGCGGTTTGCAGAGTGTCAGCACATTGCTGACACTCTGCTTGAAACACCTGACATCTGTGCTGGCACAGATGCCATGCGTTCAACCTCTTCCATGCCGCGGTCCGCTGTATGGAAAAGGTTAAGAGGGAGGGAGCTCCTTTTCAGTGCCTTTTCAGCCCCCGATGGGAGAGGGAGGGGGCCCCCTCCCTCCCCATCACCCACTGCTCTGCTGTGGCAGCGAGTGATGGTTACCATGGCAACTGGACGCCTTCACAGGCGTCTGGCTGTCCATGGTACTGATCAGAGGCTGTCCATGGTGCTGATTAGACATCTGCTAAAAGCAGAAGTCTAATCAGACTTTGTAAAGTGAAAATACAGTACAGTACACTATATAGTCTACTGTACTGTATTATACAGACATCAGACCCACTAGATCTTCAAGAACCAAGTGGGTCTGGGTAAAAAAAAAGAAAAAAAAAGTGAAAAAAAAGTAAAAATCAAAAAACACAATTATCACCGATTAAAACTGAAAAAAAATTAATTCCCTACACATGTTTGATATCACCGCATCCATAACGACCTGATCTATAAAACGGTCATGTTACTTTACCCGCACGGTGAACGCCATAAAAAAAAAAAAACTATGATGAAATTGAAATTTTGCCCACCTTACTTCCCAAAAAAGGTAATAAAAGTGATCAAAAAAGTCGTATGTACGCCAAAATAGTACCAATTAAACCGTCACCTCATCCCGCAAAAAATGAGATCCTACCTAAGATAATCACCCAAAAACTGAAAAAATTATGGCTCTCAGAATATGGAGTCACTAAAACATGATTTTTTTGTTTTTGTTTCAAAAATGAAATAATTGTGTAAAACTTACATAAATAAAAAATATATATTATATATTATAAATTATAAATAAAAGTATACATATTAGGTATCGCCGCGTCCGTAATAACCTGATCTATAAAAATATCACATAACCTAACCCTTCAGGTGAATGCCGTAAAAATAAAAAAATATAAACTTTTTTTAAAAAAGGTATTTTTTGTCACCTTACATCACAAAAAGTGTAATAGCAAGCGATCAAAAAGTCATACGCACCCCAAAATAGTGCCAATCAAACCGTCATCTCATCCTGCAAAAATCATACCCTACCCAAGATATTTGCCCAAAAACTGAAAAAACTATGGCTCTCAGACTATGGAGACACTAAAACATGATTTCTTTTTTTCAAAAATGAAATCATTGTGTAAAACTTACATAAATAATTTTTTTTTATATATATTAGGTATCGCCGTGTCCGTGACAACCTTCTCTATAAAAATATTACATGATCTACCCTGTCAGATGAATGTTGAAAATAACAAAAAATAGAAACGGTGCCAAAACAGCTAAAAGTGTAATATAGAGCAACCAAAAATCATATGTTCTAAAATGGGGTCACTTTTTTTGGAGTTTCTACTCATCGGGGGGCTTCAAATGGGACATGGTGTTAAAAAACCGGTCCAGCAAAATCTGCCTTCCAAAACTGTATGGCATTCCTTTCCTTCTGCACCCTGCCGTGTGCCCGTGCAGCGGTTTACGACCACATATGGGGTGTTTCTGTAAACTACAGAATCAGAGCCATAAATATTGAGTTTTGTTTGGCTGTTAATCCTTGCTTTGTAACTGGAAAAAAATTATTAAAATGGAAAATCTGCCAAAAAAGTGAAATTTTGAAATTGTATCTCTATTTTCCATTAAATCTTGTGGAACAACTAAAAGGTTAACAAAGTTTGTAAAATCAGTTTTGAATACCTTGAGGGGTGTAGTTTCTTAAATGGGTGTTCACTTTTATGGAGTTTCTACTCTAGGGGTGCATCAGGGGGGCTTCAAATGGGACATGGTGTCAAAAAAAACAGTCCAGCAAAATCTGCCTTCCAAAAACCATACAGCGCACCTTTCCCTCTACGCCCTACTGTGTGCCCGTACAGTAGTTTACGGCCACATATAGGGTGTTTCTGCAAACTACAGAATCGGGGCAATAAATATAGCATTTTTTTTGGCTGTTAACCCTTGCTTTGTTACTGGAAAAAATGGATTAAAATGGAAAATTTGCCAAAAAATTGAAATTCTCAAATTTCATCTCTTGTGCAACACCTAAAGGGTTAAAAAAGTTTGTAAAATCAGTTTTGAATACCTTGAGGGATGTAGTTTCTTAGATTGGGTCACTTTTATGGAGTTTCTACTCTAGGGGTGCATCAGGGGGGCTTCAAATGGGACATGGTGTCAAACAAAACAGTCCAGCAAAATCTGCCTTCCAAAAACCATACGGCGCACCTTTCCCTCTACGCCCTACTGTGTGCCCGTACAGTAGTTTACGGCCACATATGGGGTGTTTCTGTAAAACTACAGAATCGGGGCAATAAATGTAGCTATTCTACATTTATAATCTATTTCTTGTTACCTTGCCGCACAAAAACGTAATATAGAGCAACCAAAAATCATATGTACCCTAAACTAGTACCAACAAAACTGCCATCCTATCCCGTAGTTTCTAAAATGGGGTCACTTTTTTGGAGTTTCTACTCTAGGGGTGCATCAGGGGGGCTTCAAATGGGACATGGTGTCAAAAAAAACAGTCCAGCAAAATCTGCCTTCCAAAAACCGTATGGCATTCCTTTCCTTCTGCGCCCTGCCGTGTGCCCGTACAGCGGTTTACAACCACATATGGGGTGTTTCTGTAAACTACAGAATCAGGGCCATAAATATTGAGTTTTGTTTGGCTGTTAACCCTTGCTTTGTTACTGGAAAAAATGGATTAAAATGGAAAATTTGCCCAAAAATTGAAATTCTCAAATTTCATCTCCATTTGCCAATAACTCTTGTGCAACACCTAAAGGGTTAACAAAGTTTGTAAAATCAGTTTTGAATACCTTGAGGGGTGTAGTTTCTTAGATTGGGTCACTTTTATGGAGTTTCTACTCTAGGGGTGCATCAGGGGGGCTTCAAATGGGACATGGTGTCAAAAAAAACAGTCTAGCAAAATCTGCCTTCCAAAAACCATACGGCACACCTTTCCCTCTACGCCCTACTGTGTGCCCGTACAGTAGTTTACGGCCACATATGGGGTGTTTTTGCAAACTACAGAATCGGGGCAATAAATATAGCACTTTGTTTGGCTGTTAACCCTTTCTTTGTTACTGGAAAAAATTTATAAAAATGGAAAATTTGCCCAAAAATCTAAATTCTGAAATTTTATCACCATTTGCCATTAACTCTTGTGGAACACCTAAAGGGTTAACAATGTCAGTTTTGAATACCTTGAGGGGTGTAGTTTCTAGAATGGGGTCATTTTTGGGTTGTTTCTATTATGTAAGCCTCACAAAGTGACTTCAGATCTGAACTGGTCCCTAAAAAGTGGGTTTTTGCAAATTTCTGATAAATATCAAGATTTGCTTCTAAACTTCTAAGCCTCGTAACATCCTCCAAAAATAAAATATCATTCCCAAATTGATCCAAACATGACGTAGACATATGGGGAATGTAAAGTAATAACTATTTTTGTAGGTATTACTATGTATTATAGAAGTAGAGAAATTGAAACTTGGAAATTTGCAATTTTTTACAAATTTTTGGTAAATTTGGTATTTTTTTATAAATAAAAAAGATTTTTTTTTACTTCATTTTACCAGTGTCATGAAGTACAATATGTCATGAAAAAACTGTCTCAGAATGGCCTGGATAAGTCAAAGTGTTTTAAGTTATCACCACTTAAAGTGACACTGGTCAGATTTGCAAAAAATGGCCTGGTCCTTAAGGTGAAATAAGGCTGTGTCCCAAAGGGGTTAACCCTTCTCCTGACTGATACCTTTTAACAATGAGATCCCTCTGATGCTTTGGAAGTTCTCTGTGGACCATGGCTTTTGCTGTGGGATGCGACTAAGAAAATTTCAGGAAAGACAAACTAGAGCAGCTGAACTTTATTTGGGGTAAATCAGATGAACTTAAAATGATGGCAGGTGTATGCTGACTCCTATTTGATTTTGAATGTGATTGCTTAATTCTGAACACAGCTACATCCCCAGTTATAAGAGGGTGTGCACACCTAAAAGATTTCAGTTTGTTTTTCAGTAGAGTGGTACAGTTTATAGGTCACATTAAAGGTGGAAAAAGTTCTGAAGTGAATTATCTTTGTCTCATTTTTTTACAAAACAGAAACCTGACATTTTAACAGGGGTGTGTAGACTTTTTATATCCACTGTATATGTACCTAGCTTGATCTGTGGATTATATATACTCAGCGGCTATGATGTTGATCAACTTTATGTAAGAGATGATTCCATACTGCTGGCATCTAGTTTGTTTTTACTGCGAAAACCTGTAGGAACAGAGAGGGAATAACGATATCACATTGAACGGAAATTGAGCCCTTGATGTAAAGTGAAGATCACGGCTAGATTGCCGATATTGATGTAAAGTGGAGACCATTGCTAGATCAATAGACTAATAAACAAGGGGGGAGGAAAAATTAGGGTGCGGTTTTCTGTCGAGTGTGAAATAAACCTGGAGTCAAGTATGAAAAATGTATAATTCTAATTCAACCTGGATGCCAGAGAATGTGATCAGCTATTTGGATAGAGCTAGAGTCTGCCATTGGATACGATTATTTATCTGATATAAAGACTTTTTATTGAATGCAATTTTGGGCATTTTTATAGATTGGAGATTTTTTATTATTGTGGGTATTTTATTTTAGTGTCAATAAGCTGCTTGTATCCACATGAGTCCAATTGATTGAGTGCGAACCAGACCTTGATATATATTTTGCACATTATAACAATTTTTAGACTGGGTGAGTCTTACTGGTTAGAGCACCGAGCACCGTTCAGATAGGCAGGAGAGCCACCTACCATATTTTATTATATAAAATTCAAATTGGGGAGGTATGGGTGTTGCATCCATAATATGGACACAAAAAAGCCCCTGTATTACAGCTGAATGTTGTTGTTTTTTTTCTTCTTTTTTAAGTATGGTAATGGAAAATGATTGTTTATAATTAGAGTTGAGCGGACACTGTTCAGATTCGGCCGAACTTTCTAGTTCGGGACCCGAACTTGACCCCGAACCCCATTGAAGTCAATGGGGACCCGAACTTTTGAGCATTAAAATGGCTGTAAAAATGTTATGGAAAGGGCTAGAAGGCTGCAAATGCATCAAAATGTGGTTAAGAGCATGGCAAGTGCTCTTTAAACAAATGTGGATAGGGAAATAACTTTAAATAACATAAAATACGTAAAAATAAAAAATAATAATCTTGATCTAGGAGGATGAGGTCCATATGGAGTAGGAGGTTGAGGAGGCGGTGGATGTGGCGGTGTATGTGGAAGCGGCGGTGGAGGAGGAGTAGCCTACACTGCTTTTTGGTTTTAAATTTTTTTTATTTTTTTTAATTAGGGTACACCCAAAAACATTGGGAAATATAACCTGTGATAACCCCCTCCAGTCGAGCTAAACACACGTTCAGACAATACACTGGCTGAAGGGCCGGCCAGCACCTCCAAGGGGTAAAGGGCAAACTCAGGCCATGTGCCCAATTTGGAGACCCAGAAGTTGCAGGGGCTGACCCCTGTCAGTCAGTTCGTGTAGGCGTGTGCACACTTACTGCCCCACCATGTCGCAAGTCCCCGTGATGTTCACGATCCAATTTGATATCTGCTCTATCAACTTTCGATGTTCTTTTATGCGCCTACCATGGTGATCACGAGTGGCGGGGAATCGGGGTTCCAGGCCGGAGAGGGAGCCAAGGGAGGATTAATTGTTTCAAATTAAAAATGATAGAATGGAAATATGGGACAAAGTATTAAAGCGTAAATGTAGGACAACTTTTTAAAGTTTAAGCATTGAATGAAAGGATGTGGCGCACATCAATTAATGAAGAATTTCTTAAATTTTATTCCTTGTCAACTATGCAGAGCAGGGGTTTCTATCCGGCAAAATTTTAAAAATGTCACCTGACAATGTAACAGACGATTTTTTTAAATTTATGTTCCTGTCACCTATGCAGAGGTGCCCCAGTGACATCCACCATCCATTTGGATATCTTCTCTATCAACTTTCGATGTTCTTTTCTGAGCCTACCATGTTGATCATGGTTATCGGCGAATCAGGGTTCCACGCCAGAGAGTGAGTGTGAGAAAGAGAGACCACATCTAAGGGAGATAAATGGATTCAATTTTTTTGGATCAAGTGGAAATATGGGAAAAGTTATTGAGGCGCAAATGTGGGACAAATTACTGAAGCGCAAATGTGGGAAATGTTATTGAGGCGCAAATGTGGGACAAATTACTGAAGAGCAAATGTGGGAAGAGTTATTGAAGCGCAAATGTGGGACAACTTGTTAAAGTTTAAGCATTGAATGAAAGGAGGTGGCGCGCATCAATTAAAGAAGAATTTCTTAAATTTTATTCCCTGTCACCTATGCAGAGCAGGGGTTTCTATCCGGCAAAATTAGAAAAATGTCACCTGACAATGTAACAGGGGATTTTTTTCAATTTATGTTCCTGTTACCTATGCAGAGGTGCTCCTGTGACATCCACCATCCATTTGGACATCTTCTCGATCAACTTTCGATGTTCTTTTCTGAGCCTACCATGTTGATCACGGTTATCGGCGAATCAGGGTTCCACGCCGGAGAGGGAGCGTGAGAAAGAGAGGCCACATCCAAAGGAGATAAATGGCTAAAAAAAATTGGGGATCGAGCGAAAATGTGGGAAAAGCTGTTAAAGTGCAAATGTTGAACAAATTATTTAAGCGCAAATGTGGGCCAAATTATTTAAGCGCAAATGTGGGGAAAATTATTGAAGCGCAATTGTGGGAAAAATTAGTAAAGCGCAAATGTGGGACAAATTATTGAGGCGCAAATGTAGGACAAATTAGTAAAGCGCAAATGTGGGACAAATTATTGAAGCGCAAATGTGGGAAAATTAGTAAAGCGCAAATGTGGGACAAATTATTCAAGCGCAAATGTGGTACAACTTGTTAAAGTTTAAGCATTGAATGAAAGGAGGTGGCGCGCATCAATTAAAGAAGAATTTCTGAAATTTTATTCCCTGTCACCTATGCAGAGCAGGGGTTTATTCACGTCCAATATTGTAAAAAAACTGCGTTATCGGCACTGGAAATGTTGGTGGAGTACTCGAAACAGCGCAACAAGGAACACAGGTTTCGCATGGAGGCCCAGTCAATGGTGGTGAAGTGGTGCTGTTCCGCCGAGCGACTCACCCGTGCGTGCTGCAGCTGAAACTCCACTATCGCCTGCTGCTGCTCGCACAGTCTGGCAAGCATGTGCAAGGGGGAGTTCCACCTTGTGGGCACGTTGCATATGAGGCGGTGAGCGGGAAGGCTGAAGTTACGCTGCAGTGCTGAGAGGCAAACAGCAGCAGGGTGAGAAGGCCAAAAGCGCGCACAGACGGCCCGCACTTTATGCAGCAGCTCTGACATATCGGGGTAATTTTTAAGGAATCTCTGCACCACCAAATTCAGCACATGCGCCAGGCAATGGATGTGCATCAAACCGGCTAGTCCCAGAGCTGCTACGAGATTTCGCCCATTATCGCACACCACCAGGCCGGGCTTGAGGCTCACTGGCACCAACCACTCATCGGTCTGTTGTTCAAGGCCCGTCCACAGCTCCTGCACGGTGTGGGGTTTGTCCCACAAACAGATAAGATTTAAAACTGCCTGCTGTCCTTTACCCCTGGCTGTGCTGAAGTTGGTGGTGAAGGTGTTACGCTGACCGGATGAGGAGCCGGTAGAGGATGAGGAAGCGGAGTAGGAGGAGGAAGCAACAGGAGGCAAACTGAAGCGCCCTGCAATCATCGGTGGTGGAAGGACATGCGCCAAACTGCTATCCGCCTCAGGCCCAGCTGCCGCTGCATTTACCCAGTGTGCTGTTATGGAGATATAAAGTCCCTGACCATGCTTACTGGTCCACGTATCCGTAGTGAGGTGCACGTTGCGCAGTGCACACCTGATTTTGTCCCCTACTTGGTTGTGCAGGGAAGGGATGGCTCGCCTGGGAAAGTAGTGGCAGCTGGGCACGAGGTACTGTGGGACAGCCACTGCCATAAGGCCTTTAAAACTATCCATCTCCACCAGACGGAATGACAGAATTTCAAAGGCCAGCAGGCGTACTGTCTAAGGGATGGCCGCTCCTCTTTTGCACCCTGCTCCCTCTTCTGCTGTGTTGGTGGCTCTGTGCGACCACCGCCTCTTCCTCCGAACTACATAGGTCACTCGCATGACCTTGATTCCATGTGGGGTCGAGGACCTTATCGTCCTCTACATCATCTTCCACCCAGTCTTCACCCCTGCCCTCCTTGTCGGTCTGCACACTTTCGAAAGCCGCAGCAGTTGGCACCTGTGTTTCGTCATCATCCGAGATGTGCTGCGATGGTCCTCCCATGTACTCATCTTGAAACATAAGTGGTTGGGCATTGGTGCACTTAATCTCTTCCACTTCTGGGGCAGGGATAGGTGGATGGCCCTGGGAAACCCTGCTAACAGAGTTATCAAAAAGCAGAAGAGACTGCTGCATGACTTGGGGCTCAGACTGCTTGGCTGATTTGCAAATGGGTGAGGTGAAAGACTGATGGACATCGGCTGCAGGTGCCAACTGCGGTCTATCAGCAGGAGACTGGGTGGGAGACAATGTGAAGGAACTGGAGGCACTGTCAGCAACCCAATCTACTATCGCCTGTACTTGTTCAGGCCTCACCATTCGTAGAGCCGCATTAAGCCCGACCAAATACCGCTGCAGGTTCTGTCGCCTACTTGTACCTGAGGAAGGGGTTTCACTTGTGCGTGTAGCTGGCACAGATCGACCACGTCCTCTACCTAAAACAGGAGCTCCACCAGCAGCACCATGACCTGGGCCACGTCCCTTATTTGATGCTCTCCTCATATTTCTCAAATTTAGGCTCTTGCCCTAAATGGGTGTTTAATTAATAGCAGAATAGAATGACAGTATGTGAAGGGTGTATCTCACACGCCCTGATCCAGACTAGGCCGCAATTAAAGTTTTGTGCCCAAAATGGGTGTTTGTTTATTAACTGAATATGACAGCAGTATATAACCCTTGAATTTCACACGTGCTGATGCTGCAAGGCCAGAAAAATTTTGTATTTTGCCCAAAAAAGGGTGTTTTATTAATAGAAGAATAAAACCACAGTATCTAAATGGTAGTACACCAAAAGAGAAAGACAGGGCTAGCACACAATAATCTTATATATATATATATAAACTTTATTAGCGTCTCCATACGAGACAAATGACAATAAAATACACATAGAAAACAATATGATGGTGGGGAAAGAGCACACAAGATGACATGGGGCACGACAGAGGACTAATCTTGAAATGGCGAATGGATTCAACCAGTGAATATATAAATATAGCATAAATTATGCATATGGGCCAAACAAGATGTGGCAAATACATATACTCAGGCAAAACAGTAGAGACTAAGTACAAATATCATACACTGTACAAGAGGTATAAATATAAAGTGCATAGTGCAAATGTACCAAAGTGCATAGATGACTAAAGCTGAAATAGAGACTACAAAGCCATAGAGAGTATACCTATGTGCTACTCCAGCAACCCCTGGGTATACATAGGTATACTCTCTATGGCTTTGTAGTCTCTATTTCAGCTTTAGTCGTCTATGCACTTTGGTACATTTGCACTATGCACTTTATATTTATACCTCTTGTACAGTGTATGATATTTGTACACTGCTCAAAAAAATAAAGGGAACACTTAAACAACACAATGTAACTCCAAGTCAATCACACTTCTGTGAAATCAAACTGTTCCCTTAGGAAGCAACACTGAGTGACAATCAATTTCACATGCTGTTGTGCAAATGGGATAGACAACAGGTGTAAATTATAGGCAATTAGCAAGACACCCCCAAAAAAGGAGTGGTTCTGCAGGTGGTGACCACAGACCAGTTCTCAGTTCCTATGCTTCCTGGCTGATGTTTTGGTCACTTTTGAATGCTGGCGGTGCTTTCACTCTAGTGGTAGCATGAGACAGAGTCTACAACCCACACAAGTGGCTCAGGTAGTACAGCTTATCCAGGATAGCACATCAATGCGAGCTGTGGCAAGAAGGTTTGCTGTGTCTGTCAGCGTAGTGTCCAGAGCATGGAGGCGCTACCAGGAGACAGGCCAGTACATCAGGAGATGTGGAGGAGGCCGTAGGAGGGCAACAACCCAGCAGCAGGACCGCTACCTCCGCCTTTGTGCAAGGAGGAACAGTAGGAGCACAGCCAGAGCCCTGCAAAATGACCTCCAGCAGGCCACAAATGTGCATGTGTCTGCTCAAACGGTCAGAAACAGACTCCATGAGGGTGATATGAGGGCCCGACATCCACAGGTGGGGGTTGTGCTTACAGCCCAACACCGTGCAGGACGTTTGGCATTTGCCAGAGAACACCAAGATTGGCAAATTCACCACTGGCGCCCTGTGCTCTTCACAGATGAAAGCAGGTTCACACTGAGCACATGTCACAGACGTGACAGAGTCTGGAGAAGCCGTGGAGAACGTTCTGCTGCCTGCAACATCCTCCAGCATGACCGGTTTGGCATTGGGTCAGTAATGGTGTGGGGTGGCATTTCTTTGGAGGGCCGCACAGCCCTCCATGTGCTCGCCAGAGGTAGCCTGACTGCCATTAGGTACCGAGATGAGATCCTCAGACCCCTTGTGAGACCATATGCTGGTGGGGTTGGCCCTTGGTTCCTCCTAATGCAAGACAATGCTAGACCTCATGTGGCTGGAATATGTCAGCAGTTCCTGCAAGACATAGGCATTAATGCTATGGACTGGCCCGCCTGTTCCCCAGACCTGAATCCAATTAAGCACATCTGGGACATCATGTCTCGCTCTATCCACCAACGTCACGTTGCACCACAGACTGTCCAGGAGTTGGCAGATGCTTTAGTCCAGGTCTGGGAGGAGATCCCTCAGGAGACCGTCCGCCACCTCATCAGGAGCATGCACAGGCGTTGTAGGGAGGTCATACAGGCACGTGGAGGCCATACACTACTGAGCCTCATTTTGACTTGTTTTAAGGACATTACATCAAAGTTGGATCAGCCTGTAGTGTGTTTTTCCACTTTAATTTTGAGTGTGACTCCAAATCCAGACCTCCATGGGTTGAAAAATTAGATTTCCATTTTTTAATTTTTGTGTGATTTTGTTGTCAGCACATTCAACTATGTAAAGAACAAAGTATTTCAGAAGAATATTTAATTAATTCAGATCTAGGATGTGTTATTTTTGTGTTCCCTTTATTTTTTTGAGCAGTGTACTTAGTCTCTACTGTTTTGCCTGAGTATATGTATTTGCCACATCTTGTTTGGCCCATATGCATAATTTATGCTATATTTATATATTCACTGGTTGAATCCATTCGCCATTTCAAGATTAGTCCTCTGTCGTGCCCCATGTCATCTTGTGTGCTCTTTCCCCACCATCATATTGTTTTCTATGTGTATTTTATTGTCATTTGTCCCGTATGGAGACGCTAATAAAGTTTATATATATATATAAGATTATTGTGTGCTAGCCCTGTCTTTCTCTTTTGGTGTACTACTATACGTGCTGGCTTTGCACGGGTACTCACTATTGTGAGTCATTTACTATTGGCGCTTATAGTATCTAAATGGTGTATCTCACACCGACTGATCCAGACTAGGCCGCAATAAAATTTGTTTGCCCAAAATGGCTGTATTTCAAATAACTGAATAGAACCACAGTATCAAAAGGGTGTATCTCACACACCCTGATCCAGACTAGGCCGCAGTTAAAGATTTGTGCCCAAAATGGCTGTATTTCAAATAACTGAATAGAACCACAGTATGTAAAGGGTGTATCTCACAATGACATATGCAGCAAAGGCTGCAAAATAAAATATAAAATATATAAAATGTAAACTTTATTGATGTTTGCGTGTTTGTGGTGTGTTTGATGCAACTCATTCGGTGCTTGGGTCTGGGCGCTGGTAAAGTCTGGATCATGGTGTCAATAAACAGCATATTAAGGTGCAGAGGTGTGATTAGATGAGCAAGTGCTCTTCTTCACACTTTTCTAGAAAATGTACAACCCCCCCTGTAAGACACTCTCCTATTTCGCGGTCCACTGGGGCCCCCAGGAATTTTCGTGGGGCTCGCCCTGCGGGGGACCCCATTGGAGTAGCGGGACAGGTCACGCATGTGCCTGCAGAATCTTCGGTTCCGACTCCTTTGCGGGCTGATGCGGTTGCGTATCCATGCTGGGCCGCTTGAATGTCTGCGTGCACACTTGAGAGGAGGTTCGCAAAGGGTTACACGGCCGAACGTACGCGCATATTATTCACTACGCTGGCCACTGATGGGGAATATACCTGTACATTAACTCTACTAGATTAGAGGGCAGGCATGAGTTAAGTGATCAATGACCAGCCAAGGACGCACAAGTGTCAGGGATTAGGATAATCATATGGCCTATGAGGAACAGACACATGGCACTCTGTGATTGGCTAGCAGGTGTTTAAGAGGGGATCTCCCTGGCTGGTCAGTGCCCCTATTGTTTTGACAACCCGGGTGTATGTTGCTGTTCACATTCTTCCAGACTACCTGTGCATGACCTCTGACTTCCTCAATCCATCTCTAGAGACTACCTGTGGGAAGCTTCTATGCGGAATAGTTTGTCTCGTGTTGGACCTCGGATCGGACCGTGGAAATGTCTCGTCCCTAGGTACTACGTTACACAGATTATTTCTGTGCATATGAACTTTGGCCTGGTCTGGCGGTCCCTTGTGAGTTTTCCTGCACAAGTTATTATTTGGATTGATTACCTGCATATGATCTCTGGTCTGGACTGTACTGCCGTCATTTAATAAATCCACCATTGTTTAAACTCTGTCTGGTTGTTTGGGGTTCTGCACCATTTCACCCCCCAAGTATGTTCTCTGAGAGGTAAAGAGGGTTGATAGCATGCACAAGTCCATGTTATCCTCCTCCTGGTGTTATGTACAGTCACAGATGGAAAGAGGACCTTTCTTTCTTCACTGTGCAGCCTATCAGAACATCCCCACTGGCTTCTCCTGCCCTCCTTCTCCTCATATCAGCTGGATAAAGGTAGGGGGGTGGCTGCTTTCTCCTGGCATAATTCAGGCTGTGTAACAGGTAGAGATGCAAGTCAGGTATCAATGATATATGAGATATGTCTTGGGCTACTGAATTTATTCCCTGCAAAGACGTATGACATGTATCCTTTGCTGGAAAGGCCACACGCACATCCATATATTTTCCAGATCCGTGGGGCCCTTCCACAAATTATAGAACATGTCCTATTCTTGTCCATTTTGCAGAACCCTTTGTGGATCAGCTGTTTAATTACTGAAATACAGACACATCCGTGTTCATTAAGCCTCATGTCATAAACTTGCCTGTCCGAGCTCCAGCGCTGCAGTCTAGGGTTCGGACACTGCAGTGCAGTGCCAGATGTGTTTTCATGCCAAGCCCCTTGGTGACTATCTGTTTAGGCCACGTCCTCTTGATGGTGTTTAGGCCACGCTCCATCTTGGCGGCATGTAGGTCACGCCCCCTCTTGACGCCTGCTTTGACCACACCCCCTGATGATGTCACACCTGAGCCAGTCCCCTGGTGATCTCCGCGCTCAGGTGATTAGCTCCCTATTTAAGGCAGCTACTGGCAATCATCTTTGCCAGTTATAGGTTTTCCTTGCTCTGCTCTTCCGCCTGTGTGTTAATTGAACTGTTGCTTTTGGACTTGACTTTGGCTATACCTAGACCTCTCTCTCTGCTTAGCGATTCTGTACTTTCTTCCTGTCCGGTATTGACCCTTGGCTTGTTATTGCTTCCTCCTTCCGCTTAGTGATTGTGTTTTTATTTATCTCCTAGTTTGACTGTTTCTGGCACGACTTCCCTTGGTGTTTGTTTGTTTGGTCCTGTGTGTGAACAGGTACCTGCGGTTTCCACTGGCACTTGGATTGTATCTCTGCACTTACCAGTATAGGGACAGTCAACCAGTTGTGGACTTGTCGCCTAGGACTTGTTCTGCAAGTAGGCAGGGTCATAACGCTGGGTTCAAGTGTTCAAGTTAGGGCTCACTGTGTGAGTGCGTGTCCCTGCGGTCGTGACAACTCAGGAGAAATCCCACAAGGCAAAGTCTAATAAACATAAGCTATGGCAGTCATGGAGCCTTTGTAAGGACCCTGGCTTTCATGGCAACCAACAGCAACCACATTTGCAGGGACCTGATGGATGACAGTGGCAGCCAAGTGGTTAAAATCTTGTTCCTTTATTACAATGAAATAGAAACAGACGGCACTCCTCTTTCCAGGGATCCCGGTACTCGCTTCAGGGTAGGAAAACCCACTATTTTAGTGACATCCTTTCTTTGTTATTCTTTCTGTGACTAAATTAAAAAGAAAAAACAATATTATTTTTATTACTGTTTGAGAAAAATAAATAAATCTCACAAAAATGCACTTAATTCATACTCTCGATTAAGACCTCTAGGTTCAAGAGTTTGCAAGGTATGTTTTCAGAAACTTTCCCGTTTTTTAAGCATAAGCAACCTGTTACCACCTCTACGTGGTGGCAACACTGGCTCAATGATTTGGAATCTAAGTTGTGAAACATTGTGAGAACATCTATCGAAATGAAAGGGGATTGACAACAGCAGATTTTTCTTCCGTATGGTGGATTTGTGAGTACTGAACCTATCCTTCATTCTGGTAGATGTCTCTCCAATGTACACAAGACCACAATGGCACTTTAACAAGTATACAACATAATTGCTGTCACAGGTAAAAAAGCCCTGTACAGGAAATTTTTTACCTGTTTGTGGATGGGAAAAAGATTCACCTTTAATAACCGCCGAACAATGAACGCACTGTAAACAGGGAAAAGTACCCTTTTTTGGTGTGGCAAGGAAAAGTTGACGTGGCATATTCGTGGTACCACCTATGTCTGCTTTTATAATAGTATCTCTAATATTTTTAGTTCTCTTGTAACAGATCATAGGAACATCACGAAATTCAATAATATCTGGGTAGGCTGCACGCATAATTCCCCAGTGTTTATTTATAACATGGCGAAACTTGTTGATCCATGGGTGATATTTAACAATAAACGGTAACCGTCTATTCCCCCCACGAGATCTTTTAATCTCAAGTTTGCTAGTACATTTCTTTAGTTCAGAATCTAACAAGGATCTAGGATAACCTCTGGAAGAGAACTTGTCTGCCATCTCACTTAATCTGGTTTCCCTCACAGGTTCATCTGATACAATTCTATTAACCCGCTTGAACTGCGAAAAAGGTAATGATTTCTTGACAAAAGGTGAGTGATTACTAGAATAGTGTAACAAACTATTCTTATCTGTTATTTTTATATATAAGTCACTATGTATGCAATTATCCTGACCTTTTATCACCAACATGTCCAGAAAATTAATCTGATGTAAATCACTTTGAATTGTAAAAGATAACTCAGGCCATATTTTATTCAAATCATGGGTAAACTGCTCGAGGGACTCGATGCCGCCCCACCATACGCAAAAAATGTTGTCTATGAAACGACGCCAGAATGTACAATATTGTATGTATAGTAAATTTTTATATACAATTTTTTTTTCAAACCATGTCATATAACTATTTGCCTATGGCGGTGCGGCATGCGAGCCCATCGCGGTACCCCGTTTCTGCTGGAAGAAGGTATCCTGGAATAAAAAATAATTTTCCCGCAGAACTAACTCAAGTAACTGCAGAAAAAAATGTCTTTCCTGTAAAGTATAATTAGATGATTCCAGGATCCATTCAACCGCAGTAAGACCTTTTGTATGTTCAGACTGCATACATCAAAAGTTACCAGGAGGTCTCCTGTCTCAAGGTGTAGATCTTTAATATCAGACAGAAAATGATTTGTGTCTAATAAAAATGATGGAGAATTTTTTATCAATGGAGTTAAAACCTTCTCAATTAACATGGCAGGTGCAGACAAGATAGACTCATTTGACGCCACAATTGGCCGACCAGGGGGTGCTGTCATGCTTTTATGAATTTTCGGCAACGTATATAAGACAGGAGTAACTGGATGCTGATTAATTAAAAATTGACAAAACTTTTCATCAAGAAAACATATCTCCTTATGTTTCTGTACAATTTCTGTCAATTTACGTTTAATATCAAAAACAGGATCCCTGTTTAGAGGGTGATATGTATCCCTATCAGAAAGCTGTGACAAAATCTCAGAGATATAATACTCCCTGTCTGGCATGACCAGTGAGCCCCCTTTATCGGCTGGCTTGAATATAACGGATTTATCGTCAAGTAAGGAACGTAAAGCTAATTTCTCTCCCTTGGATAAATTATGCGTGAAAGCCAAACCTTCATGTTGTATATCCGACAAAATCACATCAAAATCTCTCTGTACTAAGGATACGTAAGTCTCTGCAGCGTGATGTGTTTTTGGTGGTTGATAACTACTTTTAAGTCTCAGACCAAATTGATTCAATGTCAAACCCTTATGCACAGGTGGATCCAATGCAGAGACTGACATATCCTGAGCTGCAAAATGTGCCTTCAAACGTATACCTCTAAAAAATTGTCGACAATCCATATCAAACTGAAAACTATCAAAAGATTCAGTTGGACTGAAGGATAAAATTGTATTTGAATCGGTGTTAAATTTTTTGAGGATATATTATATAATAAAGTCTCCTTTATACCTGGGACCTGGTTGCCATTGGTAATTGTGCCTTTCTTGTGATGGCGTCCTGCTCTCCTTGTATTTTTCCTTTTCGGCGTCTTTGTCCTAAAAAAGAAGCCGGAAGGCGAGCATCTGTATTGTAATCGCTGCCAGATCCTGACGACTGAGAGCCTGTTCGACGTACAAAACGT
Organism: Bufo bufo; assembly: GCF_905171765.1. Lineage (NCBI taxonomy): Eukaryota > Metazoa > Chordata > Amphibia > Anura > Bufonidae > Bufo > Bufo bufo. The sequence goes on along the minus strand of NC_053396.1, from coordinate 46,419,941 downwards.
CTTGTTAATGGAATGGCTGTACCCAATGAATCTTGCCATCTATAAATCTTATTATTTTGATAGTCCTCCAAGTCCCTTGTGTATTTCTTGCGCTTTGTAGCTTCAATATCCTTCTTTAAATCACTGCAATTCTTGTCAATTTTTTGTTTTAAAGACACAAGATCTTCAGCAGTTAATGAGTCCTTCAGCTGTTGCTCAATTGATGTAATCTGAGCTTTAGTGTCAGCGATTGATACATTCAAATGTTCGATGGTCAATATCATTAAATCATAAGAGCATTTGTTCAATATATTAGCAAACTGGGTGCAATATTGTAAGTAGAGTTGAGCGAACACCTGGATGTTCGGGTTCGATAAGTTCGGCCGAACTTCCCGGAAATGTTCGGGTTCGGGATCCGAACCCGACCCGAACTTCGTCCCGAACCCGAACCCCATTCAAGTCAATGGGGACCCGAACTTTTCGGCACTAAAAAGGCTGTAAAACAGCCCAGGAAAGAGCTAGAGGGCTGCAAAAGGCAGCAACATGTAGGTAAATCCCCTGCAAACAAATGTGGATAGGGAAATTAATAAAAATAAAAATAAAATAAATAAAAATTAACCAATATCAATTGGAGAGAGGTCCCATAGCAGAGAATCTGGCTTTACGTCAGCAGAGAATCAGTCTTCATGTCATAGCAGAGAATCTGGCTTCACGTCACCCACCACTGCAACAGTCCATTGTCATATATTTAGGCCCCGGCACCACGGCAGAGGAGAGAGGTCCCATAACAGAGAATCTGGCTTCATGTCAGCAGAGAATCAGTCTGCATGTCCTAGCAGAGAATCATGCTTTACGTCACCCAACACTGGAACAGTCCATTGTCACATATTTAGGCCCAGGCACCCAGGCAGAGGAGAGAGGTCCCGTAACAGAGAATCTGGCTTCATGTCAGCAGAGAATCAGTCTGCCTGTCCTAGCAGAGAATCATGCTTTACGTCACCCAACACTGGAACAGTCCATTGTCACATATTTAGGCCCAGGCACCCAGGCAGAGAAGAGAGGTCCCGTAACAGAGAATGTGGCTTCATGTCAGCAGAGAAGGAGTCTGCATGTCCTAGCAGAGAATCATGCTTTACAACACCCAACACTGGAACAGTCCATTGTCACATATTTAGGCCCAGGCACCCAGGCAGAGGAGAGAGGTCCCGTAACAGAGAATGTGGCTTCATGTCAGCAGAGAATCAGTCTGCATGTCCTAGCAGAGAATCATGCTTTACGTCACCCAACACTGGAACAGTCCATTGTCAGACATTTAGGCCCAGGCACCCAGGCAGAGGAGAGAGGTCCCGTAACAGAGAATGTGGCTTCATGTCAGCAGAGAATCAGTCTGCATGTCCTAGCAGAGAATCAGGCTTTACGTCACCCAACACTGGAACAGTCCATTGTCAGATATTTAGGCCCAGGCACCCAGGCAGAGGAGAGAGGTCCCGTAACAGAGAATCTGGCTTCATGTCAGCAGAGAATCAGTCTGCATGTCCTAGCAGAGAATCATGCTTTACATCACCCTACACTGGAACAGTCCATTGTCAGATATTTAGGGCCCAGGCACCCAGGCAGAGGAGAGAGGTCCCGTAACAGAGAATGTGGCTTCATGTCAGCAGAGAATCAGTCTGCATGTCCTAGCAGAGAATCATGCTTTACGTCACCCAACACTGGAACAGTCCATTGTCAGATATTTAGGCCCAGGCACCCAGGCAGAGGAGAGAGGTCCCGTAACAGAGAATGTGGCTTCATGTCAGCAGAGAATCAGTCTTCATGTCATAGCAGAGAATCAGGCTTTACGTCACCCAACACTGGAACAGGCCACTGTCACATATTTAGGCCCTGGCCACCAGGCAAAGGAGAGAGGTCCCATAACAGAGATTCAGGCTTCATGTCAGCAGAGAATCAGTCTTCATGTCATAGCAGAGAATCAGGCTTCACGTCACCCACCACTGGAACAGGCCACTGTCACATATTTTTAGGCCCCGGCACCCAGGCAGAGGAGAGAGGTCCCATAACAGAGATTCAGGCTTCATGTCAGCAGAGAATCAGTCTTCATGTCATAGCAGAGAATCAGGCTTCACGTCACCCACCACTGGAACAGGCCACTGTCACATATTTAGGCCCAGGCACACAGGCAGAGGAGAGAGGTCCCATAACAGAGATTCAGGCTTCATGTCAGCAGAGAATCAGTCTTCATGTCATAGCAGAGAATCAGGCTTCACGTCACCCACCACTGGAACAGGCCACTGTCACATATTTAGGCCCTGGCAACCAGGCAGAGGAGAGAGGTCCCATAACAGAGATTCAGGCTTCATGTCAGCAGAGAATCAGTCTTCATGTCATAGCAGAGAATCAGGCTTCACGTCACCCACCACTGGAACAGGCCACTGTCACATATTTAGGCCCAGGCACCCAGGCAGAGGAGAGAGGTCCCATAACAGAGATTCAGGCTTCATGTCAGCAGAGAATCAGTCTTCATGTCATAGCAGAGAATCAGGCTTCACGTCACCCACCACTGGAACAGGCCACTGTCACATATTTAGGCCCTGGCAACCAGGCAGAGGAGAGAGGTCTCATAACAGAGATTCAGGCTTCATGTCAGAAGAGAATCAGTCTTCATGTCATAGCAGAGAATCAGGCTTCACGTCACCCACCACTGGAACAGGCCACTGTCACATATTTAGGCCCAGGCAGAGGAGAGAGGTCCCGTAACAGAGAATGTGGCTTCATGTCAGCAGAGAATCAGTCTTCATGTCATAGCAGAGAATCAGGCTTTACGTCACCCAACACTGGAACAGGCCACTGTCACATATTTAGGCCCTGGCACCCAGACAGAGGAGAGAGGTCCCATAACAGAGATTCAGGCTTCATGTCAGCAGAGAATCAGTCTTCATGTCATAGCAGAGAATCAGGCTTCACGTCACCCACCACTGGAACAGGCCACTGTCACATATTTAGGCCCAGGCACCCAGGCAGAGGAGAGAGGTCCCATAACAGATTCAGGCTTCATGTCAGCAGAGAATCAGTCTTCATGTCATAGCAGAGAATCAGGCTTCATGTCACCCACCACTGGAACAGGCCACTGTCAGATATTTTTAGGCCCCGGCAGCCAGACAGAGGAGAGGTTCATTCAACTTTGGGTTGCCCCGCAATATAATGGTAAAATGAAAATAAAAAAAGGATTGAATGAGGAAGTGCCCTGGAGTACAATAATATATTGTTAAGGGGAGGTTGTTAATGTCTAATCTGCACAAGGGATGGACAGGTCCTGTGGGATCCATGCCTGGTTCATTTTTATGAACGTCAGCTTGTCCACATTGGCTGTAGACAGGCGGCTGCGTTTGTCTGTAATGACGCCCCCTGCCGTGCTGAATACACGTTCAGACAAAACGCTGGCCGCCGGGCAGGCCAGCACCTCCAAGGCATAAAAGGCTAGCACTGGCCACGTGGACAATTTGGAGACCCAGAAGTTGAATGGGGCCGAACCATCAGTCAGTACGTGGAGGGGTGTGCACAGGTACTGTTCCACCATGTTATTGAAATGTTGCCTCCTGCTAACACGTTCCGTATCTGGTGGTGGTGCAGTTAGCTGTGGCTTGGTGATAAAACTTTTCCACATCTCTGCCATGCTAACCCTGCCCTCAGAGGAGCTGGCCGTGACACAGCTGCGTTGGCGACCTCTTGCTCCTCCTCTGCCTTCGCCCTGGGCTTCCACTTGTTCCCCTGTGACATTTGGGAATGCTCTCAGTAGCGCGTCTACCAACGTACGCTTGTACTCACGCATCTTACTATCACGCTCCAGTGCATGAAGTAAGGTGGGCACATTGTCTTTGTACCGTGGATCCAGCAGGGTGGCAACCCAGTAGTCCGCACACGTTAAAATGTGGGCAACTCTGCTGTCGTTGCGCAGGCACTGCAGCATGTAGTCGCTCATGTGTGCCAGGCTGCCCAGAGGTAAGGACAAGCTGTCCTCTGTGGGAGGCGTATCGTCATCGTCCTGTGTTTCCCCCCAGCCACGCACCAGTGATGGGCCCGAGCAGCGTTGGGTGCCAGCCCGCTGTGAACCTGCTTCATCCCTTATCCTCCTCCACCTCCTCCTCATCCTCGTCCTCCTCGTCCTCCAGTAGTGGGCCCTGTCTGGCCACATTTGTACCTGGCCTCTGCTGTTGCAAAAAACCTCCCTCTGAGTCACTTCGAAGAGACTGGCCTGAAAGTGCTAAAAATGACCCCTCTTCCTCCTCCTCCTCCTCCTGGGCCACCTCCTCTTCCATCAACGCCCTAAGTGTTTTCTCAAGGAGACATAGAAGTGGTATTGTAACGCTGATAACGGCGTCATCGCCACTGGCCATGTTGGTGGAGTACTCGAAACAGCGCAACAGGGCACACAGGTCTCGCATGGAGGCCCAGTCATTGGTGGTGAAGTGGGGCTGATCCGCAGTGCGACTGACCCGTGCGTGCTGCAGCTGAAACTCCACTATGGCCTGCTGCTGCTCGCACAGTCTGTCCAGCATGTGCAAGGTGGAGTTCCACCTGGTAGGCACGTCGCATATGAGGTGGTGAGCGGGAAGGCCAAAGTTACGCTGTAGCGCAGACAGGCGAGTAGCGGCAGGGTGTGAACGGCGGAAGCGCGAACAGACGGCCCGCACTTTATGCAGCAGCTCTGACATGTCGGGGTAGTTGTGAATGAACTTCTGCACCACCAAATTCAGCACATGCGCCAGGCAAGGGATGTGCGTCAAACCGGCTAGTCCCAGAGCTGCAACGAGATTTTGCCCATTATCGCACACCACCAGGACGGGCTTGAGGCTCACCGGCAGCAACCACTCGTCGGTCTGTTGTTCTATACCCCGCCACAACTCCTGTGCGGTGTGGGGCCTGTCCCCCAAACATATGAGTTTCATAACGGCCTGCTGACGTTTACCCCGGGCTGTGCTGAAGTTGGTGGTGAAGGTGTGTGGCTGACTGGATGAGCAGGTGGAAGAAGAGGAGGAGGAAGCTGAGTAGGAGGAGGAGGAGACAGGAGGCAAAGAATGTTGCCCTGCAATCCTTGGCGGCGGAAGGACGTGCGCCAAACAGCTCTCCGCCTGGGGCCCAGCCACCACTACATTTACCCAGTGTGCAGTTAGGGAGTGTTGTGGTAAATATTATTAGTTGCAATCAGCTCGCATCAAAGTTTGTGTAAGGAAAAAGGTAAGTCTCCCCCCTCAGCCCCAGTCAGAGAGCCACACATCTGTTACCATCTTGGTTGAAGATTCTAAGAGCCTCCTTCCGCCCTTCTCAGTCTCCTCACCTTTATTTACTAACAAAAGGTATAAAAGGGGCTGGCCCAAGACAAGGATACAGGAAGTGATAACATGCAGGAAGTGATGTCAAAGGACAGGGTGGGGCAATCAATGTGGCTAGGACAATGCACACGCCCCATCCCTGTCAGCATTCAACACTGCTCAAAGGTGATCAGTGTCTAATAAAGATCATTCTACTGGTTCCCATAGGTTTGAAATTATCTGCGAGACATTGCTACAGCTATTGTCAGTATACGGTACTAGTATACCGACAAGGCAGATATGCATGTCTTAAAAGCAGACATTTCTCCAAGACACAGGGAGACAGATGACAAACTATAAAAACACACACACATCCTAAAGTAAAATGTCCGCATAATAAAATTTCCACAACAGTCCCTCCTCTTTGTCATATGCTCGCCAATGTCCCTCGACGGATCTCGATCTTCTTCTTTGAAATAAAAACCAGTCTTTGTAAAGTCAATCTTGACACGTCTTCTTTTCTTCGGGAGGTGACGTTTCGCATTGGTCGCCGGCTGGTTTGGGATCCTCTGCATCTGGTCCATGGTTTGGTCTTCAGGGCGTCTTGTCTGTTCGGTCTTCGGTAACTCAGTTGATTAGACATCAGGAACATCTCACTCCGGCGTATAGAAGGAATGGAAACAAAAAACATAAGTACATGTCCCATTTCCTTTCACCCGGATCCAAATGGAAAACCAGTGAGCCCCAAGACCTCCCAAAGCTTTAAAAAGGATTCTAACCGTCACTAGTCATAGCTCCGCCTCTGTCCTGCTCCTGTCAGTATGGGCCTGACCCTTGTCAATTGTGTCTGCTAGCCAGGCATAACCTTCCTCACAACCGGAGGATCCCACATCTACGGGTCGCCTAGCTGCCCGGACACCCATACAGGATTAATAAGCAAGGAGCAGGAGCCAGAGCTAATAATAATAATGTATTGTCTATCAACAAATGCCTCCTTGTAACAAATAAACAAAAGTGATACTCTGCATTCTTTGACTTAGTTGAGCAGCTTCTTGCTGTGACTGGTGTGGATCCAGTTGTCTCGTCCTTCGAACTTCAGAGAGGTTGGCGTCATCAGCAGCACCTGGAATGGCCCAAGATATCTCGGCTCTAGTCCCGTCCTCGGATGTTTCTTTAGCACGACCCAATCACCTGGTTGACTAGAATGAACACTGGTTATTGAGTCTGGGTCCGGAAGAGAACTCCCGAACCCGGTGGTGGACATCGGGTGATAACCCGTGGGGCTGCCTGGGGGCATACCTGATGGAATAAAAGGGTTACAGTAGAACATTCAGGTCATGGATCGGCCGTGATTTTTACCTTCTTTGAAAATCGGACCCAAGTACCAGCAAAGAAAAGGATTGACATTTGAGAGGTTAGAAAGTTTGAAGATCGTTGTTTTCTGCACCACTTTCCCCCCTTCTCATCGTCCTTAAAACCAGGACGAAGAGAAGCTGGATGAAACATGGTGCATCGTCTCAAGGTTAGATGGAGAGATGACGAAGGGATGAGAGAGAGAGAGAGAGAGAAAGAGAAAAGCGCTTCTCTTGGACTCTGCAGTCTTAGCGGGACGGGATTACATGACAGTGTTAGTTCGCACTGTCTGGGACTTTTGAATGCCCTGTTGCTGGAGCTTGATGGATTCGTGCAGCCACAGTTCTGCCTCCTGGAGGGAACCATGGCTTTGGAGTCTAGTGGGGAATTCACGGACAAACTTTTCCCAAATCCAGACCTCAAAGGTCCCCTCTTTGGGGATGGTCCACTCTGAACCTACAGTCCATTGGTGCCAATCTTTGAGGGGCTTAACAACTCCTCCTCCATAGATGGATTTCATGTACTGCTTGGCTATCCTATAGTCAGAAGTGGTACCCTTCTGTTCCCTAAATTACCCTAAACTCATGCTCGAGCCTTCTAAAAGTAGATGCGTCCATCTCCAGTTTCCCGCGACCTACGCAAGGAATTTATCCCGCGACCTACGCAAGGACTGCCCTGCGACACACGCTGGGCGGCTGTTACTCCCCTTCGTTTGCCTCTGAGGTGCCCCCAGGGTTTCTGGCACCGACACACGGACTCCGTTCACCCTAGTTAGACCTCAGGAAAAGGAGTAATCAGTGTGAGGAAAAGGGCTCTCGCCGACACACGGCGGCCCTCTGAGTCTCCTAATGAGATATACCAGCCTTGGTTTTGGCTCTGAATAGTGACCTGACCACAGGATAGGGCTTCCAATTGACCTGTAGTGGAGAACACACAGCTATTGGTAAGCCCGGGTGATATATATCACCTTGTCTCCTTAAAAAAAAATGCTCATCAACTCACTTTCCTTTGCCGATATGATTCTATATAGTCAAGCTGAACAGCACACGAAGCCCTTTTTGCAGTGACTGATCAAAAACCTCTCACTCAGCAGCAACCCTTGAATTCAGACAGTAGTTCCCACACAATATCATGCGACCCCCAGTACTCCTAACCAAATCTGCAGAGAAAAGAGAGGGAAAGAAAGAGAAAAAAGAGAAAAAAGACAAAATATGAAAAACCTAAAAAAATTAATAAAAAGGAAAAAATTAATAATAGGCTAAAAAATAAAAATGGGTTGGTAAATAAGGAAAAACTGAAAGAGACTTCAATAAAAACCTAAAAAATAATAATAAATGGATTAGTAAATAAGAAGACCTGTAAACAGGAGAGAAAAACAAACATAACAAACTTCAGTTACAGACAGTCCTGCTACATACATTGAGATTCAGTAAAAAGTTAATTTTACCTTAACCCAAAACGCATACAAAAACTAAAACAGACACATTGTCCATCTCCATCCCTGAGTCGGTTCCACTATCTGAACCACAGTCCTCAGACTTCTCCATGCTTACAGCCCATACATTGCCTCCAATCCCAGACACATTACTCTCCAACGGTTGTTTCAATAACTCTGGCAATTTAATTATGCCAAACAAGTCTACAATTCAGTGTAACAGCCACAGATATACAAACATTAAGCAGAATCATCAACTATAGGACGATTTCACCACTAAACTGCCACTAATGTTCACACAATGATTCCTGTATCAGACTGGTCACTGAGCTATAACATAACCGAACACTCCACTGATATCCAGCACAAAACGTATCAAAACAAAATAAAACTGTACATAGAAAGGTTACAAAAAGACAAGATAATCATTTGACAAAACTAACATTTCAGGCAAAAACAATCAGATCGCTTTCCATAGTAAACTGACTAAGATGGGCCGCCAAGCATTTGGTAAAGATGGCCGCCAAGCACATGGTAAAGATGGCCGCCAAGCACATGGTAAAGATGGCCGCCAAGCACATGGAAGCACAGAGGAAATCAAGATAGTGTGTACAAAATCCAACAATAAAAACAGTTTCTATATTCCCTGTTCCCTACTCCCTGAAACCAGAGCACAACCTCCACTCTGTGGGTGATTTACAGGTTAGCAATATAAAAATACTCTCTAAATGCTGTCTCTAATGTACAAACACTAAAACCAATTGCTGCCTCTATAAACCTCTATAAAATTGCCTCTTACAAAATCAAAGTAACATAAAAGTTAAAAGTTACAAAAAACACAATACCCTGTCTACTTCTCATCATACAATCTCATCATACAACCTTATCACCTTATCCTTACACCCCTTGATGCAGCTGACAACAATCATATACACCAATAAGGTTCTTTTTAAGTAGATTTCTTTCCAGATATCAGCAGATTGGAGTACACAGATTTAAATTCCCAAAGAGCAAAACTTTCTCAACAATGAGAGTAAGGAAAAAGGATATTACCTTATGCCGGCCTTTTTTGCTTTTTGAAAAATAAGCTGTGTCTCCTTTAAGTTCTGCTAATAGCGGGGAAAAAAATTAGCTTTCTAATTCGTGGTCGCCAACTGTTGTGGTAAATATTAATAGTTGCAATCAGCTCGCATCAAAGTTTGTGTAAGGAAAAAGGTAAGTCTCCCCCCTCAGCCCCAGTCAGAGAGCCACACATCTGTTACCATCTTGGTTGAAGATTCTAAGAGCCTCCTTCCGCCCTTCTCAGTCTCCTCACCTTTATTTACTAACAAAAGGTATAAAAGGGGCTGGCCCAAGACAAGGATACAGGAAGTGATAACATGCAGGAAGTGATGTCAAAGGACAGGGTGGGGCAATCAATGTGGCTAGGACAATGCACACGCCCCATCCCTGTCAGCATTCAACACTGCTCAAAGGTGATCAGTGTCTAATAAAGATCATTCTACTGGTTCCCATAGGTTTGAAATTATCTGCGAGACATTGCTACAGCTATTGTCAGTATACGGTACTAGTATACCGACAAGGCAGATATGCATGTCTTAAAAGCAGACATTTCTCCAAGACACAGGGAGACAGATGACAAACTATAAAAACACACACACATCCTAAAGTAAAATGTCCGCATAATAAAATTTCCACAACAGGAGATATAGCGTCCCTGGCCGTGCTTACTGGTCCACGTATCTGTGGTTAGGTGGACTTTGCCACAGATGGCGTTGCGCAGTGCACACTTGATTTTATCGGATACTTGGTTGTGCAGGGAAGGCACGGCTCTCCTGGAGAAGTAGTGCCGGCTGGGAACAACATACTGTGGGACAGCAAGCGACATGAGCTGTTTGAAGCTGTCTGTCTCCACCAGCCTAAATGACAGCATTTCATAGGCCAGTAGTTTAGAACTGCTGGCATTCAGGGCCAGGGATCGAGGGTGGCTAGGTGGGAATTTACGCTTTCTCTCAAATGTTTGTGAGATGGAGAGCTGAACGCTGCCGTGTGACATGGTTGAGATGCTTGGTGACGCAGGTGGTGGTGTTGGTGGTACATCCCATGTTTGCTGGGCGGCAGGTGCCAACGTTCCTCCAGAGGCGGAGGAAGAGGCCGAGGCGGCGGCAGCAGCAGAAGAGGCCGAGGCGGCAGCAGCAGAAGAGGTAGCAGGGGGAGCCTGAGTGACTTCCTTGTTTTTAAGGTGTTTACTCCACTGCAGTTCATGCTTTGCATGCAGGTGCCTGGTCATGCAGGTTGTGCTAAGGTTCAGAACGTTAATGCCTCGCTTCAGGCTCTGATGGCACAGCGTGCAAACCACTCGGGTCTTGTCGTCAGCACATTGTTTGAAGAAGTGCCATGCCAGGGAACTCCTTGAAGCTGCCTTTGGGGTGCTCGGTCCCAGATGGCGGCGGTCAGTAGCAGGCGGAGTCTCTTGGCGGCGGGTGTTCTGCCCACTGCTCCCTCTTTGTCTTTTGCTACGCTGTTGGCTCGGTCTCACCACTGCCTCTTCCTCCGAACTGTGAAAGTCAGTGGCACGACCTTCATTCCATGTGGGGTCTAGGACCTCATCGTCCCCTGAATCGTCTTCCACCCAGTCTTGATCCCTGACCTCCTGTTCAGTCTGCACACTGCAGAAAGACGCAGCAGTTGGCACCTGTGTTTCGTTATCATCAGAGACGTGCTGAGGTGGTACCCCTGGGGAAGGGCTAGGTGGATGCCCTTGGGAAACCCTGCCAGCAGAGTCTTCAAACAGCATAAGAGACTGCTGCATAACTTGAGGCTCAGACAGTTTCCCTGATATGCATGGGGGTGATGTGACAGACTGATGGGCTTGGTTTTCATGCGCCATCTGTGCGCTTTCTGCAGAAGACTGGGTGGCAGATAATGTGAACGTGCTGGATCCACTGTCGGCCACCCAATTGACTAATGCCTGTACCTGCTCAGGCCTTACCATCCTTAGAAAGGCATTGGGCCCCACAAAATATCGCTGTAAATTCTGCTGGCTACTGGGACCTGAGGTAGTTGGTTCACTAGGATGTGTGGCTGTGGCAGAACGGCCACGTCCTCTCCCAGCACCAGAGGGTCCACTAACACCACCACGACCATGTCCGCGTCCGCGTCCCTTACTAGATGTTTTCCTCATTGTTACCGTTCACCACAATAAGAAAAATATTATTCGGGCCAATGTATTGAATTAAAATTCAAGCCTTTTTTTACAGACACCTAACACTAAGTCTATCTGGCTATCTATTTAGGTACCGTATTACACTAATACACGCACACCAGTAATGTCAGATTTAGCTGAATATAAATGTGAGGCCTATTATTTAGGCGCTGGTTGACAGGTATACGTTTAATCACAGAATTAGACTTGGATCTGCACTGTAGCGTGTGTGTTAAGTTTTTGAGAATTACCCTATCAGCACCTTGAATCTAATATACCCTTTTAGGGATAGATTTAAAGTAGGCCTGATACAGCAGAAACCACTAATTTTGAGAATTGCAAATTTGGGAATTGTTTTTCAACCCAGAACAAAAACTGTGCTTTGACGGACAGTAAAACTAACTTGACCAGCTAAAACAGTACAGATTTGGATGAATATAAATGTGAGGCCTATTATTTAGGCGCTGGGTGACATGTATACGTTTAATCACAGAATTAGACTTGGATCTGCACTGTAGCATGTGTGTTAAGTTTTTGAGACTTACCCTATCAGCACCTTGAATCTAATATACCCTTTTAGGGATAGATTTAAAGTAGGCCTGATACAGCAGAAACCTCTAATTTTGAGAATTGCAAATTTGAGAATTGTTTTTCAACCCAGAACAAAAACTGTGCTTTGACGGTCACTAAAAATAACTTGATCAGCTAAAACAGTACAGATTTGGATGAATATAAACGTGAGGCCTATTTTTTAGGCGCTGGGTGACAGGCTCAACTTGCCCCTGATGTAGTATATGGCCAAAAAATAACCACACTATTGATGGTTAAATGCACTTGATGAAAGCTTGACCCTGATGTAGGATATAGCAAAAAATAACCACACTATTGATGGTTAAATGCACTTGGGTGACAAGGTCAGCTTGCCCCTGATGTAGTATATGGCCAAAAAATAACCACACTATTGATGGTTAAATGCACTTGATGAAAGCTTGACCCTGATGTAGGATATAGCAAAAAATAACCACACTATTGATGGTTAAATGTACTTGGTGGCAGCTTGTGCTGGCGCACAAGCAAGCCACAAAATGGCCGCCGATCACCCCAGAAAAAAGTGACTGAAAAACGCTCTGGGCACCCTAAAAACACTGAGCAATTGAATAGCAGCAGTTCAATGATCCACAGCTGTAGATCGATCACTGAATGAAGTCTTTTGGAGGAGTTAATCTGCCTAATCTCGCCCTAACGTCGCAGCTGCAACCTCTCCCTACACTTGTATCAGCAGAGTGACGTGCAGCGCTACGTGACCCAAGCTTATATAGAGGCTGGGTCACATGCTGCACTGGCCAATCACAGCCATGCCAATAGTAGGCAAGGCTGTGATGGCCTCTTGGGGCCAGTAGTATGACGCTTGTTGATTGGCTGCTTTGCAGCCTTTCAAAAAGCGCCAAGAAAGCGCCGAACACCGAACCCGAACCCGGACTTTTACGAAAATGTTCGGGTTCGGGTCCGTGTCACGGACACCCCAAAATTCGGTACGAACCCGAACTATACAGTTCGGGTTCGCTCATCCCTAATTGTAAGCAGGGGCGGACTGACCGGTCGGGCATTTCGGACGTGGTCCGAGGGCCCGGCCAGGATAGGGGCCCGCCGCAGCTGTGCTAAAGAGTTTTTTTTCACCGCCTATTCCTCCCAGTAGCCCATACATTACAGGCTTTTTCTAGTTGGAGGAGGCTAAAAGACCTTTCATGATGTCACGACCACGTGATCCTGTGTGGGCGGAGTCAGTCTCCTGGGCTGGCTGTTCAGCGTGAGGAGGTAAAGGACCTGTGATGATGTCAAGACCATGTGATCCTGTGTGGGAGGAGTCAGGCTCACAGGCTGTGCAACTGGAGGAGGTAAAGGACCTGTGATGCTGTCGCTACCCTGTGATGCTGTATGGGCGAAGTCAAGTGGGATTCCCTAGGTAAAGTCTGTGACCAGGCCCCCACCTGTGTTGCAGATCTACAACTTTCAGAATTTCTTGCCCACCAAAGACTGCCAGGACATGCTCAGAGTTTTAGCAGCAGCCTCAGAGCCACAGGTTGGAAAATATTGGTCTACAGAATTATTTATATATCTTAGGGCCCTTTCACACTTGCGTTGTCCGGATCCGTCGTGCACTCCATTTGCCGGAGGTGCCCGCCGGATCCGGAAAAACGCAAGTGAACTGAAAGCATTTTAAGACGGATCCGTCTTCAAAATGCGTTCAGTGTTACTATGGCAGCCAGGACGCTATTAAATTCCTGGCTGCCATAGTAGTAGTGGGGAGCGGGGGAGCAGTATACTTACCGTCCGTGCGGCTCCCGGGGCGCTCCAGAAAGACGTCAGAGCGCCCCATGCGCATGGATGACGTGATCCATGTGATCACGTCACCCATGCGCATGGGGCGCCCTGACGTCACTCTGAAGCGCCCCGGGAGCCGCACGGACGGTAAGTATACTGCTCCCCCGCTCCCCACTACACTTTACCATGGCTGCCAGGACTTTAGCGTCCCGGCAGCCATGGTAACCATTCCAAAAAAGCTAAACGTCGGATCCGGTAATGCGCCGAAACGACGTTTAGCTTAAGGCCGGATCCGGATCAATGCCTTTCAATGGGCATTAATTCCGGATCCGGCATTGCAGCAAGTGTTCAGGATTTTTGGCCGGAGCAAAAAGCGCAGCATGCTGCGGTATTTTCTCCAGCCAAAAAATGTTCCGTTCCGGAACTGAAGACATCCTGATGCATCCTGAACGGATTTCTCTCCATTCAGAATGCATTAGGATAAAACTGATCAGGATTCTTCCGGCATAGAGCCCCGACGACGGAACTCTATGCCGGAAGAAAAGAACGCAGGTGTGAAAGAGTCCTAACTTGAGCAAGTAATAGTTCATTTGGCTTCATTTGTGTCATCCTCTAGGCTCAAACTTGCTTGTCTAAAATAAATATTTCCCCCCCCCCAGTATAATAAACATTGAGTGCGGCGCCCCCCCAGTATAATAAACATTGAGTGCGGCGCCCCACCCCAGTATAATAAACATGGAGTGCGGCGCCCCCCCCCCCCCCAGTTTAATAAACATTGGTGGCGCAGTGGGCAGTGCCAATGAGGGTTAAAATAAAGAAATAAAAATTAACTCACCTCCTCCAATTGATCGCGCAGCTGCCGGTCTCCTGTTCTTTCTTCAGGACCTGTGGTGACGTCACTGAGCTCCATCACATGGTCCATGATCATGTGATGGATCATGTGATGAGCACAGTGATGTCACCACAGGTCCTTTGACAGGTCCTGAAGAAAGAACAGGAGACCGGCTGCTACGCGATCAATTGGAGGAGGTGAGTTAATTTTTATTTATTTTTTTAACCCTCATTGGCACTGCCCACCAATGTTTATATATTTATTATACTAGGGAGGGGGCGCACTGCGCCACCAATGTTTATTATGTTGGGGGGGGGATGTACTGCGCCACCAATGTTTATTATACTGGGGTGTTGGGGGGGCGCACTGCGCCACCAATGTTTATTATATTGACCTTCTACTACGCATTCTGCATTAAAGAATGCTATTATTTCCCCTTATAACCATGTTGTTATAAGGGAAAGTAATACAGTGAATAGACTTTCATCCTAGCAACCATGCGTGAAAATCGCACGATTCAACCGGAAGGATGGATCCGGCATTCCAGTATTTTGAATGCCGGATACGGCACTAATACATTCCTATGGGGAAAAATGCTGAATCCGGCATTCAGGTAAATCTTCAGGTTTTTTTTGGCCAGAGATAAAACCGTAGAATGCTGCGGTTTTATCTTTTGCCTGATCAGTCAAAAAGACTGACCTGAAGACATCTTTTCCGGTATAGAGCCCCTGTGACGGAACTCTATGCCGGAAATGAAAAACGCTAGTGTGAAAGTACCCTAAAATATTAAGTTTAAATCCCCCCTTTCCCAATTCTACATATAAAATATATAAACAATAAATAAACATATTACATAGCGCTGTGTCCGAAAAGTCCAAACTATTAAATTATTAAAAAATATTTCCTATGCGGTGAGCATTCGCCATTTTTTGTCACCTTGTCGCCCCAAAAAATAGGATAGGACTGTTCTATTATGAGCCGAACGTTTCATAAAATGCAAAATGCACGCAGCTTTTTTTGGTGTTTTATTTTTTTTCTTTGCACGGTATTGAGTATCGCAATACTTTTTTATGGTGACGAAAGCGAATCAAAACTTTGGTATCGAAACAACCCTACGCCATTCTGATCGGCGTAGCGTTGTCACGATACCAAAATTTTGATTCAGTTTTGATTTGGTGACTAAAAATTTAATTTGGCTCCTAAATTTTTCAGTTCAGGAGCCAATGGCTACTAGGTATTTTTTTTTAGTCTGGAGCACTGTGCCCAGCACCCCGATTCCGAATGTTATGCTGGCCTGGTAATGGCAGCGGGGCCCGGTGCAGTCACTGTATTCTATTACACCGGGCCCCGCTCACTGTAATACTAATATTCATATGTGAACAACTTGAAATCCTCTGCGATCCTCTCCCTCTGAGCTCTCTGTACTCACAAACTCAGTAGCAGGCCGGGCGGCAGCGCAACTCACTGACGTCACGCGCCTGCTCCTCCCACTTTATGAATTAAGTAGGAAGAGCAGGCGCGTGACGTCAGTGAGTTGCGCTGCCGCCCGGCCTGCTACTGAGTTTGTGAGTACAGAGAGGGAGAGGATCGCAGAGGATTTCAAGTTGTTCATATATGAATATTAGTATTACAATGAGCGGGGCCCGATGTAATAGAATACAGTGACTGCACCGGGCCCCGCTGCCATTACAACACCAGATGCCGGCCCCCAGACCCTGTATTGGGGATCATTCACTCACAGGGACACTGTTATGGGGGGATCTGTGGATGACACATATATAGCATAAGGTGCTATATATGTGTCACCCACAGATCCCCCCCACAACAGTGTCACCCACAGAGCCCCCACAACAGTGTCACCCACAGAGCCCCCACAACAGTGTCACCCACAGAGCCCCCACAACAGTGTCACCCACAGAGCCCCCACAACAGTGTCACCCACAGAGCCCCCACAACAGTGTCACCCACAGAGCCCCCACAACAGTGCCATCCACAGAGCCCCCACAACAGTGTCACCCACAGAGCCCCCACAACAGTGCCATCCACAGAGCCCCCACAACAGTGTCACCCACAGAGCCCCCACAACAGTGCCATCCACAGAGCCCCCACAACAGTGCCACCCACAAAGCCCCCATAACAGTGCCATCCACAGAGCCCCCATAACAGTGCCATCCACAGAGCCCCCATAACACCTTTTGGTTCAAAATATTTTTTAATTTGGCTATTCCCCACCCCTCTTGTAATTGTTCCGCTACTTGTGGGCTGCGCGGGAATGAGTTCAGTCACTTCAGTGCGCAATCCTGTCCTGCAGCGCGTGATCCCGCAAGACCCGCCGCTGTAGGTCACGGGTCTCGCGGGATCACGCGCCGCAGGATGGGATTGCGCACCGAAGTGACTGAACTCATGCCCATGTAGCCCGCAAGTAGCGGATCAGTGGAACAAGTACAAGGTGGGTGGGGGGATGATCTGTGGGGTTGCCCAGACGGCTAGGCCCTTCACAGTAGTTATTAACCCCTTTCAGCAGTCCCCCATTCACTGCTGAAAGGGGTTAATATGTGCCCCCTTCACAGTAGTTATGCCCACACTGCTTCTAACAGAGGCTCACTAATGGACGCTGAGATTAGATCACCCCATATGAGAGCATTGAATCAATGCTTTCCTATGGGGAAAAATCTGACCCTGGAGGTCATCATGCAGAGTGTGAGGACGTCCAGCGTCAGATACCAGACCAAAGGTCTGTTTTACTCCAGGAAGCCCTCAGGTGGCTGCCAGCCACTAGAGGCTGACTTATTGCTGGAACGTAAACAATGCAGCTTCTCTAGAACATTGCAGCACGATTTGCAAAAGGGACACTGTACCCAGACCACAACAATGAGCTGAAGGGGTCTGGGTGCCTTTTGTGTCACTTTAACTTTGAAATCTTATTAAAGATTGTGTAGGGTGTGGCTGGAGGCGGGGCATGGAGGCGGGACAAGGGTGCGGCTTGCAGCAGAACATGGGTGGGGCCTGTAAGGGGGCCCTTGATTTATTTTGCCCGGGGTCCCTGAGGGTTCTCAGTCCGCCCCTGATTGTAAGTCATCACAGAAAAAAGTGGGTCTCAAATTTACCCTCAAACCATGCGGAATCCTATGGTGTCTACAGTACTCGGCTAGCGTTGCTGCATGCAGCTCCCACGCTATTAGCTTTCTCGATTCCTTCTCCCAATCCTTGCTGCGAGATTCAGCAGGTGGCGTCTTCAGGAACTCTGTACTGGTGGTAACTTCAGACACAATTTCTCGTGCTCTCTCCTCAGTATATGCAAATGACATGTTATAAGTCAATTTTAAATGAGGGTGCGCCGGTCTTTCTTACTGAAGTTGTTCCTTTATTAAGTGCAATCAAAATCCCTTAAATGTTGCAGTGGTATTTTTCATGCTATTGAAGAAATATAAATTAGTTTTTACTGCTAGAATAATGAAATGGCAAAATAATAAGAAATTTTACACAGCATTAAAATTCACATTGGTAAACACTCAAATGAAACATCAAATGAATCTTGTTCTAGAGGTTACTCTAATTTGTAAGTAATGCAAAAGCCCTCATGGATGGATGCTGTTTGAACTTAATTTCATATGGAGTGTAGGGTCCGTCGTTGACGGAAGGTATGTGTCACCGAGGTTCCTGGCCTCGGTGAAGTAAGAGCCGGTATTTTCAAGTGTCAGCGGCAGCTAGTGGTGGTTGACACGTTGCTATTTTATTATGGCTATAAGCTGATCCAAGCCGGCTTTTACTGGGAGTAGCCAAAGTGCTGGGTGGGTGGCTACTCCCCACGCTCCAGGCCGGGTGTTTACTGGCCTATATCAAACCCAGCCAGCAGTCTCAGCTGTGTGTGGATTACTCCTCTCTGACAGTCCCTGTGTGTTTTGGGATCTGAAAACTTGTGCCGTGCAAAAGGGCTGGGAGCTGCATGCTGAGAAACAGGCCCCTAAAGCCGGCTGTGGACCACAGGTGGAGAAACTGCAAACCAGGTGAAGGTCTTTGTTCTGTGGACTTTTCATGGTGTGATCAAACTGCAAAAGGTGACTGCAAAACGTCACTTTTTTGTTGTTCCTTATGTGTGAATAAAACAGTAAACTGTTTAAGTTAAAGACTTTGTGGTTGCCTCTATACTGCGTTCGCTAACCTGTCTACCAGAGCAAATCCCCACAGGAGGCACTCTTGACACAATCATCTTAATGAATAAATGTAAAAAGAGCTTCGTGTCACTACGGGAACTACACAGTGACATTCGGGCCCTAACAGTCTCTGGCATTTTGTTTTCTCCATATTTATCTAAACATCACACGACTGATTCTGTCTTCTTCAATAACATAACCAGATTACTAGACGAGATCCGCTTGCTGCTGTTCACTTTCTGAATATCTACTTGGATTATAGAAATTTATCACATGTAAAAGAATGCATTTTATGAGGTAACCTCAGAGTATACAGTACTGCCCCCTGGTTATGATACATCCCTATATAATTACATCATATCTCAAAAAGGTGGTTCAGTGTAGTAAATAAATGTATGATAAAACATAACCTTTATTTGTTTTTGTTAAAGATAGCCCACATTGTTTTTTTTATTAAAAAAAGATAAAGTGCCAACTGTCAAGGCATCAATTCAGCTCCTATTGCGGACCAGAGGTAGCCGTTATTGGTGGGTGTTGCTAGGTCAGCTTCCTACATCACACTGCTTTTTACCTTGGTAGCGTGCAAGACTAACCATTAACCACCTAATAGAAAACCTGCTCTGAGAAAGGCAACCCCTGACCAGGAGCTGGATGCCTTGCCCTATCCTGAATAAGGTTACCCTAAATGCTCCTCTTTAAAACTCAGTGCAGGATCCACAGTTGTAAGTATGGGGACGATTGAAACAACATGAATATACAGGGAGTGCAGAATTATTAGGCAAGTTGTATTTTTGAGGATTGATTTTATTATTGAACAACAACCATGTTCTCAATGAACCCAAAAAAACTCATTAATATCAAAGCTGAATATTTTTGGAAGTAGTTTTTAGTTTGTTTTTAGTTTTAGCTATTTTAGGGGGATATCTGTGTGTGCAGGTGACTATTACTGTGCATAATTATTAGGCAACTTAACAAAAAACAAATATATACCCATTTCAATTATTTATTTTTACCAGTGCAACCAATATAACATCTCAACATTCACAAATATACATTTCTGACATTCAAAAACAAAACAAAAACAAATCAGTGACCAATATAGCCACCTTTCTTTGCAAGGACACTCAAAAGCCTGCCATCCATGGATTCTGTCAGTGTTTTGATCTGTTCACCATCAACATTGCGTGCAGCAGCAACCACAGCCTCCCAGACACTGTTCAGAGAGGTGTACTGTTTTCCCTCCTTGTAAATCTCACATTTGATGATGGACCACAGGATCTCAATGGGGTTCAGATCAGGTGAACAAGGAGGCCATGTCATTAGATTTTCTTCTTTTATACCCTTTCTTGCCAGCGACGCTGTGGAGTACTTGGACGCGTGTGATGGAGCATTGTCCTGCATGAAAATCATGTTTTTCTTGAAGGATGCAGACTTCTTCCTGTACCACTGCTTGAAGAAGGTGTCTTCCAGAAACTGGCAGTAGGACTGGGAGTTGAGCTTGACTCCATCCTCAACCCGAAAAGGCCCCACAAGCTCATCTTTGATGATACCAGCCCAAACCAGTACTCCACCTCCACCTTGCTGGCGTCTGAGTCGGACTGGAGCTCTCTGCCCTTTACCAATCCAGCCACGGGCTCATCCATCTGGCCCATCAAGACTCACTCTCATTTCATCAGTCCATAAAACCTTAGCAAAATCAGTCTTGAGATATTTCTTGGCCCAGTCTTGACGTTTCAGCTTGTGTGTCTTGTTCAGTGGTGGTCGTCTTTCAGCCTTTCTTACCTTGGCCATGTCTCTGAGTATTGCACACCTTGTGCTTTTGGGCACTCCAGTGATGTTGCAGCTCTGAAATATGGCCAAAATGGTGGCAAGTGGCATCTTGGCAGCTGCACGCTTGACTTTTCTCAGTTCATGGGCAGTTATTTTGCGCCTTGGTTTTTCCACACGCTTCTTGCGACCCTGTTGACTATTTTGAATGAAACGCTTGATTGTTCGATGATCACGCTTCGGAAGCTTTGCAATTTTTATAGTGCTGCATCCCTCTGCAAGATATCTCACTATTTTAGACTTTTCTGAGCCTGTCAAGTCCTTTTTTTGACCCATTTTGCCAAAGGAAAGGAAGTTGCCTAATAATTATGCACACCTAATATAGGGTGTTGATGTCATTAGACCACACCCCTTCTCATTACAGAGATGCATATCACCTAATATGCTTAATTGGTAGTAGGCTTTCGAGCCTATACAGCTTGGAGTAGGACAACATGCATAAAGAGGATGATGTGGTCAAAATACTCATTTGCCTAATAATTCTGCACGCAGTGTACATGATCCATTGAGACTATTGAAATAAGTTTGCATTTAGATATAACCCTGTATACATCTATTTATTAAATCTGACTGCCAGACAAGCATAGTTAGAATTCGATTTGGACAATTTGGCAAATTTTTCCCCAAAATTTGATTCATTACTAATTAATTTATCACAAAGTGTGTTCTAAATCAGCTATTTCCCAGCCTGCAGGGAGAGTGTATCTCAGTGTACATCACTATGCATCACAGAAACATGCATAGCTAGTCCATTGTGGTAGTGAAACACTTACTGTGCGCCAGTATGACAGGCAGGTGACAAGCATCACTCTTAGACTCAGTTCACACTTCACTTCAGGTCAGTTATGGGTCAAAAGCTGACTTCGCTTTGGAAGTCAATGTTAGTGTCAGGTATAATGTACTTAACCATGCAGTTGCCCAAGATTCTACTATAGAGTGAAAGAGAAGTCTCCTTACACCGTCTGCTGCTTCCAAATCGATTGATAGAGAACCTTTTCTGTTACATGCTGAGACAAGTAGTGCCCCCTCACAGAGTGGAGAGGGTGTTAGCAGTAAGTTTGTGTTGACATCACTGTTTATTTTTCCCTTCTTCTGATCCATCAGAAGAACAGCCCCCCAAAAAACGGATACTGTCTTCTGGGCATCTGCCTACACATGGTCAGTATTTGGTCAGTAATTTATCAGCTTTAGTAAGGGAAAAAAAAACAGGACTGGGTCCAAAACAGAGATGATATGAGATGGGAATATTTCTGTGTTTTGGACCCACCTCTGCTTTTGGCTTCAAAATCATGATCAAATCTGGATGCAAATTTGAATGACTTTTGGCCATTTGCCTCTGAAATCGGTTTCATTAAGATGGAAAAGAAGTCTTGCATGCAGGACTTTAATTCTCTCTATCACACGGTCAGTATTTGGTCAGTTTTTTGCATCAGTATTTGGTCAGTATAGGCAAAACAGGAGTGGGTTCAAAACAGAGATGACACATGATGGAAATATTTCTCTTCTGTGTTTTGGACAAACTCCAACTTTTAGGCTTCCAAATGATAATCAAATCCTGATGCAAAATAATGACCGTGTGAGAGAGGCCTTTTGGATGCTCCAAAGACAGGATCCGTTGTGTTTTTCACTTTTCAGTTCTTCTGACAGATCAGAAGGGTAAAATAAACTGTGATGTCAACAAGGCAAAACAGGGACACTAGTGGCCCCTTTCACAGAGTGGTGAGGGCGGCAACAGTATGAGGAGTCAACATAGTAGCCCAGTCACAGAGTGGGGAGGGTGGCAACAGCATGAGGATCAACATAGTGGCCCAGTCACAAAGTGCTGAGCATGGCAACAGCATACAAAGTCAACACAGTAGCCCACTCCCAAGGTGGGGAGGGTGGCAACAGCATGATGAGTCAACATAGTGGACCTGTCACAAAGTGCTGAGCATGGCAACAGCATACAAAGTCAACACAGTAGCCCACTCCCAAGGTGGGGAGGGTGGCAACAGCATGATGAGTCAACATAGTGGACCTGTCACAGAGTGGGGAGGTGGAGGGCAACAGACGTGGCAGTAACAGAACAAGATGGTGGGTGGCAGTATGAGAAGATGGCAGCAGGTGGCATCAAGTGAGAGGCAGCATCAGAATAGTGGCTGAAATACGTGGCCAGAAGTAACAGGCCATTTTTCGCAATGTTCTGGTGTGGCAGACATTGCAGTCAGAACATTGCTGCCAGAATGATCTAGTCTGATGCATCAGGGACCTGTATGTGGAAATCCTGGATGATCCACGCCTGATTCACCTTCACAAATGTCAGTCTCTCCACATTTTTGGTGGAAAGGAGAGTTCTCCTTGGGGTAACTTTGCCCCCAGCCACACTAAACACCTGTTCTGATGCCACACTACTGGCTGGGTAGGAAAGCTTGTCCAGGGCAAAATCAACCAGTTGCGGCCACAAATCAAATTTGGCTGCCCAGTAGTCAAGGAGATCCTGGATATGGGGTGGCAGGATGCAGTCCAGATATGCCACCA
The DNA here is from genome assembly GCF_905171765.1 of Bufo bufo. Classification (NCBI taxonomy): domain Eukaryota; kingdom Metazoa; phylum Chordata; class Amphibia; order Anura; family Bufonidae; genus Bufo; species Bufo bufo. Next base: position 46,397,008 of record NC_053396.1, on the reverse strand, counting down.
CCTGCTGGTTCAGGTTCTGCTCCATGTCCTGCTGCTGCTGGGTGGTTTCTTCAGTAGGTGGGGGAAGAAAAGTGCTCAGAGATTCAAGATTTATGGAGCTGCTGCTGCTCCTGCCCCCCCCCCCCCAACCCCCTTCAGCAGACATGGCAGTGGAGCATGAGTGCAGGGAGTTTCCCGGGTCAGAGGATGGGCGATAGAGCACATAGGCAGTGACCAACCAACTACATAGGAGGAAGGGAGAGTGACAACTCCCGAAACGCGTCTGGATTTCACGCCATATACCTGTCGACACTTCTTTAATTGCATGGCCATGCAAATAGGACTCTGACATCGACAATATCTAGCATTCGAAATTTGCAGCCTGGAATCATCGGACGCAACACAAGGAATACGTCACTACCGGTACCCACAGGAAGTGACGCAAGCAAGCACTATCCCGTCACTCCGCAAGCATTCAACGCGGACATCAAACAGAACATTGCGAGACGCCGGCCCTGCATACCAACTGGGGTGGTCCATGCGCTTTACCCGCACTGTGAAAGCTAAGTGCACTACTCACAAGAAAAGGTAAGCGCTATCATAGTCGGCAAGTCCGGCTATTGAACTTAACAACGGGAGACGCCGTATCCTATGGGCCCCATTCATGCAGTCTGAGCAAACCGCAGGACTGAAGCCGCATACGAAGGGGAGGTAAGCGGCTGAAAAGCCGGCAAGTGTATCTCTATTACAGCAATTTGTATGATACGGGACTACTACTGAATGTACTGAATAGTGGCAGCTTGCCAGAACTTTTGGAGCTATACGAGCATCATCGCAATCCGATTAGGGTATATTGGACTCCTACAGACACTTAGGCCACAACACCAGGCCTCTATACCATCTTCATTACCTTGTCTTAGGATTGTTTGGATATCGAACAATATCTACCAATACCCATTACCCCATAGTGGTTGTAATAATACACTTGTATTTTATTGTATCGTTTTATCCATTTTTATTGCTAGCTTATTATATTATATCTCTAATAAATGTGTGCCAACTGTTAGAGTGCTCGTCCATACATTTTTGTTCAATTTCCATTTTCTCCAGAGAGGCAGGGTGTCCTCTCTCTGGACTTGTAGCACCATTTCATAGGCTATATAGGAGAGCAGCCACCACCAACTCCATTTTCTCAACTACATAGGATGTCTTGATAGAAGTTACGTTTGTCATCCCTCTCAGCAGGTGTAAAAAGACTCCCATATTGGCCCAGTAGCGAGGGTCTAACATCGTGGAGAGCCAGTAGTTATCCCTCTGCCGAATGTGATAATGTGGCTGTCACTACACAAGCAACTCCACATGCATCTGGCCATTTGCACAGGGGAATCGGAGAGGCTCCCTGCCTCCATCTCCACTTCAATGGTTTGTTGGGATTATCTGCCTGGTCTTCCTCATCACCCTCCAGCTTCTCATGCTCCTCCTGTTCCTCTCTTGTCTCTTGGGAAGATAAACCACCTATTTCTGTATACAATTCCTGGGCATTAATGTCCTCCTCCTCCAGGTCTCCTGTGCCCTGGCCAGCCAGATTTTTCAGCATCTGCTCCAGGAGGTGAAGGAGTGGAATGACATCATTCATCCATTAGTTCTGAGATCTGACTAGTAAAGTTGCCTCCTCAAAGGGCCTGAGCAAATGGCTGGTGTCACACATGAGATGCAACTGGCCCAGCGGTCATTTCGCGGTGAACTTTGCTCGTTCGCGGTTCGCCGAATGGGCGAACATATGGCGATGTCCACCGGCGCCATATTATTTTACATTGTGAAGAACCCTTGACACATCCATGAGGTGGTACAGGACAGGCAATTGAGATATTTCAGCACATGGACACACCCCCTACCTTATAAATAAACCCGATCTGGCTGACATTTTACATTCAGTCTTTTGCCAGTATACAGAGAGGTTGCTGTGTGGAGCAGGGACAGACTGTTAGAGACACCAAACGCTAGCTAATAGGGCCACAAAAGTCCTTTTAAGGACTGATTTAGGTATGTTATCGATAGGTGTGACTTACTGAAGGGTGTGATATACTTATAATTTACTTTCTAACATAGAAAGTATATTATAGAGAATTTGTATTGTGCAGCAGTTGTGTGCGTTTCAGCTAGGATACTGCAGCTATACAGAAGGGAAAACGCTCTTAGAACAAATAATTTCTACTGGTGTGATATACCAGTTGCCCCCAAAAAAACTGATTAAAGCAGGGGTGTGATATACCAATGATATACTGTCTATATAGTGCATTTTGGTAGTGCAGCATTTGTTTGCGGTTCTGCTGCGTTACCGCAGCTACACAGAGTAAGAAACGCTATTGGAATAAATTATTTCAACTGGTGTTATATACCACTTGCCCCCCCAAAAAACTGATTGAGGCAGGGGTGTGATATACCTATAATATACTTTCTATATAGTGCATTTGGGTAGTGCAGCATTTGTGTGCGGTTCTGCTGTATTACTGTGGCTACACAGAGTGAAAAACGCTATTGGAACAAATAATTTCTACAGGTGCAATATACCAGTTGCCCCCCCCCCCCCCCAAAAAAAAAAACTGATTGCGAAAGGTGTGTGATATACCAATAATACGCTTTCTATATGGTGCATTTTGGTAGTGCAGCATTTGTTTGCGGTTCTGCTGCATTTCTGCAGATGCACAGAGTGAAAAACTCTGTGGGAACAAATAATTTCAACTGGTGATATATACCAGTTGCACCCCCAAAAAACTGATTGAGGCAGGGGTGTGATATACCAATAAAATACTTTCTATATGGTGCATTTGGGTAGTGTAGCATTTGTTTGCGGTTCTGCTGCGTTACCGCAGCTACACAGAGTGACAAATGCTATTAATAGAAATAATTTCAACTGGTGTAATATAACCAGTTGTCCCCCCAAAAAACTGATTGAGGCAAGGGTGTGATATACCAATAATATACTTTCTATATAGTTGATTTGGGTAGTGAAGGATTTGTTTGCGGCTCTGCTGCGTTACCGCAGTTACACAGAGTGACAAACGCTATTGGAACAAATAATTTCTACTGGTGCAATATACCAGTTGCCCCCCAAAAAAACTGATTGAGGCAGGGATGTGATATACCAATAATATACTTTCTATATAGTGCATTTGAGTAGTGCAGCATTTGTTTGCAGCACTACGGTACACAAAGTGACAAACTCTATTGGAACAAATAATTTCTTATTTACAGTTTAGCTGCATTACCTCAGCTACAGATAGTGACAAACGACATTGGAACAATGTACTCTCGTGGCCTAAAATAAAAAATTTCTAGGCTCCAACAGGATACATTTCAGAGAATTTCCCTTTAAGATGCATAAAAATGTCCCCTGATTAAGATACATATTTTTGGGGGGAATTTTTGTCATTGATCCCCTCTAGTATGTCACTGTCCATGTTGTGGGACTATTTGTGCACTGCTACTAAGTATTTGGTGGCTGCAAATATGAGCTGAAGGTTTTTCAGGTTCGCCTGCCATTAAAGTGAATGGTGCCTGTCGCAAACTTGCGGTTCGCAAACATTTAAATCGCGTTTGCGCAATCGTGTTCGCGAACACTCCCAGCCAATGTTCATCCATCACTGTATACCAATAATATACTTTCTATATAGTGTATTTGGGTAGTTCAGCATTTGTTTGCTTTTCTGCTGCATTACCGCAGCTACACAGAGTGACAAACGCTATTGGAACAAATAATTTCAACTGGTATGATATACCAGTTGCCCCCACAAAAAAATGATTGAGTCAGGGGTTTGATATAGCAATAATATACTTTCTATATAGTGCATTTGAGTAGTGCAGCATTTGTGTGCGGTTCTGCTGTGTTACCGCGGCTACACAGAGTCAAAAACGCTATTGGAACAAATAATTTCAACTGTTTCGATATACCAGTTGTCCCCCAAAAAAACTGATTGAGGCAGCCATGTGATATACCAATAATATACTTTCTATATAGTGCATTTTGGTAGTGCAGCATTTGTTTGCGGTTCTGCAGCGTTACTGCAGCTACACAGAGTGACAAAAGCTATTGGAACACATAATTTCAACTGGTGTTATTTACCAGTTGCCCCCCAAAAAACTGATTGAGGCAGGGGTTTGATATACCAATAATATACTTTCTATATAGTGCTTTTTGGTAGTGCAGCATTTGTTTGCGGTTCTGCTGCGTTACCGCGGCTACACAGAGTGACAAACGCTATTGGAACTAATAATTTCAACTGGTGTAATATACCAGTTGCCCCCCCCAAAAAAGTGATTGAGGCAGGGGTGTGATATTGTCACGGAAGGTGAGGGAAGGGAAGCAAACAAAACAAAACAAAATTTCACAAAATAGCGGGCTAGGCCCCCACAACTAGGGAACAGGGAAAGGTCACCACTAGAGTTGAGCGAACACCTGGATGTTCGGGTTCGAGAAGTTCGGCCGAACTTCCCGGAAATGTTCGGGTTCGGGATCCAAACCCGATCAGAACTTCGTCCCGAACCCGAACCCCATAGAAGTCAATGGGGACCCGAACTTTTGGGCACTAAAAAGGCTGTAAAACAGCCCAGGAAAGAGCTAGAGGGCTGCAAAAGGCAGCAACATGTAGGTAAATCCCCTGCAAACAAATGTGGATAGGGAAATGAATTAAAATAAAAATTTAAAAAATAAAAATGAACCAATATCAATTGGACAGAGGTCCTATAGCAGAGAATCTGGCTTCACGTCAGCAGAGAATCAGTCTCTTCATGCCATAGCAAAGAATCTGGCTTCATGTCAGCAGAGAATCAGTCTCTTGATGCCATAGCAGAGAATCTGGCTTCATGTCAGCGCAGAATCAGTCTTCATGTCATAGCAGAGAATCAGGCTTCACGTCACCCACCACTGGAAAAGGCCACTGTCACACATTTAGGCCCCGGCACCCAGGCAGAGGAGAGAGGTCCCGTAACAGAGAATCTGGCCTGATGTCAGCACAGAATCTGTCTTCATGTCATAGCAGAGAATCAGGCTTCACGTCACCCACCACTGGAACAGGCCACTGTCACACATTTAGGCCCCGGCACCCAGACAGAGGAGAGCGGTCCCGTAACAGAGAATCTGGCCTTATGTCAGCGCAGAATCTGTCTTCATGTCATAGCAGAGATTCAGGCTTCACGTCACCCACCACTGGAACAGGCCACTGTCACACATTTAGGCCCAGGCACCCAGGCAGAGGAGAGAGGTCCCGTAACAGAGAATCTGGCCTTATGTCAGCGCAGAATCTGTCTTCATGTCATAGCAGAGAATCAGGCTTCACGTCACCCACCACTGGAACAGGCCACTGTCACACATTTAGGCCCAGGCACCCAGGCAGAGGAGAGAGGTCCCGTAACAGAGAATCTGGCCTTATGTCAGCGCAGAATCTGTCTTCATGTCATAGCAGAGAATCAGGCTTTACGTCACCCACCACTGGAACAGGCCACTGTCACACATTTAGGCCCAGGCACCCAGGCAGAGGAGAGAGGTCCTGTAACAGAGAATCTGGCCTTATGTCAGCGCAGAATCTGTCTTCATGTCATAGCAGAGAATCAGGCTTCACGTCACCCACCACTGGAACAGGCCACTGTCACACATTTAGGCCCAGGCACCCAGGCAGAGGAGAGAGGTCCCGTAACAGAGAATCTGGCCTTATGTCAGCGCAGAATCTGTCTTCATGTCATAGCAGAGAATCAGGCTTCACGTCACCCACCACTGGAACAGGCCACTGTCACACATTTAGGCCCCGGCACCCAGGCAGAGGAGAGAGGTCCCGTAACAGAGAATCTGGCCTGATGTCAGCACAGAATCTGTCTTCATGTCATAGCAGAGAATCAGGCTTCACGTCACCCACCACTGGAACAGGCCACTGTCACACATTCAGGCCCAGGCACCCAGGCAGAGGAGAGAGGTCCCGTAACAGAGAATCTAGCCTTATGTCAGCGCAGAATCTGTATTCATGTCATAGCAGAGAATCAGGCTTCACGTCACCCACGACTGGAACAGGCCACTGTCACACATTTAGGCCCCGGCACCCAGACAGAGGAGAGCGGCCCTGTAACAGAGAATCTGGCCTTATGTCAGCGCAGAATCTGTCTTCATGTCATAGCAGAGAATCAGGCTTCACGTCACCCACCACTGGAACAGGCCACTGTCACACATTTAGGCCCAGGCACCCAGGAAGAGGAGAGAGGTCCCGTAACAGAGAATCTGGCCTTATGTCAGCGCAGAATCTGTATTCATGTCATACCAGAGAATCAGGCTTCACGTCACCCACCACTGGAACAGGCCACTGTCACACATTTAGGCCCCGGCACCCAGACAGAGGAGAGCGGTCCCGTAACAGAGAATCTGGCTTTATGTCAGCACAGAATCTGTCTTCATGTCATAGCAGAGAATCAGGCTTCACGTCACCCACCACTGGAACAGGCCACTGTCACACATTTAGGCCCAGGCACCCAGGCAGAGGAGAGAGGTCCCGTAACAGAGAATCTGGCCTTATGTCAGCGCAGAATCTGTATTCATGTCATAGCAGAGAATCAGGCTTCACGTCACCCACCACTGGAACAGGCCACTGTCACACAATTAGGCCCCGGCACCCAGACAGAGGAGAGCGGTCCCGTAACAGAGAATCTGGCCTTATGTCAGCGCAGAATCTGTCTTCATGTCATAGCAGAGAATCAGGCTTCACGTCACCCACCACTGGAACAGGCCACTGTCACACATTTAGGCCCCGGCACCCAGGCAGAGGAGAGAGGTCCCGTAACAGAAAATCTGGCCTTATGTCAGCGCAGAATCTGTATTCATGTCATAGCAGAGAATCAGGCTTCACGTCACCCACCACTGGAACAGGCCACTGTCACACATTTAGGCCCCGGCACCCAGACAGGGGAGAGCGGTCCCGTAACAGAGAATCTGGCCTTATGTCAGCGCAGAATCTGTCTTCATGTCATAGCAGAGAATCAGGCTTCACGTCACCCACCACTGGAACAGGCCACTGTCACACATTTAGGCCCCGGCACCCAGGCAGAGGAGAGAGGTCCCGTAACAGAGAATCTGGCCTTATGTCAGCGCAGAATCTGTATTCATGTCATAGCAGAGAATCAGGCTTCACGTCACCCACCACTGGAACAGGCCACTGTCACACATTTAGGCCCCGACACCCAGACAGAGGAGAGGTTCATTCAACTTTGGGTTGCCCCGCAATATAATGGTAAAATGAAATTAAAAATAGTATTGAATGAGGAAGTGCCCTGGAGTCGAATAATATATTGTTAAGGGGAGGTAGTTAATATCTAATCTGCACAATGGATGGACAGGTCCTGTGGGATCCATGCCTGGTTCATTTTTATGAACGTCAGCTTGTCCACATTGGCTGTAGACAGGCGGCTGCGTTTGTCTGTAATGACGCCCCCTGCCATGCTGAATACACGTTCAGACAAAACGCTGGCCGCCGGGCAGGCCAGCACCTCCAAGGCATAAAAGGCTAGCTCTGGCCACGTGGACAATTTGGAGACCCAGAAGTTGAATGGGGCCGAACCATCAGTCAGTACGTGGAGGGGTGTGCACAGGTACTGTTCCACCATGTTAGTGAAATGTTGCCTCCTGCTAACACGTTCCGTATCAGGTGGTGGTGCAGTTAGCTGTGGCGTGGTGACAAAACTTTTCCACATCTCTGCCATGCTAACCCTGCCCTCAGAGGAGCTGGCCGTGACACAGCTGCGTTGGCGACCTCTTGCTCCTCCTCTGCCTTCGCCTTGGGCTTCCACTGGTTCCCCTGTGACATTTGGGAATGCTCTCAGTAGCGCGTCTACCAACGTGTGCTTGTACTCGCGCATCTTCCTATCACGCTCCAGTGTAGGAAGTAAGGTGGGCACATTGTCTTTGTACCGGGGATCCAGCAGGGTGGCAACCCAGTATTCCACACACGTTAAAATGTGGGCAACTCTGCTGTCGTTGCGCAGGCACTGCAGCATGTAGTCACTCATGTGTGCCAGGCTGCCCAGAGGTAAGGACAAGCTGTCCTCTGTGGGAGGCGTATCGTCATCGTCCTGTGTTTCCCCCCAGCCACGCACCAGTGATGGGCCCGAGCTGCTTTGGGTGCCACCCCGCTGTGAACCTGCTTCATCCTCATCCTCCTCCACCTCCTCCTCATCCTCGTCCTCCTCGTCCTCCAGTAGTGGGCCCTGTCTGGCCACATTTGTACCTGGCCTCTGGTGTTGCAAAAAACCTCCCTCTGAGTCACTTTGAAGAGACTGGCCTGAAAGTGCTAAAAATGACCCCTCTTCCTCCTGGGCCACCTCCTCTTCCATCATCGCCCTAAGTGTTTTCTCAAGGAGACATAGAAGTGGTATTGTAACGCTGATAACGGCGTCATCGCCACTGGCCATGTTGGTGGAGTACTCGAAACAGCGCAACAGGGCACACAGGTCTCGCGTGGAGGCCCAGTCATTGGTGGTGAAGTGTGTCTGATCCGCAGTGCGACTGACCCGTGCGTGCTGCAGCTGAAACTCCACTATGGCCTGCTGCTGCTCGCACAATCTGTCCAGCATATGCAAGGTGGAGTTCCACCTGGTGGGTACGTCGCATATGAGGCGGTGAGCGGGAAGGCCGAAGTTATGCTGTAGCGCAGACAGGCGAGCAGCGGCAGGGTGTGAACGCCGGAAGCGCGAAAAGACGGCCCGCACTTTATGCAGCAGCTCTGACATGTCGGGGTAGTTGCGAATAAACTTCTGCACCACCAAATTTAGCACATGCGCCAGGCAGGGGATGTGCGTCAAACCGGCTAGTCCCAGAGCTGCAACGAGATTTTGCCCATTATCGCACACCACCAGGCCGGGCTTGAGGCTCACCGGCAGCAACCACTCGTCGGTCTGTTGTTCTATACCCCGCCACAACTCCTGTGCGGTGTGGGGCCTGTCCCCCAAACATATGAGTTTCAGAATGGCCTGCTGACGTTTACCCCGTGCTGTGCTGAAGTTGGTGGTGAAGGTGTGTGGCTGACTGGATGAGCAGGTGGAAGAAGAGGAGGAGGAAGCTGAGTAGGAGGAGGAGGAGACAGGAGGCAAAGAATGTTGCCCTGCGATCCTTGGCGGCGGAAGGACGTGCGCCAAACAGCTCTCCGCCTGGGGCCCTGCCGCCACTACATTTACCCAGTGTGCAGTTAGGGAGATATAGCGTCCCTGGCCGTGCTTACTGGTTAACGTATCTGTGGTTAGGTGGACCTTGCCACAGATGGCGTTGCGCAGTGCACACTTGATTTTATCGGACACTTGTTTGTGCAGGGAAGGCACGGCTCTCTTGGAGAAGTAGTGGCGGCTGGGAACAACATACTGTGGGACAGCAAGTGACATGAGCTGTTTGAAGCTGTGTGTGTCTACCAGCCTAAATGACAGCATTTCATAGGCCAGTAGTTTAGAAATGCTGGCATTCAGGGCCAGGGATCGAGGGTGGCTAGGTGGGAATTTACGCTTTCTCTCAAATGTTTGTGAGATGGAGAGCTGAACGCTGCCGTGTGACATGGTTGAGATGCTTGGTGACGCAGGTGGTGGTGTTGGTGGTACATCCCATGTTTGCTGGGCGGCAGGTGCCAACGTTCCTCCAGAGGCGTAGGAAGAGGCCGAGGCGGCGGCAGCAGCAGAAGAGGCCGAGGCAGCAGCAGCAGAAGAGGTAGCAGGGGGAGCCTGAGTGACTTCTTTGTTTTTAAGGTGTTTACTCCACTGCAGTTCATGCTTTGCATGCAGGTGCCTGGTCATGCAGGTTGTGCTAAGGTTCAGAACGTTAATGCCTCGCTTCAGGCTCTGATGGCACAGCGTGCAAACCACTCGGGTCTTGTCGTCAGCACATTGTTTGAAGAAGTGCCATGCCAGGGAACTCCTTGAAGCTGCCTTTGGGGTGCTCGGTCCCAGATGGCGGCGGTCAGTAGCAGGCGGAGTCTCTTGGCGGCGGGTGTTCTGATTTTGCCCACTGCTCCCTCTTTTGCTACGCTGTTGGCTCGGTCTCACCACTGCCTCTTCCTCCGAACTGTGAAAGTCAGTGGCACGACCTTCATTCCATGTGGGGTCTAGGACCTCATCGTCCCCTGCATCGTCTTCCACCCAGTCTTGATCCCTGACCTCCTGTTCAGTCTGCACACTGCAGAAAGACGCAGCAGTTGGCACCTGTGTTTCGTCATCATCAGAGACGTACTGAGGTGGTATTCCCGTGTCCTCATCAGCAGGAAAAATAAGTGGTTGTGCGTTAGTGCATTCTATCTCTTCCACCCCTGGGGAAGGGCTAGGTGGATGCCCTTGGGAAACCCTGGCAGCAGAGTCTTCAAACAGCATAAGAGACTGCTGCATAACTTGAGGCTCAGACAGTTTCCCTGATATGCATGGGGGTGATGTGACAGACCGATGGGCTTGGTTTTCATGCGCCATCTGTGCGCTTTCTGCAGAAGACTGGGTGGGAGATAATGTGAACGTGCTGGATCCACTGTCGGCCACCCAATTGACTAATGCCTGCACCTGCTCAGGCCTTACCATCCTTAGAACGGCATTGGGCCCCACCAAATATCGCTGTAAATTCTGCTGGCTACTGGGACCTGAGGTAGTTGGTTCACTAGGACGTGTGGCTGTGGCAGAACGGCCACGTCCTCTCCCAGCACCAGAGGGTCCACTAACACCACCACGACCATGTCCACGTCCGCGTCCCTTATTAGATGTTTTCCTCATTGTTCCCGTTCACCACAATTTTGAGAATGGCAAATTTGGGAATGGTTTTTCAACCCAGAAAAAAAAGTGTGCTTTTACGGTCACTACAAATAACTTGACCAGCTGAAACAGTAGAGATTTGGTTAAATAGAGATGTGAGGCCTGTTTTTTTTTGCGCGGTGTGACAGGTATAGGTTTAATCACAGAATCAGATTTCTATCAGCACGCTAGCGTGTGTCTTAGGTTTTTCTGAATGACACTATCACTAGCGTCAATGTAAGATATTATTTTTGGGATAGATTTCAAGTAGGCCTCAAATACCAGAAACTAGTTATTTTGAGAATGGCAAATTTGGGAATGGTTTTTCAACCCAGAAAAAAAAGTGTGCTTTTACGGTCACTACAAATAACTTGACCAGCTAAAACAGTAGAGATTTGGTTAAATAGAGATGTGAGGCCTGTTTTTTTTTGCGCTGTGTGACAGGTATAGGTTTAATCACAGAATCAGATTTCTATCAGCACGCTAGCGTGTGTCTTAGGTTTTTCTGAATGACACTATCACTAGCTTCAATGTAAGATATTCTTTTTGGGATAGATTTCAAGTAGGCCTCAAATACCAGAAACTAGTTATTTTGAGAATGGCAAATTTGGGAATGGTTTTTCAACCCAGAAAAAAAAGTGTGCTTTTACGGTCACTACAAATAACTTGACCAGCTAAAACAGTAGAGATTTGGTTAAATAGAGATGTGAGGCCTGTTTTTTTTTGCGCTGTGTGACAGGTATAGGTTTAATCACAGAATCAGATTTCTATCAGCACGCTAGCGTGTGTCTTAGGTTTTTCTTAATGACACTATCACTAGCTTCAATGTAAGATATTCTTTTTGGGATAGATTTCAAGTAGGCCTCAAATACCAGAAACTAGTTATTTTGAGAATGGCAAATTTGGGAATGGTTTTTCAACCCAGAAAAAAAAGTGTGCTTTTACGGTCACTACAAATAACTTGACCAGCTAAAACAGTAGAGATTTGGTTAAATAGAGATGTGAGGCCTGTTTTTTTTTGCGCTGTGTGACAGGTATAGGTTTAATCACAGAATCAGATTTCTATCAGCACGCTAGCGTGTGTCTTAGGTTTTTCTGAATGACACTATCACTAGCTTCAATATAAGATATTCTTTTTGGGATAGATTTCAAGTAGGCCTCAAATACCAGAAACTAGTTATTTTGAGAATGGCAAATTTGGGAATGGTTTTTCAACCCAGAAAAAAAAGTGAGCTTTTACGGTCACTACAAATAACTTGACCAGCTAAATCAGTACAGATTTGGTTGAATAGAAATGTCAGGTCTATTTTTTAGGCGCTGGGTGACAGGCTCAACTTGCCCCTGATGTAATATATGGCCAAAAAATAACCACACTGTTGATGGTTAAATGCACTTGGGTGACACAGGCTCAGCCTGCACCAGATGTAGTATATGGCCAAAAAATAATCAGACTGTCGATGGTTAAATGCACTTCGGTGACACAGACTCAGCCTGCAGCTGATGTAGTATATGGCCAAAAAATAACCAGACTGTTGATGGTTAAATGCACTTCGGTGACACAGGCTCAGCCTGCAGCTGATGTAGGATATAGCACAAAATAACCACACTATCGATGGTTAAATACACTTGGTGATAGCTTGTGCTGGCGCACCACAAGTCACAAAATGGCCGCCGATCACCCCAGAAAAAAATGATCTAAAAACGCTCTGGGCAGCCTCAAAAAAGTGAGCAAGTCAATAATAGCACTTCAATGATCCACAGCTGCAGATCGATCACAGAATGAAGTCTTTTGGAGGAGTTAATCTGCCTAATCTCGCCCTAACGTCGCAGCTGCAACCTCTCCCTATACTGATCATAGCAGAGTGACGTGCGGCGCTACGTGGCTCCAGCTTAAATAGAGGCTGGGTCACATGCTGCACTGGCCAATCACAGCCATGCCAATAGTAGGCATGGTTGTGATGGCCACTTGGGGCAAGTAGTATGACGCTTGTTGATTGGCTGCTTTGCAGCCTTTCAAAAAGCGCCAAGAAAGCGCCGAACACCGAACCCGAACCCGGACTTTTACGAAAATGTTCGGGTTCGGGTCCGTGTCACGGACACCCCAGAAATTCGGTACGAACCCGAACTATACAGTTCGGGTTCGCTCATCCCTAGTCACCACATGATAATTCCTGAGCCCCTCCCTGGCTGCTACCAACATGAACAAATCTTGATGTTAGAAGTGTTCATGCACTCGAACCTAAGCCCTGCTGCAACTGATACAAACCCTCAGCTCGGGAGCAGGAGGAAAGACAACAGATTACTTGCACCAGATGAAGGAACCCGTGTCTACCTAAGGCCTAGCCCGTACAAACAACAGAAGGGAAGGAAGGAGGACTTATCTGAAGACGAACTTGGAGCACGAGATCCACAAAACACCAGCAGCGAACTCCAGGAGAAACTATAAACCGCAAGGGCTATAATGAGAGGCAGGTATAAATAACATTACTAACCACTTGCCATCTGGGCCATTTGCCCCCTTCCTGACCAGGCCAAATTTTGCAAAACTGACATATCTCACTTTATGTGGTAATAACTTTGGAACGCCTTTATTTATCCAAGTCATTCAGAGATTGTTTTCTCGTGACACATTGTACTTCATGATAGTCATAAATTTGAGTCAAAATATTTCACCTTTATTTATGAAAAAATCCCAAATTTACCCAAAAATTTGAAAAATTCGCAATTTTCTAAATTTAAATTTCTCTGCTTTTAAAACAGAAAGTGATACCTCATAAAATATTTATTATTTAACATTCCCCATATGTCTACTTTATGTTGGCCTCATTTTGGAAATGTCATTTTATTTTTTTAGGACGTTAGAAGGCTTAGAAGTTTAGAAGCAATTCTTCAAATTTTTAAGAAAATTGCCAAAACCCACTTTTTAAGGACCAGTTCAGGTCTGAAGTCACTTTGTGGGGCCTACATAGTGGAAACCCCCATAAATGACCCCATTGTAGAAACTACACCCCTCAAGGTATTCAAAACCGTTTTTTCAAACTTTGTTAACCCTTTAGGCGTTCCACAAGAATTAAAGGAAAATGGAGATCAAATTTTTAAATTTCACTTTTTTGGCAGATTTTCCATTTTAATCAATTTTTTTCTTTAACACATTGATGGTTAACAGCCAAACAAAACTCAATATTTATTACCCAGATTCTGCGGTTTACAGAAACACCCCACATGTGGTCATAAACTGCTGTATGGGCACACGGCAGGGCGCAGAAGAAAAGGAACTCCACATGGTTTTTAGATGCCATGTCCCATTTGAAGCCCCCTGATGCACCCTTACAGTAGAAACTCCCAAGAAGTGACCCCATATTGGAAACTAGGGGATAAGGTGCCAGTTTTATTAGTACTATTTTTAAGGTACATATGATTTTTTGATCATTCATTATAACACTTTATGGGGCAAGGTGACCAAAAAATTGGTTGTTTTAGCACAGTTTCTATTTATTTATTTTTACAGCGTTCACCTGAGGGGTTCAGTCAAGTGACATTTTTATAGAGCAGATTGTTACGGACGTGGCGATACCTAATATGTATACTTTTTCTCATTTATTAAAGTTTTACACAATAATAGCATTTTTGAAACAAAATAATTATGTTTTAATGTTTCCATGTTCTGAGAGCTATAGTTTTTTTTATTTTTTGAGAGATTTTCTTATGTAGGGGCTCATTTTTTGCGGTATGAGGTGACGGTTTTATTGGTACTATTTTGTGGGACATACGCGTTTTTGATCACTTGTTGTTGCACCTTTTGTGATGCAAGGTGACAAAAATTGATTGTTTTTTTTTTTTTTTTTTTTTACGGTGTTCACCCGAGGGGTTAGGTCATGTGATATTTTTATAGAGCTGGTTTTTACGGACGCGGCAATACCAAATATGTCTATTTTATTTTATTTTTTCTATTTTTAACTTTTTTTATTTCATTCCTTACTTGGGGACTTTTTTTTATTCTTTTATTTTCAACCTTTTATTTTTATTTTTTTTATTTTACACTTTTCGTCCCCCATAAGGTCATACAAGACCTCTGGGGGACATTTGCTTCACTTTTTCATTTTTTTTTTCAATGTTGATTTCTCCTGTAACTGGGGCTGACATAGTAGCCCCAGTTACAGAAGAAATGCACCCCTAGAGAGGCTGTACAGCAGCAATCCAGCGTGTACAGCCTCAGAGCAGGGCTGATCGAGGTCTGTGAGAGACCTCACACAGCCCCTGCACTCTCCGGTTCCGGCGGTCACATGACCGCCGGGCCGGAACAGGAAGCGCATAGCGCTTCCTTCTCTGCATACACAGCGCTCGGTGAGCGCTGTGTCTGCAGCGATCCGAAAGGCAGGGACACCTGGGAACTGTCCCTGCCTTGTCTTAGGGTTGCCCTGCTGTCACTGACAGCGGGCAACCCGATCAGCAGCTGCATGATTAGCGTGCAGCTGCTATTTCTGAAAGGACGTTTTAAAACGTGCTTTCAGAAATAGAGGTCCACCCATAGGACGTTTATATCCTATGGGCGGACGTAAAGCGGCTAACAAACTAATGAGCAGAACCTGTAAGGGAGTGGGATCCTGCCCAAAGCCACAACAAAGCAATTTGTCAGATAGAATCACGTGCAGCAAGTCTGACAGATCTTCTCAGATCACAGGGCAGGGCGTGACAGATATACCAATAATATACTTTCTATATATTGCATTTGGGTAGTGAAGCAATTACAACCGCAGCTACACAGAGTGACAAACGATATTGAAACAAACAATTTCAACTGTTGTGATATACCAGTTGCCCCCCCCAAAAAAATTATTTAGGCAGGGGTGTGATATACCATTAATATACTATCGATATAGTGCATTTGGGTAGTGCAGCATTTATTTGTGGTTCTGCTTTGTTACCGCAGCTATATAGATTGACAAACACTATTGTAACAAATAATTTCAACTGGTGTGATGTGCCAGTTGCCCCCTAACTAAAGTGACTGAGGCAGGAGTGTGATATGACAATAGAGATGGCCTTGTGTCACCGCCAGTTCTGTGAGAAGGTCTGGCAGACATCCTTCTCTACCTCTTGCATGACGTTCTTTGTTTTGGTTTTAGTTTTTCATCTCCTTTCCTTCTCTAAGGTGTCACCTATTTAGACTAATCGTCTCCCTTTATATTTCCTCCCATACTGCCTCACTTTGCGGTTTATACTACTTCCTGGATGAAGTGTTCACTGCTAGAGGCTGCTGCTGCTCTTTGCTCAGATAAGTATTTTCATGTATTGTGTTTCCTTGCTGGCTTGATTCTAGGTGACCCTAACACTGTCCGTATTAAGTGCAGGGAGCCGGTGGTCGTGTCCCCTCACTATTATAGGGTTTTCAGGTGTCACACAGTCTTAGGTACGTGGACATGCAATCGTCTACCATTGAGACCCTTGCATGGGCATAGCAGTCAGGGAGAGCTCTTAGGGTTTTATAGGGCTCACCTATATGCTCCTTAGTTTGGGATCAAGCCAGTCGGACGTTTATTCATAAGTTCCAGCTATCTGCAACATTATCCGTGACATTATAAACCGCCGTAACCGTCTTAAGCATAGATCCGGTTTCAGCCTTGATTGACCGCATGCAAGGTCTTTCGCTGGAGGTAGCAGATCTCCTTAAAACTGTCTCAGTTTCAGGTGACCGGTTCTGCTGGCGTTCATTGAGTTTGTTCCGAGCCTAAGATCTCGCTTCCGGATACGTTCTCCGGGGGTAGTGAGAATTTTGTTCGCTTTAGAGAGGCCTGCAAACTCCATTTTCGCCTACTTCCCCATTCCTCTGGTGATGAGGAGCAGAGGGTGGGGATCATCATCTCGCTGCTCAGGGATAACGCTCAGTCTTGGGCCTTTTCGCTGCCGGTGGGGGCACGGCCCCTCCGATCGGTGGATGAATTTCTTGTAGCCCTGGGGCAGATATATGATGACCCGGATCGTATTGCTCTGGCTGAATCTAAACTGCGTCTTTTATGCCAGGGTAAACAGTCCGCAGAGATATATTGTTCTGAATTTCGGAGATGGGCAGCTGATACTGGTTGGAATGATGCTGCACTCCGAAGTCAATTTTGCCATGGTCTTTCGGAAAGATTGAAATATGCATTTGCTTTTCATGAGAGACCAGCCTCGTTAGAATCAGCCATGTCTCTAGCTGTTCGTATTGACAGGCGTCTTAGAGAAAGAGATGAGACTACTTCTTCCTGTCATATTCAGCACAAGGACAGTGGGGCTGTCTCATTCAGTGTGCAGGGGTCTCAGTCTCTCTCAATCCCCTCTGAGGAGGAGGCCATGCAGCTGGGTTTGCTTGCCTCTGATAGTAGAGGATTCAGCTCTCAGAGGAGGGTTTGTTTCTCTTGTGGGGGTATAAATCATTTGGCTAATGTTTGCCCCTCTAGGAGATTCATGGAGTTTTCTGAGGGTAATAAGAAAAAACAAAAAGAAAAAAACTCTCTAAAAACTTTCCATTTGCTACTATTGGCAAGGTTGATGCGGAAATTGAAGGTTTGCCGTTTGCTTGTAGTTCCCGTTTTCTCCTACCTGCCAGACAGCAAGAACATTGTTTTTTGAGATTTTTGTAGATAGTGGAGCAGTTGTCAATCTCATTGATAATCAATTCGCAATAACGCATGGTTTCCAGGTATGCACTTTGGAAAAGGATATACCTGTTTTTGCTATCGATTCCGCTCCACTTTCTCAAAGATCGTTAAAGGGCATAGTTCACAATACCTGTTTGACTGTGGGTGACGCTCATGTTGAGGATATGTCATGTTTCGTCCTAAGCGGATTACCTACTCCTCTAGTGTTGGGGCTACCCTGGCTCACTAAACATAACCCCACCATTGATTGGCAAGCAAGGCAAATAAATGGTTGGAGTGAGTTTTGCAGAGAGAATTGCCTCACGGCGTCTCTTTCAGAGGTTTCTACCAAGACTGTACCATCTTTTCTCTCTGAATTTTCAGATGTGTTTTCCGAGAGTGGTGTCCAGGAGTTTCCCCCTCACCGGGAGTTACACTGCCCTATTAATCTCATCCCAGGCGCCAAGCTGCCAAAATCACGTTTATACAATCTCTCCCAACCTGAAAGAGTCACTATGCGTACTTATATCTCTGAGAGCCGGAGAAAGGGACACATCCGAACCTCTAAGTCACCTGTTGCCACTGGGGGGTTTTTTGTTAAGAAAAAAGATGGTTCTTTAAGACCTTGTCTGGATTTTAGGGAGCTCAACCATATCACAATTCGTGACCCATATCCGCTTCCTCTGATCCCGGACCTGTTTAACCAGATTGTTGGGGCTAAAGTTTTTGCTAAGTTGGATTTAAGAGGGGCATACAACCTAGTCAGGGTAAGGGAAGGGGACGAATGGGAGACGGCCTTCAATACCCCTGAGGGTCATTTCGAGAATTTGGTTATGCCCTTTGGTTTGATGAATGCTCCGGCCGTCTTCCAACATTTTGTGAACAGCATTTTTTATCATTTAATGGGGAAATTTGTACTGGTGTATCTAGATGACATTTAGATTTTTTCTCCTGATTTCAAGACTCATCGGGACCACCTATGTCAGGTCTTGCTGATTCTGCGGGAGAATAAGTTGTATGCTAAACTGGAAAAATGTGTGTTTGCAGTTCCGGAGATTCAATTTCTTGGTTTTCTTCTCTCCGCTTCTGGTTTTTGCATGGACCCTGAGAAGGTCCGCGCTGTGCTTAATTGGGAGCTTCCTGAGAATCAGAAGGCACTGATGCGGTTTTTGGGTTTTGCCAATTATTACAGAAAGTTCATTTTGAATTATTCCTCTGTTGTTAAGCCACTTACTGATATCACTAAAAAGGGGGTATATTTTTCCTCGTGGTCGGTAGATGCGCTTAAAGCCTTTTCTAGTATCAAAGAGAGTTTTGCTTCCGCTCCCATTTTGGTACAACCTGATGTCTCTCTACCTTTTATTGTTGAGGTGGACGCTTCTGAAGTGGGTGTGGGTGCGGTCTTATCTCAGGGTCCCTCTCCTGCCAAATGGCGACCGTGTGCCTTTTTATCAAGGAAACTCTCCTCTGAAGAGAGAAATTACAATGTGGGAGATAGGGAGTTGTTGGCCATCAAATTTGCTTTTGAGGAATGGCGCCATTGTTTAGAGGGAGCCAGACACCCTATTACCGTGTTTACCGACCATAAGAATCAGGCCTACTTGGAATCGGCCAAGCGTCTGAACCCGAGACAGGCCAGATGGTCTTTGTTCTTTTCTAGGTTTAATTTTGTTGTCACGTTCCGCCCTGGGGAAAAATGTGAAGGCGGATGTGAAGGCGAATGCCCTGTCACGTTGTTTTCCGGGAGGGGGGAACTTTGAAGATCCGAGTCCCATTTTGGCTGAAGGGGTGGTCGTCTCTGCTCTTTATCCTGATTTGGAGGCAGAGGTTCAGGCAGCCCTGGCAGAGGCTCTTGATCTTTGTCCTCCTGGGAGGTTGTGCCTCTCGCTTTACGACACAAGGTTTTTAAGGAGCACCACGATACTGTCCTTGCTGGGCACCCGGGGAGTAGAGCCACAGTGGATCTCATTGCTCGGAGATTCTGGTGGCCGGCTCTTTGTAAGACGGTTGAGGGTTTTGTGTCAGCCTGCGAGACCTGCGCTCGTGCCAAGGTCCCTCATTCACGGCCATCGGGTTCTCTCCTCCCATTACCCATTCCTTCCCGTCCTTGGACGCATCTGTCCATGGACTTCATTACGGACCTGCCTCGTTCCTCGGGGAAGACTGTGATTCTGGTGGTAGTGGACCGTTTTAGCAAAATGGCGCATTTCACTCCCTTTCCTGGGTTACCTAATGCTAAGACGTTGGCGCAAGCGTTTGTTGATCACATTGTTAAATTGCATGGCATTCCTTCAGACATTGTTTCTGATAGGGGCACGCAATTTGTTTCCAGATTCTGGAAGGCCTTCTGTTCTCGCTTGGGGATTCGGTTGTCGTTCACTTCTGCTTTTCACCCGCAGTCGAATGGTCAGACCGAACGCATCAATAAGAATCTGGAGACATATCTGCACTGTTTTGTGGTGGAGAATCAGGAGGATTGGTATTCTTTTGTGTCCCTTCCTGAGTTTGCTTTAAATAACCGTCGCCAGGAGTCCTCTGATAAGTCACCATTTTTTGGTGCATATGGGTTTCATCCGCAGTTTGGGACATTCTCTGGAGAGGGGTCTTCTGGTTTACCTGATGAGGAGAGATTTTTCTCGTCTTTGTCATTTATTTGGCAAAAGATTCAGGGTAATCTGAAGAGGATGACAGAGATTCAAGCGTGTGGCGGATAAGAGACGTGTGCCTGGTCCGGACCTGAATGTGGGTGATCTGGTGTGGTTGTCTACAAAGAATATCAAACTGAAGGTTCCCTCCTGGAAGTTGGGTCCTAAGTTTATTGGGCCTTACAAGATCTTGTCCCTCATCAATCCCATTGCCTTCCGTCTTGATCTTCCTCAGACTTGGAAGATCCATAATGTTTTTCACAGGTCCCTATTAAAACCTTATGTCTAACTCACTGTACCCTCCGCTTTGCCTCCTCCGATGATTGTTGTTAATGGTAATCTTGAATTTCAGGTCTCTAGGATTGTGGATTCTCGCATTATCCGCGGTTCTCTCCAGTACCTCGTTCATTGGGAGGGTTATGGTCCTGAGGAGAGGATGTGGGTCCCAGTGGCAGACATTAAGGCCACTTGTCTCATCAGGGCTTTCCATAGGTCTCATCCTGGGAAGGTGGGCTCTGAGTGTCCGGAGTCCACCCGTAGAGGGAGGGGAACTGTCACCGCCAGTTCTGTGAGAAGGTCTGGCAGACGTCCTTCTCTACCTCTTGCATGACATTCTTTGTTTTGGTTTCACTTTGTCATCTCCTTTACTTCTCCCAAGTGTCACCTATTTAGACTAATCGTCTCCCTTTATATTCCCTCCCATACTGCCTCAATTTGCGGTTTATACTACTTCCTGGATGAAGTGTTCACTGCTGGAGGCTGCTGCTGCTGTTTGCTCAGATAAGTCTTTTCATGTATTGTGTTTCCTTGCTGGCTTGATTCTAGGTGACCCTGAATCCGTCCGTATTAAGTGCAGGGAGCCGGTGGTCGTGTCCCCTCACTATTATAAGGTTTTCAGGTGTCACACAGTCTTAGGTACGTGGGCATACAATCGTCTACCATTGAGACCCTTGCATGGGCATAGCAGTCAGGGAGAGCTCTTAGAGTTTTATAGGGCTCACCTATAAGCTCCTTAGTTTGGGATCAAGCCAGTCGGACGTTTATTCATAAGTTCCAGCTATCTGCAACATCATCCGTGACACCTTAAGGTTCGCCCGGTGGTCGTTTCGTGGCGAACTTTGCTCGTTTGCGATCTGCCGAACATGCGAACATATAGAGATGTCCACCAGCGCCATATTCTTTTACATTGTGAAGAACTTTGACCCATGACACATCCATCAGGTGGTACAGAACAGCCAATTGTGTACATTTGGGTAGTGCAGCATTGGTGTGCGGTTTTGCTGCGTTAACTCAGCTACAGATAGTGACAAACGACATTGAAACAAATAATTTCTACTGGTGTGATATACCAGTTGCCCCCCCAAAAAACTGATTGAGGCAGGTGTGTGATATATCTATAATATACTTTCTATATAGTGCATTTGGGTAGTGCAGCATTTGTTTGCGGTTCTGCTGCATTACCGCAGCTACACAGAGTGACAAATTCTATTGGAATAAATAATTTCAACTGGTGTTTTATTCCAGTTTTAACTGGTATGATATACCAGATGCCCACCAAAAAAACTTATTGAGGCACATGTGTGATATACCAATAATATACTTTCTATATATTGCATTTGGGTAGTGCAGCATTTGTTTGCGGTTCTGCTGCGTTACCGCAGCTGCACTGAGTGATAAATGCTACTGGACCAAATAATTTCAACTGGTGTGATATAAAAGTTGCCCCCCAAAAAAAATGATTGAGGCAGGGGTGTGATTTACCAATAATATACTTTCTATATAGTGCATTTGGGTAGTGCAGCATTTGTGTACGATTTTGCCGCTTTACCGCGGCTACACAGAGTGACAAACGCTATTGGAACAAATAATTTCTACTGGTGCGATATACCAGTTGCCCCCCAAAAAAAGTGATTGAGGCAGCCGTGTGATATACCAATAATATACATTCTATATAGTGCATTTGGGCAGTGCAGCATTTGTTTGCGGTTCTGCTGCTTTGCCGCAGCTACACAGAGTGACAAACACTATTGGAACAAATAATTTCAAATTGTGTGATATACTTGTTTCCCCCAAACAAACTTTTTGAGGCAGGGGTGTGATATACCAATAATATACTTTCTATATAGTGCTTTTGGGTTTTGCAGCATTTGTTTGCGGTTCTGCGTCACCGCAGCAACACAGAGTGAAAAATGCTATTGGAACAAAAAATTTCAACTAGTGTGATATACTAGTTGCCGCCCCCAAAAATGATTGAGGCAGGTGTGTAATATACTTAAAATATACAAACCGGATTCCAAAAAAGTTGGGACACTATACAAATCGTGAATAAAAACTGAATGCAATGATGTGGAGGTGCCAACTTCTAATATTTTATTCAGAATAGAACCTAAATCACGTAACAAAAGTTTAAACTGAGAAAATGTACCATTTTAAGGGAAAAATATGTTGAATCAGAATTTCATGGTGTCAACAAATCCCCAAAAAGTTGGGACAAGGCCATTTTCATTTGGCTTCTGAGAGACACTGTCACTCTGAGAAGCTCTTTTTATACCCAATCATGTTGCCAATTGACCTAATTAGTGTTAATTGGTCTTCCAGCTCTTCGTTATGCTCAAATTTACTTTTTCCAGCCTCTTATTGCTACTTGTCCCAACTTTTTTGGGATTTGTTGACACCGTGAAAATTGGAATCAACGTATTTTTCCTTTAAAATGATACATTCACTCGGATTAAACGTTTGATCTGTCATCTACGTTCTATTACAAATAAAATATCGACATTTGCCATCTCCATATCATTGCATTCAGTTTTTATTCACAATTTGTTTAGTGTCCCAACTTTTTTGGAATCGGGTTTGTACTTTATATATAGTGCATTTGTGTAGTGCAGCATTTGTGTGCGGTTCCGCTATGTTACCGCGGCTAAACAGATTAAAAAAAAACGCTATTGGAACAAATCATTTCTACTGGTGTGATATACCAGTTGCTTCCCCAAAAAACTGATTGAGGCAAGGGTGTGATATACCAATAGTATACTTTCTATATAGTGCATTTGAGTAGTGCAGCATTTGTTTGTGGTTCTGCTGCTTTACAGAAGCTACACAGAGTGACAAATTCTATTGGAATAAATAATTTCAACTGGTGTTTTATTCCAGTTGCCGCCCAAAAAAACTGATTGAGGCAGGGGTTTGATATACCAATAATATACTTTCTATATATTGCATTTGGGTAGTGAAGGATTTGTTTGCGGCTCTGCTGCGTTACCGCAGCTACAGATAATGACAAACGTTATTGGAACACATAATATCAACTGGTGTGATATACCAGTTGCCCCCAAAAAAAGTGATTGAGGCAGGGGTGTGATTTACCAATAATATACTTTCTATATAGTGCATTTGGGTAGTGCAGCATTTGTGTGCGGTTTTGCTGCATTACCGCGGCTACACAGAGTGACAAACGCTATTGGAACAAATAATTTCTACTGGTGTGATATACCTGTTGCCCCCAAAAAAACTGATTGAGGCAAGGGTGTGATATACCAATAATATTCTTTCTATATAGTGACTTTGAGTAGTGCAGCATTTGTTTACGGTTCTGCTGCGTTACCACAGCTACACAGAGTGACAAACTCTATTGGAATAAAAAAATTCAACTTGTGTAATATACCAGTTGCCCCCCCCAAAAAAGTGATTGAGGCAGGGGTGTGATATACCTATAATATCCTTTCTATATAGTGCATTTGTGTAGTGCAGCATTTGTGTGCGGTTCTGCGGTGTTACCGCGGCTACACAGAGTCAAAAACGCTATTGGAACAAATAATTTCAACTGGTGTGATATACCTGTTGCCCCCAAAAAAACTGATTGAGGAAGGGGTGTGATATACCAATAATATACTTTCTATATAGTGCATTTGGGTATTGCAGCATTTGTTTGCGGTTCTGCTGCGTTACCGCAGCAACAGAGAGTAAAAAATGCTATTGGAACAAAATATTTCAACTGGTGTGATATACCAGTTGCCCCCCAAAAAAACTGATTCAGGCAAGGGTGTGATATACCAATAGTATACTTTCTATATAGTGCATTTGAGTAGTGCAGCA
The DNA here is from genome assembly GCF_905171765.1 of Bufo bufo. Classification (NCBI taxonomy): domain Eukaryota; kingdom Metazoa; phylum Chordata; class Amphibia; order Anura; family Bufonidae; genus Bufo; species Bufo bufo. The sequence continues at coordinate 46,372,887 of NC_053396.1, read as the reverse complement.
TTTGTTTGTGGTTTTGCTGCGTTACAGCAGCTACACATAGTGACAAACGCTATCGGAACATATAATTTTAACTGGTGTTATTTACCAGTTGCCCCCCAAAAAACTGATTGATGCAGGGGTTTGATATACTAATAATATACTTTCTATATATTGCATTTGGGTAGTGAAGGATTTGTTTGCGGCTCTGCTGCGTTACCGCAGCTTCACAGAGTGACAAACGCTATTGGAACAAATAATATCAACTGGTGTGATATACCAGTTGCCCCGCCAAAAAACTGATAGAGGCAGGGGTGTGATATTGTCATGGAAGGTGAGGGAAGGGAAGCAGACAAAACACAACAAAATTACACAAAACAGCAGGCTAAGCCCCCACAACTAGGGAACAGGGAAAGGTCACCACATGATAGTCCCTGAGCCTCTCCCTGGTTGCTACTAACATGAACAAATCTTGATGTTAGAAGTGTTCATGCACTCGAACCTAAGCCCTGCTGCAACTGATACAAACCCTCAGCTAGGGAGCAGGAGAAAAGACAACAGTTTACTTGCACCAGATGAAGGAACCCGTGTCTACCTAAGGCCTAGCCCGTACAAACAACAGAAGGTAAGGAAGGAGGACTTATCTGAAGACGAACTGGGAGCAGGAGATCCACAAAACACCAGCAGACAACTCCAGGAGAAACTATAAACCGCAAGGGCTATAGTGAGAGGCAGATATAAATAACATTACTAACAAACTAATGAGCAGAACCTGTAAGGGAGTGGGATCCTGCCCAAAGCCACAACAAAGCAATTTGTCAGACAGAATCACGTGCAGCAAGTCTGACAGATCTTCTCAGATCACAGGGCAGGGCGTGACAGATATACCAATAATATACTTTCTATATAGTGCATTTGGGTAGTGAAGCATTTAATAGCGGTTCTGCTGCTTTACCGCAGCTACACAGAGTGACAAACGCTATTGGAACAAATAATTTTAACTGTTGTGATATACCAGTTGCCCCCCAAAAAAACTTATTGAGCAGGGGTGTGATATACCATTAATATACTTTCGATATAGTGTATTTGGGTAGTGCAGCATTTGTTTGTGTTTCTGCTGCGTTACTGTAACGGTCACGTCCACACACACACAGGGGGAAGGGTAGTGACCACTGCGCTCCACCCTCACCCCTGGCCCTGCCTACTTGCCTCACGAGTCCTGATGACAGGGGACAACTGGACGGCAGTCCCTAACTTAGGATATGTGCAGGGAAGACAGACAAGACAAAATACGGAACATGAACGGATCGGGTCAGAACCAAGAGAGCTACGCAGTACAACGGATTAAGCAAAGAATGGTCAGGAGAAGCCGGGGTCAAATACCAGGAGAGTAGCGAAATACAAGAGGAGTCCTAAGAGAGTAGTCAGGTGGGAGCCGAGGTCACAATACCAGGATGTATGCGCAGTACAGGAGGAGCAGGCAGAGGATGGTCAGGGAACAGGATCAGGTAAATATTCAGTAGTCCAACAAATAGCCAGGAACCTAGAAATTAACAGGCAACCTGTGGCTAGCAGGCTGCCTGTATTTATAGTGGGGAGTGAGGGTCATGTGACGTGGCCAGCGTCACATGACCGACAGACCAACCAGTCGAGCACCGAGTGATCAGCTCGGCGCTCAAGGCAGACTTAGGAGCAGGGAGCCACCCAGCTAGTAAAGCCGCCCTGGGAATGAGGTCAAACACAGATCCTCATTCCCAAAGCTAAGCAACAGGTCTGCGGGCGATGGGGGACCGAGTGCACCTTCGGAACCCCGTGACAGTTACCGCAGCTATATAGATTGACAAACACTATTGGAACAAATAATTTCACCTGGTGTAATATACCAGTTGCCCCCTAACTAAAGTGACTGAGGCTGGGGTGTGATATAACAATAGAGATGGACTTGAGTTCGCCCGGTGGTCGTTTTGCGGCGAACTTTGCTCGTTTGCGATTCGCCGAACATGCGAACATATGGAGATGTCTACCAGTGCCATATTCTTTTACATTGTGAAGAACTTTGACCCATGACACGTTCATCAGGTGGTGAAGGACAGCCAATTGTGTGCATATGGGTAGTGCAGCATTGGTGTGCGGTTTTGCTGCGTTAACTGAGCTACAGATAGTGACAAACGACATTGGAACTAATAATTTCTACTGGTGTGATATACCAGTTGCCCCCCAAAAAAACTTATTGAGGCAGGGGTGTGACATACCAATAATATACTTTTATATATATATAGTGAATTTGGGTAGTGCAGCATTTGATTGTGTTTCTGCTGCGTTATCGCAACTACACAGAGTGACAAACGCTATTGAAACAAACAATTTAAACTGGTGTGATATACAAGTTTCCCACCCAAAAAAATGATAGAGGCAGGGGTGTGATATACCAATAATATACTTGCTATACAGTCCATTTGAGTAGTGCAGCATTTGTTTGCGGTTCTGCTGCATTACCGCAGCTATACAGAGTGACAAACGCTATTGGAACAAATAATTTCAACTAGTGTGAAATACCAGTTGCCCCCCAAAAAAACTTATTGAGGCAGGGGTGTGATATACTTATAATATACTTTCTATATATTGCATTTGGGCAGTGCAGCATTTGTTTGCGGTTCTGCTGCTTTGCCACAGATACACAGAGTGACAAACGCTATTGGAACAAATAATTTCAACTGGTGTGATATACCAGTTGCCCCCCAAAAAATCCTATTGACACAGGGGTGTGATATACCAATAATATACTTTCTATATATTGCATTTGGGTAGTGCATCATTTGTTTGCGTTTCTGCTGCGTTACCGCAGCTACACAGAGTGATAAACGCTATTGAAACAAACAATTTTAACTGGTGTGATATACCAGTTGCCCCCCAAAAAAACTGGTTGAGGCAGGGGTGTGATATACCAATAATATACTTTCCATATAGTGCATTTGGGTAATGCATCATTTGTTTGCGGTTCTGCTGTGTTACCGCGGCTAAACAGAGTCAAAAACGCTATTGGAGCAAATAATTTCTACTGGTGCGATATACCAGTTGCCCCCCCAAAAAACTGATTGAGGCAGGGGTGTGATATAACAATAATATACTTTCCATATAGTGCATTTGGGTAATGCATCATTTGTTTGCGGTTTTGCTGTGTTACCGCAGCTACATAGAATGACAAACGCTATTGGAACAAATAATTTCAACTGGTGTGATATACCAGTTGCCCCTAAAAAAAACAGATTGAGGCAGGGGTGTGATATACCAATAATATACTTTCTATATAGTGCATTTGGGTAGTGAAGGATTTGTTTGCGGATCTGCTGCGTTGGAACTAATAAGTTCTACTGGTGCTATATACCAGTTCTCCCCCAAAAAAGTGATTGAGGTAGGTGTGTGATATAACTATAATATACTTTCTATATAGTGCATTTGGGTAGTGAAGCATTTGTGTGTGGTTTTGCTGGGTTACCGCGGCTACACAAATAATGCTATTGGAACAAATAATTTCAACTGGTGTGATATACCAGTTCTCCCACCCAAAATAGTTATTAAGGCAGGTGTGTAATATACCTATAATATACTTTTTATATAGTGCATTTGGGTAGTGCAGCATTTGTGTGCGGTTCTGCTGCGTTACCGTAGCTACACAGAACTATTTGAACAAATAATTTCAACTGGTGTGATATACTAGTTGTTCCCCCCAAAAATGATTGAGACAGGGGTGTGATATACCAATAATATACTTTCTTTATAGTGCATTTGGGTAGTGAAGGATTTGTTTGCGGATCTGCTGTGTTACCGCAGCTTCAAAGAGTGACAAATGCTATTGGAACAAATAATTTCAAATGGTGTGATTTACCAGTTTCCCCCCAAAAAAAGTAATTAAGGCAGGTGTGTGATATACCTATAATATACTTTTTATATAGTGCATTTGGGTAGTGCAGCATTTGTGTGCGGTTCTGCTGCGTTACTGCAGCTACACAGAATGACAAAACTATTTGAACAAATAATTTCAACTAGTGTGATATACCAGTTGTTCCCCCCAAAAAACTGGTTGAGGCAGGGGTGTGATATACCAATAATATACTTTCCATATAGTGCATTTGGGTAGTGCATCATTTGTGTGCGGTTCTGCTGCGTTACCGCAGCTACACAGAGTGACAAACGCTATTGGAACAAATAATTTCAACTGGTGTGATATACTTTCTTCCACAAGTACTGCTCTTCTATAGGGACTTTGTCACAGATTCATTTTGAAAATGACAGGCAGAGGAAGAGGCAGGCTATTTCGCAGGTGTGTTAGGGGTCAGGCAGGTGCACCAGGCCGGAGCCTAAGTGTGAAGTTGCAGAAGGTGCGTGCGATTACGTCAAAGGTCCAGAGTTGGTTGAGTGGCTCATTCAGCCTTCCGCTTCTGCACTCTCCTCATCCTCTCTATCGGCACTCTCTGCTGTGTGTACCCCCAAAGACACCACCACCACCATATCCCCTCCGCTCGAGTCAGAGGAATTATTTTCCCATCCATTCCAAGACCTTACCGATGCGCAACCATTTTTGGCATCGGATCAGGAAGAGGAGGTATCAATGGTCGCCACCCAGCAGTCTGACGACAGTACCCAGATCAGCCCAAGGAGGGTGGTCCCCACTGTTGCTGCCTACTCCGAGATCTCTAATGTCAGTGGTGGTGAAGGTGACGATGATGACATGTCGATGGACGTCACGTGGGTGCCCACAAGAGAGGAGTAGGAGGGGAGTTCAGAGGGAGAGACGGAGCAGCAGATAGGGAAGAGATGTAGGAGAAGCAGGCAGAACTTACAGTGCACAGAAGGCAAAAAGCAGATGGCTAATGTATCTGGAACGAGCCATCCACCATGCACAGTCACATCTAGTGCTTCCAGGACGCCGGCGCATGGATCTGCAGTGTAGGCTTTTTTTAACGTGTCCACTGCTGACAATAGTGTTGCCATCTGCAGCCTGTAATGTCAAAGCATAAGTCGCGGTAAGCCCAACACTCACCTAGGGATGACCGCCTTAAGAATGCACCTGGCCTCCTATCACCAATCCCAGTGGGAGCAACCGTCAGAACCCACAAAGTCTCACTCCCGGCGCTCCACGTCCTGGCACTTCTCCTTCTCCTCCCATTTGTCCTCCACTCCACCTTCCACCGTGCCGTCGTCGCATTCATCGGCAGGCTTCCGTGGCCCAAATGTTCAAGCGTAAAAAAATTATGACGTCGAATAATCCTCTTGCCCAATGGCTGACTGCCGGCTTATCGGAACTGCTAGCCCGCCAACTGCTGCCATATAAACTGGGGGACTCAGAGGCCTTTACAAAATTGAGGGTCCCCAGAAGGAAATATTTCTCCCAAAAGGGCATCCCGGAGCTATATGGCCACATTCAGCAGCAAGTAAATGTATCTCTGGCACACAGTGTCGGTGCCAAGATACATCCTGACCACAGACACATGGTCTAGCAAACATGGGCAGTTAAGGTACATCACTTCTACTGCTCACTGAGTGAACCTTCTGTTGGCTGTCAAGCATGCAATCCGTGGCACCCGTGTGGATTTGGTGTTACCGCCAAGGATTGCATGCAGGCCTGCCTCTTCTTCTCCTCCTACTACATCCTCCGTCTCCTCCTCGGCTGACTCCTCCTTTTCCACTGCTACTGCCTCTTCTTCTGCGCCCCCCAAAACCTATTTGACGTGCCAGGCGAGACGTTGCTATGCTGTGCTGTGGCTGTTGTGCCTGGAAGCCTGCACTCCTTTCAGCTTTGCGGTCACATGCCGATCAGTGGCAAACCCTGCTCAATTTGACAGTTGGTAAATTGGTGTGTGACAACGGTGCCAATCTGCTGAGCACGCTGAAACAGGGCAAAATTACACACATGCCGTGCATGGCACACGTCCTGAACTTAGTCGTGCAGCGATTCATTGCCAAATACCCCGGGGTCCAGAACGTCTTGCGGCAGGCCATTTTAGAAGATCTTACACGGCCATGGCTTACTTTGCTGACGTTCAGCAGCGACACCACCTTCCCGTCAGATGTCTGATTTGTGACTGCCCAACGCTTTGGAACTCCACCTTGTATATGCTTGATAGGCTGCTCCAGCAGAAAGGTGCCATTAACGACTACCTGTACGAACTCTGAGGCAGGACAGCTTCTGGGGAGCTTGGTTTCGTTTTACCCCTCCAGTGGCTGCTCATGCGCGATGCATGCAGACTTGTGCGGCCATTTGATGAGATCACCAAACTGGTCAGTCGCTGCCAGGGCGCTATCAGTGACATCGTACCTTATGCCTTCTTTCTGGAGCATGCATTGCATCATGTCATTGATCAAGCCGTCGAGGAGCAGGAACAGGAAGATGAGGAAGTCGCAATGCTGAATGAATCCCCAGGGGGAGCTACTCCATCTGAGACAAGTCAGCAGGAGTCTGAAGAGGAGTCAGAGGAGGATGATGCCTGGGGGTGAGGAGGAGCAAAAAGAGCAGGCTTTAAACTTTTCGGGGATCCCTGGTGTTGTCCGTGCATGGGGGGAGGAGACCGAGGATGACATTCTCCTGGGCAAAGAGCAGGAGCCACACCGCTCCACCACTTCCAATTTAGTACAAATGGGGGCCTTCATGCTCCAGTGTTTGAAGAGGGACCCCCGTATAAAAAGCATAAAGGGCAAGGACCAGTACTGGGTGGAAACGTACTTGGACCCCCGGTACAAACACAAAATGGCGGACATGTTACCAGCATCACAGAGGGCTGTCAGAATGCTGAATTTTCAGGCCTTTCTTCGAGAGATGCTGCATTCTGCTATTGCGGGCGCTGGCAGAGGAATTTCCACCCACAGAGAAACAGTTGCGGGTACCAATCCTACTGCGCATGCAAGAAGAGGGCGGTTTGAAGATGTGTTGGTCACTTCGGATATGAGATCATTCTTGCAGCGAACCCATCGACAGCCGCCCTCCAGACCCAGCCTCAGGGAATGCCTAGACCGACAGGTGTCCGACTACATCGCGTTAACGGCCGATGTGGACGCTCTTGTAAGCAAGGAACCCCTTGACTACTGGGTGTGCAGGCTTGACCTGTGGCCAGACCTGGCACAATTTGCCATGGAATTCTTGTCTTGCCCCTCGTCCAGTGTCCTGTCCGAAAGGACGTTCAGCGCAGCAGGGGGGATCGTGACCGATAAGTGCACCCGCCTACCTCACATTTCGAAAAATGAATGAGGAATGGATCTCGGAGGAATTCAACACCTGTGACGACCATGTTTAATTGAATTTCCTCATGCCAGCCCACATATATCCTACAATACCAAGAACAAAGAATGGTCCCTGTCTTATGTAAATAATGAGGCATAAAAGGCCTTTTCTGTCCAATGAATGCCTAAAGTTTTGGGCCTCGGAGGAATTTGTGACAACCTCATGTTTCAACTATTATCATTAGGGTTTTTTCAAGAAGGGAGATTTCGTTAGCCATGTTTTTAATCCAATTTTATATTTTTAATTCTTTTAAACATGTGTATTTGACCTGTATTTGTACTGGCCTTCAGTAAAATTGATATCCATTGACCGTCTAATATACCTCCACCCACATAATTACTTGATCTTTTCTGTACGGTGAATGCAAAATTTTTGGGGCCTATAATACACTGGCCTGCAGTTAAATTGATATCCAATGACCGTATAAAAAAAAGAAACAGATTTATGTCCCTATAGGGCCCTCAGGAGATTGTAACAAAAATCAAACCACCGTCACCTGACCAAAAACTCCTTTTAGGGGTCCTATCTATATGTTAAAACTTTAACCTTTATTATTTACTTTTAAAACGAAAATACTAAGAGAAACCAATACTACAAGGTCATTTAAAAATATCAGGTTGCAGTTAACGGCTAAGTAAGTTAATTTGTCTTTTTCGGGGCGCTGTCGATCGCTCTACGTTCTATTTGAGAGGCGGTTTACCTCATGGATGCTGTGTGGCCATGTATCACCACAGGTTAGCAGGTGTGTTTTCAATGGTGAATTGTTTGGTGTCCCTATAGGTCCTAGGTATAGGAGTTTCTATTTTAAATAGATGAGATGTATTCCTATATCCCTATGCGACAGACATCCATCATTTATTCACACATCTCACACGCTGAGAAATCAGGCAGTTTGCCTCCGAACATTTGCACAATATGTATTGAGCTGGACAATGATTGCGACCCTGCTGGTTGTGGATCTTGCCCTATACTGCAACCTGTTTAAAAATTGTAGACTGTCACTACCCCACCCGACATATTTTGCCGCGATGCGGCTTCGTCAGGGGAGTTGGGGTAATAGCTTGACCATGACCAATGACCGTGTCATCTACCTTCAGCCACATACTTACTTGTTCTTTTCTGTACGGTGAATGCATAATTTTAGGGGCCTGTAGTCCACTGGCCTGCTGTAAAATTGATATCCAATGACCGTGTAATCTACCTCCAGCCACATACTTACTTGTTCTTTTCTGTACGGTGAATGCATAGTTTTGGGGGGGTGTAGTCCACTGGCCTGCTGTAAAATTGATATCCAATGACTGTGTAATCTACCTCCAGCCACATACTTACTTGTTCTTTTCTGTCTGCTGAATGCATAATTTTTGGGGCCTGTAGTCCACTGGCCTGCTGTAAAATTGATATCCAATGACTGAGTAATCTACCTCCAGCCACAAACTTACTTGTTCTTTTCTGTATGGTGAATTAATAATTGTTGGGGCCTCAGAGGAATTCAACACCAGTGATGACCACGTGTTATCAAATTTATATTATCATTAGGTTTTTTTTCAAGAGGGGGGATTTCTTTAGCCATGTTTTTAATCCAATTTTATATTTTAAGTTCTTTTAAACATATGTATTTGACCTGCATTTGTACTGGCCTGCAGTAAAATTGATATCCATTGACCGTGTAATATACGTACCTCCAGCCACATAATCACTTGCTCTTTTCTGTCCAGTGAATGCCTAATGTTTGGTGCCTGTAGTCCAGTGGCCTACAGTCAAATTTTTATCCATTGACCGCATAATGTACCTCAAGCCACATAATCAGAATTTCATTTATGTCAGGTGAATGCCTAATTTTAAGGCCCGTACTCCCGTGGCCTAAAATAAAAAAAAATTATGTTCCAATCGGGCACATTTCAGAGAATTTCCCCTGGGGACGCATACAAATAAAAATCTGATTAAGATACATATTTTTTGTTGGAATTTTTATCATTGATCCTCCTCTAGTATGTCACTGTCCATGTTGTGGGACTATTTGTGCACTTCTACTAAGTATTTGGTCGCTGCAAATATGAGCTGAAAGTTTTTCAGTTTCGCCTGCCATTAAAGTGAATGGGGCCCGCCACGAACTTGCGGTTCGCGAACATTTGATCGCACTCACGCGCTCGCAAACCGTCCCGGCCGATGTTCGTCCATCACTATTACACAGTACTCCTGTCCATCTGCACCATCAAGAAATCGTTGATGGTCTTTCTCTGCTCATATAGTGCGTCCAACATGTGAAGAGTGGAGTTCCAATGTGTAGAAACGTCTCATATGAGTTGATGTTGGGGAACACCATTCTGCCTTTGCAGCTCAAAGAGGGCATATTTTGCAAGGTAAGAGTGGTTGAAGTGCATGCACAGTTTCCTGGCCTTTTTTAAGACATCTTGCAGGTGAGTGGAAGACTTCAGGAACCGCTTTACAACCAGAGTAAAGACTTACGACATACAGGGTGTATGGGTCAGCTCTCCTTGACACAGTGCAGACACAATGTTCTTCCCGTTATTGGTGACCACGGTTCCGATCTTCATTTGGCAAGGAGACAGCCAGGATTCACTTTCTTGGTTGATGACGCCGAGCAGTTCCTCCCCAGTGTGACTCCATTTGCCTGGCCAGGTGCAGAACAGATGGACACTGCCGTGTTCTGAATAGATGGTATCTGGAGGACCACTCAGAACTGTGCCTACAGTGGAGGCTGAGGACAAGATGGAGGATGAGGAGACAGAGAAGGACATTTGCGTCGCAATCACAGCATGAGAATGTGGAGGCAGCATAGCCATCACCTGACCAAGTTGCTGGTGTGTCTGGGCAAGCGCCACATTTGCCCAGTGGGCCGTAAAGGACGTATAAAATATTGTCCTTGACCATAGTTACAGCTCCACATGTCAGCGCTGCCGTGAACTATACCAGACATCGACATTCTCAAGGACTAGCCCACCTTCTGCTGTATGTACAGTACATATGCAGAGCTGGTACAGCTTTTTTAGAGAAATAGTGATGGGTTGGGAATCTCCACCTTGGCACAAGCCATCAGTTCTCTAAAATGTGCAGAATCAAACACATGCAAAGGGAGGAACTGTAGTACCAGGAACTTGGCCAGGGGCAGGTTCAGCTTCTGAACTTTTGGATGAGTGAACACATACTGTTTTCTCTTTGCAATCGACATGGTGATCGATTGCTGGCGAAACGCGTGATGAGGAGTAGGAGGAGGAGAATCAGGACCAGTAAACTATTGGAAGGAAACACAGCCCCCTTCTGTTGAGGTGGTGAAGACCTGAATGCTGAAAAATAGGTTGGGGCCGCTGGGAGATGCATCAGGCTGTACCCCTATATTAGCACCACGGTTTTCCCAGGCCACTTTATGGTGATGCATGGGCTGTGGTGCGAACATTGGCACCCTGGCCATGCTTCACCTTCTTCCCCCAGATCCTACATACGGCCACTCTGACGTCATCAAGTGACTTGATGAAAAATTCCCACACCAGTGAGAATGCTATTTTACCCCGATGACTCCATGGTGCCTGCCTGCTGCCTCTTTGAAGCCATGCACCGCTAGTTGTTTCCGAACAGGTAGGCTTCTGAATAGCAAACGGTCTACCACAGGCATGTTTGGCTCCAGATCTCAAACTGTTTCCACCCTGCTGGCTCATCAGCACGCTACCAACCTGCAGCTATCTCACGAGCCTGCTGCCACCCTCATCCTCTGATGATGATGATGATGAAGCACCCTCTTAACCCTGCTCCCACCCATCATCATACATTTCTGTCTGCTTGTCACTTATGTCACCTTCTCCAGTCTCTTGGCCACGTCCCTGACCACCCTCAATACTACTTGCATGCTTACAGGAGGAAATAGCGGACCTCTCCTCCAAATCTGCACTGGGCAGTAGCAGTAATGCTTTCCTCGCTGAAAAGTGGAGCAGAGCCAGCAGCATACATCACTTGCTTGAAAGAAGAAGCATAAAATGAAAGAGGCAGATTCAGAACAGGTGATGGCACAGAGGGTGTGTGTTAGAGGAACCCACAGACTACTGGCTGTGGGTGTCTGATGTCAGTTGAGATGATGTTGAAGAACGAGTCAACCATTCCATGACACTGGTAACTTTGCACTGTTACTGCGGCTTCTGCTACCACCACCCCTTTTTTGCCACTGCCCATTTCTTTGGAGGGCCCTGGCACCTCTTTGTTGGACATACTGTATGGTAACAGTAACTATATATGTAAAATAAGTTATTCAATGTCAATGTGGACACCACACTAACAGTTATATTACACTGTTTATTCACCCCAATATGAGAATCAAGTTCTAATGGAATTGCTTATCTATGAAATCAGGTGGACAGCACTATAATAGTTATATTACACACGTTATTCACCCCAATTTCAGAATCAAGGCACAATAGAATTGCTTATCTATTAAACAAGGTAGGCACCACCATATATTACACAGCTTTAGAGATGAGTGAATTTTAAAAAAATTAGATTCAGCCGGTTCGACGAATTTTCTAAAAAATTTGGTTGGATCCGAATTTATTTGCGGTGAATCGTGTTAGAAAATGTCTATTTCCTGGCTGCAGAGAGCTTTATAGTGGTGTAGAACACTGTGCCTTGCATTAACACGCATAGGAAGTCTGCTGTGGTAGTGAAATAATACTGTGAGTCAGTATGACAGGCGTCGCTCTTAGGATCACTCCATACTTCACTTATTTGGACAGTCACAGGGCCAAAACTGACCAAATAACTCAAGTATAAATGAGCCTTACAGGTCGATGTTAATGCCAAGAAGAAGCACACTCATTTTACACCGTCCTCAGCTGATTCCACATAGATACTTATAGAACCTGTTCTATTAAACGCTTAAACAAGTAGAGCCCCCAACAGAGTGGAGAGGGTGTCAGAAGTAAGTTTGTGTCGACGTCACTGATTATTTTGCCCTTCCTCTGATCCGTCAGAACAATAACCCCAAAAAAATGGATCCTGCCTGTGGAGCATCCGCCTTCACTTAGTCAACATTTGGTCGGTAATCCATCAGTATTGCTAATGCCAAAAAAAACAGGAGTGGATCCAAAACAGAGATGATCACACGTGAATGGAATATTTGCATGTCTTCTGTGTTTTCTACCCACTCCTGCTTTTGGCTACCAAATCACAAGCCAATTCTGATGGGATCATTCAGGCCTTGCAGCTGCTATACAGACAGGATCCGTTGTGCTTCTCATTTTTCCTTCCTTCTGACAAATCAGAACATGGGTCAAATAAATGATGATGTCAGCCAGGCCGAAAGGCAAAATAGTGGCCCAGTCATGAAATGGGGAGGGTGGGAACAGCATGAGAAGTCCACAGAGTGGCCCTATGACATAGTGGTGAGGTGGAAGCAGCATGAGGAGGCCACAGAGTGGCACAATGACAGTGTGGAGGTGGCAAAAGCAGCATCAGGAGGCCAAAGAGTGGCACAATGTGGAGGTAGCAGCAGCAGCATCAGGAGGTGGCCACAGAGTGGCACAATGACAGTGTGGAGGTTGCGGCAGCATCAGGAGGCCACAGATTGGCAAGGTGACATAGTGTGGAGGTGGCAGCAGCTTTAGGAGGCCACAGAGTGGCAAGGTGACATAGTGTGGAGGTGGCAGCAGCACCAGCAGACCACAGAGTGGCAAGGTGACATAGTGGAGGTGGCAGCAGCATGAGGAGGCCACAGAGTGGCAAAGTGACATAGTGTGGAGGTGAGTGGCAATACCAGTACCAGCTGAAGATGGTGGGTGAAAGAATGAGCACTTGGCATCAGATGTGTGGCATCAGTTGGATGGCAGCATCAGAATAGTAGCTGAGGCAGGTAGCCAGAAGAAACCGATCTCTTTTGTCAAAGTGTTGGTGTGGCACCATGGATGATCTAGTCTGATGTCTCAGGCATTGGTGGGTGGAAATCCTGGCTGAACCATGCCAGATTCATCTTGACAAAGGTCAGTCTCTCCACGTTTTAGGTGGACAGGTGAGTTCTTCTTGGGGTAACTATGGCCCCCACCGCACTAAACACCCGCACTAAACACCCGCTCTAATGCCACACTATTGGTCAGGCAGGACAACTTTTCCATGGCAAACTCTGCCAGTTGCGGCCACAAATCCTTTTTGGCTGCCCAGTAGTCCAGCAGATGCCACCACCTGCTGGTGCAGGTCCTGCTCTATGTCTAGCTGCTGGTGAGAAGTTTCTTCACTATGTGGGTGAAGAAAGCTGCTCATCAGCGACTCTAGACTCAGGCTGCTGCTGATGGAGCTAGTACTGCTCCTTCCACCCCACCCCTCCCCAGCAGCCATGGCAGTGGAACATGATCACAGAGGGCCCCCCGTTCAGACCTGCGAGAGGATGGACGATGGCGCAGATAGGCAGCAGCCAACTAACTACATAGTATGTCTCTATAGTAGTTCAGTTTGTACTCCCTCTCAGCAAGTGTAAAAAAGGCCCCCATTTTGGATCGGTAGCGAGGGTCCAACAAGGTAGAGAGCCAAAGGTTATCCCTCTGCCGAATGGTGACAATTCGGCTGTCACTACACAAGCAATTGATCATGAATCGGGCCATATGTGCAAGTGACTTGGAGAGACTCCCTGCCTTTATCTCTGCTGCATACTGCCACGGTGTGTCTAGGTCCTCTGCCTCCTCTTCCTCATAGCCCTGTAGCTCCTCTGGCTGCTCCTGCTCCTCCTCTCCTGTCACCTGTGTAAAAAAAACACCCATTTCGCTACACATTGCTTGTGCTCCAATGTCCTCCTCCTCCTCCAGTTCAGCCCCCACAGTGCTCATGTGGCTGTGAGATCTAGGTGCCACGTCTCCAGTCCCCTGACCAGCCAGATTTACCAGCCTCTGTTCCAGGATATGAAGCAGTGGAATGACATCGTTCATCCTGTCGTCCTGGCGACTGACAAATAACGTGGCCTCCTCAAAGGGCCTGAGCAAACTGCAGGTTTTACGCATAAGCTGCCACTGGCTGACATCAAATTTACATAAGGGAGCACTCCTGTCCGCTTGGATCATCAAGAAATCGTTTATGGTCTTTCTCTGTTCGTATAGTCGGTCCAACATATGGAGGGTGGAATTCCAATGGGTGGAAACGTCGCATATCAGCCTATGTTGGGGGATGCCGTTCTGCCGCTGCAGCTCAAGGAGGGTGTGCTTTGCAGTGTACGAGTGGCTGAAGTGCATGCAAAGTTTCCTGGCCATTTTTAGGATGTCTTGCAGATGGTTGGAAGACTTCAGGAACTGCTTGACAACTAGATTGAACAAGTGTCTCATGCATGGCGCATGGCTCAGCCCTCCTTGACGCAGTGCCAACACCATGTTCGTCTCGTTGTCGGTCACCATGGTTCCGCTTTTGAGTTGTTGTAGAGAAAGCCAGGATTCGATTTCTTGATGAAGGACACGGAGCAGTTCCTCCCCTGTGTGATTCCGTTTGCCCAGGCAATCGAGGTGTAGAAGAGCATGACACCACTGTGCCATGCAGGACCAACGGCGTGAGAACATGGAGGTGGAATCGGTGTTACCTGGCCAAGTTCTGGTGTGGCTGGCCAGGAGCCACATTTACCCAGTGGGCTGTAAAGGACATATATTGTCATTGACCGTAGTTAAAGCCACAGACCAATTTTCCCAAAAAAGGCTTTTTCACTAAAAAATTTCACCACTGAATGGCTAATCGACGTAATTCGGTCCATACAGCAAAAGGAAGTCTACAATCACCCATCAATTTTCCCAAAAAAGGCTGTATCACAAACAAATTTCATCACTGAATGACAATTTAAATTCACGGCTAATAACACATACATATTTTTGCTATTAATACAGCGCAACAATGTCTGTATGACAATTTAAATTTACGGCAGAACGGCTAATAACACATGCTTATTTTTCCCATTAATACACCACAACAATGGCAGTATAACAATGTCGGTTCACTGCACACCGGCTAATAAGATGTATTATTTTTCCTATTAATACACCCAAAAAAAAAAAATATAACAATCACAATTCATCGCAGAAAGGCTAATAGGACGTACATATCTATAGTTTTAATACACCTTGTAAATGGCTGTAGTACAATGGAACTTCACCACTGAACGGCAAATATATATTTTTTGCCACAAAAAGCCTGTGATTTTCTCACTTCACCACACAATGGCTAATAAGCCTTTTTTCTTTTTCGCCAGTAATACACACCAAAAAGTGCTTTAGAACAAATAACTACACTGCTGAACGGCAAATAGGCCCTTACTTTTTTCCACTTATACACTCCTCAAAAGGCTTTAGAACATATAACTGCACTGCTGAACGGCAAATATATTTTTCCTTTGCCACTAATACATGCCACAAAAGGCTTTAGAACATTGTAGTAACCTAGAGGGGAGAATCGTGGATGGTCAGTACGTCTCACTGAGAATGTATGCCTCAGTGATATAATTCCCGGAAATAAGTATACCAGTAACATTAGGTTGCTGGGAGGTTTTCGTTAAAGTGGATTTTGGGTCCGGGTTTTAGGAGTGACCAGAGAGCTTGGGTGGGACAGGTCACTCCCGTACTCCATCCAGGGTTTTCCTACTGTGTGGTTAAAAAGGGTGTGGGAATCTCAGCTGAGGAGATCAAGTGTGCACAGGCTAAGTAAAGCTGAACAAGCTAAGAGGGAGGACTTGGTTTCTGAAAGACCCCAGAGAGTGGTGAGACCATATTGTTGTTACCTGATTTGGACTGAACACAGAATGTGGGACTTTATGTTATGCAATGTTTGTGGGCTGAAGAAAGCTTAAAGCTAAAGTTTGGACATGTTTACCTTTGTTTGCTGAAATAAACACTGCCTGTGGTGAAGACTGAACTGACACACGTGTATGTGTGCACAGTGACGGAGTTAAAACCCCCACAACATATAACTGCACTGCTGAATGGCAAATATATTTTCTTTTGCCACTAATACACGCCACAAAAGGCTTTAGAACATATAACTGCACAGATAAACGGCAAATATATTTTACTTTTGCCACTAATACACGACAAAAAGGGCTGTAATTTTAGCACTTCACCACATAATGGCTAATTAGCCTTTTTTTTCCACTAATACAAGCCAAAAAATGCTTTAGAAAATATAATTGCACCAAACAAGACGTAGAAATATTTCCTTGTAATAAACCCTGTTAATGCCTATATGAAACAGCACTTGCACCCAAATAAGAATGGTTTGCTGAAATTACAGAGCTGTATAATGGCAATTTGGATCGCCAGTCAGTGCAGCAAGGTGCAATAGGATTATTTCTATTACCCAGGCTGTAATCTCCTCTACTGAACCCTGTTCAACATAAATGCTGTGGAATGATTCCTCCCTATCCTTTCCCTACACCTTGAATAATCTTTCCCTGCACTTGTAAATCGTTTTTTTAGCACCATGAAGTTTTTCTAGCACTGTCCCTAGCACCTGCTGACATCTCTCCCTGCACTAACTACACTGGTAAATGGCAGGATCCAAGATGGCTGAGGCTATTTATAGGGCTGTGACATCACAGGGCTGGCTGATGATTGGCTGCATGCAGGGCTGGCTGGCTGATGATTGGCTGCATAGTTCCTTGCTCTATGTCCTCACACGTGCAGCAGCATTTCACTTCGTCAACTTCGATTCGCTCATCTCTACACAGTTTATTCACCCCATTTTGAGAATAAAGGTGTAATAGCATTGCTTATCTATTAAACAAGGTAGGCACTAAAATAACAGTTATATTACATAGCTTATTCATTCCAATTTGAGAATAAACGTGTAATAGAATTGCTTATCTATTAAACAAGGTGGGCATTACAATAACAGTTATATTATATAGTATATTCGCACCACTTTGACAATAAAGGCGTAACAGAATTGGTTATCTATTAAGCACAGTGGGCCCCAAATAACAGTTATATTGCACAGCTTATTCACCCCAATTTGAGCATGAAGGTGTAATAGAATTGCTTATCTATTAAACAAGGTGGACAGTGTTTAATTAGATAGCTCTGTGCCCTACACAGGGGTTTGATGCAAACTGCACTGTCTCCTAAGGATCCCTTAAGCTTACAGAGTCTGCACTGTTCTGCAGTCTCCCTATGCCCTCCTTACAGTGTCTAAAAACTTTCCCTATGATCTCCCTATACTGACCCTGCACTGTCCCTATCCCAGATTATATTATTAAAAGCTTTGTAAAACACTTTCCCTAGCACTTGTCACATCTGTCCCTATGCTGCGTTCACTGTAAAATGTCAGACAGGATGAGGCTTTTTATAGGGCTGTGAAATAACAGAGGCTGGCTATCTGCTGATTGGCTGGCTGCATGACATTATGGGTGACCCCTCTTTCCTGGGCTTCTTACTTTCACTTTGTAACATGTGCAGCAGCCATTTTAGATTTGTTACCACAAAGCATGAGGAATTCAGATTCGTGGCGAATCTATTTTTTCCTGAAATTCAAACAGAATTCCACTTCATTAACTTCAATTCGCTCAACACTGTGCACAAAGTATATGTTAAATGTACGGCAAAAACGTGACGTGAACCCAGCCTTAAAAAAAAATTGATATTGAGTTGATATCTACCTTTAAAGGGATATTCCCATTACATATAATAGGGGTATATCGCTAGGATATGCCCCAATTGTCTGATAGGTGCGGGTCCCACATCTGGGACCTGCACCTACAATGAGAACAGAGTGGGGAAATGAACTGATTCCACACTGCGCATGTGCAGCTGCCCTCCATTCATTTCTATGGGGCCGCCAAAAATAGCCGAGTGCTGGCTCGGCTATTTCCATCTGCCCCATAGAAATCAATAGGGGCAGGGGCGGCGCATGCGCAGTGCGCTCCCATTCTTTTCTATGGGAGCAGCGGGGAGCAGCCCTTGGTGGTTGACGGTCCCTGGGAAATCCAGGGTCCTCCAGCCACAGCTCTCCCCACTCCATTCTCGTTGTAGGTGAGGGTCCCAGACATGGGACCCGCACCTATCAAACAATGGGGGCATATCCTAGCGATATGCCCCCATTGTCTGTGATGGGAATACCCCTTTAACTGGCAGAAAATATTTCTGGTGACCTTTTCCCTTTAGGGACTGCACTATTACAGCTTGGCTTAGTAATATGAGCACTGTGGATGTCTCTGTTATGGGGTCCACTATGTCGGTGTGGCTTATCAATATGAGCACTGTAGATGGCTCTGTTATAGGGTGCACTATGTCAGTGTGACTTAATAATATGAGCACTGTGGATGGCTCTGTTATGTGGTGCCTCTTCCAGTGTGTACTAATAATAAAGAAAATTTAATAAGAAACTAAAAAAAAAGGTTTGTCTTAATTTTTTTAAACTGTCACCCCTGCCTCCTGCTCAGATCCAGCAAGCTTAGAGAGGATGCAAGGTAACTATTTGCCTGCGCTATGATAAGTGCTTTTACAGTAGCCAGCAGTCTGCACAGTACCCTGCATTGTCATATGCGGATTCGTGTGACATAATGATGTCATCGTTTCCTAGTGGGACACTATTTACTACTTACTATACTAAAAATGACCCAATTTGACATGGTGCTACCAATGGGGCACTATCTATATGATGCTTTTTATTTAGAGCTCATAGGGAGGCACAATTCAAGGTGACATTTTATAATGAACTATTTAGGAAGGTCTCTTTGTATTAACTAAGTGTCATCTTACTGTCATCTTTGCTGCATTGCCAGCCACCATACATCATCATCTGGGAGGAGGGAAAGTGAAATTTGTTCAAACTACTGTAAATGTGCTTCTATCTGTTTTTTGCACTCAGTAAAGGAAGACATTATTAGTTCAACCATCTCTGCCTGGTTCCTTTCATTATCACCTTTTTCACTGCATCGAACCCGAGGGAGAGACGGCCTGAGGTAGGACACAGTGACACTAGAACCACACTATATAAGTGGCACTACCACTTCCATCTTCTGCACCGGCTCCCATAGGGGCTCAGTGGACATAGCAATAAAAGAGTTGTAAAAGCATAGCTAATACATATAAATAGACCAAATGAGAAATACAAAAAAGAAACTTAAAAAGTTAAAGCCAAGGAATCCAATATGTTGACCACATAAAGCATTAATGATTAATGATAGACAATTTAGAATGCCTTCTAATGAATAATTAATGGAAGAGTATTGTGTAATATGTAAGCTTAAAGTAGACAGAAAACGATGGATAGAAAACAAAGAAAATCACGAATGAACATAAACTACCTATTACAAACATATACGTAAAGGTTTAGATTTCAGGGTGTTAAAGCTGTGTCAGCTGTAAGTCCATTAAACTAATAAAATAATGTTTTCTACCTTTATTGTAAATTCATTTAGACCTTTTTTTGTGGCTTGAGAAAATACAGAATCACAGCACAGGGTTAATTAGAGCATGCACTAAAGTAACTGAAAATAAAATATATAATCACCTTTTATTTTTCTGTTAAATCTGAGCACAAATTCAAACTGTATAAATAAATGCCAACTTGAACATAAGTACAAGGCTTTGAACCTTTATTAGTTATATGATTTCAGCAATTGCCATAGCTTATTGGAAAACTGGACTTCACCCTAAATGAGAAAATATTCAATTGTTTAGAATGCTTTGGTCACTAAGCATTCCCTATGGACTGACACTTTTTGTTTAAAATATTTCACCTTTCAGCTTGTGCTGTGTACATTAGCAGTAGATTCAGAGGTCATCTCATTATGAAGCACTCCAGGATTTGTTTTATATGACTATACAGAGCAAGACAGGCCATTATTAGATAATAAGAGAGAGGTTGCTGTGTATGCCTTGTGTATAATTATTTTATTTAATGTGCCATTTGTGAGTTATCTGCCATCTTAAATCCTTCCTCCTTCAGATATGGTTTTCCTCATTAAGCGGCTTGGATTTGCAGAGACAGAGGTGGGGGAGACTCACCACACTGCACTGCTCTGAGAGGGTAGCCATGACAGATTGTTGGCATCAAAACTATGAATTAACACATGTGGAATTATATACATAACAAACAAGTGTGAAACAACTGAAAATATGTCATATTCTAGGTTCTTCAAAGTAGCCACCTTTTGCTTTGATTACTGCTTTGCACACTCTTGGCATTCTCTTGATGAGCTTCAAGAGGTAGTCCCCTGAAATGGTCTTCCAACAGTCTTGAAGGAGTTCCCAGAGATGCTTAGCACTTGTTGGCCCTTTTGCCTTCACTCTGCGGTCCAGCTCACCGCAAACCATCTCGATTGGGTTCAGGTCTGGTGACTGTGGAGGCCAGGTCATCTGGCGCAGCATCCCATCACTCTCCTTCATGGTCAAATAGCCCTTACTTTCAAAGTTTTCCCAATTTTTCGGCTGACTGACTGACCTTCATTTCTTAAAGTAATGATGGCCACTAGTTTTTCTTTACTTAGCTGCTTTTTTCTTGCCATAATACAAATTCTAACAGTTTATTCAGTAGGACTATCAGCTGTGTATCCACCTGACTTCTCCTCAACGCAACTGATGGTCCCAACCCCAGTTATAAGGTAAGAAATCCCACTTATTAAACCTGACAGGGCACACCTGTGAAGTGAAAACCATTTCAGGGGACTACCTCTTGAAGCTCATCAAGAGAATGCCAAGAGTGTGCAAAGCAGTAATCAAAGCAAAAGGTGGCTACTTTGAAGAACCTAGAATATGACATATTTTCAGTTGTTTCACACTTGTTTGTTATGTATATAATTCCACATGTGTTAATTCATAGTTTTGAATTAGAAGGTGTATCCAAACTTTTGGTCTGTACTGTATATATATATATATATATATATATATATATATATATATATATATATAGCTTCAAGAAAATAGGACTGCACTCCAGATTAAAAATGAAAATAGTGAGCTTTTATTCACCCATAATATGGCAACCTTGCAAGGTTGCCATATTATGGGTGAATAAAAGCTCACTATTTTCACTTTTAATCTGGAGTGCAGTCCTATTTTCTTGAAGCTGTATTATTGGGGTATTGCCGCTGCCCTTGTGGACATTGCACCTGTTCTTTGGTTGGTGCTCCCGCTGGACTTTTTTACAATACATATATATATATATATATATATATATATATATATATATATATATATATATATATATATATATATACACAGTGAATATAAAAAGTCTACACACCCCTGTTAAAATGTCTGGTTTCTGTGCAACTCAATTGAAAAACAAACTGAAATCTTTTAGGTAGAGGGAAGAAAAAATATAAAAATAAAAAATTATGGTGTGCACACCCTTAAACTAATACTTTGTTTAAGCACCTTTTGATTTTACTATAACACTCAGTCTTTCTGGGTATGAGTCTATCAGCATGGCACATTTTGACTTGGCAAGATTTGCCCACTCTTCTTTGCAAAATCACTCCAAATCTGTCAGATTGCGAGGGCATCTCCTGCGCACAGCCCTCTTCAGATCACCCCACAGATGTTCAATCGGATTCAGGTCTGGGCTCTGGCTGGGCCATTCCAAAGCTTTAATCTTTTTCTGGTGAAGCCATTTCTTTGTTGATTTGGATGTATGCTTTGGGTTGTTGTCATGCTGAAAGATGAAGTTCCTCTTCATGTTTAGCTTTGTAGCAGAAGCCTGAAGGTTTTGTGCCAATATTGACTGGTATTTGGAACTGTTCATAATTCCCTCTAGCTTAACTAAGGCCCCAGTTCTAGCTGAAGAAAAACAGCACGGAAGCATGATGCTGCCACCACCACGCTTCACTGAGGGTATGGTGTTCTTTTGGTGATGTGCAGTGTTGTTTTTGCGCTAAACATATCTTTTGGAATCATGGCCAAAAAGTTCAACCTTGGTTTCATCAGACCATAACACCTTTTCCCACATGCTTTTGGGAGACTTCAGATGTGTTTTTGCAAAATGTAGCCTGGCTTGGATGTTTTTCTTCGTAAGAAAAGGCTTTCATCTTGCCACTCTACCCCATAGCCCAGACATATGAAGAATACGGGAGATTGTTGTCACATGTACCACACAGCCAGCACTTGCCAGATATTCCTGCAGCAACTATAATGTTGCTGTAGGCCTCTTGGTAGCCTCCCAGACCAGTTTTCTTCTCGTCCAGTTCTTGATAATACCACTGTAGGGCCATATTTTCTCAACTTGATGACTTCACTGTGTTCCATGGTATATCTAATGCCTTGGAAATTATTTTGTACCCTTCTTCTGACTGATACCTTTTAACAATGAGATCCCTCTGATGCTTTGGAAGCTCTCTGTGGACCATGGCTTTTGCTGAGGGATGAGACTAAGACAATTTCAGGAAAGACCAACTAGAGCAGCTGAACATTATTTGGGGTTACTCAGAGGCACTTTAAATGATGGCAGGTGTATGCTGACTCCTATTTAACATGATTTTGAATGTGATTGCTTAATTCCGAACACAGCTAAATCCCCAGTTATAAGAGGGTGTGCACACCTATGCAAACACATTATTGTAGTATTTTTTGTTTTCCCTCTACCTAAAAGATTTCAGTTTGTTTTTCAATTGAGTTTATAGGTCACATTAAAGGTGGAAAAGGTTCTGAAATGATTTATTTTTGTCAATTTTTTTACAGCACAGAAACCTGACATTTTAACAGGGGTCTGTAACATAGTAACATAGTACATAAGGCTGAAAAAAGACATTTGTCCATTCAGTTTGGCCTGTCATCCTGCAAGTGTAGACTTTTTATATCCACTGTACATATACATACTCTCTATATATATATATATATATATATATATATATATATATATACATATACATACATGTGTGTGCTGTTCCTTTCATATTGAATTTCTGCACCGTATTATTTCTTGTTTTACCTATGTTGTTTAAGTCTATTGTTCTCTGCTGCCATCTGCTGGCCGGAATTTGTATGCTGCACGCCTTCGTTCTTGTTAAATAAAGTTTTATCTCTGGGCGTGGTTTTAGCAGCCTTGGGCCTGGTCACTTCCTGTAGCCTTTTTTAGTGCTGCATTCTTTGTGACTGGAGACACACACCTTGGCTTGTGAAGGCATCAGTTTTTGACCAGCAGTAGCCTCAGCAGTTGCCTCAGCAGTTAGCCTCAGAAAAGACATCCACATGACAGCATCTACTGCATTCCTGTATTCCATCACTGTATGTCACTGCTCTGGATCAAATAAACCCACGTTTGATTGCATCCTCATGTCTACATCTGGATCCATCTAACCTGAGCATCTGCCAGTCCGGTCTGCTCCACTGCTTGGATACGAAGGTAGGCCAGTCACAAAGTCATTATCAGTTACACCTTCATTCACCTTCATGTGGGGACAGAACAGTCAAAAACTGCCTTAAAGCCTTATACCCCAGTCAATATCCGTCTGAATGTCCAATGCCCGGCTACAGATTCCCTCAGAGCCCAGTGCCACACTCAGGAACCTCCCCTGCAACAGGCCCACTCCCAGCAAATCTGCCCGGCAACAGTGCATGTCCCATAAGCCTAAGGGGAAGCACGGCGTGTCCGCAGTAGATATACTCTCGCCTGGAAGTCCTCCAATACTCGCCAAGCCATTTTCTACATCCTATATTAACCCTTGCTCGCATAATATAAGAACTGTTCACGCACGCGGGGCCTCCCTTATACCAAAACCCCGCAATTCACTAAAAGGACTTTGGGAAACTCATCGGGGTGCCTCATCTGAGCCGCACTGCAATTTTCAGCCCCCAATTCAAAAGTTCGATTTCTTAACCTCTTAAGGACATAGGGCGTACAGGTACGCCCTTGTGCCCTGGTACTTAAGGACACAGGGCGTACATGTACGCCCTGTGTATTTTCGATCACTGCCGTGCGGCTGGCAGTGATCGGAACCCGGTGCCTGCTCAAATCATCGAGCAGGCACCTAGGCTAAATGCGCGGGGGGGTCCCGTGACCCCCCCATGTCGGCGATCGCGGCAAACCGCAGGTCAATTCAGACCTGCGGTTTGCTGCGATTTCTGAAGTTTCTGGTCCCCGCAGTCCCTGACCGCAGGGATCAGAAACTTTATATGCCATAAAAAAAGTTTTATTTACCCCCCCCCTGCACCCCCGAATGATTTTTATGGTGGCGGGAGGTGCAGGGGGAGGGTTGCGGGCGGTGTGGGCGGTGCGGGAGGCGGGCGGTGCGGCAGGCGGGATCGCGATCCCCCGCCCGCCTCCCCTTGTATAATCGTTGGTGTCTAGTGGGGATACCAGGGTGCCAGCACATTGCTGGCACCCTGGTATAAACGGCTGACATCTGCGATGCGATGTCAGCCGTTTAACCCTTTCCATACAGCGGTCCGTACGGACCGCTGTATGGAAAAGGTTAACAGCGCAGGGAGCTCCCTCCCTCTCCCATCGGGGGGCTGCTGTGCCTTTGCAGCCCCCCGATGGGGAGGGAGAGAGCCCCCAGAGAGCCCCCCGAGAGATCCCCTCCTTACCCTTCCCCGTCTGCGAAGTTCTGAGCAGTACTGAGCAGACGGGGAAGGTTCCCATGGCAACAGGACGCCTCTCAGGCGTCCTGCTGTCCATGGTGCTGAACAGATCTGTGCTGAATGGCATAGATCTGTTCAGTGTAAGTAAAATACAGTACAGAACAATATATATTGTACTGTACTGTATTATTCAGACATCAGACCCACTGGATCTTCAAGAACCAAGTGGGTCTGGGTCAAAAAAAAGTGAATAAAAGTGAAAAAAAAGTAAAAATCAAAAAACACATTTATCACTGATAAAAAATGAAAAAAATAAAATTCCCTACACATGTTTGGTATCGCCGCGTCCGTAACGACCTGATCTATAAAACGGTCATGTTACTTTACCCGAACGGTGAACACCATAAAAATAAAAAATAAAAAACTATGATGAAATTGAAATTTTGCCCACCTTACTTCCCAAAAAAGGTAATAAAAGTGATCAAAAAAGTCGCATGTACGCCAAAATTGTAACAATCAAACCGTCATCTCATCCCGCAAAAATCATACCCTACCCAAGATAATCGCCCAAAAACTGAAAAAACTATGGCTCTTAGACTATGGAAACACTAAAACATGATTTTTTTTGTTTCAAAAATGAAATCATTGTGTAAAACTTACATAAATAAAAAAAAAGTATACATATTAGGTATCGCCGCGTCCGTATCGCCCGGCTCTATAAAAATATCACATGATCTAACCCCTCAGATGACCACCGTAAAAAAATAAAAATAAAAACGGTGTAAAAAAAGCCATTTTTTGTCATCTTACGTCACAAAAAGTGTAATAGCAAGCAATCAAAAAGTCATATGCACCCCAAAATAGATGCCAATCAAACCGTCATCTCATCCCGCAAAAAATGAGACCCTACTTAAGATAATCGCCCAAAAACTGAAAAAACTATGGCTCTTAGACTATGGAGACACTAAAACATTTTTTTGGTTTTAAAAATGAAATCATTGTGTAAAACGTACATAAATAAAAAAAATTGTATACATATTAGGTATCTCCGCGTCCGTGACAACCTGCTCTATAAAATTACCACATGATCTAACCTGTCAGATGAATGTTGTAAATAACAAAAAAAAAACGGTGCCAAAAAAGCTATTTCTTGTTATCTTGCCGCACAAAAAGTGTAATATAGAGCAACCAAAAATCATATGTACCCTAAACTAGTACCAACAAAACTGCCACCCTATCCCGTAGTTTCTAAAATGGGGTCACTTTTTTGGAGTTTCTACTCTAGGGGTGCATCAGGGGGGCTTCAAATGGGACATGGTGTCAAAAAAACCAGTCCAGCAAAATATGCCTTCCAAAAACCATATGGTGTTCCTTTCCTTCTGCGCCCTGCCATGTGCCCGTACAGCTGTTTACGACCACATATGGGGTGTTTCTGTAAACTACAGAATTAGGGCCATAAATAATGAGTTTTGTTTGGCTGTTAACCCTTGCTTTGTAACTGGAAAAAAAATATTAAAATGGAAAATCTGCCAAAAAAGTGAAATTTTGAAATTGTATCTCTATTTTCCATTAAATCTTGTGCAACACCTAAAGGGTTAACAAAGTTTGTAAAATCAGTTTTGAATACCTTGAGGGGTGTAGTTTCTTAGATGGGGTCACTTTTATGGAGTTTATAATCTAGGGGTGCATCAGGGGGGCTTCAAATGGGACATGGTGCCAAAAAAACAGTCCAGCAAAATCAGCCCTCCAAAAACCAAACGGCGCACCTTTCACTCTACGCCCCGCTGTGTGCCCGTACAGTAGTTTACGGCCACATATGGGGTGTTTCTGTAAACAGCAGAGTCAGGGCAATAAAGATACAGTCTTGTTTGGCTGTTAACCCTTGCTTTGTTAGTGGAAAAAATGGGTTAAAATGGAAAATTAGGCAAAAAAATGAAATTCTCAAATTTCATCGCCATTTGCCAATAACTCTTGTGCAACACCTAAAGGGTTAACGACGTATGTAAAATCAGTTTTGAATACCTTGAGGGGTGTAGTTTCTTAGATGGGGTCACTTTTAGGGAGTTTCTCCTCTAGGGGTGCATCAGGGGGCTTCAAATGGGACATGGTGTAAATAAACCAGTCCATAAAAATCAGCCTTCCAAAAACCAAACGGCGCACCTTTCACTCTACGCCCCGCTGTGTGGCCGTACAGTAGTTTACGGCCACATATTGGGTGTTTCTGTAAATGGCAGAGTCAGGGCAATAAAGATACAGTCTTGTTTGGCTGTTAACCCTTGGTTTGTTAGTGGAAAAAATGGGTTAAAATGAAAAATTAGACAAAAAAATGAAATTCTCAAATTTCCTCCCTATTTGCCAATAACTCTTGTGCAACACCTAAAGGGTTAACAACGTATGCAAAATCAGTTTTGAATACCTTGAGGGGTGTAGTTTCTTAGATGGGGTCATTTTTGGGTGGTTTCTATAATGTAAGCCTCGCAAAGTGACTTGAGACCTGAACTGGTCCCTAGAAATTGAGTTTTTGTAAATTTCGGAAAAATTTCAAGATTTGCTTCTAAACTTCTAAGCCTTATAACATCCCCAAAAAATAAAATATCATTCCCAAAACAATTCAAACATGAAGTAGACATATGGGGAATGTAAAGTCATCACAATTTTTGGGGGTATTACTATGTATTACAGAAGTAGAGAAACTGAAACTTTGAAATTTGCTAATTTTTTTCAAATTTTTGTTAAATTAGGTATTTTTTGGTGCAAAAAAAATTTTTTTTTGGACTACATTTTACCAGTGTCATGAAGTACAATATGTGACGAAAAAACAATCTCAGAACGGCCTGGATAAGTCAAACCGTTTTAAAGTTATCAGCACTTAAAGGGACTCTGGTCAGATTTTCAAAAAATGGCCTGGTCCTAAGGTGTAAAAAGGCTGTGTCCTTAAGGGGTTAAAGAGACAGCACACCTTAAATCAAAATGTCCGAAAAGGACCTTGTACAGTTCCCCAGTGATGAAACAAAGCAAATGCAACCTGATACTGATCATTATGAAGAGCTGGAGGTAGAACCCACACTTCCAGCAGACCAAGTCACGCGACCAAGGCGCTCTCTCAAACCAACTATAAAGATCACGGAAAATTATCACACCAGGAAAGATGAGCTATGTGACAACCTGGAAGAGCTATGGGAACGAGTTTCCTCCCTCATATCAGGACTTAAGCCCTCCTCAGGCGATGCCACCAGCTTACAAGTTGCCGTCGGGCGGCTGAACGCAGCCCATGAAAGATACAAGAGACTGTCCACAAGGTATATAACCTTTCTAAAAGACTCTAATATTGAAGAAGCCCCGTCAGAATTGTGCAAGGCAGAATCAATAGACAGACAAAGAGACGCCATGGTGCTGGATGCTAAAGATAAAGTGGAACTCCGCATCTCTCATTTGCAAGAAACTAGATCACACAGATCGCATTCATCCAAACATTCCTCGCGGTCCTACAGATCATCATGCTCTAGAAGCTCCACCCTGAGCGACAGATTACTAGAGGCCCGCATAAATGCAGAGCAATCCAAAGTGAGGCGTTCCTTCACCGAAAAGGAAGTCCTTGCGAGGGCAGAAGCACAGACGGCGGCCAAGAGGGCTGAAGCGGAGGCGGCGGCCAAGAGGGCTGAAGCGGAGGCAGAAGCCAAGAGGGCAGAAGCGGAGGCAGAAGCCAAGAGGGCAGAAGCACAGACGGCGGCCAAGAGGGCTGAAGCAGAGGCGGCGGCCAAGAGGGCTGAAGCGGAGGCAGAAGCCAAGAGGGCAGAAGCAGAGGCAGAAGCCAAGAGGGCAGAAGCAGAGGCTCGAATAAAGATCCTTGAATCAGAGAGGGAAGAGGAAATCGCATTAGCAAAAGTAAGACTACTTGAGCAAGCATTGAGCCAAGGCCTTGATTCAATCTGCTTACCACCAGAGGAGATAGACGATCCAGCTGATCGCACCAGCGACTATGTACTGAAACAGTTATCTGCACCACCCCCAGTGTGCAGTACTGTCCAAGCCAACAACACTGAAACCTCCAAATCGGCTCTACCTGCAGTGGCAGCGATACCCACAGCACCCGACCAATCCAATAACAGTTGCCCAGACGCGCCCTCTCAAGGGCAGTTATTACAGCAAGATGGCTACCAGGTGTTTCCTGGCCTACCTCCACAGCTCAAGCAGCAGTCATCAGAATCTACAGAGCCTAGACCACAGCTCAACCCTGCAGCAACATCATTCTACCCGGAAGCATCTCACCCTTTCACGCCACGCAGCCTATACGCCCCAGGGGCATCACAAGTTGTGATGGCAACAAGCAGTGAGAAATCAGATATGTCTGAGTTTGCCAGGTTTATGGTGAGCAGAGAGCTAATTAACACCAGTCTCTCAAAATTTGATGACCGTGCGGAGAGCTACAGAGCCTGGAAGGCAACCTTCAAAGCTGCCATCGCCAACCTCAACCTAACCGCAGAGCAGGAGCTCGACCTCTTGATCAAATGGCTGGGCCCAGGCTCCACAAATCGCATCAAGAGCCTTAGAACTGTCTATGTGGGACAAGCAGAAGCAGGTCTCGCTGCAGCCTGGCAGAGACTCGAACGCACCTTCGGCAGTGCAGAAGCAATAGAGAAGGCACTATTCAGGAGACTGCAGAACGTCCCCAAGATCAGTCTCAAGGATGTCCACAAGCTTCAGGATTTAAGTGATTTGCTCATGGAACTGGAGCTCGCCAAAAGAGACCCTCGTCTGTCCGGGCTGTGCTACCTGGATACAGCCCATGGGGTGAACCCAATTGTCGTGAAGTTACCATACAGCCTGCAAGAGAAGTGGGCGGCATCAGTCTCAAGGTACAAAAGAGTGCATGACGTCACCTTTCCCCCATTTATTCATTTCTGTAGATTCATCGATGAACAGTCCCAGATGAGGAATGACCCCAGCCTCGACTTCCTGGAGTTCAATACTACAGCCTCAGTGACACCATCATCAAGGTATGAAAGTATTGTACATAAACACAGAGACTTTAAGAGCAGCGTGAATGTTAGAAAGACTAACCTACCATCATCTGCAGTACCCACTGGTAGACAGTACACTACCTCATCAGGAGACAAGGCCTTCAATCGTGAATGTCCCATTCATAAAAAACCACACTCACTGAACAAATGCAGAGGATTTAGATCCAAAACAATACAGGAGTGCAGGAAAGTCCTGACCGAGCTTGGGGTATGCTTCAGGTGCTGCGCTTCATTGGAGCACATGGCTAAGGACTGTAAATCCATTATCAAATGTGAGGAGTGTCATAGTGATAGACATGCCTCAGCTATGCACCCAACTCCACTCACAAGGGATTCACTTGCTGCTGTCACCACCAGTCCTGCTCAAAGTCATGGCGGGGAGCCCCAGAACCACGCTAACACAGCCACTGCTGTTTCCTGCTCATGCTTGGACGTATGTGGGGAGGGCCAGAGTGAGAAATGTTGTGCCCGCATATGCCTAATCAAAGTCTACCCGGAGGGGCTACCAGAAAAGGCAGTAAAAATGTATGCCATCATTGACGACCAAAGCAACCGTTCCCTAGCAGGACCTAAATTCTTTGAAGCCTTTGGAATAAAGGGACCATCAGAACCCTACATCTTAAACACCTGCTCGGGTCGCATAGAGACTAGCGGCAGGAGGGCACAAGGATTCATCGCTTGTTCCGTCAGTGGAAATACGGAAATACCTCTACCGACGCTGATCGAATGCGATCAAATACCGAACCATAGGG
Organism: Bufo bufo; assembly: GCF_905171765.1. Taxonomy (NCBI): domain Eukaryota; kingdom Metazoa; phylum Chordata; class Amphibia; order Anura; family Bufonidae; genus Bufo; species Bufo bufo. The sequence goes on along the minus strand of NC_053396.1, from coordinate 46,342,385 downwards.
ATGAGATTCCTACCCCGGAAGCTGCATTTCACCATCCACACCTAAGGCACCTAGCCAACGTTATCCCACCTATGGACAACAACGCAGAGATTCTACTCCTGCTTGGCAGAGACAATCTAAGGGTACACAAGGTGCGTCAACAGTGTAATGGTCCCAACTATGCACCATATGCCCAGAGACTGGACTTGGGATGGGTAGTCATAGGAAATGTATGCTTGGATCAACCAAGAATCCGCTCTTTCAAAACGTACGTGCGTGGAGATGGACGCACAACTTGCATTAAGCCTTGCCCTCATCACTATGAGGTGAAAGAGAAGCCTCCAGACCTCATACAACCACCTGACGACATTCCTCCCTTTGCTGACAACTTGGGAAGATTAGTCTTTCACACAAGCAAGGACGATGATAAAGTAGCTTTGTCAGTAGAGGACAGAGAATTTATCAAGATAATGGACAATGAGTTCCTTAAAGACGAAACCAATCACTGGGTTTCTCCATTACCCTTCCGAGCTACCAGGGTGAGACTCCCGAACAATAGGGAACAAGCTCTGTCTAGATTTAACTCTCTTCAGCGTACCATGAACAGTAAGCCTGAGATGAGAGAACACATCGTTGCCTTTATCGACAAAATATTCCGCAACAACCATGCAGAACCAGCTCTATCCTTAGGGAAGAATGACGAGTGCTGGTACTTGCCTTCATTTGGAGTGTATCACCCACGGAAACCTAATCAAATTAGGGTCGTTTTCGACTCAAGTGCCAAACATCAAGGTGCATCTCTTAATGATGTCCTTCTCACAGGTCCTAATCTGACGAATAACCTAGTTGGAGTGCTGATGAGGTTCAGAAAAGAGCTCGTTGCCATCACCGCCGACATTGAACAGATGTTCCACTGTTTCGTAGTCAGAGAGGACCACCGGAATTTCCTCAGGTTTCTGTGGTACAAGAATAACGACACCAACGCAGAGATGGCAGAATATCGTATAAGGGTACACGTATTTGGAAACAGCCCTTCACCTGCCATGGCAACTTACGGCCTTCGGCGCACTGCATTAGAGGGAGAATCCGAGTACGGTAAAGATGCCAGAGACTTTGTAGAAAAGGACTTCTACGTAGACGATGGACTCAAATCACTACCGACTGAAGAAGCGGCTATCGATCTGCTCAAAAGGACTCAAAGTATGTTGTACCAAGCTAAACTTAGACTACACAAAATTGCTTCAAATAGCCTGGCCGTTATGAGGGCCTTCGAATCAGGCGATCATGCACCAGGATTCAAGGACATTAACTTGGGACTGGACAGTCCACCTGTGCAGAGGAGCTTGGGCCTCAGATGGGATCTCTCGGCTGACTCCTTCGGTTTTCAGATAAGTTGTGCAGACAAGCCATTCACAAAACGAGGCATCCTATCAGTGGTAAACAGCCTATTTGATCCGCTGGGATTTGTAGCGCCCATTACCATACAAGGTAAATCTCTACTGAGACAGTTTTCTGAAACAGTCAAGGATTGGGATACCCCACTTCCCTCCGAGAAAGAGCAAAAATGGGAAGCCTGGAAGCGATCTTTGTGTGCCTTGGATGAGATCCACATCCCGAGATGCTATATTAAAACTTCACTTTCCTCTAGCATAAAGAAAGAACTCCACGTGTTCTCGGACGCCTCCACGGAGGCCATCGCAGCGGTTGCCTATCTCAAGGTGACAGAACCCAACAACCAAAATCACGTTGGATTCGTCTTTGGTAAGGCTAAGTTAGCCCCCAAGCCCGATCATACTATTCCCAGACTAGAACTTTGTGGGACTGTGTTGGCAGTGGAGATTGCGGATTTCATACAACAAGAACTGGGTGTCGACATAGCTGAAGTCCAGTATTACACCGACAGTAAGGTCGTTTTAGGTTACATCCACAATTGGACCAAGCGATTTTATGTGTACGTTAGTAACCGCATAGAGAGAATCAGGAGGTCCTCCAAACCTGAACAATGGCACTATGTACCATCCGAACTTAATCCAGCAGATCACGCCACTAGGCCTATGTCCATAGGTTCCTTTACTAACTCTACTTGGCTTACAGGTCCAGAGTTTCTGCTTGGAGAGGCAGACGAATGTGTACAGGAAGTTTTCAGCATCCAGGATCCGGATAATGATCCAGAAATCCACACTGAAGTTAATGCATTAGTCACTGGAACAAAGCAAACCGCCAGCTTCAGTTATCAGCGCTTTGAACGTTTCTCCAGTTGGATGAGACCCATCGAGAACGTCCCTGATGGGTGAACAGGACTGTATCAAGCTTCGCAGATCTTCTCCATTCCAAGTTGGAAAACAGGACTATCTATGTTTGCATTCTAACATGTTTTCTTTTACAGGTTGTTTATATTTTATGGACATTCGTCATAGTGAAATCCCCAAAGTGAATTTCAGACGGGGAGTGTGCTGTTCCTTTCATATTGAATTTCTGCACCGTATTATTTCTTGTTTTACCTATGTTGTTTAAGTCTATTGTTCTCTGCTGCCATCTGCTGGCCGGAATTTGTATGCTGCACGCCTTCGTTCTTGTTAAATAAAGTTTTATCTCTGGGCGTGGTTTTAGCAGCCTTGGGCCTGGTCACTTCCTGTAGCCTTTTTTAGTGCTGCATTCTTTGTGACTGGAGACACACACCTTGGCTTGTGAAGCCATCAGTTTTTGACCAGCAGTTGCCTCAGCAGTTAGCCTCAGGAAAGACATCCACATGACAGCATCTACTGCATTCCTGTATTGCATCACTGTATGTCACTGCTCTGGATCAAATAAACCCACGTTTGATTGCATCCTCATGTCTACGTCTGGATCCATCTAACCTGAGCATCTGCCGGTCTGGTCTGCTCCACTGCTTGGATACGAAGGTAGGACAGTCACAAAGTCATTATCAGTTACACCTTCATTCGCCTTCATGTGGGGACAGAACAATGTGTATATACTGTATATATATATATATATATATATATATATATATATACACACACACATGCATATACTGTATAGATTTAGAATATAATTCAAGATCATTGTGTAAGGTTGGGTTCACACCAGTGCTATCAATTTTCATTGGTACGCTCTATTATCGGAGCTGAATAATGCAAATAAAAGAACTGCTGGATCAACAAAATTGACTATAATGGAGTCTGTCCAGTTTCTGTTCAGGAGTTGGCTCTTTTAGTGGGGAAAAAGTCCTATATGCAGAACGTTTTATTCCACTGGTTTTGGTGGGATTTGCGATGGAGGTTCCAATCAGAGCTTCCAACGCAGATGTGAACTTAGTAATAGGGGCTTCAAAACCTAGTTACATAGTTGTTGTTAAGCTTTTAAAAAGAGAAAATTCCATCAAGTCCAACCTGTAATCCTGCTATATTGATCAACAGAACAAATCCCTGGATCAATGTCCAACTTCATTTTAAAACAGGGTTGGGCCAAAGGGAAAGGGTGTCTAGAACAAGATTTCTATACATTGTCATAAGCCTCAATGTTATAATGAACTAAAAAGTCATCTAAACCTTTTTTGAAGCAATCTACTGTATTTGCTGTCCCACTCTCACACTCTCTGATGATCTAAAAAAAATAATTGTTGCTCTACATAAAGAAGGCCTAGGCTATAAGAAGATTGCCAACACCATGAAACTGAGCTGCAGCACAGTAGCCAAGACCACACAGCGGTTTAATAAGATAGGTTCCACTCAGAACAGGCCTCGCCATGGTTGACCAAAGAAGATGAGTGCACATGCTCAGCATCATATCCAGAGGTTGTCTTTTCAAAATAGATGCATGAGTGCTGCCAGCATTGCTGCAAAGGTTAAAGGGTTGGGGGTCAGCCTGTCAGTGCTCAGACCATATGCCACACACTGCATTAAATTGGTCTGCATGACTGTCGCCCAAAAGGAAGCCTCTTCTAAAGATGATGCACAAGAAAGCACGCAAACAATTTGCTGAAGACACTGGATTACTGGAACCATGTCCTCTGGTCTAAAGAGACCAAGATAAGCTTATTTAGTTCAGATGGTGTCTGTCGGTCAAGCATGGTGGTGGGAGTGTCATGGTTTGGGGTTGTATGAGTGCTGCCAGCTGTGGGGAGCTACAGTTCATTGAGGGAACCATGAATGTCAACATGCACTGCGACATACTGAAACAGAGCATGATCCCCTCCCATCTAAAACTTGGTCGCATGGCAGTATTCCAACAGAATAATGAACCCAAACACATCTCCAAGACGACCACTGCCTTGCTAAAGAAACTGAGGGTAGAGGTGCTGGACTGGCCAAGCATTAAGCATCTGTGGGGCACCCTCAAATTGAAGGTGGAAGAGCGCAAAGTCTCTAACATCACAAGCTTTGGGATGCTCTTTAGAGAGGTGGACATGTCTACGGCTCAAGAAAGCGCACAATAGGGCAGTACATTCGATTGAATGGCAACAAAGGTGTACACTAAAGGCTCACCTTATGGGGTTGTGCTAGTATAGGACAACCCCATAAGGTGTGGGCTTGTCACACAAGAGTCGGTCCTTGGGTGTGCTGCCGTAAGTCGGGGTTCCTTCAGAAGGGATGCCCAGTCCCTCCGGAAAGGTGCTTTAGGTAAAAAAGAAATCCTGCTCCAGCGTTTCAAACCCAATTGAGTTTATATACAAAATCCCAGCAGCTGTGTCTTTGAAGGTATAATTTATTTCAATATTAGTTAGTATAGTGTGTCCTACAATCAGGACGCATTTCGGCAAACATGCCTTTATCAACAGGTAAATCCTCATACAAATGTATGTCAAGTATAAATGGTTCAATGCGCCGCCTCTCATGACGTCAGATGCCCAGAACAGGCGGTAATCAACAGGTGGTCATCAAATAACCGAAACGAAAGCGAAACAAAAAGAAAGAGAAATATCACAATCAAACAAATATTGTATACCACTGTATCAGCTTGAGGATCCTTCAATGAAGAGTCGAAAGAAATACAATACAATCATAAGTCAAGCAAAAAAAACTAATTCTCAAACATGCATAATTTCATAATCCCTATTAAGACCCTTGGGATGTGATGTATCCAAAACGTAGATCTAGTAGACCTCCCTACATAGTAAAAGTTTCTTGATGTCTCCTCCTCTTCTTGGTATTTTAATTTGTTCCAATACCTGAAACCTTAATTGGGCAATGGTATGTTTAAAATTATCAAAATGATGCAAAATGGGCAACATCAGATTTTTTGTCCTTCTGGTGGATTTATGTTTCCCAATCCAATCCCTAATTGTCTGCATTGTTTCACCAATGTACAACAAACTACATGGGCATTTTTTTAGATAAATCAAGTTCGTGGATTCACATGTGAGAAAACCTTCCACAGCAAAAGCACGCCCTGTACGGGGATGATGAAAAACCAGACCCTTAATTATGTGAGAACACTGTAGACAATGCAGACACAGGAAAATGCCCTTCCGCTGTGTCGATAACACACTTTGTTTCAATGCTGATCTCCTACTGCCCAGATCAGCATGGACCAACCTATTTTTATAAATGGGATTACTCTTGTTACATATTAGAGGTGGATTTTTAAACTTCTCTATCTGTGGGTATGCCTTCTCCAATAAGTGGCAATGTTTCTGAATTATATTATCAAACCCCGTATTATGGAGATGGTACTTATGTACAAATGTCACTCTCAATGATTTGTCTCCCCCATCAGGACCCTTAGGTTTGTCCAAACCTGCTTTAGTATCTTCCAAAATAGACGAAGGGTACCCCCTCTCCTCAAATCTCTCAGTCATCTCGTTCAACCTTTTTTTTTGTGTTTCAGGATCAGTGACAATACATTTCACCCTTTGATATTGGGATTTGGGTATAGCCTTTTTTAAAGATGGTGGATGGGCACTAGTAAAATGGAGTGTCACAGTAGGTGAGGGAAGGGAAGCAAACCAAATCCAACCAAAGCAACAACACACCAGGCTAGGCCCAAAACCTAGGGAACAGGGAAAGGTCACCACCCTGAGTCTTTCCCTGACTGCTGACAACATGAGCAATCCTAAAGGTGGAAGTGCTCATGCGCTGGAACCTAAGCCTAGCATAAACTGAAAAAAAACCTCAGCTAGGGAGCTGGAGATAAGACAACCGGTTCCTAGCGCTAGGTGCAGGAACCAGCGTCTTCCTGAGGCCTAGCCAGAACACACAACAAAAGGGAAGGAGTAGGACTTAGCTTAAGACGGACGGGGAGCAGGAGATCCACCAAACACCAGCTGAGAACTCCAGAAGCAAATATAAACCGCAAGGGCTATAGTGAGAGGAGGGTATAAATAGCACCACTAAATAGCTAATAAGCAGAACCTGTGGGGAGGTGGGATCCTGCCCAAAACCACAACAAAGAGAAACAGAACAATCTGTCAGATAGACTCACGTGTAGCAAGTCTGTCAGATCTTCTCAGGCCACACAGGGCAGGGTGTGACAGTACCCCCCTTCTACGGGTGACCTCTGGGCACCCAGGACCAACCTTATCCGGGTGTGCCCTGTGAAAGGCCTTCACAAGACGACTAGCATTGACATCAGTCGCCGGAACTCACATTCTTTCCTCGGGGCCGTATCCCCTCCAATGCACAAGGTACTGAAGGGAGCCACGAAGAACACGCGAGTTGAGTATTCTGGAGATCTGAAACTCCAGATTGCCATCTACAAAGACAGGAGGAGGTGGCAAAGAAGAAGATTGAGCAGGTTCAACATACTTCTTCAACAAAGACCTGTGAAACACATTATGGATCTTCCTGGCCTGCAAAAGTTCCAGACGAAACGCAACCTGATTAACAATGGCCAAGATTTTGTAAGGACCAATAAATCTTGGGCCCAACTTCCAAGAAGGTACTTTCAACTTTTTTTTTTTTTTTTTTTTTTAATATCTTTATTACTTGAAGTATATAAAAGAACAGAGAATTACAGTACAAAAGTATTTTTTTCCTTTTTTCCTTTCCCCTTGCCCCCGTAACCACCCCCCTCCCCATACCTGTGGTGCGTCAAAAAAAAAAAAAAAAAAAAAAAAAAAAAAAAAAAAAAAAAAGGGATTATCCAAACTAATCAAGTCCTCCAACCGCCCCATATCTTGATCCACTTCTCCTCAGCTTCCCTCTGTTTGTACATAATTTTCTCATAGTTTTTTACCTTATTAGTTAGGTTTATCCATGTATTTATCTCTGGAGTATATCGAGCAAACCAGGTCCGACTGACCAAAACTCTGGCCAACATCAGTATTCTGCCTAGGAAAATCTTTTGGTACTTATGGTTATTTATTTTGGAAAGATCGTTAAGCACAAACACTTGTGGTTCAAGAGGAATTCGTATTTTTAATTTGTAGCGGATGAAGTTGTGAATACTGTTCCAGTATTTTATAAGTTCTGGGCACGTCCAGATCATATGAAAATAATCCGCACCTAAGGTGTCACATTTAGGGCAGTTAGACGTGTCTCTTAATCCACATTTATTCATCCATAAAGGGGTAACATATAGTCTGTGACAAATATTAAAATGTACTAGCACATGGTTAAAGTTCTGGGATAGTGAACCTAGATTCCCAAAAATATTCTCCCACCCTTCTATTTGTATATTCGGACAGTCCATCTCCCACGCTCTTTGTCCTGGTGATTGTGTATCACTAAATCGTGCCTTAAGTAATAGTTTATATATATTTGAAATCTTCATTCTATGCGGTGTCCTCCCTACCCAATCATTCAAAAAAGATGAACTATCTATATCCAACACAGATTTATCATCCAAACTGGATAATGCTGAACGCAGTTGAAGATATCTAAACCATGAAACATTTTCTATATTATGTGATATCTCTGTAAATGACTTAATCTCTCTATCCTTAATTACCTGTGAAATATACAGAATTTTATTTTTTTGCCAAAATGTGTCAACTGCAATATCATCTAACCTTTGGAGGTGCAGATTATGCCAAAGAGGCGTAAATGTAAGTGAACCCTTTACCTTCAACCATGTCCTAGTAGTAGCCCACACTTTCAGGAGTAATTTTATAGTCTCGCTATAGCCCTGCTCATGGCTCCTCAATAGCCCAGATTCCAGAAGAGTGAATATATTACCATGAACGTGGCTACCCACTATTTTCCCTAGACATGCACTACTTTCTGATTCATAGCACATCAATAGCTGGGTAGCAATGAAATAGCCTTTAAAGTAAGGGAGATTTAAACCCCCGCACTCCAATGATTTATACAAATGTTCTAACTTTATTCGCACTCGTTTTCTTCCCCATATTAAATCATTAATTATTCTTTCCATAAGTTTAAAATGTTTATCCTGTATCCAAATGGGTGTATTCCTAAGCACATAAAGAAGTTGTGGTAGTATCACCATTTTGACCAATGAAACTCGGTCAGCTCTAGACAGGGGAAGTCTCAACCAGATCCCTATTTTAGCTCTAATCTTTGTCATCATGGGGATCAGATTAAGTTGTAGAAAATTTTGAACCCTGGATGAGATAATCAAACCCAGATACTGAAAAGAATCAACGATATCCAGCTGCGTCACATGAACCTCTTTCTGTGGCAGGGGGTCTATTGGCATCAAACTGGTCTTAGACCAGTTTATAAGAAAACCGGACACCTCACCGAATGACTTAACCATTTGAATAATTCTGGGGAGAGTTGTTTCCGTATGGTCTATAAAAAAAAGAACATCATCCGCGTATAAGGAAATACGGTCCTGCGCTCCTAGCGTACCAAATCCCTTGACTTGATAATCCTGCCTAATGGCCAGCGCAAGAGGTTCAATATAAATATCAAATAGCAATGGGGATAGTGGGCAGCCCTGACGCGTCCCTCTGTTTAAATCAAAGCTAGTTGTCAGGATTCCATTAAGACTCAATTTTGCGCTGGGGGATCTGTACAGCATTTTCAGAATGCCTATGAATCTTTCCCCAAAGCCCATCCTTACCAGAATCTTCCAGAGGAATCGCCACTCCACCCGGTCAAAGGCCTTAGAGGCATCCAGTGACAGGATGGAGCGAGCGGTCCCTCCAGGGGCCTGGATATTAGCAAAGAGCCGATGGAGATTGTGGTGTGTGCCCTTATTTGGAATAAAGCCATTCTGATCCGGATGGACAATGGAGGAGATAACCCCAGAAAGCCTTGTGGCAAAAATCCTCGCAAAGAGCTTTACATCTGCGTTGAGCAGTGAGATTGGTCTATATGATTCTAGATCCACGGGGTCTTTACCTTTTTTTGGAATTAATGTTATTACGGCTTCCAACATTGAATCTGGTAGCTTCCCGTCCTCCACTGAATCAGAAAGGACCTCCAGCAGTCTGGGGAAAATGAAGTCCCCATATTTATTGTAAAATTCAAATGGGAGTCCGTCTGGGCCAGGGGTGGAATTGGCCGAACATAGTTTAATCGCTCCCTCAAGTTCCTGTATTGAGACATCCAATTCCAGTGCTTTCTTTTGCGCTTCCGAGATAGTTGGAAAAGAAATGTCATCAAGATAGGCATCCATCTTATCATCTGTGATATTTAGATCAGCTTTATACAGATCCAAAAAATAGTCCACAAAAGCCTTCTCTACAGGGCCCTGCCCGCTGACCATCTTACCATTGACCAATCTAATATTATCTATATATTTTTTGGATTGTTGGCTTGAGATTACTCTGGCCAAAAGTTTACCAGGTCGCCCAGATTCCACAAAATATTTTTGCCCTTTAAAGAAAAGGCTCTGTTGGGCCTTGTCCAATAAAAAGTTGGAGTATGCTTGTGTGGCCATTTGCATACTTTCTCTGTTCTCCTCCGTCTTATTCATATAAAAGGATTGTGTCGCCATTGATGCGAGTTCTTCCAGATTTTTCTGTTTTTTCCCATACTCCTTTCTAAGGTTCGCAATATTACTGACCATTATTCCCCTCATGTATGCCTTAAATGTATCCCATACCACTTGGATTTTTACTGAGCCATAGTTGTTATCCCAAAATCGACAAATTTCCTTCTGAATTGTTTCGTGTGTCTTAATTACTGTTAACCAGTAAGGGTTTAATCTAAAAGGGGGTTTTTGTGTGTGTCTTTCCTGAGTTAAACAGAGTTCAAGGAGTAGCGGTGAATGGTCCGAAATTGACCTTGTTTCATATTTCATTCGTTTTGCGAATTTCACATATTTACTATTTATCAATGCTAGATCTATTCTAGACATAGATTTACCTGCTTTACTGAAGCATGAAAAGGCCCTTTTCCCCTGTCCTAGATGTCCCCACACATCTTCAAAGTCCGCCTCAGAACAAAACCGTGCCAGGGGAGATCCCTGAATCGGGCTATCTCTCCTGACACTTGTAGAGACCCTGTCACGCAGAGGATCAATGACACAGTTGAAGTCGCCAATAATCGTTGTTGGACACTCTGGCCATTTATCCATAAACAATAACAAAGAATTAAGAACCAAAAAGGAAAATGGCGGCGGGATATAGACAAAAGCCAAGATACATGTCTTCCCCCTTAATTTACAGTACAAAAAGATAAATCTCCCCTGACGGTCGACAGAGGATGCCTCGCAGACGAAATCAATCTGTCTATGTATCAAGACAGTCACACCTCTAGAGTGGCTGGAAAAGGTAGAATGATACGTGTGCGCAGCCCATCCCCTGCCGACCACCCTAGAGGTCTCTTCAGTAAGATGAGTTTCTAACAAACATACTATTGCTGGTAAGTGAACCTGTATCAAATCAAAGATCGCTTGTCTTTTTCCTCTATCCCCCAATCCACGTATATTCCAGGCAAGGATTCTAGTTGTCATTATCAAAAGTGGTTAGAGGAAAAAAGAAAGAAAAAAAAAAAAAAAGTAGATAAACTTGACGCACCACAGCCCATCTCCCACCCCGAACCCCACACCCCATCCCCCCATATAGGTAATCCACCACGTGTTGTAGTAGATTTCTCTCCTATGACCATCCCTCCCGCACTCCCCACACTCGGCCCTCCCCATTAGAAAGCAGAAGATAAAGAAAAAGAAAAAGGGGGCAATTGGGGGTATAAACCCCCCGTAGCGGTTATTGTTCCCACCAAATTCTGCAACTATTAAGTCACTGATCATTTTGTTCGAGCCAGTCCGCGGCTTTTTCTGGAGTATCAAAAAATAGAGTTTTATCTTTAAAAATAATCCGCAATTTTGCTGGGAACATGAGGGAATATTTAATGTCCCTTTCTCTTAACTTCTCCTTTATCGTCGTAAATGTGCGTCTCCTTTCTTGTATGTCTTTTGAAAAATCCGGAAAAAAAGCCAGTCTATTATCATTATATATAACCGGTGAACATTCCCTCGCCCTTCTCAATAGCATATCCCTATCCCCTGTAGCCAATAACTTAACAAGAAATGTCCGAGGTTGTCTCCCTGGGATCGATTTACCCCCTGGGACCCGATGGGCTCTTTCTATCATAAACAGTGGGGAGAAGGAGTCTTTTCCGAAATTCTCGAAAATTAACTTCTGTATAAATTGAGTAGAATTCTTCTCTTCAGCGCCCTCTGGGATCCCTATTATTCTCACGTTGTATCTTCGCGACCTGTCCTCAAGGTCCGCCACCTTTTTCTTTAGGAGATTACACTCTAGTTTCAATGTCGAGACTTCAGAGTTTGTTTTTTGGGATTCTTTCTGTATCAAGGCAGTAGAACTCTCAAGATTATCAACTCTGTCTCGGATTTTAGACAAATCATCTCTTATCAAACCCACATCAACCTGGATGAATCCAAGTTGGGTTGTGACAGCCTGTATTAAGTCTCCGTTTTGTTTGACTGCTAGGAGTATTTCTTCTAGCGGAGAGGAATTGTCATTGGGCATAACTTCTCCCATTATACCCTCTTGTTCTTCAAGTTGTCTAGAGGCTTTTTGTAATTCTATCTCAGTCGCCTCCAGGTCATCATTTTTTTTTGGAGGCGAGCTCCTTTTGTCCGCCCCTCGTATTAACCCTTGGAGACCTCAGGAACTGATCTATTCTTGTTGTTTCAAAAGTTTTGGTGGCCTGTTTCTGACTAGCGAGGTCACCCGAGCGCCTATTGGCTTTTGGAGCCATGCCTCCTGTTTTTTTTTTTTTTTTTTTTCTTTCCTTTTTTCCTCTTCTCTCTCTTTTTTTCTTTCCTCCTTTTCTTCCCTTCTTCCTTCCTTCCCCTTTGTTTTTTTTTTTTTGTTTTTTTCTTTTTTTTTTTTTTTCTTTCTCTCTCCTCTTTTTTCTTCTCTCTTCTCTCCCCCTTTTTTTTTTTTTTTTTTTTTTCCTTCTTTCTCCCCCTTTTTTTTCTTTTTTTTTTCTTTTTTTTTTTTTTTTTTTTTTTTTTTTTCTTCTTTATTTCCCCTCCAATGCACAAGGTACTGAAGGGAGCCACGAAGAACACGCGAGTTGAGTATTCTGGAGATCTGAAACTCCAGATTGCCATCTACAAAGACAGGAGGAGGTGGCAAAGAAGAAGATTGAGCAGGTTCAACATACTTCTTCAACAAAGACCTGTGAAACACATTATGGATCTTCCTGGCCTGCAAAAGTTCCAGACGAAACGCAACCTGATTAACAATGGCCAAGATTTTGTAAGGACCAATAAATCTTGGGCCCAACTTCCAAGAAGGTACTTTCAACTTAATGTTCTTAGTGGACAACCACACCAAATCACCCACACACAGGTCCGGACCAGTCATACGTCTCTTGTCAGCCATCCGTTTATTTCTTTCACCCATTTTTTTTTTCAAATTAATTTGAATATTCCGCCAGATAGAAGACAGCGAAGAAGAGAATCTCTCCTCTTCAGGTATACCAGAAGATTCAGTCCCAGAAAAAGTAACAAACTGAGGGTGAATACTATATGCGCCAAAAAATGGTGACTAATCAGTGGACTCCTGTCTACTGTTATTCAAGGCAAACTCAGCCAAGGACAAAAACGAAGACCACTCTTCCTGATTCTCGGCAACAAAACACCTCAAATAAATCTCCAGGTTCTGGTTAGTGCGTTCAGTATGTCCATTAGACTGAGGATGGAAAGCTGAAGAGAAAGTCAACTGAATACCCAGACGAGTACAAAACGCCTTCCAAAACCTGGAAACAAATTGCGTCCCTCTATCAGACACAACATCAGAGGGGATGCCGTGTAATTTCACAATGTTATCAACAAACACCTGAGCGAGAGTTTTAGCATTGGGCAGACCCCGAAAATGGTACAAAGTAAGCCATTTTCCTGAAGCGGTCCACCACCACCAAAATCACAGTTTTCCCAGAGGAACTCAGTAAATTAGTGATGAAGTCCATGGAAAAAGGCATCCAAGGATGAGATGGGATGGACAAAGGAAGAAGAGATCCTGAAGGCCGAGTGTGAGCCACCTTAGCACGTGCACAGGTCTCACAAGCTGCAACATAGCCCTCAACACATTTACGCAAACCTGGCCACCAGAATCTCCGATAAATAAGATCCACTGTGGATCTACTCCCATGGTGTCCCGCAAGGACAGTATCATGATGTTCCTTAAACACCTTGTGTCGAAGTTCAGAAGGGACAAACAACTTCCCTAAAGGACAGGAATCAAGTGCCTCACCTTGAGCCCTCAACACTTCCGCCTCTAGTTCAGGATAAAGAGCGGATACAACCACCCCATCAGCCAAAATCGGAGCAGGATCCTCCGAATTCCCCCCCCCCAGGAAAGCTACATGACAAAGCATCTCTGCTTTGATGCTTTTGATCCCAGGGTGATAGGTGACCACAAAAGTAAATCTGGTAAAAAACAATAACCATCTGGCCTGCCTAGGGTTCAGACGCTTTGCTGATTGCAGGTAAGCCAGATTCTTATGGTCAGTAATTACCGTAATCGGATGAATCGCTCCTTCTAGCCAATGACGCCACTCCTCAAAGGCCAATTTAATGGCCAGCAACTCTCTATTCCCAACATCATAATTTCTTTCAGCAGCAAAAAGTTTCTTTAAAAAAAAAAGCACACGGGTGCCATTTGCTAGGAGAGGGACCCTGCTACAAAACTACTCCGACTGCTCCTACTTCTGACGCGTCAACCTTCACAATGAAGGGTTGAGACACCTCGGGTTGCATCAGAATGGGAGCGGAAGCAAAACATTCCTTTATAGCAGAAAAAGCCTGTAATGCTTCTTCCGACCAGACTGAGAAGTCCACACCCTTCCGAGTCATATCAGTCAACAGCTTGACAATAGTGGAATAATTCAGGATACATTTTCTGTAGTAATTAGTAAAACCCAAAAACCGCATGAGAGCTTTCTGATTCTCCGGCTGATCCCATTCCAGTACCACACGGACCTTTTCAGGATCTATGCGAAAACCTGAGGCAGAAACTAAGTAACCGAGAAACTGCAGCTCCTGGACAGCAAACACACATTTCTCCAACTTAGCATACAATTTATTCTCCCGAAGGATCGATAATACTTGTCTTAAATGATCCTGATGAGTCTCCATATCGGGTGAGTAAATTTGTATGTCATTGAAGTAAATAACAACAAACCTCCCCACCAAATGATGAAAAATGGAATTGATAAAGTGCTGGAAGACTGCCGGGGCTTTGATCAAACCAATGGGCATGACCAGGTTCTCGAAGTGGACCTCAGGGGTATTGAAGGCCATCTTTCATTCATCCCCTTCCCTGATTTTTATCAGATTATAAGCCACTCTTAAATCCAACTTAGAAAACACCTTGGCTCCGACAATCTGATCAAATAAATGCGGGATCAAGGGAAGAGGATAACGATCACGGACAGTAATGATATTCAGTTCCCGGAAAGAAAACAAAATATATTGTTGATAAACCTTTTCCAAATAAGGACATTGTTTCGATAAGATTCAGTATCATACACATATGTGTCCTCAAAACATAACATGAATGCATTTGCATAGGGCGGGGCCACGTTCGACCCCATTGCGGTCCCACGTTTCTGTAGGTAATAGCTGTCTTCAAACATAAAATAATTCTCATACAAAACCAGATGTAATAATTGCAAAAAGAATTCTTGTTCATTCACTGTATACCTGCTATTACTCAATAGTGTCTTTATGGTCTGAATCCCCTCTCGATGGTTGATTGAGGTATATAAGCTTACCACATCTATCGTTACCAGGAAGCTATCAGGAGGAACCGAATAGACGATAGATGTGGTAAGCTTATATACCTCAATCAACCATCGAGAGGGGATTCAGACCATAAAGACACTATTGGGTAATAACAGGTATACAATGAATGAACAAGAATTCTTTTTGCAATTATTACAACTGGTTTTGTATGAGAATTATTTTATGTTTGAAGACAGCTATTACCTACAGAAATGTGCATTCATGTCATGTTTTGAGGACACATATGTGTATGATACAGAATTGTATCGGAATAATGTCTTTATTTGGAAAAGGTTTATCGACGATAATTTTTGCATATGGGCGGGGCCACGCGAGACCCTCTTGTCCTTCATCCATTATTTGAATTATTCCTGTGATGGATTACAGTTCCCATTGATCTATGATGATAGAATTATTAGTTTCTTGGACACTAAAGTGATTAAAGATCAGCAGGGCCACTTATCCACAGACATTTATAGGAAAGAAACAGATAGAAATAGCATTCTCCATTTTACTAGCACTCATCCATCTTTAACCTGTTGGGGGCACATGACGTACTGGTACATCATGATGCCCTGGTACTTAACCACATCAGCCCCCCTAGCTTAAACACCCTTAATGACCAGACCACTTTTTACAATTCTGCACTACACTACTTTCACGGTTTATTGCTCGGTCATACAACTTACCACCCAAATTAATTTTACCTCCTTTTCTTCTCACTAATAGAGCTTTCATTTGGTGGTATTTCATTGCTGCTGACATTTTAACTTTTTTTGTTATTAATCGAAATTTAACGAAATTTATGCAAAAAAATGAAATTTTTCACTTTCAGTTGTAATTTTTTTTTTTTAAAACTACATTTATATATAAATTTTTCTCTAAATTTATTGTTCTACATGTCTTTGATAAAAAAAAAAATGTTTGGGTAAAAAAAAAAATGGTTTGGGTAAAAGTTATAGCGTTTACAAACTATGGTACAAAAATGTGAATTTCCGCATTTTGAAGAAACTCTGACTTTCTGAGCAACTGTCATGTTTCCTGAGGTTCTACAATGGCCAGACAGTACAAACACCCCACAAATGACCCCATTTCGGAAAGTAGACACCCTAATGTATTCACTGATGGGCATAGTGAGTTCATAAAACTTTTTATTTTTTGTCACAAGTTAGTGGAAAATGATGATTTTTTTTATTTTTTTCCTTACAAAGTCTCATATTCCACTAACTTGTGACAAAAAATAAAAACTTCCATGAACTCACTATGCCCATCACGAAATACCTTGGGGTGTCTTCTTTCCAAAATGGGGTCACTTGTCGGGTAGTTATACTGCCCTGGCATTTTAGGGGCCCTAATGCGTGAGAAGAAGTCTGGAATCCAAATGTGTAAAAAATGCCCTGTAAAATCCTAAAAGTACTCATTGGAATTTGGGCCCCTTTGCCCACCTAGGCTGCAAAAAAGTGTCATACATGTGGTATCGCCGTAGTCAGGAGAAGTAGGGCAATGTGTTTTGGGGTGTATTTTTACATATACCCCTGCTTGGTGAGAGAAATATCTCTCTAAAAGTCAACTTTTCCCATTTTTTTTATACAAAGTTGTCATTATAGAGAGATATTTCTCTCACCCAGCATGGGTATATGTAAAAAGACACCCCAAAACACATTGCCCAACTTCTCCTGAGTACAGCGATACCACATGTGTGACACTTTTTTGCAGCCTAGGTGCGCATAGGGGCCCAAATTCCAATGAGTATCTTTTAGGAGGGCATTTGGATTCCAGACTTCTTCTCACACTTTAGGGCCCCTAAAATGCCAGGGCAGTATAAATACCCCACATGTGACCCCATTTTGGAAAGAAGACACCCCAAGGTATTCCGTGAGGGGCATGGCGAGTTCATAGAAGATTTTTTTTTTGGCACAAGTTAGCGGAAATTGATATTATTATTTTTTTTCTGACAAAGTCTTCCTTTCCGCTAACTTGTGACAAAAAATAAAATTTTACATGAACTCGCCATGCCCCTCACAAAATACCTTGAGGTGTCTCCTTTCCAAAATGGGGTCACATGTGGGGTATTTATACTGCCCTGGCATTTTAGGGGCCCTAAAGCGTGAGAAGAAGTCTGGAATATAAATGTCTAAAAAAATTTACGCATTTGGATTCCGTGAGGGGTATGGTGAGTTCATGTGAGATTTTATTTTTTGTCACAAGTTAGTGGAATATGAGACTTTGTAAGAAAAAACAAAACAAAAAATAAATAAAAAATATCAATTTCCGCTAACTTGTGCCAAAAAAATGTCTGAATGGAGCCTTACAGGGGAGTGATCAATGACAGGGGGGTGATCAGGGAGTCTATATGTAAGGCTCCATTCAGACGTCCATATGTGTTTTGCGGATCCGATCCATGGATCCGTGGATCCGCAAAACACATACGGACCTCTGAATGGAGCCAGCCTTACAGGGGGGGGTGATCAATGACAGGGGGGGGATCAGGGAGTCTATGTGGGCTATATGTCATTGATCACCGCCCTGTAAGGCTCCATTCAGACGTCCATATGTGTTTTGCGTATCCGCGGATCCGCAAAACACATACGGACGACTGAATGGAGCCTTACAGGGGGGTGATCAGTGACAGGGGGGTGATCAATGACAGGGGTGTGATCAGGGAGTCTAATATAGGGTGATCAGGGGTTAATAAGGGGTTAATAAGTGACGGGGGGGTGTAGTGTTTGGTGCTACTTATTACAGATCTGCCTGTGTCCTCTGGTGGTCGATCCAAGCAAAAGTGACCACCAGAGGACCAGGTAGCAGGTATATTAGACGCTGTTATCAAAACAAAACAAAACAAAACAAAAAATAAATAAAAAATATCAATTTCCGCTAACTTGTGCCAAAAAAATGTCTGAATGGAGCCTTACAGGGGAGTGATCAATGACAGGGGGGTGATCAGGGAGTCTATATGGGGTGATCACCACTCTGTCATTGATCACCCCCCTGTAAGGCTTCATTCAGAGGTCCGTATGTGTTTTGCGGATCCACGTATCCATGGATCGGATCCGCAAAACACATATGGACGTCTGAATGGAGCCTTACAGGGGGGTGATCAATGACAGGGGGGTGATCAGGGAGTCTATATGGGGTGATCACCCCCCTGTCATTGATCACCCCCCTGTAAGGCTCCATTCAGACGTCCGTATGTGTTTTGCGGATCCGATCCATGGATCCGCAAAACACATACGGACCTCTGAATGGAGCCAGCCTTACAAGGGGGTGATCAATGACAGGGGGGTGATCAGGGAGTCTGTATGGGGTGATCACCCCCCTGTAAGGCTCCATTCAGACGTCCATATGTGTTTTGCGGATCCGATCCATGGATCCGTGGATCCGCAAAACACATACGGACGTCTGAATGGAGCCTTACAGGGGGGTGATCAATGACAGGGGGTGGACCTCTGAATGGAGCCAGCCTTACAAGGGGGTGATCAATGACAGGGGGGTGATCAGGGAGTCTATATGGGTGATCACCCCCCTGTAAGGCTCCATTCAGACGTCCATATGTGTTTTGCGGATCCGATCCATGGATCGGATCCGCAAAACACATGCGGACCTCTGAATGGAGCCAGCCTTACAGGGGGGTGATCAATGACAGGGGGGTGATCAGGGAGTCTATGTGGGCTATATGTCATTGATCACCGCCCTGTAATGCTCCATTCAGACGTCCGTATATGTGTTGCGTATCCGCAGATCCATGGATCGGATCCGCAAAACACATACGGACGTCTGAATGGAGCCTTACAGGGGGGTGATCAATGACAGGGGGTGATCAATGACAGGGGGGTGATCAGGGAGTCTAATATGGGGTGATCAGGGGTTAATAAGGGGTTAATAAGTGACGGGGGGTGTAGTGTAGTGGTGTTTGGTGCTACTTATTACAGAGCTGCCTGTGTCCTCTGGTGGTCGATCCAAGCAAAAGGGACCACCAGAGGACCAGGTAGCAGGTATATTAGACGCTGTCTAATATACCTTTTAGGGGTTAAAAAAATTACATCTACAGCCTGCCAACGAACGATCGCCGCTGGCAGGCTGTAGATCAGCTAGTTTACCTCCGGTTCCTGTGTGCGCATGTTCACAGGAAATCTTGCGCCTCGCGAGAGGACGTGCCGGCGCGTATACCCAGAATAACAGGGCCGCCGCAAAGACGCAATCCTGCGTACGGCGGTCCTGTAGTGGTTAAGGACACATGATGTACCGGTACGTCATGTGTATTTATGATCACAGCCGTGCGGTGCACGGTGATCGGAACAGAGTGCCTGCTGAAAGGCACTCTGCGACAATGCCGAAGGGGGTCCTGTTAAACCCCCTGTATCGGTGATCGCTGCAAACCGCAGGTCAATTCAGACCTGCGGTTTGCAGCGTTTACGCGTGTTTACGGGTCATTCTGGCGCTGCAATCGGGTCCCCGTGCTGCTGTAATGGGGTCCCGATGGCATGGAAGGCAGCGCATCGGGGCTACCTTCCGGTGAAGAGCCTGTGAGATCCAGCCCCCTGGATCTCACAGGCAGGAAGCTATATAAGTAATACACACTGTATTACTCATACAGCCAATGCATTCCAATACAGAAGTATTGGAATGCATTGTAAAGGGGATTAGACCCCCAAAAGTTGAAGTCCCAAAGAGGTAAAAAAAATAAAGGGAAAAAAAGTTGAAAAAATTAAGTTTTCCCCCCAAAAAAATAAAAGTTTCAAGTAAAAAAAACAAAAAAAAACGTAATTATTCCCAAATAAAAAAAATTGGTAAAAAATAGGGAAAAATAGTTGACATATTAGTTATCGCTGCATCCATATCGACCGGCTCTATAAACATATCACATGACCTTACCCCTCAGATTTATTAAAAAATAAAAACTGTGCTAAATAAACAATGTTTTTGTCACTTTACATCACTAAAAGTACAACAGCAAGCGATCAAAAATGCGTATCCCCACCAAAATAGTACCAATCTAACCGTCACCTCATCCCGCAAAAAATGAGCCCTACCTAAGACAATCGCCCAAAAAATAAAAAAAACTATGGATCAGAATATGGAGACACTAAAACATGATTTTTTGGGTTTTAAAAAAGTTGTTATTGTGTAAAACTTAAGTAAATTAAAAAAAGTATACATATTAGGTATCGCCATGTCCGTAATAACCTGCTCTATAAAAATATCACATGACCTAACCCCTAAAAACAATGTAAAAAAAGCTGTTTTTGGTCACCTTACATCACAAAAAGTGTAATAGCAAGTAATCAAAAAGTCATACGCACCCCAAAATAGTGCCAATCAAACCGTCATCTCATCCCGAGAAAAATTAGCCCCTACACAAGACAGTCGCCCAAAAAATAAATAAAACTATGACTTTCAGAATGTGGAGACACTAAAGAATCATATATTTTTTTTAATGCTTTGTTATGTAAAACTGAAACAAACAACCAAATATTTGGTATTGTCGCGTCAGTGACAACCTGCTCTATAAAAATACCTCATGATCTAACCTGTCAGATGAATGTTGTAAATAACTAAAAATAAAAACGGTGCCAAAACAGCTATTTCTTGTTACCTTGCCTCACAAAAAGTGTAATATAGAGCAACCAAAAATCATATGTACCCTAAAATAGTACAAACAAAACTGCCACCCTATCCCGTAGTTTCTAAAATGGGGTCACTTTTTTGGAGTTTCTACTCTAGGGGTGCATCAGGGGGGCTGCAAATGGGACATGGTGTCAAAAAACCAGTCCAGCAAAATATGCTCTCCAAAAACCGTATGGCATTCCTTTCCTTCTGCGCCCTGCCGTGTGCCCGTACAGCGGTTTACGACCACATATGGGGTGTTTCTGTAAACTACAGAATCAGGGCCATAAATATTGAGTTATTATGAATTATGCATTTAATAGAACTGACTATATAACTTATTTAATTTAGTTCATTTTTATGTATTTATATTGTATTGCCTATACAGCCTTTGTTTCCCCCCTCCCCCCTCCTTCGTTTTAATAATATTTTAGCACCCTTTTGCCTCTAGTAACGTAAGTATCAATGACTGCGGTGTCTGGAGATAGGATGAGCGTTGTTCTCTTTAATACAACGCATCACGTGACTCCAAGCACCCCGGGCACCACCCACAGCATACTGAATATTCTCCGTCCCGGCCTTAGAGTCACGTGACCAGAATGTACCACGTGACTCACACGTGACTAAATACTATTGGCCAGAGCGGCAGGTCTTTTGGCCCTTTCCCTTCTCCTCTCCGATTACGTGACCACTCTAAGACACGTGACCCCAAGCCATAGGCCCAGAATGCTTCCAAGCGTTGCTGGTCACCATGGCGATGGTCATATGATCACTGACTTTGCGATCACATGACCCAATCCAGCATTACACCGCCCTATGAAACTTAATCTAAACTAACATTTATTTACTTCAAATAAAAGGAAAATACTGCCATAATGTATAGTATAATTACACTATCACCGTCCTCCTTCAGACCTGTATTGTTTTAGTATATATATTAACCATGAACTATATTTTTATCATGTACCTGTCATATATGCTAATCAGACAGCACCTGTAGGTGGTCCTATGATTTGGTAGCCACCCACTGGTACAGTTTTTAGTCGTTTTTTTTTTTTTTTTTTGTGTGTGTATTTATACCGCACTCTATATTAGCTATTAATGTCAACCTGATGAAGGGGATCTGAACTCCCCGAAACGCGTTGTTTTTACTTGAGCACATTTTTTATGGAATAAAGAAACCTTTCTACATCCAAGACTGTCTGAACTGGGTTTGAAGCGCTGGAGCAGGATTGCTTTTTTACCTAAAGCTTTGGGATGTTGTCATGGAGAAGTGCAAGAGGATTCCAGTGGCAACCTGTGAAGCTCTAGTGAACTCCATGCCCAAGAGAGTTAAGGCAGTGCTGGAAAATAATGGTGGTCACACAAAATACTGCCACTTTGGGCACAATTTGGCCATTTTCACTTAGGGGTGTACTCACTTTTGCTAAAAGTGGTTTAGATACTAATGGCTGCGTGTTCATTTATTTTGAGGGTACACCAAATTGACACTGTTATAAAAGCTGTACACTGACTACTCTACATTGTATCAAAGTGTCAGATCTTTAGTTTTGTTATAAAATTATGTTTGCCAGCCAGTCTGATATTTGCTGGAGTTGCAAAACAAGCAGAGGCCTTATCCTCTTGTTTTCTTGCCCAAATCCCTGAATTGCCTTCTTTCCATTTTAAAGGGAACCTGTCACCATGAATATGCAGTGTAATCTGCAGGCAGCATGTTATAGAGAAGAAGGAGCTGAGCAGATTTATATATAGTTCTGTGGGAAAAGATTCAGTAAAATGTATAATTTATTAATTTAAACTCCTGCTCACTTTGGGCTTTGACGTCAAGGAGGCAGCCCTATCGGTGATTAACAGCTATCTCTGTATATACAGCCATTGAGAGAAGGCTGTCAATTACTGCAAGAGAAGGAGCCGCCACCAGGAAGCAGGTAAGTCATCTTCCCTTTGTAGGTTCAGCAGAATGGTCTGGTTTGCAAAAACCCTATCTATTCTTGAACAACCCTTTTAATGACTGGAAAGAGTAATCCCAAATTACTCAGCCTAATCACAGAGAGAATGGTGCAGCTGTACAGTTACAGCTGCATAGTCCACTTTATCTCCACTGCACCCACCCGATGACCAGTGCATGGAGGAAACAGGAAGATGAATTATCAGTGTTCAACACCCTGCTACAACCTAGACAACTCTAGAGCCTGGGAAGGTGAGAAACCCACTGGACCTCAATTATGTAGCATTAACACTTCCCTCCAAAGGGAATTGTAAATGTAACCATTTGACCTCCCTAGACCACCAGAAATTCTTACCTAAACCAATTATTTCCCACAAAGGATATGGTAATTAACAATCTCACTGTTCTCGACCACCAGATGTACTGACATTATCCCCCTCTTTGCCCTAGACCCCCAGTGATACTGTAATCCCCCACTTTCCTATGTGAGTCTCTCATATTTTATCTGTTATTAGAAGAGGAATAATTGTAGATTATTTTATTCAGACAGAACAGATACATTCCTGAGCAGTATAAGCTCCTATGTTACTGAATGTACAATAATTTTATTCTAGTAATACAAATAATATGTATTATAAAATGACAGAATAACTACACTTAAACCATCTTATTTCTAGTGTTCAGCATATAATATATCATTGAGGTTTAGTATGAGCTGAAAGAGAATTTTTAGATTATTCTTTATATTAAATATAAATGATCTAAATGGTTAGTGGTTTGCTCATGATCATTGCAGTAATATTACATTATGCTTTACATTATGGGAATTGAAAACACCAACAATCTGACAGACAGCGTGATAATATTACATTATTAAATGAACATTGGCTTTACACAATCTCTTCTTACAAGTCATATGGATTATAATGTATTTTGTCAACAGAAACAAAATTTCATTCAACAGACATTGAGTACATTGGGAGATAGTTTTCATTTATTACACTTTTGCACAATAGCTTTAGCACTCTACACCTGGTATTTTCCCTGTAGACGAAGTCCTTCTCCGAGCATGTGCTACTAGTGAATTCTAAAAACATGGGGGAGATTTGCCGTGCGGGCATCAGTAGCGGCATGAGTGCTGGGGAGCAGGGTAAGTATGACCAGTATGAGGGTCCTGGGCATTTTGGGGGGCATTATAGGAGTTGGGTAACACCTTTCGGTTTATTATTTGAGTTATCAGCCTCAGAAATCACAAATTAACAGCACCTGAAATCAGAGCCTGCATAATGCTTTACAGAGATCAAGTACCAGACACATCCCAACATCAGCTGTTCAGAGGAGACTGAGCGCATCAGGCCATTACAGTCGTATTGCTGTAAAAAAAGCCACTACAGAGGAATAACAAGAAGAAGAAGAGAATTGGCTGAGCCAAGAATTACAAGGAATGGGCATTAGACCAGTGGAAATATGTACTTTGGTCTGATGAGTCAAAATATATATTTTTTGGTTCCAACCGAAATGTGCCACAAATTAGGCTTCATTCACACGTCCATGGAACAAGGTCTGTGAGATACCGGACAGGCATCCTGCTTAGTGCAGGAGCGCACGGCGTCATTGGTTGCTATGACGCCGTGCGCTTTGTGCCGCCGCTGCAGTACAATAATACACCCGTATAGAGTGTACGGCTCCAGCAGTGAGATCTCCAGCCAGAAGAGATGCACTTGTACGCCAAGCCCCCTGGTGACACAATAGCATCCTGTTTCTGCCCACAGCAGGATTGTGTTAGAGAAGACTAGCAGTGGGATGATTGCTGAGTCAGGACCTATCAGGTCCTGATCCTGGGACTCGGTGCTCTATTTAAACCCTTTCCTGGCCATATACCAGTGCCAGTGATAGTCTTGTTTGGGTTCACTAGCTAGGTTCCTGGTTCTTGGGTTTATTTGGATTTGTTTGTGCTTTTGACCTCGACTTGCCTTTTGATCACTCTCTGTCTCACTTGATTCATTCCATATGTGCATTCCATATGGTATTTGATCTTGGCTTGACTTTTGACTACTGTCTGTCTCTTGTTTTTATACTGCATTGTCTGACTGGTTCTGAACTTCTGACCCATTTTGTACTATTTATGTTGTTTTTTTCTGTTGGTGTTTGTCTCTGCAGGGACTGTTGACTAGTTGTGTTCTTGCCACCTAGATAGGGAAAGTGAGTTGGGTTCTAGGGTTAGGCCTGGGTTAGGGATCACTGTCCGTGTCTGTCCCTATCTACAAGCATTACATCATGTCTTTGAGAGATGCAGAAAAGGTGAGTAGATGGTTTTTAAATGAGTAGATTCAACTATGAAACATGAAGGAGCAGGTAGGGGAGTGCTTTGCAGGTGACACTGTTGGTAATTTATTCAAAATTCAAGGCACACTTAACCCCTTAAGGACGCACGGCGTACCGGTACGCCCTATTTCTCGAGTCCTTAAGGACTCAGGGCGTACCGGTACGTCCTAACTTTAAATCGTTATGCCGGCACCGCAGGGGTTAATCGGAACAGGATGCCGGCTGAAATCATTCAGCCGGCATCCTGTCACAACGCCAGGGGGGGGTCATGTGACCTGCGGTTTGATGCGCTTCTTGCAGTTTCTGAACCCCGCGGTCCCTGACCGCGGGGATCAGAAACTTTATAATGCCCAAAATATATATATTTCACCTCCCCTGCACCCCTGAATGATTTTAGCCCAGTGGGAGGTGCAGGGGGAGGGTTGCGGGCGGTGCGGGCGGTGCGGGAGGCGGGCGGTGCGGCAGGCGGGATCGCGATCTCCCGCCCGCCTCCCCTTGAATAATCGTTGGTGGTTAGTGGGTATACCAGGGTGCCAGCACATTGTTGGCACCCTGGTATAAACGGCTGACATCTGTGCTGCGATGTCAGCCGTTTAACCCTTTCCATACCGCGGTCCGTACAGACCGCTGAATGGAAAAGGTTAACAGCGCAGGGAGCTCCCTCCCTCTCCCATTGGGAGGCTGCTGTGCCTTTGCAGTCCTTACCCTTCCCCGTCTGCGAAGTTCTGACCAGTACTGAGAAGACGGGGAAGGTTCCCATGGCAACAGGACGCCGTCTCAGGCATCCTGCTGTCCATGGTGCTGAACAGATCTGTGCTAAAGGCATAGATCTGTTCAGACAAAGTGTAAGTAAAATACAGTACAAAACACTATATGGTGTACTGTACTGTATTATACAGACATCAGACCCATTGGATCTTCAAGAACCAAGTGGGTCTGGGTCAAAAAAAAGTGAAAAAAGTGAAAAAAAAGTAAAAATCAAAAAACACATTTATCACTGATTAAAAATGAAAAAAATAAAATTCCCTACACATGTTTGGTATCGCCGCGTCCGGAACGACCTGCTCTATAAAACGGTCATGTTACTTTCCCCGCACGGTGAACGCCATAAAAATAAAAAAAAATAAAAACTATTAGGAAATTGAAATTTTGCCCACCTTACTTCCCAAAAAAGGTAATAAAAGTGATCAAAAAAGTCGCATGTACGCCAAAATAGTACCAATCAAACCGTCATCTCATCCCGCAAAGATCATACCCTACCCAAGATAATCACTCAAAAACTGAAAAAACTATGGCTCTTAGACTATGGAGACACTAAAACATTTTTTTTGTTTTAAAAATGAAATCATTGTGTAAAACTTACATAAATAAAAAAAATTGTATACATATTAGGTATCGCCGCGTCCGTGACAACCTGCTCTATAAAATTACCACATGATCTAACCTGTCAGATGAATGTTGTAAATAACAAAAAAAAAACGTGCCAAAAAATCTATTTCTTGTTACCTTGCCGCACAAAAAAGTGTAATATAGAGCAACCAAAAATCATATGTACCCTAAACTAGTACCAACAAAACTGCCATCCTATCCCGTAGTTTCTAAAATGGGGTCACTTTTTTGGAGTTTCTACTGCATCAGGGGGGCTTCAAATGGGACATGGTGTCAAAAAAAACAGTCCAGCAAAATCTGCCTTCCAAAAACCGTATGGCATTCCTTTCCTTCTGCGCCCTGCCGTGTGCCCGTACAGCGGTTTACGACCACATATGGGGTGTTTCTGTAAACTACAGAATCAGGGCCATAAATATTGAGTTTTGTTTGGCTGTTAACCCTTGCTTTGTAACTGGAAAAAAAATATTAAAATGGAAAATCTGCCAAAAAAGTGAAATTTTGAAATTGTATCTCTATTTTCCATTAAATCTTGTGCAACACCTAAAGGGTTAACAAAGTTTGGAAAATCAGTTTTGAATACCTTAAGGGGTGTAGTTTCTTAGATGGGGTCACTTTTATGGAGTTTCTACTCTAGGGGTGCATCGTCGGGGCTTCAAATGGGACATGGTGTAAAAAAAACAGTCCAGCAAAATCTGGCTTCCAAAAACCAAACGGCGCACCTTTAACTCTACGCCCTGCTGTGTGGCCGTACAGTAGTTTACGGCCACATATGGGGTTTTTCTGTAAACGGCAGAGTCAGGGCAATAAAGATACAGTCTTGTTTGGCTGTTAACCCTTGCTTTGCTAGTGGAAAAAATTAGTTGAATTGGAAAATTAGGCAAAAAAATGAAATTCTCAAATTTCATTCCCATTTGCCAATAACTCTTGTGCAACACCTAAAGGGTTAACGAAGTTTGTAAAATCAGTTTTGAATACCTTGAGGGGTGTAGTTTATAGAATGGGGTCATTTTTGGGCGGTTTCTATTATGTAAGCCTCGCAAAGTGACTTCAGAACTGTAGTGGTCCCTAAAAATTTCAAGATTTGCTTCTAAACTTCTAAGCCTTGTAACATCCCCAAAAAATAAAATATCATTCCCAAAATGCTACAAACATGAAGTAGACCTATGGGGAATGTAAAGTAATCACAATTTTTTGGGGTATTACTATGTATTACAGAAGTAGAGAAACTGAAACTTTGAAATTTGCAAATTTTAAACATTTTTTGGTAAGTATGGTATTTTTTTATGCAAAAAAATTAACTTTTTTGACCCAATTTTAGCAGTGTCATGAAGTACAATATGTGACGAAAAAACAATCTCAGAACGGCCTGGATAAGTCAAAGCGTTTTAAAGTTATCAGCACTTAAAGTGACACTGGTCAGATTTGCAAAAAATGGCCAAGTCCTTAAGGTGAAATAGGGCTGAGTCCTTAAGGGGTTAACCAGCATCGCTACCAGAGGATTCTAAGGGGATTTTCCATCCCATTTGGTTTGCATTTAGTAGGACATCATTTGTTTTTCAACAGGACAATGACCCCAAACACACATCCAGACTAAGTAAGGGTTATTTCACCAAGCAGTAGACAGATTTCTCTGCAGATAAGGCAATGGCTTAACTATTATTGATGCTATTCTTAAAGGCCTGTATAAAAGGTCCAGCATTGACTTATAGAATAGCTACGTTATATCTGCTGCCATCAGAGGCTCAGATTTATGTTATTTTTGGATGGCATGGCATAGCCTCCACAAACACCCAACGTTAAAGGGGTTTTCCAGGCTCCTGATATTGATGACATATCGTCAGGAAGCTGAGGTACAGTAACCCAGAATGGCCACTACAATTTGAATGTAGAGCTGTGTTTTCAGCTTCTTTCATGGTGCTAGATCCAGGGCCAGAGACTACACGGAGCAGCTGATCGGTGGGGGAGCGTGGTTTTAGACCCGAACCGATTTCTGTTTAGTATGCAATTCCATATTTGGTTTGTAGTGTTATAGGTAAAAATGTCACTATTAATTGACTGTTGATAACACCATCTGTGTTCCTTAAAGAATACACATCTGATAGCAGCACATGATGTCTACTCTCTGACAAACATTTTAGTGGCCCTTAACTCACCAGGGGTCTAGAAGTATTGATCAAAGGCTTATACCCCAACTACTAAGGTTAGGTACTTCACTTGGGATCAGATAACTTTCTTACTCC
This sequence comes from Bufo bufo, assembly GCF_905171765.1. Lineage (NCBI taxonomy): Eukaryota > Metazoa > Chordata > Amphibia > Anura > Bufonidae > Bufo > Bufo bufo. The sequence goes on along the minus strand of NC_053396.1, from coordinate 46,313,783 downwards.
AAGCGAGGTAAGTACCTGCACATCCTGACCAGGGATGAAATTATTCAAAGCAGTGTTTGTAGTGTGTCTGCCATGAGTCATGACAATGCCTGCACTTAAAACAAAATATGATCCATCAAAGCAAACCCCATCATAATTAATATTTGGAGTTACCCACATAGGTAGTTATGATCAGGAAGAATAGCCCTCATATACACTACTGACAAAAAGTTAGGATACTACATAGTTAAATTTCAGGATAAACCTAAAACGAACTCTTACCTTTACAGGTGAACTTAATGTGACCTTCTAAACTTTTGAATGCACATGTCCAACTGTTCAATGTTTCAGTACTATTTGCACAAATTGCTGTTCTAACAAGGAGCCTAATGGCAAAATTCACAACAGGTGTTTGATCCAGGAATTGCCCAATAAATTTCCTGGTTCAATTAGAATTGGTATTTAAAAAGTCCGCCTCATCATGCTGTTCATATTTTGAAATCACGAGACCAAGACGACACCTAACAATTGATCAACAGTATCTTGTCATTGTGAGGCTTCAGACGGAAGTGGCCACTGAGCTTAGAGTGTCATCAGCAGGTTGCAGCAGAGATACAGAAAGACCGGAAGAGTCACAGAAAGGCAAAGAAAGGGAAGTCCTTTGGCCACATCCCACACTGATGACCACTTCATTGTGAACAATGCTCTGCAGAACCAGATGATGAATGCCACACAACTCCAGGCACATTCAAGGGAGGCACCCAAGTGTCATGTCAGAACATTAGAAACCGTTTAAATCAGAGTGATCTGCTTGCTAGACGATAGTACCTGACCACACCACGAGGCACAGGAGTCATTGTCTTGCCTGGACCAGGGAGCATCTATGCTGGATAAAGGACCAGTGGGCCTCAGTGCTGTTCACTGATAAAAGTCAATTCACGCTGAGCCAGGGGCGTTGCTAGGGCCTTTTATCCAGGGCCAGGGCCCCGAATCAATCTACCACTGCCCCGAACCTCGCGCCAGCAGCAGCCCCAAAAACTAGTATCCAATCCGATTCCAACCCCATGGCAGGAGGCAGGGCTACGCAGCACGTCCAGATCAGCGCTGCTGCACCGCTGGCCAATTCTTGTTTCTGCAGGCAGGAACAGACGAGCCCGGTGCCAGTGCCACTGCAGTGCCTACTCCACTGTACTCACTGGCGTCTGGCCCAGTCATAGCCATACTAATGAGGGCATTCTAGAAGGGAATTACTATTCGTGGGACTATGAGTAGTACTATTACTATGGGGAAGATTATCTGTATGGCACTTATTTTTCTTCAGGATAGTATTTGGGGGTATTGGGGGGGCATAGTAAGCGGCAGGATAACACTGTGGGTGCTCCAGGTTGGAGGATGATGATAGAAATGTGACAAAGCTAAAACGTCTGTGTGTCATACTCTGCAGAGAAGAGGCGGCTGAGAGAAGTTGTCCAGACTGAATGGAGAAGATGATGACAGAGAAGATCTACATTGGAAAAGACATCACCTGGGAGGCCCTGTATGTGAGAGGTATGTGCAGCTGTATAGCAAGTAGAGCAAAATGCAGTGTGCGGGGGTGGGGTTGGGGGGTGGACTTAGAGAATTGAACCATATTCATTGGGGCTTGTGCCCCGGATCTTTTTCGACCCTAGCAACGCCGCTGCGCTGAGCAGAAATGATGGCCGCCAATGATGTTGAAGTTTTCAAGGAGAGCACTATGCATTAGCCACAAACGAGCCTTTGGTGGTGGTGGCGTTACAGTGTGGGCAGGTGTGTCTAGTCAATAAAGACCTGCCCTACACTTTGTTTATGGAACAGTGACTAGCCCATACTACTGGAATAACAACATTAATCTAGTCATTTTGCCTCTACATGAACAACACAGGCCTAATTTCATCTTCATGAAAGACAATGCACTAGCTTATCGAGGTCGTATCATTAGTGATTGGCTGCTGAAGACTGGGGTACCTCAAATGTAGTGGCCTGCATTTTCTCCAGACCTGAATCCCATTAAAAACGTATAGGATCAGCTGTATCACTGTGTAGCTCAGAATCTCAATAACCTGTGTGCCTCCGTTCAAGAAGAGTGGGATGCCATGCCTCAGAAGACAAGTTGACTTGTGACCAGCATGAGACATCATTGTGAAGCTGTAATTGATACTCAAGGCCACATGACAAGTTATTGAGACATTGACATTTTTGTTGGGGTATACCCACCACTGTTGTTGGCTTTTGTTTCAATAAATAGTTTGAGAGGAGGAAATCACTATTGCATGCTTCTATTTAAATGCACTATTTTCATGATATAATATCACTGTAGCATGAAAGTTTTATGTTTTCCATAAATTTCATCCGAAAGCCAAATATCCCTAACTTTTTTTCAATCCATAGCCACACACCCAGGGTAACTACCTGGAATTGGCTACTGGCTAAAAACAAAAAAGCTATGGCTCTCACACTATGGAGACACTAAAACATAATATTTTTGGCTTAAAAAATGCTATTATTGTGTAAAACTTAAAGGGAACCTGTCACCTGGATTTTGGGTATAGAGCTGAGGACATGGGTTGCTAGATGGCCACTAGCACATCCGCAATATCCAGTCCCTATAGCTCTGTGTGCTTTTATTGTGTAAAAAAAACCTATTTGATACATATGCAAATTAACCTGAGATGAGATTACTCTTCTCTGGTCACACAAGTAAGATATGACTCTTTATTGTTAATTTGCATAAAAGGCGGGAAGTACAAAAATGCATAATAATTATTGAATTCATCTGCAAATGAAATTAAAAGTGTAATTTATATGTTTAGGGTAAGGCCTCCTGCACACGACCGTTTTTTTCCCCCCGTCTACTGGCCGTTTTTTGCGTTCCGTATACGAACCATTCATTTCAATGGTTCCGCAAAAAAAACGGAATGTACTCCGTATGCATTCCGTTTCCGTATTTCCGTTCCATTTAACCACCTTATCCCCCCTAGCTTAAACACCCTTAATGACCAGGCCACTTTTTACACTTCTGACCTACAGTAATTTCACAGTTTATTGCTCGGTCATGCAACTTACCACCCAAATGAATTTTACCTCCTTTTCTTCTCACTAATAGAGCTTTCATTTGGTGGTATTTCATCGCTGCTGACATTTTTACTTTTTTTGTTATTAATCGAAATTTAAAGTTTTTTTGCAAAAAAATGACATTTTTCACTTTCAGTTGTAAAATTTTGCAAAAAAAACGACATCCATATATTAATTTTTCTCTAAATTTATTGTTCTACATGTCTTTGATAAAAAAAAATTGTTTGGGTAAAAAAAAATTGTTTGGGTAAAAGTTATAGCGTTTACAAACTATGGTACAAAAATGTGAATTTCCGCTTTTTGAAGCAGCTCTGACTTTCTGAGCACCTGTCATGTTTCCTGAGGTTCTACAACGGCCAGACAGTACAAACACCCCACAAATGACCCGATTTCGGAAAGTAGACACCCTAAGGTATTCGCTGATGGGCATAGTGAGTTCATAGAACTTTTTATTTTTTGTCACAAGTTAGCGGAAAATGATGATTTTTTTTTTCTTACAAAGTCTCATATTCCACTAACTTGTGACAAAAAATAAAAACTATCATGAACTCACTATGCCCATCAGCGAATACCTTGGGGTGTCTTCTTTCCAAAATGGGGTCACTTGTGGGGTAGTTATACTGCCCTGGCATTCTAGGGGCCTAATGTGTGGTAAGTAGTTTGAAATCAAAATCTGTAAAAAAAATGGCCGGTGAAATCCGAAAGGTGCTCTTTGGAATGTGGGCCCCTTTGCCCACCTAGGCTGCAAAAAAGTGTCACACATGTGGTATCACCGTACTCAGGAGAAGTTGGGCAATGTGTTTTGGGGTGTCATTTTACATATACCCATGCTAGGTGAGAGAAATATCTTGGCAAAAGACAACTTTTCCCATTTTTTTTATACAAAGTTGGCATTTGACCAAGATATTTATCTCAGCCAGCATGGGTATATGTAAAAAGACACCCCAAAACACATTGCCCAACTTCTCCTGAGTACGGTGATACCACATGTGTGACACTTTTTTGCAGCCTAGGTGGGCAAAGGGGCCCACATTCCAAAGAGCACCTTTCGGATTTCACCGGTCATTTTTTACAGATTTTGATTTCAAACCGCTTCTCACACATTCGGGCCCCTAAAATGCCAGGGCAGTATAACTACCCCACAAGTGACCCCATTTTGGAAAGAAGACACCCCAAGGTATTTCGTGATGGGCATAGTGAGTTCATGGAAGTTTTTATTTTTTGTCACAAGTTAGTGGAATATAAAACTTTGTAAGGAAAAAAAAAAATAATAAATCATCATTTTCCGCTAACTTGTGACAAAAAAAAAAAAATTCTAGGAACTCGCCATGCCCCTCACGGAATACCTTGGGGTGTCTTCTTTCCAAAATGGGGTCACTTGTGGGGTAGTTATACTGACCTGGCATTCTAGGGGCCCTAATGTGTGGTAAGTAGGTAAATGACCTGTGAAATCCTAAAGGTGCTCTTTGGAATGTGGGCCCCTTTGCCCACCTAGGCTGCAAAAAAGTGTCACACATGTGGTATCGCCGTATTCAGGAGAAGTTGGGCAATGTGTTTTGGGGTGTCTTTTTACATATACTCATGCTGGGTGAGAGAAATATCTCGGCAAAAGACAACTTTTCCCATTTTTTATACAAAGTTGGCATTTGACCAAGATATTTATCTCACCCAGCATGGGTATATGTAAAATGACACCGCAAAACACATTGCCCAACTTCTCCTGAGTACGGCAATACCAGATGTGTGACACTTTTTTGCAGCCAAGATGCGCAAAGGGGCCCACATTCCTTTTATGAGGGCATTTTTAGACATTTGGATCCCAGACTTCTTCTCACGCTTTAGGGCCCCTAAAATGCCAGGGCAGTATAAATACCCCACATGTGACCCCATTTTGGAAAGAAGACACCCCAAAGTATTCAATGAGGGGCATGGCGAGTTCATAGAATTTTTTTTTTTTTGGCACAAGTTAGCGGAAATTGATTTTTTATTTTTTTTTCTCACAAAGTCTCTCTTTCCGCTAACTTGGGACAAAAATTTCATTCTTTCATGGACTCAATATGCCCCTCACGGAATACCTTGGGGTGTCTTCTTTCCGAAATGTGGGGTCACATGTGGGGTATTTATACTGCCCTGCCATTCTAGGGGCCCTAAAGCGTAAAAAGAAGTCTGGAATATAAATGTCTAAAAAAATTTACGCATTTGGATTCCGTGAGGAGTATGGTGAGTTCATGTGAGATTTTATTTTTTGACACAAGTTAGTGGAATATGAGATTTTGTAAGAAAAAAAAAAAATTCCGCTAACTTGGGTCAAAAAAATGTCTGAATGGAGCCTTACAGGGGGGTGATCAATGACAGGGGGGTGATCAATGACAGAGGGGTGATCAGGGAGTCTATATGGGGTGATCACCCCCCTGTCATTGATCACCCCCCTATAAGGCTCCATTCATATGTCCGTATGTGTTTTGCAGATCCGATCCATGTATCCGTGGATCCGTAAAAAACATACGGACATCTGAATGCAGCCTTACAGGGGGGTGATCAATGACAGGGGGGTGATCAATGACAGGGGGGTGATCAATGACAGGGGGGTGATCAGGGAGTCTATATGGGGTGATCACCCCGCTGTCATTGATCACCCGCCTATAAGGCTCCATTGAGATGTCCGTATGTGTTTTGCGGATCCAATCCATGTATCCGTGGATCCATAAAAAAACATACGGACATCTGAATCTAGTCTTACAGGGGGGTGATCAATGACAGGGGGGTGATCAATGACAGGGGGGTGATCAGGGAGTCTATATGGGGTGATCACCCCCCTGTCATTGATCACCCCCCTATAAGGCTCCATTCAGATGTCCGTATGTGTTTTGCGGATCCGATCCATGTATCCGTGGATCCATAAAAAAACATACGGACATCTGAATGCAGTCTTACAGGGGGGTGATCAATGACAGGGGGGTGATCAATGACAGGGGGGTGATCAGGGAGTCTATATGGGGTGATCACCCCCCTGTCATTGATCACCCCCCTATAAGGCTCCATTCAGATCTCCGTATGTGTTTTGCGGATCCGATCCATGTATCCGTGGATCCGTAAAAAACATACGGACATCTGAATGCAGCCTTACAGGGGGGTGATCAATGACAGGGGGGTGATCAATGACAGGGGGGTGATCAGGGAGTCTATATGGGGTGATCACCCCCCTGTCATTGATCACCCTCCTATAAGGCTCCATTCAGATGTCCATATGTGTTTTGCGGATCCGATCCATGTATCCGTAGATCCGTAAAAAACATACAGACATCTGAATGGAGCCTTACAGGGGGGTGATCAATGACAGGGGGGTGATCAATGACAGGGGGGTGATCAGGGAGTCTATATGGGGTGATCACCCCCCTGTAAGGCTCCATTCAGACGTCTGTATGTGTTTTGCGGATCCGATCCATGTATCCGTGGATCCGTAAAAAACATACGGACGTCTGAATGGAGCCTTACAGGGGAGTGATCAATGACAGGGGGGTGATCAATGACAGGGGGGTGATCAGGGAGTGTATATGGGGTGATCAGGGGTTAATAAGGGGTTAATAAGTGACAGGGGCGGGTGTAGTGTAGTGGTGTTTGGTGCTACTTATTACAGAGCTGCCTGTGTCCTCTGGTGGTCGATCCAAGCAAAAGGGACCACCAGAGGACCAGGTAGCAGGTATATTAGACGCTGTTATCAAAACAGCATTTAATATACCTGTAAGGGGTTAAAAAAAATCGCATCTCCAGCCTGCCTGCGAACGATCGCCGCTGGCAGGCTGGAGATCCACTCGCTTACCTTCCGATCCTGTGAACGCGTGCGCCTGTGTGCGCGCGTTCACAGGAAATCTCGCGTCTCGCGAGATAACGCATATATGCGTGACTGTGCGCAGGGCTGCCGCCTCCGGAACGCGATCCAGCGTTAGGCGGTCCGGAGGCGGTTAAAGATAAAACATGTCCTATTATTGCCCGCAAATCACGTTCCGTGGCTCTATTCAAGTCAATGGGTCTGCAAAAAAAACGGAACACATATGGAAATGCATCCGTATGTCTCCCGTTTCCGTTCCGTTTTTTGCGGAACCATCTATTGAAAATGTTATGCCCAGCCCAATTTTATCTATGTAATTACTGTATACTGTATATGCCATAGGGAAAAATGGAATGGAAAAACGGAACAGAAACGGAAACAAAAAACGGAACAACGGACCGCAAAACACTGAAAAAGCCATACGGTCGTGTGCAGGAGGCCTAACACAATGAACATTTTGAAACGCTCAGTGAGGGTAGCACAGTAGAGGTGACAGGTTCCCTTTAAATAAATAAGAAAAAGAATACATATTAGGTATTGCCACATCCGTAACGATCTTCTCTATAAAAATGTTACATGACCTAACCCCTCAGTTGAATGCTGTAAAGATAAATAAATAAAAATGTTCCAAAACAACCAATTTTTGGGTTACCTTGCCCCATAAAGTGTAATAATAATTGATCAAAAAATCATATGTACCCAAAAATGGTACCAATAAAAACGTCAACTCTTCCTGCAAAAAACGAGCCCCTGCACAAGACTATCGGCTGAAAAATTATAAAAAATGGCGTTCAGAAAATGGAGACAAAAACATAATAAAAAAAAATAATGCTTTATGTAAAACTGAAACAAACAAAGTAAACGTCCGTTACAACCTACTCTATAAAAATAGCACATGATCTTGTAAAAAATAAAAAAAGGTGCCAAATGGTTCGAAAATGGGGTCACTTTTTGGGAGTTTCTACTGTAAGAGTGCATCAGGAGGCTTCAAATGGGACACAGCATCTAAAAACCAGTCCAGCAAAATCTGCCTTCCAAAAACCATATGGCGCTCTTTTTCTTCTGCTCCCTGCAGTGTGCCCTTATATCTGTTTATGACCACATGTGGGGTGTTTATGTAAACTGCAGAATCAAGGTAATAAATATGGATTAAAATGGAAAATCTGCCAAAAAAGTGAAATTTTGAAATTTCATCTCTATTTTCCTTTAATTCTTGTGGAACACCTAAAGGGTTAACAAAGTTTGTAAAATCAGTTTTAAGTAACTTGAGGTGTAGTTTCTACAGTGGGATTATTTATGGGGGTTTCCACTATGTAAGCCCCACAAAGTGACTTCAGACCTGAACTGGTCCTTAAAAAGTGGGTTTTTGGAAATTTTCTTTAACATTTTCAGAATTGCTTCTAAACTTCTAAGCCTTCCAACGTCCTAAAAAAAAAAAAAAAATTACATGTACAAAATGATGCCAACATAAAATAGACATATGGGGAATGTTAAGTAATAAATATTTTATGAGGTAGCACTTTCTGTTTTAAAAGCAGAGAAATTAGATTTTTTTGGGTGAATTTGGGATTTTTTCATAAATAAAGGTGAAATATACTGACTCAAATTTATCATAAAGTACAATGTGCCACGAGAAAACATTCTCAGAATGGCTTGGATAAGTAAAAGCGTTTCAAAGTTATTACCACATAAAGTGACACATGTCAGATTTCAAAATTAGATGTGGTCACGGGGGATAGATTATCAATATCTGATCGGCTGATCAACTGTTTGAAGAGAAAGCGGCGCTCCATGTGATTACCCTGCCCGCCATCTAGTCTTGCTCCATTCACTGGAATGAGGACTTGTAATTACACTACATCACCGCTGCAAAGGAAACAATGCGTAGTGTAATGACCAGGAAGCAATGGACGCATGGAGCGCTGCCTCTTCAAACAGATGATCACCGGGGGTCAGGGCACCGGCACAGAACAGAACACCGGCACTCCAGAGCGAACTGTGAGAGAGTGAGAGCTGTGGGAGAAATGACCTTACATGACATCATCACCATGTGACCCGTAACATAGCGATATTACTGGTCACATGGCTAAGAGGTAATCAAAGGTCCTTTCTTTCTTCCAGGACTCAGTGTTGCTGCAGCCAGCAGGAGAAAGGTAGGTCACGTAAATCGGCAGCGCCCTGATATCACAGGCACTGGCCGACTACTGTCTGCAGAGTAGGAAGATCAGGGATGGCTGCTCAGCATCGTCTGTAGAGGGGAGAGAGTCTGTCAACGCTGTAGAGGTGGATGTGACTATTGAGGGGGGGGCTGCTGTATGAGATTTAATACTGGGGGGCTGCTGTGTGGGATTATATACTGGGGGGGCTGCTGTATGAGATTATATACTGGGGCCGGGGGGGCTGCTGTTTGGGATTATATACTGGGGGAGGCTGCTGTGTGGGATTAATACGGGGGACGACGACGACTGCTGTATGAGATTATATACTGGGGCCGGGGGGGGCTGCTGTATGGGATTATATACTGGGGGGGCTGCTGTGTGGGATTATATACTGGGGGGCTGCTCTGTGGGATTATATACTGGGGGGGCTGCTGTATGAGATTATATACTGGGGGGAGCTGCTGTGTGGGATTATATACTGGGGGGGCTACTATATCAGATTATATACTGGGAGTGCTGTATACTGTGGGGTGCTGTATACTGTGTGGTGCTATACTGCTCTACTGTATACTGTGGGGTGCTATATACTGGGTGCTATACTGCTCTACTGTATACTGTGGGGTGCTGTATACTGGGTGCTATACTGCTCTACTGTATACTGTGGGTGCTGTATATTGTGGAGTCCTATACTGCTCTACTGTATACTGTGGGGTGCTATACTGTATGCTATAGGATGCTATACTGCATACTGTGGGGTGCTGTAGACTATAGGGTGCTATACTGCATACTGTGTGGTGCTATATACTATAGGGTGTCATCCACAGATCCCCCGTAACAGTGTCATCCACAGATCCCCATAACAGTGTCATCCACAGATCCCCCATAACAGTGTCATACACAGATGCCCCATAACAGTGTCATCCACAGATGCCCCATAACAGTGTCATCCACAGATGCCCATAACAGCGGGTCATCCACAGATGCCCATAACAGCGGGTCATCCACAGATGCCCATAACAGCGGGTCATCCACAGATGCCCATAACAGCGGGTCATCCACAGATGCCCATAACAGCGGGTCATCCACAGATGCCCATAACAGCGGGTCATCCACAGATGCCCATAACAGTGTCATCCACAGATGCCCATAACAGCGGGTCATCCACAAATGCCCATAACAGCGGGTCATCCACAGATGCCCATAACAGCGGGTCATCCACAGATGCCCATAACAGCGGGTCATCCACAGATGCCCATAACAGCGGGTCATCCAAAGATGCCCATAACAGCAGGTCATCCACAGATGCCCATAACAGCGGGTCATCCACAGATGCCCATAACAGCGGGTCATCCACAGATGCCCATAACAGCGGGTCATCCACAGATGCCCATAACAGCGGGTCATCCACAGATGCCCATAACAGCGGGTCATCCACAGATACCTCATAACACTGTGTCATCCACAGATACCCCATAACAGTTTGCCTGCGCACTGAGGAGAGACAGAAAGGAGGGGAAAGAATCCACGGAAGCAAGCAGAGGACGGCACAGCAGACGACTGAATAGCTTTTATTATAAATGTATCCCTGCATACCGCAATACTCTCGTATTTTGTAATCTTATTTATATATACTTATTTTGTTTTTTTCAGTAGTATGATTAAGTGGTGAAAATCATTAGTGCCCCCCCATTTTTGACTGTGGTATCTTTGTGCCCTATATATTGTTCCTAGAGTCGCCACTGGCCACAAAGCTGAGGAAGCCTGAGCTTGGGGGGACCCAGTGACGCCTGGTGAGAGGTGTCGTACGGTCAGAGTCAGGAGGACTGCTGGACCATATCCCCCCAAGGTATTTCGCTGCTTCCACCAGGATGACTGGTGGGTTGCACTGGTCACAGATAGGAGGCTGTGTGACCGAAGCCAAATACCACAATGTGAACACTGACCTAGAGGTGAGTCAGGGAGACCTCTGTATAGTGAGTGCCTAGCCGGGCAAGCGTTTATTGCTTTGTGTTGATGTAACACATTGTGAGGCGAAGCTGCGACTTCATGGTGCGGAGTGACGCCAAACTTGGAAGTGAGATGTGCTGTGTGACAAATAAAGCCCTGTTTGAGCCTGAAACCCCCCTGTTTGATGAGAAGTCTGTCATTGCCGACCCCTGTGAGAGAGTAATCCCTTACACTACCTACAGGTGTTACATTCTCTGTGTGTCTTGAAGACATTAGTAAACGTGGACACTGTATGGTGGCCAGCACAGCAAGGTGTTAAACTGCAGATTTTATGTTGTAAACCGCTTTTGAGTGATAGTCACTAGGGTTTGTCATGCATGCACATTAGAATCCCCTACACGGCACAATTATTAACCCAATCAGGTGAAAAGATTGGGCTTAATTGGTTGAATCCAATTTAGATGCTGGCATAGAACCTAAAGAACGCAGATCATGTGTAAAAAGCTAGGAAAAGAAACGTTTGGTAGAGATCACATGGCTGAACTGGGTACTAGATGGCGCTGGTCTTTGAATAAATGCAGTAACAATTCAGAAACTGTAATGAGTTTACTCTGGTTCCCTTTGTCAAACATAACATTTTGATTGTAAATTGCAATCCATTTAGTTTGAAAAATGTGAAATATCTGAAAGTGGCACATTAACTTTTTCACAGCTCTGCAAATTAAATGTCTTGATCTTGTGAGGCCGGAAGGAGAAATATAATAAACAGTTATTTCAGTCCAAAATTTTTTTCAATGTATTACACTTTCTTTACATATACGCTGCAAGCAGGACTAATTTGTAGAACCACGCCATTTATGTAACAAGGGATGATTGCATGGGCGCAGTACCACACAATCATGTCTGGGAGGCGGCTATTAAATGACAGCAAGCAATTGATATGTGAGTATGATGAATATTGTATAATCATACATTTTTGTGAAGCCAGACTGTCCGTTAAACCTTTATATAATGTACTGCACATATAATGCACAATAATGTACTGCGATTGCGCCGCCCCCTGTCATTGAACCCCTCAGATGCTGCGTTCAGCACTGAATGCGGCATCTGAGATCCATTTTAAAGCATTTTACTGTTTGCAAAATAAAAAATATAAAAAATCATAGTTACCACCGCGGCCATCTTGCTTGAAGATCCAGCCCAAAATTTGCAAGATCAACCCTACCATGTAGTACGCCTGCTTTAACAGGGTTGATCATGCTGACAGAAGCTGTTTAACTAAAACCTGATCCAGAGTGCTCTGGACCTTAGGGCTCAATGCATACAAATGTATTTTATTTCCGTTTTTGCTCCATTTTTTACAGGTCCATATGCAAAACCATTCACTTAAAAAAAAAATACAAAACAGAAATGACTCTGTGTGCAGCTGGACATGATCCTTAGAGACAAATATATAATCTAGATGATGGTACGACATGACTGTCCCATAATTTGCTCCTAACAAAGCATAGGGCTTTGTGAGAATGTGTGGAGCTGTGGGTGGTAGAGTCAAGCAGAGTGTTTAGAGCTAGGTTAATGCCCCAGGACTACAAGACCTTCTAAAAAAGACTCAATAAGAGGGAAAAGGAAAGATAACCAAGCCAGTTGACCGGAATTGGGGGCATACAGATTGATGAAAGGGTAAACCTGTGGGCCGATATAACCTTTAACAAAAAAGTATCTACCCTCTGCATCCTGAAGGTGGTGGAGTATCTAAAGGGTGCATGCCTCTGGAATCCTATATTTACCCCTCGGGAGGCCGAAGAGTCTGTCCCACAATGGAAACATTGGCAGTAGTGAGAAAAGGAAAGATTGGGGTAATGATTGAACTTAATGTGAGTTTCATGGAGGAATAGCACCATAGCTCTTGCTTTCCACAGCAAAGAAAATATTTGGCTGTGCTTAGGGGGAAGAGTTAAATCCTTTGACATTATAAGAGGCAATGTGCAAGTCAGCTATATTGGAGGATGGGCAAGGATAGGACTAAGGAAAGCTAATATATATCCATGAATTGCAAAATAACCAGGTAAATATATTTAGCCTCCCGAGGAAGCGAGAGGGATCCCAGAATGCATGTCTGCCATTTCTAGACAACAAAGGGTGGAGAATGTGTTGACCTAAGAAGAAACAATCTAACAAAACTGAGAGAACATGATAGAACCATATTAATATATGACCGAATCGAATCCAATGAAGTGGAATCCGATCCGAATTTCACGATAAATTCAATTTGCCGTGAAGCCAAATTTCTTTGTGCTTCGTGATAGCAAATTGATTTAACCTGAAATAGTGTAAAAAAAAAAATCATACTTACCTCCTCCATTTGCTAGGTTAATGACCCCCCCACCGGAACTACAAGACCTTCGTGATGGGCTGGCCGATGCCTTCTTGATGGAAGATCTCGGCCAAAATCCCGGGCGTGGTAACGTATGGCGGCAGCCGGCCCGTCGCGAGCAAATGGAGAAGGTAAGTATGGTTTCATTTTTTTTCAGGTAAATTTTACACAGTTTTTACTCAGATCATGTATTTGAGGGGTACAATGATGGGGGCGGAGCTTTCACAGCTCCCTGTCATTGACCCCACTACTTCCCCAAAAAATGCGCTTCGTAAAAGTAATTCGTCACAAAGCAAATTTTTTTATTTTTATTTGTTGAAGCAGCTGAATCGAATCTTCCAAAACTTTGTTCATCTCTACTAACAATGCTCACAATGGGGGTCGCTCAGCTCAACTGATGAGCGCTCCACCACTGTGTTATGTAAACCTGGTGGGGCGCGCTCCCGAGCACTTGCCTCTGCAGGCATACGAACAGGCCTGCAAGCAGCACACGAGGGCGGGCGCAGTGATATGTCATCAACAAGCCAGCTCGCGTACCTGCTGCCAGCAGGGCCGGCATTAGGGGGAGGCAAACTGGGCAATTGCCCTGGGCCCCCATCACCAAAGGGGCCCCCTTCCAGTCAGTGGCGGATGACGTTTGGGTCGAAAGCCCCGGGCCCTTCTCCGCTGGGCGGCCCAACGTTGACCCTAATGCCCACATACTTCGGCGGGGCACGAAAGCGCATAGTTCCCTGCCCCGCCGTCGATCCCCACCATAGGCTTCAGGGATGTGGCGGCAAATTACTATATGGGACAATGTGGGGGAAACTACTATGTAGGGGAAACTACTGTGTGGGCAGTGTGGGGAAAAATACAGTGTGGGGGCAGTGTGGGGTAAATTACTGTGTGGGGGACAGTGTGGGATAAATTACTTTTTTGGGGAAACTACTGTGTGGGGGAAACTACTGTCTGGGGGCAGTGTGGGGTAAATTACTGTGTGGGGGCAGTGTGGGGGAAACTACTGTGTGGGGGCAATGTGGGGTAAACTACTGTGTGGGGGCAGTGTGGGGTAAACTACTGTGTGGGGGAAAACTACTATATGGGGCAGTGTGGTGGAAATTACTGTGTGGGGCAAATTATTATGTGGGGGGCAAATTACTATGGGGGTGCAGTGTGGGGGAAATTACTATGGGGGAATTACTATATGGGGGCAGCGTGGGGGGCCTTGCTATTGGGGAGGCACTATAGGGGCAATTCAATTATTTCTGGGGACACTATACAGGGATTATTGCCTGGAGCACAATATAGGGTGTTATTATTACTGGCGGCACTCTATGGGACATTATAACTGCTGTGGACACTATAGGGACATTTGGGGTAATTTACTGGTGTAAAGTAGAACTGGCTTAGCTGCCCATAGCAGCCAATCAGATTCCACCTTTCATTTTTGACAGCTCTTTTTGAAATCCAGTTCTACTTTACACCAGTTTGATAAATGACCCCAATTATGTCTATTAGGGTCACTATTTTTTAAGCAGTATAGTACCTGGGGCATTGGGGGGTACAATGCCCCCCAATGCCTGGGTCAAACAGAGGAGAAGAGGAAAGAGAAGGTCTACATGAACAGGAGATGTCCCTGGATGTAAGTGGTATGTGGTCACTATGACATGTAGAAAGTGTTTTTAAAGGAGAGTTACACTTTAAAGGCTATATTTGTTTGTCTTTCCAACGCGCTTCTTGTTTTTTCCAGTTAAAAGGTTTACCTGGGAATTTTATATGGATGGTCTATCCTCAGGATAGGCCATCCGTATCAGATCAGTGGGGATCCGACTCCTGACACCCCTGCTGATCAGATCACAAGAGCTCCGGTGAGCACTGCCGTCTCTTTATAGTTCACCAAGCTGAGCGCCGTACATTAGACAGCAGCGGTGCTTGGTATTGCCTCCTTTCACTTGAATGGGACTGAACTGCAACTAGGCCATGTGTATACAGTGATATTGTGCCATGTGTATACAGTGACATCACTGGCCTCCCAACAGTTGATCGGCAGGTGGCCCAGGAGAAGGACGCCAGCCGATCTGATATTGACGACCTATCCTAAAGATAATCTTCTACACCTTGCTGGTACTGTATTACACTGCAGTTTCTCTGCATGAGATTCTGCGTGGGAAAACCATGTGTAATCCACAATCAGTGCAGGCAGGCTATGTGTGAATGTGTTGTTTGTGCAATATTTCTTTTGGGGCCCCAGTTAAAATTTTGCCTAGGACCACACTTTGTCTAAAACCGTCCCTGGCTGCCAGGAAGAGGATCTCTGCCTTTGAAGTACTAGCAACTGGACACATTTGTACAGTTGCCCGGGCGGCTTCCCTTCCCATCAGGTGCACATGATTGGGCCCATGTGCACCTGCAAGGGGATATTTAAAGGGGACGGACTAATTTATAATATGTATATATATATAATCTGGGCACTTCCCTCTACATACTGTATTATACATTATATTACTGCAGTGAATCATGTCAACCAATGAACTTGAACGCACAGAATACTATAAATCGCTGCAATGTGTTATTAGCCTTGATACATTGTCATTTGTATGTTCCCAGTTAATCTTTTTTAGAAATCCATCACTCTGATACTCCTGGATAGAAGGACTATTTTCATTTAAGTATCTTATAAAACTGCAGTGTAGGCAGAAGCAGCCATGCATATTACTTAGTGCATAACTATTACCTCTTCATGCAGGTCGGGTGTATTGATAGAGCACTGAATAATGGGCTGAATATGCCTCACAGTATTAATGAGCCTTGAGCAAGACAGGAAAAATAATCACACCTTCTGAAGCTCACTCCATCAACCCTCGCTGTCGAGTACGTCTATGCAATTCAGGCGTAATGTATGCAGGGAGGGCACACACAAATCACAGAGCCCTTCAGTAAAGCTCAGCTCAAATTGCGTCTAAAAAAGGGAAAACTGTATATAGGGAAAAAAAGGGAAAACTGTAAAGCTATAAATGTACTGTATCTATATCTGTACCAACTGACCATACCATTAAAACCACCTGCCTAATAACGTGTAGATGCACCTTATGCCACCAAAGAGCTGTGACCTTTGCAGACCTCTGGAGATGTACCAAGGCACTGGCAGCAGATCCGTTAAGCCCCTTTAAGTTGTGAGGTGGCTTTGTACTTGTTTTTCCAGCATGTCCCTTAGGCCTCCTTCACACGACCGTATGGCTTTTTCAGTATTTTGCGGTCCGCAAAAAACGGATCCGCAAAAAAATACGGATGACGTCCGTGTGCATTCCGTTTTTTGAGGAACCGAACAGCTGGCCCCTGATAGAACAGTACTATCCTTGTCCGTTATGCGGACAATAATAGGACATGTTCTATCTTTGAACGGAACAGAAATATGGAAACAGAAGGCATACGGAGTACCTTCTAGTTTTTTTGCGGATCCATTTAAATGAATGGGTCCGTATACGGAATGCAAAAAACAGAATGTAAACGGGAAAAAAAAACGTTTGTGTGCAGGAGGCCTTAGACTCTTAATCAGATTGAGATCTGGAGAATTTGTAATCAACTGTTTGCAACCTTTCTAAAAATTGTTCAGACATTCTTCAGGAACATGGCAATGTGGGAGGGTGCATTATCCTGCTGAAAGGTAACAGCACTGCCATGAAAGAGGATACTTGGTCTGCAACAATGGTTAGGTAAGTGGTGTCAAAGTGGCATCCACATAAATGCCTGGACCCAAGGTTTCTCTGCAGAACACTGCCCAGAGCATCATACTGGTTTAGTGGAAAAATCCCATGGCATCCATGTTCTGCCAGTGCTTTTCATGGACCTTTGGTAGGAGATGCTTTGAAATTAATTTTCAGCTGAGCAGAGTGTGTGGAATTGGGTGACACACTTAGGGCAAAAAAAGGGCACATGGACCAAACTCTGATCCTTCATGGGCATCTTCATGGATGAACCACTGACTATCTTTTCACAGATCTCATCGCTAGTGTTCAACGAATCCAAGCATCTGAAGCAGAATTTAGTCTGAAGTTTAGGAAGAATCTGATTCAACATGAATCCGAATTTCCTTTCGCTTCGTGATAACTAATTCGTTTTTCGTAAGATGGCGGCTGCACTTGTTACAAAGTGAAAGTAAGAAGCCCAGGAGCGCAGTATGACCCATAATGCTGTGCAGCCAGCCAATCCATGGGTAGCCATCCCCTGTGATGTCACAGCCCTATAAAAACCTGGTCGCCGCCATTTCACTGTGAGCTCAGCATAGGGAGAGAAGTGGCAAGCGCTCATGCACTAGGGACAGCGTTACTAGAAACTGTTTTAAATAAGAATATTGGAGAGGGAGAGTGCAGGGAGTTTGAGACTGTAGGGAAAGCGTAGGGAAAGCATAGGGAGACTGCAGGGAGAGTGTTCTCGCAATGTGCATCACCTTCTAGTGCACCCACATTCACAGTTAATCCCTTTTTAGTGAAACAATTAGTGAGCCTGAGTATATATGGCAGGTGTAATCGTGTGTGCATGGTGTTCTAGTGCGCCCACATTCAGAGTTAATTCCATATTTTAGTGACACAGTTAGGTGCGTCTGTATTCCAGGACAGTGTAATTTTTTGCCCTGTATATAAGTGTGCAGTAGAGTGAAATTTATCATAGCACATGCCTTCTGTTAGCTGTTGCATTACATAGCATCAGCATGATGCCACAGTTAAATACTTTGGTCTGTACAAATGTGCAGTGGAAGGAAATTTATCATAGCGAATGCCTTCTGTTAGCGATACATATACACTACAGTCAAAAGACAGTTGCCTGTGCCCTCCAAAGGAATGAGCAAATGATGCTGTAGCTGGCACAAGTAGCAGCAGAAGGAGTGGTGGTAGCAGCAGCCACAGCAACAGGCCAGAGGTGCCACTGTCATCTAGCGGTCGTGTTTTGACCAACCATCCAGCTGTACTGGAATGGTTTACGCGATCTTCACAAGCATCTAAAGTTACAGCAGATACACACAGCCAGAAATCAGGACTCCACGCTTAGTTGGCAACCCCCAAGAACTGCCTCTAGGCACTCAATCTGTCCTGAACTTGCCTCTTGCTTTTGCTGCACCGTCTGTTAGCCAAGTAATCTTTGCCACCGACTCTGTTCTGCTTTTCAGCAACAATAACCTTTGTAGAGACAGTCAGCAGTACAGACCAGCACAGACTTGGAGAAGAGATCCACTGCAGACTCTTTTAGGCGTGCAACTACCGATGATGGGAGCACATGTTGCGAGAGGTTAGGGAATTGCACAAGAGACAGGTGAGGGTGACAAGTGATTTGCAAACATATGTAGATGATATAGCTGTTGAAGCCAGGTAAAGATGGGGCATAGTCATCAGGGGGTGAGGTTGGCATTGTTCTCATGAGACAGCAGGGTGGAAGTGTGCCTGAGAGACAGCAGGGTGCAAGCAGTGGGAGATCTGGAGCCAAACGTGGGAGGGGTACACCGTATGCTAAGCGGGAGACTACCTGTACAGAACACACTGGCAGTGCACAGGTTCATAAAAGCAGCGGCAAGCAGAGCATCACGCAGTGGTGGGAGGGAAAATGTGATACTCTGCAGTATAGGAACCCACGTGGGGGCATTAGCATGGCGGTATGCAGGATGCGTAGGCAGAAGGTGAGGCGTGACCAGGGTGCTAATATTGGCATGACAGCTGTGTGTCAACACATGAAGCATCACCATAAAGTGGAGTGGGAAAACCATGCCACTCATTTAGTGTTACAGCCTGATGCAACAACCGCTGCATCTCCCAACGGCCAACTCCCCTCCCCAGCAGTCAGGGCTCATCAACGTCAGCAAAAGGAAGCTGTCATTCCTTCCTATCCACTTCAATGTAGTCTATTGCTCCTGATACTCCTCCTCCTCATCATTTCTTTTGATAGCAATCGGTCACCAAAGCGACTGCAAAAAGACAACACTATGCGTGCACTCATCCAATGGTGTAGAAGCTCAACATGCACCTGGCCAAGTTGCTGGTACTACAGTCCCTCTCTTTCCATGTAGTGCACTCTGCACATTTCCGAAAACTGATGGCTTGTGCCCAGCCAAGGTGGAGAGTCCCAAGCCAAAAGTACTTTTCCCAAAAAGGTGTACCAGCCCTGCACACGTACGTTGAACAGAAGGTGATCCAGTCTTTAGGCCACTTGGTGTCTTGTAGAGTTCACGCCAGCGCTGATGTATGTAGTTATAACTATGGTCAAGAACAATGTATGTTGTTCACAGCCCACTGGGTACATGTTGTTCCGGCCCAGGCACACCATCAATTTTGCCAGGTGATTGCAATGCCGCCCTAGCGTTGTAATCGTAGGATTTCTTCGCCAATGTCCTCCTCCGTCTCCTCACCCTTTCGCAGCGGACCACCAAATTGAACCCAAGATCCAACTATGAGCTTTTCAACTGCAGCAACTTAAATATACACAACATTCCAGAAACCAAAAACTTTACATTTCAAAAACAAAACCAAAGCTCAAGCCGGCCCAGCCACAAACACAAAGCACTCATACTGAACCAACAAAAACCTAACAAATCTAGCAGAAAAACAAACCTAAACCCAACTGGTCTGACTGCCAAAACTCAAAATATTATGGCCCAAGCTCAGCATCTGCAAGCCTTTTCCCAAAACCTTATATTTTCCAAACAAAAATCTACAGTACAGCCTCAGACCACCACCAGGAAAAGCATGACTAGGCTAAGACACAATCAAAGCAAAACCTCCTTTTTTTAGACCCTGCCTCACTACCTTTTGCTGCACTTTCATAGTTATGAGGACGAGATCCCTCATCGTGCTCCAGCCTCCTTGTTCAGCTCGTCATCCCCCAGGGTCTCAGCTTCACAGGAGGTAGTCTTTCTGGAGGGCACAGTCACCACCGCCAGGACAAGAGTCCTCCTGCTTCCTCTCCATCTGATGCCTCTCCCTCTGCCTCGACGGTCTGTCCTTCCTCTTCACTGACCCCTTAGCCCTTCTGCCTTCACCAACACCTGCCTCAGCAGAGGGCACCTACTAGATCTCCTCCACGTGAGCTCGGACCAAAGACTAAACGGGTGACCCAGCTCACCACACAGGTTACACCGAATCTCCTTGCAAGATGTGACCAGTTGACATGTTCCCCCCACTAGCACTGAAGTGTGTGGGACTGCCTTACTTGTGACAGACAATCAGCTGCTCCCGACAGAAAACCAAGATCTTACCATGCCCCAGGAAGTCAGATGATGGGATATGGGAAACAAACCCCCCTGAACATCCAGGCACCTGACCAAATGCCAAACTCATCTAAGTTGTTACTGGGGAGACCTCTGACCTCCCCATACCTGCTTGGCCAGGTCACGATGTACAAACTAGAAAGTGGCTCGTTACAGGTCCAAACGGTCACCTTCTTTGACCTCATTGTGGCGAGTTATTTCTTGCACACAAAAAACCCTTTCCAATATGAGCTGGTGAAATACCAGCCAGACCCAGCTAATGTTTTACTCCCGGGTACCATAAGGATAGATCAGTGCAAAGATGTCACTCACCCTGAAACCTATTGTAGGGAGGTGCTCTGCCACCCTCTTCCTTGTAGGGCACACTTTATTGCACCTCCACTTCAGATATACCACATTCCTCCTGTTGTTGTAAAGACCGGCGTCACGCACAGGGAGGGAAACGGGAAAGCCCTGCCCAAGGGAGAGGGAAAGGTGGTGACCCCTGACTCACCTTGCGGCTGGCACCTGACTGCCCTGACGTCCCTAGACGGGTTCCTCACCCGTGCGGCGATCACGTGCCTAAACCCTGGCTTTCCCTACAATGAGCCCTAGATAGTGAACGGGCCGGTGGGATCGCTAGTCCGGACCACTGACACTAAGAGGGAAACACCAGGGAGAGGACAGACAATACAGATAAACACATACACCCAGGTGGGCGACCACAGCAGTCCACAAAGGTCCAACAGGGATCCGGAGGGTAGCGTTCTGGACCAACAACCAGAGAACGCAGCAACACAGCTCCAGAGGGTCAGAATAGATGTCCAGGCAGGAAGCTCTATATCTGGCAACCAGAGAAGTGTGAGAGGGGAATATAAGGAGGTTGCGAGTGCTGGACAAGGAACAGCTGAGGAGAAAGAGCTACGGATCCCTGAGTGAGCCAAAAGGGTTGCAAAGCAAACCCAGAAAGCTACCATAAGGAAACAGCCCTATCTTACATAGAGCGCGCAGCCAACCGCTGCGACTTCCTGACCCCGGGTATAACGGAGTCAGGCGTGGTTCTTGACACCCTCGTGACAGTTGTCCCTTGTCTGGTTGTGGGTAAAGACCACGGTCTAACCCCCCTTTTCCTCTTGGAATGCTCGCAGGCCATGCCTGTCTTTCCAGAAGAATAGATCCAGATCCCTCCCCTCTACATTAATGGTACTCTCCCCTTTTTAGAGAGCCTCCAGGAGTCGCTGCTACAAGTCACAATCCCAGTAAAAGTAAGGAAGACAATGAGGACAGCCCATTACTGCCAGGCAGTAACACTGGCATAACTTCTGTCCGATACCACCGCCATCGGGGCGGGCAGGGGGGTTGGGATGACCCCCATCCCCGACACTCTTGAATTGTTGACTTTATTTAGACTTTTTGCCCTGGCACTTTTCCATACTAGAGGGAATCTCGTGGGAGCTGACAAGGCAGGCCCATCAGCCCCTTCCTCAGTGGCTGGCTAACCCTCAACCTCCACACCAGTAGTCCCCCCAGCCTGCTTTATATCTGCTGCTTCAGGAACTGCCTCACCAGCAGCCTCACACTTCTCGATCCACAACTCCTGCATACACACACAGCTGGGCCAGCTCTGACCTCCGCAGTAATCCCTGCATTATCGTCATTGCTAGCTTTCTAATACCATTGTCCTTTTTGGATTCTTTATTACAGCTGAACCTTCAACATGATCTTGCTTCTTTCAGGAATTTTTTCTGTGCTCGAGGCAGAGGGCCGGCGCGCTGTGGAACTACTGCTCCCAGCATCACCAGCCCCCACTCTCCTCTCTGCAGCACACCGTGCTCAGCTACTCCTCCGGCCACACTGGATGCACCTCTGGGTGTACCCTCAGGCAAGCCCCCCCTTCCTGGATGCACCCCTGGTCATGCCCCCAGGAGCACCTGTAGACACAGCAAGAACTCCTGCCACTTTCTAATTGTTTTTCTTCACTGCCGCTTTACTAAAGTGTATGGGAGGGGCACTGCTCCAGCTCCACAGCGCCAGAGGCCCCGATTTGTCACGGCCTTGATCTTGCCTGCATTTACTCAGCCTCTTGGCCGCATACATTGCCACGCCATCTCTGCTACTGTAAACAGAGACGGCATCCTGTGCCATCTTTTCTCCTGTATTCTCTCTGCTCCGGTCCCACTACAGAGACCATGTTAGGGAGGTTCTTGGGGTCTGCACCCTAAACTGGCTTTTCAGCCAGCCCAGAGGGCAAGACACATAAACTGACATGACCTCCTTACTGACCTCATCCCTTTTTTCGCGACCCGCCAGCTGGCGCCATCTTGCTTGAAGATCTCTCACAAAATCCCATGCGCAGTGATGTGTGACGTCACCACGCCGGCCGACGTCATCATGGATCGCGCGAGACTTCGCGTTAGATCTTCAATCAAGATGGCAGCCGCCGGCCCGTCGCGAACAAATGGATGAAGTAAGTTTTCCAAAAAATGTTTTATTATGTTATTTCTATCAGATGCCGTGATCCGCTATGAACGTGGCATCTGAGGAGTACAATGACTGGGAGCAGCGCGATCGCCGTTCCCTCTCATTGCACCCGTTACTTACAAAGAAAAGCGCTTCATGATGAAGTAATTCGACATAAAGCAACTTTTTCAATACTTTGCTCATTTCTACTGGCTATATAGCCACCACAAAACACAATGGGCAATCTAATGATCGCCAGTTATAGTCACCCAGGGTAAAAAAAAAAAAAAGAAGTTCAAATCAAAATTCTTAAAGGGGTTTGCTCACTTCAGTAAGTGGCATTTATCATGTAGAGAAGGTGAATACAAGACACTTACTAATGTACTGTGATTGTCCATATTGCCTCCTTTGCTGGCTGGAATCATCTTTCCATCACATTATACTCTGCTTGTTTCCGTGGTTACAGACCACCCTGCAATCCATCAGCGGTGGTCGTGCTTGCACAATATAGGAAAAAGCAGTAGTCTATGTGCGCTCCCATGGTCCCGGCCACCAGAGAAGCTGATGCTTTTTCCTGTAGTGTGCAAGCACGACCACCCTTGATGGATTGCAGGGTGGTCATAACCATGGATACAAGCAGTGTATAATGTGATGTAAAAATGAATCTTGCCAGCAAAGGAAGCAATATGGACAATCACTATACATTAGTAAGTGGCTTGTATTAACTTTCTCTACATGATAAATGCCATTTGCTGACGTGACACAAACCCTTTACCAGAAAAAAATTACACATTATGGTCATTGGCGCATGCGCTAACGCCCATACTATTAACCCCTTAAGGACATAGGACGTACCGGTACGCCCTATTTCCCGAGTCCTTAAGGACCAAGGACGTACCGGTACGTCCTGACTTAAAATCGGAATTCCGGCGCCGCGGGGGTTAATCGGAACGGGACGCCGGCTGAAATCATTCAGCCGGCATCCCGTAACAACGCAGGGGGGGGTCATTTGACCCCCCCGTATCGGCGATCGCAGAAAACCGCAGGTCAATTCAGACCTGCGGTTTTCTGCGTTTCCGGTCCATTCGGGTGTCCTGTGACCCGATGAACCAGAAAAAGACTGCGATCGGTGGCGTAATTATACACCACCTATCGCAGTCCGGAGATTTGGAGAGGCGGTGCTGGCCCTGGTGCTGAATGCTGCTGTCCAGGGTGCTGATTGGTGCAGGGGAGAGAGGCGCGAGATTCAAACTTCCTGCGCTCCTCTCTCCCCTCCTCTTCCTGTCCAGCACCCTGACCGTGCAGCATCGTCCAGCACCAGCTCCTGCGTCCCCCTAATCGGCATACATCACCCTCCTGCACCCATCGCCACCCAGGTAGGTTAGGGTCAGTGAGGGAGAGGCACCGTTAGGCAGGGAAAGAAGGGAAAAGTAAGTTAGAAAAAAAAAAAGAAAAAGCACTTTTATTCCAAACTTCCATCTATCCATCTAACCCTAACCCAGACCCCCCCCTGCCACTTGCCCTCCCCTGCCTCCGACTCTGAGAGCCCTAGTGAGGATGAGGATGACCCCACATTCATTTTATCATCCGCATCCTCCTCATCATCATCGGATGACGATGAGCCACCAAGGCGGCGGAGACGCCGCCAGGCGGAGCCAGGGGCCCCACATGCTAGGGATCCTGTGGCCCACCCTAGTACGAGCCGCCCTGGGGTTCGTACTGGTTTCCCGGCCCACCAAATAAGTCCACCGGAGCCCCCTGCCGATGAACTTAGTTGGTGTCCCCCAGTGGACTTTGAGCCTGAGATTCCGGATTTTGCTGGCAATCCTGGAATCCAGATTCCCACAGTGGGGTTTACTGAAATAGACTATTTTAGTTTTTTTTTCAGTAACCGACTGGTGAATTTGATGGTGGAGCAGACGAATCTGTACGCCCAACAGTTCGTCGCTCAAAACCCAGGCTCAGTTTTGGCTAGACCCGGTGGCTGGACGCCGGTCAGTGCAGCCGAAATGAGGACATTTTGGGGCCTCGTGCTGCATATGGGTCTAGTCCAAAAACCCAGTGTCAGGCAATACTGGAGTGGGGACATACTCTACCAGACCCCACTGTACAGTACGGTCATGACACGTACACGGTTTGAGGCCATCCGGAAATGTCTGCATTATTCCGATAATGCAGCATGTCCACCCCGAGGTGATCCTGCCTATGACCGGCTGTATAAGATACGGCCGGTCATCGATCACTTTGGGGCCAAATTCATGGAGGCCTACGTACCTGGAAGGGAGGTCGCGGTTGATGAGTCTCTCGTTGCGTTCAAGGGGAGACTCAGTTTCCGCCAATACATTCCCACAAAGCGGGCGAGGTATGGCGTGAAGCTATACAAAATTTGTGAGAGTACCTCAGGGTACACTTACAAATTTCGTGTGTACGAGGGGCGAGATTCCCGTATTCAACCCCCAGAATGTCCCCCCACTCTGGGTGTTACCGGGAAACTCGTGTGGGACCTTATGTACCCACTTCTGGATAAGGGTTACCACTTGTACGTGGATAACTTTTATACCAGCATTCCCTTGTTCAGGTCCCTTGCCGCCAGATCCACGTTCGCTTGTGGGACCGTGCGGAAAAATCAACGCGGCCTCCCTGCCTACCCCCTCCAGGTACCTATCCCCAGGGGTGAGACCCGTGCCCTTGCCAGTGGAAACCTGTTGCTGGTCAGGTATAAGGACAAGAGGGATGTCCTTATGCTGTCCACAATCCACGGTAACAGCACCACCCCAGTCCCTGTGCGAGGTACCGCGGCAACGGTCCTCAAGCCCGATTGTATCGTCGACTACAATCGGTATATGGGAGGAGTTGATCTCTCTGATCAAGTCCTCACGCCATATAACGCCATGCGCAAAACCCGGGCATGGTACAAAAAAGTTACGGTCTACTTGGTACAGGTTGCCATGTACAACTCTTTTGTACTATCCCGAAGCGCTGGCAACACAGGGACATTCCTCCAGTTCTATGAGGCAGTCCTCAAGGCCCTGATCTTTTCGGACAGGGAAAGAGCAGGCCGGAGTACCTCGGGAACTGGAGGCGCCCGGATCGTCCCTGGCCAACACTTTCCAGGTGTGGTCCCCCATACTGGAAAGAAGGGACGAACCCAAAAAAAGTGCAGAGTGTGTCACAAGAGGGGGATACGGAAGGACACCACTACTCAATGTGACACGTGCCCCGATCATCCGGGCCTCTGCGTTATCGATTGCTTCAGGGAGTACCACACATCCATGGAGTACAAAATTTTTATAATCCCCAACAGTCCACTAGAGAACATAAAACACTATGGCTCTCAGACTTTGGAGACACGGAAACAATTTTTCTTTACCCAAAAAATATTAGTTTTAGTGCAGGCATCCTCAAACTGCGGCCCTCCAGATGTTGTAAAACTATAACTCCCAGCATGCCCAGACAACCTACAGCCATCAGCAGGGCATGGTGGGAATTGTAGTTTTACAACATCTGGAGGGCCGCAGTTTTTAGGATGCCTGCTTAGTGTTTCCAAAGTCTGAGAGCCATACATATTGGGCATCGTCGCGTGCGTAAAAGTCGTCGCTATAAAAATAACTTTTGACCAAACGCCTCGGATGAACGGTGTTAAAAATATTAATTAAAAACTGTGCCAAAACACCCATTTTTGGGCAAAATTTCAATTTGAATCCATTTTGCCGGTAATAAAGCAAGGGTTAACAGCCAAACAAAACTCAATATTTATGGCCCTGATTCTGTAGTTTGCAGAAACACCCCATATGTGGTCGTAAATGGCTATATAGCCGCACGGCAGGGCATAGAACGAAGGGAACTCCATATGGTTTCTGGAAGGCAGATTTTGATGGACAGTTTTTTTTTTTGACACCATGTCCCATTAGAAGCCCCCCCTGATGTAGCCTAGACTAGAAACTCCAAAAAAGTGACCCCATCTAAGAAACTACACCCCTCAAGGTATTCAAAAGTTACTTTACAAACTATGTTAACCCTTTAGGTGTTCCACAAAACTAAATCGCGAATGTAGAAACAATTTTAGAATTTAATTTTTTTGTTACATTGCCTCAAAAAAGAGTAAAATAGAGCAACCAAAAATCAAATTTACCCCAAAAATAGTCCCAAAACAACAACCACCTTATCCCGTAGTTTCCTAGATGGGGTCACTTTTATGGAGTTTCTACTCTAGGGGTGCATCAGGGGGCTTGAAAGGGTACATGGTGTCAATAAACCAGTCCAGCAAAATCTGCCTTCCAAAAACCATATGGTGTTCCCCTTCTTCTATGTCCTGCCGTTTAGCCAAATAGTAGTTTACGACCACATATGGGGTGTTTCTGCAAACTACAGAATCAGGGCAACCCATTTTGAGTGTTGTTTGGCAGTTAACCCTTGTTTTACTCCTGGAAAAAATTGACTATATTGGAAAATTTTCCAAAAAATTGAAATTTCAAAATTGTTTCTCCATCTGCCATTAACTCTTGTGGAACACCTAAAGGGTTAACAAAGTTTGTAAACCCAGTTTTGAATACCTTGAGGGGTGTACTTTCTTATATGGAGTCACTTTTTTGAAATTTCTATTCATGGGGTGCAACAGGGGGCTTCAAATGGGACATGGTATAAACAAAACCAGTCCTGCCAAATCTGCCTTCCAAAACCCATATGGTGTTCCCCTCCTTCTATGTGCTACCGTTCGGCCAAACAGTAGTTTACGACCACATATGGGGTGTTTTTGCAAACTACAGAATCAGGGCAACCCATTTTGACTGTTGTTTGGCAGTTAACCCTTGTTTTACTCCTGGAAAAAATTTATTATATTGGAAAATTTTCCAAAAAATAGAAATTTCGAAATTGTTTCTCCATCTGCCATTAACTCTTGTGGAAGATCTAAAGGGTTAATAAAGTTTGAAAAAACAATTTTGAATACTTTGAGGGGTGTACTTTCTAGAATGGGGTCATTTTTGGGAGGTTTCTATTATCTAAGCCTCACAATATGACTTCAAACCTGAACTGGTCCATAAAAAGTGGGATTTTGAAGATTTCTGAAAATTTCAAAATTTGCTTCTAAACTTCTAAGCCTTGTAACATCCCCAAAAAATAAAATATCATTCCCAAAATGCTACAAACATGAAGTAGACATATGGGGAATGTAAAGTCATCACAATTTTTGGGGGTATTACTATGTATTACAGAAGTAGAGAAACTGAAACTTTGAAATTTGCTAATTTTTCAAAATTTTTGGTAAAAATTGTATTTTTTTATGCAAAAAAATTAACTTTTTTGACCCAATTTTAGCAGTGACATGAAGTACAATATGTGACGAAAAAACAATCTCAGAACGGCCTGGGTAAGTCAAAGCGTTTTAAAGTTATGAGCACTTAAAGTGACACTGGTCAGATTTGCAAAAAATGGCCTGGTCCTTAAGGTGAAAATGAGCCCGGTCCTTAAGGGGTTAAAATATAACAATATTAATCCCATACGGCAAATGGCGTAATAGAAAAGAAATGGCCAATTTGCCATTTTTTTACACTTCAACTTCTAAAATTTTTTATAAAAAGTGATCAAAAATCACAAAACAGTACAGATCGCCCCGCAAAAAAATGAGCCCTCACACAACTCTGAACACATAGCTACAAAAAAAAGTTATAGGGATCAGAATATGGTAATGAAAAAAATATTTTTTTTCAAGGTTTTTAATTTTTTTCAGTTTTAACCCTTTCGATACCAGCATGTGTAAACATGGCACCCACTCGCATGTGCACGCCATGGCCAGCAGATATCTGCTGTTTCAAACAGCAGAGATCTGCGGCTAATGACCGTGACCAGCAGTGGTGCCGATCGCGGTAATTAAATGCTTTAGATGCCATGACCAAGTGAGGTCACACCATCTAAATTCACAATTGGGGCATCAGTACTTGCGCTGAAAGTGTTGATGCTGCAATTCTTATTTTGCCCAACAGATGGCAGGCCAGGATGAGAAATGAGCAGAATCGAGTTTAAATGGGATTTTAAAAATCCCTGATAGACCAAAATGAAAAATGAAAAAACATAATTTATAGGCCAATATATAAGCCACAAAATCATCACAAAAAATAAAAAAAGTTAAAAAATATATAAAAAATAAAAGTTTAAATCACCCCCCTTTCCATATAATTAAAAAATAAATACCTAAATAACAATAAATATAAACATCATGGGTATCTCTGCGACTAAAAACGCCCATAGTATTAAAATAGAAAAAAAAAATCCAATACGGCGAATGGCATAACGGGAAAAAGGGTCAAAATGGCCGATTTGCCATTTTTTTCGTTGCTTCTCTTACCCCAAAAAATGTAATAAAATGTGATCAAAAAGTCAAGCACACTCCAAAATGGTATCAATGAAAACTACAGATTGTTCCGCCAAAAATGAGCCCCTAAACAGCTCAGCGGACATAAGTATAAAAAAGTGATGGGGGTCAGAATATGGTGATGTAAAAAAAAAAAAAAAAAAAAAAAAAAAAGTTTGAATTTATTTTTACACTATTTAGACATAGAAAACCTATACATATGGGGTATCTTTGTAATCGTACTGACCCAGAGAATGAAGGGCGCGGGTCAGTTTTGCCGTAAACAAAACGCTGTGAGAACAAAACCAGTAAAACGGTGGAGGGATTGCGTTTTTTTCCAATTCTACCACATTTGGAATTTTTATTTACCGCTTCCCCACTACATTTTATGCTATAATTAATGGTGGCATTAGAAAGTACTCCTTGTCCCGCAAAAAATAAGCCCTCATACAGCTATGTGACCGGAAATATAAAAAAGTTATGGCTCAAGGAATATAGGGAAGAAAAACAAAAACGCAAAAATGAAAAATCCTCCGGTATCCAAGGGGTTAAAATGCAAAAACCACTATAGAAGTGGGGCATGGGTGTAATGGTACTGACCTAGAGAATGAGGATAACGGGTCAATTTTACTGAAAAAAACTGGCAGAATTGCGTTTATTTTTCCAGTTCAGCCCCATTTGGAATGTTTTTCCCGCAACTGTAAATGGCGCCATTAGGAAGCGCAACTTGTGAACGGAAACGTAAAAAAGTTGTGGCTCTGGGAAGGCGCTAAACCGCGAAATCGCCCAGTCTTCTGGGATTTAAAGGGGTGCAGGGCTGTAATAAGAATCCATAGGGGCCCAGTGCAACATGAGAAGGGCCCCCGCCGCCTAGTGACAGCACATGAGGGCCACAGAGAGTCTTCTGCACAGAAGGACACGTCAAGGACTCCGGCATGAAGCCGCCGCTCCTCCGCCCCTGACCGGCGCCGCGCTCTCCTCACAAACCGGCCGGTTTCCCGGTTTACAAGACGCCAGTGATACCCAGCGCATCGCCGGCTCTACAGAAACCCGCGGCTCTGATTGGCCGTTGCCAGGCGACATAGCCTTAAAAGGACAACAGGAGGAGCCCAATGGACCGCGGTACTGAACGATGATTGGCTGTTGCCGGGAGACATAATGTTAAGAGGGCGTGTAATGAATGGACACAAGCGACGCCTGAGAGGTGGCTGCTAGAAAGCGAGAGTTAAAGGGGCGATCGCTGAGTGCGATGAAGGAGACGCGGCTCGGCCGTTGCCGGGAGATTTGGAGTTAACAAGGGGGGAGGGGGGATACTGGAGGAAGCGGGTTGTGAGCGACTGCCCGGAGCCGCCTGTCTGATGTCCGTCCATGTAGTAGATAGCCTGGGATCATAAGCCGGCACCATGCCCTCTGTGCTGTGTCTGGGCCTCCTGGCTGTCCTCCCCTACATAGCGCGCTCGTCCTCCCCGCAGGGCTGCCTGCTAAAGACTGTCACCGTGTCCACCTTACCGGCGCTGAGAGAGCGGGAGCTGAGCTGGAGCGGTGCCGCCGTGTCCTCAGTGCATCCCGGACCTGGGGATTCCCGACTTCCCCTGCATGTCCACAGCGAGGCGCCTGGGAGCGTGTCCGTGAGGGACGACCTGCACAATACCGAGCCGCCCTACTTCACCCTGGGTGAGGGACCGGGGACAGAGGGGAGGGGGGCTGTCCGTGGCTCCACAGCGGAGGCCTTGGAGGGATGTAGTGAGGGCCCCCAGGACGTGGGGGCTCTGCTTCCAGATGTCCTGGGGCTCTGCTTCATGTGGTCAGATGTCCAGGACGTGACATGGAGGTCCTGGTGCCTCAGCTTCATGTGGTCAGACGTCCTGGGGCTCTGCTTCATGTGGTCAGACGTCCTGGGGCTCTGCTTCATGTGGTCAGATGTGCAGGACCTGACATGGATGTCCTGGGGGCTCTACTTCATGTGGTCAGATGTCCTGGGGGCTCAGCTTCATGTGGTCGGGTGTACTAGGGGCTCAGCTTCATGTGGTCAGATGTCAAGGATGTGACAATGATGTTCTGGGGCTCCACTTCATGTGGTCAGATGTCAAGGATGTGACAATGATGTTCTGGGGCTCCACTTCATGTGGTCAGATGTCAAGGATGTGACAATGATGTTCTGGGGCTCCACTTCATGTGGTCAGATGTCAAGGATGTGACAATGATGTTCTGGAGCTGAGCTTCATGTGGTCAGATGTCCAGGACATGACATGGATGTCCTCGGGGCTCTTCTTCATGTGGTCAGATGTCCTGGGGCTCCACTTCATGTGGTCAGATGTCAAGGATGTGACAATGATGTTCTGGGGCTCAGATCTCCATATGTGACATGGAGGGTCCTGGGGACTGTGCTTTTTGTAGTCCAATTTCCAGGATGTGTGGAGTGGAGTGGACAGCTCCTCAGGATGCTGGACTGGTCCTGAAGAGCAGACTCCTCGGATGCTGGACAGGCAGTGGTGAAACTAGCCAGTTGAGGACACTGAATGTCATGGAGAATGTAGATGGATATGAAGGACATCATGGTCCAGGAGGACATGTAGATCAGCATATGGCACCTGCCATTAGAACTAGAGAGATGCTCCCCACCCTATTGTCATCTAGGGCAGGCATGCTCAACCTGCGGCCCTCCAGCTGTTGCAAAACTGCAACTCCCAGCATGCCCGAACTACTTACAGCTATCAGCCTTACAGCAGGGCATGGTGGGAATTGTAGTTTTACAACAGCTGGAGGGCCGTAGGTTGAGCATGCCTGATCTAGGGTGTGTGTGTGATCATCAGAGTGATCATCTAGGGTGCTATTCATAGACAAGTTGCAGAGGTGATAAAAGCTCTTGTGGGTAAATCATATCCCTGTGCCTCTCCTTGGTAGATGTGATTAAAGGGGTGTTCCAGGTCCAGTGCACTGAAGTCATTTATTGCATTCAGTAAAGTTGTGCGTTTTTCTCTGTATATCGGTTTATTACAGTCTTAAAGATCTCTGTTTGCAGTCGTTGAATAGGAAACGTCTTTGTTTGCTTGCAGAGGGTGACAACCTGTCCTGGTCATGTGATGATCACGCCATTGCTCTATAAGATCTGTGAGCACTTGTGTCATCATCACCCTGAAGGTATATTCACACACAGCAGATGTGTTGCAGGAATGTCCTTGCCTGTCCCATTCATATGGATGAGGTTTGCAGAAATCCATGTGCTTGCCACCAAAACAGCCTGGTTCCGATGGTCACAGAAATTAGCCACATGTGAATTGCTCCTAAGAAGGCGATACACAAACGTTATTAGAAAGTTGCTTAACTGTCCATTATACCGTTATTAGCAGAATACCCCTTAAAGGAGATGTCCAGCTCTTTTGACTTTTTGAACTGTCAGTGTAGCCACCCGGAAAACCATACCTACTCCAGCCTCTCCATTCCGGCCGCTAACTCTATTCATTGGTCTTGAGGGACCCGTCTATATAAACCTCTAGTCTCCTCAACAGTGATGTCACTTCCAGGTCTCTTCCTGCTGAGGACACGTCCCTGCTGAGGCCAGTCATTGGCAGCAGCGGCACATGTGACTGTCCATCAAGAGGTTTACAATGAGCTGCTTCTGACAGTTATAAAAGTTGAAAGAGCTGGACAACCCCTTTAAGGGAAACTTTGGAGAATTGTCTAGGATGTGACATGGAGGGTCTTGGGGGCTCAGCTTCATGTGGTCAGATATCCAGGATGTGTCATGGAGGGTCCCGTGGGCTCAGCTTCATGTGGTCAGATGTCTAGGATGGGACATGGATGTCCTGTGGGCTCAGCTTCATGTGGTCAGATGTCTAGGATGTGTCATGGAGGGTCCCGTGGGCTCAGCTTCATGTGGTCAGATGTCTAGGATGGGACATGGATGTCCTGTGGGCTCAGCTTCATGTGGTCAGATGTCTAGGATGTGACATGGAGAGTCCTGTGGGCTCAGCTTCATGTGGTCAGATGTCTAGGATGGGACATGGATGTCATGGGGGCTCAGCTTCATGTGGTCAGATGTCTAGGATGGGACATGGAGGGTCCTGTGGGCTCAGCTTCATGTGGTCAGATGTCTAGGATGGGACATGGATGTCATGGGGGCTCAGCTTCATGTGGTCAGATGTCTAGGATGGGACATGGAGGGTCCTGTGGGCTCAGCTTCATGTGGTCAGATGTCTAGGATGGGACATGGATGTCCTGGGGGCTCAGCTTCATGTGGTCGATGTCCAGGATGGGACATGGATGTCCAGGGGGCTCAGCTTCATGTGGTCGATGTCCAGGATGGGACATGGATGTCCTGTGGGCTCAGTTTCATGTGGTCAGATGTCCAGGAGGAGACATGGATGTCCTGGGGGCTCAGCTTCATGTGGTTGATGTCCACAATGGGACATGGAGGGTTCTGCGGACTCAGCTTCATGTGGTCAATGTCCAGGATGTAACATGGAGGGTCCTGGGGGCTCACGTGTCTCTCTCCATCCAGAAGTTTGCAATGAGCTGCCCCTGACAGTTTGAAAAGTAAAAGAGCTGGACAACCCCTTTAAGGGAAAGTTTGGAGAATTGTAGCAGCTAAGTTGTTCCAAGTTTTCAGGGTGCCAAGGTGTGCACAGGAGCCGAGGTTTGGTGAAGAGTGGAATTTGTGTGTGGTGTATACAGCTTGTGAGCTGATGATGAAAATGAGCGCCTATAGTGTAAGTAACTGCAGCCATATACAGATCATTACCACCGTTATGTACTTAGCGGCTCTTTTCAGACTCTGGACCGTGCTGTTTTTCGGTGATTGTCTCTCACTCCTTGTACATTCGCCCCACGAAGCAGGCATTTCTGGAATGTTTTCTGGGCATTATTATTATTATTATTATTATTATTGTACTCATTTTTTCAGTTGGTCTTTAGTAAAAATTCTAGCCATTTTCCCAGTGTAGCTGTCGGCATCTATGTATTCGCAGGGAACTGGTCTGATGGCTGATGTGAAGCCCTTATCTCTGAACTCCTGACAGATCATAAACTCTCATGATAGCTCAATTCTTATCAAACTAGGAAAATGGCTGAAGTCATTTTTAGCCCAAAATGAGCAGAGTACAATAATGAAAAAAGGTGTCTATAGCAGCTAAAATGAAGTGGGTTGTCTGAGCCCCCTCCCCCCCCAAAAATAAAACATTACTGAACGCCGGGAAGCTACGTCACCACTGCTCCCCCAGAAGTGGTGACATCCTGTCCCTGATCAGGTGGAGTGCTGCAACCATTCACTGGCCTTGGCTGTGACCTTCTACTCAGGAACACATCACAGCTGAAGTAAGTGAATGGCTGCAGCGGTACATGTGACCATGGATGGGATAGCGATACTTCCAGACCACTTGGGACCAGAAGCAGCAGGGACATGAGCCTGGACGATGGACCGGAGGGACTTTCATAAGGTTTTTTTCTTTCTTGTATACAGTTTCCCAGCTGTTATTCTTTGTTGGGTAGGTTGGGCTATAAGCTATTTATGGAGGTTCTCGTGCCCCTTCATTAGTGCCAAATGAAAATTGGCCACCTCTGCACAGATATTTCCCTATAAACCCTATAGAAGTTATAGAAAGATCCACCTAGAAATGAGGACCACCAGGCATCAGCATAGAGAGGATTCTTTGTGGTAAGAGCAGCGAGACTGTGGAGCTCTCTGCCAGATGAGGTAGTGATGAGGGAAAGAGACAGCGAGGCGGCTTTACCTCCTGGTTACTTTTATCATTCAGTTCTATGGTTGGTGTTCCTTCGATGGCTCATCACTTTATTAAACTGTTGATGAGAATACAGAGACGTGAGATGAAAGGGTGAGGACTGCAGGACGAGGAGAGCGGGTAAAAGTAGAACTTATCAATAATCATGTCGAATGAAATGCGATTTCTTGTCTATCAGTTTTACATTCTGCCATTAGACTATTAACCTTGATGGCGGCTCAGGTCTCAGAGATTGTAATGAAGTGTCAGGCGGAATATTTCTAGTGAACCTGATGACCCCGCACGGCTATGGTGACCACGCTGCAGGATTGATGAGTGCATACATCATCTCACTCCTGCCCAACGTGTTTTCTCTCTCAGACCTGCTTGGATTCCATAGAGATGACCTGTAATATTACATAGCCATAAATTGTTCTTCATTCCACAAGCATTAGAGAGTTTCATACATGAATGGAGAATAGACAATTCTCGGTGTATGATGAAGACCAGCAGATGTTGGGTGGTAGAATTTGCTTCCAATTATGATAAGTTAGGTTTACATACATCAGTGGTTTGTGCACCGGTCCAGTGTCCATAGTCGGACAGAAATATGCTGCATGCTACGTTTTTTCTGGCTGATGAAATGGAGGCATCCTGTCTTCTAACAAATCCACCATAGAAGACCATGAGTTGCGGTGTCAGTTTTTCTGAATCTAGGACAGACAGGTATGTGAGACCCCAGTCTAAGATCTTGTTTCTGGTTCCTCCAGTAGTTCATAATAATAAATACAACTACAGCATTAGACTTTTTGATCTTGGTAGTGATTTTTTTATTATTTGACATACAGCAATATTCTTGTGCTACGTTTCGGCACACAGGCCTTCTTCAGACACCTGCCCATCAGAAAAAAAAACATGAGGTAAGTATAAAACTGACCAGGGTACACATATATATATCTACACTCACCTAAAGAATTATTAGGAACACCTGTTCTATTTCTCATTAATGCAATTATCTAGTCAACCAATCACATGGCAGTTGCTTCAATGCATTTAGGGGGGTGGTCCTGGTCAAGACTATCTCCTGAACTCCAAACTGAATGTCAGAATGGGAAAGAAAGGTGATTTAAGCAATTTTGAGCGTGGCATGGTTGTTGGTGCCAGACGGGCCGGTCTGAATATTTCACAATCTGCTCAGTTACTGGGATTTTCACGCACAACCATTTCTAGGGTTTACAAAGAATGGTGTGAAAAGGGAAAAACATCCAGTATGCGGCAGTCCTGTGGGCAAAAATGCCTTGTGGATGCTAGAGGTCAGAGGAGAATGGGCCGACTGATTCAAGCTGATAGAAGAGCAACGTTGACTGAAATAACCACTCGTTACAACCGAGGTATGCAGCAAAGCATTTGTGAAGCCACAACACGCACAACCTTGAGGCGGATGGGCTACAACAGCAGAAGACCCCACCGGGTACCACTCATCTCCACTACAAATAGGAAAAAGAGGCTACAATTTGCACGAGCTCACCAAAATTGGACTGTTGAAGACTGGAAAAATGTCCGAATTTGGCGTAAACAGAATGAGAACATGTATCCATAATGCACCATGTCACAAAGCTCGAATCATTTCAAATTGGTTTCTTGAACATGACAATGAGTTCACTGTACTAAAATGGCCCCCATAGTCACCAGATCTCAACCCAATAGAGCATCTTTGGGATGTGGTGGAACGGGAGCTTCGTGCCCTGGATGTGCATCCCTCAAATCTCCATCAACTGCAAGATGCTATCCTATCAATATGGGCCAACATTTCTAAAGAATCCTATCAGCACCTTGTGGAATCAATGCCACGTAGAATTAAGGCAGTTCTGAAGGCAAAAGGGGGTCCAACACCGTATTAGTATGGTGTTCCTAATAATTCTTTAGGTGAGTGTATATATATATATATATATAAAAATCTAATAAGTCAGATAAATCACAACAAATTATAACCTTATTTTTTGGTTATAATTTGTTGTGATTTATTGGACTTTGATTTAGTCATATATATATATGTGTACCCTGGTCAGTTTTATACTTACCTCATGTTTTTTTTCTGATGGGCAGGTGTCTGAAGAAGGCCTGTGTGCCGAAACGTAGCACATGAATATTGCTGTATGTCAAATAATAAAAAAATCTCTACTATCAAGATCAAAAAGTCTAATGCTGTAGTTGTATTTATTATATACGGGGTTGGAACCCTACTTGCAGCAAGTTCTACGGAGTGCGACAAAGATTTATTGCAACCAATTCCTCCAGTAGTTCTTCAGCTGATTTTCCTCTAAGGACTCATGCACACGGCCGGTGTGCGGTCGTTCCATGCATTGGGGACCGCAACATCTGTGCGAAGGCCGGGACGGATCGAGACCCATTCAACTTGAATGGGTCCATGATCCGTCCGTACCGTAAAAAAAAGGAGCGTTCTATTTTTTTGCAGTGCGGAGGCACGGACAGACTCCAAAGAATATGAACTTAGTAGCAGGCTGCATAGAGTGGCGCCCAGGGATCTAAGTGCACTTACTATTATTCCTGGGCGCCGCTCCGTTCGCCCGCTGTGGCCCCCGGTATTTTCAACATTCAGAGTAAGGAGGAGGAGACGCCAGTGTCTCTCCGTCTCCATGACAGCAGCGCTGTCCAATCAGAGCGAGGGAGGTTTTTTTTCTCCCTGGCTCTGAGCTCTGTGCTGTGATTGGACAGCGCTGCTGTCATGGAGACGGAGAGACACTGGCGTCTCCTCCTCCTTACTCTGAATGTTGAAAATACCAGGGGCCACAGCGGGTGAACGGAGCGGCGCCCAGGAATAATAGTAAGTGCACTTAGATCCCTGAGCGCCGCTCTATGCAGCCTGCTACTAAGTTCATATTCTTTGGACACACGAAAGGTCCTCTTTAATTACATTCATTGGTGGCACAGTGCGCCCCCCCAAAGCCTCACCCCCCCCCATTATCACTGGCCACAAGTCCGTCCGTCGTCCCCCCATTATCACTGGCCACAAGTCCGTCCGTCCCCATTGTTATATGGTGGCCACAGGGTCCCATCCCCTCCATTGGTGGCAGTGGCAGATTACACTGCTGGGGCTCAGATCGGTACCATGGCAGCCAGGACGCTGCTGAAGCCCTGGCTGCCATGTTCAGCTCCCTGCTGCTGTGTGCACAGGGCAGCAGGGTGATGTGCGAGATCCTATTCACCCTGATAGATCTCTATCAGGGTGAATAGGACAAGGGATGAAAAGATCCAGGTTCTAGTCCCTAAGGGAAGAAATGGTTATTAAATAAAAAGTAAAAAAAAAACACCAAAATACTAAAAGTTTAAATGGCCCCCTTCCCAGTTTTACATATAAAATTTACAAACAATAAAGAATAAACATATTACATATCGCCACGTCCCACAAAGTGTGAGCTATTAAAATATAAAAAAATATTTCCGCTCGGTGAAGGCCGTAACAGAAAAAAAAACTCTAAACCACGCAATTCGCCATTTTTAGTCACCTTGTCCCCCAGAAGATGTCCCTGGATGTGAGAGGCATGTGGTGCTGTATTCCCCTATATGTAGTGCTGGCTCACTACTGGGACCTGCGTCTCATCTTCTCAAAGTCCTTTTTTTTAATTATGTGCATTTTAAATTTGGCGACTAAAAAATGTAATTTGGCTCCTAAATTTTTTAGTTTAGGAGCCAATGGCTCCTGGTCATTTTTTTTTGTCTGGAGCACTGAGGGTTAAGAGTTATTCTCAGCGTTTGGCCCCATGTAACGGTGGCCACAAATCGTTGGCACATGAGGCGGGTGAGGTTTACAAGTATAAAAACACTGCATCTGCCCGTAGGTTGTAACTTCTAATGGAGCTGAGCTGCAATACCAGACAACCTGTGGGCAGGTGTGGAGCTGTTTTTGGAATGAAGCAGCCATTTCTTCTTAATTCAAGACAACCCCTTTAATGGATGCACAGCTGTGCAGTTAAAACTGTTTACCGGCAAAATCATGCGACAGTTTAACCATTTGTTAACCATCCCTGCCAGTGGTCAGATATTTTTCGAAAGGGTAAAATTCTCTTATCATTTTAAAGTATCCCTGTACTTTCCAAAAACATTTGATATGTCATAGAGACATATCAAAGAGTGACATATCAGAGGTTTTGATGGGTGGGAGTCTGAGTTCTGAGACCCCCGGGAGTCACTAAAACACGGAGCGAGAAGCGCTGACACAGAGCGGTGTCTGTCCTCACGGCTGGAGACCCATAGACTTCTGTTGAGGTCATCTCCAGCAACAGGAAGAGTCAACGCTCTGTGTGAGTGCTTCCAGCTCCTTGTTTTGGCGATTGCCGGGAGTATCGGCACTCGGACCCCACTGATCAAAATTTTCTGTGTGTCGCTATGAGATATCAAACGTTTTTTGATAGTACAGAAGTGTTAGGGCTCCGCAAAACACGAAGACTGGGCGTGTACATTCCGCATTTTGCAGAGCAGGAGGGCCATTTGTAGTCACTTTAAGGCCCCTTGCAGACGAGCGTGTCCGGATTAGGTCCGGATGCGTCCCGGGGCATTGCGGCAAACCCGCGTGAGTAGGTACGCAATTGCAGTCAGTTTTGACTGCGATTGCGTTCCATTGTTCAGTTTTTATCGCGTGGGTGCAATGCGTTTTGCACGCGCGTGATAAAAAACTGAATGTGGTACCCAGACCCGAACTTCTTCACAGAAGTACAGGTTTGGGTTCAAGGTTGTGTAGATTGTATTATGTTCCCTTATAACATGGTTATAAGGGGAAATAATAGCATTCTGAATACAGAATGCATAGTACAATATGGCTGGAGGGGTTAAAAAAATAAAATAAAAAATTTAACTCACCTTAATCCACTTGTTCGCGCAGCCGGCATCTCTTCTGTCTTGTTCTGTGAGGAATAGGACCTTTGATGACGTCACTACGCTCATCACATGGTCCGTCACATGGTCCATCACCATGGTGATGGATCAGGTGACGGACCATGTGATCAACGTAGTGACGTCATCAAAGGTCCTAGTCCTCACAGAACAAGACAGAAGAGATGCCGGCTGCGCGAACAAGTGGATTAAGGTGAGTTAAATCTCTTCACGCATTACTTATGCGTTGTGTGAAAATCGCAGCATGTTCTATATTCTGTGTTTTTCACGCAACGCAGGCCCCATAGAAGTGAATGGGGCTGCGTAAAAATCGCAAGCATCTGCAAGCAAGTGCGGATGCAATGCAATTTTCACGCATGGTTGCTAAGGAGATGATAATAAATAGGGAGGAGGTCCATTCACTTTATTATATATGCTCACACCATGCTGACTGTCTCCTCCATTAGTCCCCCTGCACACGAACGCAAAATGTGGTCCGCAATGCACGAACACAGTCCGTGGGGCAGCCGCAGCGGATCGCAGACCCATTCACTTTAATGGGTCCGCGATCCGGCCGTTCCGCAAAAAGATAGGACATGTTCTATCTT
Source organism: Bufo bufo (assembly GCF_905171765.1). Taxonomy (NCBI): domain Eukaryota; kingdom Metazoa; phylum Chordata; class Amphibia; order Anura; family Bufonidae; genus Bufo; species Bufo bufo. Next base: position 46,273,168 of record NC_053396.1, on the reverse strand, counting down.
TTTGCGGAACGGAAGTACGGGACGAAACCCCACGGAAGCACTCCGTAGTACTTCCGTAGGGTTCCTTTCCGCACCATTCCGTATCACCGGATTTGCGGACCCATTCAAGTGAATGGGTCTGCATCCGTGATGCGGAATGCCCACAGAACAGCACCCGTGTATTGCGGATCCGCAAATGCGGTCCGCAATACGGCAACGGGAATCGCACGTTCGTGCGCAGGGGGCCTTACACAGTCTCCAGGCAGGCTGTCCTATTCCCACACAGACACATTGAGGGAGGTTGTGTACGCCGCTTAGAGTTTGTCCTGAGTTGGCACAGCCATTATTAAGAGGGGCACTCTTTATACTTGTGGTGCATTCGGGCTGGCTGTGTGGCAGAACTGAATGCCAGGCCACCAAGGAGCTGGGGGGCAGTGTCAGTGTCAGAAAGTTGTCGGAATTTGTGAGAAAACTGCCAACTTTTCTATGCCAGAAAACTGGCGACAAGCTTGATAAATCTGCTCCATCGTGGTCATTTCTGGTGTTCTATTCCTGCCACTCACCTCATCTGCTCGTCTGACACTGAGGGCTCATGCACACGACCGTTGTTGTTTTGCGGTACGTTTTTCACAGATACGTTTTTCTGTATTTGAGTTTTTTTTTTTCTTCTCTCATTTAAGTCCTCTTCCGTTCCGTTTTTCCACAAAACATCCGTATGGTTACCGTATGCGATACGTTTTTTTCAGTTTGGAAACGGAAACAGCAACTTATTAATCACCAAACACATGAGCAATATGGGCTGGGCATAGCATTTCTACAGTATGGATCCGCAAAATACGGATGAAATACGGATGACATACGGATGTGTTCCGTATTTTTTGCGGACCCATTGACTTGAATGGGGCCTCAGACCGTGATTTGCGGACAATAATAGGACATGTACTACTTTTTTGCGGAACGGAAATAAGGAAACAGATTGCAGATTCCGTTGTTTTTGCGGACCCATTGAAATGAATGGTTCTGCATACGGGGCGCAAATAAACCGGAACGGAAGCGGAAAGAAAATACGTTCGTGTGCATGAGCCCCGAGGCAGTGTTCTCACGGCTAAAATCCACAGCCGAAAAATCAGTAGCTGAAAACAGGTCAGATTTTGGATTTGGTGGAGGTTTTAGAGAAGTTTTTTCAGAAGTTTTTGAAGAGTTGTTGGTTGAGGTTTTTCTGTTTCCTTACTGACTTCTAGGAAATCGTTTTTCAGATCATCTACTGAAAAAACCTCCACTGTGTGCACATGGTCAAGTTTTTTTTACATTAAAGTCAATGGGGAAACTGTTGGTGAGTTCTGAATGTGGATTTAGCAGCGGAAAACACCCAGTCAGTGGCAGATTTAACCCTCACCGATTGGCTGCTTGTATCTTGTCAATCAATGGTGACATAAACCAGCGGCAGCACTGAAGAGGAACAGTGATACTCTGCTTTCTCTTAGGCCTCTTTCACACGGGCGTCACGGATTTGGGCCGGATAGGATGGGGTTGCGTTGCGGGAAAATGCATGATTTTTCTGCGCGAGTGCAAAGCATTTTAATGCGTTTTGCACCCACGTGAGAAAAATCAGCATGTTTGGTACCCAGACCTGAACCCGGACTTCTTCACAGAAGTTCGGGTTTGGCTTAGGTGTTGTGTAGATTTTATTATTTTCCCTTATAACTTGGTTATAAGGGAAAATAATAGCATTCTTAATACAGAATGCATAGTACAATAGGGCTGGAGGGGTTAAAAAAAATAAAAATAAATTAAGCACACCCCATCCACTTGTTCGCGCAGCCCGGCTTCTCTTCTTTCTTCTTTGTTGAGGAAAAGGACCTTTAGTGACATCACTGCGCTCATCACATGGTCCATCACATGATCTTTTACCATGGTGATGGATCATGTGATGGACCATGTGATGAGCGCAGTGACGTCACCAAAGGTCCTTTTCCTCAAAGATGAAGACAGAAGAGATGCCGGCTGCGCGAACAAGTGGATGAGGTGAGTTAAATTATATATTTTTTTAACCCCTCCAGCCCTATTTTACTATGCATTCTATATTAAGAATGCTATTATTTTCCCTTATAACCATGTTATAAGGGAAAATAATAATGATCGGGTCCCCAGCCCGATCGTCTCCTAGCAACCATGCGTGAAAATCGCACCGCATCCGCACTTGCTTGCGGATACTTGCGATTTTCACGCAGCCCCATTCACTTCTATGGGGCCTGCTTTGCGTGAAAGACGCACAATATAGAGCATGCTGCGATTTTCACGCAACGCACAAGTGATGCGTGAAAATCACCGCTCATGTGCACAGCCCCATAGAAATGAATGGGTCCGGATTCAGTGCGGGTGCAATGCGTTCACCTCACGCATTGCACCCGCGCGGAAATCTTACCCGTGTAAAAGAGGCCTTAGAATCATGGCATGGGCACAGCATTTCTCATGAGTGGGGATTAAGGGGGCAGATAATCCACCCCAAAACCGCACAAAAACACATAAATCGGCACCATTTATCCCATTTTTTTGTGCGTTTTTTTGCAGTTTTTGTTGCTGATTTGATGCAGATTTTCCGCAGATCTCACATTTCCATTGAAAAGAATGAAATCTACTCAATAAAAACCCAACAAGTGACATGCTGCAGATTTCAAAATCCACCCTGCAGATCAATTTTTTTTGCCAAAGAAAAAAAGCAAAGTGTAGATGAGGTTTGTCTAATGTCATCCACTTTGGTGGTACTGTATTACGCCTTAAAGGGGCCGTCTCACTTCAGTACGTGGCATTTATCATGTAGAGGAAGTGATTACAAGCCATTTACTAATACTGTATATTGTTATTCATCTTTCCATCACATTATACACTTCTTGTTTCCATGGTTACAGACCACCCTGCAATCCATCAGCGGTGGTCGTGCTTGCACAATATAGGAAAAAGCAGTAGTCTATGTGCGCTCCCATGGTCCCGGCCACCAGAGAGGCTGAAGCTTTCTCCTATAGTGTGCAAGCACGACCACCGCTGCTGGATTGCAGGGTGGTCGTAACCATGGATATGAGCAGTGTATAATGTGATGGAAAAATGAATCCAGCAAACAAAGGAGGCAATATGGATGATAACAATACATTAGTAAGTGCCTTGTATTAACTTCATCTTAATGATAAATACCACTTGCTGAAGTGAGACAACCCCTTTAAGGCCCCCTTTAGGCCTCTTTCTCACGAGCGAGTTTTTCACGCGGGTGCGATGCATGACATGAACGCATAGCATTCATTCACTAGGTCTGTGCACATGAGCGTTGTTTTTCACACATCATTTCTGCGTTCGGTGAGAATCGCAGTGTGTTCTATATTCTGTGTTTTGGGCTTCAGATGCAATGCGTTATTCACTGATGGTTGCTAGGAGATGTTTGTTAGGCTTTCCTTGAGGGCAAAACTGCGCCGTTTTGGCTTTCCGTTTGTGAGATCCGTCATGGGCTCCCACAAGCGGTCCAAAACTGCGCAGTTTTGCCCTAATGCATTCTGAATGGATAAGAATCCGCTCAGAATGCATCAGTTTGCCTCCGTTCAGTCACCATTCCGCTCTTGCGTGGTCATCCACCATGGTGATGGACCGTGTGACGGACCATATGATGAGCGCAGTGACGTCACCAAAGGTCTTTTTTCTCCAAGGTCCTCAAAGAAGACAGAAGAGAAGCCGGGCTGCGCGAACAAGTGGATGAGGTGAGTTTAATTTTTTTTCTTTTTTTTTTTTTAACCCCTCCAGCCCTATTGTACTTTGCATTCTGTATTCAGAATGCTATTATTTTCCCTTATAACCATGTTATAAGGGAAAATAATAATGATCGGGTCCCCATACCGATCGTCTCCTAGCAACCGTGCGTGAAAATCGCACCGCATCTGCACTTGCTTGCGGATACTTGCGATTTTCACGCAGCCCCATTCATTTCTATGGGGCCTGCATTGCGTGAAAAAAACGCAGAATATAGAGCATGCTGCGATTTTCACTTAACGCACAAGTGATGCGTAAAAATCACCGCTCATGTGCACAGCCCCATTGGAGTGAATAGGTCAGGATTCAGTGCGGGTGCAATGCGTTCACCTCATGCATTGCACCCGCGCGGAATTCTCGCCCGTGTGAAAGGGGCCAAAGGGTACTTTCACACTAGCGTTTTTCTTTTCCGGCATAGAGTTCCGTCCTAGGGGCTCAATACCGGAAAATAACTGATCAGGTATATCCCCATGCATTCTGAATGGAGAGAAATCCGTTCATGATGTATCAGGATGTCTTCAGTTCAGTCTTTTTACTGATCAGGCAAAAGATAAAACCGCAGCATGCTACGGTCTTATGTCCGGCCAAAAAAACTGAAGACTTGCCTGACTGCCAGATCCGGCATTTTATTTCCATAGGAATGTATTACTGCCGGATCCGGCATTCAAAATACCGGAATGCCGGGTCTGTCCTTCCGGTCTGCGCATGCGCAGACTGAAAAAAAGGTGAAAAAAATAAATGCTGGATCCGTTTTGCTGGATGACACCGGAAAGACGGATCCGGCATTTCAATGCATTTTTATGACTGATCAGGATCCTGATCACTCTTACAAATGCGATCAGTTGGCATATGTTTTGCCGGATCCGGCAGGCAGTTCCGGCAACGCAATTGCGGACAAGAATAGGACATGTTCTATTTTTTTGTGGAACGGAAGTGTGGGTCCGCAATTCCGTGTCCGGGCAGCACGATGTGCTGCCCCATAGAAATGAATGGGTCCGCAATTTTGCGGAACGAAATTGCGGACGTGTGAATGGAGCCTAATAGGTCGGAGATTCTTTCTCTTTCATCTTTCTGCGCTTTATATGTTGCGCTATTCACCTTGCACCATAAGTAATATATTTGCCTACTTTGTGGGTCTGTACAATGATAGTGATTCCAAATATCTATGCTCATTTTATGTTTTACTACTTTTGCACATAATAGCTTATTTCATGGACATAGAATGTATTTTTTTTTTATGTCGCCACATTCCAGTGGCCAGAGGATCCCAAGAAAGTTGCGGGCCGCACATGGACCACATCTGTATTTTGCGGATTCGGATACAGTCGTGTGCAGAGTGTTATTGCCTGTCGGTAACAAGCTGACAGGTAATCTTGTAGGTCTTTGACCACAGCATCTAAGGGGTTAATCAGCCGGGATCGTTATCTTCTATCTTGGCCATTACAGCAAGCACCTGCTGTGAATGGCTCCATCCATGTGCGATAAGGCAGTGATAAAATGGACGTACCGGTTTGTTCGTTGGTGGGAAGCAGTTAAATTACAAACCTAACGGGAGGCAACGGAGCGTTAGAGAAGGATTAAAGGAAGGCTCTCTCTAGGACAGAATGATGGCTGATAAAAGTGAATACCGCAACTGCTTTTCAGACTTCACTCCGAGAAGATGATGTTACATTATGGACACAGTGACAGCAAAAACTCCAAGGTTGCAGACTTTGAGTCTCGAAGTGTTGAAGACGAGGTCCCCAAGTCAGGCTTTTGGTTACTAAAATGTAGTCAACTAATAACACAACCAAATTGCGCATTGGTCCCTGCCTGATAAAAACCGGTATTGTATTCCACAATTATATATTATATATATATTTCTAATGAGATACCATACAAGCCACAATACAGCCGCATCCATGTGGACCGATACATGGGGGGCAAAGATAAGTACTATGCTATTTGATACGCTACTGTACGGGGGTTTATTTTCCCCATAGCATATGATTATTGTACTGTAAACCAGTGGGAAGAGGCGGGTTTGAGTCTGGGGTTAGAAAAACAGCCCAGCAAAAGTGACCACCGCCTCCGAAACTGGGATCATTACCAACAGGTCCCCTGATGAGTTGGACCTATGTCCAACGAAACGCGTTGGGACGCTGAACTGGACCATAAGAGTGATATTTCATTTAGATTAACATACTGGTGACAGGGTCCCCCACCACAGCGTGACGAAGCTGGGCAAGGACAAGGGAGGGTCTTATAGGTGTCCACTGGCAATTTGGGATTTGTGGATAGTACATTGCCACCTCAAGGTCCATCCAGTGCAGGGTGAGATTAGTCATCAGAGACCCAGTACTAGTCTTCCCTCATCCCAATACACAGCGTTTGGTGTATACCATGCATACTTAGGGATTTAACTGACTACAATAATATCTCATTAGGAATATATATATATATAACTAAAATGTAGTGGCCAGATTTTCACCTTTTTTTATATATAAAAACACACCGTTTTAGGAAGTAGGCCAGACAAGCTGTAGATCTGGCCGGATCTTGTGTGGCTGGTTACAGTGTAGCAGTATATTCATACCTAGCAGTTTACAGTAAGGGCTCATGCACACAAACATATTTTCTGTCTGCATCCGATCTGCACCGCGAGTTGTCTGCATCAGTAAGTCCCTTCTGTGGTAGGGTTGCACCAGGTATCGAACTTTCGATACCCAATCGATACTTTTACACCCGTATCGTTCCGATACCAGGATTTGCGTTTTTCTGATACTAGGCAGCCTGGTATCTGTTAGAGATCATGGCACACGCTGCCCTTGGAGTGCTCCATGTTCTCGTCAGCTGGCACAGTGGAGAAGGAGGAAGAGAGTCGTCCCGTCCCCCCCCACTGTGACGCGGCTGCCACCAGTGTACATACAGTAGCACTGAGGAGAAGGTCAGGGGCTGTGGCCACTGCGCCACCAATGAATATGATTGACCCCTTTATACAAATGTGGGCGGTGGGTGCCTGCCGTATCACACAGCCGGCACCCGTTCTCAATGACGGAGATCCAGCCGAAGCGCGTCAATCATCCCCTCAGGTATGGACCCTGAGGGATCCATTGATGAGCTTCGGCGGGATCCCTGTCATTGAGGCCGGGTGCCGGCTGTGTGATACGGCAGGCACCCACCGCCCACATTTGTATTAGGCCTCATGCACACGATCAACGGGGTTCCGTTGTTCCGTGACCCCTTTCCGTTTTTGTTTCTGTGTGTCTTCCTTGATTTTTGGAGGATCACCAGACATGAAAAGTGAAAAAAAAATCTAAGTCAAGTTTGCCTTCAAAATGATAGGAAAAAAACAGACACGGGTGACAATCTTGTGTGCCTCCGTGTTTTTTCACAGACCCATTGACTTGAATGGGTCCGTGAACCGTTGTCCATGAAAAAAATAGGACAGGTCTTATTTTTTTGACGGACTGGAAACACGGATCACGGACGTGGATGACAAACGGTGCATTTTCCGAGTTTTCAACGGACCCATTGAAAGTCAATGGGTCCACAGAAAATCGCGGAAAACTGAACAACGGACACGGAACACAACAACGGTCGTGTGCATGAGGCCTTAAGGTGTTAATTATATTCATTGATGGTGCAGTGGCCTCCCCCCCCTCAGTATTATCTTCATTGGTGGCAGTGGCAAAGGGTCCTCTCCCTTCTCCACAGTATATTCATTAGTGGCAGTGGCATCTTCCGATCGGAGCCCCAGCAGTGAAATCATGGGGCTCCAATCGGTTACCATGGCAGCCAGGACACTACTGAAGCCTTCCATGGCTAGCATGGTTAACTCCCTGCTGCTGTGTGTACTATGCACAGGGCAGCAGGGAGAGTGTGAAGTCCTATTCACCCTGATAGATCTCTATTAGGGTGAATAGGACAAGGGTTCTAGCCTCCTAAGGGGGCTAATAGTTATCAACCCTTTCTACCTCGGGCCAGTTTTCACCTTCCTGCGCAGGCCATTTTTTGCAAATCTGACATGCGTCACTTTATGTGGTAATAACTTTGGAACACTTTTATTTATCCAAGCTATTATGGGAATGTTTTCTCGTGACACATTGTACTTCATGATAGTCATAAATTTGAGTCAATATATTTCACCGTTATTTATGAAAAAATCCCAAATTTACCCAAAATTTTGAAAAATTCGCGATTTTCAAAATTTCAATTTCTCTGCTTTTAAAACAGAAAGTGATACCTCATAAAATATTTATTACTTAACATTCCCCATATGTCTACTTTGTGTTGGCATCATTTTGGAAATGTTATTTTATATTTTTAGGACGTTAGAAGGCTTAGAATTTTAGAAGCAATTCTTAATATTTTTAAGAAAATTTTCAAAACCCACTTTTTAAGGACCAGTTCAGGTCTGAAGTCACTTTGTGGGGCTTACATAGTGGAAACCCCCCATAAGTGACTCCATTGTAAAAACTACACCCCTCAAGCTACTCAAAACAGATTTTACAAACTTTGTTAACCCTTTAAGTGTTCCACAAGAATTAGAGGAAAATGGAGATGAAATTACAAAATTTCACTTTTTTGGCAGATTTTGCATTTTAATCCATTTTTTTCTTTAACACATCGAGGGTTAACAGCCAAACAAAACTCAATAATTGATACCCTGATTCTGCGGCTTACAGAAACACCCCACATGTGGTCGTAAACTGATGTAAGGGCACACGGAAGGGCGCAGAAAGAAAGGAACGCCATATGGTTTTTGGAAGGCAGATTTTGCTGGACTGGTTTTTAGATGCCATTCCCCATTTTAAGCCCCCCTGATGCACCCTTACAGTAGAAACTTGGTACTATTTTGGGGTACATATGATTTTTAATTGTTCTATATTAAGTTTTTTTTTTGCCAAAGTAACCAAAAATGGCTGATTTGGCACTGTTTTTATTTTTTACAACATTCATCTGACAGGGTAGATCATAAGCTATTTTTTATAGAGCAGTTTGTTACGGTCGCAATGATATCAAATATGTCTACTTTGTTTGTTTCAGTTTTACATAAATAAAGCATTTTTGAAAAAATAATTGTGTCTCCATTTTCTGAATGCCTTATTTTTTTTTTCTGCCGATCGTCTTGTGCAGGGGCTCATTTTTTGCAGGAAGAGTTGACGTTTTTATAAATACCATTTTTGGGTACATATGATTTTGTGATCGTTCATTATTACACTTTATGGGGCAAGGTGACCAAAAAATTAGTAATTTTGGCACAGTTTTTATTTATTTATTTTTCCAGCGTTCACCTGAGGGGTTAGGTCATGTGACATTTTTATAGAGCATATCGTTACGGACGTGGCAATACCTAATATGTATACTTTTTCTTATTTATTTAAGTTTTACACAATAATAGCATTTTTGAAACAAAAAAAAAGATGTTTTGGTGTCTCCATAGTCATAGAGCCATAGCTTTTTTATTTTTTGACCGATTGTCTTAAGTAGGGTCTCCTTTTTTGCGGGATGAGGCAACGTTTGTTTGGTGCTATTTTGGGGCGCATACGCCTTTTTGATCGCTTGGTGTTTTTTTTTTTGTTGGTGAAAACACAATAATAACATATTTAAAACAAAAAAAATTATGTTTTAGTGTCTCATGTTCTGAGAGATATAGTTTTTTAATGTTTTGAGCGATTTTCTCATGTAGGTGCTAATTTTTTGCACGATGAGGTGACGGTTTTATTGGAATAATTTATTGGGACATGCACCTTTTTGATCACTTTCTGTGATGTAAGGTGACAGTTAAAATTAAAATTGAAAAAAAAAAAAATTAGGCCTTGTCCCAAAAGGGTTAAAATATTATGATTTTTCTATATGTTTACTTATATGTTATACTTTATATTAATGCCACTAAACTAATGGGAAAGTAAATCTGTCACCATCAATCTCCTTTGATTAAGAGGACATCAGAATTCTCCGTCGACCACATTACTCATTGGGAACAGAAGTGCTTACTAAGTTATTTACCCGCGACTTGTCCTCTCCCTACATTATAAACAGCGTCTCAAGAAGAAAGGGGGGAGGACAGATTTATTCACTCCGGCGGTTCAATAAGAAAAATGGATGCTGGCACTAGTTCTTTTGGAGAGAGGACTATTTTGCAGTACTTCTTTCCTAGCACACTCATGATTTGGATTAATTCTCCTTTATAATAGTTTGATTTTTATGTGGAACTCTCAGAGCTACAAAAACATTCATTCATACTTGAGCATACATTTTTACCTGATGTAGGGAGTGATAACATCATTTTGTGCTGGATTCATTTATCTTAACAGAATCATTTTAGCTTGCATTCAATTTTGTAAGCAGTTGGTGCATATCCTCCCCCTTCCCCATGCAATTCCTCTTCACCTTGGCTGTAGCCTCGGCTGCAAAGCTGACAGCGTTCCCTGTAATGCCTCCTTCACATCTCTGTTAGGAGATCTAGCAGGCTGTTTCGGCACAGACCAGCCTGTTAGATCTCGCAGAATCCGGCTTTGCCAGATCCTCAACTTAACAGCTGGATCCCCGTTGACTGCAATGAGGTCTGGTGGTGATATGGCCGATTTCCGGCATAAATGCCGGGTTTTGGCTGGACAAAAACCTTTGCATGCAACATTTTTTTTTGTCAGGCTGACGGCCAGCATTTGCGCCATATCAGGCAGCTGGATCTCCAAAATGGAAATGTAGCCTAAACCTATGTATCTAGTGAGTGGGGCAGATAGGAACATGGACGCTGCTCTCTCTAAGGGCTCTTTTACACTTGCGTTGTTGGGATCCGGCGTGCACTTCCGTTGCCGGAGGTGCCTGCCGGATCCGTAACACCGCAAGTGAACTGAAAGCATTTGAAGACTGATCAGTCTTCTAAATGCGTTCAGTGTTACTATGGCAGCCAGGACGCTATTAAAGTCCTGGTTGCCATGGTAGTGGTGGGGAGCAGTGTGCTTGCCGCCCGTGCAGCTCCCGGGGCGCCCCGGTGTGGCGTCGGGGCGCCCAATGCGCATGGATGACGTGATCCATGCGATCGCTCTGGGGCGCCCCGGGGGCCGCGCGGACAGTGGGTGTGCTGCTCCCCCGCTCCCCACTACACTTTACCATGGCAGACAGGACTTTAGCGTCCTGGCAGCCATGGTAACCATTCAGAAAAAGCTGAACGGTAATGCGCCGAAACAACGTTTAGCTTAAAGAGGACCTTTCACTAGTTTAAAAACTAACTATATCAGTGGGCAGAGCGGCGCCCAGGGGTCCCCCTGCACTTACTAGTATGTCTGGGCGCCGCTCTGTTCGCCCACTATAGGCTACGGTGTGTGCAGCTCCCTCTGTTGTACTGGGCGGAGTTTTTGTATTAGGGTTGTCCCTTGCTGCAGCGCTGGCCAATCGTAGCGCACAGCTCATAGCCTGGGAGTCCCCAGACATACTAGTAAGTGCAGGGGGACCCCTGGGCGCCGCTCTGCCCACTGATATAGTTAGTTTTTAGTTTTTAAACTAGTGAAAGGTCCTCTTTAAGGCAGGATCCGGATTAATTCCTTTCAATGGGCATTAATTCCGGATCCGGCCTTGCGGCAAGTGTTCAGGATTTTTGGCCGGAGCAAAAAGCGCAGCATGCTGCGGTATTTTCTCCGGCCAAAAAACGTTCCGGTCCTGAACTGAAGACATCCTGATGCATCCTGAACGGATTTCTCTCCATTCAGAATGCATTGGGATAATCCTGATCAGGATTTTTCCGGCATAGAGCCCCGACGACGGAACTCTATGCCGGAAAAGAACAACGCAAGTGTGAAAGAGCCCTAAGCCACACAGAACCGCAACAAATGAATATTAAAGGGGCTGTCCACCTAATGTTTTTTTTTTAACACTCCCAACATAATCAAACCCCTGGCACTTTAGTTTTGGCACTTCATGGTCACCCACAGGGCTCTACCTGGCACACAAGAAATGACTACCAGTCATTGGTTGAAGCGGTGGCCTGTCTCAGTCTCTGATTTGCTGAAGGGGCATTTTGACATTTGGAGATATTCATTGTCCCTTCTATCTTGACTAGACTTATCTGAAAATCCACCTCAAGATAAGATACTGCCACCACACACCTATTAGCACATATAGATGTGGAAATGGGGGGAAGGTGTTAAAGGGGTTGTCCGGGATTGGGGACATTGGTGTAATAGTATTAGAGTGACATACATATTACATACATGCGTGTCCTACCTTTGCCACATATTTCTGAAGCCCCGTTTTCATATAGGAAATTCTTAGCCGGAAGTGACGGAAGTTTTCATATACTCGGTGACGTATCGGGTCTCTTGCAGGCGAGCTGGAGCCTCTTCTTCCAGCTGCTCAGGGAGCCCGGGGACGTCACCGGCACTGATGGGCGGGCTTTAGCGTGGCTCTAGCCAGTAAAATGTCTAGGGCAGCGCTAAAGCCCGCCCATCAGAGCTGGTGACGTCACCGAACACACTGCCGGGCTGAAGCCTCCGCCCGGCAGTGTGTTATTGTAAACAAAAGAGCCTTTGCCATGCGCGATTTAGCGTGGGGCAAAGGAGAGCATCGGAGCATGAACTGCTCCGATGCTCAAGTCAGGGGGGCTGCCTGGGTGAAAATGGAGGTTTGTCCGGGTTCAGCTCTGAACCTGGACAACCCCTTTAAGCAGTGTGTCACGCGTGCATGTGTTTTAGTTTTCTGACGTAGTCATTAGCTGTCGTCTCTTACCACCCATCTGCCTTTGATTGACAGCATTCTCCCTACAAAGAGTAATGGAGAAAAGCTGTCAGTCAGAGGTAGGAGAGCGGCAGAAGCCTGCAGCTTATGAATACACTGGGCTGACTTACACACTGAACAAAGTTCTACAAGCTGAAACATGTTCACACTGCTGAAATCATCATGTTTTTCCACTCTATGTTACCCTCAGAGAGGGTATCGGAAACAGGCTAACAGGTTCTCTTTATTATTCCTAAGCGTGCACCATTTTTGATACTATAAAAAAGTATTGTGATACTCGATACCACGCAAAAAAAATAAAACACCAAAAAAGCTGCGTGCATTCCGCATTTTATGGAACGTCTGGCCCATAATAGAACAGTCCTATCCTATTTTTGGGGGGGACAAGGTGACTAAAAAATGGCGAATCGCACGGTTTTTCTAAAAAAAATTCTGTTACGGCGTTAACCGCATAGGAGATATTTTTGAAATATTTTATTAGTTTTGATTTTTTGAATGTGGCGATATGTAATATGTTTATAGAACTCTATTAGGGGGAATAGCACTTTACACTCTCCCTGCTGTCCAAGGCTTCAGTAGCATCCTGGCCGCTAGGGCTCTGATCGGAAGCTGCCACTGCCACCAATGAGGAGGAGGGGAGGGGACCCTGTGGTCACTGCCACCAATGACTTTAATACTGGGGGGTTTGGGGGGGCGCACTGTGCCACCAATGTTTTTAGTACTGAGGTTGGAGGGGGGCGCACCTGAGGGGTTTATTGCCACAGATCACAGCGCCCTGTCATAGAGGTTGGGTTCCGGCTATGTGATTCTGCCACTGGCACCTGCTGCCTGTGTTTGAATTAATGGATTAGTTAGCTTCATTGCTGGCACAGTGACCACAGCCCCTCCCCTCCTCCGTCCCGCTCTCTCTTCATCGGTGGCAGCGGCACGGTGCGGAGGCAGAGACTCTCTCCTTCTCCATTGTGCTGCTGAGGGAACATGGCGCTCGCTGAGAGCAGTAGTGTGCACCATGTTCTCTGATACTAGGCTGAGCAGTAGCACAGCCTAGTATCTGTAAAAGGCAAATACCGGTATCGATTCAATCCGGGTACAAAAAGTATCTATTGGGTATTGATAATTTGATACCCGGTGCAACCCTAGTTGGTACCTCACAGAGCTTCATTCCTAAGCTCCTTCAGAACCATGGATGCCTTAGTTATATGAACTTTGGGACATCAAAGGAATCTTATATGAACAGCCGATTTTTACTCATGATGAATTTCACTATTGGCAGGTGACATTTAAAGGGGTTAAGAAGACTAGGGTTGCACCGGGTATCGAATTATCGATACCCAATCGATACTTTTGTACCCAGATCGATTCGATACCGGGATTTGCCATTTACCGATACTAGGCTGCACTACTGCGTAGCCTAGTATCAGAGAACATGGTGCGCGCTGCTCTCAGCACTCATAATGTTTTCCTCAGCAGCACAGTGGAGAAGGGAGTCTCTCCCTTCCTCCCTCCTATGCTGCTGCCACCAATGAGAAGAGAGAGTGGATGGGCTGTGGCCACTGCGCCACCAATGAAGATAATTAACCCATTAATTCAAATATAGACGGCGGGAGCCAGCAGCGGTATCACATACCCGGCAGCACCCGACCTCTATGACAAGGCGCTGCGATCCCGTCAATTAACCCCTCATTCTGCCACCGGCACCCGCCGCCTATATTTGCATTAAATGGTTAGTTATCTTCATTAGTGGCGCAGGGCGCCCCCCCAACCCCAAAATTATAAATTAGAATCATTGGTGGCGCAGTGAGCCCACATCCCAACCCTCCAGTATTATAATCATTGGTGGGAGTGGCCACAGGGTCCCCCCTCCTCATTGGTGGTGCAGTGATAGCTTCCGATTGAAGCCCCAGCAGTGAGATCGGTCAGGACGCCACTGAACCCTTCCATGGCTGCCATGGTAAGCTCCCTGCTGCTGTGTGCACAAAGCACAGGGCAGCAGGGACAGTGTGAAGTCCTATTCACCATAATCGAGATCTATTAGGCCCCTTTCACACGGGCGAGTATTCCGCGTGGGTGCAATGTGTGACGTGAACGCATTGCACCCGCACTGAATCATGGCCCATTCATTTCGATGGGGCTGTGTACATGAGCGTTGTTTTTCACGCAGCACTTGCGCGTTGCGTGAAAATCACAGCAGGTTCTATATTCTGCGTTTTTTAACGCAACGCAGGCCCCATAGAAATGAATGGGACTGCGTGAAAATCGCATAGCGTCCGCAAGCAAGTGCGGATGCGGTGCGATTTCCATGCATGGTTGCTAGGAGATGATGTTAGTAAATAGGGATGACCAACCCCAGACCCCATTAAAGTCAATTCACTGTATTATTTTCCCTTCTAACATGGTTATAAGGGAAAATAATAGCATTCTTAATACAGAATGCTAACAAAAAAAGGCCATTGAAGGGTTAAAAAAAAAAAAATAAACTCACCTCATCCACTTGATCGTGCAGCCGGAATCGTCTTCTTTCTTCTTCCTGCAGGACCTGCAGAAGGACCTGCGGTGATGTCACCATGCTCACCACGAATGCTAATATTTTCCTTTATAACCATGCTATAAGGGAAAATAATAAAATCAACAGAACACCTAACCCAAACCCGAACTTCAGTGAAGAAGTCCGGGTTTGGGTCTGGGAACCACATTCCGTTTTTTATCACACGTGTGCAAAATGCATTGCGCTCGCATGGAAAAACCTGAACAATGGAACGCAATTGCAGACAAAACTGACTGAAATTGCTTGCCTACTTGCGTGAGTTTGCCGTAATGCACCCGCAACGCATCTGGACAAAATCCGTGACGCCCGGGCCTTAGGGTGAACAGGACAAGGGATTAAAACATCCAAGGTTCTAGCCCCTAAGGGTTATTAAATTAAAAAAAAAGTAAAAAAAAACACCTAAATATTAAGATTAAATCACCCCCTTTTCCAATTTTACATATGAAATATATAAACAATAAATAAATAAACATATTACATATCGCCAAGTCCAAAAAGTCCAAACTATTAAAATATTCAAAAATATCTCCTATGCCGAGAACGCCGTAACAGAAAAAAAAAAAAAACGTGCGATTCTCCATTTTTTTTGTCACCTTTCCCCCAAAAAAACAGGATAGGACTGTTATATTATGAGCCGGACGTTCCATAAAATGTGGAATGCTTTTTTGGTGTTTTATTTTTTTTATTGAATGGTATCGAGTAACGCAATACTTTTTTATGGTATCGAAATCGAATCAAAATTTTGGTATCATGGCAACCCTAAGGCCTCATGCACACGTTTTTTTTTGCGGTCCGCAAAAACGGTTCCCGTTGTTCCGTGATCCGTGTCCGTTTTTTCATCCGTGGGTCTTCCTTGATTTTTGGAGGATCCACGGACATGAAAAGTGAAGAAAAAAATAAATAAGTCAAGTTTACATTGAAAATGATAGGAAAAACGGACACGGATCACGGACGCGGACGACTATCTTGTGTGCATCCGTGATTTTTCACGGACCCATTGACTTGTGCGTGAAAAAAATAGGTCATATTTTTTTCACGGACTGGAAAAACGGATCACGGAAGCCAAACGGTGCATTTTCCGATTTTTCCACGGACCCATTGAAAGTCAATGGGTCCGCGAAAAAAAACCGGAAAACGGAACAACGGCCGCGGATGCACACAACGGTCGTGTGCATGAGGCCTAAAGGAGACAAAAAAAAAAGGAGCATTTCTTACCTCACCGATGTCCCACCACTTCCATTCCAATGCTGTTCCAGTCCTCACTACTCTCCACTTCCTGGTCCCAGCTGGACGCACAGGAAAATACTAAAAATGCCTGCGCAGCCAGTCAATGACCAGATTATTGACAGCTGGCTGAGCAGACATTTCGAGTCATTTCCTATGTGTCGTGCAAAGACCAGGAAGTGTAGTTTTTTTTTATATTCTCCCCATTAACTTTGCTTATGATCTCCAGTTTAACTAGTCAACATCAAAGACAGAAAGGACCCCTGTCATAACGGGCTCTGCAGTGTTTTTCCTAATATTTTTTTTAAACATTGGCCTACTGTACAATTACTATCGTGCTTGCACCCTGACGGAAAAGTGGTGCAAGTTGGTGCATCTAGTTTTAGAGAACGTTTCTGTGCCTAGTCCGGAAATGGGTAGGGCTAAATGGAAAAGATGGTGGCCTAACATGCAACCTTTTGTGCCACAATTCTAGCATAAAATTGTGTCTCAAATTAGGTAAGCAAAAAAGGTCAGACATGATTATTTCCGATTCCAGCTTTTACATAAGAAATGTCAGCATTTTCATGGCTCGTAGCATTTCCATAACCACTGTATATATTAAGCTTCTAAGCCCTTTATAGGAATAGATATTTGCACTTGGAATTTAATCATCTATTGATGACTCTGCCTCAGGACACATATGTCCTCAGACAGAACAGTAGCCGAAGCTCCAATCACCGTTACAGGTGGAGAACACTTAAAAATGCATAAAACATAGAACAGTGACTATGAAATATAATTAATGTCCATTTTTCCAGTACTGGATATGCTGTCCGAAGTGGGTATCTCCCCAAAAAATGATTTGTGTATGTTTTATTTCAAGGCTTATTTAAAGGGGTTTTCTGGGTTTATGAGATGTCTGGTTGACATAAAAAAAAAGCTATCATCTTCAAATGCTCTAATTAAAAGGGTTCTGCAGTTTTTTTTAAACTGATGATCTATCCTCTGGATAGATCATCAGTATCTGATCGGCGTGGGTCCGACACCCGGGACCCCCGCCGATCAGCTGTTTGAGAAGGCAGCGGCGCTGGCAGCAGTGCCGCGGCCTTCTCGCTGTTTACAGCAGGCCCAGTGACGTCACGACTGGTATCAATGGCCTGGGCGGGGCTAAGCTCTGTTCACTTGAATGGAGCGTAGCTCCGCCCAGGCCAGTTGATACTAGGCGTGACGTCACTGGGCCAGCGGTAAACATCGAGAAGGCCGCGGCGCTGCTGGAGCACCGCTGACTTCTCAAACAGCTGATCAGAAGCTGATGATCTATCCAAACCGTAGAACCCCTTTAATTTGCTGAAGTGAGACAAGTCCTTTAAGTTGCCTATTCTTGACAAGAATCTCACAATGTCTTATTTTTTTGAAAAAGAACAGACATTGTGACTGTACATTAGGTGGTCTTTGATCTGCCCCACCTAGTGGAGAACATTTCTGCTCTCTATGCTGATAGGAGTTTGTAAGCTATTGCTTGTGGTTTGTAGAAAAGCATGGTCTCTCCATTAATATGATATGCATCGGGCTCCTGAATATCTTGCCATAATAGGGGTCATGTTTCTATACTTTCTGCTGTATCTTTGTTCTTTTTATGCTAATGGCATCAGGGGCAGGATGCCAAAAACAAGACAAACAATAATAGAAAGCAAAATAATAGTGCTTTTATACAACATTACTGTCACAATACGCGTTGTTTATTCATCCAGTTTATTGCTTGTGTGTAATGCTGTGCTTTTTTTGCCAAAGCTTTTTTTAGGCTTTTTTCCTATAAGGGAGCCTATGGAAAAAACGCCTATACAATGCCATAGCTAGATTATGCTTGATTTGGACAAAAATGCCATGAACTAAAAAAAAAGCATCAAAACTGAGGAAAAGACACCACCAGAATTGCACTGGTCATAGTGCAATTCATAGTTCACTAAGGCCACTTTCACGCGAGTGACTTTTCCGCGCGGGTGCAACGCGTGACATGAACTCATAGCACCCGCACTGAATCCGGACCCATTCCTTTCAATGGGTCTGTGTACATGAGCGTTTTCTTTCACGCATCAGTTCTGCGTTGCGTTAAAAACGCAGCATGTTCTATATTCTGCGTTTTTCACGCAGCACTGGCCCCATAGAAGCAAATGGGGCTTCAGCGAAAAGCGCATTGCATCCAAGTGCGGACGCAATGTGTTTTTCACTGTTAGTTGCTAAGAGATGTTGTTTGTAAACCTTCAGTTTTTTATCACGCGTGTGAAAAACGCATCAAAACGCATTGCACCCGCGTGGAAAAAACTGAACGCAATCGCAGACAAAACTGACTGAACTTGCCTGCAAAATGGTGCGAGTTTCACTGAGCCAGTCCGTCACGCTCGTGTGAAAGAGGCCTAAGGCCCCTTTCACACGGGCGTTGCGGGAAAATGTGCGGGTGCGTTGTGGGAACACCCGCGATTTTTCCGCGCGAGTGCAAAACATTGTAATGCGTTTTGCACTCGCGTGAGAAAAATCGCGCGTGTTTGGTACCCAAACCCGAACTTCTTCACAGAAGTTCGGGCTTGGGATCGGTGTTCTGTAAATAGTATTATTTTCTCTTATAACATGGTTATAAGGGGAAATAATAGCATTCTGAATGCAGAATGCATAGTAAAACAGGGCTGGAGGGGTTAAAAAAAAATAAAAAGTAATTTAACTCACCTTTATCCACTTGCTCGCGTAGCCGGCATCTCCGTCTGACTCTTTTACTGTATAGGACCTGTGGAGAGCATTAACTATAGTTTAAGGACCTGGGATGACGTCACTCTGGTCATCACATGATCTTTTACCATGGTGAATCACCATGGTAAAAGATCATGTGACGTACCATGTGATGACCGGAGTGACGTCATCCCAGGTCCTTAAACTATAGTTAATGCTCTCCACAGGTCCTATACAGTAAAAGAGTCAGACGGAGATGCCGGCTACGCGAGCAAGTGGATAAAGGTGAGTTAAATGACTTTTTATTTTTTTTTAACCCCTCCAGCCCTGTTTTACTATGCATTCTGTATTCAGAATGCTATTATTTTCCCTTATAACCATGTTATAAGGGAAAATAATAAGGTTCGGGTCTCCATCCCGATCGTCTCCTAGCAACCGTGCGTGAAAATCGCACCGCATACGCACTTGCTTGCGGATGCTTGCGATTTTCACGCAACCCCATTCATTTCTATGGGGCCTGCGTTACGTGAAAAACCTCAGAGGAGCATGCTGCGATTTTCACGCAACGCAAAAGTGATGCGTGAAAATCACCGCTCGTGTGCACAGCCCCATAGAAATGAATGGGTCAGTATTCAGTGCGGGTGCAATGCGTTCACCTCCCGCATTGCATCCGCGCGGAATACTCGCTCGTGTGAAAGGGGCCTAAAGCTAACATCTGGCCGCATTTTTTTTAACCATTTCAAGACAAGGGTCATCTCAGTTTATGATCAGAAACTTTTTTCTTTACTAGGTGGGTTTCAAGCCATAATTACTACTGCAACATCACCGCTGCCATTCTGAGACCGTTTTGGGAACCGTGACTAGGGATCGACCGATTATCGGAGTTACCGATATCATCGGCCGATATTTTGCTCCAAAGGCATGGCCCTTTGGAGCAAAATACCCTGTTTTTTAGACATGTGGTGTCCGATACTTAGGTACCTTCACTAATCTTCTGTTTGAAGGTACTACAGCGCTAGTGTTGGCTACTAAATTAGCGGCGTCCAGCTGGACAAAGCAATGTGAACAAGAGACCGCAGCTCTTTTCCCTTCACCTGATCAGACCCTCACTGTTCTAATATTTATGGGCTATCCTTAGTATAGGTTAGCAATATTGTAGCCCCATAAAACTTCTATAACTGGACATAGCCCTCATGGAATGGGGCAGACAAAATAGTCAAAAGCAAAATATAGCAGGTAGGCATTACCCAAAATGTCCTGACTTCCATATTATTTTGCATGCTGCTTTATTTGATGTCTTCATGACTTTACGGTGTTGTTATGTGGTCATGTTATTCTGTGTCTGGTTATGATGGGATACATTTTGTGCGGGGGCTGAGCATTAGTTTATACATTTGAAGCCAGTTTTCTGAAATTAGGAACGAAGGATCTGTGTGTCTTTTACGTATGAGTTCCGACCTTTTTTCTGCTTTTGTCCTTCTCTGTTTATTCACGTTATTTTTCTGTATATTTAATTATAAAGCTGCTCCAGGAAGCTCCCCAAAGACTGCATCTAGAGATGCGCATTGCTTACTGATGGATGATCAGGTTTTATATTAACAAATGCATTCATCCTTCCATTTATTTTAACATTTCACTATAGCTGTCCCACTTGTCCAACTTTAGCTTGCTGGTTTATTATAATAATAATAATAATAATAATTTTACAAGACGATGCTTGATGGATAGGGTATAAATGGCTAATTGTTGGGGTCCAACTGCCAGACCACAAATCAGTTGTGCTTGTGAACAATATCACCTCAGAGGTCTATTGTTCCTTTTAATCG
Source organism: Bufo bufo (assembly GCF_905171765.1). Lineage (NCBI taxonomy): Eukaryota > Metazoa > Chordata > Amphibia > Anura > Bufonidae > Bufo > Bufo bufo. The sequence goes on along the minus strand of NC_053396.1, from coordinate 46,252,381 downwards.
ATGCTTCTTCGTAAAGTTTGAAAGCCCAAGGAAAGTCTTTTATGCACTTTTGGTGGACTTAATACAAAATGTAGAAAATAAGTTGTGAGCCTTCATTATATTACAAACGATAGAAATAAACATGAGCAATACATTTTTTGTATACGTCATCACCAATACAACAGAAGGCAAACATATTACTATATAAACCATCCAAAAATCTTTATCTGCCAAAAAGATGAAACACAAAACGTTTAGGCCCCTTTCACACGGGCGAGTATTCCGCGCGGATGCGATGCGTGAGGTGAACGCATTGCACCCGCACTGAATCCGGACCCATTCATTTCTATGTGGCTGTTCACATGAGCGGTGATTTTCACACATCACTTGTGCGTTGCGTGCAAATCGCAGCATGCTCTATATTCTGCGTTTTTCACGCAACGCAGGCCCCATAGAAGTGAATGGGGCTGCGTGAAAATCGCAAGCATCCGCAAGCAAGTGCGGATGCGGTGCGATTTTCACGCACGGTTGCTAGGAGACGATCAGGATGGAGACCCGATCATTATTATTTTCCCTTATAACATGGTTATAAGGGAAAATAATAGCATTCTGAATACAGAATGCATAGTAAAACAGCGCTGGAGGGGTTAAAATAATAATAATAATAATTTAACTCACCTTAGTCCACTTGATCGCGGCCTGGCATCTCCTTCTGTCTCCTTTGCTGAACAGGACCTGTGCTGTACATTAATTACAGGTAAAGGACCTTTGGTGACGTCACTCCAGTCATCACATGATCCGTCACATGATCTTTTACCATGGTGATGGATCATGTGATGACCGGAGTGACGTCACCACGGGTCCTGTTCAGCAAAGAAGACAGAAGGAGATGCCGGGCTACGCGATCAAGTGGGCTAAGGTGAGTTAAATTTTAATTTTATTCTTTTTAACCCCTCCAGCGCTAGTTTACTATGCATTCTGTATTCAGAATGCTATTATTTTTCCTTATAACCATGTTATAAGGGGAAATAATACAATGTACAGAACACCGATCCCAAGCCCGAACTTCTGTGAAGAAGTTCGGGTTTGGGTACCAAACATGCGCAATTTTTCTTGCGCGAGTGCAAAACGCATAAAATCTGTCATCAACCCCGTGCACACTTGGACCGGGGGTTCCCGCAACGCACCCGCACATTTTCCTGCAACGCCCGTGTGAACCCAGCCTTAGATAGACAGCATGGTAGCTCAGTGGTTAGAATTGACGGCTTGCAGTGCTGGGGTCCTTGGTTCAAATCTGACCAAGGACAACATCTGCATGGAGTTTATATGTTCTGTCTGTGTTTCTGTGGGTTTCCCCCAGGTACTCTGGTTTCTTCCAACACTCCAAAGACATAGGCAACTTATATTGTGAGCTCCACTGGGGACAGCAAGTGATGATAATGTCTGTAAAGCACTGCAGAATATGTCAGCGCTATATGAGTATAATAAGTAAATGGACCAGCAAATAGAAATAGTGTGTGCAACATGCTAAAATTGGCTGGTCAGTGAGCATTCCAGCTGGGGAAGCTTTATTTATCATGGTTTACCCGTAAAAACAAAACCGACATTAAAAAAACGTGGCAAAACCACATGACTGAGAACAGGTAGGCAGCGCATGTGCACAAAGTGCTATGCTGAATATCAATCTTGGTGTGACCTGTGGCTGCGTAACCCCACTAATACTGAAAGCAGAAGCATATGAAAATAGTGATCGCTGCTAGTATACAGTGGCATTTGATTGGCTAAGAAAAAAGTTAATAAAAAATGTATATACTGTTGCCGGTCCAAGTGTGCACGGGGTTGATGACAGATTTTACTGGAATCAGCAAGTCCAAACAATGCTTTTATTTTAGACACTGTGGCATTAAAGTTCAGAAGTCACTTTGAGTGAATCCACGGCACTGAAATAGAACATAAACAACAAGTCCTATAAAAACTATACAGAAGTTCACCTCACCTGGGTACTTCAATACCAACCGGGAGTCAGGCTTTGCACAGCCCACAGGTCATGCAGCTTCCAGGCACTGACTGAAACAGCCCTCAGTCCTGTATTTATCCCCACAGTAATGAGCCCAACTGCAACACCTGGGTTTGCCTAAGGCTAGGGAAAAGTGTTGTACTGGAGTGGGGAGGGAATGGCACATCCTACTACCAAGACCTGCATGCCTTTCCACAAAAATCTAGATCCATAAAACACTTTGTGCCTCAGCAACCTACGCTGCCCAAACCACCCAGCTTTCCTAGATACTTTTACCTCACCCATCTGATCATCCAGTATGTTACCAGCCACCATGCGACAGTACATATATAAGCCTGTCTCTGGGGTATCAATAAGTGTCTTATAATAAATAAGGAGAGTAGAAGGAAGGTTTATTAAATCTAGAAATCTGGACATGAATTAGAATACAATTTGCTGCCAGTAATTGATGATGTCACTGACTAATGTATACTGGTTGTTGTATATGTATGCTTAAGAAAGGCTTCTTTAAGCGGAAAAGTCACATCTGGATTGAAAAAAATCTCTATTCTTCATAATCCCCAGTATTATCTTTGTTTTTTACTGAACCCAAACAACCCCCTTATAGAATAAAATCTCTACATCTGTAAATTGTTTTATCAATGTTTGCACTTTGCCATTCTAATTCGGGTTGTCCTTTGATGTATTGGGGTATATAATAGGTATAGTTTGTGTTTTCGTGTGCTTGTTTTATTCTGTCTGGATATGATAGTTCAGATTTTGTGGGCTCATGGTTAGTTTTTCACTTTCTAAATTTTAAAAAGGAATATGAGCCAGTTTTATGTAATTAGGAACAAAGGAGCGATGCATCTTTCATTTATGAATTCATCCCTGTCTCTGCTTTTGGGCCTCTGTGCTTATTCTAGTGTTATTTTTCTGTATAATTAATGAATACACTTGTCTACTAATAAGCATTTCCAATCGGAGTTGACTATAAAGCACCGAACGCCTTGTAATTAATGCGAATGCCTGAACAGGATGATAGCAGAATCATCTACGGGCTGCAGATCACATTCGGACAAGTCTTAAATGTAAGAATACACATTTGCTCTTCACTCTGCACGCTCGCTGTAGTTTATTAAATTCTGAGATTTATTGCCAGGAAGTGGAGAATATTTTTGTCCTTTACAATCTCGTGGCTTATAAATGAAGGCGCTTGCACATTACAATGTGCATAAAGAAGAATAATTGAAGGAAGAAATGACATTATGACGACTGTTTAAATGAATAGTTCTAAATCCACAACAGGAGCACAAGTTTGCATCAGCATCTATATACATGTACATAGAAAAATTAGACGATCACAAATATGCTTGGTAACAGCAAGATAGATTTCCAAGCAAAAAGCCCCGCACTACAAATCTTTACCAGTAATGTGTCTAGGTCCTGCCGTCATCTTGTTATGGATTCTTGGAATGTCATCCAATTCTTTATTTTCACTTCCGAGTACAGAAAGAAATCACATGAGTGAGGTTTGTGAGGAGCATAAGTCATTTTTGGGACAATCTTTTATAGTCTTCTGCAACAGATTCTGAAATAGTTCTATTCTCAGAGAATTATTTCCCTGGTAGTTTGTTTGAGCTGAGTTCAAACTATTGCAGCTTATCTTAGGCTTCTTTTCAAACTGTACAGGTTTTTATTGGCCTAGAATGGGTCTGTCAGGATTCAGGTTTTTCTGACAACGCTATTCTGTCAGGGAGCCCAACAGCAGTGTGATCAAAGCCAAAGGTCCACTTTCTTACAGCTGGGAGATGGTCTGTGATGCTGGGAGATGATCTTTTCAGTCATGAGACTCTTTGCACAACACTTAGGCAAGCCACAGATGAATGTATCTCCCTCAATCTCCCTTCCTGACCCCCAGATTAACAAAGCATAATTTAAGGGAACCTGTCACCTCCCAAAACCATCCCAAGCCGCCAGCAGTACCTGCGTGTAGCTAGCGGTGTGTTTCTTATGATGCCTTTCTTCCTGAAGGCAGATGCAGCAAAGTCAAGGGGGCAGCGGACTCCTTGCTTCAAGTCACGGTAACCGTGCCCCCTTCCCTGCCCCTTCACTGTGACTGACAGCCGGCTGTTCATCAAAGGCAGACAAACTCTCTTGCATAAGCGCTGTCAGTCACAGCGAAGGGGCAGGGAAGGGGGCACGGTTACCGTCACTTGAAGCAAGGAGACCGCTGCCCTCTTGACTTTAAACATGTGTGGCGAAGCGCGCCGGGCAGGGGATAAAAGGAAGTTTTCAATACTTTTGCTGAAAAAAGACATTTGTCCATCCAGTTCGGCCTGTTATCCTGCAAGTTGATCCAGAGGAAGGCAAAAAAAAACCCTGTGAGGTAGAAGCCAATTTTACCCACTTAAGGGGGAAAAAATTCCTTTCCGACTCCAATCAGGCAATCAGAATAACTCCCTGGACCTTTTATCTGCTCGTTGTAATTGGGATAATGAGGGAATAACACACACCTGGCCATGGAACATCTGAGAATCCAATTGTCCCATTACTTTCGGTCCCTTTACAAGTGGGAGGCACATATGCAAAGTGTTGTAATTCCTACACTGTTCACCTGATTTGGATATAAATACCCTCAAAATAAAGCTGACAGTCTGCAGTTAAAGCACATCTTGTTCGTTTCATTTCAAATCCATTGTGGTGGTGTATAGAGCCAAAAATGTTAGAATTGTGTCGATGTCCCAATATTTATGGACCTGACTGTATGTGTTAAAACTTTGACCAGAAGGAATCATTGAGGGCTCGTTAAGGTAAATATATTAATAAAAAAATATAAATAATTTTGTTATTTTGGACCTTTTTTAATTTCTGGTTAAAAATTTTAAGTGGCTGAACCTACAAAATAGATACTATGGAAAATGATGTCCAGGCAAGGTTTGATGACTGAGGTGAGCACGTAGTAGTAGTTAATGCAAAAACATTTTTACATTTCTTTAAAGTATATTTGAATTTTCCTTTTATTTTTTCTTTAGCCACATAATTTTTTACAGTTGTGTACATTTATACCAAATCAACACTATTATTTGAGTTATAAGTCACATATAACATTTTTCTCTGGGGATGTTGGGAGACTATTTAAAATGCAGCCACAGTAAATTATGGCCTCCTTAAACTTTCAGAAGAAATCATATCGCCCCACAACCCTAAACTGGACTTTGTGTGATCTGAGTTTCCCTTGAGGAAGATGCCTAATTTCAGAATTTATAAAGTTTCAAATCTCCTCTGTTTTCTGCCACAGTTCTAGACATTCTCTGCAAACCAGGGGACTGCCATAATAACACCCTCAGGACTAGCCCTAGGTCAAACCAGTTAGTTTACACTGTGGTTCCTCAACCATTGTCCATAGCACAAGTGCTCAGGCTCTCCTCAGTAAACCCTGCCCTGGCTTCCTCCTCTGTCTTGATGAGAGTTTCAGCATTGTCACTGCAGAATAAAATTACATACTTAAAATGTTAAAGGGGTTGTCCCATGACTAATGTAAAAAAATCATACATCATATAGTACAGGACAATCTCTTTCTAACAAAGCTAGAACCAGCCCTGTACCCTACATGGATCCAGAGATCTCCCCGTTCATTACTCTGCTAGATTTATATCAAGCTGACAGCTCAAGGGGAGTGTCTTTTCTGCTGCATCTCAGAGGGCGTGTCTTAGCTCTTCCTATCACAGCTCAGAGGGTAGTTGAGAGATGAAACTGAGCATGTGCGGCCTTCTCAGTGAGCAGGTCAAAGAAATAGGAAAAAAAAACTGCAGGTGGTGCTGTACAGATACGTTTTATTGAACAACTCAGTGGCTATGGTAAAATTTTAATGACACGCAATTACAAAAATATTCAGATCCAGGTGCTGGTTTGAAAACTGTTGAATATTTTTTGTGGGACAACCCCTTTAAGTAAAAAACTTTTTTGTGGGCTTCTCTTGTATTAAAGGGTTACTAGTGTCCCAATACTATTAAAAACATACACAGATATATCCAACCCTAAAGATTAATTACACGTTATAAAAATGTTTGATATGTCATAGTCACATATGAAAGGTTTTGAATGATGTGATACCTAGTCCAGAGACCCCCACCAAAACTGTAAAAGGAGGAGATAGAAGCTCTTAGTTGAGAGCAGTGTCTCCTCTCTGCCAAAGACAGATATGAAGGTGACTTCATAGACCTCATGGAGTTTCGTCTTCAGCAGCGGAGAGAGACAGTCCTCAGCCCTCCACCAATTAAAACCTTTGATACTGCAGATAACAATAATATCTAGCATTTTTGTAAAGTGTTCATTTTTTGCTTTCTGCTAGTTTTTCAATTCAAGTAATTCAATGCATTATGCTATCAAAACCCTCAACAGGCTGCAACTCACATCAGAATACATGGGTGGCCACACATATACCGATATAGTACAGTATATGCATCCCCCAAGACAGTATCATAAAATCATGTGTTTTTATTTTCCAAAGCTGGTCATCTTGTGCCATACCTTTTGGGATATATAGACCCAAGGGCAAAGGTAAGGTAGGACACATCTATACCAACTTATACTTACTGCACTGCATCAGGAAGTGTTCATATCAGCAATGCGATGTGAACACAGACATACTCTACTTGAATATTAATTAAGGATAAATATGGTATAGGTATATACTGTATAAATCTTAAACGGTTGCTCAGGGCTAATTCACTTTAGAGAGATGTTCTGCTTTGATGACACAAAATCCAGTTGGTAGATAATTCATCTCAGTCTTTATCAGTCAGTACTGGAGAGAGAGAGAGAGAACTTCCTGGTTGGGAGCAGTGAGAAGTGTTGTACCACTAGGAACACTATACCATCAGAAAATGAACCGTGTCAAAAATACAGGGTGGCCCACGAAAAAGGAGCCAACCTCTATATCTCCAAATAAAGCTGCTTACTTGTAAATCTGTCTTAGTTGTCCATAGAAACCAATCAGAGCTCAGCTTGAATTTTTTCTGAGCCCTGTAGGAACTGAAAGCTGAGCTCTGATTGGTTGCTATGGACAACTAAGACAGATTTACTATAAGGCAGTTTGATTTGGAGGTGGGCTACTTTTTCGTGGGGTGTATTATACAAAGAGGTGTGCCATTTGTGTGGGAGAGGGGCCTTTGGGCACTGGACCTAGATACCACTGCTACCTCTGCATGCTTAATTATTACATTCCTTGTCCTACAGGCAAACTGTTGTCCAATTAAAGTGACTAAAATTAAAGCTAAAGGAGTTTTTTCATTAATAGCATTTATAGGACTGCCAAGTACATCGCGATATATTGAATTGACCAGTGGTCACACATGGGCACTGCCACTCCATGTGCATTAGGAGCTTGGGGATTTATTGCTAGGGGTCCAAATAGTCAGACCCTTACTAACCACAAATCTAATGCCTATCCTGTGTATGGGTGATAAATATAACACTTCAATACTTGTTTTTATAGCAATTTTCAAGGTTTGAAAAAATAGTTGCTTTTAATGCTTTCTTTGTTGATCTCTAAATGCTGCATACGGTGGAACTAAGGTCTTGGGCACATGGCATTTCTCTCCTTTGGCAGTGAGATTGACCGAATTAAATTGCAAACTATAAATCTCCACTTGCCAGGGTTATCCTTTCTATAAATTTAAGTGGAGAGAACAGCACACCCTTTCATTTTGTAGAGCTTTGTGATTGCCTTAGATATATTTTAGTGTACTTCCCATTGTTCGAGTAACTTGTTGAGTTGCAGAAAAATAACTGAGCTACATCAGGGAACACAATTCTTTCCTCTGGGGGGTGGTCAACCTTTAAAGTTTACTGAAGATATTTTCTAATCTTTAGCTAAGATAAAAAGTATCCCCAATGCAGTATGTACCTGGCCTGAATTTGGAAAGCTTTCTATATGTAAATGAATATCGAGTATAGTTACCATTCATTTTTTTACCAGTGGAATGAGCAATGTGTGAAGAGTACTGATCACTTTCCCTGTCCAGGCTTCTGTAAGTCTTTCTAACTGAGCCCACTTGATTTTTTGATCTTGAAGTGCTAAAACCTTTCTATCAAAGCAGAGCCTTTTTGATGCTTGGCCTTTAGCATTCCGGTTTGTTAACACTGTGTCAAGGAGAATATACATCTGCAGTGATTTCAGAGAAGCAATTGTTGCTGTTCATCAGTGTGCAAAAGGTTATGAGGCCATTTCCAAACAATTTGAAGACCATCATTCTACAGTGAGAAAGATACTCAGAAATTGCGAACATTCAATACAGTTGCCAATCTAATCTAGTAGTGGATGTCCCAGAAATGTTCCTGGAGACTAGATTGCATAATGGCACAAGAAACTGCAGAGAACACAAAAGTTACATCCAGCCATATTTATGTCTTTGTAAAAATGTTCAATAAATTGGACCGAAAGATAGAAGAGTTAGCTATTATAAAAATAACGCCCCTTTCACCCAGGCGAGAATTGCGCACGGGTGCAGAACGCATTGCACCCGCACTGAATCTGGACCCGTTCACTTCAATGGGGCTGTTCAGATGAGCGGTGATTTTCACGCATCACTTGTGCGTTGCGTGAAAATCGCAGCATGTTCTATATTCTGCGTTTTTCACGCAACACAAGCCCCATAGAAATGAATTGGGATGCGTGAAAATCGCATAGCATCCGCAAGCAAGTGCAGATGCAGTGCGATTTTCATGCATGGTTGCTAGATGATGTTAGTAAATTGATAAAAGTCAATTTACTGTATTATTTTACCTTATAACATGGTTATAAAGGAAAATAATAGCATTCTTAATACAGAATGCTACTTAAATTTTGCTTGAGGGGTTAATTTAAAAAAATTTTTTTACTTACCTTATCCTCTTGTTCGCGCAGCCGGCAATGTCTTCTTTCTTCATCTTTCAGGACCTGCAAAAGGACCTTTGATGACGTAATTGCACTCATTACGTGGTGAGCGCGGTGATGTCAGCGCAGATCCTGCTGAATGAAGATAGAAGATTCATTCAGCAGGACCTGCGCTGACGTCACCGCGCTCACCAAAGGTCCTTTTTGTAGGTCCTGAAAGATGAAGAAAGAAGACGATGCCGGCTACGCGATCAATTGGATGAGGTGAGTTATTATAAAAAAAAATTTAACACCTCAATCCACATTTTAGTAAGCATTCTTGTCAGGAATAAGGACCGCCTTATTCCTAGTTATTATAATGTTTGCTGTGATAATATATGTTTTATGGTTATGTTTTGTGGTGTAACGTGTTCTGGTGTGATTCACATATATATACAGTATACAGGGTGGGCCATTTATATGGATACACCTTAATAAAATGGGAATGGTTGGTGATATTAACTTCCTGTTTGTGGCACATTAGTATATGTGAGGGGGGAAACTTTTCAAGATGGGTAGTGACCATGGCGGCCATTTTGAAGTCGGCCATTTTGAATCCAACTTTTGTTTTTCCAATAGGAAGAGGGTCATGTGACACATCAAACTTATTGAGAATTTCACAAGAAAAACAATGGTGTGCTTGGTTTTAACATAACTTTATTCTTTCATGAGTTATTTACAAGTTTCTGATCACTTATAAAATGTGTTCAATGTGCTGCCCATTGTGTTGGATTGTCAATGCAACCCTCTTCTCCCACTCTGCACACACTGATAGCAACACCGCAGGAGAAATGCTAGCACAGGCTTCCAGTATCCGTAGTTTCAGGTGTTGCACATCTCGTATTATCTGAAGGCAATCGTCTATGCTGTGAAGATACGAGATGTGCAGCACCTGAAACTATGGATACTGGAAGCCTGTAAACTTGTAAATAACTCATGAAAGAATAAAGGTACGTTAAAACCAAGCACACCATTGTTTTTCTTGTGAAATTCTCAATAAGTTTGATGTGTCACATGACCCTCTTCCTATTGAAAAAACAAAAGTTGGATTCAAAATGGCCGACTTCAAAATGGCCGCCATGGTCACCACCCATCTTGAAAATTTCCCCCCCTCACATATACTAATGTGCCACAAACAGGAAGTTAATATCACCAACCATTCCCATTTTATTAAGGTGTATCCATATAAATTGCCCACCCTGTATATTTATGTATTTGTGTTGCCAGGCCAGAAGCCATTGATGAATTGGTTTAAGGCTGCATATAGGCCGAGATGTCTGCCTCATACCTGGGAAAAAAGCAGCCTGCTCCCCGGGGGGTAGTTATCACAGAGATGCTAATGAGGATGGGCCTGTTTGCTGCTTACACTCAGGACAGGGGACAGCTCTCCGGCTTGTGTCAGCATGGGGGCTTCATAACCAGAGCATGAACCATAATCCATAATCCTTCATAACTTGTTCAGGAGGGATCGGATGTCCCCAAAATCTAGCTTATCATCTCTGGTATGATGGGGGCATCACATGGACACCAGACATGGCATATCAACTTTCCTTTATCTTCTTAAAATAAGGATCTCCTCTTCTGAGCGTCTTGGATGTGTAGCGTTTGATATGCTAGGACTCGGAACGATGAGATATGAATTATGAAGAAGGGCTGGGGTCTGTATCTTCACCAGGGCAACTGGGAAACTATCTTTTTTGATATTTTCATACCTAGTCCCTAGTTGGCCAGGGGGCCAGCTGCATGGATAATGTAGCTTGGCCCAGAGGGGCTGAGCCAGAGGTGGGAGTGAGAATCCCCTTCAGGCCTGCCCCTGGAGGAAAAGCATAGAAATGCAATCCCTGGATATTTGGGTGTCACAAAGTGGAAGATCCAATCGAATTGGTTTGTGCAAAATGACAAGCGACGATAAGGCTGAGCTAGCTGGGCGACCTACGAGGGTAACGCCGCCCCTGGGCACTTGCGAGCCCTCATTTGCATATGCGACTAAGTTGTTTTTTGACGGTTTTATAAGTCCAGGATTGCTCATAAAGGTAACGTTTTTATTAACTTTAAGGCTGCTAGAAAGCTATGGGAAGGGTTAAAAAGGTGAAACTTTGATGACAGACTCCCTTTAAGGACCAAGCCATTTTTTGCAAATCTGACCAGTGTCACTTTATGTGTAAATAACTTTAAAACGCTTTTACTTATCCAAGCCATTCTGAGATTGTTTTTTTTGTCACATGTTGTACTTCATGACACTGGTAAAATGGAGTGAAAAAAATACCAAATTTACCAAGAATTTGGAAAAATTAACAAATTTCCAAGTTTCAATTTCTCTACTTCTATAATACATAGTAATACCTCCAAAAATAGGTATTAATTTACTTTCCCCATATGTCTACTTTATGTTTGGATCATTTTGGGAATGCCATTTTATTTTTTGGGGACGTTACAAGGCTTACATAATAGAAACCACCCAAAAATGACCCCATTTTGGAAACTAGGTATTCAAAACTGATTTTACAAACTTTCTCAACCCTTTAGGTGTTCAGAATTTTAAAAAATTGGCAAATTTTCCATTTTAATAAATTTTTTCCAGTAACAAAGCAAGGGTTCACAGCCAAACAAAACTCAATTGATTCACCCCTAGAGTAGAAACTCCAGAAAAGTTACCCCATTTTGGAAACTACACCCCTCAAGGTATTCAAAACTGATTTTACAAGCTTTGTTAACCCATTAAGGTATTCCACAAGAGTTATTGGCAAATGGAGAGGAAATTTCAGAATTTAAATTGTTTGCCAAATTTTCAATTTTAATCAATTTTTTCCAGTAACAAAGCAAGGGTTAACAGCCAAACAAAACTCAATATTTTTTGCCCTGATTCTGTAGTTTATAGAAACACCCCATATGTGGTCGTAAACTACTGTACGGGCACACGGCAGGGTGCAGAAGGAAAGGAACACCATATTGTGTCTGAAAGGCAGATTTTGCTGGACTGGCTAATTTACACCATGTCCCATTTGAAGCCCCCCTGATGCACCCCTAGAGTAGAAACTCCACAAAAGTACCCCATCTAAGAAACTACGGGATAAGGTGGCAGTTTAGTTGGGACAATTTTTAGGGTACATATGATTTTTGGTTGCTTTATATTACATTTTTGTGAGGCAAGGTTAAATTCTGAAATTTCATCTCCATTGCCAATAACTCTTGTGGAACACCTAAAGGGTTAAAAAAGTTTGTAAAATCAATTTTGAATACCTTGAGGGGTGAAGTTTCTTAGATGGGATCCCTTTTATGGAGTTTTTACTCTAGGGGTGCATCAGGGTGGCTTCAAATGGGACATGGTGTAAAAAAAACAGTCCAGCAAAATCTGCGTTCCAAAAACCATATGGCGCTCCTTTCCTTCTGCGCCCTGCCGTTTGGCCATACAGCATTTTACAACCACATATGGGGTGTTTCTGAAAACTACAGAATCAGGGCAATAAATAGAGTTTTGTTTGACTGTTAACTCTTGCTTTGTTAACGGAAAAAATGGATTAAAATTGAAAATTTGGCAAAAAATAGCTGTTTTGGCACCGTTTTTTTTTTTTTTTTACTGTGTTCATTTGAGGCGTTAGGTCATGTGGTATTTTTATAGAGCAGATTCGTACGGATGCGGCAATACCTAATATGTCTACTTTTTTTATTTATTTAGGTTTTACACTATAATATCCTTTTTTAAACAAAAAAATTAAACATTTTAGTATCTCCATAGTCTGAGAGTCAGTTTTTTAAAGTTTTTAGCCTATTGTCTTAAGTAGGGGCTCATTTTATGCGGGATGAGAGGACGGTTTTATTGGCACTATTTTTGCATATGACTTTTTGATTGCTTGCTATTTCACTTTTTGTGATGTAAGGTGACCAAAAAAATTTTTTGGTCACCTTACATCACAAAAAGAGTCAATAAAACCGTCCTCCCATCCCGCAAAAAATTAGCCCCTATTTAAGACAATCGGCTAAAAATAAAAAAATAAACTGACTCTTAGACTATGGAGATACTAAAAGGATATTATAGTGTAAAACCGAAATAAATTTTTAAATTGCCACATCCGTAAGAATCTGCTCTATAAAAAAAACACATGACCTAACCCCTCAGATAAACACAGTCAATTTTTTTTTTAAAAAACGGTGAAAAAAAGCAATTTTTTACACCGTTTTTATTTTATTTTTTGACTGTGTTCTTCTCAGGGGTTCGGTCAGGAGAGCCATATTTTTTTTTTCTGGGCGATTGTCTGTGGCCAAATAGAATTAAAATTGGGGAAGGGGATTATAAATTTAGTACTCCATGGAAGTGTGGTACTCCCTGAAGCAACCGTCAATGCAGAGGCCCGGATGATCGGGGCACGTGTCACACTGAGTGGTGGTGTCCTTCCGTATCCCCCTCCTGTGACACACTCTGCACTTTTTTTGGGACCGTCCCTTCTTTCCAGTATGGGGGACCACACCTGGAAAGTGTTGGCCAGGGACGATCCGGGCACCTCCAGTTCCCGGTCAGAAAAGATCAGGGCCTTGAGGACTGCCTCATAGAACTGCAGGAATTTCCCTGTGTTGCCAGCGCTCTGGGACAGCACAAAAGAGTTGTACAAGGCAACCTGTACCAAGTAGACCGCAACTTTTTTGTACCATGCCCGGGTTTTGCGCATGGCGTTATATGGTTTGAGGACTTGATCAGAGAGATCAACCCCTTCCATATACCGATTGTAGTCGACGATACAATCAGGCTTGAGGACCGTTGCCGCGTTACCTCGCACAGGGACAGGGGTGATGCCGTTACCGTGAATTGTGGACAGTACAAGGACATCCCTCTTGTCCTTATATCTGACAAGCAACAGGTTTCCACTGGTAAGGGCACGGGTCTCACCCCTGGGGATAGGTACCTGGAGGGGGTGGGTAGGGAGGCCACGTTGATTTTTCTGCACGGTTACACAAACGAACGTGGATCTGGCGGCGAGGAACTGGAACAAGGGGATACTAGTATAAAAGTTATCCACGTACATGTGGTAACCCTTATCAAGCAGTGGGTGCATAAGGTCCCACACAAGTTTCCCGCTAACACCCAGAGTGGTCACCATCCTATCCTATTCCGGGTTATCTGGTCACCAGAGACCCGAATAACCCGGAAACGCAGCAAACCGCAGGTCTGAATTGACCTGCAGTTTGCCGCAATCGCCGATACAGGAGGGGACGTCACAAGACCTCCCTCGGTATTGTCACAGAGTGCCTGCTGAATGATTTCAGCAGACACTCTGTTCCGATCACCGCCCGCCGCGCATCGGTGATTGGGAATACATAGGGCGTACAGGTACGCCCTGTGTCCTTAAGTACCGGGACATCAGGGCGTACCTGTACTCCCTGTGTCCCCAACAGGTTAAAGGGGTTATCCCATCAAAATGAATAGGTTTAAATCAGTCCGCAATGCGATACTGTGAATTTTCCTAAATATAATCATTTACTTAATTTGCACCATATTCAATATAATCCTCCCCCAGTTACCTCACTGTTGTTGCGTGTTCTCCCTTGGTTACGGCCACCTTTCACCAGCCCAAAGCAATGGCCGCGCATGCGCGGCGGCCGAAACAACCTCGATATAGACTGTGGATGCCTTTCTTCCATGAACTACCTGAGCAACAATTACAACGAGCTGAACAGCTCTGCATGACATAATATCCCTGAAATAAAGGTAGATCTATCACCAGATATGCTTTTACAAGGATGGTGGAGTTTGAGAAGGAGACATGCATAGGACAGTCTGCTGATGTGTCCTGGTGACTGGAGACTTCTCTTTCCCAGGATGCTTTGCATTCCCACAATGCTTTGCACCAGCCACAATGCAGCAGTCTTTGTAACAGGAAAAACAAAGTGTAATACAACTTAACACCGCTAGATGGTGCTATAACCACACTAATCACTACAGAAGAACCAAAACTGAGGCAGACGTAATCTGTAGTGATTCTCAAACTTGGCTGGGCAGAACACTCCCCGTCTGGTGTCAACAGACGCCACTACTGAATCCTTCTTTCTTAGCAACCCATTTTGGTTAATGGCGGGATCAAGCTTTTTCAAAGTGCTATCCTTTGCTGAAGTAGTCTACTTCTTTAGCATAACATTCGTGCTGTATAGTGCAAATTATTATACTCTTAGACCTTCCCATATTGGGAGCGTTAAAGGTGTGTTTGCAGTGGTGCCAACCTTTGCAGAGCTTCTGACTCACAGGTAATGTCGACTTGTAAGACTGAGCTCTATGAACTACACAGGCTATACCACAAACGAGCAACATCCAGGTGGAGAACCTGTTGATAATAATGGGATTTGAATTGGTTGTCCGAAGTCACTGTACGTAGAACAGACACTTCAGGTCGGATCTCTTCATCGGCATCTAGGTCTATCAATTCAAACGTGTCGGATCCGATACTGCAAGATGAACGGTATAGTAATGCAGGACCCGTAAACCATGTTGTGTCCTTAAAGTGGCTTGGTGCGAAGGATCTAGTCGCGTGGTCCGCAGGATTATGCTCTTTAGTCACGTAGTGCCACTGTTTAGGACAAGTGGATCTACTGATCCTTAGCACCCGATTGCTGACATAGACGTAAAAGCGTCTGGTTTCGTTGCAGATATATCCTAGGGCTACCTTGCTGTCCATGTAAAACTCGACTTCCTTGATTTCCAGGTTCATTCCTGTTGTTATAAATTCAGCCAACTCCACTGCAAACATAGCAGCACAGAGCTCCAATCTAGGAATCGTGTGTTCACGGATTGGCACCAGTTTGGTCCAGCTCATGACAAATCCTATATGGAATTGTTCTTTGATGTCTAGAGTTTTTATGTATGCTATGGAAGCAGTTGCCTTAAGTGAAGCATCACAGAAGATACAAAGTTTTTGCATCTTGACTTCAGTAGATGGCACGGAAGCATATAGTCATGCCACATGAAGACTGGACAAAGCTTCGAGAGACTTCTTCAAACCTGTCCGCATGTCCTTTTTCTCCATGGGAAGCTGATCATCCCAATCAGACGTATCTGTGGTGAAGTCTCTTAACATAATTTTACCTTGGAGGGTAAACATAATAACATAATAACATAGTATATAAGGCCAAACAAAAACATTTGTCCATCCAGTTCGGCCTGTTATCCTGCAAGTTGATCCAGAGGAAGGCAAAAATAAACCTGTGGGATAGAAGTCAATTTCCCCCACTTAAGGGAAAAAAATTATTTCCAAACTCCAATCAGGCAATCAGAATAACTCCCTGGATCAACGACCCATCTCTAGTAGCTATGACCTCTAATATTATTACACTGCAGAAATACATCCAGGCCCCTCTTGAACTCTTTTAGTGAGCTCACCATCACTACCTCCTCAGGCAGAGAGTTCCTCCTAGACAGACGTATCCTATTATGACCCATCCTAGGTCAAGTCTCTGGGCGTATGGAGTGTTCTGGGGACCGTTAATCTGCCCTCTTGCCTTGTGAACTCGTAGTATGTCTCTTCCAAGGAGTAAGACTATGTGGGCTTCTGGGTCCTGTTCTGGTATCAGGTGAGCTATACTCCTCAGTTGGGGGTGGTATGCTGCCACCTCTGGTGTAGGTATCTCAGGCCGGTTGTCAGGTATGTGATTGCACTCCAGTATGGTTGGCAGGGACAAGCAGGTCTGACCATCTATGGACTTCACCTTGTACCCAGTTGCCTTCCTCCCCGCCGTCTCAACAGTACCTGCACATGTCCTTAAGGAGTAGGGAGAACCAGGCCCTACAATGTTGAAGGTGTCAAAGAATCTTATACGCAAGACCGCGTGTGTGATGCAGGCCCCGTATAGTCAGATCCACTATTGTTGGTGACTAGCATCTGTTTTACTGTTCTGTCTTCATACACGTTCACACAGTGTGCAGTCTGACATTCAGCATAAACCATTCCTGTCTTCCAAATAAGAGGATTGTTTTCTGTAGTCTAACTTGTTTATTGGTCAACAGGTCGTACATATATGATTGATTTATTGTATAGGATTGATTGATTGGCAAAAAAGGATTGTTTGGTAAAACTACAAGAATACAAATAACATGTATAAGTATTAAGCATGGATAGCACATACTATAACATTTGCATTGACAGTGAAAGCAAATGGTAAAATGGCTGCCTATACATAGGATTACATGTCTACCTCAGTAACAATTACAACTAGCTAAACAGCTCTGCATAACATAATATCCCTGAAACAAAGGTAGCTCTCTCACCAGATATGCTTTTATAAGGATGGTGGAGTTTGAGAAGGAGACATGCATAGGACAGCCTGCTGATGTGTCCTGGTGACTGGAGACTTCTCTTTCCCAGGATGTTTTGCACTCCCACAATGCTTTGCACCAGCCACAATGCAGCAGTCTTTGTAACAGGAAAAACAAAGTGTAATACAACTTAACACCGCTAGATGGTGCTATAACCACACTAATCACTACAGAAGAACCAAAACTGAGGCAGACGTGATCTGTAATGATTCTCAAACTCGGCTGGGCATAACAGCGTTTGTACCCAAAGTCAGATTCTTTTAACACAGTTATGCCAGAAACATATATAATTGTACTGGGAAGTGTTTTTTGTCACATTTTTTGACATTTCATATAGTGATTGCTGTTTTTGTTGTTATACCACCAGTCGTGTACTGTGCAGGGTAATGTATGCCCACCGTGTAAACTAAGAATTTTTATGCACACTCAAAGGCAGAAAAATAAGTAGTCACTCGTACTAAAACATTGTATTGATGGTACAGCTGAAACTTGGTTTTTAACGCTATGTGGAAAAAATAATGTGTTAAGAACGGAAAAATATAATTTGTTTTATTAAAGTATTTGTAAAGACTTATTTACTGCAATTAGCAGTGAGGCTGAGTGATAATAAAAGCTACTGCCACGCACTGTGAGCACAGCGCTAGCAGAACCTCAAACCCCAAGACGTTACAAATGTTCAAGCTGCTGGATATTTAGATAGCTTCTCTTTTGTAATAATTTGTAGCGGAGTCTGGTGAGGTTTGTCCAGAATTCTGTAACTACAGTATATAAGAAGCAGCTCTATTATATTCCTGCATGATCTCTCTCTGCCATATGGGATGCTGGCAGGTATGCAGCTTACCCGCTTCTTTATGTAAGCAGTAACAGTTTTCACCAGTATTACTGGAGTTGTTTGGGATTTTTTTTAAACTTGCAGGAAATAGTCGAACAAAATTTTTTACAATTTCTTTCTAAGTTCAGCAACTAATCACTTGCCTCTTCAATACATACAGGCTTCCCCGCTAAGGCCAATGACAGGCTTCAGCAGTCACGTGATATCATCACTCCAGAACCAGCAGGAAATAACCGAGGGGCGGGACACCTGCGACAGTATCTACCGGTTTAATAACGGTTATTGTTATGTCATTTACTTAGTGTAGTTTCAAACAGCCCTCATTAAAGGGGTTCTCTAGCTTTTTCTTACTGATGATCTATCCTCGGGATAGATCATCAGTATCTGATCGGTGGGACCACCGCCGATCAGCCGTTTGAGAAGACAGAGGCGCTGGTAGTAGCGCTGCAGCCTTTTTGCTGTTTCTCGCAGGCCGTCACGACTAGTATGACTGGCCTGGGCCTGGCTTAGCCCCATTGAATTAACATCCAGGACCTACGCCGATCAGATCCTGAACTCCTTTAAGGTATTGAAAATCAGTAAGGTGAAATCAATTCCCTTGAGTTTAAAGCTGTTAAAAGCATTTAGTAATACATACTGTGCTGTACACTCGGTAAACTAGGCACGTCCTAACCAAATGTATATCTTATGCTATAAAGAACTATTTGCACTACAGTGAGATGCTAGATAGTCTTATCTATCATGATTAAATTTACTGCTTCAACCGTAAAATCAAATGGTCAAAGAGCAGGCCCTGCTGAAAAGTCAACAAAACCCTGCTTGCCTGCTTATTATGAGATGCTCCATCTCCAGAAAGCTGGAGAACACTCCTGAAAGAGCAGGCAAGTCTGATGCTGGGACAGGGAAGCACTTCCTCACTTGGTCTCGGTACCTGCAAGTCAAGAGGAGCAAGTAGAAGGGTATGATCTGAGGTCTGCGTTTATTCTAGTGTGTAGTCTGAGGTCTGAATTTATTTAAGACCTAGGAAGAGCCATTCAAATAGAAGAAGGGAGGACAAAAAGAAGAGACAAGGCTACCAATATCCAATTGACAAAGGAATGGCAACACCCAATTGTCAATTTATTCATAAATTCCCAAGAGAAATATTAGAGGAACAGCATAACACAGAGGTGCTAAAGCAGTGTTATTTCATGTTCTACGTTAGTACAATATGAACCTGTAAGACTCGCAGAGTTTGAGGTCATAGCTGTATGGTTAGTTTGTTGGAGGTTGCATCTGAGAAGGCTACATATTTTCGTCACAGAGCATCAGAAGAGGCTCGGTCTTAAGAATTATCTGACAGACTTCTTGGGAACACTGCTGACATTAAGTGATCGGTTTTGTAGGGTATCATTCCAATGTTGGGAAGCCACTGTGTGATCTGATCATTGAAATTACTGTAGATACTGCATCCCTGAGAGTCAGCATATCTTCTTTCTATGTCTGCTTTACAGGTTTCCATCTGGCACTGTGTGAAAATCGGTCTACAGTACATGCTTCTGATCAAATAATATCCAGTTTTCTTTTAATGGATTAGCCTTAGTATATCAGGGACATGACTCAATTAATGGAATATGTACTGCCATTCTCTTTTTCTGAAATGTAGATGTCAATCCAGCTCAATGCTATGACTTCCCAAAACCATGATTTCTAGAGGGTTTTAGAATAGAATAATTGCTTATGTCACATAACACCATTGGTTGTGGAAGAAACAGTTCTGACATTCTCTCTAGTGAAATATGGCCTTGTTCACACGTTTGTTAAAATACTGTGTGACATTCCGATGCTCGAAGCGTCTTGTGTGGACAGCTCTGAGTGCTCACCATGTCCCTATAGTTGGTCTTAGCAATTCTTAGAAGGAGCCTTTACTCCACTGAAGAGTTTGGTGGCCTTAGAGCCTATGCAAGGTATGCTATGTCAAGGCTGCATGGGAATGAAATCATATTGTAGCCCAAAGCTCAGTTTTTGGTTTGTGTGATCGTGGTCTCGTAGTTGCCCCCCTCGAGTGCTATTGAGGGGTGGAGCCAAGGAGAGGATGCATGGTAGGGTGTCCCTGTATTAATAATTGCACATATGTGGAGGGGATGATGGTATGAAATGTGGAGTATGTATAATATGAATGTTAGGGATTGTCAGGAAGGAGGGACAAGGGGCAAATAAATGACAGACTGTTTAGGGGCTGAGGGTAACAGCACATTCTGAGAACCCTGCCTCCAAGAGGGAGAGCCTGTCTTATCCTGTGTGTGAGAGCTTAATACATGTACAGTTTGCATTGATGTAAAATTTGAAGGGATCTTTCAAAGTTTAAAAAATATCTGATTGGTGGTAAATGGGTAAATGCTCTCATAATCACTTCATTCAATCACTGATAGGGTAGTTAACCCGTAGTATACCATCACCGTACATGTACGGCGCTGGAAACTGGGACAGAAATCCCAGCGCCGTATAGCTACGGCACTCCGATCAGTTGTAGGGGTTGGCAGTCTCTGACAGCCAGACCCCTGCTGTATGCGCCAGCATTGATGAAAGCACAGATGCCAGCGCATTATCCCTTGCACTGCTGCGGTCAGTGCTGACCACGGCACGTGCAGTATTCTGCCGGGTGCAGGGTGTCCATCGGGTCCCCGTGCTGCTGTGACTGGGACCCGATCGCAGGGAAGGCAGCCCCATGCCTTCCTTAGGCATTGTGGCTGCCTTCTGTTAGAGCCTATAAGATCCAGCCCCCTGGATCTCACAGGCAGGAAGCTGTAAGTGTATTATAGTGAGTAATACACTTACAGCTAATGTATTACAATACAGAAGTAAATTATAGACGTACAATACAGCCAATGTATTACAATGCAGAAGTAAATAATATACAGACAATACAGAAAGTAAAAATGATAGACATATTAGGTATCGCCACGTCCGTAACAACCTGCTCTATACAAAATATCACATTATATGACCCCTAAGGTGAATGCTGTAAAAAAAAAAACATGCCAAAGCAGCCATTTTTTTCACCTTGCCTCACAAAAAGTGTAATACCAAGTGATCAAAAAGTCTTATGTACCCCAAAATGGTACCAATCTAACAGTCACCTCATCCCGCAAAAAATGAGCCCCACATAAGACAATCACTTAAAAAAATTAAAAACAATGGCACCCATAAACCTATCCATCAAAATCTCTGCTTCAAAAGCATTATGGCGCTCCTTCCGTTCTGAGTCCTGCCATGTGCCCCCACAGCAGTTTACCAACACATATGAGGTGTTGCCATATTCAGGAGAAAATGGGTAACAAATTATGGGGTGCTTTTTCTCCTGTTACCCCTTGTGAAAATGTAAAATTTGGTGCTAAAGCAACATTTTATTGGAAGAAACAAAACTCTTCATTTTTACAGTGAAGTTTTTCCAAATTCCGTAAAATGCTTAGGGGGTCAAAGTGCTCAGTACCACCCTTAATATATTCTTTAAGTGGTGTTTCCAAAATGGGGTCACTTTTTGAGTGTTTCCACTGTGGGAGTACGTCAGGGTCTCTTCAAATGCAAAATGGTGCCTAAAAATCATTCTAGTGAAATCTGCCTTCAAAATCCATATGGTGTTCCTTTCTTTCTGACCACTGCCACATGCCCATAGAGCAGTTTACCGCCACATATGGGGTATTTCTGTAAACTGCAGTATCAGAGTAATATATATTTAGGTTTATTTTGCTGTTAACCCTTGCTGTATTGCAAGAAAAAAATAATTAACATAAAAAAATCTACCAAAAAAGTGAAATTTTGAAATTTCACCTCCATTTTCCTTTAATTTTTGTGAAACACCTCAAGGGTTAACAAAGTTTGTAACATCAGTTTTGAATAATTTTAGGGGTATAGTTTCTAAAATGGGGTCATTTATGGGTGGTTTCCATTATGTAAGCCCCTCAAAATCACTTTCTAACTGTATTGGTGCTTAAAAAAATGGTTTGGGAAATTTTGTTGAAAATTTGAAAAATAGCTTCTAAACTTCTAAGCCATCCAACGTCCTAAAAAAATTAAATGACATTTACAAAATTATGGCAACATAAAGCAGACATATGGGGAATGTTGATTGATAACCATTTTATGAGGTATTACTATCTGTCTTAAAATTAGAGAAATTCAAATTTAGAAAATTGTGAATTTTTTCAAAATTTTTGGTAAATTTGGGATTATTTTATAAATAAACGTGAAATATATCGACTCAAATTTATCAATGTCATGAAGTACAATGTGTCACGAGAAAACAGTCTCAGAATCGCTTGGATAAGTAAAAGCGTTTGAAAGTTATTACCACATAAAGTGACTCATGTCAGATTAGCAAAAATCAGCCTGGGATATAAAGTGAAAAGAGGCGCACCTACTGAGATTTTAGTGGAATAAGCCAACTGTCTTATGTGTGTGATTGCCCTCCTGGTCTATCTGTAGGAGGAAAGAAGAATTGGGCCTGTATTTCAACACCAAGAGTTGCTGTTTTTGGGTAAGATAATCCATCACCAGTCACTGCCCCTAGTGATAACAAATACACAGTCATCCAAATTGAACGTACATGTGCATGGGGAAGTCTGGGGTGTGGCCATTTTTTACCCGCCGTGTGTCATCCATATTCCACAGACACTGCCAGGCCAATAATTAATTTCCAGAGCATTTTCTACCAACGGTCTCTGAAAATCACTGACAGAACCTGTATGCCATCTGTGTTGTGTCCATGGTTTTCACGTACTCATAGACTGCGTTAAAGTCAGTGAGCATGTGTGCTGTCCTTTGAGACCACAGATAGCACTCGTCCGTAATTCACCGACATGGGAAAGATGCCTGACTCTAGGAAAAGGGTTCCACGTAAAAACTTTGAGAGAATGGTTGGGAAAGTTGAAGCACTAGGGGGGAATTTATCATTGGATTTGCTCCGGTTTTCTGCCATAATTCTTTGATACACAAAAGTATGTAATTTTTGTTTACACCAGTCTCACCACTCCAATAGAGTTTGGAAAATTGAACTCTGTTAACTATGTTAATTAGATGCATACCATATTTAGCAACTACAATTTTTAAAAAAAGTCACAATGGAGGGGAAGGGGGCTTCGTAAAAATAAGGCTACTTTCACACTGGTGTTTTTGGATCCGCTTGTGAGATCCGTTTCAGGGCTCTCACAAGCGGCCCAAAACGGATCAGTTCAGCCCCAATGCATTCTGAATCGATAAGGATCCGTTCAGAATGCATCAATTTGGCTGCGTTTGGTCTCCGTTGCATTTTTTAGACAGTCACTAAAACATAGCTTGCAGCATTTTGGTGACCGTCTGACTATGCGGAGCCAAACGGATCCGTCCTGACTTACAATGTAAGTCAATGGGGACGGATCCGTTTTTCACTGACACAATATGGTGCAATTGAAAACGGATCCGTCCCCCATTGACTTTCAATGTAAGTCAAGACGGATCCGTTTTGACTTAGACTTTTTTTTTAATGAATAATGCAAACGGATCCGTTATTAACGGATGCAAACATTTGCATTATCGGTGCGGATCGGTCTGTGCAGATACAAGACGTTTCCGCACCAAACGCGAGTGTGAAAGTAGCCTAAAACACCAGCTCTATTTAAAATTGTTCTTTGGAAAGATGAGGCAAATTTGGAGCAAATTACATGTGTCAACACTGATTCAGGAAAAACTGGCTTAAAAAATTCCCCTCATGATAAATTCTTCCCAAAACTGTGGCAATAAGAAATAGAAAAGAATAAAAATGTAAGCATGTTTGAAAAATGTTCTTTGCACATGGCTTTAAGCTCCTGGGCCCAAGTACAAAATCTGTACTAAGGTTTTCCCTTTACCATGTGCCATTTGTGCCGATAACCCCTTAAGGACCCGCGCCGTACATGTACGGCGCAGATTCCGTAACTTAAGGACCAGCACCGTACATGTACGGCGCGGTGATCAGGCGGGTGCAGAGTGGGACAAAAAATAAAGTGAAAAAAAAAGTTTCAAAATAAAGTTTTACCCCAAAAATTACGTTTCAAGTAAAAAGCAAAAAAGCGTCCTTTTCCCAAAATAAAATTAAAAAAATTGTAAAAAAATAGGGAAAAAAGAAAAGTAGACATATTAGGTATCGCGCCGTCCGTATCGACCAGCTCTATAAAAATATCACATGACCTAACCATTTTTTTTGTCACCTTACATCCCTAAAAGTGCAACACCAAGCGATCAAAAAGACATATACCACCCAAAATAGTACCAATCTAACCATCACCTCATCCCGCAAAAAATAAGCTCCTACCCAAGACAATTGCCCAAAAAATAAAAAAAATATGGCTCTCAGACTATAGACACACTAAAACATGATTCTTTTTGTTAAAAAAAATGATATCATTGTGTAAAACTTACATAAATAAAAAAAAGTAGACATATTAGGTATCGACGCATCCGTAATGACCTGGTCTATAAAAATATCACACGACCTAACCCCTCGTTTAAACACCATAACAAAAAAAAAAAAAACTGTGTAAAAAAAGCATTTTTTTGTCACCTTACATCACAAAAAGTGTAATAGCAAGCGATCAAAAAGTCATATGCACCCTAAAATAGTACCAATCAAACTTTCATCTTGTCCCGAAAAAAATTAGCCCCTACACAAGACAGTCGCCCCCCAAAAAAAAAAAAAAACGACGGCTTTCAGAATGTGGAGACACAAAAATATATATTTTTTTAAATGCTTTATTATGTAAAACTAAAACAAACAAACAAAAAAAGTAGTCATATTTGGTATTGTCGCGTCCTTAACAACCTAATCTATAAGAATAGCACATGATCTAACCTGTCAGATGAACGTTGTAAATAGCAAAAAATGAAAATGGTGCCAAAACAGCTATTTTTTGTTACCTTGCCTAACAAAAAGTGTAATATAGAGCAACCAAAATTCATATGTACCCTAAAATAGTACCATCAAAACTGCCACCTTATCCGAAAGTTTCTAAAATGGGGTCACTTTTTTGGAGTTTCTATTCAGGGGGTCTTCAAATGTGACATGGCAGCTTAAAATTATCCCAGTGAAATCTGTGTTCCAAAAACCATATGGTGTTCCTTTCCTTCTGCGCAATGGTTTACGACCACATATGGGGTGTTTCTGTAAACTACAAAATCAGGGCAATAAATATTGAGTTTTGTTTGGCTGCTTTGTTAGTGGAAAAAAATGGATTAAAATGGAAAATCTGCCAAAAGGGAAATTCAAAAATTTCATCTCCATTTTCCATTCATTCTTGTGGAACACCTAAAGGGTTAACAATGTTTGTAAAATCAGTTTTGTATAACTTGAGGGGTGTAGTTTCTAAAATGGGGTCATTTTTGGGTGGTTTCTATTATGAAAGCCTCACAAAGTGACTTCAGACCTGAACTGGTCCTTAAAAAGTGGGTTTTGGAAATTTTCTGAAAAATTTCAAGATTTGGTTCTAAATTTCTAAGCCTTTTAACGTCCCCCAAAAATAAAATGGCATTCACAAAGTGATTAAAACATGAAGTAGACATAGGGGAATGTAAAGTAATAACTATTTTTGGAGGTATTACTATCTATTATAAAAGTAGAGAAAAAGAAATGTAAAAATGTGAATTTTTTTTAATTTTTGGGTAAATTTGGTATTTTTTCATAAAAATAAAAAAAAGGACTCAATTTTACCACTGTCATGAAGTACAATATGTGACCAGAAAACAATCTCAGAATGGCTTGAATAAGTAAATGTGTTTTAAAGGTATCACTACAAAAAATGGCCTGGTACTGAAGGTAAAATATGGCAGGGTCCTTAAGGGGTTAATAATACCGGTCTCTCCTTATGTAGCAGAGGGTCCTTGGGGTCCCTAAGGTAACACGGTCCAGGCATGATAGCTTCCTTGGGCAACCTCTATAGTGTCACCCCAGTTTGAACTGTGGTGAGCAACATCAGCCAATGATGACCGTATTCCCATTAAAGGACGGGCTGGCCTGTCTCAGTCATCATTTTCCACACCAGTTTATGGTGTGGAAAATGGTCTTAAACTACGCCAGCAACGTTTAAAGCATGTCGCACAGCAGGCGGCACTAAACGCTGAACTTATGTAGAGGTCTGCGCCTCTCCAAAACTTTGGCGCATCTGCCACCAGCACAAGGGGATAAAGACCGGTGTCTTAATCGCCGGTCTTAATAAATGACCCCCTTTATTCCCATCAGATGGACAGTTGATATATATCAATTATACAGCAGCATGTTGTAAGCTTCCATGATTTCCAAGAAAGAGCCCTTCCTCACAATCTTAGGGTGATATCCTCAACTATCGGCAGATAGTACTAAAGGTATTTCAATTTCCAGGTATTCCAATATCGCAGGCAAATTCAGCGGGTGATTAACTAACTACCCCCCTGTCACAGAGATATACATACACAAACCCACCACCCTTCCTGTCTATGTTAGTCTAGTTTCTCACCTCCGATGTGAATTCCGTTGCGCTGTTCCGGCAGATGATGCCGGGAATCGTCCGGACACAATGTGGGCAGCAGGCATTCTGTCAGTGCCGGATCCGCTGGTGTGAAACTAGCCTTAACAGTTGGCAGGGGGTGCTGGGCTTCACTGTATAAGTGGAAAAGAATGCTTTTAGGAGCTTCCAAAACACTGTAAAAGTGTAGAGATTCCAGACCTAGCAACTTCCAGAGAGTTACAGAGGTCATCAGAGTGCCTTATCTCTGGTAACAGGGTGATGGGAAAACTCTCAATACAGCACCTTATCTAAAAAAAACTAACACCAAGAGCTGTATTACATTCCGCGATCAGGAGGGAAGCAGCAATCGCCTGCTCGTCAGTGGAGGAGACCGCTGCATTTACATGCAGCGACCTCCTCCACAGTATAAGGAGGATCGATCGCCAATGCAATTGCTCGTCCCCATACTGAATCATCGTTTGCCTGCAGCAGATTGTGATTAGACAGCACGATCTGCCACTGGCAAACAATGATTTTTAAACCTGCTGAAAGATTGCGATTGCCCGATGAACGAGCAATGTAATCATCATGTAATCAGCGGCAGTATTACACTGCCAGTTCATCACTAACGACCGTCACTACGAAAGCTTGTTAGCAATAATCGGTCTGACAATTGCCTGGTGTAATGCAGGCTTAACCTAGTAAAGGGAGCACATTAAACAGTTATATACAGGATTACAGGAACATGACATAGTCCACTGTGACAATATATTTATCTTTCTATATTTTGGCAAACAGGGGCTGTTTGCTTATTGGAAATACTGTATCACTTTACCACATATGGCTTGTCTCAGGTTAGTGCGTTTTACAACAGAATCATTTTTTTTTTTAACTATCGTTTATGACTGCAAAAAAACTTTTTTAAATATATTTAATCTGAAAACCTACTAAAAGCTAGCTCACATATATCTGTGTGGTATTTTCACACAGTGCCACATGTGCCAAATCAGTGAATATGATATGTGAAATTTTAATGAGGTTTCTGCCAAAATCTTCTGTTTTGAGCGCAGTCACAATCTGTGCAAACGGCATGTCAAATATCACTCCTATTTTTCTTTCACCAATTTTAAATGATAAACATCACATTAAAACAAATTAATATAATACGCATATGCTTAATGAGCAGAAAGTACAAAAAAGAAAAATTGAAACAAGTATTTGTACCCTATTATCTCCCAACATACATTTCTCAAAAAGTGTATTAAAATGTATATTAAAGGGTAATAAAAATATTTAGCAATCAGATTTTGCATTGTAAGTTTGCCTTTGAGCAGCATTATACCCTGAATATGTAGAGTTAAAGGAGTTACTGATGACTTATCAGTATGACTCCACGCACCCCCACCAATCAGCTGTTTGAAAAGGCTGTGGTGAACCCCAAGGTCTCTTCATAGGCCTGTAGCCTCATGTCCATTGGTCACATGGCCGTTGTACACCTCAATCCCATTGAAGTGAACAGGATTG
Source organism: Bufo bufo (assembly GCF_905171765.1). Lineage (NCBI taxonomy): Eukaryota > Metazoa > Chordata > Amphibia > Anura > Bufonidae > Bufo > Bufo bufo. Next base: position 46,224,364 of record NC_053396.1, on the reverse strand, counting down.
AGCTGCAATATCAAGTAAGCCACTATACAATGTTTGGTATACTATGAAGAAGTTGCAGTTGTTTGTTGTGGCTGGCCAGAGTAGGACCCCCGACGATATTCTGAAGATAGGTCATCAATATTTATATCCCCGAAAAGCCCTTTAATCTACAGTGGACAATCCCATTTTCTGAAAAGGGTCTGATAATAAGACTAGCTATATTGATGTTGAGCCATCAACAGTCAACTGTAATCTGTGACAAAAACTGTTATCAAGTCTTTTTCTGCAGCTCCACCACAGGGTAAATGAAGCATTACACAGAGCTCAATACAATCAATGGACTGTCCTTGTACTGCATGGATAGGTTGAGTCCTCCAGAGCATGAAATGCTCTAATACTGTAGCTGCACTACTCTCTGGATGATAGATGATTGTCAGTCTGTTAACTCAGAATTCAGTAAAACTACACGGTGGCTCAGTGATTAGCACTGGTGCCTTGCAGCACTGGGGTGCTGGGTTTGAATGTGACCAACGACAACATCTGCATGGAATTTGTATGTTCTCCATGTGCTCGCGTGTTTTTTTCCCCCAAAGACATACTGATAGGGAACTTAGATTGCTAATGTCTTTAAAGCGCTAGGGATTATATCAGTGCTATATAAATTGAAAAGTGTTTTTTCTCATGAAGAGACAACCTCTGAGGGAAGCCACTGTGATAGATTGTGTTGCACCAAGATGCACTACCACTTCCATTCTCTACTCTGGCTCCTCGAGGGCTTGCCGCACATGCATTTAGCGATCTGGGTGCGATGGGTAGTGTCTAGGCGTGTAATCTTTGCCCCAAGTAAAGGATAGACTAGCTGTAGCACTGAGCAAATAAATCTAAGAGGCTATTCCCATCTGGGCATTTATGGCATATCTACAGTACCTCTGGAACCTTCCCATCTCATGGCTGCAGTGAAAGGAGGCTACACATGAATGATTCTCGGCATTCGCTTCTATGGGAGTTCTGAAAATTGCTGAAAAAGCTCAACTAGTTTCACAACTCCCATAGATGTGAATGGATCGAGCCGTGTTTGTGCAGCCAACCCACCATACAGAGCAGCTGCTAGAAGAAGGTCTGGGAACCCCTGTCCTCAATGTGTGGGACCCTGTCCTATTGGATTTTTGTTATATATTTTCCACTATTTTTCATTGTATGTGAATCATTTTACAAAGTTGGCTAAATGACCTAAAACTACAGCTGACATTGGCCATCTATGACCCTCTCCGACTTTTGATTTGCATTTTCAGTACGTTGTGGGAGAAGAGATAGTTACCTGCCATTGTTTTTAGAACAATTTAATTCACAATCATCATTCCTCTTGCTTACTATGCTGTATTTCACGTTATTCACTTTTATTGCTTTGTACAGAGTACTGATGAAGAACTTATGACACCAGTTAGAATTATAAGTTCATAAAACAGAAGCTAAGAAAGGTGTCGTTAACGACCTAATTTACCTCCGTTCTGTGCATCTGTACTGCTGTCTTTTTCAGAAATCATTCATGGGTGAGAAGTAGAAGAAATGAGAAAGGCTGATCTTCATGTATTGAAACAAGGAATTTGAAGGACTGTAAAATAATCCCTGAAGCCAGTCATTGTAGGTGGAAGTCTTCACCTAAAATAACAGTACCTGTTACATTGTTCAGGGTGGGCCATTTATATGGATACACCTTAATAAAATGGGAATGGTTGGTGATATTAACTTCCTGTTTGTGGCACATTAGTATATGTGAGGGGGGAAACTTTTCAAGATGGGCGGTGACCATGGCGGCCATTTTTAAGTCGGCCATTTTGAATCCATCTTTTTTTTCAATAGAAAGAGGGTCATGTGACACATCAAACTTATTGGGAATTTCACAAGAAAAACAATGGTGTGCTTGGTTTTAACATAACTTTATTCTTTAATGAGTTATTTACAAGTTTCTGACCACTTATAAAATGTGTTCAATGTGCTGCCCATTGTGTTGGATTGTCAATGCAACCCTCTTCTCCCACTCTACACACACTGATAGCAACACCGCAGAAGAAATGCTAGCACAGGCTTCCAGTATCCGTAGTTTCAGGTGCTGCACATCTCGTATCTTCACAGCATAGACAATTGCCTTCAGATGACCCCAAAGATAAAAGTCTAAGGGGGTCAGATCGGGAGACCTTGGGGGCCATTCAACTGGCCCACGACGACCAATCCACTTTCCAGGAAACTGTTCATCTAGGAATGCTCGGACCTGACACCCATAATGTGGTGGTGCACCATCTTGCTGGAAAAACTCAGGGAACGTGCCAGCTAGATGAACAGTTTCCTGGAAAGTGGATTGGTCATCGTGGGCCAGTTGAATGGCCCCCATGGTCTCCCGATCTGACCCCCTTAGACTTTTATCTTTGGGGTCATCTGAAGGCAATTGTCTATGCTGTGAAGATACGAGATGTGAAGCACCTGAAACTACGGATACTAGAAGCCTGTGCTAGCATTTCTTCTGCAGTGTTGCTATCAGTGTGTGAAGAGTGGGAGAAGAGGGTTGCATTGACAATCCAACACAATGGGCAGCACATTGAACACATTTTATAAGTGGTCAGAAACTTGTAAATAACTCATGAAAGAATAAAGTTACGTTAAAACCAAGCACACCATTGTTTTTCTTGTTTGATGTGTCACATGACCCTCTTCCTATTGAAAAAACAAAAGTTGGATTCAAAATGGCCGATTTCAAAATGGCCGCCATGTTCATCACCCATCTTGAAAAGTTTCCCCCCTCACATATACGAATGTGCCACAAACAGGAAGTTAATATCACCAACCATTCCCATTTTATTAAGGTGTATCCATATAAATGGCCCACCCTGTACATGCAGTGTTCTCTACGGGTAGCATGTTATAGGACGGCTGACCAGACTGATATATAGTTGTGTGGCAAAAGAGTCAGTATGACTTCTATTTTGTTAAGTCCCTGTATGTTTTATGCTTAGTAGTCCAGTTGACGGTCCTAGTCACCAAGTCTTGCCTCAGATCCTCCTCCTCTATAATATGCTGCCTGCAGTTCTGACACCATTTTCAACATGACAGGTTATGTTTTAGTGAATTAAATAGTGTATGTGCAGTATCCCCCCTGTATTTCAAGCATTGTATTCTGTGCGCTGTGTCCTGTGGGCTGTGTATAGACCAGGAGGTCCCCTAGTTGCTGTAGCTAGGCCGGGCTGGCACCACTCTTTCCTCTCAGACGAAGTTACTTTAGTCTAGTCTAAGTTGTGATCAAGAAAACAGCAAAGGTGCAATCCTGAACAGGAAAGCTTTCTTGCTGTGTGGGTTACAAAATCAAAAGTGACGATTTATGTACCAGCCCTTGAATCAAAGAGATATTGGATTTTACAGAACCTATAGCGGCCACAAAGGAGGATTGCAGAACATTTATCAGAGAAAGGTAACACACCTACATTGAGGCTACAGACATCTCTGCACGTGGTGGGAACAAACAAATTCCATATAAAAATGTAAAAATGACAGAAAGGGCCCTCTGTGTGTATATATATTTATATATATATACATATATATATATATATATATATATATACACACTGCTCAAAAAAATAAAGGGAACACTTAAACAACACAATGTAACTCCAAGTCAATCACACTTCTGTGAAATCAAGCTGTCCACTTAGGAAGCAACACTGAGTGACAATCAATTTCACATGCTGTTGTGCAAATGGGATAGACAACAGGTGGAAATTATAGGCAATTAGTAAGACACCCCCAATAAAGGAGTGGTTCTGCAGGTGGTGATCTGACCACTTCTCAGTTCCTATGCTTCCTGGCTGATGTTTTGGTCACTTTTGAATGCTGCCGGTGCTTTCACTCTAGTGGTAGCATGAGACGGAGTCTACAACCCACACAAGTGGCTCAGGTAGTGCAGCTTATCCAGGATGGCACATCAATGCGAGCTGTGGCAAGAAGGTTTGCTGTGTCTGTCAGCGTAGTGTCCAGAGCATGGAGGCGCTACCAGGAGACAGGCCAGTACATCAGGAGACATGGAGGAGGCCGTAGGAGGGCAACAACCCAGTAGCAGGACCGCTACCTCCGCCTTTGTGCAAGGAGGAACAGGAGGAGCACTGCCAGAGCCCTGCAAAATGACCTCCAGCAGGCCACAAATGTGCATGTGTCTGCTCAAACGGTCAGAAACAGACTCCATGAGGGTGATATGAGGGTCAGACGTCCACAGGTGGGGGTTGTGCTTACAGCCCAACACAGTGTAGGACGTTTGGCATTTGCCAGAAAACACCAAGATTGGCAAATTCGCCACTGGCGCTCTGTGCTCTTCACAGATGAAAGCAGGTTCACACTGAGCACATGTGACAGTCTGGAGACACCGTGGAGAACGTTCTGCTGCCTGCAACATCCTCCAGCATGACCTGTTTGGCATTGGGTCAGTAATGGTGTGGGGTGGCATTTCTTTGGAGGGCCGCACAGCCCTCCATGTGCTCGCCAGAGGTAGCCTGACTGCCATTAGGTACAGAGATGAGAGCCTCAGACCCCTTGTGAGACCATATGCTGGTGCGGTTGGCCCTGGGTTCCTCCTAATGCAAGACAATGCTAGACCTCATGTGGCTGGAGTGTGTCAGCAGTTCCTGCAAGACAAAGGCATTGATGCTATGGACTGGCCCGCCCGTTCCCCAGACCTGAATCCAATTGAGCACATCTGGGACATCACGTCTCGCTCTATCCACCAACGTCACATTGCACCACAGACTGTCCAGGGGTTGGCAGATGCTTTAGTCCAGGTCTGGGAGGAGATCCCTCAGGAGACCGTCTGCCACCTCATCAGGAGCATGCACAGGCGTTGTAGGGAGGTCATACAGGCACCTGGAGGCCACACACACACTACTGAGCCTCATTTTGACTTGTTTTAAGGACATTACATCAAAGTTGGATCAGCCTGTAGCGTGTTTTTCCACTTTAATTTTGAGGGTGACTCCAAATCCAGACCTCCATGGGTTAAAAAATTTGATTTCCATTTTTTTTTTTGTGTGATTTTGTTGTCAGCACATTCAACTATGTAAAGAACAAAGTATTTCAGAAGAATATTTAATTAATTCAGATCTAGGATGTGTTATTTTTGTGTTCCCTTTATTTTTTTGAGCAGTGTATATATATATATATGATGTAAAAGCTACTGGCAGCACCACCTTGGAAGCACATGAAGGCGGGTGCAAAGTCCAAGTACGGTAACTGGATCTTACCCACTTGTAGATAATGGAAAAAATTGGACTGCACTCCAAACGGTTTCTTCAGTAAAACAACAGGTAGTGTTTATTCACTCATGTGGTGGCAGCAAAAAAGCGACGTTTCGGCTCAACATGAGCCTTTCTCAAGCATTGATAAAAGTGCAAAGCAAGCATATATAGGTGAACCAATCAAGTCATTTGATGCATCAACATGATTGATACTTAATAAAAAACAATACAAAAAGTTTACATACAGTCATAAGGAAGTCATCCTGGTGATCATTAGTAAAGTGACTAGTGTTATCAATAAAACAAGTGCATAATAGGGCTGACTATCATATAATATTACATAAAATCCATAAACCGTGTCAGCTGTTCCTTATACATACATAATTATTAACAATACATTAATTGTGCACATATGTGGCGGGGATATAATGATGAGTTAGTACCTGGGGGAGTGATGCAGCCCACACATACTATCGCGCTGTTCAGCGCGTCTCCAGGGTGCAAGTGCGCATGTCCCGGTCGCATATACCTAATCAGTCAGCGTCCGAGCAGCACCGCGCTACTCCAGTGATGTCGCTCTTTAATTGCGTAACAGACGCACATTGCTGACTCCCGCTAAATCACGTCTACTGATAGTAGAGGGAGGAAGCGCATGCGCACTCCCATCATTGAAGCCAAAGGCCACCATAATATTACAGAGAGTATAGCCAGTATATGTATTTATACTAAATTACATGCTGAGAGCCTGTGAAGTTCAGTATCCGGTCACAGTGGATGATTTCCACTAATCGCAATCAAGAGGAGCGTCCCCACTTTTCCAAGATAGGAAACCTTCCTCTACGTGTAACCCCGATGCTGCGGGCACGCTAGTGCCACCAGCACCGCGGGCTACGTTCTTATTGCGGCTCGTGACCTGGAGGATTCTCCTCAATTGCATATACCAGAACAATAATTTACAAGCGGTCAGCAATATAGATCTGATCTACATACCACCCTTCTTTATATGTAAATCGGGACAAAAACACTACACCCCAGAAAAAAAAAAAAACGCAATCATTTACACAAAAAAGGAAAGGCGAATACTTTGTGGGCTCCTCATCCACCGTCCAGGCTCATCATTGTTCTTTCATATCTTTCCCCGAAATTCCAGTGAATCTGAAATGATACACAGTATTAGTGATACAAGTGACACCCAAAAGGCCCAATGCCCTTGTTTTACTTGTTTGTATTGTTTTTTTGTTATTTTTTTTTACAATTTACATTTTTTATACAAGATATTTTTATCAATGAACATGTCCTCAGCAGGAGGAAATACTCGACACAACATAAGCAGCATATATAGAGGGCAAATCTCTCCCCTCACAGTCCGCCTCCATATGTAGAATCAATATTCAAACCATTAGGCTGTAAACTATTAAGAGTCTGAATCCAATATGATTCTCTCTTTTTAAGTAATGCCTGCACCCTGGAGACGCGCTGAACAGCGCGATAGTATATGTGGGCTACATCACTCCCCCCAGGTACTAACTCATCATTATATCCCCGCCACATATGTGCACAATTAATGTATTGTTAATAATTATGTATGTATAAGGAACAGCTGACACGGTTTATGGATTTTATGTAATATTATATGATAGTCAGCCCTATTATGCACTTGTTTTATTGATAACACTAGTCACTTTACTAATGATCACCAGGATGACTTCCTTATGATTGTATGTAAACTTTTTGTATTGTTTTTTATTAAGTATCAATCATGTTGATGCATCAAATGACTTGATTGGTTCACCTATATATGCTTGCTTTGCACTTTTATCAATGCTTGAGAAAGGCTCATGTTGAGCCGAAACGTTGCTTTTTTGCTTACTATGAATTAACACATGTGGAATTATATATAAACAAGTGTGAAACAACTGAAAATATGTCATATTCTAGGTTCTTCAAAGTAGCCACCTTTTGCTTTGATTACTGCTTTGCACACTCTTGGCATTCTCTTGATGAGCTTCAAGAGGTAGTCCCCTGAAATGGTCTTCCAACAGTCTTGAAGGAGTTCCCAGAGATGCTTAGCACTTGTTGGCCCTTTTGCCTTCACTCTGTGGTCCAGCTCACCCCAAACCATCTCGATTGGGTTCAGGTCCGGTGACTGTGGAGGCCAGGTCATTTGGCGCAGCACCCCATCACTCTCCTTCATGGTCAAATAGCCCTTACTTTCAAAGTTTTCCCAATTTTTCGGTTGACTGACTGACCTTCATTTCTTAAAGTAATGATGGCCACTCGTTTTTCTTTACTTAGCTGCTCTTTTCTTGCCATAATACAAATTCTAACAGTCTATTCAGTAGGACTATCAGCTGTGTATCCACCTGACTTCTCCTCAACGCCACTGATGGTCCCAACCCCATTTATAAGGCAAGAAATCCCACTTATTAAACCTGACAGGGCACACCTGTGAAGTGAAAACTATTTCAGGGGACTACCTCTTGAAGCTCATCAAGAGAATGCCAAGAGTGTGCAAAGCAGTAATCAAAGCATAAGGTGGCTACTTTGAAGAACCTAGAATATGACATATTTTCAGTTGTTTCACACTTGTTTGTTATGTATATAATTCCACATGTGTTAATTCATAGTTTTGATGCCTTCAGTGTGAATCTACAATTTTCATAGTCATGAAAATAAAGAAAACTCTTTGAATGAGAAGGTGTGTCCAAACTTTTGGTCTGTACTGTATATAGAAGAAAAAGTCCAGCGGGAGCACCATCCGGGGTGTGGGTGCAAAGTCCAACGAAGGGTAGCGGCAATACCCAATAATATAAAGGCGAAAAAGTAGGGCTGCACTCCTAAGTAGTAGTGAAAGCAAAAACTTTTATTCACCCATGGTGTGGCAAACTTGCGACGTTTCGGCTCACAAGAGGCTTGAGGAAGGCTCTTGTGAGCCGAAACGTCTCAAGTTTGCCACACCATGGGTGAATAAAAGTTTTTGCTTTCACTACTACTTAGGAGTGCAGCCCTACTTTTTCGCCTTTACATATATATATATATATATATATATATATATATATATATATATGTATAGAGAGATAGAGCAGAAAAATAGGTATATAGCAGCACTCCAAAGCCCAGGTGCAAATCCAGATTCCTTTGGACAAAAATCCACAGTAAGTAGAACAATATGAAGGCAGCACTCCGGTATAGTGAAGAAGTGGATCCTTTTATTTCACCACACTGCTTCGTTTCAATGCAGTCTTTGTCAAGCAATGACTACAAGTGTTTCTCACATATAAAAATACTCATTTCAAAAGGGAATCAGCAATAATGACATAATTGGTATAATAATGATAAAACATAATAAAAGTGTATAATTTCCAAAGAATAAATGTTATTTTTACATAATCAATTAACGTGACATGGTGTTTAAAAGTGATTAGTGAATAAAATTCCATATTTCCAGATGAATAAATCAGTAATTCTCATAATTATGTTAATAATTATTCCGATATACACCTGTAAAAATTCATAAAAAATTCCAATTTGCACATGATCCGAATCAATATACCCTGACATCAGACACACAAAAGATCAAAACTGCCGCATCCGGAAGAAGCAAGTACGCCTGAGCTGGCGTTACCTACTACAAAGATACAAAAGAACCGGATGTGGCTTCAAAAAATTGCAGTGCGCATGCTCAGACAACGTCTGCGTCACACGTAACTGCATTCATTGTCCAATATTAACTAAGGTAAGTTCAGGCACTCCAAGATATAGTGTGCATGTCTCAATCAGATCGTAACCTAGTAACCAATGAACAAAAATACATACAATACGGGAAACCAATCGATGCTTATAGACAAATAAATATATATACACACCTGTATATCGATTATCTCTGACAATATAACTCCCATATAATCTACAGTTACATTAGCAGATAAACCTGTGTAGTTGTAAACATAGACTATATACACTTCAGCGTCTCATCAAGGGAAGCCCCGATCTAGACGCCGTCCAAGTCGGAGCGACCCCGAGCAGAGAGAGTGTGGGCTGCATTATGCAGCCCCAATCCCTCACTCATGAGGCCCAAAGTGTACCCAGACACTCAGTACATGAATAGGCCCCTCAATAAGAGACACCCCAACTAAGATTATTCATCACAGGAGGGGTGACCCCGAGAGGGATATCAGCAATCGCATTTACGCGACACCGACAACCCACTCATGGGGACCCAAAACATGACCTTCTGTCACGGCCAGTTAACTTAGATTCCACATAGTGGGACCACCCATGTGTTACACAGATGAAACCCTCACAGTTATAAGAATATTAATAATCTGAGCTGTGACAGAAGGTCATGTTTTGGGTCCCTATGAGTGGGTTGTCGGTGTTGCGTAAATGCGATTGCCGATATCCCTCTCGGGGTCACCCCTCCTGTGATGAATAATCTTAGTTGGGGTGTCTCTTATTGAGGGTCCTATTCATGTACTGAATGTCTGGGTACACTTTGGGTCTCATGAGTGAGGGATTGGGGCTGCATAATGCAGCCCACACTCTCTCTGCTTGGGGTCGCTCCGACTTGGACGGCGTCTAGATCGGGGCTTCCCTTGATGAGACGCTGAAGTGTATATAGTCTATGTTTACAACTACATAGGTTTATCTGCTGATGTAACTGTAGATTATATGGGAGTTATATTGTCAGAGATAATCGATATACATGTGTGTACAGGGAGTGCAGAATTATTAGGCAAGTTGTATTTTTGAGGATTCATTTTATTATTGAACAACAACCATGTTCTCAATGAACCCAAAAAACTCATTAATATCAAAGCTGAATATTTTTGGAAGTAGTTTTTAGTTTGTTTTTAGTTTTAGCTATTTTAGGGGGATATCTGTGTGTGCAGGTGACTATTACTGTGCATAATTATTAGGCAACTTAACAAAAAACAAATATATACCCATTTCAATTATTTATTTTTACCAGTGAAACCAATATAACATCTCAACATTCACAAATATACATTTCTGACATTCAAAAACAAAACAAAAACAAATCAGTGACCAATATAGCCACCTTTCTTTGCAAGGACACTCAAAAGCCTGCCATCCATGGATTCTGTCAGTGTTTTGAACTGTTCACCATCAACATTGTGTGCAGCAGCAACCACAGCCTCCCAGACACTCTTCAGAGAGGTGTACTGTTTTCCCTCCTTGTAAATCTCACATTTGATGATGGACCACAGGTTCTCAATGGGGTTCAGATCAGGTGAACAAGGAGGCCATGTCATTAGATTTTCTTCTTTTATACCCTTTCTTGCCAGCCACGCTGTGGAGTACTTGGACGCGTGTGATGGAGCATTGTCCTGCATGAAAATCATGTTTTTCTTGAAGGATGCAGACTTCTTCCTGTACCACTGCTTGAAGAAGGTGTCTGGCAGTAGGACTGGGAGTTGAGCTTGACTCCATCCTCAACCCGAAAAGGCCCCACAAGCTCATCTTTGATGATACCAGCCCAAACCAGTACTCCACCTTGCTGGCGTAAGAGTCGGACTGGAGCTCTCTGCCCTTTACCAATCCAGCCACGGGCCCATCCATCTGGCCCATCAAGACTCACTCTGATTTCATCAGTCCATAAAACCAAGAAAAATCAGTCTTGAGATATTTCTTGGCCCAGTCTTGACGTTTCAGCTTGTGTGTCTTGTTCAGTGGTGGTCGTCTTTCAGCCTTTCTTACCTTGGCCATGTCTCTGAGTATTGCACACCTTGTGCTTTTGGGCACTCCAGTGATGTTGCAGCTCTGAAATATGGCCAAACTGGTGGCAAGTGGCATCTTGGCAGCTGCACGCTTGACTTTTCTCAGTTCATGGGCAGTTATTTTGCGCCTTGGTTTTTCCACACGCTTCTTGCGACCCTGTTGACTATTTTGAATGAAACGCTTGATTGTTCGATGATCACGCTTCAGAAGCTTTGCAATTTTAAGAGTGCTGCATCCCTCTGCAAGATATCTCACTATTTTTGACTTTTCTGAGCCTGTCAAGTCCTTCTTTTGACCCATTTTGCCAAAGGAAAGGAAGTTGCCTAATAATTATGCACACCTAATATAGGGTGTTGATGTCATTAGACCACACCCCTTCTCATTACAGAGATGCACATAACCTAATATGCTTAATTGGTAGCAGGCTTTCGAGCCTATACAGCTTGGAGTAAGACAACATGCATAAAGAGGATGATGTGGTCAAAATACTCATTTGCCTAATAATTCTGCACGCAGTGTATATATATTTATTTGTCTCGATTGGCATCGATTGGTTTCCCGTATTGTATGTATTCTTGTTTATTGGTTACTAGGTTACGATCTGATTGAGACATGCACACTATATCTTGGAGTGCCTGAACTTACCCTTAGTTAATATTGGCAATGAATGTGATTACGTGTGACGCAGACGCGGCAGTTTTGATCTTTGGTGTGTCTGATGTCAGGGTATGTTGATTCTGATCATGTGCAAATTGGAATTATTTATGAATTTTCACAGGTGTATATCGGATTAATTATTAACATAATTATGAGAATTACTGATTTATTCATCTGGAAATATGGAATTTTATTCACTAGTCACTTTTAAACACCATGTCACTTTTATTGATTATGTAAAATTTTTATTTATTTTGAAATTATACACTTTTATCATGTTTTATCATTATTATACCAATTATGTCATTATTGTTGATTCACTTTTGAGTATTTATATGTGAGAAACACTTGTAGTCATTGCTTGACAAAGACTGCATTGAGCAGTTGAAACGTTGCAGTGTGGTGAAATAAAAGGATCCACTTCTTCACTATACCGGAGTGCTGCCTTCATATTGCTAAGTAACCATGGCAACCAGGACTGCAGTAGCGTCCTGGTTGCCATGGTTACCGATTGGAGCCCCAGCGATTAAACTGGGACTCCGATCGGAACTCTCCACTGCCACCAATGATAGGGGAACAGGATTTTAACTGGGCGGGGGGAGATGTGAGGCCGCACTGGCCACCAATGATGGGGCATTCGGAACGTGATTTTAACTAGTGGGGGGGGGAGATGTGAGGCCGCACTGGCCACCAATGATGGGGGATTCGGAACGTGATTTTAACTGGGGGGGGGGGGGGAGAGGGGAGGCCGCACTGGCCACCAATGAATATAATATTGGGGAGGGAGGGGACTATGATACCCTCTTACAGGGGACTATGATCCGCACAATTAACCCTTTAGGTGCGGCACCTGAGGGGTTAATTGTGCGGATCACAGCCCCCTGTAAAAGATCGGGTGCTGCCAGGCAGCAGGGGGCAGTCATGTAAACAGTTCTCAGTATATTCTAACTTGAAGCGTCCCCATCACTATGGGAACGCCTCTGTGTTAGAATATACTGTCGGATATGAGTTTTCACGAAGTGAAAACTCATATCTGAAAAAGCTTTTATGCAGACGGATCTGCGATCCATCTGTGTGAAAGTTCCCAACGGCCACGGATCACGGACGCGGATGCCAATCTTGTATGCATCCGTGTTTTTTCACGGACCCATTGACTTGAATGGGTCCGTGAACCATTGTCCGTCAAAAAAATAGGACAGGTCGTATTTTTTGGATGGACAGGAAACACGGATCACGGCCGCGGATGAACAAAGGTGCATTTTCCGAGTTTTCAACAGACCCATTGAAAGTCAATGGGTCCGCAGAAAATCACGGAGAACGGAACAATGGCCACGGATGCAGACACCGGTCGTGTGCATGAGGCCTAAAGGTCAGTATGCATGTACAGTTACTTACTACTCCAGGAATGCCGCCAATTATCAGACATCTATATCAATTAAAGGGGAAGGACCAATTAAAAGTTGTTTTACACGTGCACCAACACCTGCATTACTGTTGCATTACTGTTGCAACACTTCAGGGAACCCTGCCTTGCACCTCAAAATCTAATACCACCAAGGGTACCCTACTTAACATCAGGCTGGAGCCCCAAGGGAAGAAAAGGTGCACATTTCCTATCACTGTGCGGCCCAGGGAGTGCTCAAATTGTGAATACCATTACTTCCATCCTTCACACTGTTTTCCCAGGCATGTTGCATATATTACTGAATAGTCATTTTCTTATATTTAACTGAGCTGAGTTGGCATGCTCTTGTGGAGTCACTTTTGTCAACCTCGTAGATGCGCTTTGGAAATTGCTGCAAAATCTGCTGCAAAATGCACAAGCTTAACAGTTTGATAAAGATTGTGTTGTAGATTTCACACTATGCATTGCAAAGGGTGAAATCGGTGATGAATATCTGCAACATAAATTGACAAGCACATCCATCCCAAGTAGAGAAGCTGCTGGAATGAGAAGAACTTTTTTATGTTAATTATGTTATTCATTTTATTTTTATACGGAACTATATGCAACCTATTAAAATGTAGGACTGGTTTAAAATATTAGCAAGTACATATAATGGAAGTCATGTTATTGTCACGGACTTTCCCGTGGCAGGTGCCAGGAGATCGGAGAGACTGGCAACTCGTGGGTTAAATTGACAAGTTCACTGTGGATCTTATTGTGTCTGTGTTTTGGTGAATGCCACCCCCCTTGCTTTAGGTGTTTCTTGTTGGTAATCTACTTTTCCCATAAGTAGCCGCTTCTCACTCTTGGAGGTGCGGTTTATAGATTTTCTTCCTGCCTTCTAACTAGCTGGTCGGTTGTATTCTGTGGTGCGTCTGGAGTTGCCAGTTTTCTACTTTCAGATAAGTCTTGTCTTTTCTTATAGTTTTGTGTTTGTTATATTCCCTGTTGTTTGTATCTGGGCCTGAGACAGAGACTTCCATTCGTCCATCTGGGGAGGAATGGGTTGTCTCTGGTCCTGACCTCATTCCAGGGTCTTTTAGAGATATAAGGGCCTAGGTATCCATCATATGAATATTCCTACCTTCAAGGTCTATTCATATTGATAGGTAGTTAGGGCCCGGATTAGGGTTGTTTAGGAGGTGACCTGTTTCTTCCCTAGTTTCCAGGCCCAGTTACTGTTCCCCTTCCCTCCTGTATTTAGTGTGGAGTTTTCCCCCCACACTGATCGTGACAGTTATAGATTTTACTCTAACGTTTGGATATAAATTCTATCTTTGTGTAAAAGCTGAAAAGTCACTTTTTGCCCACATGAAAGTCACATATTAGTATTTTATAGACAAAAAAATTATCGTTTTATTCTCTTGCAATGCAGAAATCTTTTCCTTTACAAATGAAGTAAATTAATTCTAATTATGACATGAAGGACTGTAGGCGAATCTAAATTAGCATGTAATTAGCATGTGAATTAATACTGATATGTCACAAGTCATATTTAAATATCATTACAATGCTAAGATTCACATAAAAGCCCATAGATACGATTCTTCAGGCTGCAATAGCATGGCAACAGGCCAGGACCACTGCTAAGTTCTGGCTTGGTGCTATGCTTTGTAGCCTACCATACCTTGTGGCATGCTGGTCGCCAGCATCCTCTCCATGCTGCTGCCTCCATGCTCCTACTGATGCTCCCTTAGGACCCATCCAGACGGAACTGAAATTGAGGAACGGGTGCGGACCCATTAATTTCAATGGTGCTGCAAAAGATACCATGTGCTGTGCGGCATCCATGGTTCGTTTTGGTGGCTCCGTGAAAAGGAAAGAGCATGTCCTATTCTTGTCCGCAATTATGGACAAGAATAGGCATTTTCTATTATGGTTGCCGCCATGTGCGGTCCACAAATTGAGGAAACGCACATGGACGGTATCTGTGTTTTGCACTACGGCCTTCTGAAGAAGACCTTAGGGCTTTGATGGCTAATCTCTAGCACTCCAGCTGTGTTAAAACTATGACTACCAAGATGTACACTTGCTTGGCTGTTCTCAGAACTCCATAGAAATGAATAGAGCATGCTGGGAGTCGTAGATTCACCACAGCTGGTGTGCCGAAGGTTAGCCATCACTGCCTTAGGGTTTGCTCCCAAATCCTTCCCCAGCCAATTGCTCAAGGTCCCTGAGTATTTTAAGGCACCCTCTTTAGGCAGATGTCATCTGAACTTTAGGTTCCCTAGTGACCAGCAAAGGTGTTTGATAGTCTAGTGCTGTTGCGGTTTACCTGTGTTGTCCTGCCTGTGCTACTGCCGTGCTCCAAGTCCTGTTTCCTTCCTGCCTGTGTGCTCCCACACTTTCAAGTTCAAGTGCAGCTCAGTTCCTGTTTAAGTTAACCCAGTCTGTCTTCTCTGTCTGTGCTCCAGTCACGTTCTCAGCCTGGCTGCCTTGTGTGTGCCTCACCGATATCCTACCCAGAAGTCTTTCCTGTATCTACATTAACTGTACACTGCCTGGATCTCTAAAACTAGCATTCAAGCCTTGCTGCCTGCTCAGACTGTGCTCGTGGTTTTTCTGCATTTTTGGTGTGTTTTCTGTAATCAGAGCTCCAGCACTATAGTCCCTGATTCTGGTGGGTCAGCTGCCAACTACATTGGGACTATCCTAGGAGGTGGCAGTCTGGTTGCTAACCAACAGTGAAGTCCAGATCCCTGTATAGGGGTGAAAGGGTGAATACAGGGAATCACCAGAATAACACCTTTAGGGTTAGCCCTACTTCAGACTGGTTAGTTGGCAGAGTGGGTTCCACACTCACTGATCCATAACGGTATAACTTGCGGTAGGTTATTTTTCGATAAATGTAACTCTAAGCATTTAACTTGTTTGGAATTATATTCCAATCTTTTATTGTGTTGGACATTCATGGTGGATAAGGTTCAACTCACCAGGACATCTGCTCTCATTTCTTTGTATCCTAGGGAGTAAACTTCAAGTAAAGATGGTGGAAGATGACCCAGTTGAACAATAGCACGCGTGCCTGCAGTAGAGACAGACCACGTGACTTACATGGTGCCCGGGGGGAGGGGCCCATCCAGAACTTGCTCTTTTCTTCTCTTTGTGCATTTTCACACAGCGGACACTAGGGGGAGCTTAATGCAAAGAGATTATTTATTACAGCTTCCATGGTAGTTGTATTAATTCCTATTCACTGAGCTCCCTCTAGTGGTGGCTGCAGGCAACCAGATAGCTTTGTAATAGAAGAGAAGCATAATTTATCAATAGATTTTTGTCAGTTTTATGGTGTAAATACAGTGAAAAATATGGTGTTCAGAATGAGTGTCATATTTAAAGTACCTGTTCCACTTTTTCCGAAATAAAAATCAGACAAAGTGAGCGAGGCCAAAGGGAACTTTTTATTACAATTTGTATTTAATTAAAATGTCTTCCACTTGATTAAAAAACAAACTTATATGTATCAGAAACCTAGGGCTTTGTGCATATTCTGTGATTGATGCACGTATACTGTGAAACTAAGTGCTGGGGGCCTATACTAAGTTTTGCAATGGGGCCCTATAAGATCTGTGACTCTTCAGGGAAAGACTGCAGGAAGACAGAGGGTAGAAAGCCGCAGGTATCTGGCCTGGGGCTCAATAACACACTGGAAAAAAAGGAAACAAGCTAGAAAGCTTGTGTTCTGCTATCCTGGGGTGGGATGCAGTATTGCACTGGAGGGATAGTCCTGTGCTAGACGGTCCGGGGGACACAATGGTCCCAGGCAAGTGAAACCCTTCTGGTTGGGGGTAACAGTGCAATGAACCAGCCGCTGGTATCCCTCCAGTGCAATACTGCATCCCACACAAGCTTTCTAGTGTGTTATTGAGCCCCAGGCCAGATACCTGCGGCTTTCTACCCTCTGTCTTCCTGCAGTCTTTCCCTGAAGAGTCACGGACAGAAACGTGCCACGTCGGGAGACCATTGGAAGCATTCTCATCAACATTCCACTGGCATAACTTCTGTAGTTCGAGGGTGAGGTCCACCTTAGGGACAGGCTACCGGACGGGGTCGCCTTTTTCAAGGCGAGTGCTCTGTGTAGATAGGTAGCAGCATAATAGCCCCCTTCACCTTAGGCAGGGCCATTTAGGACAATTCCAATTGCTCCATCTACGCGGTTCCACAGTTACAGCACCCATTCCCGCACGGCCTGATCGAAACCTTTCCTGCCTCCTGTATCCAAGGACCTCTCTCACCATCTACAAAGGGTCTGGTAAGACTGTTTGCGTCTTCCCGGACGGAACAGAATTTTGTTTATACCAGCCAGGCACCATTCAATTGGTTATCTATGTGTATGTATGTCTTATTTATGTAGTGAGTCCTATTAGTCTGACACTTTTTGACCTTATTAAAAGTTAAATTTTAAATAATTATACTCCCCCTCCTGCCATAGGGGCCCATTGCTTACTTTGCATACTGCCTATATTTGGATCTGTTGTACATGTCAGTTGAAATGTGTTTCTCTATTCTTCAGCATCTGATTTTTATTACGGCACACTTATGTGAAGAAGGACATAGCTGCCAATTACGGTATATGTCTCCCAGCAGACACCCCCTGTCACAAATCACTTGCGCATAATCTCATTCTTCTTTGATTGATTGAATGATATGAATTTGTATCGTATAATGTTATAAATGCTGCCGAAAGGCATCATAATTCAGAAGTGAGGTGCTGCTGACCTTTTTATTTGAATCCTGTATACAAAGGGTTAATTCCCCCTACTGTAAATTATTAAGACCCTTAAAAGTGACCTCTGAGTTCTGTGACCTATGTAAATGTGCTCAGCCGGCAGCATTGTGCTTTTATATAGGAAAAGAACTCCTCTGTGTCTTCCTGACAATATTCTTAGAATTCACACTAGATAGGCTATAGTCCCATGTATTATTTAAGCACTGCCTAACTATCATTTTGAGCAGGGCAGTATATGACTATTGTATGGCGGTATTATTATTATAATAGAAGTGTAGTTTGCCAATCTTTATATACTACAACCAGTAAGCTACATCTAGACTGTATTCTGTGTGGCTCCTTCATTTTTAAGTCACAGCCGGTTCAGACCTGAGCGTTTTACAGCGCGTTTTTAAAACGCTCAACAAGGAGAAACCAATGCTTTCCTATCGGCATGGTTCTCACCTGGGCATTTTACAGCGCGTACGATCGCGCTGTAAAACGCCCCCGGCGCCCCAAGAAGTTCAGGAGCTTCTTTGGGGCGTAGTGTCGCGCGTTCCCGTACATAGACTTCCGGGAACGCACGACACTGGGCGTTCGCTTGTCTCTGTATGCGCGATTGCAAACGCCCGTACAATCGCGCATACAGAGCGTACGTTCAGTATGCTCTGGTGTGAACCCAGCGTAAGCCTTTTGCCATCCTATCCAGATACTAGAGCGCTATGAAAGTTGCGGAAAAGTAAGTCAGCTTAAGGCCTAATGCACATATCCGTTCTTGCAGTCTGCAAATTGCAGATGCGCAAAACACGGATACCGTCCGTAAATGGTCAGACAACCCCTTTAATAGCAGCCTTAGGTAATGTTTCGTCACAGGCTACTGATTCTATCCCACTATAGCTCTGCTTGCTTAGATGAGTTTGTCGTGTACTTACTGGCCGTGCCTTGCTGTGGCTGCGCTGTTGGCATCCCTCAATTGCAGCACCAACCAGCCCCACTGCCTGGGGCTGATCGGACTATCAGGGAGCAGGAACGCCAGGCTTGGTGCCGACGTCATGTACTTTCTGTCAGAAGGCTATATAAACAGGCAGCTGCTGGTCACTGTTGCCTGTGATTAGTCTTATTTGCCTCACTAGCATGTATTGAACTATTGTTTGGATTTCTGGTATTCTGACTTTTGGATTATCCCTGACCTTGCTACTGACTGCTGAATATTCATCGGACATTATCACCTGGCATGGACCCGGTCTGATATTTGACTATTTGTGCTTGTATCTTTTGTTGGTTCAGACATATCTCTCTGTTTTGGACTCTTTAGCTTTTGGATTGTGATCCAGTCCTGGTTTTGTCTGGTTTTGACTACTTTTTTTTACCCAACTAGGTTTTGGTCCCTGCACTTAGTCAGTTTAGGGACCGTCGCCAAGTTGTGTGCCGCCATTTAGGTCAGATCATGCAAGTAGGTATAGGACAGTGGTGCTGGTGGAATACAGGGCTGTACTGTTTCCTACCCAATGTGACAAGGCTGATGTGTATGAGCACAAGCTCACCATTAAATCGGGCATATATTGATGATCTTCATCTCAGCAAGGATTACATTTTTTTGTACATACTGTGCAAGTAACCAAATCACCAGTAAGAAAAGTACTGTAGGCTATTAGGTAACTGTCATACATAGACATAGACAGTAAAAAGGTTGTCTGAAGAGCCATTTACATAGTGCAGCAGTTGAAATATCTGCTCAATATTAATAAATGTTACTCTCTAAGCAATCAGTGGACTTATTGGGCTCAAATAGATGCATTCTTTTTCTATATTAGATGTGGATCAAGCATCCCAATCCTAAAGCTTATGGCAATGGGGTGCAATTTTTAGCACATATATCACTATAATTGACTATAGACACACAGTACAGTAGGACAACTGATGTCCAAGTGACGTTCACATTTCCCATAAGTAGCCATGTGCACACTATTCCAATTGAGAGAGGGAGTGAAATGACACCTCTAGGGCTACTTATGTGAGTTTCTCGATTTTCACAGCCCTAGATGTCAGAAAAGCAGAGAAAATGGTTTGATCAGCTCACAACTATGAGCACCTAAATGCACCCAGAATATCTACACAAGAGATTGGTTTCTGAAAAATACACATTAGTACTTTTTTCTCTGTTGAATCCCCTGAAACACAAAGTTTAAGTAAACATGTAGCAGTGACCATTGAACATGTAGCATCCCCACATTGTCTGGGGAGTTTTTGTGACCATTGAGAAGCAGCGAGTAGAGTATAAATCCAGTTCTATCAACACAAAAAAAAGGTAGTAAAAGCAAGCAATTTCCACAATGAAACTGATGCCTAAAACGGGCCTGCTGGGATTGTCGGAGATTGCCGAGCGCTGTACTTAGCTGTCTGCTGCAGTTCCATAGAGATTGAAAGGAGCAACAGCTTTCATGCTCAACCTGCTGCTCCATTCAGACGGGGAAATAGGGATCCATGGGGGCCTGACCCTTGATATTGTGGATGGGGATGACTTTTAAACTTGGCATAACCCTTTTAAAGTCTATGTAGACCTTTGGGGGCAATTTTCTATTGCATTTTACTCATTGTGGGCTAAAAATAATTTCTTCAATTTATTATTCTTTTTTAAAAAAAATATTGAGCCGTTCTGTCACAAAGGGTTAACGGTGTTTGAGAATTGTACTTTCACTTTGTGCCGGTTATCTAATAAACCTTATCTCTAAATTACTGAAAGGTCATAAACACTTATTTAAGCCACATTCTCATCAGTCAGATAAGTTGAGCTATAATGAGTGTTTAGGAGATCAAAGATAAGGAGCCATCAGCTGAGCTGCCTGACAGCACAGAGTAAGAATTCAGATCCTGCTACTAGGGAATCTCAAGGCTGCATAGAACAGAGGTCACACGACATTATTTTCCGAAAGAGTAAAAATACTCCTGTTACCGTTTTTGAGGAGTATTTTCAGCCGAAGAGGAGTGCGAAAGTTGAAGTAATCAATATATAGAATACATAGATCTAAATAACATTACAAGGCTGCTATTTATGCAGGAAACCGTTACCAGTCTACTCTAGAATTGTCTTCTATACATAAATAGCACATTTAGACAATTTTACATTTATGACTTTTGTGCAATTAAAAAACTTGTATTTTCTCCATCATATTTAAAATATAACGCAGCCAAAATGGCAAATTATCAGTGCTCTGCATCTCCAGTATTACATTGGCCCATCGGCACCATGATAATCCCCACAATGTTCTGCTGTGTAGATCCAGTTCCCACATATGAGATGACTGAGCAGCGCAGAAATATCTTTGCTGGGATGATGCTGATGAGGCATAAAAATACAGGATACACAGAGCACTGCATAAACATGATATAGACTGATATGAGGCAAATACACTGACTCACTGATCACTACACCAGCAGGCACTGGCTGAGCAACTGAGACAGACCTTGCACTAGCAGGCCCTTACACTCAGCCAGAACTTTATGGAGCAGTGATCAGTTAATCCACAGGCTCTTGCTGAGCACCTGAGCTGGAGCCTGCTGGTGCAGTGATCAGTGAGTCCTCTGACTTAGATGCTCAGCCTCTGGACTCACTGATTACTGCATCAGCAGGCTCTGGCTGAGCACCTAACACAGAGAGAACACAGGAGAGTTTAGCATCGTACCAGAGGTATGATGACCTCTTGTCTGGCAGTCACCTCCTCACCTCTGATGTCGGCAGTAGTGTTGAGCGGAAATATTCTAATTGCAAATTTTTATTGCAAATATCGGCACTGCGAGAATTCACAAAGATCTTGAATATAGTGCAATATCTTTGTAATCGCAAATATTCTCATCCATAACCTTTTTTTCTAGTTATTATTTTACCTACCATTAATAAACTTTTATTATAAGTAGTTTCCTACCTATTATTAATTTATTTTTATAGATGCTACATTCAATTTAAAATAAATCATTACCTATAACATACAATAGACAACATATAACAGACAATCACACAAAGGCTGTATGCCAAAAGCCGGGTATGTGCAAGCCAACAACCTATCCATGAGACAGTCAGCATACCTTACAACGGCAGCTTTGTGTGCAATGAGACATTCAAGACCAGCTCTCATCTGACTGAGAGCCAGTAAGCCTCAAAGTTGCTTGATTTTTGTTAGATGGCTCAGGGGACCTGTGCAAATAGATCATTATTAGGGTTGAGCGAACCCGAACTGTAAAGTTCAGGTTCGTACCGAACTTTAGGATTTTTGGACCCCGAACCCGAACATTTCAGTAAAAGTTCGGGTTCGGTGTTCGGTGCTTTCTTGGCGCTTTTTGAAAGGCTGCAGAGCAGCCAATCAACAAGCGGATAACTGTCTGACCTTAGAAGCCATCACAGCCATGCCTACTAATGGAATGGTTGTGATTGGCCAGTGTAGCATGTGACCCAGGCTCTATATGAGCTAGAGTCACGTAACGCTGCACGTCACTCTGCTGTGCTTAGTGTAGGGAGAGGATGCTGCTGGTGATTTCAGGGAGAGAATAGGACTGAATCTTTGCTCAAACTCTGAATCTAACTCAGAGATCTACATACATTGTGTTTTGTGGGTGCAGGGCACAATTTTTTTATCCTGCCCTGAGCCCGGTGACCGAAAAAAAATAACTTTAATAAGTCAGTTAGGTGGGCGGTGGCAGCGGCCATTTTATGCAAGCTCAGTGCACCAGGACTGCATCTGAGCTTTTGGGACATTGAAAATACAATTTTTTTTGGCAATTTACAACATCTGGTGCATTTTCAGGCTTAGTCAGTGTGCAATTTAAGCTAGAAATACAGCCATCATTTTCTGGGGTTTTAAAAACACACTTTTTTGCCAAAAACCACAATTTTCCTGATCTGCAAGTGTTAAATTCAAGTTTAATATATACAGCTTTCATATTCTGTTACCAAAAAAAAAACACTTTTTTGGCAATATACAACATCTGGATTAGTCAGTGTGCAATTTAAGCTAGAAATAAAGCCATCATTTTCTGGGGTTTTAAAAACACACTTTTTTGCCAAAAAACACTATTTCCAGGCCTTGCAGCATCAGCACGTGTGAAATTACTGGCTTATATACTGCTGTCAAATTCAGTTATTAAATAAACACCCGTTTGGGCACAAAAAATTTAGTTGGCAGCCTTTGATGCAGATGTCATTGTGAGATACACCCTTTATACATTTGGGTTAGATTCAGATATTTGAAATACCGCCATTTGGTGCACAAATCTTTAATTCAGGCCTACTGTGTGTCAGGCCGTGTGAGATACACCCTGTATATACAGGGCTTACATTCTTTCATTAATAAAACACCCTTTTTGGGCCAAAATACACAATATTTCAGGCTTTGCAGCATCTTGACGTTTGAAATTCCTGGGTTATATAATGCTGCCATATGGAGTTATTAACCCCTTAAGGACTCGGCCCTATTTCACCTTACGGACTTGGCCATTTTTTGCAAATCAGACCAGTGTCACTTTAAGTGCTGATAACTTTAAAACGCTTTGACTTATCCAGGCCATTCTGAGATTGTTTTTTCATCACATATTGTATATTGTACTTCATGACACTGGTAAAATGAAGTAAAAAAAAATAATTTTTATTTATAAAAAAATACCAAATTTACAAGTTTCAATTTCTCTACTTCTATAATACATAGTAATACCTCCAAAAATAGTTATTACTTTACATTCCCCATATGTCTACTTCATGTTTGGATCATTTTGGGAATGATATTTTATTTTTTGGGGATGTTACAAGGCTTAGAAGTTTAGAAGCAAATCTTGAAATTTTTCAGAAATTTTCAAAAACCTAATTTTTTAGGGACTAGTTCAGGTCTGAAGTCACTTTGCGAGGCTTACATAATAGAAACCACCCAAAAATGACCCCATTCTATAAACGACACCCCTCAAGGTATTCAAAACTGATTTTAAAAACTTTGTTAACCCTTTAGGTGTTCCACAAGAATTAATGGAAAATAGAGATACAATTTCAAAATCTCACTTTTTTGGCAGATTTTCCATTTTAATATTTTTTTTCCAGTTACAAAGCAAGGGTTAACAGCCAAACCAAACTCAATATTTATGGCCCTGATTCTGTAGTTTACAGAAACACCCCATATGTGGTCGTAAACTACTGTACGAGCACACGGCAGGGCGCAGAAGGAAAGGAATGCCATACGGTTTTTGGAAGGCAGATTTTGCTGGACTGGTTTTTTTGACACCATGTCCCATTTGAAGCCCCCCTAATGCAACCCTAGAGTAGAAACTCCATAAAAGTGACCCCATCTAAGAAACTACACCCCTCAAGGTATTCAAAACTGATTTTACAAACGTCCTTAACCCTTTAGGTGTTCCACAAGAGTTATTGGCAAATGGAGATGACATTTCAGAATTAAATTTTCTTGGCAAATTTTCCATTTTAATCAATTTTTCCCAGTAACAAAGCAAGGGTTAACAGCCAAACAAAACTCCATATTTATGGCCCTGATTCTGTAGTTTACAGAAACACCCCATATGTGGTCGTAAACAGCTGTACGGGCACACGGCAGGGCGCAGAAGGAAAGGAATGCCATACGGTTTTTGGAAGGCAGATTTTGCTGGACTGTTTTTTTTGACACCATGTCCCATTTGAAGCCCCCATGATGCACCCCTAGAGTAGAAACTCCAAAAAAGTGGCCCCATTTTAGAAACTACGGGATAGGGTGGCAGTATTGTTGGTACTAGTTTAGGGTACATATGATTTTTGGTTGCTCTATATTACACTTTTTGTGAGGCAAGATAACAAGAAATAGCTGTTTAGGCACAGTTTTTTTTTTCATTCATCTGACAGGTTAGATCATGTGATATTTTTTTAGACCAGGTTGTCACGGATGCGGCAATACCTAATATGTATACTTTTTTTATTTATGTAAGTTTTACACAATGATTTATTTTTTGAAACAAAAAAAATCATGTTTTAGTGTTTCCATAGTCTGAGAGCCATAATTTTTTCAGTTTTTGGGCGATTACCTTGGGTAGGGTTTGATTTTTGCGGGATGAGATGATGGTTTTATTGGCACTATTTTGGGGTGCATATGACTTTTTTGATCGCTTGCTATTACACTTTTTGTGATGTAAGGTGACAAAAAATGGTTTATTTAGCACAGTTTTTATTTTTTATTTTTTACGGTGTTCATCTGAGGGGTTAGGTAATGTGATATTTTTATAGAGCCGGTCGATACGGACGCGGCGATACCTAATATGTATACTTTTTTTATTTATGTAAGTTTTACACAACAATATCATTTTTGAAACAAAAAAAAATCATGTTTTAGTGTCTCCATATTCTGAGAGCCATAGTTTTTTCAGTTTTTGGGGCGATTAGCTTAGGTAGGGTCTCATTTTTTGCGGGATGAGATGTCGGTTTGATTGGCACTATTTTGGGGTGCATATGACTTTTTGATCGCTTGCTATTACACTTTTTGTGATGTAAGGTGACAAAAAATTGTTTATTTAGCACAATTTTTATTTTTTACGGTGTTCATCTGAGGGGTTAGGTCATGTGATATTTTTATAGAGCCGGTCGATACGAACGCGGCAATACCAAATATGTATACTTTTTTTTTATTATGTAAGTTTTACACAATAACAGCTTTTTTAAAACAAAAAAATGATGTTTTAGTGTCTCCATATTCTGAGCCATAGTTTTTTTTATTTTTTGGGCGATTGTCTCAGGTAGGGGCTCATTTTTTGCGGGATGAGGTCACGGTTAGATTGGTACTATTTTGGTGGGCAAAAGCCTTTTTGATCGCTTGCTGTTGTACTTTTTGTGATGTAAGGTGACAGAAAAATGGTTTTCTTAGCACAGTTTTTTTTTTTTTTTTTTTACGGTGTTCATCTGAGGGGTTAGGTCATGTGATATGTTTATAGAGCCGGTCGATACGGACGCGGCGATACCTAATATGTATACTTCTTTTTTTCCCCCTATTTTTTACCTTTTTTTTTTTTAAAGAGAACCTGTCACCTGGATTTAGTGCATAGAGCTGGGGACATGGGCTGCTAGATGGCCACTAGCTCATCTCCAATACCCAGTCCCCACAGCTCTCTGCACTTTTATTGTGTTAAAAAACAGTTTTGCGTTATTGGTACGGTTACTGTTGTACTCTGAACCCACACGGTGGATAAAGCAAGAAAGAAAAAACAACGAATTGTTTGTTGTAACACTCTGTATTTATTGTTTCAATAAAAACGACTTGATTTAAAAAAACAAAACAGTTTTGACCCATATGCAAATGACCTGATATGAGTCCTGTATCCGGAGATGAGTGCTGGGCTCCTTTCCGCTTGACTCATCTCCGGATACAGGACTCATATCAGGTCATTTGCATATGGGTCAAAACTGTTTTTTAACACAATAAAAGCGCAGAGAGCTGTGGGGACTAGGTATTGCAGATGTGCTAACGGCCATCTAGCAGCCCATGTCCCCAGCTCTATGCACTAAATCCAGATGACAGGTTCCCTTTAACTTTATTTGGGAAAAATGACGTTTTTGTTTATTTTTACTTGAAACTTAATTTTTTTGGGGGAAAACTTTATTTTTTCAACTTACTTTTTTCACTTTCTTTTTTGTCCCACTTTGGGACTTGAACTTTTGGGGGTCTAATCCTTTACAATGCATTCCAATACTTCTGTATTGGAATGCATTGGCTGTATGAGTAATACTGTGTGTATTAGGCCTCTTTCACACGGGCGTTGCGGGAAAATGTGCGGGTGCGTTGCGGGAACACCCGCAATTTTTCCGCGCGAGTGCAAAACATTGTAATGCGCTTTGCACTCGCGTGAGAAATATTGCGCATGTTTGGTACCCAAACCTGAACTTCACAGAAGTTCGGGCTTGGGATCAGTGTTCTGTAGATTGTATTATTTTCCCTTATAACATGGTTATAAGGAAAAATAATAGCATTCTGTATAGAGAATGCAAAGTAAAACAGCGCTGGAGGGGTTGAAAAAAAATTATAATAATTTAACTCACCTTAGTCCACATGATCGCGGCCCGGCATCTACTTCTGTCTCCTTTGTTGAATAGGACCTGTGGTGAGCATTAAATACAGTTACAGGACCTTTGATGACGTCACTCCGGTCATCACATGATCCATCACCATGGTAAAAGATCATGTGACGTACCATGTGATGACCGGAGTGACGTCATCAAAGGTCCTGTAACTGTATTTAATGCTCACCACAGGTCCTATTCAACAAAGGAGACACAAGGAGATGCCGGGCTACGCGATCAAGTGGACTAAGGTGAGTTAAATTATTTTTTTTATTTTTTTAACCCCTCCAGCCCTATTTTACTTTGCATTCTGTATTCAGAATGCTATTATTTTCCCTTATAACCATGTTATAAGGGAAAATAATAATGATCGGGTCTCCATCCCGATCGTCTCCTAGCAACCGTGCGTGAAAATTGCACCGCATCCGCACTTGCTTGCGGATGCTTGTGATTTTCACGCAACCCCATTCACTTCTATGGGGCCTGCGTTGCGTGAAAAACGCAGAATATAGAGCATGCTGCGATTTTCACGCAACGCATAAGTGATGCGTGAAAATCACCGCTCATCTGAACAGCCCCATAGAAATGAATGGGTCGGTATTCAGTGCGGGTGCAATACGTTCACCTCACGCATCGCATCCGCGCGGAATACTCACCCGTGTGAAAGGGGCCTTACTCATACAGCTTCTGGCCTGTGAAATCCAGGGGGATGGATCTCACAGGCTCTACACCGGAAGGCAGCGCGATGCCTTCCTTAGACATCGCGCTGCCTTCCATGCCATCGGGTCCCCCCCACAGCCGCATGGGGACCCGATGGTACCGCCCGCCGCCGCAACCGCAGGTAAAAGCCGCAAACCGCAGGTCTGAATTGACCTGCGGTTTGTGGTGATCGCCGATACGGGGGGGTCACATGCCGCAATGTACTTTTAAACTTAGGACGTACCGGTACGTCCTGAGTCCTTAAGGACTCGGCAAACATGGCGTACCGGTACGTCCTAAGTCCTTAAGGGGTTAAAAAAAAAACGTTTGGGCAAAAAAAGTTTATTTGGCAGCCTTTGCTGCATATGTCATTGTGAGATACACCCTTTATACATTTGGGTTATATTCAGATATTTGAAATACCGCCATTTTGGGCAAAGAAATCTTTAATTGAGGCCTACTGTGGGTCAGGCCCTGTGAGATACACCCTGTATATACAGGGCTTATATTATTTCATTAATAATGGCAAAATACACAATATTTCAGGCCTTGCAGCATCTTGACGTTTGAAATTCCTGGGTTATATACTGCTGCCATATTGAGTTATTAAACAAACACCAGTTTTGGCAAAAAAAGTTTATTTGGCAGCCTTTGCTGCATATGTCATTGTGAGATACACCCTTTATACATTTGGGTTATATTCAGATATTTGAAATACCTCAATTTGGTGCACAAATCTTTAATTCAGGCCTACTGTGGGTCAGGCCGTGTGAGATACACCCTTTAAATACAGGGGTTTGATTCAGGTATTTGAAATACAGCCATTTTGGGCAAACAAATTTTTAATTGAGGCCTACTCTGGGTCAGGCCGTGTGAGATATACCCTTTACATACAGGGGTTTGACTCAGGTATTTGAAATATAGCAATTTTGGGCAAACAAATTTTTAATTGAGGCCTACTGTGGGTCAGGCCGTGTGAGATACACCCTTTACATACAAGGGTTTGATTCAGGTTTTGAAGCACAGCCATTTTGGGAAAATAAATCTTTAATTGAGGCCTACTGTGGGTCAGGCCGTGTGAGATACACCCTTTAAATACAGGGGTTTGATTCAGGTATTTAATATACAGCCATTTTGGGCAAAGAAATCTTTAATTAAAGCCTACTGTGGGTCAAGCCGTGTGAAATACACCCTTTACATACTGGGATTTGATTCAGGTATTTGAAATACAGCCATTTTGGGCAAACAAATCTTTAATTGAGGCCTACTGTGGGTCAGGCCGTGTGAGATACACCCTTTACATACTGGGGTTTGATTCAGGTATTTGAAATACAGCCATTTTGGGCAAAAAAATCTTTAATTGAGGCCTACTGTGTGTCAGGCAGTGTGAGATACACCCTTTAAATACAGGGGTTTGATTCAGGTATTTGAAATACAGCCATTTTGCGCAAAGAAATCTTTAATTGAGGCCTACTGTGGGTTAGGCTGTGTGAGATACACCCTGTATATACAGGGCTTATATTCTTTCATTAATAAAACACCTATTTTTGGGGCAAAATACACAATATTTCAGGCCTTGCAGCATCTTGACATTTGAAATTCCTGGGTTATTTACTGCTGCCATATTGAGTAATTAAACAAACACCCGTTTGGGCAAAAAAAGTTTATTTGGCAGCCTTTGCTGCATATGTCATTGTGAGATACACCTTTTATACATTTGGGTTATATTCAGATATTTGAAATACCGCCATTTGGTGCACAAATCTTTAATTCAGGCCTACTGCGGGTCAGGCCGTGTGAGATACACCCTTTAAATACAGGGGTTTGATTCAGGTATTTGAAATACAGCCATTTTGGGCAAAGAAATTTTTAATTGAGGCCTACTGTGGGTCAGGCCGTGTGAGATACACCTTTTACATACAGGGGTTTGATTCAGGTATTTGAAATACAGCCATTTCGGGCAAACAAATCTTTAATTGAGGCCTACTGTGGGTCAGGCCGTGTGAGATACACCCTTTAAATACAGGGGTTTGATTCAGGTATTTGAAATACAGCCATTTTGGGCAAACAAATCTTTATTTGAGGCCTACTGTGGGTCAGGCCATGTGAGATACACCCTTTACATACTGTCGTTATATTCTACTATTAATGAAACACCCATTTAGGGCAAGATCCTAAGTTCGAAAAATATGAGGAGAGCGTCAAATAAGGGACGTGGCCCAGGTCGTGGTGCTGCTGGTGGAGCTCCTGTTGCAGGGAGAGCACGTGGTCTATCTGTGCCAGCTACACGCACAAGTGAAAACCCTTCCTCAGGTGCGAGTAGGCGACCGAACCTCCAGCGGTATTTGGTCGGGCCTAATTCGGCTCTACGAATGGGGAGGCCTGAACAAGTACAGGCAATAGTAGATTGGGTTGCCGACAGTGGATCCAGTTCCTTCAAATTGTCTCCCACCCAGTCTCCTGCTGAAAGACCAGAGTTGGCACCTGCAGCCGATGTCCATCAGTCTTTTACCTCACCCCTTTGCAAATCAGCCAAGCAGTCTGAGCCCCAAGTCATGCAGCAGTCGCTTCTGCTTTTTGATGACTCTGTTAGCAGGGTTTCCCAGGGCCATTCATCTAGCCCTGCCCCAGAAGTGGAAGAGATTGAGTGCACCGATGCCCAACCACTTATCTTTCAAGATGAGTACATGGGAGGACCATCGCAGCACGTCTCGGATGATGACGAAACACAATTCTGGGGCTTTCGAAAGTGTGCAGATCGACAAGGAAGGCAGGGGTGAAGACTGGCTGGAAGATGATGTGGAGGACGATGAGGTCCTCGACCCCACATGGAATCAAGGTCATGCGAGTGACCTATGTAGTTCGGAGGAAGAGGCGGTGGTCGCACAGAGCCACCAGCACAGCAGAAGAGGGAGCAGGGTGCAAAAGCGGAGTAGCCGTCCTCTAGACAGTACGCCTGCTACTGCCCACCGCAGCAAGGGACCGAGCACACCAAAGCCAGCTCCAAGGAGTTCCCTGGCGTGGCAGTTCTTCAGACAATGTGCTGACGACAAGACACGAGCGGTTTGCACGCTGTGCAATCAGAGCCTGAAGCGAGGCATAAACGTTCTCAACCTGAGCACAACCTGCATGACCAGGCATTTAAGTGCTAAACATGAGCTGCAGTGGAGTAGACACCTCAAAAACCAAGAAAGGTCTCTGGCTCCTCCTGCTTCCTCTTGTGCTGCAGTCTCGGCCTCTTCATCTACCTCTGGAGTGACAGTTCCACCTGCCACCCCGCAAACAGAGGATCTTCCAGCAACACCACCACCTGGGTCACCAAGCATCTCCACAATGTCCTACGGAAGCGTTCAGCTCTCCATCTCCCAAACGCTGAAGAGGAAGAGGATGTACCCCCTACCCACCCGCGATCCCTAGCCCTGAATGCCAGCATTTCTAAATTACTGGCCTTTGAAATGCTGTCATTCCGTCTGGTGGAGACGGATAGTTTTAAATGCCTTATGGCGGTGGCTGTCCCACAGTATGTCGTGCCCAGCCGCCACTACTTTTCCAGGAGAGCCACCCCTTTCCTGCACAACCAAGTAGGGGACAAAATCAGGTGTGCACTGCGCAACGCCATCTGTGGCAAGGTGCACCTCACTACGGATACGTGGACCAGTAAGCACGGTCAGGGACATTATATCTCCATAACAGCACACTGGGTAAATGCAGTGGCGGCTGGGCCTGAGGCGGATAGTAGTTTGGCGCATATCCTTCCACCACCGAGGATTGCAGGGCGCTTCAGTTTGCCTCCTACTGCTTCCTCCTCCTACTCTGCTTCCTCATCCTCTACCAGCTCCTCATCCGATCAGCGAGACACCTTCACCACCAACTTCAGCACAGCCAGGGGTAAAGGACAGCAGGCAGTTTTAAAATTTATCTGTTTGGGGGACAAACCCCCCACCGCGCAGGAGCTGTGGACAGGCCTTGAACAACAGACCGATGAGTGGTTTGTGCCAGTCAGCCTCAAGCCCGGCCTGGTGGTGTGTGATAATGGGTAAAATCTCGTAGCAGCTCTGGGACTAGCCGGTTTGGTGGTGCAGAGATTCCTTAAAAATTACCCCGATATGTCAGAGCTGCTGCATAAAGTGCGGGCCGTCTGTGCGCGCTTTTGGCGTTCTCACCCTGCTGCTGCTCGCTTGTCAGCGCTGCAGCGTAACTTAGGCCTTCCCGCTCACCGCCTCATATGCGACGTGCCCACAAGGTGGAACTCCACCTTGCACATGCTGGCCACACTGTGCGAGCAGCAGCAGGCGATAGTGGAGTTTCAGCTGCAGCACGCACGGGTGAGTCGCTCTGCGGAACAGCACCACTTCACCACCAATGACTGGGCCTCCATGCGAGACCTGTGTTCCTTGTTGCGCTGTTTCGAGTACTCCACCAACATGGTCAGTGCCGATAACACCTTTCTCAGCGTTACTATCCCACTTCTATGCCTCCTTGAAAAAACGCTCCTGGCGATGATGGAAGAGGATGTGGCACAGGAGGAAGAGGGATCATTTCGTAGGGTTTCCGGCCAGTCATTCCCAAGTGGCTCCAAGGGTGGGTTCCTGAGGTTTTATGATCTTAATTTAGCTCCGGTCGTGAACAAAGTAAAGTTCAAAATATGTGCTTGGCAGAAATTGATCCTAGCTCAGACGGATCGAATAGCGCTGATTAAAATAATTATTCTTCCTATTGTGATGTACCCGATGTGTGCTTTCCCAGTTTGGATCAATGATATCTTCTTTTATAGATTGGAGAGCCTCATTAACGATCTAATATGGGGAAGAAAGAGGGTGAGAATAAAACAAAAATATCTATGGTTGTCGGAATCAGATGTGGGCTATCATTCCCTTTCTTTCAGGGATATTATTTGTGTGCACAGGTTCAGCGGTATTGTAGATTCACTGATAGTTTATTAGCACAATATCTGTTGCAGGTTCTGGGGAAACCAATAGAGAATATTTTTTCATGTTTGGAGTCTGGCTATTTGGGGGTGAGGAAGTCTTTATTGATCCCTTGGTCGCTACAAATGGTCTGGAACAAGCTTAAGAGGATTTAGAAAGTTTCCCATTCTTTCGCTTTTACTCCTGTGTGGGAGAACAGGAACATGACGGAATTCTTTAAAATCAGTGATTTTGCTTACTGGTCACGTAGGGGGGTGGTTAATATGTGTCATCTTTTTGTACGTGGACACTTTAAATCTTTTTTTGAATTTAACTTCACGGATAATATATTATTAGATGTGTTTATGTATTCACGTTTAAAACACGCCTATGAGGCCTCTAGGAACAAAGGGTATATTTGTCCACGGGATAATGTATTTTTTGACTATTGTTACTCCCAGATAGGTGAGAGGGTTAAGATAGCCAGCCTATATAGTAAATTGCGAACAGCATTGGCAACTGTAATTTTATATAAAAGCTCAAGTAAATGGGAGCAAACATTTGTCAGTTACATTTTAGGGTCAAATTCACAAATTTTTGGGTGTAATATACCCCTCCTCTACTTAGTTGACAGCTTAATAAATTTCAATAATTTTATTTTACATTTTCGGGTGACAATAAACAATTGTTTTCTGTCATAGACCCCTGCTCTACCAAGTAGACAGGTTAATACATTTCTGTAATTTTTCTGTTACATTCTTGGGTGGACATTATACCATTTTAGACGTGAATAAACCCCTGCTCTGCATAGGTGACAGGGAATAAAATTTCTGAAATGCTTCTTTAATTGATGCGCGCCACCTCCTTTGATTCAATGCTTAAACTTAAGCAAGTTGTACCACATTTGCACTTCAATAATTTGTCCCACATTTCCGCTATACTCTTTTGGCCAACATTTGCGCCTTAATAGCTTTTCCCACATTTCCGCTTGACTCTTTTGGCCCACATTTGGACTTCTGGAATTTGTCCCACATATGCGCCTCAATAGCTTTTCCTACATTTCTGCTTGATCCCAATTTTTTTAAATAAATTTATATCCCTTAAATTTGGTCTCTTTTTCTCACGCTCCCTCTCCGGCCTGTAACCCTGATTCCCCGCCACCCGTAATCACCATGGTAGGCGCATAAAAGAACATCGAAATTTGATAGAGCAGATATCAAATTGGATCGTGAACATCACGGGGACGTGCGACATGGTGGGGCAGTAAGTATGCACACACCTACACAAACTAACTGCAACTTCTGTGTCTCCGAATTGGGCACATGGCCTGAGCTTGCCCTTTACGCCTTGAAGGTGCTGGCCTGCCCTGCAGCCAGTGTATTGTCTGAACGTGTGTATGGCACGACTGGAGGGTTATATTTCCCAATGTTTTGGGGTGTACCCTAATTTAAAAAAATATAAATAAATTTTAAACCAAAAAGCAGTGTAGGCTACCTCCACCTTCTCCACCACCACTTCCACCTACACCGCCACATCCACCGCCTCCTCAACCTCCTACTCCATAAGTACCTGGGCCTCCTAGATCACGATTATTATTTTTTATTTTTACGTATTTTATGTTATTTAAAGTCATTTCCCTATTCACATTTGTTTGCAGAGCACTTGCCATGCTCTTAACCACATTTTGATGCAATTTGCAGCCCTCTAGCCCTTTCCATTACATTTTTACAGCCATTTTAGTGCTCAAAAGTTCAGGTCCCCATTGACTATAATGGGGTTCGGGGTCAAGTTCGGGTCCCGAACTCGAACTTTTTTGTGAAGTTCGGTCGAACCCGAACATCCAGGTGTCCGCTCAACTCTAATCACTCATTATCATTAGGGTAACAACAAAATTTGTAAAAAAATTTTTTGGATGCCAGCTAACTCTTCTCTCACTGCTTAGGAGGCCTGCATAAAAATGTTCAGTTTTCTAATTGTCCTAACATTTATCTTCAATAACCTTTCTATGCTGTTTTGTCATGTAAACTCATTTGCATAAACATAGGCATATGGGAAAGACATGCAAATAGTGTTTCAACTAACAAACAAGGCAGATTCTGCTAATTTGCATGTCTTTCCAATATGCCCATGTTTATGAATATGAGTTTACATGACAAAACTTTCCAATTTTTGTCACCCTAATGATAATAATCTAGGTGTGCAGGTCCCCCAAGCCATCCAACAAAAGTCAAGCAACTTTGAGGCTCACTGGCTCTCGAGTCTGTGTGGATAGAGAGCCAGTCTTGTATGTCTCATCGTGCTCAAGGCTGCCATTGTAAGGTATGCTGACTATACCTGTCTCATGGATAGGTTGTTAGCTTGTACATACCTGGCTTTTGGCATACAGCCTTTGTGGGATTGTCTGTTTATTATGTTATAGGTAATGAAATTGCATGTGGAATATGCATACATTACCAATTTTTGCAATTGTGAATTTATGTGCACAGCTCCTTATCAGCTTGTCCCCAGACATCAGTTGGCCTCCTCATGGACTGCTCTCCCGTCTTCATGGATCTACTAGTTAGTCTACACAGTCAGGAACTATGGAGAAGCAGCGCGACAAAATTGTCCAATGAGCAACCTCCCTCCCTAATAACAAGCTCCTTACTTACTACCAACCCTACAATTGCGAATAAGGAGCTTAGCTATTGGATGTTTTGGGCAACAGCAGTATTGCTGTACTGCCCATGAGATTCACAGCGTGCAGTGCGCTGGTTAACTACATGAAAAGCCTTAATGCTTATTCATACGCATTAGCCTTTTTTCAAAGCGTAAAATTGCCTAAACAGGCGTCTATGACGCTTGTACAGGCGTTATTGTGACCTCTGGCATAGAGAAAGTGGCTCAAAATTTTTAATACAAACCAATTGAAAAAAAATAACACTTTTCGTTCAAAATGAGTAAAATGCACTAATAAAAAGAGAAATTGCCCCCAAAGGTTTACATAGTCTTTAAGTAAATGTGTGTACCTACCATGGAATAACATTGGTGGATCTATATTTATTTTTATTTTTTGAGAGGAATAAAAAATGAATGGCAATAGGCAGAATTCTAAGAGTAGATGTTCAAGAATGGTTATTTCACTGACATCTGTAAGTGCTGACAGATCCTCTTTAAACACAAGCCATACAATGCTTTACTGTGTATAGCATTTTGAAGAAGTTGTTAGTGGTATACATGTTTCCTGTTGATGAGACTTCTAAAGCTTCTTTTCTGTGCACGTACCACTGTCTAATCCTGTTTACTGTGTGGTCTCCTTCCTCCAGTGATGCTTCAGAACACACAAATAAGTCACTTCATTTAATGGTATCTTGCCAAGCTCCCTAAGTACTTAGCACCCATAGTTCAGTAATAAACATCTAATGAACCATCTCCTTGCCACAAAATTGTAATCCCTTGTTTACCGCGCCAACTTTTATCCTTTCGTCTCAGTCATCTTGCTTCCTTTTTATTGTAATCTTCTGTTAGATGAAACATCTAAACTGTTTCAATATGTGATCCTGGGGTGTTATCACTATTATGTTCAATCTGTAGAACTTGCTGTAGAGCAATGGAAAATATGGTAGATATAGACAGATAATCGGATAAGAATATAGTATTAAAATTTACAAGCAGCGCCTGGAAGAGATCCAAGTGAGTCTACCATCTGCACATATTAATCACTACTAACAAACATTTATATCAATATGACAATCACCCAAGCAAAAAAAAGAAAAAAGAGAAGACGAGGAATAAAACAACATGGAGTCTGATTGATTTATTTTGTCTGCTTGCATTGTTTGCCAAACGCCTGTCGACTATATACGTCCTGGAGGTCGGCACATATCTCAGAGATCACTGTTGTGTGATAATCGGAGTGGGGAGCCCACTGTCAGTGATGGCAGGGCTCCCCTTAGGGACCTTTTGTAGGGAGTAAGGATCTCCAGCTTTAGCTCGACTGCGCGGGAGAGACACACTGCTAAGCCATGATCCCTGGGGACGCTACAGCATCCTTAGCAAAAGGATGCAATGCTTTGTTTCTTTCAACATCAGGCTTGTGCTGGAGGAGACTGGCAGTGGGCTGATTGCTCAGCTGCTCTATTCCTGGGTGCTAATGTTCTGACTAATGGATTGCTGATTCAGGTTCTGATCCTGGGACGTGGTGCTCTATTTAAAGAGGACCCTTCATCAGTTTTGACATAGGCTAATTATAGTATTACCCTGTAGGGCGGCCCCCACTGACGCCATGATGGGTGTATTTTTTTTTTTCAAGCCACCCCCCCCCTTCTCCAGCGGTCCTTTCTGATTGGATCACGCTCACAGCCAGGGAGAAGGAGACGCCTACAGCAGAAGACTGTATCGCCTCCCCGTTGCAAATTTAATGCTCATTATAATACAGTGTGCCAAATTATCGGGGGAGGGGCACAGCGGACGAACGGGGGGTGGGGGGACTCTTTGAAAGAAAAAGAAACTCCCATGGCATCAGTGGGGGTCGCCCTACAATCTAATACAATGATTAGCCTATGTCAAAACTGATGAAAGGTCCTCTTTAAACCCCTTCCTGGCCATATACCTGTGCCAGTGATCATCTCTGACTCACCAGCTGTGCTCCTGTGCGTATTGGATTGCTCGTTCCTCTGACCCTGACTTGTCTTCTGACCACTCTCTGTCTCTCGTTTGGTACTGCTTAGCTAGTCTGTGTCTAACACATTTAAATACGACCCTGTTTTTGCGTTGTTTTGTCTCTTGGTGTTTGTCTGTCTCTGCATGTAAGTAGCACAAGGATTGTCGACAAGTTGCGGTCTTGCTACCTAGGGCTTGCATTACAAGTAGGTAGGGAAAGCGGTCTGGGTTCTAGGTTAGGGCTCACTGTTTGCGTCTGTCCCTACTTACAGGCGTTATATAGGATTTTACAACTTATTGTCCACTAGAGAGCTATTTTGTTAGTACATATAATGGCAGCATAGTTTATGGGGTTATGAAATATGGGCACATTCAAGAGCATCATCATGTTCAAGCGAGTATTTCAGCAGGACAAAAGTGCTTTTTGTGGAGTTTTTATAATCAGGAGTAGGATGAATAAAACACTTTTATTCTGCCAGGCTCTGCACCTTCAAGTGCCCAGGAGGCAGAGCTTTACTAGGAAGTGTAATATGTTCTCTAAATTGTGCTGATTCACAACCTCTCTGCTCTGTTCTGAGTGACAGCTGTAGTATCCAACCAAGAGACCACTACAGCTGAAGAAGCGAGGGACTGTAAAATGGCTCAACACAGGGAGCACTTCACAAGGTATGGCCCCAGGGCTCTTAAAGAGCAGAATCTGGCAGAATAAAAGTTCATATTCACTCTGCTTCTGATGAAAAATGCTCCAAAAAAGGCATGTTTGCACTGCTGTGCAAGAGAACACCACAGCTGCTACTCAAAGCAGCGGAGAGGGACTGGCAAACAGCTCAATGTTGAGAGGGCTTCACAGTGAAGCTTCGCCTCCGGGGCTCTTAAGGAACAGAATAAAAGCTAATATTCATGCTACCTCTGTTAACACAAAAAGCGTGTTTGTAATGCTGTCTCTGCCCCTGCATAATCAAAACTACAGACAGAATCCTTTTAGCATAGTGATACGGACATACTTGGCAGTTATACTACAGTATTTGTATGTAACTATTGTCTTAAGTGATATCATTGTGCAGTAGTTGTAACTTAGCTCTGCTACCCTCATAGTGTCTTTTTTCTTCTTCAAAATAATACACTGTAGATGATATAATTGTGTTATTTAGTTTTTTTTTCCATATTCATGTGTTTTCAGAGATGTCTGGCAGCAGTGAAGACATTTCTCTTGTACACTGGACCCAGAAGTGGCTAGAAAATGGAACACTTTACTTTCATGTCTCTTTACGCATGAAGGAACACACTTTATTTAGCACTCCCCCAACAGTGCAAGAGCCAGTGCAAGAACTGGATGAACAGCTTCATGTTCTACACGTATCAGTCATGGTGAGTGCGATTTTAAACCCAGTCTTCATTTACGGCATTATGTGTGCTAGATGTGTAAGCAATAAATGAATAAGTCTACTTTCGCATTAGCGGCAGCCTTCTCCAGCAGGCTATTCTGGCGGGTGAACAGCCTGCCGGATCCATGCTGCCTCTAGTGGAAGCATGGTCCAACCACGGCATTGGTCCAACCACGGCATGGCAAACATGCCGAGAGGTGGCCAGAATAAAACTACAACATGTGTAGGGGTGTAGTTCCTAAATGGGGTAATTTATGGTTGCTTTCTACTACATAAGCCCTTCAAAGTGGCTTTATAACTGATTTGTTTCTGAAAAAAGTGGGTTTTGGAGATTTTCTTGCAAATGTGAATAATTGCTTCTACAATGCTAAGCTTTTTAACATCCTAAAACGTAGAAGTAGAAAACGTAGAAATATGGTGAATGCTAATTAACAACTATTTTATGAGCTATCACTATCCATCTTAAAAGCATGGAAATGTAAATTTAGAAAATAGCAAATTTTTCAAAATGTTCTGTATTCGGTAATAAATAAAGGTAAAACATATTTACTGAAAAACATTACTAACGTGAAGTACGGTGTGTCATGAGGATGGCTTGAATAAGCAAAAGCATTCCAAAGTTATTAGCACATGAAGTGACATGTCAGATTTACAAAAATAGACTTTATCATGAAGGTGAAAAATTAGGCCCCTTTCACACGGGCGAGTATTCTGCGCGGATGCGATGCGTGAGGTGAACGCATTGCACCCGCACTGAATACCGACCCATTTATTTCTATGGGGCTGTTCACATGAGCGGTGATTTTCACGCATCACTTATGCGTTGCGTGAAAATCGCAGCATGCTCTATGTTCTGCGTTTTTCACGCAACGCAGGCCCCATAGAAGTTAATGGGATTGCGTGAAAATCTCAAGCATCCGCAAGCAAGTGCGGATGCGGTGCGATTTTCACGCACGGTTGCTAGGAGACGATAGGGATGGAGACCTGATCATTATTATTTTCCCTTATAACATGTTTATAAGGGAAAATAATAGCATTCTGAATACAGAATGCATAGTAAAATAGCGCTGGAGGGGTTAAAAAATAAATAAATAATAATTTAACTCACCTTAGTCCACTTGATCGCGTAGCCCGGCATCTCCTACTGTCTCCTTTGTTGAATAGGACCTGTGGTGAGCATTAATTACAGGAACAGGACCTTTGATGACATCACTCCGGTCATCACATGATCCATCACCATGGTAAAAGATCATGTGACGTACCATGTGATGACCAGAGTGACGTCATCAAAGGTCCTGTTCCTGTAATTAATGCTCACTACAGGTCCTATTCAACAAAGGAGACAGAAGGAGATGCCGGCTACGCGATCAAGTGGACTAAGGTGAGTTAAATTATTATTATTATTATTTTTTTAACCCCTCCAGCGCTGTTTTACTATGCATTCTGTATTCAGAATGCTATTATTTTCCCTTATAACCATGTTATAAGGGAAAATAATGCAATCTATGCAGAACACCGATCCCAAGCCCGAACTTCTGTGAAGAAGTTCGGGTTTGGGTACCAAACATGCGCGATTTTTCTCACGCGAGTGCAAAACGCATTACAATGTTTTGCACTCGCGCGGAAAAATCTCGGGTGTTCCCGCAACGCACCCGCACATTTTCCCGCAACGCCCGTGTGAACCCAGCCTTACTCTGTCAGGAAGGTGTTAACAACAGTCTGTAAATGTGTGAAAGTGAGGAGACCAATTGCAGGAGTTTTGGGAGACAAATTTCTCATTCTTGACTGATGTAGGATTCTGGCTGCTGAACAATCTTCTTTGTGCGTCAAATGTTTTCTATTGGTAAAAAGTCTGGACTCAAGGCAGCCAGTTCAGCACCTGGACTCTTCTTCTATGAATACATGCTGTTGTGATGGA
The DNA here is from genome assembly GCF_905171765.1 of Bufo bufo. Classification (NCBI taxonomy): domain Eukaryota; kingdom Metazoa; phylum Chordata; class Amphibia; order Anura; family Bufonidae; genus Bufo; species Bufo bufo. Next base: position 46,183,941 of record NC_053396.1, on the reverse strand, counting down.
TGCAGTATATGGTTTAGTATTATCTTTCAGCCCTTCCCTAAAAGGACGTTGTCTGGATGGGAGCATATGTTGTTCTATTACCTCTATATACTGTTCAGCATTGATAGCACCTTTCCAGATGTGTATGTTGCCCATGCCATAGAAACTAATGCAAATCCCATACCATCAGAGATGCAGGTTTATAAACTGTGCTGTGATAAGAAGCTGGATGGTTCCTCTCCTGTTAAGTCTACAGTAACTGAGTCTGTGGTTTCCAAAAAGAATTTAAAATTTTGACTAATATGACCAAATAATAGTTTTCTATTTTGCCTCAGTTCATTTTAAATGAGCTTTGGCCCAGAGAGGACGGCAGCTTTTCTAGAACATGTTGACATATGGCTTCCTCTTTGTATGATAGAGATTTAATGTGCATTTGTGGACTGCACAGCTCCTGGTGTTTGTTTCTGTCATTGCCAAATATATTCATGTTTTTTATTATGTCTTTTTTTAAATTCTAATAAAGATATGTTTTGGTATACTGAATTGTAGATTTGTGTATATAGTGTGCTTAGGTTTTCCCATGTAGGTGTTAAGAATTACAGGGTAGTCGTAATGCCTGGAAATGAGCAGTGTGTAATGTGACGGAAAAATGGATCAAGCCAGCAAAGGAAGCAATAGAGACAAGGACAATACAATAGTAAATGGCTTTTAATAACTTTCTCTACATAATAAAAGCTATTTTCTGAAGTGAGTCAGCCTTTTTAATTATTGTGATCACTTGGTTGATAATTGAACCAATGGGTTTTGTTATCACTAAGTAGGTACAGTAATTAGGAGCTTTCATGAGAGTGTGCACTAGGCCTCAGCTCCTGACTTCATATTGATTGTGTTTCATTATTGTTCATATTATCTAACTTTTGCACAATGACAATATTAGGATAGCGGCCTTCTAAGATGTAGTTATGGGTATGAATGTCTTGATCTAGGTCTAGTACAACATAATGACAAAAACAGCTTGACCACTGTTTGGCGGTTGCCGTGAATATTGTCACACAAAATGCATCTCAAGTTGATGCTGGTTGTCGTTGAAGAGACCAGGCAGGTTTATGGAGCCAGAAACAGCTGTCTACGACATGAGTTAATTTGTCACATGAAACAAAAACAATGCTATCCAAAATCTCTGAAGAAGTCAAGAATATTGATAATGTTGTCTTGCTTGTACAGTGATGGTCGGTTTGCAGTGTTCGCCAGCGAACACATGCGGGCTGCCATCTTTAGTAAGGTAGACTCACCCGTCCGGCGATGCACAGCTAGGCCCTTACCTGTGCCGGTCTGAAATCAAATGCATTCACCGGGAACAGGCAGTTCCGAGAACAGCCCGATGAAGGCCCCCGGCAGCTGTTTTTTGAACTGCCTGCTCCCGTTGACTGGATTTGATTTCAGACCAGCTCCCGGCACAGGTAAGGGCTTACCTGTGCATCGCCAGACGGGTGAGTATACCTTACTAAAGATGGCAGCCCGCATGTGTTCGCTGGCGAACACTGCAAACTGACCATCACTGGTCTTGTATTCTCTAACATTGTTTGGTGGGTGATGTAAAAACAGCTGAAGTGTCATGGAGTTTAATGTGTTAACCATCTGTAGAGCCCTGGCTCTTGGCATTGTTTTCATAATGCAAGGAAGGCCTGAGGGTTCAAAGTTCTGGGGAAGGATTTAAGGCTGCTGTATGCCAGTGATTTAGCAAAAAAGAAACCATACATTTTTAGAGTTCTGTCTTCGAAGGAAAGAAAAGTTCAAAGTTCACTAAAGGTTGAAGGTAAATGTATTTTTGTATAAACTTTTTATTTGAATGGAGTCAACTAGAGATGAACCACGTCCTCAAAAATTTTATTAGACTGCTTCAGCGAATTTCTTTGTGAGTAGCGGGTGCAATGATGGGGATATTGTGCCGCCCCCGTCATTGAACCCATGATCACGGCATCTGAGATGACCATTGAGGGCTGTCAGGGGTTATTCTGTTAAAAAAAAAAAAAAATACTCAACCTATCTATTTGATCGCAAAGAGTCCGCCGTGGCCATCTTGATTGAAGATCCAGCATAAAATCTTGCAGGGTGCGTCTTGACATCATCACGCATGCCGGTATGTTAATGTCATACGTCGCTGTTAGAGATGATAAAATTTTTCAAAAATTCTATTTTTTTAATTTTTTTTTTGCTTCGATCCGATTTTATTTGCGGCGAATCGTGTTAAAAAATGGCTATTTCCTGGCTGCAAAGAGCCTTTATAGTAGTGTAGAACAGTGTGCCTTGCAGTAACACGCATAGGGAGTGTGCTGTGGTAGTGAAATTATACTGTGAGTCAGTATGACATGCAGATGACAGGCATCGCTGTTAGAATCACTGCACACTTCACTTATTTGGGCAGTCACAAAACTGACCAAATAACTCAAGTGTGAACTCAGCCTTACAGGTCGATTTTAGCGTCAAGAAGAAGCGCACTCCTTTTACTCCGTCGTCAGCTGATTCCACATAGATGTCTACAGAACCTGTTCTATTAAACGTTTATACAAGTAGAGCCCCCCCGACAGAGTGGAGAGGGTGTCAGCAGTAAGGTTGTGTTGACGTCACTGATTATTTTTCCCTTCCTCTGATCCGTCAGAACAATAATCCCCAAAAAATAGATCCTGTCTGTGGAGCATCCGCCTTCACTCGGTCAGCATTTGGTCAGTAATCCATCATTATTGCTAATGCAAAAAAATATAAACAGGAGTGGATCCAAAACAGAGATGACACATGAATGGAATATTTGCATGTCTTCTGTATTTTGTACCCACTCCTGCTTTTGGCTACCAAATCACAAGCCAATTATGATGGGACCATACAGGCCTTACAGCTGCTACACAGACAGGATCCGTCGTGCGTCTCGCTTTCCTTTTTTTTCTGACAGATCAGAAGAAGGGTCAAATAAATGATGATGTTAGCCAGGCCAAAAGGCAAAATAGTGGCCCAGTCATGAAGTGGGGAGGGTGGGAACAGCATGAGAAGTCCGCAGAGTGGCCCTATGACATAGGGGTGAGGTGGAAGCAGCATGAGGAGACCACAGAGTGGCAAGGTGACATAGTGTAGAGTAGGGCTGCAGTAAACAATTATTTTAGTAATCGAGTATTTTTACTGATTATTTTTACGATTAATCAAATAATCTAATAAGAAAAAAATAATTAATAGACTGTTTTCCTTTATAAAAACTCATCAGACCCCCTGCCATCAGTCTCTAACACCCTTCGTTCCCCCCTGTGCGATCAGCTCAAGTGCATCAGTTCCCCCCAGTGCCACCAGCTTCCCCCCAGTGCCACCAGCTTCCCCCCCAGTGCCACCAGCTTCCCCCCCCCAGTGCCATCAGCTGCCATCCCAGTGCCATCAGCTGCCATCCCAGTGCAATCAGGCTCCCCCCAGTGCCATCAGCTGCCCTCTCAGTGCCAACAGCTGCCACCCCAGTGCCATCAGTGCCACCAGCTAAAACTAAAACTCTCATCAGATGAATTGATGATCGGACACGTCCAGCATCCACCTCACTTCAGGTCAGAGAAGTCTGCGGACAGATCTTCAGAATGGAGAGGATCTAGAAAGCATCTTAAGCCCTTTGTTACTGCTCATGGATTTCTGACACCATTCCTGGCATATCTCTATAGGGCTGAGTGGCCTCTGCATGGCTGTGGTTTCAGGTAACCTATAGACAGGGCCAAACAGGTTCAAAGGGGAACTCCAGAAGAATGATCATGCTTGGAGCCACACCATAAGCTCCATTCATTCTGTAAGCCCTGTGACCCCGCACACATCTATGTCAGAAGGTCGTCCAGGCTGGAGCCCCCCTTTAATTTAGGAGGCTCTGAGGAGCCATCAACATGTCCTCCGGCAATGTGCAGGGAGGAGGACACAGCCTCCCTCCATGGCTGGTACCTGGTTTCCAGTCTCCGGTCCGGTGTCCCAGAATCCTGGCTGGCTTTGTTGTCTCCCTGAACCCAGCTAACCAACCGTGCCAGTCAACGGTGGGCTCCGGTGTGGACCGCATCCCTCACAGTGTAAGCCCCCAGTGCACGGGGCGCACCGCCCTGTTGCTGCATCTCTTTTCTATAAGGTTGCGGTTGTCAAGCGGAGCTGCCGATAACCAATCACAATCTGGAGCGCCAGGACCCCAGGCAGAGCTGGCTGCATATTTGCCTGAGAGGGTGTGGTACAAATGGGGATGTGAGTAGGGTCATGTGACTAGTGGAGTGAGATGCAGAGAGCAGCACGGTTATTATACTGTCTGGGAGAAGCGGGTGACCACGGAGCGGTGAGTAATAGCAAGCGCTTCACTCCCGCTCCATGGTCACATGATACAAACACATTTTTTTGTCTCGATTTACTCGGTTCAATCGAGTAATCATTTCAGCCCTAGTGTAGAGGTGGCAGCCGCATGAGGAGACCACAGAGTGGCAAGATGACATAGTGTGGAGGTGGCAGCAGCATCAGGAGGCAACAGAGTAGCAATGTGACGTAGTGTGGAGGTGGGTGGCAATACCAGTACCCGCTGAAGATGGTGAGTGAAAGAATGAGCACTTGTCATCAGATGTGTGGCATCAAGCGGGTGGCAGCATCAGAATAGTAGCTGAGGCAGGTAGCCAGAAGAAGCCAGTCTCAAATTTTTTCCTAAAACGGCTGCTGCACGTGTGAGGACACGGAGCAAGGAACTCTGAGAAGGCGGGATCGCCCATAATGCAATGCATGCCGCCAATTAGCAGCCAGCAAGCCCTGTGATGTCACAGCCCTATAAATAGCCTCAGCCATCTTGGATTCTGCCATTTTCCAGTGTACTTAGTGCAGGGAGAGACGTCAGCAGGCGCTAGGGACAGTGCTAGAAAAAACTTAATTGTGCTGAAAAAAAAAATGATTTAGGCTACTTGCGGAAGGACGGATCCGACAGGCTGTTCACCATGTCGGATCCGTTCTTCCGCTATTTCGTCGTGCCGCCGGACCGCCACTCCGTCCCCATTGACTATAATGGGGACGGGGGCGGAGCTCCGGCGCAGCACGGCGAAAGGCCGCCGGACTAAATGTCCTGCATGTCCGACTTTTTAGTCCGGCGGCTCTTGCCGTGCTGTGCCGGAGCTCCGCCCCCGTCCCCATTATAGTCAATGGGGACGGAGCGGCGGTCCGGCGGCACAACGAAATAGCGGAAGGACGGATCCGACATGGTGAACAGCCTGTCGGATCCGTCCTGCCGCAAGTGTGAAAGTAGCCTAAATCATTTTTTTTAGCACAATTAAGTTTTTTCTAGCACTGTCCCTAGCGCCTGCTGACGTCTCTCCCTGCACTAAGTACACTGGAAAATGGCAGAATCCAAGATGGCTGAGGCTATTTATAGGGCTGTGACATCACAGGGCTTGCTGGCTGCTAATTGGCGGCATGCATTGCATTATGGGCGATCCCGCCTTCTCAGAGTTCCTTGCTCCGTGTCCTCACACGTGCAGCAGCCGTTTTAGGAAAAAATTTGATTCGTTACCACGAATCGCGAGGAAATTCTGATTCGGTGCAAATCAAATTTTTCCTGAAATTCAGATCGAATTCCGCTTCGATTCGTTCATCTCTAGTCACTGTGTACGAAATTTTGCACGGGATAGATAGCCACAGGGGAATCTTGCAAATGGATTGTGGTGAGTATGATTTTTTTTTTTTTTACTGCCATTTTAGGGAAAATTGTTTCGTTACCATGAAGCATGAGGAAATTCAGCTTTGCGGTGAATAGAATTTTCCCTGAAATTCTGATCGAAGGGCACTTCGTGAACTTGGATTTGCCACCCGCAGGGAAATTACTAACTGCTAACATAAGGCTCTTCATTTGACTTTAAACTGAACCTTGAGTTTCAGGAAACAACCCCCTGGTGTATGATCAATTTTAAGACATGAGACCCCATCTCTACTGCAAAGATGAGTGGAGCCAGAGCTGCTATGTTCATTAACAAGAACTTTATTTTATCTATGGGAGGATCTCACAACAGGACTGAAACCGATTGATACGTCTGGCACGTCTCTATAACTGGAGATACACTTTAAGAATTATAACTAAGAGACACGGTGCTAAGCTGATATCTGGATATAGAGTTCACTAGCATGAGCTCTAGCGGTCTAATAATGATGTTATCCCCTCAGTCTCATTTTGTGTTTCTAATGTACTACAATCAGTTCACAAACCTAATAAATGCACCATTAATCTAATGTAACCCTGGAACCTGATATACCAATCGTGTCCGCTAGACACTTTACAGCAAGTCAGATATTACGTTGCGTCTGCCTCCGACTCTCCAGTGCCAGAGGCTCTTAATTTCTCTATTTCCCTAGGCCATTAGAATATCACAAAAACTACACACAGGTGTACTCTCCCAATCACATAATCAGGTATTATGGGCTATGCTATGGGATTTACAATGAAGTATACTTGCTCATGCGCCGCTATTCACATTAACTGTGTAAACGCGAGATTTAGATAGTCTTGCGAAACAGCCGGCTATCTTAATCTCGCCCTATCGCACAGCATACATTTTAACAGTGCATTAGAGACAGTCCTTCGACCACAGTTATGATAATATTCTGAACAAATCAGGCTTATCTGTAACGGGGAAAACTGATTCGCTCATCACTATTTCTAATACATCTTTATTGGAGTTCGAGCACTTTTTGATTTGGAGTCACACATATAGAGTTAGTTCTCCTTATATGTCTGTTGTAGTAAATATGTGTATTCCTCTTGCAATAACAGTTTTGGGGCACCTTTTCTCATATCTCTGTTCTTCTGTTATCTCTCCTAGTAATATATAAATACATTGACAGCAAGATGGTGCCATTGTCCTTACCAAAGGACTGTCTCTACACAGAGTGCCCCTATCAGTGTCAGACTGTGTAGGACGGACCCCCAGTTACAGGCAGTTGTCAATGTATTGTACAGGACACCGGGGGTGGGTCCTGGACGGGTGCTATACGGCACCACTGTTTGGACTATGGTCCATTTAAATAGAGGTAGAAGGTTCAGGGGGTCACCCAAAAAGTGGGTGAAAAGTTCCAGGCAGGCGCTAATTCAGAGAGGACTGGCTCACAGTCTTCTCTATCTTAGTAAAGTAGTTTGGGGCCTGGAATTTTGGAGGCTCCAAAGTGTTATTTGGGTGGGATGAAGCCTCCACTCCTAAACCCTGGAAGCCAGCGCACAAGGGGTTAAGATCTCACAGACAACCACCCATTAAAGCAGGAAGTGATGCTGGAGGGAGTGAGTGAGTTGGGAGAGTGCACCTGTGAGGACAAGATGGAAGTCTGCTAGCTGCTCAGAGAGGACTTTTGAGTAGTTTGGAAGTGAAGCTGTGTCTGCAGGGAAGGTCTGGAGGACTTCTACTAAAAACGTATGTGTCTTTCTTTTGGTTGTTTTTCTGAAGAAAGACTTTTTCCTAATTTATGCTGGAAACAAGCAGGACTTTTGTTGTGACGTTTTGGATGCTGAAGAAAAGCTTTATTTTGTTTTGTTTGGTCACCAATAAAGACCCTTTGCTTTACTGACACGGTTTTACGCACTTGTCTCGCGGAGCTTAAAGACCCCCAAAGTTTACAACTGGTGGAGGATGCGGGCAAAGTGCATTTGCAGGCGCAAAAAAACCGTTTAAAACTGACATTTAAAGAGACAGTATACTTATGGCATGTCTTGGGTGAAGTCAGCCCAGGCGTTACAAACAGCAGACAAAGGCATGGAGGAGGTCGTTAAGGCTTTGGCACAAGCCACTGTGACCCAGCAGCAAGCCACTGTGGCCCAGCAGCAAGCGTCAGCAGAGTCAAACCGTCGCCATGAGGAAGCGATGGCTCAGCAGCAGCAGGCCCTGGCACAGGCTATAGCTGCGCAGCAGGAAAATACACGGCTGCTATCCGCCCAGTTTACGGCCCAGCAGGAGTCCACTCAAGCACAGGTGGCTGCCTTGCAGGAGGCCGTACAGCAGCTGGCTCAGGGACAAGCGCAAGCGGTCGTTGCCGTTAGCAACCCAGTATCTGTTAGAGCCAGCCATTTTTTGCAGAAACTAACACCCAGCGATGACGTGGAAGCCTTTCTTACCACCTTTGAAAGGATAGCAGAGAGAGAAGCGTGGCCCCGGGACCAATGGGCCGGCATTATATCGCCTTTTCTCACTGGTGACCCGCAAAAGGCCTATTTTGACCTCCCAGCTGAGCACATCAAAGACTATGAACGTCTAAAAGCTGAAATCCTGGCCCGCCTGGGAGTGACCACAGCTGTCCGGGCTCAGAGGGTGCATCGCTGGCGGTACAAATCGGACCAACCACCCAGGTCCCAGATGCATGAACTAATTCAGTTAGTTAAAAAATGGCTGCAGCCAGAAAAGTTGTCAGGTCCACAAATGGTGGAACGAGTAGTGATGGACCGGTACCTACGGTCCCTACAAGATGACCTACAGCGCTGGGTAAGCCATGGAAACCCTACTAATGCTGACCAGCTGATCGAGCTGGTTGAACGGTATACCGTGGTGGAGGACCTGCTTGGGCCTGCCAAGCGTCGAGAACCCACGCCAAGGACACCCAGACCAGCCATCAACCTGAGGAGAGAAGCCTTGCCAGATGTGGGCGTCCGCAGGTTTACACCATCTGCCCTAGAACCACGGAGGTCGGTTCCTGTACCAAAGATGGGAGACATACAATGTTGGCGATGTCGGTCCTGGGGGCATACCCGGGCACAATGCCCACTGCAGGAGGAGCCTATGGAGTGCGGAACTGGTCGGAGAAGCTCCTTCTATGTGCGAAGTGTGTGTACCACTCATCTTGACCTGGCTGCAGGACGGTTTGAGTGTGAAGTGTGGGTGAACCACCTTCCTGCCAGGGCCCTACTGGACTCCGGTAGCATGGTAACATTAGTACATGCCAGGGTACTTGGGAGGCTTAGACCAGTGACTAAAACTCTTCGGGTGGTATGCATTCATGGGGATACCAAGGAGTACCCCTTGGTTCCGGTGACTGTCTCTTATGGCCATGCCTCAGTTACACAGGAGGTCGGGGTGGTAAACAGTTTAATTCATGACATCATAGTGGGGCGGGACTGTCCACTATTTCTGGAACTATGGAATGAGGTGCAAATGGCACCACCAGGGGAACTGGGGGCACTGGGCCTGGAAGGGACAGGGTCCGAGGGGTCCGGAGCTGAAATACACCCCTCTGATATAGAAATACCTACCATTGATAATGAAGTCGCAGGGAATGCTAATGTGGAGGATAATGCCCCTGACCCAGGTCTTAAACCCGGGTTGATCTCTGAGGTGGGGGAGGTCTTCCCATTACAAGTCATGCTGGGGGAGGATGACGAGGAGCTCTCCCCAGTTGAGGAAGATGAAGGGGAAACATCCTCAAGGCCAGTACATCCAGATCTAGACGTGTCCAGAGGTGCATTTGGTACCGCCCAATTACGGGACCCTGCCTTGGTCAATGCTCGAGAGCAGGTTTCTGTTGTTGATGGGGTCCCACAAATGCCAGATGCAGACCAGAGGTTCCCTCACTTTGCGTTGAAGGGGGACTTACTGTATCGAGTGGCTGAGAGCCGAGGGGAAACTATAGAGCAGTTGCTGGTTCCCCAACCGTATAGGCGGATGCTCCTCGATCTAGCCCACAACGATGCACTGGGAGGACACCTGGGGGCGGAGAAAACAGAGGCCAGGATAAACGACCGGTTTTACTGGCCAGGGTTGAAGGCCGAGGTTAAAAGATACTGTGCGTCTTGTCCCATTTGCCAGTTAACCGCCCCAGTGCCACACTATAGAAACCCTCTGGTGCCCTTGCCGATTATCGAAGTCCCGTTTGAACGGATCGCTATGGATCTGGTGGGACCCCTGGTAAAGTCGGCACGGGGCCACCAATACATATTGGTCATCCTAGACTACGCAACTAGGTATCCAGAAGCTGTTCCTTTGAGGAAAGCCTCCTCTAAGGCCATCGCCAGGGAGTTGTTTCAAATGTTCTCACGAACTGGGTTCCCCAAAGAGATCCTGACAGACCAGGGTACCCCTTTTATGTCAAAGGTAATGGCGGACTTGTGCAAATTGTTTCAAATTAAGCAGTTGCGGACGTCTGTCTACCACCCACAGACCGATGGCCTAGTCGAAAGATTCAATAAAACCTTAAAATCCATGTTGAGAAGAGTAGTCCAGAAAGATGGGAAGGATTGGGATATGTTACTCCCTGCCCTGTTATTTGCTATCCGGGAGGTCCCGCAAGCATCCACAGGTTTTTCGCCATTTGAATTAGTGTATGGACGAAGGCCCCGGGGGTTACTCGATCTGGTAAAGGAGACATGGGAAAGTGAGTCCTCACCACACAAAACGGTGGTAGAGCATATCTCTCAAATGCGAGAGAGGGTGGCTAAGGTGATGCCACTGGTGAAGGAGCATATGCAGAAGGCCCAGGATGCCCAAAGAAGAGTGTATAACAGGTCGGCTAAAGTTAGACAGTTCCAAGTAGGAGACCGGGTGGCTGTTCTAATACCCACGGTAGAGAGCAAATTCTTGGCCAAATGGCAGGGCCCATTTGAGGTAGTAGAGAAATTCGGTGAGGTGGACTACAAGGTACACCAGCCAGGGAAAAGAAAACCATACCAGATCTATCACATCAATTTGTTGAAACCCTGGAGAGACAGAGAACAAGTGTCAGCGGTAGTAGGGGTACAGTCAGGGGACCATGCAGGGATCGACTTGGTGCAGGTTGCTTCTACCCTGACTAGACCTCAAACCCAGCAAACAAAAGAGTTTCTACAAAAAAATAGAGATATGTTTTCAGAGTTGCCCGGTCGCACCAACGTCATCGAGCATGACATTGTGACCGAGCCCAATGTAAAAGTCAGGTTAAAGCCTTACCGTATTCAGAAGCTCATAGGGTGGCAGTGTCCGAAGAGGTTAAAAGAATGTTTGAGCTTGGAGTCATTGAAGAGTCGCAGAGCGAATGGTCAAGTCCAATTGTGTTGGTACCCAAGCCCAACGGCACCCTCCGCTTCTGCAACGACTTCAGAAAGCTTAATGAAGTCTCCAAGTTCGACGCATATCCCATGCCACGAGTAGATGAGCTAATTGAAAGGTTGGGGCCTGCCAGGTACATTACCACGCTAGACCTCACAAAAGGGTACTGGCAGATTCCCCTGACTAAGGAAGCCAGGGAGAAGACAGCCTTCTCTACCCCAGAAGGCCACTTCCAATATAAGAGAATGCCATTTGGTCTACACTCAGCCCCGGCCACGTTCCAAAGGGCCATGGACAAAACTCTGCTTCCACACCAACGGTACGCTTCTGTCTACCTAGATGACATAGTCATCTTCAGCACTGATTGGGAGTCCCACCTTCCCCGGGTTCAGGCAGTTGTAGACTCCTTAAGAAGAGCAGGGGTTCACCATCACCCCGAGAAGTGTGCCATTGGATGGAGGAAGTAAAATACCTGGGGTATATTGTGGGTAGAGGGCTGGTAAAGCCCCAAATGAGTAAGGTGGAGGCCATACAGGACTGGCCCCGTCCCCTAACCAAGAAGCAGGTCAGAGCGTTTTTGGGCATAGTTGGCTATTATAGGAGGTTTGTCCCCAACTTTGCCACTGTTGCTGCACCACTGACCGACCTGACCAGAGGCAGAAAGTCAGTGATGATAAAGTGGAACGCCGAGGCCGAGACGGCTTTTCAAATGCTTAAGACAGCTTTGTGCCAAGATCCGGTGCTTGTAGCTCCAGACTTTACAAAAGATTTTGTAGTACAGACAGATGCTTCAAGCGAAGGGTTAGGAGCGGTCCTGTCTCAGGAAATCAATGGGGAGGAGCACCCTGTTGTCTTTCTTAGTAGGAAGCTGACGGCAGCTGAAAGAAACTATGCGGTGGTGGAGCGGGAGTGTCTGGCCATCAAGTGGGCTCTAGACTCCCTGCGATATTTCCTCCTGGGCAGAAAGTTCCGCTTGGTGTCAGACCATGCTCCGCTTACCTGGATGAGACAGAATAAACACACCAATGCCAGGGTAACAAGGTGGTTCCTTTCTCTCCAGGAGTTCAATTTCATGGTAGAGCACAGACCCGGGAGACAGCATCAGAATGCCGATGCCCTCTCCCGAGTCCATTGTATGGTGTCTACTGTTGCCTCCAACACCTCCGCGTTGAGGCAGAGGGGGGGGATATGTACAGGACACCGGGGGTGGGTCCTGGACGGGTGCTATACGGCACCACTGTTTGGACTATGGTCCATTTAAATAGAGGTAGAAGGTTCAGGGGGTCACCCAAAAAGTGGGTGAAAAGTTCCAGGCAGGCGCTAATTCAGAGAGGACTGGCTCACAGTCTTCTCTATCTTAGTAAAGTAGTTTGGGGCCTGGAATTTTGGAGGCTCCAAAGTGTTATTTGGGTGGGATGAAGCCTCCACTCCTAAACCCTGGAAGCCAGCGCACAAGGGGTTAAGATCTCACAGACAACCACCCATTAAAGCAGGAAGTGATGCTGGAGGGAGTGAGTGAGTTGGGAGAGTGCACCTGTGAGGACAAGATGGAAGTCTGCTAGCTGCTCAGAGAGGACTTTTGAGTAGTTTGGAAGTGAAGCTGTGTCTGCAGGGAAGGTCTGGAGGACTTCTACTAAAAACGTATGTGTCTTTCTTTTGGTTGTTTTTCTGAAGAAAGACTTTTTCCTAATTTATGCTGGAAACAAGCAGGACTTTTGTTGTGACGTTTTGGATGCTGAAGAAAAGCTTTATTTTGTTTTGTTTGGTCACCAATAAAGACCCTTTGCTTTACTGACACGGTTTTACGCACTTGTCTCGCGGAGCTTAAAGACCCCCAAAGTTTACAGTATTCATACATTTCTAGTATGGCTAACAGAGAAATTGCACTGTATGGAATTCTAAGAAAAGATTCTCTAGAATTGTTTTGTTAGCACTCCCACAATAATTTTCATTTTCTGACCTGTTAGATAGGTGCATGATGTAAACTGTAGTGAAGGTCATTTTCTTACCAGTGACTGCATTTGTGAGATATAACCTCCCTTCTGATCCTTAGCTGTGTCATGTGACACAGGACAGGAAGTCAGTTATTTATCTATTCATTCCTATGAGATGGACATTTTGCCAAGAATCAGAATGGAGGTTATAACAATACAGTCACTGGTAAGAAAATGACCTTTACTACAGTTTACATCATGTACCTTCCTAACAGGTCAGAGATTACAAATTTTTGGGAGGGCTTAAGGGGAATACAATTATTTACTAAAACAAACATGTCAGGAGATATAGCAGATCATCGGTGCTTGCTGCTTATTGATTTATTATTGAGTTCAATGGGACCTGTGTAAACCCATCATCACTTAAGTTCGGTATAGTGTATGCAATAGGCGTCAGATTTTTTTCCCTTTTAACGCTATAATTTTTGACACCTACAGATAACCACAAAAATAGCTTTATTGCTCTTAAATAGGTTGTCACATGATTTTATATAAATTTCTTGGCTCACTCAAATCATATTTTTCAAAAACGTAGAAAATTGATCCTCTTTTACGTGGCTAGTGAAGTGATTCTTGCTTTTCTGTGGACCAGCCAATTAGAATCAGATTTTTTTATTTTAATGAATGCAGTTGTATAAGGCTACTTTCACACTCACGTTTTTTGCGGATCCGTCATGGACGGATCAGTTCAGATAATACAACCATCTGCATCCGTTCAGAACGGATCCTTTTGTATTATCTTTGACATAGCCAAGAACACCAAGCAGCGTTTTGGTGTCCGTCTCCAAAGCGGAATGGAGAGTGAACTGATGCAAACTGATGCATTCTGAGCGGATCCTTTTCCATTCAGAATGCAATAGAATGCAAACTGATCCGTTTTGGACCGCTTGTGAGAGCCCTGAACGGATCTCACAAACGAAAAGCCAAAACGCGAGTGTGAAAGTAGACTAAGTTATATGATATGTGTGATCTGGCCAAGAAATGTAATATTTCATTGTGGGATACCCCCTATTACACTTTTTCTTATATATAATTCAGAGAAAGACTAGAAATATTGATTTCAACCGGCTGTATTTGATGACAGTGTTAGGCCTCTTTCACACGAGCGTGACAGATTAGGTCCGGATGCGTTCAGGGTGCATTCGGGGAAACTCGCACCATTTTGCAAGCAAGTTCAGTCAGTTTTGTCTACAATTGCGTTCAGTTGTTGAGTTTTTTCCGCGTGGATGCAATGCGTTGTGATGCGTTTTTCAACATCTCTCAGCAACCATCAGTGAAAAACTCATTGCTTCCGGATGCAATGTGTTTTTAACTGAAGCCCCTTTCACTTCTATGGGGCCAGGGCTGCGTGAAAAACGCAGAATATAGAACATGCTGCGTTTTTCACGCAACGCACAAGTGATGTGTGAAAAAAATGCTCTTGTACACACACCGATTGAAATGAATGGGTCAGGATTCAGTGCGGGTGCTATGCATTCACATCACACACTGCACCCGCGCAAAAAACTTGCTCATGTGAAAGGGGCCTTAGTGTTGCTTTTTTTTTTTAATTATTATTTTTGTCCTCAATGTATAAGTTTATTAGTTGTTTAATCACTGACTGCAGCGGTTACATTCTTCAGTGTGAGAACACCATTGCTGCAGCAGGAAGTAGTGAAAGGTGGAGGACCAGGCAGCCTCAGAACCGATTCATGTACTTACAACCTACTGATTGTGTCAACGATGATTTTTGTTTTTACCTGGACAAACCCTTTAAAGGGAACCTGTCAGCTTCTAAACAGTTCCCAGACTACAGTAGGCATTGCATAGTGTCAGTGTGCTGATTATGATGATATCATTTGTGTATTTATATTCACCCCCCATTCCACCCAGTAAAATGCAGTAGGTGCACTGCCAAGTGCACACGCATCATGGAGAGGACTCCAGGAAGAGTCCTCTCAATTCATTTTGCTGACGTTTTGCAGGAGCAAAGTGGAGGAGCAGGGGTGAGTATAAACATACAAATTACATCATTGTAATCAGTGATCATTACGCCATGCAAGGCCTTCTGTAGTTTTGGGTATGTTTAGGAGATTACAGATCCCCTTTAAATCTGCCATACAAACCATTTTAAAGAGGACCTTTCACTAGTTTAAAAACTAAAAACTAACTATATCAGTGGGCAGAGCGGCGCCCAGGGGTCCCCCTGCACTTACTAGTATGTCTGGGCGCCGCTCGGTTCGCCCGGTATAGGCTCCGGTGTGTGCAGCTCCCTCTGTTGTACGGGGCGGAGTTTTTGTATTAGGGTTGTCCCTTACTGCAGCGCTGGCCAATCGTAGCGCACAGCTCATAGCCTGGGAGTCCCACTGCCCACTGATATAGTTAGTTTTTAGTTTTTAAACTAGTGAAAGGTCCTCTTTAAATGATTTTAAGAATTATTTTTTTTTATTAAAATAGAATAGCAAACAATCAAAAAAAGGTAAAAAGGTGTTCAGAATTTTCCCTTCCAAATTTAGATACCCCTCACTCCAAGAAGGCTTCTAAAATCACGGTCTTATTGAAGCGCAGAGTCTACAGTGAATGAAATGATCAATTGATTCATTATCACATTGTGAGAATTGTCAGCCAAGTGTCCTTGAACATGAACATTTGTTGCTATGCAAACATTGCTTGATTGAGCAAATAAACTGTAGCCACCTACCTACTTGGCTCTTCTACGATCTACAACATGACGCTCTCTTTAATCATATCTACAAATCTGTTACCATTTGAATGTATGCCATTTTATTTGTGTGTGGTTGAGATAGCTGCCGGCTGTGCATAAATGTATCTGTCTTGCCCCTCAGTGGTTTCGCTGTCATTGCTCAGTTTGGGTTGCCAGTAATTTGTTATATGGTAACAGAGACAAACACAGCGGCACTAATGGGAGTCCTCCTGAGTTACGTTTTATACGAAGAAAAGGAATAGCCGATAAATTCCAATATTGATTTGTTAGTCTGTCTTTGTCTTGCTATCATTACATTTTGAAGTTGTATTGCTAGAGATTACTTGAAGTTACATACATAGAGGTAGCACATAAAGGGATTGCCTGAGAAGACATTTAAAAAAAAAAAGGATCAGAAGGGGTTAAACATAAAACGTAATAATGACTCACCCGACCAATACTTCACCACTGCCGTTCTGACGCTGCTCCGGTCCCTACTTCTCGCTACTTCCTGGTTCCAGCACAACAAACAGGAAGTGGGTAGAAACGACCGATCAGCCAATCACTGGCCGCAGTGGTGATCCTGCTCAGCCAGTAGCTTGGCATTTCCAGCCATTTCCAATGTGTCAATCTGGAACCAGTAGGTGTCAAATGGCAGCAGCAGGTGATATATCTGGTGATTTTTTTTTCCTTTTTCTTTTATCCCTTTATTACACCAGTGTAACATCTTTTTAAAAAGTTGACATTTCTGTAAAAATATATCTTTTCTTAGTTTATATATTACAGATCAAGTATTTTTGTGACTTGGAACAGCTGCAGCAGATGTTTTCTTCTTGTTTTACATATTAGTTACATATTAAGGTTGCTGCAATTGTGTGCAAGAGGTTGTCTCACTTCAGGAAATAGCATTTATTATGTACAGAAATTTAATGCAAGGCATTTACTAATGTATTGTTATTATACATATTACCTCCTTTGCTGGCTTCAGTCATTCTTCCATCACATTATACACTGCTCGTTTCCATAATTACGACCACCCTACAATCCATCAGTGGTGGTCGTGCTTGCACACTATAGGAAAAAGCACCAGCCTGTGTGAGCTCCCATGGCCACCAAAGAAGCCAGCACTTTGTCTTATAGTGTAAGCACGGCAACCTCTGCTGGATTGCAGGGTGGTTATAACCATGGAAACAAGCAGCGTGTAATGTGATTGAAAAATGAATCCAGCCAGCAATGGAGACAATATGGACAATCACTATACATTAATATGTGCCTTGTATTAACTTTCTCTACATGATAAATGCCACTTGCTGAAGTGAGACAACCCCTTTAATGTATTAAGTGTCAAGTTAAAGAATGCTACAATTTCTTGAAATGCATTTCAGGTCTGATGAATTGGTCCAAATATTTGATTTGGGGACAAATTAATTCCATTTGAATCAAACATGCTCCAATTGGCCTGAAAATATATATGGTATATGACACTCTAAGGTCTCCTAGGACTCAATTACACAGTTAAGTTACATTACTATCACCACCAGCTAATATCGCTGTACGGGTAATCCCCCAGTGTTACTGAACAGTCAGGACTCTAGTTCCCGGCTTAGGAGTCCCTGCTCTGACTCCATATATGGCTATGTCCATATATTGAGTCAGTGCTATGAACATAAAGGGGTGTCCCCAAGCATTATCAGTATGCTTGGGGACACCCTGTGTATTTAAGTCTAATTTAGCCTCTATTTCTGAAATGGTTCTGCCAGGATTTGAACTCACAACTTTCTACATTAGAGGCAAGAACCTTAACCAGTGAGCTTTGAAGATCAATGCTAAACTGTGCTAGAAAAACCTCATAGTAGTTTCTCATGTATTAGGTATTCCTATACAGCAGAAGTATAATTTAATATTTTTTTTTTTAGTAATTGTAAAAAAATGTATGGCACAAAATAAATGTGTAATTACAAAAAAAAAAAATATAAAAAAATAAAAAAATATATATACAGTACAGACCAAAAGTTTGGACACACCTCATTCAAAGAGTTTTCTTTATTTTCATGACTATGAAGGCATCAAAACTATGAATTAACACATGTGGAATTATATACATAACAAACAAGTGTGAAACAACTGAAAATATGTCATATTCTAGGTTCTTCAAAGTAGCCACCTTTTGCTTTGATTACTGCTTTGCACACTCTTGGCATTCTCTTGATGAGCTTCAAGAGGTAGTCCCCTGAAATGGTCTTCCAACAGTCTTGAAGGAGTTCCCAGAGATGCTTAGCACTTGTTGGCCCTTTTGCCTTCACTCTGCGGTCCAGCTCACCCCAAACCATCTCGATTGGGTTCAGGTCCGGTGACTGGAGGGCAGGTCATCTGGTGCAGCACCCCATCACTCTCTTTCATGGTCAAATAGCCCTTACTTTCAAAGTTTTCCCAATTTTTCGGCTGACTGACTGACCTTCATTTCTTAAAGTAATGATGGCCACTCTTTTTTCTTTACTTAGCTGCTTTTTTCTTGCCATAATACAAATTCTAACAGTCTATTCAGTAGGACTATCAGCTGTGTATCCACCTGACTTCTCCTCAACGCAACTGATGGCCCCAACCCCATTTATAAGGCAAGAAATCCCACTTATTAAACCTGACAGGGCACACCTGTGAAGTGAAAACCATTTCAGGGGACTACCTCTTGAAGCTCATCAAGAGAATGCCAAGAGTGTGCAAAGCAGTAATCAAAGCAAAAGGTGGCTACTTTGAAGAACCTAGAATATGACATATTTTCAGTTGTTTCACACTTGTTTGTTATGTATATAATTCCACATGTGTTAATTCATAGTTTTGATGCCTTCATAGTCATGAAAATAAAGAAAACTCTTTGAATGAGAAGGTGTGTCAAAGTGGATATAAAAAGTCTACACACCCCTGGTAAAATGTCAGGTTTCTGTGCTGTAAAAAATTTGACAAAGATAAATCATTTCAGAACTTTTTCCACCTTTAACCCCTTCAGGACCGGGCTCATTTTCACCTTAAGGACCAGGCCATTTTTTGGAAATCTGACCAGTGTCACTTTAAGTGCTAATAACTTTAAAACGCTTTGACTTATCCAGGCCATTCTGAGATTGTTTTTTCGTCACATATTGTACTTCATGACACTGGTAAAATGAAGTCAAAAAAAGTATTTTTTTTGCACAAAAAAATACCTAATTTACCCAAAATTTGGAAAAATTTTCCAAATTTAAAAGTTTCAGTTTCTCTACTTCTGTAATACATAGTAATACCCCAAAAAATTGTGATGACTTTACATTCCCCATATGTCTACTTCATGCTTGAATTGTTTTGGGAATGATATTTTATTTTTTGGGGATGTTATAAGGCTTAGAAGTTTAGAAGCAAATCTTGAAATTTTTCCGAAATTTACAAAAACTCAATTTTTAGGGACCAGTTCAGGTCTGAAGTCACTTTGCGAGGCTTACATAATAGAAACCACCCAAAAATGACCCCATCTAAGAAACTACACCCCTCAAGGTATTCAAAACTGATTTTGCATACATTGTTAACGCTTTAGGTGTTGCACAAGAGTTATTGGCAAATGGGGAGGAAATTTGAGAATTTCATTTTTTTGTCTAATTTTTCATTTTAACCCATTTCTTCCACTAACAAAGCAAGGGTTAACAGCCAAACAAGACTGTATCTTTATTGCCCTGACTCTGCCGTTTACAGAAACACCCAATATGTGGCCGTAAACTACTGTACGGCCACACAGCGGGGCGTAGAGTGAAAGGTGCGCCGTTTGGTTTTTGGAAGGCTGATTTTTATGGACTGGTTTATTTACACCATGTCCCATTTGAAGCCCCTTGATGCACCCCTAGAGTAGAAACTCCCTAAAAGTGACCCCATCTAAGAAACTACACCCCTCAAGGTATTCAAAACTGATTTTACAAACTTTGTTAACCCTTTAGGTGTTGCACAAGATTTAATGGAAAATAGAGACACAATTTCAAAATTTCACATTTTTGGCAGATTTTCCATTTTAATATTTTTTTTCCAGTTACAAAGCAAGGGTTAACAGCCAAACAAAACTCATTATTTATGGCCCTTATTCTGTAGTTTACAGAAGCACCCCATATGTGGTCGTAAACCGCTGTACGGGCACACGGCAGGGCGCAGAAGGAAAGGAATGCCATACGGTTTTTGGAAGGCAGGTTTTGCTGGACTGTTTTTTTTGACACCATGTCCCATTTGAAGCCCCCCTGATGCACCCCTAGAGTAGAAACTCCATAAAAGTGACACCATCTAAGAAACTACACCCCTCAAGGTATTCAAAACTGATTTTACAAACGTTGTTAACCCTTTAGGTGTTCCACAAGAATAAATGGAAAATAGAGATTCAATTTAAAAATTTCACTTTTTCGGCAGATTTGCCATTTTAATATTTTTTTTCCAGTTACAAAGCAAGGGTTAACAGCCAAACAAAACTCTTTATTTATGGCCCTGATTCTGTAGTTTACAGAAACACCCCATATGTGGTCGTAAACTGCTGTATGGCCACACGGCAGGGCGCAGAAGGAAAGGAACACCATATGGTTTCTGGAAGGCAGATTTTGCTGGATTGTTTTTAGACACCATGTCCCATTTAAAGCCCCCTGATGCACCCCTAGGTTAGAAACTCCAAAAAAGTGGCCCCATTTTGGAAACTACGGGATAAGGTGGCAGTTTTGTTGGTACTATTTTAGGGTACATATGATTTTTGGTTGCTCTGTATTACACTTTTTTGTGAGGCAAAGTAACAAAAAATAGAAATTCAGAAATTTAATCTCCATTTGCCATTAACTCTTGTGGAACACTTAAAGGGTTAACAAAATTTGTAAAATCAGTTTTGAATACCTTGAGGGGTGTAGTTTCCAAAATGGGGTCATTTTTTGGAGTTTATACTCTAGGGGTGCATCGGGGGGGCTTCAAATGGGACATGGTGTCAAAAAACCAGTCCAGCAAAAACTGCCTTCCAAAAACCATATGGCGCTCCTTTCCTTCTGCGCCCTGCCGTGTGGCCATACAGCAGTTTACGACCACATATGAGGCATTTCTATAAACTAAAGAATCAGGGCAATAAATATTGAGTTTTGTTTGGCTGTTAACCCTTGCTTTGTTATGGGAAAAAATGAATTAAAATGGAAAATTTGCCAAAAAATAGCTGTTTTGGCACTGTTTTTATTTTTTATTATTTACAACGTTCATCTGACAGGTTAGATCATGTGCTATTTTTATAGAGCAGGTTCTTACGGACGTGACGATACCTGATATGTATACTTTTTTATTTATTTAGGTTTTACACAATAATATCATTTTTGACACAAAAAAAAAACACGTTTTAGTGTCTCCATAGTCTGAGAGCCATAGTTTTTTCAGTTTTTTGGCGATTGTCTCAGGATGGGTATAATTTTTGCGGGATGAGATGACTGTTAGATTGGTACTATTTTGGGGTGCACATGACTTTTTGATCGCTTGCTATTACACTTTTTGTGATGTAAGGTAACAAAAAAATAGCTTTTTTGACACCGTTTTTTTTTTTTTTTTTTTTTTTTTACAGTGTTCACCTGAGGGGTTAGGTCATGTGGTATTTTTATAGATCAGGTTCTTACGGACATGGCAATACCTAATATGTCTACCTTTTTTATAATTTATCAGGGTTTTACACAATAATATTTTTGAAACTGCCGACACATTCTATGTTTCTATAAATTAGAGGGGCAAAGGTTTAAAAGTAATATCAGGAAGTATTACTTTACTGAGAGAGTAGTGGATGCATGGAATAGCCTTCCTGCAGAAGTGGTAGCTGCAAATACAGTGAAGGGGTTTAAGCATGCATGGGATAGGCATAAGGCCATCCTTCATATAAGATAGGGCCGGGGGCTATCCATAGTATTCAGTATATTGGGCAGACTAGGTGGGCCAAATGGTTCTTATCTGCCGACACCTTCTATGTTTCTATGAAACAAAAAAAAAAATCATGTTTTAGTATCTCCATAGTCTGAGACCCATAGTTTTTTTATTTTTTGGGCCATTGTCTCATGTAAGGGCTCATTTTTTGCGGGATGAGGTGACGGTTTGATTGGTATTTTTTTGGCGTACATGCGACTTTTTTGATCACTTTTATTACCTTTTTTGGGAAGTAAGGTGGGCAAAATTTCAATTTCCTCATAGTTTTTATTTTTTTATTTTTATAGCGTTCACCGTGCGGGGAAAGTAACATGACCGTTTTATAGATCAGGTCGTTACGGACGTGGCGATACCTAATATGTGTAGTGTATTTTTTTTTATTTTTTATTTTATTCAGTGATAAATGTGTTTTTTTGAAACTTTACTTTTTTCACTTTTTTTTACTTTTTTTTTGACCCAGACCCACTTGGTTCTTGAAGATACAGTGGGTCTGATGTCTGTATAATACAGTACAGAACAATATATAGTGTTCTGTACTGTATTTTACACTTGTCTGAACAGATCTATGCCTTTCAGCACAGATCTGTTCAGCACCATGGACAGCAGGACGCCTGAGAGGCGTCCTGTTGCCATGGGAACCTTCCCCGTCTGCTCAGTACTGGTCAGAACTGCGCAGACGGGGAATGGTAAGTACAGGGCTGAGGGGGGCTCTCTGGTGGCTCTCTCCCTCTCCCATCGGGGGGCTGCAAAGGCACAGCAGCCCCCCGATGGGAGAGGGAGGGAGCTCCCTGCGCTGTTAACCTTTTCCATACAGCGGTCCGTACGGACCGCTGTATGGAAAGGGTTAAACGGCTGACATCGCATCGCAGATGTCAGCCGTTTATACCAGGGTGCCAGCAATGTGCTGGCACCCTGGTATCCCCACTAGACACCAACGATCATTGAAGGGGAGGCGGGCGGGGGATCGCGATCCCGCCTGCCGCGCCGCCCGCCTCCCGCACCTCCGCACCGCCTGCGACACCCCCCCCTGCATCACCTGCCCACATAACATCATTCAGGGGTGCAGGGGGGGTGAAAAATATTTATTTTGGGCATACTAAAGTTTCTGATCCCCGCGGTCAGGGACCGCGGGGATCAGTAACCGCAGAAAGCGCTACAAACCGCAGGTCTGAATTGACCTGCGGTTTGCAGCGATCGCCGACATGGAGGGGGTCACAGGACCCCCCTCGGCATTGACCTAAGGTGCCCGGCTGTGTGTGACAGCCGGGATCTCAGCGCTGTCACCATGTCTGCAGACATGGTGACAGTTTATGCCATGACGTGTATACTCATCATGGCGCGCTAAGTAGCAGTGCTCCATGACGAGTATAATCGTCATAGGTGGGGAATATTTTCACACTTTCTCCTTCTCTGATCGCTTCCCTGACAGGAATTGGGGCGATCAGAGAAGGAGAAGCACATAGTCCCTCCCTAACCCCCCCTTACCTGCCCCGATGCGCTGTGATTGGTCCCTCTGCAGTAATGGACCAATCACAGCGATCGTGGGCGGGTCAGAGCTACAATACAGCTCCTGCCGGCTTCTCTGGTTGCCTAGCAACCCCAGCACGCCGGCTTCACTGAAGCTTCAGCGCTTCGCTCCCTGCGCTGACAGTGAAACCCGATCACGTACATGCACGTGGGGATGCGGTGAGGCACCACATTCCCCCACGTACATGTACGTGATGTTGCGTGAAGGGGTTAATGTGACCTATAAACTGTACCACTCAATTGAAAAACAAGCTGAAATCTTTTAGGTGGAGGGAACAAAACCAAAAAAAATAATGTGGTTGCATAAGTGTGCACACGCTCTTATAACTGGGGATGTAGCTGTGTTCAGAATTAAGCAATCACATTCAAATCATGTAAAATAGGAGTCAGCATACACCTGCCATCATTTAAAGTGCCTCTGATTAACCCCAAATAAAGTTCAGCTGCTCTAGTTGGTCTTTCCTGAAATTTTCTTAGTCGCATCCTACAGCAAAAGCCATGGTCCACAGAGAGCTTCCAAAGCATCAGAGGGATCTCATTGTTAAAAGGTATCAGTCCAAGGCATTAGATATACCATGGAACACAGTGAAGACTGTCATCATCAAGTGGAGAAAATATGGCACAACAGTGACATTACCAAGAACTGGACGTCACTCCAAAATTGATGAAAAGATGAGAAGAAAACTGGTCTGGGAGGCTACCAAGAGGCCTACAGCAACATTAAAGGAGCTGCAGGAATATTTGCAAATACTGTGTGGTACATGTGACAACAATCTCCCGTATTCTTCATATGTCTGGGCTATGGGGTAGAGTGGCAAGACAAAAGCCTTTTCTTACGAAGAAAAACATCCAAGCCAGGCTACATCTGAAGTCTCTCCAAAGCATGTGGGAAAAGTTGTTATGGTCTGATGAAACCAAGGTTGAACTTTTTTGCCATAATTCCAAAAGATATGTTTGGCGCAAAAACAACATTGCACGTCACCAAAAGAACTTCATACCCACAGTGAAGCATGGTGGTGGCAGCATCATGCTTTGAGGCTGTTTTTTCTTCAGCTGGAACTGGGGCCTTAGTTAAGCTAGAGGGAATTATGAACAGTTCCAAATACCAGTCAATATTGGCACAAAACCTTCAGGCTTCTGCTAGAAAGCTGAACATGAAGAGGAACTTCATCTTTCAGCATGACAATGACCCAAAGCATACATCCAAATCAACAAAGGAATAGCTTCACCAGAAGAAGATTAAAGTTTTGGAATCGCCCAGCCAGAGCCCAGACCTGAATCCGATAGAAAATCTGTGGGGTGATCTGAAGAGGGCTGTGCGCAGGAGATGCCCTCGCAATCTGAGAGATTTGGAGTGATTTTGCAAAGAAGAGTGGGAAAATCTTGCCAAGTCAAAATGTGCCATGCTGAAAGACTCATACCCAAAAAGACTGAGTGCTGTAATAAAATCAAAAGGGGCTTCAACATAGTATTAGTTTCCTTCAGCAGTTTCTTATAAAAACGAACTTTTATAATATGTAAATTAGGTCTCTTACAGCAAGTAGGGCGTCTACTTGCTGGTAGCCGCCGCAAAAAACCGCCCCCTCGTCGTGTTGATTGACAGGGCCATCCGCGATCTCCTCCTCCGGCCGGCCCTGTCAGCATTTCAAAAATTGCGCGCCTGTGTTGATTCGGCGCTCTGAGATGAGGAGGCTCGCCTCCTCAGCACTCCCTCAGTGAGCCTGTGCCGATGACGTCTTCTCTTTCGGTGATGTCATCGGCGCACTGAGGGAGTTCTGAGGAGGCGAGCCTCCTCATCTCAGAGCGCCTGTGCCGAATCAACACAGGCGCGCGATTTTTGAAATGCTGACAGGGCCGGCCGGAGGAGGAGATCGCGGCTGGCCCTGTGGCCCTGTCAATCAACACGACGAGGGGGCGGTTTTTTTGCGGCAGCTACCAGCAAGTAGACGCCCTACTTGCTGTAAGAGACCTAATTTACATATTATAAAAGTTCGTTTTTATAAGAAACTGCTGAAGGAAAGTAAGTAAGACCATTATATTTTCATATATCGCAATATAAGGAATTTAACTAGCCCAAAAAAAAAAAAATGACTTTAGTGGGGTGACAGAAGCCCTTTAAGGTTGTGGACACGTATGCAACCACATTATTTTATTTTTATAATTTTTTTTTCAGTTTGTTTTTCAATTGAGTTGTCCAGTTTATAGGTCACATTAAAGGTGGAAAAAGTTCTGAAATGATTTGTCTCATTTGTTTACATCACAGAAACTTTTTATATCCACTGAGTGTGTGTGTGTATATATATATATATATATATATATATATATAGATAGATAGATAGATATAGTGACGAGACCAATCTCGCCAAATTGCATTGGAGAAGCCTGGTTGCCCGCCTGCTTTCTTTAGACTATGGCCCCATGTTGAAACGCTTGATTTTCCCCTGCAAAGACTATGTGAAAGAATTTGGCTCCATGGCAATTGAACTGTATTCACCTAATAATATGCATTCAGACCGGAGCTATCTGGGGATATGTTAAATGTCTATGTTTTATTCAATAGCTGCACAGTTAAATATTCTTATGTATTTTATTGTCTTTTGCTAATGTGGCTAATGAAGTTTTGCCTCTGGCCTTGGAGATAAATTGGATTACTTCCCAATTGACTCCAGGTTAGAAAACATTGTGTAAAACTGTGTATTCTCCTGCCTGTGATAATTACATTAACCCATTATGTGAGGTAATTGTATCACAGGCAGAGGGGAGGATTTTGTGTGGGAGTGTCTGAGTGTATTGTACGTGTTTACTGGTTGTTTTTTAGTGGGTTGTACTAATGTGTAAGAATGTGTATATAAGAACAATAAACACACAGCTCTGCCTGACCACTGCTTGACCCTCAACACGGAGCCTCGTCTCGTTCTTGGGGGGGATTCACTGTATGCTGTTAGAGACTGATTGCTAGGAGTGTAGGCCGCTTGGGTGCCTTTCCTATTCGTCTGCTAGCAGCTATTCGTGAGGTTCTGTTCGGGAGTTTGGGGTCTTTAGTAGCTGCCTTTGCATCTGGAAAGGGAATATCTTTTAAACGGCTGTTACCCCCTTTTATGCACGGGGTGCCGTTACATATATATATATATAGTCATACTTCTGATATATATGAATGCATATTATGTGGGAAATTACTACTAAGGTTTTTAGCCATAATATATGTACAGCAGGTTAACATGAAGCTCTATAGACTAGTGGTTAAGGTTCTTGACTTTCATGTAGAAGGCTGTGAGTTTGAATCTTAGCATAATCATTTCAAAAATAGAGGCTAAATAGTTGTGTAACTATTATTTTATGTTGGAAAAGGTGGCAACCCTAACAGAACCCTTGCTCCCCTGTGACCCCCATAACTTTTTTTTTATAGTTATGTCTACAGAGATGTGTAGGAGCTCATTTGAAGGAAATCTGTCTTTATTTATTTTGGGGTCACATTTTATAAAATTTTCTTGGTTGATAAAGTGATGAAAAAATGGCAAATCAGCCTTTTTTTTTTTTTTTTCTGTTATATCCTTCACCATATGGGCTAACTTTTTTATATTTTAATAGTATGGATGTTTTCGCATGCGACAATGACCATAATCTTATTCTTTTTTTGTTCATTTTGGGGCAAAGTGAGGTGATTTTACGTTTAAATTTTTTTTTATATTTTCAAAACTTTTTTTGACTTTTTAAAAATTACTTTTCATCAGATTGCAACTTATACAGAATAATGGAAATTGCTCCATTACTCTCTAAAGAAATCACTATATAACAGTTTACTGCTGCCACCTAGTGGCCTGAACTGGGATATACTAACAATTAGCCTGGAAGCTTAGTACAGGCTCGGCTAATTTTTAGAACATGGTGCTTTCCATGATCTCTGCTGGGGGAAGGCACGTCTTAGCACGTTTTTAACACTGTCAGATGCCGTGGTGACATTTGACAAATGCCACAAGGGGGCCCACTGAGATTTATCGCCCAAGGGCCCGCATGAACCTGGAGCCGGCCCTGCATGTGACATACAGTATCACATTGTCTTGCTGGAAGATCCTATCTTCCCCAGGAAAGACAATCAGCATGTATGGGTGTCCGCAATCAGCAAACAGAGATTTTTACTCAAATTGATTAAGAGTACCTTCTAATTGGATGAGTGGGCTCAGAGAAAGCCATGGAAACATTCCCCGTACCATAATGCTGCCCCCACCAGATTGTGTTTTTCCAGCAATGTTTGCAGGGTGTTTATTCTCTGATGTTTTTTACCTGACACACCAATGTCCATCTGTTCGATGAAGCACAAAATGTGACTCATCTGAGAAGGCAACCCTCATGCTGCCACGAAAATTGAAGCCTTTTCTGCCAATTCAACTTTGAGAGTAAAGGTGCAGTGATCAAATGTCTGCTTCTGACTCTAATACCCAGTAGGGTTCGCTGAACAGTTGTTTAAACACACTTCTGGTAGCCCCCTTATTCACTTTGGAGCTGAGCTGCTCCACTGTAGGTTGTCGGTCTGCCCTTGCACACCTTCGTAAGCGACATTCACCGTTCACTTCAATGGCACGTGATACTCCACAGTTTCCGTGTCACTTTTTCACAGTGGTACCATTTGTCCACTAACAAATTACTTTCACCACAGTAGCACGTGAACAGTTCACAAACTGCAGTCAGAAATACTGCCACCCTTTGCCCGAAAGCTAATACTCATCCCTTTTTTCGACTCTGATGAATTGCCCCTTTTACCCATGACAGCAATGAGGGATATGTGTGCAGAAAGCCTATCGCACACTTTTATATACCCTTTAAACCAGCTCACGACACGTGACTTCATGAGCTATGTGCTGCCGATGTCGAAAGTAGGAAATGGTCATAATAATGTGATTGTGTATTTTCTCTCTTGTCTTTCTATTTTTTACTTTTTTACTTTTTTTCCTCTCTCGCGCACCCCCCCCACCTTTAAGCTCTTTAATGCAATAACAGCAATAGCAAATAATGTCAGATGCCTGCCAGTGTTATACCGACATGATAGTATCGCAAAAAGCAATGGCTTGTTTTGAACAAGCAGCCAAAAATCCTTCCTTTGGCAATAAATTGCCACTGTTCAGCAGTGGCAGATCTACTCATCGTCATTTGGCTGAAGTGTGGAAATTCTCATGGATCTACAGTATGTGCCTGATTAATTTTGACACATTTTTTTACAGACAGCTGACCAGAGGGAGTAATGCATGCTGAATAAAATTTTGGTGAAGTCACGGAACTGTAACACATTTGAAGAACAACATAACATGTCTATGGACAGCTAGCCAGAGGGAGAAATGCATACTGAATTAAGTTTTGGTAAAGGTGTGGACCTGTATTACAATTACTACAACTAAGTAACACATTGCACAGTAGCTAATTGCTGGTCATGAATATTTTTTTCATGGCCACCCATTCAGGTATCTGATGTCTGATGATGGAGTGGAAGGAGGAGTCTGAGGAGAAAAAGTAGCTAATGATGATGACAAGGACACTGTACTGCTTAGTGATGGCTGCCACAAAGAAGACCAGGAAAAGGAGGACAGTCTTGGTCAGAATGTTGGCCAGTTCTATTTTCCCAGAGTGTAAGGAGATACTACTACATCAGTAGTGTGCTGGGGTAGCTGTGTAAAGGTATCGGATGAAATAAAATCAAGAAATTGATCAAGAAAGCTAGCAAGGTTGTTGGCTCCCAGTTGCCAAAGTTGAAACGGATCATTAGTTAAAAGTCCCACCCACTACACTCATTAGTGGAAAGCAAGAAGAGTGACTTTAGTGATGGGTGTGACGGACTGAACCGTCACTGGGGCTGCTAGAGAAGCCTGAGGGCCAGCCTCCTTCCTAGCGACTACGGACCTAGGATTTTGGCGATTCCCCTTGTTTGGTTGAACCGGGTGTCTGGGGCACATGGACGGCAGTTGCAGTGGAGCCTGTCCCTACAGCCGTTCACTTTCACAATCTAAGACCGGCCTGGGAAACACAATGCGAATGCTGATGGACTATCTCGCCAAACAGAACTGGAAGGGTGACCAACATGGACATGTTACGACATGGTCATCAGTTTGAGTTAAATGTGTATTGGTGATGGATATGTGTAATTTTGTTATACTGTGTAACTTGTCTTTTAGCAGGTGGACCCCTGAGGTGTCGTGCAGACAGAATGTCTGGGGAGGGGAAGGGGGATGTGATGGGATTACAGTTTCTGGTATAGTAAGGACCAGCACTCGCTTCAGTAATAATTTCAAATAGATTTAATGGTCACATACAAATGATAAGTGACGCGTGCGTTTCGGCTACTGTGAGCCTTTGTCAAAACATAGTGTGTACAAGTTACAGACAATTTAAATAGACCGCGATAGAGCAGGAAATGACATCAGGTTACCATGGCAACATTGTAAACAAAGGACACAACAATGCAGAGATAGTGATAGAACAGGTGGATGAGCAGCTGACATTAATTGCTTGATAGGGCACCAGGCTAGGCACTGCTGTAAGCTGTGAATCATATAATGCTGGGGATGTAATATAACATGCTGGATGCTAGTTATTATAACAAACTAATTCAGAGAAAAAAAGAGAAAAAAGAGCATAATTAATTCACAGTACACCATGCTTTACACTGCCACATTTTGCTAAACCTTGTTATATGATGCAAAATACTGAATGTAGCGGTGCTGCTATTATGCGTGGTAAACTTACGCTCTGATCAAGCACTGAATGATATATTTCCAAAGATATAATATAACATGCTGGATGCTAGTTACTATAGCAAACTAATTCAAAAGAAAAAAGAGGAAAAAGAACATAATTAATGCACAGTACACCATGCTTTACACTGCCACATTTTGCTAAACCTTGTGATATAATGCAAAATACTGAATGCAGCGGTGCTGCTATTATGCGTGGTACACTTACGCCCTGATCAAGCACTAAATGATATAGATTGGAGTCAAGTTCTCTGTGGAAGAAAGAAAGAGGGAACATGTTGAGAGAGTCACTGCACAATAAAGTTTATAAAAAACTGTTTAAGTCATAATCACGATTTAATCCCTTTGGTTCTAGGGTTTGGAGGCGATGGATCCAGAAGGCTTCTCTTTTTTTGAGCATTTTACACCTGTCTCCTCCTCTCCTGGGCAGTGATACGTGCTCTATAATCTGGAAGCGTAGCTGGGAAATGGCATGTCGGTGTTCCTCAAAATGATGTGGGATGGGGAGTAGTAAATTTTTCTTTCTAATAGTAGATTTGTGTTTACAGAAACGGTCTTTCATCCTCATGGAGGTCTCACCGACATACACAAGACCACAGGGACACTTCAGGAGATAGACAACGAAATTACTATTACAAGTAAAGAAGCCATTTATTTTAAATTTTTCCCCTGTGTATGGGTGGGTGAAGTGTTCCCCTTTAATGACACTAGAGCAGTGTATACATTGAAGGCATGGAATGTCCCATTCTTGGGTGTTGAGAGGGTGGCCTGGCGCTGGGTATGTCTGTCACTACCTACATCAGCCCTGACTAGGATGTCTCGGATGTTTTTGCACCTTTTGTAGCATATCATAGGGGGAGATTGAAATTCCGTGACATTGGGGTAGGCTCTGCTGAGAATACTCCAATGTTTGTTGAGGATAGTCCTGCATTTGTTGACCCAGGGGTGGTATTTCACCACAAAAGGGACCCGTGGCGGTTTAACACTAGTAGTGGTACTGTCTTTAGGCGGTTTCGCCTGTTGTGTATTTAACAGATCTCGCGGATAGCCTCTGTCACGGAATTTGTCTAACATTTCCTCCTGACGCGCCGTTCTCATGTCGGTGTCAGACACTATCCTATTCACTCTCTGTAGTTGTGAATAGGGAAGTGATTTTTTGACTGCAGGAGGACGGTTGCTGGTGAAGTGCAGCAGACTGTTGCGGTCAGTATCCTTGGTGTACAGGTCTGTATGTATCTGTCCCTTCTCATCTTTTATG
The DNA here is from genome assembly GCF_905171765.1 of Bufo bufo. Taxonomy (NCBI): domain Eukaryota; kingdom Metazoa; phylum Chordata; class Amphibia; order Anura; family Bufonidae; genus Bufo; species Bufo bufo. The sequence goes on along the minus strand of NC_053396.1, from coordinate 46,152,805 downwards.
ACCCAAGTGTCAAGGAAATTAATTTTAGACATATCTGAATGCATGGTGAACTGCAGTTCCTTCCACACAGAGTTGATGTAATGCATGAATTGTTCGAGGGTTCGAATGTCGCCCCGCCACACGCAAAATATGTCATCGATAAATCGTCTCCAGAAAATGCAGTGGTCCTTATATAAAGTGTCATCATATATATATTCTTTTTCGAACCATGACATATAACAGTTTGCATAAGGCGGTGCGGCATTCGAACCCATCGCGGTCCCCCGCTGCTGGCGAAAAAAAGTGTCCTGAAATAGGAAGTAATTTTCATGCAGTATGGTGGTGAGCAAACTTAGGAAAAAGTTTTTTTCATTGTCATTATAGGTGGATAATGCCAACAACCATTCAACTGCCCTAATGCCTTTCACATGTTCAATGGATGTATAGAGGCTACATACATCAAATGTAGCCAATATATCACTTTCCAAGAGTTGGAGATCACGTATTTGTCTCAGGAAATCATTGGTGTCAAGTAGATATGATGGTGCTTTTTTGGTAAGTGGAGTAAGTGCTTTTTCTAGAATAATAGCTGGGGCTGACAAGATGGAATCTGTGAGTGCTACAATAGGGCGTCCTGGGGGGCTGGTGAGGGATTTGTGCACCTTTGGTAATGTGTAGAATACAGGTGTGGTGGGGTGTTGATGTATAATGTATTCCCCCATTTTCACATCAATGGTATTGTTTTTAATGTAGTCATTAGTGATTGCCTGTAGCTTAGCTTTAATAGTATATACAGGGTCAGAGGTCAATGACTGATATGTATCAACATCAGATAACTGTTGCAAAATCTCCCCCACATAGTACTCTCTATCCAGCACGACCAGGGCTCCCCCTTTGTCTGCAGGTTTCACTATTATAGATTTATCCTCCAACAATTGTACAAGAGCATCTCTTTCTAGAGGTGATAAATTTTGTGACATATGATAATCCCCTGTCCGGAGACCATGCATATTCTTGGAGATGTCACGTTGTACCAGAGATATAAACGTTTCAATGGGATGGTACGTTTTTGGTGGTTGAAATCTACTTTTGGTCCTTAAACCAAATTGTTGCAAGGATAGTTTTGAAACGTCCATTGTCTCATTGGTACACTGTGATCCTGTCTCAGTAGCAAAGTGCGCTTTGAGCCGCAGGTTACGAAAAAACCTTTGGCAGTCCATTTCCAGTTCAAATGTGTCTAAATGTCCAGTGGGGCTGAAGGATAAACCCTTCTGCAGCACTTGCATTTGAAGTGGACTTAAAATATTAGACGAAATGTTCAGGACTAAAGATGTGTCTGTACCTGTGAGCGCGTGGTCCTCGGTGCGTCGATTCCTCCTATGATGGCGTCCTGCCCTTCTGGTGTTCTTTTTGCTGCTTGGGTTTTCTTTCTCCCTAAAAAAGGAGCGCGGCGGGCACCAGGAGTATAGTCGCTGCCAGATCCAGAAGACTGGGAGTCCCATCGGCGTGTTGTATTCCTTGTAAGTGGTGTTGCGGTTCCAGATAAGTCCTGCCATCTGTAGACCCTTTTGGACTGATAATCTTCAAAGTCCCTGATGAACTTATTGCGTTTGGTCACCTCAATGTCTTTCCTGAGGTCGCCACAGACCTTATCCACTTTGGACTTGATGGCTGTGAGTTCATCAATGGACAAGGTGTCCTTTAATTGGGATTCGATGGAGGAGATCTTCTCTCTGCTTTCCGCTAAAGCCTGGGTCAGATATTCAATAGTCAGGACCATAAGGTCCGCAGAACATTTATTCAGAATGTTCGCAAATTGGGTGCAATAGTTTATATTGTCACAAAAAAATGTTGGTCTGAGGTTTACTCTGAGGCCTCGTGGGATGCGTTGAAGTCTGCAGTATTCAGCCAGCGTAGTAGTGTGCAGCTCCCAAGCTGTCTGTTTCCTTGCTTCCTTCTCCCACTCGCGTCCCTTGTACTCAGCTGATGGTACCTTCAGAAAGTCGGCATTCGCGGTAATCCCGGACACTATTTCTCGTGCCCGTTCTTCGGTGTATGCGAAGTTGGAGGTATTCATCGGGTTAGTATTGCAGGTGCTCGCTCAGTAAAGTAGCGATAGATCCAAGAGAAGATACAAGCGGCACTTCTGCTTTCAGCGGTGCGGTGCGCGCGTCCCGGGAGGAAGATCCACAGATAATGGTATAGTAGCACCAAAAAGCACCATCATATCTACTTGACACCAATGATTTCCTGAGACAAATACGTGATCTCCAACTCTTGGAAAGTGATATATTGGCTACATTTGATGTATGTAGCCTCTATACATCCATTGAACATGTGAAAGGCATTAGGGCAGTTGAATGGTTGTTGGCATTATCCACCTATAATGACAATGAAAAAAACTTTTTCCTAAGTTTGCTCACCACCATACTGCATGAAAATTACTTCCTATTTCAGGACACTTTTTTTCGCCAGCAGCGGGGGACCGCGATGGGTTCGAATGCCGCACCGCCTTATGCAAACTGTTATATGTCATGGTTCGAAAAAGAATATATATATGATGACACTTTATATAAGGACCACTGCATTTTCTGGAGACGATTTATCGATGACATATTTTGCGTGTGGCGGGGCGACATTCGAACCCTCGAACAATTCATGCATTACATCAACTCTGTGTGGAAGGAACTGCAGTTCACCATGCATTCAGATATGTCTAAAATTAATTTCCTTGACACTTGGGTCATAAAAGATGAGAAGGGACAGATACATACAGACCTGTACACCAAGGATACTGACCGCAACAGTCTGCTGCACTTCACCAGCAACCGTCCTCCTGCAGTCAAAAAATCACTTCCCTATTCACAACTACAGAGAGTGAATAGGATAGTGTCTGACACCGACATGAGAACGGCGCGTCAGGAGGAAATGTTAGACAAATTCCGTGACAGAGGCTATCCGCGAGATCTGTTAAATACACAACAGGCGAAACCGCCTAAAGACAGTACCACTACTAGTGTTAAACCGCCACGGGTCCCTTTTGTGGTGAAATACCACCCCTGGGTCAACAAATGCAGGACTATCCTCAACAAACATTGGAGTATTCTCAGCAGAGCCTACCCCAATGTCACGGAATTTCAATCTCCCCCTATGATATGCTACAAAAGGTGCAAAAACATCCGAGACATCCTAGTCAGGGCTGATGTAGGTAGTGACAGACATACCCAGCGCCAGGCCACCCTCTCAACACCCAAGAATGGGACATTCCCATGCCTTCAATGTATACACTGCTCTAGTGTCATTAAAGGGGAACACTTCACCCACCCATACACAGGGGAAAAATTTAAAATAAATGGCTTCTTTACTTGTAATAGTAATTTCGTTGTCTATCTCCTGAAGTGTCCCTGTGGTCTTGTGTATGTCGGTGAGACCTCTATGAGGATGAAAGACCGTTTCTGTAAACACAAATCTACTATTAGAAAGAAAAATTTACTACTCCCCATCCCACATCATTTTGAGGAACACCGACATGCCATTTCCCAGCTACGCTTCCAGATTATAGAGCACGTATCACTGCCCAGGAGAGGAGGAGACAGGTGTAAAATGCTCAAAAAAAGAGAAGCCTTCTGGATCCATCGCCTCCAAACCCTAGAACCAAAGGGATTAAATCGTGATTATGACTTAAACAGTTTTTTATAAACTTTATTGTGCAGTGACTCTCTCAACATGTTCCCTCTTTCTTTCTTCCACAGAGAACTTGACTCCAATCTATATCATTTAGTGCTTGATCAGGGCGTAAGTGTACCACGCATAATAGCAGCACCGCTGCATTCAGTATTTTGCATTATATCACAAGGTTTAGCAAAATGTGGCAGTGTAAAGCATGGTGTACTGTGCATTAATTATGTTCTTTTTCCTCTTTTTTCTTTTGAATTAGTTTGCTATAGTAACTAGCATCCAGCATGTTATATTATATCTTTGGAAATATATCATTCAGTGCTTGATCAGAGCGTAAGTTTACCACGCATAATAGCAGCACCGCTACATTCAGTATTTTGCATCATATAACAAGGTTTAGCAAAATGTGGCAGTGTAAAGCATGGTGTACTGTGAATTAATTATGCTCTTTTTTCTCTTTTTTTCTCTGAATTAGTTTGTTATAATAACTAGCATCCAGCATGTTATATTACATCCCCAGCATTATATGATTCACAGCTTACAGCAGTGCCTAGCCTGGTGCCCTATCAAGCAATTAATGTCAGCTGCTCATCCACCTGTTCTATCACTATCTCTGCATTGTTGTGTCCTTTGTTTACAATGTTGCCATGGTAACCTGATGTCATTTCCTGCTCTATCGCGGTCTATTTAAATTGTCTGTAACTTGTACACACTATGTTTTGACAAAGGCTCACAGTAGCCGAAACGCACGCGTCACTTATCATTTGTATGTGACCATTAAATCTATTTGAAATTATTACTGAAGCGAGTGCTGGTCCTTACTATACCATTATCTGTGGATCTTCCTCCCGGGACGCGCGCACCGCACCGCTGAAAGCAGAAGTGCCGCTTGTATCTTCTCTTGGGATTACAGTTTCATCTGATTTTTCTGTATATAAGTTTGTGCAGTTGCTCAATAAAGCAGATTTTATTTCACTTACACTGAGTCTCGACCAGTGACTAGGGAAACTGGGAGCTAAAGACCAGCGGTTTGCAATATCTCCTGAGTAAGGAAGAATACAGAGGTGGACATACTCTTCCTGAGTACTGGGGGTCCGTCACAATGGGTTTATTCAGCAGAAGTGCTGTAAGGAGAGGTTCAGGAAATCAACTGTACCTGTTTTATCGCACTACATAAAAGGTGAGTACACTGAGAGGTGGACTGGTATCGAATAGATGCTGTATCTGTCCTTCAAACAAGCATGTGGGAGCAGAAATAGACATAGAGGTGTCTTACCATATTGTATAGTCATTACAGTTGATGTATGCAACCAAATTGTTTTATTTTCTGTTCTTTGTTATTCTCTTGTACTGTATTACATTGTAGTATTGAGGTTGCTATTCAACACTGCAATTTCCCTCTCAGGGATTAATAATGTTTATTTTATCTTATTTGCTGATATACGGTAGAGCCCTAGTATCTATGGTATGTTTGTGCTTCAACTCCCAAGGCGTATTTTCATCCTGCAGAACTTGCACAGAGCATTGGGTTTGTGTGTCGGCCTTGTAAAGAAAAACCACCATAGCAGATTCACGCACAGAGCTAGCAGCAGCTGAGCTTGGCCTAGTCTGCGCCCACAGTATTAGTGTCATCACCAGTTCCCAAGTTGATCTCCTGAAGAAGGGGACGACCTAAGACCCGCAAAACATGTTGAGTTCCTTGTTGTCTACCTAATAATAAAAAGAACATTGATCAGACGCTGGACATCTTACTACCATAATTTCCAACATCTTAAAGCGGACCCGGCTGGGGGGGCTCTGTCTGAAGGTGTCTTGAGCTTTATCCAACAGACATCCTCTCCAGTGAAGTGAGTTCTACATCTTTATTTTATTTTCACTTTTATTATTATTCTTTAATTATTATTATTTTTATACACATTATTGATTCCTTCCATATGTTTCATTTCATATATTTTATACAACTTCTCTCCCAATAGAGATATATGTGTCGTCACTGACCAGTTGATTCATTTTTCAAATTTATCCAAGGAGTGGCGCTACCTAGGGAGTTATACACCCAGGTCCACATTGGTTCCTGTTGTGCTCTTTGAGTCTCCAGTTCCAAAGTAGGCAGACCTGTCTTTCTGACTACAACGTGTAAGCTACGTGTGTAGCATGTAATCACTTAGCTGCCTTCCTAATCTCCACTTTTCTTAAATCAGCTTGTATCTTCCACCCTCTTGGCGCCCGTCATCCTGATATCCCACATATTTCGGGCTACCACCCCTAATATATATCGGATGCTCTAACCTTTTTTTTTTATATATATATTTTCATTTTTTTTCTCTCCCATTATTGTGGAGAATGAGGCACTGGTCTTTCATTTTCCACTCTGTCATTTACCAAACATTTTATTATGAGACCTATTTCAATAATGCTAAGTCACAGGTTTGGTACACTGATTACATTGGTCTACATTTTAATGGGGCCGACGGGCATTCCGGTAGCATCTGGCAATGCCGAATCACGAGAACTCCGGCAGGCTGTTCTTTGCTGGAACAGCTTGCCAGAATGCTGTGCCGCAAATGTGAAACTAGCCTAGAAGTGTTTTTTTTTTTACACATTCTTGAGTTTCATTTGAGGTAATACTGAACTTTGTGAAACAAATAGTAACACATAATATTGGTATAGTGTTTTACAAAAAGTTTTTAGTTTGTATGTTAACCAAAAAGAACAGTTCTGTAAATAACTGTTTGGCACAAATGTATCTTTTTGAATTTTTTGCCATAATTTTATATTCTACCTACCTTGATATCTGTTTTCCATTATCTTAATGTCCTTATCATAGTTTTTTGTTGGCACACTGTTGTTCATGTAGACGATTAACGCAGACTATGACTCGTATCTACAGGCTTTTACCTTGTATGCCTATTTATATTGTTCACTTTATTTGTAGTCCTGCCTCTCAGCTTCTTTGATAAGAATAATTACCTATTGAACTAATTATACTGCACTTTATTATCTCCTTCTTTCTTCTGACAAACTCATTAAAGAGTTCAACATTATTGATTAGTTCCAGCTTTTTCCCTATTTACTGTAATATTGTCCCTAAACTGTCCCTACAACCCTAACCCCATTAGGCTACTTTCACACTAGCGTTCGGGGCTCCGCTTGTGAGTTCCGTTTGAAGGCTCTCACAAGCGGCCCCGAACGGATCCGTCCAGCCCTAATGCATTCTGAATGGATGCGGATCCGCTCAGAATGCATCAGTCTGGCAGCGTTTGTCCTCCGCTCCGCTCAGCAGGCGGACCCCTGAACGCAGCTTGCAGCGTTCGGGTGTCCGCCTGGCCGTGCGGAGGCAAACGGATCCGTCCAGACTTACAATGCAAGTCAATGGGGATGGATCCGTTTGAAGTTGACACAATATGGCTCAATTTTCAAACGGATCCGTCCCCCATTGACTTTCAATGTAAAGTCAAAACGGATCCGTTTCCATTATCATGAACAAAAAAAAAAATATATATATTTTTTTTTTTGTTCATGGTAATGCAAACGGATCCGTTCTGAACGGATGCAAGCGTTTGCATTATAGGAGCGGATCCGTCTGTGCAGATACCAGACGGATCCGCTCCAAACGCAAGTGTGAAAGTAGCCTAAGATTGCTGGCTTGTGTCTGTAATTGCTTTCTGCCAGGCACATACAACACACATCCTCCCCCATCGCAAGCTAAGCTTAGAATGGTGTCTGTGGCATCTCAGCAAGCCCAGGGACTCAAGGATCTACCAAAATTCTGCCCTCTGATTGGCTCACATGCTGTTTGTCAGCCTCTGAGCCAATCAGGGCAAGTTCCCCTCCCACAGTCAAGTTGTCCTCCGCCTTTATCCTCCCTGCCCTGTTTCCCGCTAATTTTCATAGTAAAATGAGCAATGTTTTGTGCAATTCGTCCAAAGTGAATCGCCAAAACTTAGGATTTTTTTTGGCAGTAGAATTTGTGTGACATTCATAACAAATGTGATTAGTTTAGAATCAATTCGCTCATCTCTAAGGTATAGTATAGTATATTTATGCTGCCTTTTTATACTACTGGTGGTATAATCCAAACAAATAGTAATCACTAAGGGAGAGATTTATCAAAACTGATGTAAAGGAAAACCGTCTTGATCACCCATAGCAACCAATTATGGTCCACCTTTTATTTACCAAAGGTGCTGTGAAAATGAAAGGTGGAATCTGAATGGTTGTTGTGGGCAACTAAGCCAGTTTTCATTTACAACAATTTCGATGAATCTCCCCCTAAAAATTATTTTACCTGAAGGACAGTCATAAATATCTCTGCTGTACTTTTCTAGGCCGCTGTGACTTCGGAGTTTGTATAGATAGTAATCCAACTGGCAACCACTGCCATTGGCTGTTGAATTATTTCCCATCTTGTGACGTCACTAGTCAGTTGTCATAGCCAGCACGGGCTTCATCTGTGACCTTGTGGTGGACATGAATCCCCTAAACCACTGTTCAGCTAAGTGTAAATATACAGGCGTGTAACAATGTCAGTTTTATGGCTGGTGTTGAAGGGCACCATATCACCCCAAAACTAACTTTATTGGCTAGCAGTGGATAAAAAAAAAAACAATTGCGTCGCTTTTCCCAATAAGACCATATACATTTGCAATCAGGTTTCTAATTTCTTTCATGCAGTTCCTCAGAGAAAATTTGCATTTATTCATGAGTTGCCAAAATACCGATGCCTCCTTTCTCTTGACAGCTTGTCACCCCCCCATGGAATCTTGTCTATTCCACCTGGAATCTTGTCTATCGAAAGGAGAAAGGAGGGGAGATTAGCTCGGCAGCTCATGAATAAGTGTGACTCTTCTGAAGAACGGTAGATGGCTCATCTCTTGTGACTCAAATTAGAAATAGAATGAGGTTATTGGTGAAGTTGGTTTTGGGGGGTTATCGATTCCTTTTAAAACTTTCAAGAAATTAGACAGAACAAATAGTGAGCAGACTTCTGCTGATCAGTTTGCACTCTATAGAAACTTAACATTATCAGTGTAAGGCTACTTTCACACTCACGTTTTTTGCAGATCCGTCATGGATCTGCAAAAACGCTTCCGTTACAATAATACAACCGCATGCATCCGTCATGAACAGATCCGCTGGTATTATTTCTTCTATAGCTATGACTGATCCGTCTTAAACTCCATTGAAAGTCAATAGGGGACGGAACCATTTTCTATTGTGCCAGAGAAAACTGATCTGTCTCCATTGACTTACATTGTGTGCCAGGACGCATCTGTTTGGCTCCGCTTCGTCAGGCGGCAGGGGCGTTGCTAGGGTCTGAAGACATCCGGGGCACGAGCCCAAGTGAAACCACGCCGCCACCCCATGAACCACGCCCCCATCCCATGAAGCCACGCCCTCATCACCACCAAAAAGGGGGGGGCCTTCACAGTAGTTATTAACCCCTTTCAGCAGTCCCCCCTTCAGTGAACGGGGGACTGCTGAATGGGGTTAATAACTACAGTGAAGGGCCTAGCCATCTGGGCAACCCCACAGATCATCCATAACAGTGCCATCCACAGATCCCCCTCCCCATAACAGTGTTATCCACAGACCCCCCTCCCATAACTGTGCCATCCACAGATCCCAGCCCTCCCCATAACAGTGCCATCCACAGATCCCCCTTCCTCCACATAACAGTGCCATCCACAGATCCCCCTCCCTCCCCATAACAGTGCAATCCACAGATCCCCCTTCCTCCACATAACAGTGCCATCCACCACAGATCCCCCTCCCCATAACAGTGTTATCCACAGACCCCCCTCCCCATAACTGTGCCATCTTCAGATCCCAGCCCTCCCCATAACAGTGCCATCCACAGATCCCCCTTCCTCCACATAACAGTGCCATCCACCACAGATCCCCCTCCCCTCCACATTATTTTAAACTGTAATCCTTTAACTTAATTTGCTCATAGTGATGATGAATGATAGTGACCTAGTCTAGTCTTACTCAGTCAGAGAGTCTCCCACAGCTAGTCAGCTCCAGCCTCCAGGCAGTGCGGGGGGCGGCTCTCACTCACTGACGTCTCGCGCCTGCGTCGCCTAGTGGGAGGAGCAGACGCCTGACGTCAGTGAGCGAGCACCGCCCGCACTGCCTGCTGTTGCCGGAGGCGGAGCTGCAGTAGGAATCACCTACGGGCTGCGGAATCTTCGGATAATCTTTCAAGTTAAGTTAAGTCTGCAGTTGCACTCTGCAGGCGGATTAGGACATGAGCGGCGGGGCCGGTGTAGCGCAGGAGAGTCAATGCGCCGGCCGGCCCTGCCAGTGCACTGCCAGCAATACATTCGGGGCACTGGTCAAAACATCCGGGGCTCAAGCCCCGAATGTTTTGACCTAACGACGCCCCTGTCAGGCGGACTACTAAACGCTGCAGGCAGTAGATCCTTTTCCATTCAGAATGCATTAGGGCAAAACTGATCCGTTTTGTAATGCTTGGGAGAGCCCAAGACGGATCTCACAAACGGAAAGCCAAAACGCTAGTGTGAAAGTAGCCTAACATGATCAGCTGCTGTGACAATACAAAAGTGTGTCGGTCAAGTAAGCTTTTGTGACATCACGAGTGGGTTTCAGGCAGGTATCTGATGTGACATCATAAATTCATTTCAGTTATGTAAACTTCTTTGGCTTACAGTATGTATAACAATTTGATAGCATCGCATAAAGCCACCGAACTAAGATTACAACATGGGCATAAGGCAAGGGAATCAGAATGTATAAAAGCCACCAAAAGGAAACATAGTGACCTTTGTTGACATTTAAAGGCTGTTTAACAAAAGGTCTAACCACAGTTTTGTGAAAAAAATATTGATCTTTGTGTCAAATGCACTGTCAGCACTAATAGCAGGAAAGACCTTGAGCACAAAGGGGTCAAGTAGGAATGTATCAGTCTACCAGAATACACCGACAGTAATGTATACAGCAAAAAGAAACATGTCGACAAAAGCACAGCTGAGATGCTCTGCTGTAACCGATCAGAATAGAGACGTGAATTATTCTTTAGGAAACAAGACGTTTTTATGTAAACAGTCTGAAGTTCTGTGGTTATTCTGTAATCTCTTACAGCATTCCCATACATAACAGACAGGGTAGTATTTCTGAATGCCTGTCCTGTCTGAAATTGTCTCCAGCTAGTCCTGGACAGGAAACATTCTATTATTTCACTCAAAGCCTTGCTGTTGTCCTACACTCCTGCAGTCACAGTACATACCATGTTAGTGAAACACAGCCTCACTTGTCTATCTAAGGGTGTGTTCACATTACCGTATGTATTCTGCGGTCCACAAAATGCAGATCCGCAAGAAATATGGATGACGTCTGTGTCGCATCTTTTTCTTTTGTAGACCCATTGTAAAAATGCCTATTCTTGTCAGCAAAACAGAGAAGAATAGGACATGTTCTATCTTTTTTTGGGGGGGATGCGGAATGCACAAAGGCTCGACAACGACTGTAGGTAGTTGAAACGTCGCATCCATCTTGGTGAATAAACCTTCTCAACTATTGCAAAGAAGACAAGTGACTGCTGTGGTACTGTATTCTTCTGATTGTCTTGGGGCCCATAGGCTACAGCCTGACACTGCACGCAATGTATTTAACACTTTAACGACAGGGACATTTTCCATGCTTCATTTTCACAGCCATTCCAAAGCCATAACTTTTTTTTTTTATTCACATAGCTTGTTTTTTGCAGGACAGGATGCGCTCTCTAATATACGGTTGCATAAAATGTGGTGGGAAGCAGAAAAAAAAATCCAAATGGGGTGAAATTATTAAAAATAAAAACCATTTCGCCATAGTTTTTTGGGGCTTTTTTTAAACCATTTCCTACGCTGTAAAACTGACCTGTTACTTTTATTCTCCAGGTCAGTACGATTACGGCTATACCACATATGTGTTTTAAATCTTAAAAAGAATAAAAGCTTTGAAAAAAATAGTTCCTTTTCATCGCTGTATGAGGGCTCCTTTTTTTGCAGGGCGCTTCCGGGTTTTAGGGCATCCAGATGCCGTGGTCACATTTGACCATGGCGTCTGAAAGGTTGAAAACCTATGGTGTAAATTTACATTTGGCGGTGGAACCCTTAATGCTGATGCATCTTCGTATTTAGGAGTTTAAGGGTTAGCGCTACATGGCAGCCGTGACCGTGCAACACGTCACATGGCCAAAGATTGCGGTGTTGCAATGCCTATATCATAACATGAGATAAGTGAATGTGGATTACATTGCAACCTGTAAGTCCAGCAGGTTTGGGTTTTTAGCAGCACACATATCATGGCGGTTGCAACTTGCAGGTCACTATGAACATTCACTTTCATCAGGTTGTGATGTAGGATCAAAAATCCAGTCTCTGTGACTTTGTTAGGAGACTTCATTCCAGATTTTGTAAAAAAAATACAGTAAAAAAATGCTGCAGTATTTTTCCAGTAATATAACAGACAACATGATAGAAAATCAACAGCTACCATTATTAATAATTTGGGGTGTCGGGCGCTGTTGGTGTTGATCATGTCAGTCATAGCTTTAGTTTTCGAAAATAGGTTCAGTGCACACGCAAAAAGTGAGTTTTCAGGTGAACCTATTTTTGAGTATTGATTGAGTCGAAGAACCCTACCAGTTGCACCACAGCCTCAAATTGGTGTGCAATTGCAATGTACATACACAGCTTTAGTTTTCATTATTCTGTTCCTCTGATGGGACAGGAAAATGCAAATGCTGGCAGAAGTGAGCCTATTAGGTGTAGATGTTCTCCTCTTAATGGCTCATGCTCACGACCCTATGTGTTTTGCAGTCCGTAAATCATGGATCCGCAAAAAATGTATTCCAGCTGAGTGCATGCTGCCATTTTTTTGGCAAACTCCTGTAGAAATGTCCTATCCTTGGCAAAACGGGCGCAGAATGGACATTAAGATACGGGCAGTACACGGTGCGCTGTCCACATCTTTTGTGACCCCATTGAAATGAATAGGTTTGCATGCGATCTACAAAAAATGCAGATCGTGTGCATGAGGCCTAACCTTTTCAGGACTGGGACAATTTTCATTTTTGCGTTTTCTTTCTTTCCTCCCCACCTTCCAAAAGCATAAACTTTTTAAATGTCCTCTTTATGTACACGTACAAGGGTTTGTTTTGTAGGGGGCAAGTTGTTTTCTGTAATCACACCATTTAATTTCCATGTCATATTGGAAAAAAAACATTCTTTCTGTACTGAACTTGAACAAAATAAAATCAAAATTTTTTTGGGGTTTTGTTTTTATAGTGTTCACTGTGCACCAGTAATGTCATGACAACCTTATTCTGTGGGTCAGTACAATTACATTGATAGGAAATGTGTATAGTTTTTATTGTTTTACCACTAAAAGAATAAAAACCTTTAAGAAAATTTTCTTTGCATTGCCATGAAGGGGATGGGCCAGGAGGCCTGTCTCATTTACCATTTTCTATGCCTGTTTTAGGCGTAGAATAAGGTCTAACTGTAAGACAGCTCAGAAGCTCTCTTACATTTAGAACTGGTGGAGGATGCACCGAAGTTATGGAGAGGCCTGTGCCTCTTTATAATTCCAGCTCATTCAGCTATGGGGCTTTATTAAGAACGGCGTCTAAAATGCCGGTCTTAATAAACGTGCCCCACAGTGATTAATTTAATTATCAAGGGACTCGTCTCTTTAAAAGAGAACCAGAATCAACTGTACGTTGTACCTATTACTCTACCAATCACACCAAAGCTGTAGTGTTACTAAGTCTATTATTGGAAAAGGGAACAAAGTTTTTTACATCGTATAATATGTTGGAAAACAAGGACAAATAATTTTTTGGGATAAAATGTGTAAAGCTCACCTGTGCTTGAAAAGGCTGGTTGCTTTTTGTTATTGAGTTTTGACAACCCAAGCAAATGGGCTAGCACAAAGCATTCATTTGATCTAAGTGAGAAGAGATGAGTTTAAATTTCCCTATGTATTCGCATAAATTCAGATTTTAGACCATCTGTTACAAGAAAAACTAACTCGCTGATTCACCTGCTGGGTTTCATTGCACAGTGCACGTGCTTTCTAATTAGGAGTAAAGCTTTTAAGGCGCAGCAGGGACTAGAGTCAGCATTGTGGAGAAACTGGCAACTTACACCGCACCGCTGTTGAACTAATGCAAGTCTGCAAGGAAGGATCTTACAGTCATTACATTTACAGACTCTTACCTTTAATTTAGAAAAGCCAAAACAATTTTCAAAATTATTATCTATATTACAGATTCCTGGGTAGATGTGGCTTTCTAAGGCTTTTTCTGGTCTAAATTTCAACAAGAACCTCTAGAATCTCTTTATTTCTTTCCTTTTTTTCTTAATGGATCGTTGCCTGCAACCCTCTACTTATATAACATTTATGCACCATTATATGTGTGAGAAGGAGTGGGCGTTCATGTCTTCTGTACCGTATGTCGTGTTCATAAAATGTTATTGCCATATAAGTTACTAAAAATAAATTTTATAAAGTGTTGTAGTTTCATATTTTGACCTCAGCAATGATTATTTAAGGCTACTTTGACATTAGCGTTTTTCTTTTCCGACATAGAGTTCCGTCACAGGGGCTCTATACCGGACAAAAACTGATCAGGCATGTCCCTATGCATTCTGAATGGAGAGTAATCCGTTCAGGATGCATCAGGATGTCTTCAGTTCAGTCATTTTGACTGATCAGGCAAAATAGAAAACCGTAGCATGCTACGGTTTTATCTCCGGCGAAAAAAACTGAAGACTTGCCTGAATGCCGGCATTTTCTTCCATAGGAATGTATTAGTGCCGGATCTGGCATTCAAAATACCAGAATGCCGGATCCGTCCTTCCGGTCTGAGCATTCGCAGACCTTTAAAAATGAGAAAAAAATAAATACTGGATCCGTTTTGCCTGATGACACTGGAAAAACGGATCCGGTATTGCAATGCATTTTTCTTACTGATCAGGCATTTTTCTGACTGATCAGGATCCTGCCTGCTGGAATCAAACAACGCAAGTGTGAAAGTACCCTAAGGTGTTATCCCAGAAAATCATATGTTCTTGTGACTCTTTGACGCTTTATGTCCTGTTTACAAGAAATATGGCAGATGGTTCTCATGAATGATCAGTGTCTATGCATGCAAAGTTTCTGGCAAAAAATGCTGATTTCAGTGAGGCTCTAAGTACCGGAATTAAATTGATCCGTTCCGTTAGTATGCAGTTGAGTGAAATAAAAATGGGAAAAAAAAGGATCCGTCACTAAATACATTGAAAGTCAATGGGTGACGAATCTTTTTTTAGACTCCTAAAAAAAGGATCTGTCACCATTGACTTACATTGTTTTCAATGCCAGATCCATTTTTTCAGTTTTATGACCACTGCAAGCTGCTGTTTTGTGTCCGGTCCAGTCATGACATCCTGAACTCATCTCTTTCCATTCAGAAAGCATGAAGACCAAACTAAAAAAAAAAATCCGATATTAAGATCCTCTGCTTAATCTCAATACCAGAAAACAACAACGCAAGTGAGAAAGTAGCCTTAAGTTATGACTGATGGAATGTATTTTGTTAAATTATGGTTTAAAATAGAATGCCATTGAAGAAGAGGTGATAGGTGTAATTTCCTCCCTTATTTTTAGCGTAACATGCAGAGGGATCTGATAAGGATGGAGAAGTGTGAACTTGAAGGGAAGATAAAGTAAGGGGGCACTTAGAAATTTTTCAGAATTTCTGCGTTGATTACTAATAAAATGTGGTCTAGCTGTTATCTACGTGACAATTATAGGCCCATCTACCAGCGTCAAGGTGGCCTCCAACAGATGGGACCTACACTATCAGGGTCCATTCACAAGTCCATAGTGTATTGCGGATCCGCAATACTCTCGGCTGGCACCCCCATAGAAATGCCTATTCTTGTCCACAATTGCGGATAAGAATAGGACATGTTCTATGTTTTTCCTGAGCCGCGAACCGGAAGATTGGCGTCGCGCTCTGGAAATGCGGATAGCACACTGTGTGCTGTTCGCATCCATTCCATCCCCATAGAGAATGAATGGGTCCTCATCTGTTCCGCACAATTGCGGAACGGATGCGGACCGCAATTGCGGACGTGTGAATGGAGCCTCAGACTTGCCTCTCCTGGGCCTAAGTCGACTAAATTCAGGTCATTGTAGAATTTTGCTATATTGTACTCTGATAAAAAGCCTTGTGCAGATGGGTGAGAGTGCAAGGTCCAAATGGAGGCAGTGTCTCCTGCAAATGTACAATACCTCATGTTCCTGACACAAGTTTGATCAAAATTAAGCACAGAGAACTACCGTAATTTTCATATAGTAAGTATAGCAGTAATGTGATTCAGATTTATTAATGTTTCCAGTGTTTTCATGTATCTTTGTACGTGGAGCATTGTGCTTCTACATATAGCGGTTGTTTGCTTTTGCACTGTAGCTGTGGTAACATGCAACTGTATTTTATTTCATGTTGTTTGGAAGTGCTGGTCTAAATTAGTTTTTTTCATTATCTGTATGATGCCCTATCCTGGTGCCTCCTTAATGTCAGAATGGCAGTACCAAGGCCATACCATCCTAGCACGTGTAGATACAAGTAACCCTTCTTTAAGTAGGGTAAAGTTACATTCACACACCTGAATATAATATTGGCAATTAGTTATTGAAAAAGCTTTATATGATTATTTCCCTTATCAGTTCCCTCCTTTTGCTTATACATAAGCATTAATATTCAAATTACTTCTATTCTTTTACAGGGTGGAGGTGCACTGTTTGCAAAGCTCTCTGGGAGAGATATTCAAATTAGCTATACTAAACTTATCTGATGCCGGCAGATGTTAGACATGATAATGTGCATATATTTTTTCCCAGAAGTCAAGACGAGCGTTGTCTATCCTACAATAATCATCATTCATATCAACTGGTCTCCATAATAGAAATTGTACCCAACCAGAAGTTCCCCCGTAGGGCCTTGAAACTAGAAAATCTCATCTTGTTTGCTTTTCTCTGATAAAGATCTTTTTTCCTGAAAGAACTAGTTTCAGATGTGAAGCTGGCTTAGTTATTTTTCTAGATGTTCTTTGTTTTAAAGACAGGAAGGCATCTTGGCCAACCTGCCGTGTAAAAATAATGCAGTGCTCATATTGCTGCTATGTTCTCTTTACTGTTTACCTACTTGCTATGCAGCGGCAAGTAGGTATTATAATAGCTCTTGCAGTCTCGCTTCACCTGGATGGTTCTCTCCTGTTCACCTAAGAATATATCATTAGTATAGCAAAAACAGACAACACGTTTATTGAGGCGTGGCTGGCATGTGAAAATATTAGCATTTTTTCTGTTTTTAGAAGAAAAGCTAATTTGAATATCTTTCCCAGAAAGCTGAAGGTGTGCACATTAGCTTACCTGACAAAAAAAAGTGTGTCTAATGCCATAATTAACATATGCAATTTGCATATAATCTTCCTAGAAACCCAGAGTAATGTCACTTGGCATACAATAGTCATGCATATTTTTTGGTCTCCCTAATGATAAAGAGTGCCAATACACCAAGTAAGCTAAGTTTCTCTTGAGGTGTCCTGGTTCTTTTGTCCTTCTAAAAAGAAAACTAAGTTGCATGTTTTACTGAGAGGCAAACGTTTTGTGGGATGTTGTAATTCTCTTGTCTCACTTTCAGTTGAATATAATTTTGGAGCTCTCTCTAGTTTATCTGAAGTTGATCAAAATGGCTAAACAAAATTGCTTAAGGTGTTGTCTGTTTTTGTTATACTAATGATGCATCCTCAGGTGAATAGGAAAGGGCTGTCCCGTTGAAGCGAAACAGCAGGAGCTAGAATTATACCTACTTGCTTCTGTACAGCAAATAGGTAAACAGTAAGGAGAACATAGCAGCAATATGAGCATTGCATTATTTTCACACAGCAGAATAGGAGAGCTGCTTTTCTTCCTTTTAACCATGATTATGTAGAAAAGCTACAAAATAGCAAAGCCTGCCTCATATCAGCAACTAGTTATTTCAGGACAAAAGCCCTTTATCAGAGAAAAGCAGAAGAGAACAACATTTCTTTTTGCAAGGCCTTAGGGGGGAAACTCTGGGTGGAACTATTTCTACTATGGAGATCTGTTGATACATGTGATGCCTTTTGTAGGCTAGACAATGCTTCTCTGGATTGGATTTCTGGGTAAAATATATGCAATGGTATTAGATAGATTTAGTAAAACTAATTTGAATATATTTCCCAGAAACCCAGAGAGGTATTGCCTTAGGTACATTACTGCGCACATGTACTTGGCATATTAGGGGTTCTCCATAATGATAAAGAGTACCCCTTACTGCATATATATTGTTGAGAATCACACATTCATACACTAGTCTCTCTCCCCACACCCCCAAATGGTTTGCATACCTGAATTTGGTAATTCTTCTATGTACAACCTCTCAAGCTCTGTCAGGTTGCCATTTTCAGGTCGCTCCAGAGAGGTTTATGGTCAGGCTGGGCCACTAAAAGAACGTTGTCTTGGCTGTGTGCTTAGGGTCATTGTCTTGTTGTACAGTAAATCTTCAGTCCATTCTGAGGTCGAGAGCACACTGGATCAAGTTTTCATTAAGAATATCTCTGTACTTTGCTCCATTCATCTTTCCCTAAACTCTGACCAGTCTCCCTGTACTAGGTGTCTTGTGGCTCTACAGGCACTTCTTTACTCCTCATAGCTTGTTTTTTGCTCTCATATGCATTGTCAGCTGTGAGACCTTACGTATATTGACAGGAGTGTGTCTTTCCAAATTATGTCCAATAAACTGAATTTACCACAGGTGGACTCCAGTCAAGATGTAGAAATATCTCAAAGTTCATCAAGAGAAATCAGAGGCCCTCAGAGCAAAAATTTTAAGTGTCATAGCAAAGGGTCAGAATACTTATGTCAATGCAGAATTTAACTTTTTCCCTTTTTCCAAATTGCTTAAGCCCATGTGTGAGAAGGAGCGCTATCGGACGTTATTCCTCCCTGCTACTGTTATACTGTACAATCAACAGGTTCCTGTGGATATCATTCCATCCAAAGACTGAATTCTATAGGCTGTAATATCTATATCCCTTATTTAAAAAAAAAAATTAATCTGTAATCTACTGTCACTGTAATGCCTTTATTTGGGAGTTTTTGTATTTTCTGTGCTTATGTAACACTGCGAATTTCCCCATGATGGGACTATTAAAGGATTATCTTAATACATTTGAAAACATTGCTAAAAATCCTGTTTTGATTTTCTCTTTATGGGGAATTCAGTGTAGGAAAACTGGATTTTTATTTTAGCACAAGACTACAACATAAAAAAAATGCCAGCACTGTTCTGTAGGCATAGCTAACAGAATTTAGCAGCAAATGCTCTAAACCTAGGGCAAACTAATTCAATCTTACAATCATTGGCATAAACAGAATTCATAGGGTCTCATAGTTCAGAACTGGGCTCCCACCCCACATATAGGTAGATATGAGCCTTAAAGGGGGTCTCCGGGAATTGAGAAAATGAAAATACTCAAAGTTTACTTTATTATAAATATATTTTCAAATACCTTTCATTAGCTATAATGGCTCATTTATTCTGGGGAGCAATGATAAGGAGGAATAAAATGGTCACCATGCTATTAATCCACACAAAACCTGTCCTAATCACACAGTAGGACAAGTTACTTCACAACACTGAGCTAAAGAGCTGCCTCATCCTCCTCTCTGCTCTGCTTGTCAGGAATGATGATCCTGAATACAGATGATAAGATCTTCAGCTGAATCTCTGTAGGACTGTAGTTCATGAGGAGACATGAAATACGGAGAGGAGATGGGGATATGGTAATGAGCAGCAGCACTTGTATGCAGTCTCCATTACCACAGCTGATAGGGATGAGCGAATCGACTTCGGATGAAACATCAAAAGTCGATTTGCATAAAACTTTGTTTCAATACTGTACGGAGTGAGTGCTCCATACAGTATTAGAACGTATTGGCTCCGATGAGCCGAAGTTATTACTTTGTGAAGTCTCGCGAGACTTTGCATAATATCTTCAGAAATGTATGTTTCAATACTATACGGAGAAAACGCTCTGTACAGTATTAGAATGTAATAGCATGAGAAAAAAGCACCGCGGCACTCACCATTGGTCACAAAGTTGCTATTTGCAGTTTATTTCTTGGTTACATATTATCAGTGGACGCGGACGAAACACAGGTGCATAGATAGGCTACAGCTGTTTCGCGCTATGTTGCGCTTTGTCAAGCCGCGGTGCTTTTCTCTTATGCTATTATTATCATAACCACTACATCACCGAGAGAGCACCACCGTGAAGATTCGGGATACCAGTGTTTAAAGCGCCCCAGTGATCGCATAGACACATGCGGCAGTGCCGGCTGCGTTCTTTCTTACTCTCTGCTAAGTATTAGAATGTATTGGCTCCGATGAGCCGAAGTTATTACTTTGTGAAGTCTCGCAAGACTTTGCATAATAACTTCAGAAATGGATTTATACTGTTAAAAACCATTTCCCAAACTCAGGTTCGATTCCAAGGTACCACTTGAAACAAAGTTTTATGCGAATCGACTTCGGATGTTTCATCCGAAGTCGATTCGCTCATTCCTAACAGCCGCACATCACCACAGTCTGTCCTGTCCATTCTCTCTGTCCTTCATGTCTCCTCATGAACTCCATTCCCACAGAGATTCAGCTGAAGATCATATTAAACTGTATTCAGGATCATAATACCTGCCAAGTAGGATAGGAGAATAAGGCAGCTCTTTAGCTCAGGGTTGTGGAGTAACTTGTCCTGCTGTGTGATTTGGACAGGTTTTGTTTGCACTAATAGGATGGTGGACATTTTATTTCTCCTAATGATTGCTCCCCAGACAAAACGAGCCATTGTAACTAATGAAAGGTTTTTGGGAACATTATAATAAAGTAAAATGTACGTTTTTTCATGTTCTTAATTCCCGGAGAACCCATTCAAGCATTCTAATAGTGCCCCTTTGTATTTAAAAATCTATATTCCTGCTTTTTACCATATTGGCTGCTGCTGGGTCTCAAACTCAGGACCTGCTGTAATAGAAGACATAAATCTTAGACGTTAGCCACAGGCTTAACTGTGAGCAACAGATTTTTTTTTTTTTTTTTACTGAAAACCTAATAAGTATTGTTCCCTTCTATTACTGTATGCACTGATATCTAAAGACTCATCTCTGTATATACCAGTACATTATAAATAATTAAATAAAATAAATTACAGTTACAAACGCATTGTTAGCTATGTCTCCATCCCTGTCTCTCTCTCTCTATGAATATGTATCGGAGCCAATACATTCTAATACTATACGGAGCGCTCGCTCCGTACAGTATTGAAACGATGATTTGTGCAAATTAACTTCGCTCATCCCTAATCATTTTATATAAGGGTAGCAGTGCGTGGTTACTCTCAAGTTTAAAGTAATATGCCATAATTGTCCGATAGATGTGGGTCTCATCCACTCCTATCTCCAGAATGAGTCCCACCGTGAACAGAGAGCACATTTGTATTATCGTAAGATCGGAAGTTCAGGAAAAAATAGACTTAACATTACTTAGGTGCATAAAGAGTTTACTAAACTATGATAAAAGACATAAATGTAGATATACATACACTCATACAAATATAAAGTAAAGTAACAGTCACCGCAAGTCATGAGACAGATGGGCGGGCTCCGTAGACTAGTTTCCAACATGGCACTCGCCCAATGACCATATGATATAAAGAGAGGTTATGGTAGTAAGATATCTTTTAACTGTACATTTAGGTAGTGATAGTAAGATATCTTACCCTGATGATGTCTTCAATGGAGCTGAACTCCTTGTTCCAAAACTTAGTGTTTTCTTCTCTCCTTCGCCCCTTCTGTCCCACCGAAAGGTTGGTACGCATGTACAGTTACCGCATACTGCAGAAATGTGGCCAGGAAATACCTTCATGAAGTAAAAAGAGAAGGACCAATTAAAAACCTTTTTTTCGATTCTACTCCAGGTTCTTTCACTTTAAGTAATTTTAACCTGTCTCAAAATAAATGAAAAAATATATATCAAAATATGTATAAATGTATGCAATGGCCATTACACCGTGGTACGCCTTAGTTTCGATGCAAATTCCATAAAGGTATCTACAGAATAAGTGGCCTTTTCTACATAATCTATCAGCGCTATTCATTACAGAATGAGAATGCTGCCCCTAATTGTTTAACAGGAAACCACCATGTCACCACTGGGCTTCTTTAAAAAAAAATATATATATATATGTATGTATGATCAACAAGCGTTTCTTCAGTTAGGATCTTCTTAAATTCTCAGTCTCTACTTGATCTTGACTTTAGAATCCTTCTCTAGTTGACATCGTCTTTTTATTAAAGGCAGTGGAATCAGCCCATCCCAATTATAGGGTTCTCCCAACACTCACAAGTATCAAAGTCAGTTCTCCATTACACAAGACTGCATGGTGTTTCATACCAGGATACAGATGTGAACTTTCCTGGTTTTCAGCTGCTCTTTCTGAAAGTCCAGTCTTTATAACTTTGTCTAGCTCAGTCTCTTACCTCTCCTTTTTCCATGTGGATGTATGAAGGGATTGTAGGTGTATTTACAGATTACAGATGTAATCACAATCATAAACGCAAGCTTCAGAGCCTCTTTTCAGTGGGTGCAAGACAGTCCATAGCCTTATCTGTGGGAGGAGCTGTGACACTGGGAACTCCTCCCCTCACTTATGTGCAGGTTGTTGTAAGCCCTGCTGGTTCGTTGGTGTACTGCAGGAAGTCTTGGACCGACACTTGCCTTTGTGGTCCAACCCTGGACAACAGTAGTGTGAGCAGCAAGGGCTTGTTCTGTATGGCAGAACGGTGGTTGAAGTCTTTTCTTGCTAGGTGTTGCTGATGTTGTTAACTTGGGCAGCACCTGGGCACTGCTGAGGTTGTCAGCCAGTTCCTGGGCACTGCTGAGGTTGTCAGTCCTGGCTCTACTAAAAGGCTGATGCAGCCTGCACTTAGGGAAGAATTGAAGGTAAACTTGAACATATTCTAACAGGAATAATGTTTCAAAATAAATTTAGTTCAGGATTGACTCAGTCCATGGGTTTGCAACTCAGTCGAAAATAACTCAGTCTATGGCAATTTGAGCCGTCATTAGGGTGCACTACGTTTTGGTGGTCCAAAAACATTGCCCAATGGAACCAAGGGGTCCCCTGCATAAGCAAAAAAACACTTTGCTAAACCCTATACCTAAGTCTCATTGAACACTTTCATATACATGTATTATTCTCAATTATTTGTTCAGTATTTGACCCAAATATGTGATAATAGAATAAAAACTTGTACATAAAGTAGGTTGCACTTCATGGGGTTCCTCATCTTTGTTCTTAACACATTAACTAAGCAATGGCGATCAATAGTTTTCAAAGGTCTTGGATGGCCTTTGTCACATGATAACACTGTAATGTTTCTCACTTTCTTTTAGTTACTTATAAAACATTGCGGTGTAAAATAAAAGTATGTGTTTTTGAATATCTTTTCATGTGTTGATATCTTCTTCAATATAAACCTTTTGATATCTTCAGTGTAAACCTTTTAACCAGTAATATCATTTTAATAATATACCTTTGATTATTGAATCCCATTCAGGCTTGGACTAGCCGACAGCGGAACAGGTTAATCCCCCGGTGGGTCCCTGACAAGGTGGGCCTCCAGTCCTTCAACCCTTGCACATAACACAGAAGACTGACCGCACCACATATAGATATGCAGTGTACAGAATGTCAAGCTGCCTATGTCCATATAAAAAACACTGGTAGATTATTTAACAAACTACACAGTTTATTATTAATTATTATAGAGGTCTAGAACACTCCTAAGCAGGTCAGCCAGTATCTTCTTTCCTCAAGGACCTTCCTTCTCAAAATCGCCACAGGGACCCCCATAATCAATCATCTTAAGCATCTTTCTGCTCCCTGCCGTTCTGGTAGCAGGTAGTATTTTTTGTAGCTTTACAGTGGGCCCTTACAATAAATTTTACTGGTGGGCCCTAGGCTCCCAGTCCGACACGGACCCCATTATTATTACACATTTATTCAGGAATCTTCTAATATACTCAATGTTGTATAATGCTTAATACTTTATATCATTTGGTATTTTGTTTGCGGATGTGCCCATTTTCTCTGTTTTCTCATTAATTAAAAGCTATGTCCTTTTCCATAAGAACACATACAGTCAGGTCCATAAATATTGGGACATTGACACAATTCTAACATTTTTGGCTCTATACACCACCACAATGGATTTTAAATGAAACGAACAAGATGTGCTTTAACTGCAGACTGTCAGCTTTAATTTTACATCCAAATCAGGTGAACAGTGTAGGAATTACAACAGTTTGCTTATGTGCCTCTCACTTGTTAAGGGACCAAAAGTAATGGGACAATTGGCTTCTCAGCTGTTCCATGACCAGGTGTGTGTTATTCCCTCATTATCCCAATTACAATGAGCAGATAAAAGGTCCAGAGTTCATTTCAAGTGTGCTATTTGCATTTGGAATCTGTTGCTGTCAACTCTCAAGATGAGATCCAAAGAGCTGTCACTATCAGTGAAGCAAGCCATCATTAGGCTGAAAAAACAAAACAAACCCATCAGAGAGATAGCAAAAACATTAGGCGTGGCCAAAACAACTGTTTGGAACATTCTTAAAAAGAAGGAACGCACCGGTGAGCTCTGCAACACCAGAAGACCCGGAAGACCACGGAAAACAACTGTGGTGGATGACCGAAGAATTCTTTCCCTGGTAAATAAAACACCCTTTACAACAGTTGGCCAGATCAAGAACACTCTCCAGGAGGTAGGTGTATGTGTGTCGAAGTCAACAATCAAGAGAAGACTTCACCAGAGTGAATACAGAGGGTTCACCACAAGATGTAAACCATTGGTGAGCCTCAAAAACAGGAAGGCCAGATTAGAGTTTGCCAAGCGACATCTAAAAAAGCCTTCACAGTTCTGGAACAACATCCTATGGACAGATGAGACCAAGATCAACTTGTACCAGAGTGATGGGAAGAGAAGATTATGGAGAAGGAAAGGAACTGCTCATGATCCTAAGCATACCACCTCAGCAGTGAAGCATGGTGGTGGTAGTGTCATGGCGTGGGCATGTATGGCTGCCAGTGGAACTGGTTCTCTTGTATTTATTGATGATGTGACTGCTGACAAAAGCAGCAGGATGAATTCTGAAGTATTTCGGGCAATATTATCTGCTCATATTCAGCCAAATGCTTCAGAACTCATTGGACGGCGCTTCACAGTGCAGATGGACAATGACCCAAAGCATACTGCAAAAGCAACCAAAGAGTTTTTTAAGGGAAAGAAGTGGAATGTTATGCAATGGCCAAATCAATAACCTGACCTGAATCCGATTGAGCATGCATTTCACTTGCTGAAGACAAAACTGAAGGGAAAATGCCCCAAGAACAAGCAGGAACTGAAGAAAGTTGCAGTAGAGGCCTGGCAGAGCATCACCAGGGATGAAACCCAGTGTCTGGTGATGTCTATGTGTTCCAGACTTCAGGCTCTAATTGACTGCAAAGGATTTGCAACCAAGTATTAAAAAGTGAAAGTTGGATTTCTGATTATTATTATGTCCCATTGCTTTTGGCCCCTTGACAAATTAAAGCTGACTGTCTGCAGTTAAAATACATCTTGTTAGTTTCATTTCAAATTTATTGTGGTGGTGTATAGAGCCAAAAAAGTTACAAAGTTACAATTTTGTCGGTGTCCCAATATTTATGGACCTGACTGTAGCTATTTCCTGGCTGCAGAGAGCCTTTATAGTAGTGTAGAACACTGTGTCTTGCAGTAACACGCATAGGGAGTCTGCTGTGGTAGTGAAACAATACTGTGAGTCAGTATGACACGCAGATCACAGGCGTCACTCTTAGAATCACTGAAAACTTCATGGGCCCAAAAGTGACCAAATAACTCAAGTGTGAACAAGTCAATGTGAGCACCACATATAAAAAAATATGCAGAGGCCCAAGATCTTATTGTAGTGTGAAAGAGTGCACTCCTTTTACACCTTCGTCAGCTGATTCCACATAGATATCTTATACAAGAGAACGCTTAAAGAATGCTTGTACAAGTAGAGCCCCCTAACCGAGTGGAGTGGATGTCAGCAGTAAGTTTGTGCTGACGTCAAAGATTATTTTGCCCTTCCTCTGATCCGTCAGAACAATAACCCCCAAAAAACGGATCCTGTCTGTTGAGCATCCACCTTCACTCGGTCAGCATTTGGTCAGTAAGCCATCAGTATTGCTGAAGCCGCCCCAAAAAAACAGGAGTGGATTCAAAACAGAGATGACACGTCAATGGAATATTTTCATGTGTTCTGTGTTTTGTACCCACTCCTGCTTTTGGCTACCAAATTATAAGCCAATTCTGATGCAAAATAGGGACCATGTCATACAGGCCTGACATAGTGGTGAGCTGGCAGCAACATGAGGAGACCACAGAATGGCCCAGTGACATAGTAGTGAGGTGGGGGGCAATACCAGTACCAACTGAAGATGGTGGGTGGCCGTAAGAGTACCTTGCAGCAGGTATGTGGCATCAGGTGGTTGGCATAGTAGCTGAAGCAGGTAGCCAGAAGAAACAGGTGTCTTTTGACAGAGTTTAGTATGGCACCATGGATGATCTAGTCTCTTGTATCAGGCACTGATGTGTGGAAATTCTGGCTGATCCATGCCTGATTCATCTTCACAAAGGTCAGTTTCTCTACATTTTGAATGGACAGGCACGTTCTCCTTGGGGTAATTATGGCCCCCGCCACACTAAACACCCACTCTGATACCACACTGCTGGCCGGGCAGGAAAGTTTGTCCAGGGCAAACTCGGCCAGTTGCAGCCACAAATAGCGTTTGGCTGCCCAGTAGTCCATGGGATCTTCGATATGGGGTGGCATGGTACAGTCCAAGTATTCCACAACCTGCTAGTTCAGGTTCTGCTCTATGTCTAGCTGCTGCAGCTGGTGAGTAGTTTCTTCAGTAAAAAACAGAAAACTGCTCATTAGCAACTCTAGACTTAAGTTGCTGCTGATGGAGCTGGTACTGCTACTGCCCCCCAGCAGCCATTGCAGTGGAACATTAGCACAGGAGACCCCCCTGGTCACACCTGTGTGAGGATGGACGATGGCGCACAAGGGCAATGGCCACCTAACTCCATAGGATGTCTCAATAGTAGTTCAGTTTGTCCTCCCTCTCAGAGGGAGTAAAAAAGGCCCCCATTTTAGATCGGTAGTGAGGGTCTGCCATGGTGGAGAGCCAGTAGTCATCCCTCTGCCGAATGGTGACAATTCGTCTGTCACTACGCAAGCAACAGAGCATGCATCGGGCCATTTGCGCAAGTGACTCAGAGGGACTCCCTGCCTCCATCTCCACTGCATACTGCCACGGTGTGTCTGGTTTATCTGCCTCATCTTCCTCATCGCCCTGTAGCTCTTACAGCTGCTCCTGCTCCTCCTCTGCTGTTACCTGTGTAGAAAAACCAGCCATTTCTCTACGCATTGCTTGTGCTCTAATGTCCTCCTCCTCTAGTTCAGCCCCCACAGGGCGTATGTGGCCCTGAGATGTAGTCGCCACATCTCCTGTCCCCTGGCCAGACAGATTAAGCAGCATGTGTTCCAGGATATGAATCAGTGGAATGACGTTGTTCATCCCGTAGTCCTGGTGACTGACAAATAAAGTGGCCTCCTCAAAGGGCCCGAGCAAACGGCAGGTGTCACGCATGAGCTGCCACTGGCTAACATCGAAGTTACACAGGGGATTACCTCTGTCCGCC
Source organism: Bufo bufo (assembly GCF_905171765.1). Classification (NCBI taxonomy): domain Eukaryota; kingdom Metazoa; phylum Chordata; class Amphibia; order Anura; family Bufonidae; genus Bufo; species Bufo bufo. Next base: position 46,125,256 of record NC_053396.1, on the reverse strand, counting down.
TGTGTAATTAAGGCTACTTTCACACTAGCGTTTTGGCTTTCTGTTTGTGAGATCCGTTCGGGGATCTCAAAAGCGGTCCAAAACGGATCAGTTTTGCCCTAATGCATTCTGAATGGAAAAGGATCCGCTCAGAATGCATAATTTATCCTCTGTTCAGTCACCATTCTGCTCTGGAGGCGGACACCAAAACGCTGTCTTCCTGGCACACAATGTAAGTCAATGGGGACGGATCCATTTTCTCTGACACAATAGAAAACGGATCCGTCCCCCATTGACTTTCAATGGTGTTCAAGACGGATCCTAAAAGACATAATACATTGTGGTGTTCGGCCGAATATCGCGGGTGCTTGAGCGCGATGCTTAAGTCAGTGTATTTAAATCTAATTTAGCCTCTATTCCTGAAAAGTTTCTGGCAGGATTCGAACTCACAACCTTCTACATTAGAACCAAGAATGTTAACCACTACACTCTAGAGCTGCATGACCAGTTGCTTTAAAGAGGACCTTTCACTAGAATAAAACATCTAAACTAACTATACAGCCATGGAGAGCGGTGCCCAGGGATCTCCCTGCACTTACTGTTATACCTGGGCGCCGCTCCATTCTCCCGTTATTGCCTCCGGTATCTTCATAGTTAGGCTCCACCCAGGGGAACCTGCCGGCGTCTCATTCTCCCATGCTGTGGCGCTGGCCAATCGCAGCGCTCAGCTCATTTTCTTCTCTCAGGCGATGAGCTGAGCGCTATGAAGATACCTGAGGCTTTAACGGGAGAAGGGAGCGGTGCCCAGGTATAACAGTAAGTGCAGGGAGATCCCTAGGCGCCGCTCTCCATGTCTGTATAGTTAGTTTAGATGTTTTATTCTAGTGAAAGGTCCTCTTTAAATAAATATATAAATATGAGACTTCTGCTGTATAATAATTCTTACTATTAGTAAGTATTTTTTGTAACTGGCCATGCAGCTCTATTGTGTAGTGGTTAACATTCTGGGCTGTAATGTAGAAGTTTGTCAGTTTCAATCTCGTCAGAAAAAAAGGCTAAATATATATTTATTTATTTTTTAGTAATTATAAAAGATGTGTAATTACAAAAGAATAAATAAATAAATTATATATATATATATATATATATATATATATATATATATATATATATATATACAGTTGCAAGAAAAAGTATGTGAACCCTTTGGAATGATATGGATTTCTGCACAAATTGGTCATAAAATGTGATCTGATCTTCATCTAAGTCACAACAATAGACACAATAGACAATAGATCACAGTTTGCTTAAACTAATAACACAAATAATTAAATGTTACCATGTTTTTATTGAACACACCATGTAAACATTCACAGTGCAGGTGGTCCAATCAATGAGATGAGATTGAAGGTGTTGGTTACAGCTGCACTGCCCTATAAAAAACACACACCAGTTCTGGGTTTGCTTTTCACAAGAAGCATTGCCTGATGTGAATGATGCCTCGCACAAAAGAGCTCTCAGAAGACCTACGATTAAGAATTGTTGACTTGCATAAAGCTGGAAAGGGTTATAAAAGTATCTCCAAAAGCCTTGCTTCATCAGTCCACGGTAAGACAAATTATAAATGGAGAAAGTTCAGCACTGCTGCTACTCTCCCTAGGAGTGGCCGTCCTGTAATGATGACTGCAAGAGCACAGCACAGACTGCTCAATGAGGTGAAGAAGAATCCTAGAGTGTCAACTAAAGACTTACAAAAGTCTATGGCATATGCTAACATCCCTGTTAGCGAATCTACGATACGTAAAACACTAAACAAGAATGGATTTCATGGGAGGATACCACAGAGGAAGCCACTGCTGTCCAAAAAAAACATTGCTGCACGTTTACAGTTTGCACAAGAGCACCTGGATGTTTCACAGCAGTACTGGCAAAATATTCTATGGACAGATGAAACCAAAGTTGAGTTGTTTGGAAGAAACACCCAACACTATGTGTGGAGAAAAAGAGGCACAGCACACCAACATCAAAACCTCATCCTAACTGTGAAGTATGGTGGTGGGGGCATCATGGTTCGGGGCTGCTTTGCTGCGTCAGGGCCTGGACGGATTGCTATCATCGAAGGAAAAATCAATTCCCAAGTTTATCAAGACATTTTGCAGGAGAACTTAAGGCCATCTGTCCACTAGCTGAAGCTCAACAGAAGATGGGTGTTGCAACAGGACAACGACTCAAAGCATAGAGGTAAATCAACAACAGAATGGCTTAAACAGAAGAAAATACGCCTTCTGGAGTGGCCCAGTCAGAGACCTGACCTCAACCCGATTGAGATGCTGTGGCATGACCTCAAGAAAGCGAATCACACCAGACATCCCAAGAATATTGCTGAACTGAAAAAGTTCTGTAAAGAGGAATGGTCAAAAATTACTCCTGACCGTTGTGCACGTCTGATCTGCAACTACAGGAAATGTTTGGTTGAAGTTATTGCTGCCAAAGGAGGTTCAACCAGTTATTAAATCCAAGGGTTCACATACTTTTTCCACCTGCACTGTGAATGTTTACATGGTATGGTCAATAAAAACATGGTAACATTTAATTCTTTGTGTGTTATTAGTTTAAGCAGACTGTGATTGTCTATTGTTGTGACTTAGATGAAGATCAGATCACATTTTATGACCAATTTGTGCAGAAATCCACATCATTCCAAAGGGTTCACATACTTTTTCTTGCAACTGTATAGTGGCACAATGAACAGTTACATTACCGCTCCGTAGCGTGTGTCTTTCAGTTCTGTATTGATCGCTTCATTCAGGCCCTGGCAATTTAGCCTTCCTCCAACAAGGAGGCGAACATCTCAACCGACATAATGCCTTTCTAATGGACCTTTTGGAATTCACATTGACGTACTATGTTTTTTGTTTGACCGCCAAATTTTCCACTAGCTCAGGAGAGTTGCGATGGGCAGTCCGTGTGCCCCCACCTACGCAAATCTCTACCTGGGCTTGTGGGAAAGAGAGGTACTGGGCCGCTCGCGGTCACTACAGTGCCGAAACACGTACGCTACAGTGCGGTTATATAACTGTTCATTGTGCCACTATATGTTCTGGGCTCCTGATGAAGCGTGAGAGGTTTCTCCACGCAGAAACGCGTCGAGCGCATGATGTTTGAATGAGCGTGTGTTACCTAAACGCTAGTTAGGGCAGACGGCAGTTCCTTGTAACACCGCCAGATATCTGTCTGCAGTGCAGACGGCAGTTACATGTAGCACTGCCATTTGTCTATCTATAGTGTTTTTCAGCTGCTCCCTAACACCCAGATGTATGGATAGACACTGGGAAGTGACATTATTAGTATACTTACCCGCAGTGGCCTTTTTACCTGATCTGTGGATATGTTACAAATTCACCTATACATAATAGGTGAATGTATCCAATGATAGGACACCACAGATTACCAATCAGGCTACCATTGATGTGTATGGCAATTATCTGAATCCCTCTGCATTTGCAAGGTGTCCTGTTAGCTTGTTTTAGACTGTAGAAGAGGGTGTCTTTAGCCTCTTGCATTTTTTGTAAAAGTCCTTTATTTAAAGTTTATTATTTTTCTTTAAACGTTCTTTCAGGCTGAGAATTCATGATTCTATTTTGAACGTATATTTCTTTATTTTTATTTGTAGTGTGAGTTTTATTTTATTTTTTAGCACAATAGGATATTGTATTTTATTTGTATCACAAGACATTGGAGTCAAATTTGATCTAAGGCAATGGTGGACACATCTTTATTCCCCAAAGTGTGTGTTTCTATAGATAAAAAGTTTAAACTAGATTTTAAAATGCCGTGAAGGATATTAGTAACAAACTTTTTTGAAGTTAAAAGGGCTGCCCAGTTTTTATTAAGTGAAGGCCTATAGTCAGGATAGGCCATTACTAGCTGATCAGTAGGGTCCAACACCCTCCGCCCTTTTCACAGAATACAGAGCTGGGTTTTTCTATAGCGCTCCAAATCCCTTGGTTCTTACTACAGTCACAAAGCTTCACTATAAACGTTTAGCTGTTTACTGTCACCACTAGAGGGAGCTAGAATCAAATGTATTTAAACACCTACTATTGAAAAGCTGTAAACATATGTATGCTTACAGGTTAAAATACTGTGATACTATAGAAGTTGCCTGTTGAACCACTGTTGTAAGTATGCTGCTGAATATTTTATTGGTAGACAAAAGGAAATTATTTCTTGATAATTGTTCATTGTATTCCACAGTATTTTGTAACAAACTGGTGATAATATTCTCACCAAAACTTTTGTTTGATTTTTATGTAATAACAGATTGTATTTTCTGCTTTAGTCACCGCATTACCGTACCTCAGATGAATACTCACTGCTTTTTAAGCTGCTCTTAATCTTAGTTATTATTTATGCAAAACCTATGAATTATGTCTGGCATAAATCTTATCCCCATATGGAATTGCCCCTTGAGTGTGAAAAGGATGACAGCTTTCTGCATGTAAAATGTTTCCTGTCATTGATTTCCTAAAAGAACAGGTTTTGATCTCACATTGGGAATTATCAGTAATAAGACATTAAAAAATAAAATTTTCTCATAATGTTCTGTAAAGTTATAAATACAGGACGATTTGTGTGTCTTTAGGAAAGTCTTCTGGACATTGTTGCAGGAGCAATCAGGCTGCTACCTCTAGGAGCAGTCTCTGTTCAGAGGCTGCTGACCCAGTTGTGTCAAGGGACACCACTTCTTGGCATCATTGGGACAGGGTGAATATGGAGGTCAGAATATACAATAGCACACCTTTGTAGAACTAGACAAGCTAAGAACTAGAGATGAGTGTACCTTTCAAGTTTCTTTGTTCAGCTCTCTTAAAGGGTTTCTACCACCAGATTTTCACCTATTTAGCTGTCTGACACTAGCGATCTGCTAGTGTCTGCTGTACCTAACCATGTTCACGTATTATCTTTGTATGGAGCGGTTAAGCTTAAAAACGTCGTTTTATTGATATGCAAATGAGCCTCTAGGTGCTATGGGGGCGTCTTTTCAGCACCTAGAGGCTCCGTCTACTCACTATTTCTGCCGCCCAGCGCGTCCCTCCAGCCCGCCCCTCTCCTCTAGATTCACAGCCTACTTCTCTCCATCTTGGCCGAATTCTCGCGCCTGCGCCGTGTGCTTCTGTATTCGGCGCAGGCGCAGTGACTGTCGGACCGATGACAGATGTATAAATAAACAAAGATGAGCCAACTGATTCTATCAATTTGGAATTCATCCTGAGTTTTTATTTTATTTTTATTTACCTAGAGATGAGAAAACTTCAAATTTGTTTCAGGTCTGATTCATCAAATGTTTTGAAAAGTTCAGGTCAGACCCAAATCAATTCTGGACTAATCAAATATGCTTGATTTAGCCTAAACACCTATATATATGTATATAACACCTGGTAAGTCTGGTAAGACTAATATATTTTTTTCTGAAAAGCTTCACCAAATAAAAGAGAGACCAACACCCACCACCCAATATTCAACTGAAAGTGAGGCATAAAATCTTATTTTTGATTTTTAAAAAAAGAACTAGAACATCCTGCAAACTAGCTCTCCTTACAGAAAACAAAAAGAGCCAGAATGAATCAAGAACAAACTGCCATGGTTTGTTGACTCTCCTTGGGGAGTATTCTTTGTGGTGCTTTTTATCATTAGGGAGACCAAGAAATATTCATAATAAGTATTTTATGCCAGGCAACACTCTTACTTTCTGGTAAGAATATATGGAACTTTGCATATCTTAAAAGGGTTTTCCAGGATTTTTATTATGATGACCTATCTGACCTCTGGATAGGTTATAATTATCTGATCAGTGGGGGTCCGACATCCAGGTCCCCAGTCAATCAGCTGTTTTGAGAAGGCAGAGGTGATCCTATGACCGACGGTGCCTTGTTGTAGTTTACCAATTACAGAGCCGTACATTGTATACCGGCAGTGCTTGGTATCGTGCTCAGCCCCATTCACTTATACTACCATCTCAAACAGCTCATCTGCATCCAGAGGAGAGATTATCAAAAATCCTTCAAGATCCTTTTCAGATATGAAAATTTGCACTGCAGAGAGCAGTGTTGCCTGGCATACAGTAATCATTATGAATATTTTTTGATCTCCCTAATGATAAAATACACCACAAAGAGTACTCCCCAAGGCAAATCAGCAAAGCATGGCAGTTAAAATCTCAGAAAACACCGTTAGTTCAGCTGGCATTAGACAGGATATTCTCTCATTTCATTTTTGCCAGGCAATCTAATTTGCATACCTTTTGGGTTTCTCGGAAATATGTTCAAATTAGCTTTTTTTCCAAAAAGAATGTTAATCTTAACTTATTTGTCTGAGGGTAAAGAACAGAACTGGATCGCACATCCACGAGGCTATGCTTTGATCTAACTCGCTACTCAGCGCTATATTAAAGTGTACAGCCCCCCCATACTGCATGCTATACAAGAGGCATTAGTGTACATTTTCATCAAAAGGCTTAAGCCCACTCACCACGCCAAGGTCGCCTCTTTGAGTGGGACCTACTCTGACAAAAAGGCGCAGCGACCATGCGGTGACGAGGCGGCGCTGCCCTAGTAGGTGGCGGGACCCAGGGGTCAAACAGCACCTCTGCTGTCTGATTATGCCACCCATGGCACTGGGTCCCACCAACCCACCAGCGCAGTGCCACAAAAACAAAGGCCACCACGCAGTACTGCACCATGTGAACAGTTGTCTAACACAACATGTCCATTACTATCAGAAGCTCCAGGTCAATGACCACTATATGCAGACCAATGTGATTAAAACCACCTGTGCCAAATGGGAGGAGTGCTGATACCAGTAATAAAGAAGAAAGATTCACATAATAGGAACACTTCAATATAGCGCTGAGTAGCGAGTTAGATCAAAGCATAGCATTGTGGATGTGCGATCCAGTTCTGTTCTTTACCCCCCAGATTAACCTTAACTTATACCAGCTGAATTAAGATATGTGAAGTTGTATATATTCTGCCCAGTGACCGAGAGCAGTGTTGCCTGGCATACAATGCTCATTATGTATAATTTTTGGTCCCCCTAATGATAAAGCACACCCCAAAGAGTCCCCTCCCCCCAAGGCCAGTCAACCAAGCAAAGCAATTTTATAGTTATCTAGTTCTTCTGGAAAGAGAGCTAGCATGCATGTCTTATTGAGGGAAGTGTAATTCTGGGTGCGATATTCTAGTTATCATGTCTCCTTTTGAGTTGATTACTTTGGTGGTCTCTCTCTGATTGATCTGAAGTTATTCCCAAAATGGTAAAATTGTCTAGCTCATTTTTAATTCTAAACATTCCAAATAGTTGACAATTTGTTTCAGACAAATAATGAGATGACCACATATGAAAAACGCATATAACTCAGCTTTCTTTCCGAAAGGAATTAAAGGGGTTGTCCAGCTTCAGACATAAGCACCCCTTCACACATTTACCCTGTATCAGTGGAGCATCGGAGCATTTCTTGCTCCGATGCTCCCACTTGCACTGTGCTACATAGCTCAGGATAATAAATAGTGTTGATCACGAATATTCTAATCGAATTTTTTTATCGCAAATATCGGCACTTAGAGAATTCAAAAAGATGTAGAATATATTGCTATATATTCGCAATCGCTAATATTTTAGATTTTCTTTCATCAGTAACCTCCCTTCTTGCTTGTGGGCCAATGAGAAGGCAATATCTTTGTCAGAACTTAGCAACATCCCTAGCAACCAATAAGAAAGTTGCTTACCCCTTACTATATAAGAAAGTTGCTTACCCCTTACTATATAAGAAACTCGCCAGCAGCCATTTTCTGCTGTTTTTTGCAGTTCTGAGAGAGACAGCAGTGTCATTGCTGTGCTCTGTGCTTTAATCTGGATCCTATTCCTTATCCAATTACATTAGATAGTTAGCTCATATATATATAATACAGATAGTGGGAGATAGTAGTGTAGGTTAGATAGTGATATAGTGTAGCTGATAGGAATTACTGTTTCTCTGCTGTCCATACATACATGCTACAGACATAGTGCTGTGATGTCACTCACAACAATACTTAGTGCACCAATCAGTAATATCTACTCAGACCTGATAAAATGTGACGTTGCATGTATTGCGCCAAAAATATGCACATCATTAGTGCCGATTTGCGCAATCACGAAAATAATGACTGGAGATCACGAATACCAGAATTTGTGAATTTATCGCGAATATTATGCGAAAAATCCACGTAATATCACAAAAACAAATATTGCCTATTTGTCAAAAATAGAGAGACATGTGACGGTACCAGAAGATTTATAGAACTCCTGGATATAATATAGAGACGTGGAGCGCCTTCTCTGCTCCTATCTTTGGATACGGAGAAGGCGTTCAACAGGGTTCATTGGGGCTTTCTGAGAGCTACTTTATTAAAAGTTGGATTTCAAGGAAGCTTCTTTGTAGCCATCCTAGCTCTTTATTCTTTCCCCAATGTGATAGTGTATATTTCGGGCCTTCTGTCCTCTAGGTTTGACATTACAAATGGAACCCGACAAGGGTGTCCCATGTCGCCTCTTATTTTCGCCTTGATCATGGAACCCCTAGCGGAAAGCATTCGAAGCTCACCCGAGATCAATGAGATTAAATCCGGAGACGTTGCTAATAAAATTGGTCTATTTGCAGATTACACTATTTTGGTCTTATCCAATCCTTAAATATCACTGCCTGAAGAATGTATTAAAAGAAAATAATAAAGTATTTATTAAACTCTAGCTTAAAACGGGAAAGACTGTATATCACTTTCCGTGACTATCAGGCTTCCAGACTCAGGTAATGTAGTGTAGGAGTTTGATTGGATCCACAACATAGCCTAGAGTCTGGACAAAAGTCCCTATCCAGTTAGCACATTGGTGCCAATATATACTGGGGAGGGAATCAGGACACGGTTCTTATATTTGAACCAGGCCCAGGTGCATAATCAAAAGCAGTCCTACCTAGCATAAAATGTAAAGCAGCTTTGAGTGAATGTTAAGCTGGTTGTTAGAGCACTCCAGCATACAGCATCCACAGAATGCTATTATATATGTGGACGCTCACCCAGCTGCCTACATCAGCCTACCCATTCATGTGGTCACACACTGGGTCTCGGTATCAGACCGCATACAAACTGGCAAGTCAGCTGTTGCGCTGCTTGACACTGAATCTTCACCCTGCCTAGAGAGCCGTGTCCTAATTAAAGATCACCGGCTCAGATGGCCATCATAGCGCCGGAGCCTTGACACGCAAAAGTGTGAGGCTGGTTCTGCTCCACAGGCTATTCGATTCAATGAGAGATTCTCGCTCCTGATGAGTTGTGGCTTACAGTGCCATAGTGAAACGCGTTGAGCCGGTGATCTTTAATTAGGACACGGCTCTCTAGGCAGGGTGCAGATTCAGTGTCAAGCAGCTCAACAGCTGACTTGCCAGTTTGTATGCGGTCTGATACCGAGACCCAGTGTGTGACCACATGAATGGGTAAGCTGATGTAGGCAGCTGGGTGAGCGTCCACATATATAATAGCATTCTGTGGATGCTGTATGCTGGAGTGCTCTAACAACCAGCTTAACATTCACTCAAAGCTGCTTTACATTTTATGCTAGGTAGGACTGCTTTTGATTATGCACCTGGGCCTGGTTCAAATATAAGAACCGTGTCCTGATTCCCTCCCCAGTATATATTGGCACCAATGTGCTAACTGGATAGGGACTTTTGTCCAGACTCTAGGCTATGTTGTGGATCCAATCAAACTCCTACACTACATTACCTGAGTCTGGAAGCCTGATAGTCACGGAAAGTGATATACAGTCTTTCCCGTTTTAATCTAGAGTTTAATAAATACTTTATTATTTTCTTTTAATACGTTCTTCAGGCAGTGATATTTATTTATATATTTAGGGGACGTACCAATTAGTATCTTGTTCGTGTGAGACAACTTATCCAATCCTTCCTTGATTGCAGCCAGTTGTATTATTAATCGCTTTAGAGAAGCCTCCTATTACAAAATTAATGTGAACAAGTCACAAATATTACCGATAAATATAGACGATAAAGTACTCCAAAATTTGAAAACACAATTTCAATATCAATGGGTCAAAACCGACTTGCCATATTTGGGAATAGTGCTCTCTTATCCACCATCCAAACTGTTCTAAACAAACTATCTCGCATTATTAGAGGAGGTTAAGAATAAAATATCCTTCTTGAGGTTGTTTGGCATCTCATGGTTGAGGAGGATTGCTGTGTCCAAGATGGTACTTCTACCAAAGATCCTATATATTTTTTAGAAATGTACCAATATTTATCTCAATCTCCTATATCCAAACCTTGCAAAACTTGCTTATGCGGTTTAAAATGAGTTCAGATTGAGCTTGGTCTATTAAGGGGACACAGCATTCGCACTTTCTTATGTTCTGTTTTATATTTTGAGTTCCACAACAATTTTCCTTACTTAACATCCCCGATCTCAGCTATGATACAGCTGTGGACTAACCCATCCTTCCATAGATGTTTTAACGCCATAGAATTAATGGATATCCCTATATCTATTGTTGAATTGTTTGTTCCTAACTTCTCAGCATCACCCTGGTCCGAGAAAGCCCTCTACTTCTTGAAAGATCTGGGTGTTCCCACTCTACATCAATTCCACATTTTAGTTGCCAAATATAACCTGCCATCCTCAGAGTACTTCTAGTACATGCAACTTAGACATATGATTAGCTCTGGGTTGATTCCTATTGCTCAATCCTCTAATTTTCCTTTATTAAGGCTTTGGACCTCCAATCCTAACTCCAATTCCCACAGCATATTCTTTTGCTACATAAATTTGGTAATGGAAGAAGGGGAAAAATTGGGGAAAATTAAAGACCACTGGCACCATGATTTTAATCAAAGCTTTATTGATGATCAATGGCAATCTGTTCTTACCTCTGTTTGCAAATAATTTTATAAGTGTATATCCCACTTGGAAACTCATCTTAAAGTATTCTGTAGATGGTACCTCACACCGTGCGGCCTGTCACATATTTTCCACAACACATCAGATGTGTGTTGGAGATATGACAGTGGAATTGGTTCATATATGCATGTGTGGTACTAATGTGGATTAATAAAGATAGTTTGACACCAGATTTTTTTTAATATTATCCGATATATGCCAATTGCAAATTGTCCCAGACCTGGCTTTAGCTCTTCTATCCCTTGATATAGAACAGTTCTCCTTTTTACATTCTACTATAGTTCCTCATGCATGCATAGCTATGCAATAAAAAATTGCGGCCAATTTAAAAACAAGAGTCTTTCAGAAATGGACATCTCTAGATTCCACACCCACCACAGGAGGGTGGGGAAAGAGGAGAAAAGGGCACACAATAGGGTAGTATGTTTGAACAGATAATAGAATGGAGTGAGGAATAAGGGGGCTCACCCTATAAGGTTGTGCAAATGATAGGCACAACCCTATGGAAGACTTGTGTGAATTAGACCTATTCACCAGGACTGCAGCCACAAGAAGAGTTTAATTCGGTTTGGATGTCCAGTCCCCCAAAGGATACTTGTAGCGGAAAAGAGGATCTGCTTAGTTGCAAGAACACTGGTGGAGGCTGTCGTAATCATCAAACAAACGTTCTTCTTTATTTGAGAAAAGCCCATGTGTACATTAAAACAACGCATTTCGGGGATAGGTAGTTCCCCTTCATCAGGTTAAATAGGGAGTTACTTCCTATTTAACCTGATGAAGGGGAACTACCTATCCCGAAATGCGTTGTTGTAATGTACACATGCGCTTTCCTCAAATAAAGAAGAAAGTTTATTTGATGATCACAACCGCCTCCACCAGTGTTCTTGCGCATAAGCAGATCTTTTCCGTTAATTGAAAAACAAGAAGGCCCACACACGTCTCAAACATTCTACAGTCCATTAATAAGCAATGCTGGTACGAAAGGATGTCCGCCTCGGCTTTCAACACGTCACGTCAATATCAATCTAGATGGGAAGCTTGGATCACTTCTATTTTTCATAAACCCCTTTGATTGATTGCTCTATCTCTTAATCAGATGCACAGTATTGTCTGAGAAATGCCATATTAGCTATTAGTTAGCAAAGACTACAATTTATGTAAAAATTCTGGCTTCTTGATTCCCTCAAGTTATTAGACATTCTTCTATGTCTTTTAATTTCCGTTGCATTTTGATGTAATCTGTATAATTGAAAAGAATACCATGATACCTGTAAATCACATTTTACCTTATGTGAACTTGATGGTATTTCAATAAAATCTAATGTTTAAAAAAAAAAAAAAAGAATATAGAACATGCTGCAATTTTTATGCAACGCAGAACTAATGTGTGAAAAAAATGCTCATGTACATGGACCCGTTGAAATGAATGGGTCAGGATTCAGTGCAGTTCACGTCACGCATTGCACCCGTGCGGAAAACTCGCTCGTGTGAAAGGGGCCTAAAGGGGCCTTTACACAGGCTGACTGAGTAGGCAATTATAGGGAACATTCCTGATAATTCATTCCTGATAATTGCCTAATCATGAGAGGAGGTAAGAGCTGCATTTACATGCAGCAATCATTTACTCTGTATGGGGATGAGCTATCATTACTGTGATCACTCATCCTCATAGAGAATCATTGTTTCTGGGCAGTGTGTCACTGTTTACATGGAATGATCTGCTGTTTTTGCTTGTTCAACAGGTGATAAGGTGCACCTTTATACAGGGCAATTATCAGAAACAAACTTTTCCAATAATTGCCCTAAACATTGACCTGCGTAAAGGGGCCCTTTGTTTTCTGTTGGAGGGAAAGTTGCGGCTATATTGCACTACTGACAATGTTCTCAAGTCAGGCATATAAAGGTATTAACACCCATTACCATGTTCTGAATTATTACCATTGACAAATATGTAGTAGAGATTTAATGTGTAAAACACACAGATGCATTTCTTAACGTGAATAATATGTTTATTAATGCCTATAATCCATCTTAATAGCATAGAAAGGGAATTTTAACCTTGTTAGGCTGTAATTGACTGTCAAGTAAGCTACGGGAGTGAATTAAACATGGACTGGATGTCAAAACACAGTCATATTAATCCTAATAGGTCAAGAGCAATACAAATGTTTACCTAGTAGAATCACAAGTATTAAGATGTCACCAAAAAATCAAGGAAAACTCTTAATCAGTTTGTTAGAAGCTTATTCAAAAGGGACGTACAATATGTTTGTTAGTGCTTCATCTTATGATCTTTTAATATATTTTATGACATTTTTATATTTTACTGATATTTCTATATGAAAAAAATTTACAATAGGAAAGAGAAATAGAAAAAAACACATTATACAGCCCCCAGATTGTTGGTGTTAAACAATCTTTAGTGAACAGCTGTTTTTTTTATAGGGTAGTTCAATGGTACCCTTATTTCTGGTATGCAAAGGCAGACCATATGAACAGTATAATCATGAGGACACAAGGAATGAATCCATATCTGTTTGGTTCAAATTTCCCACTCCCCTTAAAAACTTGGCGTTCTTTAGAACATACAATGGGGCGTATTTTCAGATTTAGACATTGCTAACTTAGACTAAACAGTCTAAAAATCTGCCAGATTTCTCACATCTGATGCTGGATGATAAATCTAGTGCACCTTCAACTTGTCTTGTTTATGCCACCTATTAGTTGGCTTACTTTGTGCTAGTTTTGTGCATCGGAATTGCCCCACATCCCATCTGTTTTAGGCATAAAAAATGGTTTAAATGTAAGACAGCAAGAGAGCTGTCTTACATTTAGAAGCGGTGGTGGATCTGGCAAACTTATGTAGAGGCGGGCGCCTCTTCATAACTTCGATAGATCCAGCGCAAGTGCAGGGGTTTATTAAAGAGGACCTTTCACCAGAATGGCCAAAATAGGACCTTTCACCAGAATGGCCAAAAGCGCTGGCCAATCTCAGCGCTCAGCTCATAGCCAGGCTATGAGCTGAGCGCTGCGATTGGCCAGCGCTACAGCATAGGAGAAGGAGACCGCGGCAGGTTCCCCTGGGTGGAGCCTAACTATGAACATACCAGAGGCTATAACCGGAGAACGGAGCGGCGCCCGGGGATAACAGTAAGTGCAGGGGGATCCCTGGGCGCCGCTCTACACGTCTGTATAGTCAGTTTAGATACTTTATTCTGGTGAAAGGTCTTCTTTAAGTACGGTGTCTAAAATCTGAATAAATGTGCCCCTCTATGTATTAAATAGAGTGATGAGAGTCTGTATTTCTCACCAAGGGACACTGTCGATGTGGCTTGCAAAATATCTACCCAACAATCTTCGCTGGACAGTCTGACCAAATCTCTCTACAGCTTAGCTTTCAATTCACAAAGTTTTTGCTTAAGGGTTGCTTGCAAGAGTCATTTGTAATGTAAAGGATATTATGCCTTTTATGCTGCTTTTGAGACACTAATTCTATAAAGGGTGAGTTTAAGGTCGTAAAGGGTTTCTGTCACCAGAAATACCTAAATAAACTGGCTGACATTAGCGATGTGCTAATGTCAGCTGAACCTAACTAGCCTATTCCTAGTTTTATCCATGCCCCCGTTACTCCATAAATGTAACTTTTATAATATTCAAATTAGCCTCTAGGAGCAGGGGGGGCATTGCTCCTGCTCCTAGAGGCTTACTTCTCCCACCTCTGTCATCTCCCTCCAAGTCTGGATGGACAGGACCAGGCAGCATTCGCTGCCCTGAGTGCATGGTAAATCTCGGAAGTCGGCAGCCAGTGAGCGTCCTTCCTTCACTATGCCTGCGCCGAATACTAAACAGCACGGCACAGGCGCGAGATTTACCATGCACTCAGGGCCGGCAGGAGGATGCGAACGCTGCCTGGCCCTGTCAATCAAGACTTGGAGGGAAGTGACAGAGGTGGGAGAACTGAGCCTCTAGGAGCAGGAGCAATGCTCCCCCTGCTCCTAGAGGCTAATTTCCATATTGTAAAAGTTACATTTATGGAGTAAAGGGGCATGGAAAATATTAGGAATAGGCTAGTTAGATTCAGCTGACAATAGCATATCGCTAATGTCAGCCAGTTTAATTTAGGTATATCTGGTGACAGAAGCCCTTTCATGTTAACTTACAAGATTTAAAAAAAAAACATTTGTCCCTTCCCGGCCCCACATGGTTAGAAAATTATATTGTTGTTTTAACCTCCACCAAAATGCTTATCTGTGATTTATAGACAATTATTGCTAGAATGAAACCCCACCTATTTGGAGGCCTGGGAGAGGGAGCTGGATATTTCACCTGCCCCTTCTGACCAGGAATTTGTACTAACCCATTCCCATGGGTTCTACAGATGTTTCAGGGTCCAGGAAAACTCTTATAAGATACTATCCAGGTAGTACTGGACTCCTGAGCTCCTCTACCGCTTGAATCCCCTCCCTTCAGACCACTGTTGGAGATGAAATAACACTAACGGTACCATTTCTCACATCTGATGGCCATGTCCTGCCTTAGGCTCTCTTCAATTAAAGCTTACAGTCCCACTGGTTCTTCTTGGGTTGCCCAATAAGCGTTTCACGCTGTCACAGGGTAGCGTCACGGGTATAAAGATAGAGCAGAGGTGCACCCCCTGAGCTGCCACTCTGTCCCCTGTCCCTGCCTACTTGCACCACCCGCCCTAGGTGACGGGGTGCAACTGTGCGACAGTCCCTGAAATGAGTAAGTGCAAGCAGAGATAGAGACAGCAGGGAAGCGGACAGCCAATGAGAGGTAGCACTCGAGCGGACAGAGAGGTGGAACAAGCAAGGTACCACCAAAAACGGAAGGGCAAGGCGGGTCAACCAGCCGGGGTCAGTCCAGGAGGTCACATCAGTACGAGGGAGGAGACAGAGACAGATCCGAGAGTGGGCCGAGGTAAAAATCCGGGAGGTCACGTCAGTACAAGAGAAGAGGCAAAGACAAAATCCAAAAGCAAGCCGAGGTCAAAATCCGAGAGGTAGCGTCAAGGTTTACGGAGCAGGCAGAAGAGGTGTCAGGAAGCAGATCAAGGGTCAAATCCAAAGGTAAGCTTAATAACAATACTAATACACAGCCTAAGCAGCCAGCAGGCTGCCTGTATTTATAGTGGGGAGTGAGGGTCATGTGACGTGGCCAGACCGACACCGACAGACAGACAAGTCAAGCACCGAGTGATCAGCTTGGCGCTCAAGGCAGACCTAGAAGCAGGAAGCCTCCCAGCTAGCAAAGCCGCCCTGGGAACGAGGCCAAACACAGATCCTCGCTCCTGAAGCTAAGCAGCAGGTCTGCGGCTGATGGGAGACCGAGTGCGCTTTCCGTGCCCCGTTACACACGCTCTCTAGAGCCAACTTGGTACCCACATGATTACCGCTGCAAAGCTTCCTATACACCTGAAGTGAAGAGAGGTGGAACCCCTTCCATTTCCATGTGGTATACTAAAATACAGAATCTGTGTCAGATGGAGGAGTTAGCTGGGTAGGAAAACAAGAATAGAGAAACCTTTCTACGTATTTGACAACCATGGCTGAACCATTTCAGGAAATGGGCTCTCGAGGTAGCTACTTAATGAGCAATCAATACTTTATAATTCTGGAGATATCAGCCTTTCTGTCTTTCCCAGCCACATCCCATGTGCACTCATTTTATCCAACATGACAATGAGTAATTTTAAGACCTCTCACACTTTAGCCCCTTGTTATAGATACCGGTGACAAGATACCTCAGTTAGGTACCCACACGTAACCCTCCCTTCCTGGTTTGTCTGATACCACCCAAAGGTCTTTTCACTATTAGGGAACATTTGTTTGGTATTCTGATCTCTCCCTTTATTACAGCAGTTCTTTTCTTTGTGACGTGCAGGATGAAGCTTATCTTTCGCTTGAAATGTAAGAACTGTCGTTTAACTTCTTAAGGACCGGGCCATTTTTCACCTTAAGGCCCAGACTGATTTTTGCATGTGTCACTTTAAAATGCTTTTACTTATCCAAGCCATTTTGAGACTGTTTTCTCGTCACATATTGTACTTCATGACAGTGGTAAATTAGAATCAAAATATTTCATTTTTATTTATAAAAAAAGACCAAAATTACCAAAAGTTTGGAAAAATTTGCAACTTTCCAAATTTCAATTTCCCTGCTTTTAAAACAGGTAGTGATACCTCATATAATAGTTATTACTTTACATTCCCCATATGTCAACTTCATTTTGGATCATTTTGTGAATGCCATTTTATTTTTTGGGGACGTTAGAAGGCTTAGAAGTTTAGAAGCAAATCTTGAAATTTTTCAGAAAATTTCCTAAACCCACTTTTTAAGGACCAGTTCAGGTCTGAAGTCACTTTGTGAGATGGCAGTTTTGTTGGTACTATTTTAGGGTACATATGATTTTTGGTTGTTCTATAATACACTTTTTGTGAGGCAAGGTAACAAGAAAATAGCTGTTTTGGCACTGTTTTAATTTTTTGTTATTTCCAACATTCATTTGACAGGTTAGATCATGTGCTATTTTTATGAAGCAGGTTGCTACAGATGCGACAATACCAAATATGACTTTTTATGGTTGTTTGTTTCAGTTTTACATAATAAAGCATTTTTGAAAAAAAAAAATTTTGGTGTCTTCGTATTCTGAAAGCCATATTTTTTTTTTTTTTTTTTGGGCGACTCTCTTATGTAGGGGCTAATTTTGTTCGTTATGAGTTGTTTTATTGGTATTATTTTATGGTGCATATTACTTTTTGATCGCTTTGTATTAAACATTTTGTGATGTAAGGTGACCAAAAAATGGCTTTTTTTCAAACAGTTTTATTTTTATTTTTTTACGGCGTTCACCTGAAGGGTAAGGTCATGTGATATTTTTATAGAGCAGGTCTTTACAGACGTGGCAATACCTAATATGTATACTTTTTAAAATTTATTTAAGTTGTACACAATAACAGCATTTTTGAAAAAATCCCCCAAAAAATCATGTTTTAGTGTCTCCATATTCTGAGAGCCATCGTTTTTTTTTTTGGGTAATTGTCTTAAGTAGGGGCTCATTTTTTGCGGGATGAGATGACGGTTTAATTGGTATGATTTTGCGGTGCTTGTGAGTTTTTGATCACTTGGTATTACACTTTTTGTGATGTAAGGTGACCAAAAAAGGCTTTTTTGACACCGTTTTTTTTTTTTTAAGGTGTTCACTTGATGGATTAGTCATGTGATATTTTTATAGAGCAGGTAGTTACGGACGTGGCAATACCTAATATGTATACTTTTATTTATTTAAGTTTTACACAATAATATATTTTTTGAAACAAACCAAAAAATCATGTTTTAGTGTCTCCATAGTCTGAGAGCCATAGTTTTTTTTATTTTTGAGCGATTGTCTTAGGTAGGGTATCATTTTTGCAAGATGAGATGACTGTTTGATTGGCACTATTTTGGGGTGCGTATGAATTTTTGATCACTTGCTATTACACTTTTTGTGATTTAAGGTGAAAAAATGGCTTTTTGACACTGTTTTTATTTTTTACGGTGTTTACCTGAGGGTTTTTTTTTTTTTTTACATTTAACACAATAAAAGCAGTTTTGGAAAAAAAAATCATGTTTTAGTGTCTCCATAGTCTGAGAGCCATATATATATATTTTTTTGGGGTGATTGTCCTATGTAGGGGCAAATTTTTTGCGAGATGAGGTGACTGTTAGATTGGTACTATTTTGGGGGGCATACTCCTTTTTGATCGCTTGGTGTTGCACTTTTAGTGATGTAAGGTAACAGTTTTTATTTTATTTTTTTATGGTGTCTATCGGACGGGGTGGATCATGTGATATATTTATAGAGTCTGTCATTACGGACGCGGCGATACCTAATATGTGTGTTTTTCTTATAAAATCAGGGGAAAGGGGCATTTTTTTTCTTTTTTAAACTTTATTTCTGTCCCACTCTGGGACTTCAAATTTAGGGGGTCTGATCCCCTCTGCAATGCATTACAATACATCTGTATTGTAATGCATTGTCTGTTAGTGGATTACACTGAGTAATACACAAACAGGTTGCCTAGGAGACCCAGCCTGAGGCTGGATCTCCTCGGCACCCGTAGAAGGCAGGTTCCGATGCCGTGCAAGGCATTGGTAGCCTCTGCACGGTATCGGGCTGCCTTGTCACACTGGGCTCCTTCACCCGCCGCAAATCACTTCTATGTCGTGGTCAATGCTGACCGCGGCATAGAAGGGGTTACTCTGCCGGCATCGCTGTAAACAGCGATGACGGTGGATACAGCAGGGGCCCGGCTACCAGGGACTGCTGGACCCCTGCAGTGATCAGACGGGCGCAGCTCCTGCACCTGCCCGATCAGCCTGCTGTGCATGTACGGCGGAATGCATTCTGGCACTGCATCCCCCGCCATACTTGCACTGCATTTTGCGTTAAGGGATTAAGATGGGTGAATGTAGTAAATTTTTTGCCCGATTACTTGATTGTACTATTATCTAACATCTTTTCTTTGAACTCTGACCTTATAAACACTCTTTTTAAGTGTAGTGTAAAAGTACACTATACTTTTTACATCCTGCCGACTCCAGTAAAAAAATGTTTTGTTTTGTTTTACAATGGAACCCTAGGGTGACGGAAGCCACTATACGGCATCTATCAGAGGCCTCTGTTTATTGTATTTTCTTTTTTTATATGATAAATATAAGACAGAAAAGTGATAAACACAGACTTAACTTGTCATTCTGCTAGAACCAATGGGGTCAGTTTATCAAACTTGTGTAAAGTAGAACTGGCTTAGTTGCCAATAGCAACCAATCAGAATCCACCTTTCATTTTTGACAGCTCCTTTGGAAAATGAAAGGTGGAATCTAATTGGTTGCTGTGGACAACTATGCCAGTTCTACTTTACACCAGTTTGATTGACCCCACAATTCTTTTCTTACTGGTCGATAACTAACCTTTCTGCAGGAGTTCAATGCACACCTAAGCCTATTATCAGGAAAGCAGTGAGCTAACTATCTGTTATTTTTTAGGCTTCTAAATTCAATTCTAACTAGTCCTGGGCTATTTGTGGCAGATTATAGTTTGATAAAATTTACAGAACATCAACTTTAGCATTGAAATATATTATTGTTGAGGGTTGTCATAACACAGATTTTGACTTGTAGCGTTTGTATGGATAATTTCCTGTTTCTGTTTGGCTTTGCAAGCATCACAATTCTTATCCTGCTCCTTCATTGTCCAGCTTTCACATCTGTACAGAAAATTCATAGCCTTGATTCATCGCTTCAGAAACACTACATTTCAGGCTATTCCTAGATCTTTTATTCTTTTTCTACCACATGCTGCTACATATTCCAATGACGCTGATACAGTTGCCATGGGTTGGACTGGGGTTCCTTGGCCCCACCAGAGAAGTTCACAGGGTCTAAACCAGCAGAGGACCTTCTGGTACTCTGGTGGGCCAGTCCAGCACTGCAGTTGCCTATGTCTGCCACTGAGTCCTACTAAATATAGTGTGGTTGCACACTATGACTATATTTTTTGATTCAGTTAAGTCAAAGATACATGACACAAGTTAAGGCCAAGATAAAAGGACACATGTTTAGCAAATGCACATGCTAGACCACCAAATGTGGTGAGAAGCAAGCACATCAGGCTAAATTGCAGAAATTACCATTTTCACTACTGAGCTGAAATCATATTTAAGTAGGGAACCTGGAGCAAAAGCTTTCAAACTTTATAGTATGAAAAATGTAAAGCAAACACATTTGTTGGTGGTTACCTGTACTAATCTGGAGTTATAAGGGAGCTTGTAAATGTGCCAGAATTCTGGCCAAGGTTGCTCCCCAAAAATTGGTTTACATGAACACGTTTTGCACCTCACAGGACAAGGGGTGGTGGTTTAGAGGAAACAATGGCAGAAGAGACATGGCTTTAATGTTACAACATGTCCCAACATTTTGGTTCAAAGTAAACTAACTAAAAGATAATGTAAAGCCGTCTAACAGGCCTTAAGATGCACTAAATTGATCATCTAGTAGAAGCCACTTTGATAAATTTGGAATATCTTTGGACTGCCTGGTCTAGAAATTGCAGAACATAAGTAAATCTGCCCCTATTCATTTACTGTGATCAACTCTTATTTCACACCTGCATTACTTTTTTTTTATATTATTATGAAATTTGTGCCAAATGTTTTAAACTTACTGTTTGAAAAATTCAAGGCAAGTTTCAAATAGCCCCGCATCACATAATTCATAATTTAATTTCTGTGCAAATAGGACTAGATCCGGCTGTGTAACACACTTATAGCCTTGGACAGCTGTTCTCCCATATCTTGTTAGGTTTATGAGCACCTGGGCTATGGCCAATTTAACTGGAAGCCGCCCAAGAGCCAACTGCAATAATGCCCTTATCAGCATGTGGTTGTGGGATTTGATTATATTAAATCTTACTCTGAAGGTGTAGCATGGAATTATTAATCTGCATGTTCAGAATTTAGAAATACACTTTCAGAATTAAATTTATCTCTGGGGCTAGAAAGGCAAAACCATTCAAGAATTCCCAGCTGTTTTCAGCAGCAAAAAAATGATCAGCTCTTTTTTGGGAATGTAAAGTTACTGATCATCAATGAATAAAATGAATTAAACATGTATAACACCATTTGGCTATAAATCAGATCCCAGGTTCTTGCCTTTAAGCAAGCAAAATAAGGAAGCAACTATTTCACCTACCCTAAGCAGGAAAAGCATTTCATTATTTTTTTTTACTCCGACAGTAGTTTTAGGGTGCTCATATATCTTTACTGATTTATTAAGCTGCACTTATACCATTCCCTGACGTTATTATATGTCATTGGCTTGTTTATATATGTATATATACAGATGTGTCCATCCTAACTTTGTCTGAATCTAGTAACTGGCTCCACTTTCATATGAAACAAATATAATGCAAATTTTCCTGTAAATATCTAGTCCCCTAGTTCCGAGAAAGTGCCTCTTTTTATGTAAATAAGGATGTGGGTGCACTGTGGGCAGGGATGCTCGGTTTAGTGCGTCTGGCGTCCCCTGTGTTATCGATACCGGCTCTGAAATCTCAGGGATTGTCAAACAAGAGCAGAGGCACTTGGCAGCATTATGGCGAAGCAATGGTGCTCCAAACAGAGTGGTCCCTTTCACAGTGCACCTAAAACTGTATTTGCATAAATATAAAAGGAAGCATTTCTCAGGGGTAAAGGATTGAATTTCACAAGAAAGGTATGATTCTATTTTTGGGGCACCTACACGTCATAGCATACAGACACCTTTAAAGTAAAAATCATTTAGTTACATTTAAACGGTATTGTAGTTGTAGAGGCATTTTTTCATGGTGCCCATTAAGCAGTGGTAATCACTGAATCAACACCCAGGTATATGAAGATTTTTTAAAATGTGTACTGTATATACGCCTCTTCAAACAATTATTTTTTATTGTGGCATAGTATGTTACATAAAAGAAAGCAGGTTTGCAAATAGTAATTCAAACGCTATCTACTCTAATCCTTTAATTTGTACCCTACTAGAGATGAGCAAATTTCTTGAAATTCATTTCATCTCAGATTTGGCAAATTTTTAAAAAAAATGGATTCAAGTACAAATAGATTCTACCTGAATAAAATATGCTCCAATTGTCCTGAAAATTGGTAAATAAAAGTCTCTGGGATCCTTTTATCTGAAAAGAGTCTGAGAAAAAATCTGGAGAGATGAGTGAAAAACACCGTAACACATTTTTTTGGGGTCAGGAAAGCTAATTTGCATAGTTTTCTGGGAAATAAGCTTTCCTTACCGAAAATATAGCTGACTGATACTAAATATTCAAATTTGCATATATTTTTTTTACCAGAAACAAAGAGCAGTGTTGCCTAACCTACAACAGTCGCGTTGCCACGTATATTAACTGTCTCCATAATAGAAATAGTACCATGCAAGAGGTCCCCAAGGCCTCTCAGCTAGAAAATATAATTCTGTCTACTTTGCTCTTAAAGAGCTAGTTGTAATATAAGGCTAGCTTAAATATTGTCTAATTATGCTGTTTTGATTGGATGGCTATGTGATAGCTGCAGCTGTAGAGCTTAGCTTTCTAATCCTTTTAGAAAAATACTTGATTTATCTCAAATGAGTCACAAAACATTCAGATTCAATCAAATCAGATTTTTTTAATTTTTTTTTATTTGTGATTAATTCTGAATTGATATGCTTATCTATATCCTTTGCTCTTTGCCAATGTAATGTAGCCATTAAAAAGTATTAGACAGATGGACGGGAGGATAGCTGCAGAATCGGACTACATATAGTATTGTTTTTTTTTTCTATAACCATGGAGACACATAAGTGTGCAGAGAAGATGTAGACACAAAACTGTTGGAAATTTTTGAACAAGACAATTTGTAAAGTTGCAACATTATATTATTTTAGATGCATTGAGGCAATGAAATAGTAGATGGTGGCTTTGACAACATTTAACCGCCTAACGCAGGATCGCGTTCCGGAGGCGGCAGCTCTGGGCGGAGTCACGCATCTACGCGTCATCTCGCGAGACGCGAGATTTCCTGTGAACGCGCGCACACAGGCACGCGCGTTCACAGGATCGGAAAGTAAGCGAGTGGATCTCCAGCCTGCCAGCAGCGATCGTTCGCTGGCAGGCTGGAGATGCGATTTTTTTAACCCCTAACAGGTATATTAGACACTGTTTTGATAACAGCATCTAATATACCTGCTACCTGGTCCTCTGGTGGTCCCCTTTGCTTGGATCGACCACCAGAGGACACAGGCAGCTCAGTAATAAGTAGCACCAAACACCACTACACTACACTCCCCCCCTGTCACTTATTAACCCCTTATTAACCCCTGATCACCCCATATAGACTCCCTGATCACCCCCCTGTCGTTGATCACCCCCTTGTAAGGCTCCATTCAGACGTCCGTATGTTTTTTACGGATCCACGGATACATGGATCGGATCCGCAAAACACATACGGACGTCTGAATGGAGCCTTACAGGGGGGGTGATCAATGACAGGGGGGTGATCACCCCATATAGACTCCCTGATCACCCCCCTGTCATTGATCACCCCCCTGTCATTGATCACCCCCTGTAAGGCTCCATTCAGACGGCCAAATGTTTTTTACGTATCCACGGATACATGGATCGGATCCGCAAAACACATACGGACATCTGAATGGAGCCTTACAGGGGGGTGATCACCCCATATAGACTCCCTGATCACCCCCCTGTCATTGATCACCCCCTTGTAAGGCTGGCTCCATTCAGAGGTCCGTATGTTTTTTACGGATCCACGGATACATGGATCGGATCCGCAAAACACATACGGACATCTGAATGGAGCCTTACAGGGGGGTGATCACCCCATATAGACTCCCTGATCACCCCCCTGTCATTGATCACCCCCTTGTAAGGCTGGCTCCATTCAGAGGTCCGTATGTTTTTTACGGATCCACGGATACATGGATCGGATCCGCAAAACACATACGGACATCTGAATGGAGCCTTACAGGGGGGTGATCAATGACAGGAGGGTGATCACCCCATATAGACTCCCTGATCACCCCCCTGTCATTGATCACCCCCCTGTCATTGCTCACCCCCCTGTAAGGCTCCATTCAGACGTCCGTATGTTTTTTACAGATCCACGGATACATGGATCGGATCCGCAAAAAACATACGGACGTCTGAATGGAGCCTTACAGGGGGGTGATCAATGACAGGGGGGTGATCACCCCATATAGACTCCCTGATCACCCCCGTCATTGATTACCCCCCTGTCTTTGCTCACCCCCTGTAAGGCTCCTTTCAGACGTCCGTATGTTTTTTACGGATCCACGGATACATGGATCGGATCCGCAAAACACATACGGACATCTGAATGGAGCCTTGCAGGGGGGTGATCAATGACAGGGGGGTGATCACCCCATATAGACTCCCTGATCACCCCCCTGTCATTGATCACCCCCCTGTCATTGCTCACCCCCCTGTAAGGCTCCATTCAGACGTCCGTATGTTTTTTACGGATCCACGGATCGGATCCGCAAAACACATACGGACGTCTGAATGGAGCCTTACAGGGGGGTGATCAATGACAGGGGGGTGATCACCCCATATAGACTCCCTGATCACCCCCCTGTCATTAATCACCCCCCTGTCATTGATCACCCCCCTGTAAGGCTCCATTCAGACGGCCAAATGTTTTTTACGTATCCACGGATACATGGATCGGATCCACAAAACACATACGGACATCTGAATGGAGCCTTACAGGGGGGTGATCACCCCATATAGACTCCCTGATCACCCCCCTGTCATTGATCACCCCCTTGTAAGGCTGGCTCCATTCAGAGGTCCGTATGTTTTTTACGGATCCACGGATACATGGATCGGATCCGCAAAACACATACGGACATCTGAATGGAGCCTTACAGGGGGGTGATCACCCCATATAGACTCCCTGATCACCCCCCTGTCATTGATCACCCCCTTGTAAGGCTGGCTCCATTCAGAGGTCCGTATGTTTTTTACGGATCCACGGATACATGGATCGGATCCGCAAAACACATACGGACATCTGAATGGAGCCTTACAGGGGGGTGATCAATGACAGGAGGGTGATCACCCCATATAGACTCCCTGATCACCCCCCTGTCATTGCTCACCCCCCTGTAAGGCTCCATTCAGACGTCCGTATGTTTTTTACAGATCCACGGATACATGGATCGGATCCGCAAAAAACATACGGACGTCTGAATGGAGCCTTACAGGGGGGTGATCAATGACAGGGGGGTGATCACCCCATATAGACTCCCTGATCACCCCCGTCATTGATTACCCCCCTGTCTTTGCTCACCCCCTGTAAGGCTCCTTTCAGACGTCCGTATGTTTTTTACGGATCCACGGATACATGGATCGGATCCGCAAAACACATACGGACATCTGAATGGAGCCTTGCAGGGGGGTGATCAATGACAGGGGGGTGATCACCCCATATAGACTCCCTGATCACCCCCCTGTCATTGATCACCCCCCTGTCATTGCTCACCCCCCTGTAAGGCTCCATTCAGACGTCCGTATGTTTTTTACGGATCCACGGATCGGATCCGCAAAACACATACGGACGTCTGAATGGAGCCTTACAGGGGGGTGATCAATGACAGGGGGGTGATCACCCCATATAGACTCCCTGATCACCCCCCTGTCATTAATCACCCCCCTGTCATTGATCACCCCCCTGTAAGGCTCCATTCAGACGGCCAAATGTTTTTTACGTATCCACGGATACATGGATCGGATCCGCAAAACACATACGGACATCTGAATGGAGCCTTACAGGGGGGTGATCACCCCATATAGACTCCCTGATCACCCCCCTGTCATTGATCACCCCCTTGTAAGGCTGGCTCCATTCAGAGGTCCGTATGTTTTTTACGGATCCACGGATACATGGATCGGATCCGCAAAATACATACGGACATCTGAATGGAGCCTTACAGGGCGGTGATCAATGACAGGAGGGTGATCACCCCATATAGACTCCCTGATCACCCCCTGTCATTGTTCACCCCCCTGTAAGGCTCCATTCAGATGTCCGTATGTGTTTTGCGGATCCGATCCATGGATCCATGGATCTGTAAAAAACATACGGACGTCTGAATGGAGCCTTACAGGGAGGTGATCACCCCATATAGACTCCCTGTCATTGATCACCCCCCTGTCATTGCTCACCCCCCTGTAAGGCTCTATTCAGACGTCCGTATGTTTTTTACGGATCCACGGATACATGGATCGGATCCGCAAAACACATACGGACATCTGAATGGAGCCTTACAGGGGGGTGATCAATGACGGGGGTGATCACCCCATATAGACTCCCTGATCACCCCCCTGTCATTGATCACCCCCCTGTCACGTCCCTATGTTTTTTACAGATCCACGGGTACATGGATCGGATCCGCAAAAAACATACGGACGTCTGAATAGAGCCTTACAGGGGGGTGATCAATGACAGGGGGGTGATCACCCCATATAGACTCCCTGATCACCCCCCTGTCATTGATCACCCCCCTGTAAGGCTCCATTCAGACGTCCGTATGTTTTTTACGGATCCACGGAGACATGGATCGGATCCGGAAAACACATACGGCCGTCTGAATAGAGCCTTACAGGGGGGTGATCAATGACAGGGGGGTGATCGCCCCATATAGACTCCCTGATCACCCCCCTGTCATTGATCACCCCCCTGTCATTGATCACCCCCCTGTAAGACTCCATTCAGAAATTTTTTGGGCCCAAGTTAGCGGAAATATTTTTTATTTATTTTTTTTTCTTACAAAGTCTCATATTCCACTAACTTGTGTCAAAAAATAAAATCTCACATGAACTCACCATACCCCTCACGGAATCCAAATGCGTAAAATTTTTTAGACATTTATATTCCAGACTTCTTCTCACGCTTTAGGGCCCCTAAAATGCCAGGGCACTATAAATACCCCACATGTGACCCCATTTCGGAAAGAAGACACCCCAAGGTATTCCGTTAGGGGCATATTGAGTCCATGAAAGATTGAAATTTTTGTCCCAAGTTAGCGGAAAGGGAGACTTTGTGAGAAAAAAACAAAAAAAAAACAATTTCCGCTAACTTGTGCCCAAAAAAATAAATTTCTATGAACTCGCCCTGCCCCTCATTGAATACCTTGGGGTGTCTTCTTTCCAAAATGGGGTCACATGTGGGTATTTATACTGCCCTGGCATTTTAGGGACCCTAAAGCGTGAGAAGAAGCCTGGGATCCAAATGTCTAAAAATGCCCTCATAAAAGGAATTTGGGCCCCTTTGCGCATCTAGGCTGCAAAAAACTGTCACACATGTGGTATCGCCGTACTCAGGAGAAGTTGGGCAATATGTTTTGGGGTGTCATTTTACATATACCCATGCTTGATGAGAGAAATATCTTGGCAAAAGACAACTTTTCCCATTTTTTTATACAAAGTTGGCATTTGACCAAGATATTTATCTCACCCAGCATGGGTATATGTAAAATGACACCCCAAAACACATTGCCCAACTTCTCCTGAGTACGGCAATACCACATGTGTGACACTTTTTTGCAGCCTAGGTGGGCAAAGGAGCCCACATTCCAAAGAGCACCTTTCGGATTTCACCGGCCATTTTTTACAGATTTTGATTTCAAACTACTTACCACACATTAGGGCCCCTAGAATGCCAGGGCAGTATAACTACCCCACAAGTGACCCCATTTTGGAAAGAAGACACCCCAAGGTATTCCGTGAGGGGCATGGTGAGTTCCTAGAATTATTATTTTTTTTGTCACAAGTTAGTGGAATATGAGACTTTGTAAGAAAGAAAAAAAAAATCATCATTTTCCGCTAACTTATGACAAAAAATAAAAAGTTCTATGAACTCACTATGCCCATCTGTGAATACCTTAGGGTGTCTACTTTACGAAATGGGGTCATTTGTGGGGTGTTTGTACTGTCTGGGCATTGTAGAACCTCAGGAAACATGACAGGGGCTCAGAAAGTCAGAGCTGCTTCAAAAAGAGGAAATTTACATTTTTGTACTACAGTTTGTAAACGCTATAACTTTTACCCAAACCATTTTATTTTTACCCAAACATTTTTATTTTATCAAAGACATGTAGAACATTAAATTTAGAGAAAAATGTATATATGGATGTTGTTTTTTTACAACTGAAAGTGAAAAATGTCATTTTTTTGCAAAAAAATCGTTAAATTTCGATTAATAACAAAAAAAGTAAAAATGTCAGCAGCAATGAAATACCACCAAATGAAAGCTCTATTAGTGAGAAGAAAAGGAGGTAAAATTCATTTGGGTGGTAAGTTGCATGACCGAGCAATAAACGGTGAAAGTAGTGTAGTGCAGAAGTGTAAAAAGTGGCCTGGTCATTACGGGTGTTTAAGCTAGGGGGGCTGAAGTGGTTAAAGTGTCCAGCATACTGGAGATATTTTACTTGAAATTAAGTTTTAGAATATGTAATAAAAATATAACACACTAAACATGATCACTTATTTTCTTAAAAATCCATTGATTATTTCAGGTTTGGTTATTTTTTTTAATACTCATTCAAATACACTAACTATAGCAGTTTTGTTCCTTAGAACAGTTATTATACGATAGCTACCGTAATTACCATACTTTTTCTCATCCCTACAGTAAGATTTCCATATAGTATTAAAACAAAACAAGATGACAATCTCTTCAGTTAGAGCACAATTTTTTTTTAGAAAACTATAGTGCCTGTATAAACAGTGTGATTTAAATTGTTAGGTACAGTATCACTTTTGTGTTATCAAGATATTTCTAGACCCATGATAGCCATTTTCTAAAAACTCATCAATGCTAAACATTTTACTGCTCCTTTTCATGCAAGGCTTCTTTGTACTTCTGCACCTCAAATTTGACTATATTACTTCTAATGCATGCAATGTTTCTTGCAAGGTCTTTTGTGTCTCTACTTGTTATTATACTTTACATAATTTAGTATTGTGAATTGAAAAAGAATCTATTGCTTTGGATATTGGTAAACTGTATACAATTCTGGGCAAAAGTCCAAAACCACCCTTTAGTTGATTTCTTTTTCAATCAAACAGGCTACTAAGCAAAATATTTTTTATGTTAGAAAATTTGCAAAATATTTATCAGAATAATACGCAAAGCTTTGTGAATAAAAAAATGATAAAAAATTAGTTCAAATCTTTTAAAATATTATTTCTAACAACTACACAAGACCAGGTACATTGTTAAGACTGGAATAAACACAGGTCTTCCTCCAGTCGGGCATGAGCGCCATGTTACTTACCCATCTCCTCTTGCAGCCAGGACCTCTGGGACCCGCACCTACAATGAGAACGGAGTGGGGAAATGAACGGAGGGCGCACTGCACAAGCGCAGCCGCCCTCCATTCATTTCAACGGCGCCATAGACATTAATGGGAGCAGGGGCTGCTCGTGCGCTCCCATTCACTTCTATGGGAGCAGCAGGGAGCAGTGCTTGGTGGTTGACGGACCCCGGGAAATCCAGGGTCCTCCAGTCACAGCTTTCCCCTCTCCGTTCTCGTTGTAGGTGCGGGTCACAGAGGTGAGACCCGCTCCTATCTGGCAATGGGGGCATATCCTAGCGATATGCCCCCATTGTATGTGATGGGACTACTCCTTTAACCCCTTACGGACTTAGGACGTACTGGTACGCCATGTTTGCCGAGTCCTTAAGGACCCATGACGTACTGGTACTTCCTAACTTTAAAACTACATTGCGGCGCGGCGGGGGTTAATCGGAACAGGATGTCCGCTGAAATCATTCAGCGGGCATCCTGTCACAACGCCGGGGGGGGTCATGTGACCCCCCCGCATCGGTGATCGCAGCAAACCGCAGGTCAATTCAGACCTGCGGTTTTCGGCTTTTACCTGTGCTTGCGGCGGCGATCGGTGGTGCCATCGGGTCCACATGCGGCTGTAGGGGGGACGCGATTGCATGGAAGGCAGCGCGATGCCTTCCTTAGGCATCATCGCTGCCTTCCGGTGACGAGCCTGTGAGATCCAGCCCCCTGGATCTCACAGGCTGGAAGCTGTATGAGTAATACACACAGTATTACTAATACAGCCAATGCATTCCAATACAGAAGTATTGGAATGCATTGTAATAGGGATTAGACCCCCAAAAGTTCAAGTCCCAAAGTGGGACAAAAAAATAAAGTGAAAAAATAAAGTTTTCCCCCCAAAAAAATAAAAGTTTGAAGTAAAAATAAACAAAAACATCATTTTCACCAAATAAAGTTAAAAAAAATTGGTAAAAAATAGGGGAAAAAAAGTATACATATTAGGTATCGCCGTGTCCGTATCGACCGGCTCTATAAATATATCACATAACCTAACCCCTCAGATGAACACCGTAAAAAATAAAAAATAAAAACTGTGCTAAATAAACCATTTTTTGTCACCTTACATCACAAAAAGTACAACAGCAAGCGATCAAAAAGTCATATGCACCCCAAAATAGTGCCAATCAAACCATCATCAAAAACTATGGCTCTCAGAATATGGAGACACTAAAACATGCTAATTTTTTTTTGTTTCAAAAATTATATTATTGTGTAAAATTTACATAAATAAATAAAAAGTATACATATTAGGTATCGCCGCGTCCGTATCGACCGGCTCTATAAAAATATCACATGACCTAACCCCTCAGATGAACACCGTAAAAAATAAAAACTGTGCTAAATAAACCATTTTTTGTCACCTTACATCACAAAAAGTGTAATAGCAAGCGATCAAAAAGTCACACGCACTCTTAAATAGTGCCAATAAAACCATCATCTCATCCCGCAAAAATCATACCCTACCCAAGGTAATCGCCCAAAAACTGAAAAAATTATGGCTCTCAGACTATGGAAACACTAAAACATGATTTTTTTTGGCTTCAAAAATGAAATCATTGTGTAAAACTTACATAAATAAAAAAAAGTATACATATTAGGTATCGCAGCGTCCGTGACAACCTGGTCTATAAAAATATCACATGATCTAACCTGTCAGACGAATGTTGTAAATAACAAAAAATAAAAACTGTGCCAAAACAGCTATTTCTTGTTACCTTGCCTCACAAAAAGTGTAATATAGAGCAACCAAAAATCATATGTACCCTAAACTGGTACCAACAATACTGCCACCCTATCCTGTTGTTTCTAAAATGGGGTCACTTTTTGGGAGTTTCTACTCTTGGGGTGCATCAGGGGGGCTTCAAATGGGACATGGTGTCAAAAAAACCAGTGCAGCAAAACCTGCCTTCCAAAAAACGTATGGCATTCCTTTCCTTCTGCGCCCTGCCGTGTGCCCATACAGCGGTTTACGACCACATGTGGGGTGTTTCTGTAAACTACAGAATCAGGGCCATAAATATTGAGTTTGGTTTGGCTGTTAACCCTTGCTTTGTAACTGGAAAAAAATTATTAAAATGGAAAATCTGCCAAAAAAGTGAAATTTTGAAATTGTATCTCTATTTTCCATTAATTCTTGTGGAACACCTAAAGGGTTAACGACGTTTGTAAAATCAGTTTTGAATACCTTGAGGGGTGTAGTTGCTTAGGTAGGGTCAATTTTATGGAGTTTCTACTCTAGGGGTGCATCAGGGGGGCTTCAAATGGGACATGGTGTAAAAAAAAACAGTCTAGCAAAACCTGCCTTCCAAAAACCATATGGCATTCCTTTCTTTCTGCGCCCTGCCATGTGCCCATACAGCGGTTTACGACCACATATGGGGTGTTTCTGTAAACTACAGAATCAGGGCCATAAATATTGAGTTTGGTTTGGCTGTTAACCCTTGCTTTGTAACTGGAAAAAAATTATTAAAATGGAAAATATGCCAAAAATTTGAAATTTTGAAATTGTATCTCTATTTTCCATTAATTCTTGTGGAACACCTAAAGGGTTAACAAAGTTTGTAAAATCAGTTTTGAATACCTTGAGGGGTGTATTTTATAGAATGGGGTCATTTCTGGGTGGTTTCTATTATGTAAGCCTCGCAAAGTGACTTCAGACCTGAACTGGTCCCTAAAAATTGGGTTTTTGAAATTTTCTGAAAAATTTCAAGATTTGCTTCTAAACTTCTAAGCCTTGTAACATCCCCAAAAAATAAAATATCATTCCCAAAATGATCCAAACGTGAAGTAGACATATGGGGAATGTAAAGTAATAACTATTTTTGGAGGTATTACTATGTATTATAGAAGTAGAGAAATTGAAACTTGGAAATTTGCAATTTTTTACACATTTTTTGTAAATTTGGTATTTTTTTATAAATAAAAAAATTTGAATTTGACTCCATTTTACCAGTATCATGAAGTACAATATGTGACGAAAAAACGGTCTCAGAATGGCCTGGATAAGTCAAAGCGTTTTAAAGTTATCAGCACTTAAAGTGACACTGGTCAGATTTGCAAAAAATGGCCAAGTCCACAAGGGGTTAAGAAACTACCCCCTCCAGCCATAATGTACTCTAAAACTAGCAGCTTATCACACATTTAAAGCATCGGGTTCTTACTGTAAAAAAGAAACCTATAACAACTAATGCTGCTACAGATTTTAAAAAATGATAACTCACATATCTTTCTTTTGTTAAATGGATTCTAAATCAAAGATCGTAACCACATTTTACAATGTAGAGGGGGTGTTGGTGACTTTGGAGTAAGTTGGGTTAGATGGAGTGGTTGTACGTAAGGTTAAGAGTTCTTTGTCAGTTAAGTGTATAGGATGATGTCTAGTGGAAACAAGAGAATCATTGGTTAGAGAGTTAGTGAGAGGTTTAATTGGGGAGTTAGAGTATATTGACTAGGGAGCTTTCCTGGCTCTTATACCAGATGTAAACCAAAAGCATCAAAAGCATGACGTGAACAGCACAAAACTTTCAGTTTAGATTGTATAGACCAAATAAAAAGTACTTTTAGATCAAAGCAAATATATAAATAATGGCACAAATAATACAGGCATAAACTGATAGCCTGCCCAATATGAAATAGAATCAAATGAATGGAATCATTTAAGAGCTTATGCAATCGCAGACCAATTACAGAAATAACATACAGTATATACATTAAGTAGACCATGTGAGAAACCACACATCAAACTAACGTGTGCATCACTCCCACGGGTAAAGGGAATGTATCTGATAAGAAAATGTTAGGGAAATTCTATATTTGAAGTTGTCGAACATTAAACAGAAAATGGCTCCAGAGGAGCGACTTAATTTATTATGTAACCATCACAGGATTCATTTTTTGTGAATTGTGATAACTCTTTGAAGTTAATCAATATCAGAAAATTTATTTCAATTACCACACTAAGATTGTTATTGACAGAGACGTATAGTAATAAAAAAACAAGATGCTTTGTGTATCCTACAGTAGTAATGTATCTTATCGCAGGAGACAAAGTTAATATTTCATTCCATTATTATTAAGGTAAATGTCAATTGAACAGTCCACTTGTAATAAGACACATTAAGCAAAACAAACAAATCTGTTGTTGGAGAGTAATAACCCTTTCAAATTTCTGACAACAACTTTATAATACTGCTTTAATTGCTCATTGCTTAAAGGGAATGTGTCATCAGAAAATGACCTGTTCTTTAAATTAAATTTTTATGTTAAACATTTTTTTTTTTATGTTCTTTTAATTTTCCATGTCACTATCTATGTTTAAAACAAATTCCTAAAATTGTGCAGTACCTTCTTAGTAGCCGTCTCATTACAGTCATAGACAGATTACAATGACAGCACCTATGAATAGATAACACAGGACCCACTATTCACAATAAGTGATGTCACAGCTTATCTACTCCCTCCTGACCTCTGCACAGGTCACACAGTATGTCTACAAAAATCTCCCATAGAAGTCAGTGCGGTTTCCCCCAGTATTCTGTGCCTATGGCCCATGTAGCTGCTATCAAAGAGCAGGA
The DNA here is from genome assembly GCF_905171765.1 of Bufo bufo. Taxonomy (NCBI): domain Eukaryota; kingdom Metazoa; phylum Chordata; class Amphibia; order Anura; family Bufonidae; genus Bufo; species Bufo bufo. Next base: position 46,090,714 of record NC_053396.1, on the reverse strand, counting down.
AGTCTTTACATAGTTTAGCAAAAACTGCAGGATTTAAGGATAATTTAAAAATATAATTACAAAAACAATTTTTTAAAAATCCCCAAAAATTCTAAATAAATATATTTAACTGAATTTTATTTACACAATAGGTTATCTTGTATTGACACGTTACCTTTAAGGTATTGAGCACTTGCTGTCATCACTGTACCACTGTCAAGAAGGCCTATATCAGCAGTGGTACAGTATGTGGGTACAGGACAGACTCACCGAAGCCCATAGTCCTCACCTGCAGCGTGAAAGCAAGCCACAGACTAATGTGCAATTAAAGGGGCTGTCTGTTTTTTTATTTTAACATAGGGGTGGTGGTGGTGGGGGGGGGGGGGGGGGTGGCTGGTAAAGAAAGTTAAAAGAACTTCATTCCTTCTTGTGCCTGCTCTGATCCAGCATTGGTGCTCTGTCATATTCCCTGACTGCAGGCAGTGACATATTGTTTGGCTACAGTAATGAAGGTCAATCGGCTGCTGCATCCAATCATGGTGTACAGCACAAGTGTTCTGCCTCCAGCAGAGAGAGATTCATTTCAGTTTATGTCTATTTAATTTCTAATTCATTCTGCTGCAATTTCTGTATTCCTGTAGTTTTTAGTTAGGTAACAACCATCTAGCGGGGGTAAAAATGTATTGCACCTTGTTTTCTTGTTAATAAAGGTTATTGCTTTGTGGGAGGTGCTAGGCATTGTGGGTAGTGCAAGGAATTCTGCGAAGGAGAAGCCCCAGCCTTCAGTCTACATACAGACTACAGGACATCAGCAGAGCTGTTACATACAGTTCTCCTTCTTAAACTCCACCATCTTTGTGCAAGTATATCTGGTGAGTGAGATCTACCTTGTTTCAGGGACATTATGTTATGCAGAGCTGTTTAGCTAGGTATAAGTGTCACTCAGGGAGTTATTTCTGTTAGCTAGACATGCAGTTCTATGTATAGGCAGCCATTTTGAACATCTGCTTTCTCTGTCAATGTATTACTGTGCATGCTATTCTATATGTTTTACTTACGCAAGCCATTTGTATTCTTGTAGTTTTACCAATTCACAATCCTGTTGACCATTAAACAAGTTAGACTACAGAAAACAGTCCTCTTATTTGGAAGACAGGAATGGTTTATACTGAATGTCAGACTGCACACTGTGTGAACGAGTATGAAGACAGAACAGTAAAACAGATGCTAGTCACCAGCGATATTGGATCTGACTATACGGAGCTGCCATCAGCCACATGGTCCTGCGTACTCGATTGTAGTGGCTGCCATACAGCCACAAGAAGTGAGAGTGCAGCCACCAGCAAGTGCAGCACGATCCAGACCACGCTGAAGTCTGTTTCTACATAGACAGAGTCCGCACAGAGACATTAAGCAGCCAGCAAAAGGCACACAATGTCCGCTAGCCAGGCATCATCATACAGGACCAGGTCACGGGCAAGCTGCTCTAGCAAGTCCTCAATAATAGAAAAGGCTGCTCTCGCATGTGCAGAAGCTGAAGCTGCAAAAGTAAGGTCTTCCTTTGCCACACAAGAGATGCAACTAAAGCAAAAGCAAGCAGATCAAGAAACAGAAAGAGCATACGTGCAAGCGTCAATGAAAAACAGAAAGAGCATGCATGCAAGCATCAATGGAAAAAGAGAGAGCGTTACCAGAAGAAAAGAGAGTACGCCGTCAAGCGTTAATGGAAGAAGAGAAAGTATGCCGTCAAGCGTCAATGGAAAAGGAGAGAGTACTCAAGTGTCACTGGAAAAACTTGCCGCAGAGAAAGAAGCGTCAGCAGCCAAAGCAGAGTTCCTAAAAGCCTTGGATTTCCGCGAATCTGAGAAACACAGTGAAGTACTTGGGCCAGACCTAGATCAACAAGATGCAACACAGCGTGTGTCAGAATATGTCCATCAGCATCCCTAGACAGATGACAACTATGATCCAGCATATCAGCTAGCTTATACAGAGTGCCAAAGATCCTACCTTAAACCACAGTGCCTCAAGCAGGACGCAATGTGACAACACGATGCTGACCACAACTACCTCCCTACAGAACGAAAGCTACAACCTTCTCTTCAACTTAAAAGGACACCTTTCGATTCAGAACGGTATTATACAGACTTCCCTAAGCCAGAAACCCCTAAAACGTATGGTGATACACCACACATGCAGCATAACAACAACACACTGGGTAGTATTGGTACTAACCAGGCCGCCATGGACTTCTCTAAGTTCTTTGCTAAACGGGAGTTGGTTACCAAGGGACTTATAAAGTTCACCAATTGCCCCGAGAACTACAGCGCATGGCGAGCCTCCTTCCAGAACGCCATCAGAGACTTAGATCTTTCCTTTAGTGAGGAGTTAGATCTCGTGGTAAAATGGCTTGGAAGTGAGTCTGCTGAACACGCCAAAAGAATCAGAGACATTAACATAAACTATTCGGACAAAGGCTTAAAGATGGTGTGGGAAAGACTTGATGAGTGTTATGGATCAATAGAAGCTATAGAAAATGCTTTATTTGAGAGAATTGATAATTTTCCCAGAATAGTGGGTAGGGGTCACCAGAAGCTCAGGGAACTCAGTGCCTTGTTAATAGAGGTACAGGTTGCTCAGGCAGAGGGAGATCTGCCAGGGCTATCATTCCTGGACACCGCCAGAGGTGTCAACCCGATTGTCCAAAAACTCCCTTATATCCTACAGGAGAAGTGGATCGCGCATGGTTTTCATTATAAACAGGTTCATAATGTATCATTTCCCCCCTTCGTGGTGTTTGTAGACTTTGTTACTCAACAGGCAAGGATCAGAAAGAATCCCAGTTTTGACTTTACATTGTCATGTCTCAATACCCCTGGTGTCAAACCTCATAAAACACAAGTGGCAGTCTACAAAACTAACGTTGCCTCCAAAGGTTCTCCTTGCAGGCCATTTAAGTCTTCTCAAGAAGAGAACATACCCAAAGACCTTACCAAAGAATGCTCCCTGCACATGAAACCACATCCTCTACTAAAATGCAGAGCCTTCAGGAAGAAGTCTTTAGAAGACCGCAGGGAATTCCTAAAAGAAAACAACATCTGCTTCAGGTGCTGCAGTACAATATCGCACTTCGCCAGGAACTGTAAGATCAGTGTGACATGCACAGAATGCGGTAGCACAGAAGACAACATGGCTTTACACCCTGGACCACCCTCTCAGGTATCACCCCAAGCAGAGGAGCATGACGGGGAACCTATAGACACTGACGTAGACACCGCAGTAATCACTTCTCACTGTACAGAGATCTGTAAAGTTCTCGCAGGAGGGAAGTCCTGTTCAAAAATCTGCCTGGTCAGAGTTTATCCATTCGGTCATCGAGATAAAGTGTTAAAAGTATATGCAATCTTGGTTGAACAAAGCAATCGGTCTTTAGCTAAATCCACCTTCTTTGACACCTTTAACATCGTAAGGCCGATTCTCCTTACGCCTTAAAGGATAACTGTCACATTTAGACCAAAATTTCAATTTTCATATATGTAGTTACTAATAACATGATATTCCAGAATCAGTTACTATTAGACTGACTTACCCCATATTTAATAAGATTCAGCCATTAGCAACCAGTCTGCATAAAACTACAATTTCACTATTCAGTTAAGATGGCCGCCACTGCCCTCACCCTGAGGCTAAACCTGGCTGCCCTCACTAGCCAGTAACAATAGCCCCCCAAAAGTGTCAGTAACCAGAGCCCTCCCCCCTAAAGGGTTAATCTTCTGCAGCACAAAGGGGTCCTCTTACCACATGTTGCTTTCATTTATACACTGAGCAGATGGCAGATCTCCCTTCCCTGGTCTGCGCTGCTTCCACTCTGCATTCTCCAGCTCTGCTGAGTGAGGGAGTGTCTGCCAAGCGCAGGGACAGGGAGAAGTGCACACAGCCCAGGCACTGTTATCAGCTGCTAGGGAGGACCTGGCTTTAATCATTTACTTACAGTCCCTGGCTGTCAGTAATGTGAGCCTGCACGCTGCGTGCTCCGTCCTTCAACAGATAGACGGACAATGCCTAGCAACCCTATTTTAAGCACAGGTAAAATTAGGCAGTACAGGGAACAAAAATGTGGAATTAAGGGGTAATTGAATACACAGTGAAAAGTTGAAATAGGGCCACCAAGGTGATATTAATCACCACAATCCAATACTCCAAAAAAATAAAAATACGACAGTTATCCTTTAAGGACATGTGCAGGTACCGTTGAAACGGCGGGGAGGAAATCATCTGGGTACAAGGTGGAGTCCATAGATGGTCAGACCTGCTTGTCACTGCCAACCATACTGGAGTGCAATCACATTCCTGACAACCATTCTGAGATACCTACACCAGAGGTAGTTGCATACCACCCGCATCTGAAGCGTATAGCTCACCTAGTACCAGAGTTGCACCCAAAAGCCCCGATAGTCTTACTAATTGAAAGAGACATACTACAAGTTCACAAGGCTCGAGGACAGATTAACGGTCCCCAAAACGCTCCATACACCCAGAGACTTGACCTAGGATGGGTCATCATAGGATACGTCTGTCTAGGAGGAGCACACAAGCCGACCTCAGTCAACAGTATGCTCACCATCACACTTGAAAATGGACGTCCTTCCCTATTCTAGCCATGTCAGAGCAGTTTCCTGATAAAAGAATTGCCACACCGCGCTCTTGTGTGGCATCCTTTCGCAGATACCTCCTGTGAAGATCATGCCTGCGATGGTGTGCAAGATCACTTAGGGTGCACTGCTTTCCACAGCACAAGAGAAGACAACAGGGTCGCAATGTCCATAGAAGACAGGCTGTTCTTGGAGATCATGGATCAAGGATTAGTAAAAGACAAGTCAGAAAGCTGGGTTACACCATTACCATTTAAACCCTGTAGACAACGCTTACCTAACAACAAAGAACTTGTCTACAATCGATTCATCTCCCTCAAACACAAACTTCAGAGGACACCAGAGACAAAATAACATTCTTTTAACTTTATGGAGAGAATATTCCAGAATAACCATGCAGAAATAGCACCCATGCTCCAAGACTCCGAGGAGTGTTGGTACTTACCCATATTCGGCATGTATCAGCCTAAAAAACCAGGGCAAATAAGAGTAGTATTCGACTCGAGCGCCAGGTGCGAAGGTGTTTTGCTAAATGATGTCTTACTGTCTAGTCCAGACCTCAACAACATACTTCTGGAGGTACTGTACTTCTACGCTTCTGCAGAGATTCCGTAGCATTTATGGCCGACATACAACAGATGTTCCACTGCTTCCTCGTCAAGGAAGAACATAGGAACTACTTGAGGTTCTTCTGGTACCGCAACAACGACCCCAATGAAAACATTGTAGAGTACCGAATGAAAGTGCACAACTTCGGAAACTGTCCTTCCCCTGCAGTTACTATCTACGGTCTCAGACATTCAGCCCGATAGGGTGAAGCAATGTATGGGTCAGATGTCAGATCCTTTGTGGAAAAAGATTTCTATGTGGACGACTGCTTGAAATCCACACCCACGAACGAGACCGCAATTAGTCTCTTAAAGAGATGCTCGCTTTATCTAATTTGAGGTTGCACAAAATCGTCTCCAACAGCCGAGAGTTAATGGAAGCCGTCTCACCCCAGGACCTTTCAAGTGATCTAAAGGACTTGGATCTTAGCACCGACTCCCTTCCTATGTAGCGGAGCCTCGGTTTGCTCTGGGATTTAAAGGCAAACACATTCACCTTCCAAATCAGCAAGGAAGATAAGCCCTTCACACGCAGAGGAGTTCTGTCCACCATAAACAGCTTATATGATCCTCTGGGATTCGTAGCGCCTGTTACCATCCAATGTAAAATTATGCTAAGGGACTTCACCACAGAGAGGTCTGGGATGATCCGCTTCGCATGGAGAAAAAGGACCTGTGGACAGGTTGGAAGAAGTCTCTTGAAGTGTTGACCAGCCTTCATGTGGCACGACCATATGCTTCCGTGCCATCTACTGAAGTCAAGATGCAAAAACTATATATCTTCTGCGATGCTTCAGTCAAGACAATTGCTGCCGTAGCATCCCTACAGACCATTGATTTCCTAGAACAATGCCATATAGGATTTGTCATGAGCCGGACCAAACTGGCGCCACTCCGCAAACTCACGATACCCAGACTTGAGCTTTGCGCTGCTGTGCTTGTAGTGTAGTTGGCTGAACTTATAACTTCTGGAATGAACCTGGAAATTGAGTAAGTCGAGTTTTACATGGACAGCCAGGTAGTCCTAGGATATATCTGCAACGAAACCAGAAATTTTTACGTCTGCAATTGTCTGCTAAGGATCAGGGGATCCACTTGTCCTTAACAGTGGCACTACATGCCAACACAGCATAATCCTGCGGACCACTCGCACCAAGCCACTTTAAGGGCACAACATTGTTTATGGGTCCTGCGTTCCTATACCGTTCAATGTCTTGCAACATCGGATCCAACACATTCAAATTGGTAGACCCAGATGCCGATGAAGTAATCCGACCTGAAGTATCTGCTCTACATACAGTGTCTTCAGACCACCATCTCAAGTCCCATTGTTTCGTCAGGCTCTCCACCTGGATGTTGCTCTTTTGTGCTATAGCCTGTGTAGTCCATACAGCTCAGAAATTACCTGTGAGCCAGAAGCCCTGCAAAGGTTGGCATCACTGCGAACATCCCTTTACCGCTCCTAACCTGAAAAGGTCCAAGAACATAATAATTTGCATGATACAACGTGAATTTCTTGCTAAGGAAATAGACTACCTCAGCATTAGCCAAACTGTCTCCAAAGACAACCCTTTGGAAAAGCTTGATCCCACCATTGACCAAAATAGGTTGCTAAGAAGAATGATTCAGTGGTGGCGTCTGTTGACGCCAGATGGTGAGTGTTTTGCCTCCACTAGAGAGAGATTCATTTCAGTTCACTTCTATTTCATTTCTAATTCATTCTGCTGCAATTTCTGTATTCCTGTAGTTATTAGTTAGGTAACAGCACCATTGAACCTTGTTTTCTTGTTAATAAAGATTATTGCTTTGTGGTAGGTGCTATGCATTGTGGGTAATCAACGCATTCTGGGAAGGAGAAGCCCCAGTCTTCAGTCTACATACAGACTACAGGAAATCAGCAGAGCTGTTCCATGCAGTTCTGAACTCCACCATCTTTGTGCACGTATATCTGGCGAGTGAGATCTACCTTGTTACAGGGATATTATGTTATGCAGAGCTGATTAGCTAGGTATAAGTGTCACTCAGGGAGTTATTTCTGTTAGCTAGACATGCATTTCTATGTATAGGCAGCCATTTTGGACATTGCTTTCTCTGTCAATGTATTACTGTACATGCTATTCTATATGTTTTACTTACACAAGCCATTTGTATTCTTGTAGTCTTACCAATTCACAATCTTGTTGACCATTAAACAAGTTAGACTACAGAAAACAGTCCTCTTATTTGGAAGACAGGAATGGTTTATACTGAATGCCAGACTGCACACTGTGTGAACGTGAATGAAGACAGAACAACAAGATCACTGAAACCAGTGATTGGTATACACAATGTCAATGCTCAAGCCAAATAATATGTCACTAGCTACAGGTTTATATTTTTTATTTAAATGGGCCTCTCATCACTGTGGTAAAATAGACAACCCATTTTATTAGAATATTACTGGTATATCACCTATTGTATTTTTTTTGTCTTCATACACATTCACATAACATTCAGCATAAACCATATGTCTTCCAAATTATAGGACTGTTCTCTGTAGTCTAACTTGTTTATTGGCAAAAGGTGCACCACAATGATATGAAACTGACAATACTGGCTAATCCCTCAGGCTGATGTTAAAAATTGAGACTTTAGCCAATGTATTCCAGTCAGGAACACAACGGAGCCCTTTTGCACCACCGTCAAGGTATCCCAGTGTGGCATGGGTCCTACCACTAGACTACCTATGGTGTGTGAACACGGTCTGAAAGGTGCTAAGATCCAACTTAATCCAACTATAACAGGCCATGTGACAGGCTACCAGGTGCACTAGAATGTTACCAGCATTGCGCAATGGCACATTCCATACATATAAAGAAAAATCACTCAAATAAAGTGGCCTAAATTGGAGGAAATGCCCAAAAACCCCAAACACTGTAGCATGTTTATAACCGGGGGAGCAATTCCTCCGCATGTGATCCATTGCTAACGGCAATCCCCAGCAAAAAATGCATACAATGGAGGATGTCGGCAGCAGACCACTTGCACCACAAAGGCATCCTACACAAAATGGAGTAGTGTGTGGATGAAAATATGCAAATACATAAATCACTGCAAAAGGTGCACCACAATGATGTGCAACTGACAATACTGGCTAAACCCTCAAGCACATGTGGTGCATGTAGTCCGCTGCCGACATCCTCCATTGTATGCATTTTTTGCTGGGATTGCCGTTAGCAATGGATCACATGCGGAAGAATTGCTCCCCGGTTATAAACACGCTACAGTGTTTGGGCTTTTTGAGCAATTCCTCCCATTTAGGCCACTTTATTGTAGTGATTTTTTTGTTTGTTTATTGGCAAAACAGTATTTGAGTGGTAAAACTATAAAAATACAAATACCATGAATAAGTTTATAGCATAGCATGTACTATAACATTTGCATTACACAGAAGCACATGGTAAAATGGCTGCCTGTACAAAGATTTTATGTCTAACATCTAACAGTATAACAACTGCCCTGAGACAATTAACTAACTAAACAGCTCTGTATAACATGATGTCCCTGAAACAAGGTAGATCTCTCTCACCAGATATGCTTACACAAGGATGGTGGAATTTAAGAAGAAGATATGCAGAAGGACATCTCTGCTGGTGTGTCCTTGATGACTGGGGGGTTTCTCTTTCCCATGATGCATTACACTTCCACAATCAATAATTTGCCTCCCACAATACAATAATCTTTATTAACAGAAAATCAAAGTGTAGTACATTTTTATCACCGCTGGATGATGCTATTACCACATTAATCACCACAGAAATACAGAACACTGAGGCAGATGTGATTTGTAATGAATCTCAACTCTGCTGTGCAGAACACTTCCTGTCTGGCGTCAACAGATGCCACTACTGAATTCTCCTTTCTTAGCAACCAATTTTGGTCAATGGTGTGAACAAGCTTCTTCAAAGCGGTATCCCTGGAGACTGCTTGGCCTTCGCTGAGATAGTCTACTTTTTAGCATGACATTCATGTTGTATAGTGCAAATTATTATGTTCTTGGACCTTTCCAGATTAGGAGCTGTAAAGGCGTGTTTGCAGTGATGCCAATCTTTGCATGGCTTCTGGCTCACAGGTAATGTAAGACTAAGCTATATGAACTACACAAACGAGCAACATCGAGGTGGAGAACCTGTCGAAACAATGAGGTTTGAGTTGGTGGTCTAAAGTCACTGTACGTAGAACACATACTTCAGGTCGGACTTCTTCATTGGCATCTGGGTCTACCAATTCGAACATGTTGGATCCGATACTGCAAGACGTCGAATGATACAGGAATGCAGGACCCGTAAACCATGTAGTGTCTTTAAGGTGGCTCTCTGCGACGGGTCTAGTCGCGTGGTAGCAAGATTATGCTGTGTAAGCACATAGTGTCACTGTTTTGGACAAGTGGATCTCCTGATCCTTCGTACCCGATTGCAGACTTAGATGTAAAAGCGTTTAGTTGCAAATATATCCTAGGACTACCTTGCTGTCCGTATACAACTCGACTTCTTAGATTTCCAGGTTCATTCCTGATGTTATAAGTTCAGCCAATTCCACTGCAAGCACAGCAGCGCAGAGCTCCAGTCTGGGAATTGTGTGTTCGCGAAGTGGCGCCAGTTTGGTCCGGCTCATGACAAACCCTATATGACATTGTTCTTTGACATTAATGGTCTTTAGGTATGCTACGGCAGCAATTGCTTTGACTGAATCATCACAAAAGATGTATAGCCTTTGCATCTTGACTTCAGTAGATGGCACAGAAGCATATGGTCGTGCCACATGAAGGCTGGTCAAAGCTTCGAGAGACTTCTTCCAACCTGTCCACAGGTCCTTTTTCTCCATGGGAACTGATCATCCCAATCAAACGTCTCTGTGGTGAAGTCTACTAAGCATCATTTTACCTTAGATGGTAACAGGTACTACAAAACCCAGAGTCTTATATAAGCTTTTTAAGGTGGACAGAACTCCTCTATGTGTGAAGGGCTTTTCTTCCTTGCTAATTTGGAAGGTGAATGTGTCTGCCTTCAAATCCCAGAGCAAACCGAGGCTCCAAGTCTTTTAGATCATTTGAATGGCCTTGGGGTGAGAAGACTTCCATTAACTCACGACTGTTGGAGGCGATTTTGTGCAACCTCAAATTAGATAAAGCGAGCATCTTGAGCCCTTTTTAAGAGACTGATTGCGGTCTCGTTCATGGGTGTGGATTTCAAGCAGTCGTCCACATAGAAATCATTTTCCACAAAGGATCTGACATCTGACCCATACTTTGCTTCACCCTATCAGGCTGAATGTCTGAGACCGTAGATAGCGACTGCAGGGGAAGGACAGTTTCCAAAGATGTGCTTTGGGTTCGTTGTTTCGGTACCAGAAGAACCTCAAGTAGTTTCTGTGTTCTTCCTTGACGAGGAAGCAGTGGAACATCTATTGTATGTTGGCCATAAATGCCACCGAATCTCTGCGGAAGCGTAGAAGTAACTCCAGAAGTCTGTTGTTGAGGTCTGGACCAGTCAGTAAGACATCATTTAGCGGGACGCCTTCGCCCCTGGCACTCGATTCGAATACTACTCGTATCTGCCCTGTTTTTTTTAGGATGATACATGCCAAATATGGGTAAGTACCAACACTCCTTGGAGTCTTGTAGCGCGGGTGCCATTTCTGCATGGTTGTTCTGGAATATTCTTTCCATAAAGGTAAAGAAATGTTCTTTTGTCTCTGGTGTCCTCCTAAGTTTGTGTTTGAGGAAGATAAATCGACTGTAGACAAGTTCTTTGTTGTTAGGTAAGTTCTTTGTTGTCTCTGGGGTTTAAACGGTAAAGTTGCAACCCTTTTTGACTTGTCTTTTACTATTCCTTGATCCATGATCTCCTAGAATAGCCTGTGTTCTTTGGACATTTCGACCATGTTGTCTTCTCTTGTCCTGTGGCAAACTACCCACCCTAAGTGATCTTGCTCACCATCGCAGGCGTGGTGTTCACAGGAGGTATCTGCGAAAGGACGCCACAGAGGAGCGCTGTGTGGCAATTCTTTTATCAGGAAACTGCTCTGACATGGCTGGAATAGGGAAGGACGTCCATTTTCAAGTGTGATGATGAGCATACTGTTCACTGAGGTCGGCTTGTATGCTCCTCCTAGACAGACGTATCCTATGATGACCCATCCTAGGTCAAGTCTCTGGGCATATGGAGCGTTTTGGGGACCGTTAATCTGTCCTTGAGCCTTGTGAACTCGTAGTATGTCTCTTCCAATGAGTAAGACTATTGGGGCTTTTGGGTGCAACTATGGTATCTGGTGAGCTATACACCTCAGGTGGAGGTGGTATGCTGCTACCTCTGGTGTAGGTATCTCAGACCGGTTGTCAGGTATGTGATTGCACTCCAGTATGGTTGGCAGTCACAAGTAGGTCTGACCATCTATGGACTCCACCTTGTACCCACTTGCTTTCCTCCCCGCCATCTTAACGGTACCTACATATGTCCTTAAGGAGTAGGGAGAACTGGGCCCTATGATGTTGAAAGTGTCGAAGAAGGTGGATTTAGCTAAAGACCTGTTGCTTTGACCATCTAAGTTTGCATATACCTTAATCGCCTTATCTCGGTGGCTGTCCGGATAAACTCTGACAAGGCAGATTTTTTAGCAGGACTTCCATCCTGCGAATCCTTTACATATCTCAGTACAGAAGTGTACTACTGTGGTGTCTACGTCAGTGTCTATCTGCTTCCCAACATGCTCCTCTGTCTGGGATGATACCTGAGAGGGTGGTCCAGGGTGTAAAGTTGCATTGTGTTCTGTGCTACCGCATTCTGTGCATGTCACACTGACCTTACAGTTCCTGGTGAAGTGTGATGTTGTGGCGCAGCACCTGAAGCAGATCTTTTCTTTGAGGAATTCTTTGCGGTCCTCTAATGACTTCTCCCTGAAGGCTCTGCATTTTAGTAGAGGATGTGGTTTCTTGTGCAAGGGGCATTCTTTGGTAAGATCTTTGTGTTTGTTCTCTTCTTGAGAAGACTTAAACGGCTTGTAAGGAGAAGCTGTGGTAGCAACGTTAGTTTTGTGGACTGCTACTGGTGTTTTATGAGGTTTGACACCAGGGGTAGTGTAACATGACAATGTAAAATCAAAACTGGGATCATTTCTAATCCTCGCCTGTTGAGTAGCAAAGTCTACAAACACCACGAAGGGGGGAAATGGTACATTATGAATCTGCTTATAATGAAAACCATGCGCGATCCACTTCTCCTGTAGGTTATAAGGGAGTTTTTGGATAATCGGGTTGACACCTCTGGCTGTGTCTAGGAATGCTAGCCCTGGCAGATCTCCTTCTGCCTGAGCAACCTGTACATCTATTAACAAATCGCTGAATTCTATGAGCTTCTGGTGACCCCTACCCACTATTCTGGGAAAATGATCAATTCTCTTAAATAAAGCATTTTCTATTGCTTCTATTGGCCCATAAGACTCATCAAGTCTTTCCCACACCATCTTTAAGCCTTTGCCAGACTTTCTTCCAAGCCACTTTACCAAGAGCTCTAACTCCTCACTATAGGAAAGATCTAAGTCTCTTATGGCGTTCTGGAAGAAGGCTCGCCATGCCCTGTAGTTCTCGGGGTGATCGGTGAACTTTATAAGTCGTTTGGTAACCAGCTGCTGTTTAGCAAAGAACTTAACGAAGTCCACGGTGACCTAGTTAGCACCAATACTACCCGGTGTGTTGTTGTTATGCTGCATGTATGGTGTATCACCATACCTTTTAGGGGTTTCTGGCTTAGGGAAGTCTGTATAATACCGTTTCGACGCGAAGGGTGTCCCTTTAAGTTGAAGCAAAGGTTGTAGCTTTCGTTCTGTAGGGTAGTATCTTATATATTCCTGCTTGAGGTACTGTGGTTCAAGGTAGGATCTTTGGCACTCTGTATAAGCTGGCTGATATACTGGATCACAGTTGTCATCTGTCTTGGGATGCTGATGGACATTTTCTGAGACGCAATGTGCTGGATCTTGTTAATCTAGGTCTGGCCCAAGTACTTGGCTGTGTTTCTCGGATTCGGGGAACTCCAAAGCTTCCAGGTACTCTGCTTTGGCTATTGCGGCTGCCGCTTCTTATTCTGCGGTAAGTTTTTCTTTGGATGCTTGCAGGTATGTTGTCTCTTCTTCCAATCACGCTAGCAGGCCTGCTCTCTTTTTTTCCTTCAACACTCTCTCTTTTATTAGTTGCATCTCTTGTGCAGCAAAGGAAGACCCTACTTTTGCAGCCTCAGCTTCTGAACGGGCGGGAGCAGCCTGTTCTCTTATTGAGGACTTGCTAGAGCAGCTTGCTCGTTACCTGGTCCTGTATGATGATGCCTGGCTAGCGGACATTGTCTGGCTGTTTAATGTCTTTGTGCCGACTCAGTCTAGGTAGGAACGGACTTCAGCAAGGTCTGGATCGTGTTGCACTTGCTGTGGGTTACAGTCTCGCTTGTTGTGACTGTATGGCAGCCGCTGCAACCTTGTACCCTGATGGAGGCTCCGTATAGTCAGATCCACTAGCATTTGTTTTACTGTTCTGTCTTCATACACGTTCACACAGTGTGCAGTCTGACATTCAGCATAAACCATTCCTGTCTTCCAAATAAGAGGACTGTTCTTTGTAGTCTTACTTGTTTATAGGCAAAACAGGAGTATTTGAGTGGTAAAACTATAAGAATACAAATAACATGAATAAGTTTATAGCATAGTATGTACTGTAACATTTGCATTACACAGAAGCCCATGGTAAAATGTCTGCCTGTGCAAAGATTACATGTCTAACATCTAATAGTATAACAACTGTCCTGAGACAATTATAGCTAACTAAACAGCTCTGCATAACATGATGTCCCTGAAACAAAGGTAGATCTCTCTCACCAGATATGCTTGCACAAGGATGGTGGAATTTAGGAAGAATATATGGAGAAAGACAGCTCTGCTGGTGTGTCCTTGATGACTGGAGGGTTTCTCTTTCCCAGGATGCATTACACTCCCACAATGCTTTGCACCTCCCACAATTCAATAATTTTTATAAACAGAAAAACAAAGTGTAGTACATTTTTAACACCGCTAGATGGTGCTATTACCACATTAATCACTACAGAAATACCGAACACTGAGGCAGACGTGATTTGTAATGAATCTCCACTCTGCTGGTCAGAACAGTATTACTCTTCTATAAACCAGTACTGTATTCTTTTGCTATGGGATAAACCTTTTCTTCTGTAAATTTTTTTGCTGTTTTATTGCATGTTGCAGAATATTGCTTGAATGCACAATAAACTATCGCAACTTTTTGCTACTCTCCGAGTTTGGACAGATATAAGTATATTCCTGTGTTCTCTCAGTGCTAGAATCACAAGAACCATGCTGCACCACTGTCCTGACCACTTTCAGCCTATAATTTAGTGTCGATATTTTAATAGCATTTTCTTATTGGTGTTCTCTACTCTTACAACTCTTCTACATATTCGTTTCTGTGAACCTCTAATAATTCATTGAGTAGAAGAAATTCTGAATATAAGGCAGGGCAGTGTTGAATAAATGGAATTCTGACCATTGCAATGTAAGGCCATCATCAGAGTGTAAGCAGACTGTATCTGCTAATTAAATTCTGATAATAAATACACATCTCTTTTCCTTGCAGGGTGGACTGATCGCACTGCTTTTACTTCTGCTAATTTTCTCAGTTGCACTGTTTGCTCAACGACGCTGGTACAAGCGGAGAAGAATTCCACAAAAGAGTGCCAGCACTGAAGCCACGCATGAAATTCACTATATCCCATCTGTTCTGCTAGGACCCCCTTCTCGGGACTTTAGATCATCTAAGTTGCAACCTCACAGCTCAGTATTGAGAATGTCCGTACGAGAGACGCCAATTTTGGATGACTATGATTGTGAGGAGGAAGAATCTCAAAGATGCACAGAGCGAGGGAATCAGTTGGATCACACAAAGCAAATACCACAAGATAGAAAAGACAAGAGAAGAATACAAAAAAGAGGTAAGTGACAAGCATAACAACTACGAAAAATACAAAATCTGCTGTCTTAAAAATATTTCTAAAAAGTTTTATTTAGAAATATAATCCTCCTCAGAATGTTCAGCCTTATCAATCATTTTGGTGTCTTTTACATGTGCGGTAACCTTCTATTCATTTTTAAGGATGTTCTGAAAATAGCCGATATGGCACCTATCTGACAATGATGGAATATCTTAGTTACAGTATATGCCATGTCACGAACTAGCAAGTGTGAAGCCACTGTGCCACGTGTCCTACCTCCTCTAAGGGCATTGTCTAAGTAAACCCCTCCATTTTAACAGTACCCCTGATGGTGGGGATAGACTTTCCCTGAGGGGAACACCAGGTCACTCTCTTGAGGAGGATAGGCACATGAGGCAGCTGGTCCAGGCGGACCAGGAGGTACCTGAGAAAGGTACCAGTTGTTGTTAGCAGGCTGAATTGTTACCAGCAACAGCAGTGCAGGACCGAAGGATGAAGCAGAGGCGAAGTCAGACAGGCAATATGTCAGGGCAGGTGGCACAGGTATAGGTCAGGCAATCCGGATCGGCAACAGGAGAGTCAAGGCAAGCAGGCAGGGATCAAACAGGTAGCAGAGTCCAGGAACACAAACGACACAAGGACCTTGACACTGAGGCATCTGAGAAGGGGGTTGAGCCACTTATATATGATCCAACCCATAAAACACAGGAAGTGACGCACGCTGGCCCTTAAAGAAATGCTGCAGGAAACAAGCAGCAAGCTTGCTTTGGCCAGGGCTGAAAGGAAACGCTGGCAGCTGATCACTGCTGAACACGGCGACCGAGATTGCGGCGGTAAGCAGGGGAACTGCGGCGCACAGCAGCCGTTGTTACATGCCACTAATGTCTTAGTTGATAAAACCCCTTTAATGGGGTTTTCCGGGATCACTATGGTACTTAACAAATACAGATTTGTAGTTGCTTACCTCATTTTTTTTTACATTTTGGACTCTCCGTTTTTACTATATAAAGAAATCACTCAGGTTTTTTTCCATCCTGTATGTAGAACTTCCTGTTACTTTATCCAACCACACCCATGATGCACTTCTCCTTTCTGTGGCATCGCTCTAGCACCACCCCTAACAACATTCAGATAGTTTATATCTCCTCCCTCCTAGCTCGTTAATGATAGACACTTCCCTATCACTAACACTCATGGACATAACATCATAGGAAATAAGAAAGAGTTGCATGGACATGGTCATGTGACCATTGCCCAGAACAGAAGATAGGAGAAAAAAAAGCTAAAATAAATACCGTATTTTTCGCTTTATAAGACGCACCTGATGATAAGACGCACCTAGGTTTTTGAGGAGGAAAATAAGAAAAAAATATTTTGAACCAAAAAGTGTGCTTTTGGTAGCTTTTGAACTAAAGGTGGTCTGTGGATGATGTACTGTTATGGGGATCTGGGGATGACGCACTGTTATGGGGATCTGTGGATGACGCACTGTTATGGGGGGATCTGTGGATGACGCACTGTTATGGGGGGGATCTGTGGATGACGCACTGTTATGGGGGATCTGTGGATGACGCACTGTTATGGGGGATCTGTGGATGACGCACTGTTATGGGGGAATCTGTGGATGACGCACTGTTATGGGGGAATCTGTGGATGACGCACTGTTATGGGGGGGATCTGTGGATGACGCACTGTTATGGGGGATCTGTGGATGACGCACTGTTATGGGGGATCTGTGGATGACGCACTGTTATGGGGGAATCTGTGGATGACGCACTGTTATGGGGGGGATCTGTGGATGACGCACTGTTATGGGGGGGATCTGTGGATGACGCACTGTTATGGGGGATCTGTGGATGACGCACTGTTATGTGGGATCTGTGGATGACGCACTGCTATGGGGGAATCTGTGGATGACGCACTGTTATGGGGGAATCTGTGGATGACGCACTGTTATGGGGGGATATGTGGATGACGCACTGTTATGGGGGATCTGTGGATGACGCACTGTTATGGGGATCTGTGTATGACGCACTGTTATGGGGGATCTGTGGATGACGCACTGTTATGGGGGATCTGTGGATGACACTGATGGGGGATCTGTGGATGACACTGATGGGGGATCTGTGGATGACACTGATGGGGGATCTGTGGATGACACTGATGGGGGATCTGTGGATGACACTGATGGGGGGATCTGTGAATGACACTGAGGGGGGATCTGTGCATTACACTGAGGGGGCATCTGTGCATGACACTGAGATGGGAACTGTGCATGACACTGATGGGGGATCTGTGGATAACACTTATGGGGCTCTGTGGATGACACTTATGTCATCCACAGATCCCCCATCAGATGCATCAGTGTGGAGGGAGGAGGCGGAGACACTCATGGCGGGGCCCGGTGCAGTGACTCTACTCTAATACACTGGGCCCCGCAACTGTTAAACATTCAATCTGATCTATATCTAATAGTATATGCTCTGTACGGCTCTTACTGTAGTACTGTAAGTATAGTGCAGACCGGTATCTCCATCGGTCATGCGCCGCCTGCCCCAGCTCCCTCCTCATGCGCCGCCTGCCTGCTTATCTGACTTTATGAATGAACAGGCAGGCGGCGCATGACAGAGGGAGCTGGGGCAGGCGGCGCATGACAGAGGGAGCTGGGGCAGGCGGCGCATGACAGAGGGAGCTGGAGCAGACGGCGCATGAGGAAGGAGGTGCGGCAAGCGGCGCATGACCGAGGGAGATGCCAGTCTGCGCTATACTTACGGTACTACAGTAAGAGCCGTACAAAGCATATACTATTAGATATAGATCAGATTGAATGTTTAACAGTTGCGGGGCCCGGTGTATTAGAGTAGAGTCACTGCACCGGGCCTCGCCTCCTCCCTCCACACTGTCACTGATACTTCGCTGGCCGCGCTGTGCAGCATAGCGGCCAGAGAAGTATTCGCTTTATAAGACGCACGGCCATTTTCCCCCCACTTTTGGGGGGAAAAAAGTGCGTCTTATAAAGCGAAAAATATATTTCAAAATTATAGCTACCTTCATAAATGATCATTTTAAAGGATGTTGATGCAAATAGATAAACCCTTTTAAGATACTCTTATTACCTATATTAGATACAGAAAGTAAAAGATAAATAGTGTTACTCCTACACGTGTCACACATATAACTAGGGATTTTCTTGTCAATCAAGCGTATCACTGTGTTTGGTTACTCCTGAGTGATATGAGGAATAGTAAGTCCCATGATTTCTAGTAAACCACCACTGTAATTTATGACTCCATTTAACGGATTTAACACTGGGCTTCATGGCATCAGTCTTCCTGGGGAGATATTAGGGTGCTGCTGGTAGCTCTTGTAATTTACTAGTAATTGCCAGCTGTACCTGGACTTGTCATTGTTTCAGCTGGCAATTCCAGGTCCAGTTTAGTAATTAGCAGCAAACTGCAAATACTGCTTGTGGCCTGTACCCCACCCTACCAATATTTAAGAAACCCAACATCACATTTCCGCCACCATGTCTAATGCAATGCACTATGTGTCAAATTTTTCCAAACATATTCTAACCTATCAGTAGTATCAGTGATCTTTTACACCACTCTACTGCTCATGTAATTTTTTTGCTATTTTACCGTTTTAAAGTAGACTTTTTCTTTGCAGTCCTGCATGTAGCCAGGATCTTGGAGTCATATTTTACTATTTCAGATGGCACTTACATATTGCAAGCATTATTTAAAGAAGCATACTATAAATACTTCATAGATATCACACCCTTGCTTATTGGGAGAATGAGGAGTCCCATGCCCCCCATTTATCAATTCAAAGCTGCTGCATTCTCCATTGAAATCAGTGCAGAGACGGCTGTTCATGTTTGTTATTCTCTTCATTGACACCTGTGGGAATCATAATAGACTTTTGTGTTTCTTTACAGTCAATATATTTCACCTTTATTTATGAAAAAATCCCAAATTTACCAAAAATTTGGAAAAATTTGCAATTTTCAAAATTTCAATTTCTCTGCTTTTAAAACAGAAATATTTATTACTTAACATTCCCCATATGTCTACTTTATGTTGGCATCATTTTGTAAATTTCATTTTATTTTTTTAGGACGTTAGAAGGCTTAGAAGTTTAGGAGCAATTCTTACATTTTTTTACGAAAATTTCCAAAACCCACTTTTTAAGTACCAGTTCAGGTATGAAGTCACTTTGCGGGGCTTACCTAGTGAAAACCCCCCATAAATGACCCGATTGTAGAAACTACACCCCTCAAGTTACTCAAAACTGATTTTACAAACTTTGTTAACCCTTTAGGTGTTCCACAAGAATTAAAGGAAAATGGAGATTACATTTCTAAATTTCACTTTTTGGGCAGATTTTGCATTTTAATACATTTTTTTCTTTAACACATTGAGGGTTAACAGTCAAACAAAACTCAATATTTATTACCCTGATTCTGTGGTTTACAGAAACACCCCTCATGTGGTCGTAAACTGATGTAAGGGCGAATGGCATGGCGCAGAAGAAAAGGAGCACCATATGGTTTTTGGAAGGCAGATTTTGCTGAACTGGTTTTTAGATGCCATGTCCCATTTAAAGCCCCCCTGATGCACCCTTACAGTAGAAACTCCCAAAAAGTGACCCCATTTTGGAAACTAGGGGATAAGGTTCCAGTTTTTTTGGTACTATTTTGGGGTACATATGATTTTTAATTGCTCTATGTTACGTTTTTTTGTGAGCCAAGGTAACCCAAAAATGGCTGTTTTGGCACAGTTTTTTTTATTTTTTACAAGATTTAATCATGTGCTATTTTTATAGAGCAGGTTTTTATAGACGCAATAATATCAAATATGTCTACTTTCTTTGTTTGTTTCAGTTTTACATAATAAAGCATTTTTGAAAAATAAATTATGTTTTTGTGTCTCCATTTTCTGAACCCCATATTTTTTTTCTTTTTCTGCTGATCGTCTTTTGCAGGGGCCCATTTTTTGCAGAAAGAGTTGAGGTTTTTATTGGTACCATTTTGTCTTAGGTAGAGTCTCATTTTTTGTGGGATGAGGTGATGGTTTGATTGGTATTATTTTGGGGGGCATGCGCCTTTTCGATCGCTTGGCGTTGCACTTTTTGTGATGTAAGGTTTAATATTATTTTTTTTACGGTATTTACCTGAGGGGTTAGGTTTTGTGATATTTTTATCGAGCATGTTGTTACGGATGCGGCGATACCTAATATGTACACTTATTTCAGCTCCATTGTTACTCTGATTAAAAACACCAAGGGGTGGGGGATGGGCGGGGAGTGCTAAGTTCCAAAGAGGATGCCTAGTCCTCTATAATATACATATAAGCAAAAAACGGAACAGCACCTCCTGAGACAAATCGCAAGTGCAAGCTACCCGGCAATAATACAGCAAACAAATAAAGTAGCATCACACCACTAAATGCGCTAAGACTGAGCGAACAGGTGAATATGTGAAGAGGGTCAAATACATGATGCCATAATTTACTGCAAAGCAGTGAAGAAGCTCTTAGCGCATATTATTGATCAAAAATATGTCGGGCCCACCTACCAGACGACAAGGTAGCTTCTTATCAGGTGGGACCTACTCTAACATGGAAGGTCCAGCTCCATTGTTACTCTGATTAAAAACACCAAGGGGTGGGGGATGGACGGGGAGTTATAAGTTCCAAAGAGGATGCCTAGTCCTCTGTAATATACATATAAGCAAAAAACGAAACAGCACCTCCTGAGACAAATCGCAGGTGCAAGCTACCCGGCAATAATACAGCAAACAAATAAAGTAGCAGCAGTAGCACATTTAGTGGTGTGCTGCTACTTTATTTGTTTGCTGTATTATTGCCGGGTAGCTTGCACCTGCGATTTGTCTCAGGAGGTGCTGTTCCGTTTTTTGCTTATATGTATATTACAGAGGACTAGGCATCCTCTTTGGAACTTATAACTCCCCGCCCATCCCCCATCCCTTGGTGTTTTTAATCAGAGTAACAATGGAGCTGGACCCTCCATGTTAGAGTAGGTCCCACCTGATAAGAAGCTACCTTGTCGCCTGGTAGGTGGGCCCGACATATTTTTGATCAATAATATGCGCTAAGAACTTCTTCACTGCTTTGCAGTAAATTATGGCATCATGTATTTGACCCTGTTTACACATTCACCTGTTCGCTCAGTCTTAGCGCATTTAGTGGTGTGCTGCTACTTTATTTGTTTGATATATATATATATATATATATATATATACACTGCTCAAAAAAATAAAGGGAACACTTAAACAACACAATGTAACTCCAAGTCAATCACACTTCTGTGAAATCAAACTGTCCACTTAGGAAGCAACACTGAGTGACAATCAATTTCACATGCTGTTGTGCAAATGGGATAGACAACAGGTGGAAAATATAGGCAATTAGCAAGACACCCCCAATAAAGGAGTGGTTCTGCAGGTGGTGACCACAGACCAGTTCTCAGTTCCTATGCTTCCTGGCTGATGTTTTGGTCACTTTTGAATGCTGGCGGTGCTTTCACTCTAGTGGTAGCATGAGACGGAGTCTACAACCCACAAAAGTGGCTCAGGTAGTGCAGCTTATCCAGGATGGCACATCAATGCAACCTGTGGCAAGAAGGTTTGCTATGTCTGTCAGCGTAGTGTCCAGAGCATGGAGGCACTACCAGGAGACAGGCCAGTACATCAGGAGACGTGGAGGAGGCCGTAGGAGGGCAACAACCCAGCAGCAGGACCGCTACCTCCGCCTTTGTGCAAGGAGGAACAGGAGAAGCACTGCCAGAGCCCTGCAAAATGACCTCCAGCAGGCCACAAATGTGCATGTGTCTGCTAAAACGGTCAGAAACAGACTCCATAAGGGTGATATGAGGGCCCAACGTCCGCAGGTGGGGGTTGTGCTTACAGCCCAACACCGTGCAGGACGTTTGGCATTTGCCAGAGAACACTAAGATTGGCAAATATGCCACTGGCGCCCTTTGCTCTTCACAGATGAAAGCAGGTTCACACTGAGCACATGTGACAGAGTCTTGAGACGCCGTGGAGAACATTCTGCTGCCTGCAACATCCTCCAGCATGACCGGTTTGGCATTGGGTCAGTAATGGTGTGGGGTGGCATTTCTTTGGAGGGCCGCACAGCCCTCCATGTGCTCGCCAGAGGTAGCCTGACTGCCATTAGGTACCGAGATGAGATCCTCAGACCCCTTGTGAGACCATATGCTGGTGCGGTTGGCCCTGGGTTCCTCCTAATGCAAGACAATGCTAGACCTCATGTGGCTGGAGTGTGTCAGCAGTTCCTGCAAGACGAAGGCATTGATGCTATGGACTGGCCCGCCCGTTCCCCAGACCTGAATCCAATTGAGCACATCTGGGACATCATGTCTCGCTCTATCCACCAACGTCACGTTGCACCACAGACTGTCCAGGAGTTGGCAGATGCTTTAGTCCAGGTCTGGGAGGAGATCCCTCAGGAGACCGTCCGCCACCTCATCAGGAGCATGCACAGGCGTTGTAGGGAGGTCATACAGGCACGTGGAGGCCACACACACTACTGAGCCTCATTTTGACTTGTTTTAAGGACATTACATCAAAGTTGGATCAGCCTGTAGTGTGTTTTTCCACTTTAATTTTGAGTGTGACTCCAAATCCAGACCTCCATGGGTTAACAAATTTGATTTCCATTTTTCTATTCTTGTGTGATTTTCTTGTCAGCACATTCAACTATGTAAAGAACAAAGTATTTCAGAAAAATATTTAATAAATTCAGATCTAGGATGTGTTATTTTTGTGTTCCCTTTATTTTTTTGAGCAGTGTATATATATATATATATATATATATATATATATATATATAGCTTTTAGCTAAATCTGCAAAAATATCTTCATGATAAGCACTCTATTTTATTCACTCATTTTTAATCACTCTGATCAATCATCAGATATTTTTGTCTGTAATTTGACTGCAGGCAGTTTGACTGACAGTATGGGACAGTATGATATCTTGTGTAGGAGGCATTGCTGGAGAAGACCGTCAAGTGGTTTTATTTTTAACTTTCATCATAACACTTCCACTTGATCATCTGAATAAAGATTTAGCAAGAAACTGTTTGAGATATTTTAAGTCTAAGGTAGAATAGTTTTTAAAGTGTCTCTGATACTGATATATAAAATAACCCAGCAGCAAAGGAACCAAGGTATTTCTCACAGAGACTTGTAGAGTTTATTTGGATATGTTCCATCTAGCATCCCAAGGGACTATGAAGACACTGCAGATGCCCCTGTACAAGAAAATGGTGTGTACCCCTAAATGGCAAAAACACTTTGTCAAAAGCAAGGTACTTGTTGTAGAGGTTCTCTAGCAAATTCTTCAGTAGTGTTCCAGTGTCTCCAGATCACAATCTAACAGTAATTTGGTCTTGAGATTCATTAACATTATTGCAGTCAAGTAGACAGTAGCGCTTTTGTTTTCCTTTTAACACAGTTGTTGTGCCTTTACCTAGAGGACCACCGTTCAGTATGTCCACCTCTGCAGCTAACTACTATGTGGGTCATGTAAAGAGATCACATTTAAATTCTTATAAAAAGATTCAAAATTTTGTTAGAACTAGACCTGTATCTCAGTGGAGCCATACCAAGCAAAAAATATATATACTATATATAGGTTTCTATAGGTGTCATAAACTTCATCTGGAGTGAGCTGACATTATAAATCAAGATCTGCACGGCACCGCGGTGGGACACATTTAGAATGCTCCCTAGACTAGTAACCTCAGGATGGAAAAAAAAATATGGTTTGGTATGGAGGGTAGTGATGATTCTGAAGAAAGTAATACATCAATCTAATTGTGCTGCAGTCAGCTAAGTATGTGATGTTTGCCATCTTTCATAAACCAACCTTAAAGCAATTATGATGAAGCTGAGCTAAACTTGATGGTTAACGTGTTAAATAATGAATGGCAAGAAAAAAATAATTAACTTTTCAATGGATTTCAATGGCTTTTGTCACAAGATAACCAATATAACACTGTCCCATCAGAGTAAATTTTAACTCAACTACATCTATAGTAGTACAATCAAGATAAACTATTAGTATTTTTTTTTGTTTTTGTGAACATACATGCATGATATTATATCACAGCACTGGAGAGGGTAAGGTGTACATTGGGAAGAGTCTATTAATTGCAGAGCTATTAATGATCACCCATATGAGGCCAACTTGTCCACTGAAAACTGGGACTGGAACCTACATTGGTTGTGTTCTTAACTGCATGTTCATCAATGATATGGCCTTGGTTAGCCTGCCATAAAAGCCTTTTTATCAGAAAACCATTTAAAGGGCCACCAAAACACTCATGAGACCGGAATAATGATTTTTTCTTTTTTATATGGCTCAGCTTTTTAGACATCGGTTATTATTTTGTTGAGTTTAACCTATTTTAGTAGGTTTTCTCCAGGAATTCAACACTGATAGCCAATCCTATGCTATAACACTGGTTAACATTGATAGATACCATGATCTATCCTCAGCAAGGGTTAGATCATACCCTATCCTGGGTAGGGGTTTCATCTTCGATGCCCCTGGTCAGTCAGAAGCATGAAAGGATTGCTGTGTACATAGGCATAGAGGTACCTTGAACGGGACAAGCTGCAGCACCTGGCGCACTTGATCATACAGATAAACTAATATGCCTATAGAAACAATAAAGTGCAGCTTGGTGCCCAATCAGTTGTGCTGATCAAATGGGGAGATCAGAGGTTGCATTGTAACCGATCAAACACTGATGGTGTATCCTAGGTATACTGAATGAACGTTAAAGTCTTGAAGAGTCTATAAAAGCACATAATCTAATTTTACTAATGTGTTAGATTCGTGCAATAGCACAAAAATAAAACAGATGCAGAATGTAGACAAGGCAACAGGTTCAATTAAAAAAAAACATAGCAAATTATAATGGTGATGAATGAACGTTTAATAGGTATTTACACCTTAGACCTCAAAGTTAATAGCAATTCTTCACTACAAAGAATAGCTTCCCTTGCAGCACTTATACAGAAAACAGTGTTGCCCTTGTCCACTGTATTACTCCTTTAATTTGAATCAGAAGAATCATTAATTGATTATCCCCATTGTCCTGGCCATCACAACACTAAAAGGGGTTATTGATAAGAACTATGCCATTACTTATTGGGTCACCCATGTTAACTTGAGGTTGACTCAAGGGAAATAATCTCAGCAAATCTGTTGGCAACCTTTGCTTTTAATGTGTTCTTTCAGGTATTTAAGGAATTTAAGGAATTTTCTGAGGCTTGCGAATATATGTGTGAAACTTAAAAGGGAACCTAGTCTCAAAATCTATTTATCCAGATCAAAGTTTTGATATAGAAACTATTTTTTTGTTACATCTATCAGTCTTTCTATCTATCTATCTATCTATCTATCTATCTATCTATCTATTCAACCCCAATTCCCAAAAAGTTAAGACTCTGGGTAAAATGTAAATAAGTGTAAATAAAAACAGAATGCAATGATTTGAAAATCTCATAGACCCATATTTTATTCACAGTAGAACATAGAACACATATCAGATGTTGAAAGTAAGACATTTTTACCATCTCATGAAACAAATTAACTCATTTAGAACTTGATGGCATCAACACATCTCAAAAAAGTTGGGACAGCTGCAACAAAAGGCTGGAAAAATAAGTAGTAGTAATAAAAAAAACATCTGGAGGAGCAATTTGCAACTAAGTTACATGACTGGGTATAAAATGAACATGTTAGAGAGGCATACGCTTTTATGAGCAAAGATGGGCAGAGGTTCACCAATCTGCAAAAAACTGCGTCTAAAACAATTTCATAAAAATGCTCTTCAATGTAAAATTTTTAAAACTTTGAATATCATTAAATACATGCATGATTCTGTTCTGGAAATCACTGCATGCGCTTCAGAAACACTTCAAGAAATCATTGTCTGTGAACACAGTTTGTCTCGCAATCCACAAATGCAATTTAAAGATGTATCATTCAAAGAAAAAAACATTATGTCAACACAATCCAGAAACACTGCCTTCTTCTCTGGACTGGGGCAAAATGGCAATCTGTCCTATGGTCAGAATATTCAAAATTTTAAATTCTTTTTGGAAACCACAGACCCCGTGTCCTACGGACTCAAGAGAAGAGGGACCATCCTGCTTGTTATCAGAGCACATTTCAAAAGCCTGCATCTCTTATGATATGGGGTTGCATTAGTCCCTATGGCATGGGCAGCTTACACATCTGGAAAGGCACTATCAGTGCTGAACAATATATAGAGGTTGTACAACGTATGCTCCCATCCAGACATTTCCTTCAGGGAAGGCTTTGCATATTTCAGAACTATCAGAACAGCATGACTTCGCAAAAGAAGAGTCAAAGGACTGAACTGGCCTGCCTGCAGTCCAGACATTTCACCAATAAAAAACATTTTGCCCATGATGAAACAAAAAATCTGGCAAAAAAAGGCCCAGGACTGTTGAGCATCTAGAATCCTCCATCAGGCAAGAATGGAACAGCATTCTTATCCCAAAACTCCAGTAATTGGCCTCCTCACCTTCCAGACATTTACAGACTGTTGACAGCGGTAGACATGGCCCTGTCTCAACTTTTTTTTGAGATGCATTGCTGCCATCACTTTCTAAATGATAATTTTTTTCTTGAAATGGTAAAATCTCTCACTTTCAACATCTGATATGTGGTCTATGTTCTATTGTGAATAAAATAAGGATCTATTAGATTTACAAATCGTTACATTCTGTTTTTATTTATATTTTATACAGCGTCCTAACTTTTTTGGAATTGGTGCTATGTACTATACATTATTTAATAACAGAGTATACCACCTTAATGGATTTTACATGTCATGGACTTTATCTCATACATACTGGCAGGGTGACACTTCAGTAGCCAAAGCCTTATCTCATACATTCTTGCTACTGATAACTGTATCTCAGGCTGCATAAACCTACAGCTCTTACTCCCAACCCCATTTCCCAAGTTCTAAAGATCGAATCTCTAGATGTACCTTGTATAGAACTGTGATCCTGTGATTTCTTTAACATGTGCAAAAGTGATATATAAGTTCCATCAGCAGAAAAGGCTTTAATTTCCTTTATTGGAGCTGTCCACATTGGACAAAACATTTTTGATAGAATTGGTCCATACACAGTACCGTAATGTCAAGTACCTATGGGGTTCAGCTGTAATTAAACTGGTAAATTCCATTGCAGTGGACTTCCCATCGAAGTCTGAGAAATAAATAAAAAGCATTAATATATGAGACAAAATATCCGACCCTTGAAATGCCTCTCATATACCCGGGCCCCTCACTTATAATGTACTTACCCCGCTCCCCGGCACCAGCGTCGCTTCTGAAGCATGAAAACATCCGGCATCGGGATGGGGGGATGGCTGGGTTTAAGCCAATGGCAGGCAGTGATGGGGACGAGCCTCTCTAGCGTCTCCTGCTTCTCTGGCTGTCCTACACCCCCCCTCCCCTCGAAGCCAGATGTTTTGTGATGAAGTGGTGGCCGTGCAGGTTTCAGAAGCAACGCGGGTGCCAGGGAGCATGGTAAGTACATTGTGTGTGAGGGGCCTGGGCATATGGGGGGGCATTTCACATGCGTGCCCCTGTTTAAGCAAAGGCTGATGAGTGTTGAAATAACCAAGTTCAAGTTACTTTCCTTATCTTCCTTATCTAGTATATCAATCATTTTATTGTCATTATTATTAAGCTAAAATGCCTTTCAGGTCAGGGTGACATCTGCACATCTGAAGCTATGTAACCTAATCACTCCGTCCCTCATTGTTAATAATTAGCATTGATTGCATGGTGTCATATCTTTTTTGTGCCTTATAAATTGTAATCAAATGGCTAATTGCTAGTTCTAGACAGCAATTGACCAGAGCTGTGTGACATGTCTAATAAAATCTTCTGCAAAGAAGTTGTTTCCTTGTGAATGTTTTTGTAGATTGAGAAATTATAATGGGAAAATTCCCAGAACAAAGTGGGCTGTCCATGTAACCAAGGGAGAGACAATCTGTGTAGCTGCATTGTGCTCTGGCTGATAGATTGAGGTTGTGAATAGGGTCCACCTGTATAAACTCAGAAGGTATTTGAAGAGTTATTAAAAAATGAGTCCTTTCAACCACACAACCCACTTAATATCCGACTTTCTTATAGCCCTCTTGTTCAGTACATTGGTGACACACATGGGTATGTTTCTTCTGTAAATATAATCAGCACTTTGACTACAACAATACAAAACATGCCTTTGTGATTAGAAAGATTGTCTGATCATCACTACACCATTTTCGTGACTGTGTGACCTCGCTGCGGTAAGCACAAGGGGGTTACCTCTAAGTGTCTGGCTTTGTACTTGCTAATTAAATCACAGCAATTACAGGCAATTAGTGGTAAACCACATGCAATTATCATGGCTGGGTGTCACGGAACCATGAACCAGACGTACAACAAGAGATAAGTGAAAATAAGAAGGCTTTATTGAAAATAAAGCTGTAAAGCAAAAGTCCAAACGGATGGTGAAACCGAGCAGAGTCTTTGCGAAGCCAGAGGTCAGGAACCAGAAGGGTAGTCAGACGAAGCCAGGATCAGGAACCAGCAGGGTAGTCAGACGAAGCCAGGATCAGGAACCAGCAGGGTAGTCAGACGAAGCCAGGATCAGGAACCAGCAGGGTAGTCAGACGAAGCCAGGATCAGGAACCAGAAGCAGCAGCAGTCTTAGAAGCATGTGAACACAAGAGGACCAAGCAAGGAACTGAAGCCACAGACCTCCTATATATATGAGCTAGGCATCCAGCTCCTCCCAGGGGAAGGAGGAGCCGCAGGGTGGAAGGCTACAAGAAACCCAGGACCCAAGATGGCCGCCAGCACATGTCAAACGAAGGAGAGCAGCAAGCAGGTAAGACCATGACAGTACCTCCCCCTCAAGGGCCCCTCCTCCGCGGAGCACAAAACGGTTTCTGAGGGAAGCGTGCGTGGAAGGCTCGGAGCAAGGCAGGAGCATGGACATCTGCGGAGGGAACCCAGGAACGCTCCTCTGGACCATAACCACGCCAATGGACCAAAAACTGCAACCGACCGCGGACCAGGCGTGAGTCCAGGATATTGCTCACCTCATATTCCTCATGATTGCCCACTTGGACCGGACGAGGCCGAGGAACCGAGGAAGTGAAACGATTACACACCAGTGGCTTCAACAGGGAGACATGAAACACGTT
Source organism: Bufo bufo (assembly GCF_905171765.1). NCBI lineage: Eukaryota > Metazoa > Chordata > Amphibia > Anura > Bufonidae > Bufo > Bufo bufo. Next base: position 46,061,150 of record NC_053396.1, on the reverse strand, counting down.
GGAGATCCGCATGCCAGGAGGAAGCGCAAGGGCATAGGCTACCGGGTTTACCCTGCGAAGCACTCGGAAGGGACCAACAAAGCGAGGCGCCAGCTTGGGAGTGGGCACTCGAAGGTTGAGGTTGCGGGTGGACAACCATACACGGTCTCCGACCTGGTAGGAAGGAGCAGGCGCTCGTCTGCGATCAGCCTGGAATCTCTGGCGCTGCGCAGAGACCTCAAGGGACTTCTGGATCTGTACCCAAGAAGCACGTAGGACGGAAAGGTGATCCTCCACAGCCGGAATATCCTGGGGAGAGAATACCTCCGGTAACACGGCAGGTTGGAACCCATAATTGGCCATGAAGGGAGACGTCCCAGAGGAAGAGTTCACCGCCGTGTTCCTGGCAAACTCAGCCCAAGGCAGGAGGTCAACCCAATTGTCTTGGTGATCGGAGACATAGCAACGAAGGAATTGCTCCAAGGCCTGATTGGATCGTTCTGCGGCCCCATTGGACTGAGGGTGGTAGGCCGAGGAGAAGGAGAGATGAATCCCCAACTGGGAGCAAAAGGCGCGCCAGAACCTGGACACAAACTGACTCCCCCGATCCGACACAATCTCCTTAGGCAAACCGTGCAACCGGAAGACCTCCCTGGCAAAAATCGTGGCCAACTCTTGTGCAGAGGGTAACTTCTTGAGAGGAACACAGTGGCACATTTTGGAAAACCGATCCACAATCATGAGAATGACCGTATGGCCTCGGGATGCAGGGAGGTCCACAATGAAATCCATCCCCAGGTGTGACCATGGGCGCTCCCCGGTGGCTATGGGTTGCAGAAGGGCCAACGGAAGGTGCCGAGGGGACTTACTCTGGGCACAAACGGAGCATGCCGCTACATATGCGGCGATGTCGGAACGTAGGGAAGGCCACCAGAACAGACGTGAAACAGCCCAGGACAGCTGATTCTTTCCAGGATGCCCCGCGGTCTTGGAGTTATGGTAGGTTCGCAACAACCGAGTGCGCAACTCCTCAGGCACAAAACATCTGCCGTTGGGTCTCCCAGAGGGAGCACCAGATTGAGCCGCCAAAATCTGCTCACCCAGGGGAGAGGTCAGGCTGGTGCGAATGGCGGCCAGGATCTGATTCGGAGGTATGACCGAAGTCGGAATCGACTCCTCCCTGGACAGCTCGGAGTACTGCCGTGATAAGGCATCCGCCCTGATGTTCTTGGAACCGGGTAGGTAGGAGACCACGTAATTAAAACGTGACAAGAACAGAGCCCATCTGGCCTGACGTGGTGTCAATCTCTTGGCCTCAGAAAGGTAGGTCAGATTCTTGTGGTCCGTCAGGATGAGAACCGGAACCACCGAACCCTCGAGCAAGTGCCTCCATTCTTTAAGGGCCTGCACGATGGCCAATAACTCCCTGTCACCAATCTGATAGTTGCACTCCGCGGAAGACAGTTTCCGGGAGTAAAACCCACAAGGAAGCAGAGGACCCTCTGGTGTTCTACGCTGAGACAGAAGGGCGCCTACTCCCGTCTCAGACGCGTCCACCTCGAGGACAAAGGGCAACCCAGGGTTGGGATGCGACAGAATCGGAGCCGACACAAAGGCGGACTTTAGGGCCTCAAAAGCTCGGATGGCCTCGAGCGGCCAGACCTGGGAATTACTGCCCTTCCTGGTCAGATCCGTGAGAGGCTTGGCCAGCATGGAAAAGTCCCTGATGAACTTCCGATAATAATTGGCGAAGCCCAAAAAGCGCTGCAGGGAACGAAGACCACTGGGCTGGGGCCACTGTAAGACAGCCGAAACCTTCTCAGGATCCATGGAGAACCCCTCAGCGGAAATGATGTAACCTAAGAAGGTTACCTGGGATCGGTGAAATTCGCATTTCTCAAGCTTACCGAACAGCTTGTTCTCTCGTAACCGTTGCAACACTCGTCTGACATCCAGAATGTGGGCCTCCATGGATTCAGAATATACCAAGATGTCATCCAAATAGACTACCACACACTGCTGCAACAGGTCACGGAAAACATCGTTGATGAATTCCTGAAAGACTGCGGGCGCATTGCACAACCCAAAGGGCATAACCAAGGATTCGTAATGACCGGTCCTGGTGTAAAACGCGGTCTTCCACTCATCGCCCGCCTTGATCCTTACCAGGTTATATGCCGCCCTCAGGTCGAGTTTGGTAAAGACCGTGGCCCCTTTAAGGCGATCGAACAGCTCGGAAATCAAGGGTATCGGGTAAGCGTTCTTGATCGTGATGCGATTGAGACCCCTGTAATCGATGCAAGGCCTCAACTCACCGCCCTTCTTTTTCACAAAGAAAAATCCAGCCCCTGCCGGGGACGAAGATTTGCGAATGTGTCCGCGTGAAAGCGCCTCCCTCACGTACTCCTCCATGGCCTCATTCTCCGCTACCGACAGTGGATAGACTTTGCCACGAGGAGGAACGGCACCAGATTGTAACTCTATGGCACAATCGTATGGGCGGTGCGGAGGTAGGGCAACCGCGCGCACCTTATCGAATACATCCCGGTACTCCTCGTATTCAGGAGGCAACAGAGAGTCCGAGGAAGTACACAGCAACTTGACAGACCCATGGATGCAACTAGCCCCACACTGCGGTGACCACGAGAGGATCTCGACCGATCTCCAATCGAAAGTCGGATTATGCTTCTGGAGCCAGGGGTACCCCAAGACCACCGAGTAGTGTGGAGACGAAATAACCTGGAGGCAGACCGACTCTCTGTGAACGGCACCAATGGCTATCCCCACTGGAAGGGTCTCATGAGTCACGTGTGGCGGCAGAAGGGGTCTGCCGTCTATCGCCTCAAGAGCCAGTGGGGAACCTCGAGCCTGCAGAGGAATGGAATTGGCGGCAGCGAACACACTATCAATGAACAAACCACCAGCACCAGAGTCCACCAACGCCTGGGTCGTCACCGAGCCCCCGACCCAGGAGAGGACAACAGTGATCAGTGGTTTGTCAACACGGGAAACCGGGGACGAGGAGACTCCACCCAAGATCTGCCCCCGACAGGATCTCAGGGTACGAGCGTTTCCCGGACGGTTCGGACATGCCAACCGAAAATGCCCACCGAGACCACAGTACATGCATCGGCCCTCGCGTCTCCGGAGTGCCCTCTCCCCCTCGGACAGGCGAGCAAACCCCAGCTGCATGGGTTCACCCCCAGACAAGTCATCCCCAGGAGGCGTGGGAGGAGAGGGAGGCACGGGTGGGACAGCAAACGTAGGCACCAATCTGTTAGAAGACCTCTGCAGGTTCTCCTTAAAGGAAGGTCTCTCCCTGAGTCTGGTGTCAATCAAAATCAGGAAAGAAATAAGAGACTCGAGCTCAACTGGTAGGTCCTTAGCTGCAACCTCATCCTTCAAGGCATCCGAGAGACCATGAGAGAAAGCAGCGACCAGAGCCTCATTATTCCAGCCCACCTCTGCTGCCAGGGTACGAAACTCAATGGCGTATTCAGCTACGGATCGTGAACCCTGTCTGATGGACATAAGGAGCTTCGCAGCAGAGGCAGCACGAGCCGGCACATCGAATACCTTCCGAAGAGAAGCAACAAAACCGGAAAACTCGGCAACCACCGGATTGTTGTTCTCCCATAAAGGGCTGGCCCAGGCCAAGGCCTTGTCCGAGAGCAGCGAGATCAAGAAGCCCACCTTTGATCTCTCAGTAGGAAAGGCATGTGGCAGCAACTCGAAATAAATGCCCACCTGGTTAAGGAAACCTCGGCACTGAGTTGGCTCTCCCCCAAAGCGCTGTGGAAGAGGGGCAGAACCGGTCATACCCCGAAACACCGCAGGCGCAACAACAGGTGTCGGGGTAGACTCTGGCGCAACAACCGGAGCGGCAGTAGGAGCGAGCCCAGGAGCGACAACCGACCCATCGGCAACGGGAGCGAAATGAGCCGTGCGTTCAAGCAGGGTTTGCAACGCCACAGCGAACCGACCCAACAGGTGATCCTGCTGATCAAGTCTGGCAACCAGCGTGGGTAGCGAGGATGGCCCTGTACCGTCAGAATTCATGGCTTGGTCCTAATGTCACGGAACCATGAACCAGACGTACAACAAGAGATAAGTGAAAATAAGAAGGCTTTATTGAAAATAAAGCTGTAAAGCAAAAGTCCAAACGGATGGTGAAACCGAGCAGAGTCTTTGCGAAGCCAGAGGTCAGGAACCAGAAGGGTAGTCAGACGAAGCCAGGATCAGGAACCAGCAGGGTAGTCAGACGAAGCCAGGATCAGGAACCAGCAGGGTAGTCAGACGAAGCCAGGATCAGGAACCAGCAGGGTAGTCAGACGAAGCCAGGATCAGGAACCAGAAGCAGCAGCAGTCTTAGAAGCATGTGAACACAAGAGGACCAAGCAAGGAACTGAAGCCACAGACCTCCTATATATATGAGCTAGGCATCCAGCTCCTCCCAGGGGAAGGAGGAGCCGCAGGGTGGAAGGCTACAAGAAACCCAGGACCCAAGATGGCCGCCAGCACATGTCAAACGAAGGAGAGCAGCAAGCAGGTAAGACCATGACACTGGGGCACGCTGTGTACGAGCACCCTACACTAGCAGCCACTTAACTATGGAGTGCTGTTTTGTTTTATCACAGAAATAGTAGGACCTATGTTGTCTACTTGACCTTCTGGAACAATATAGCTATAACTGCCTAAAGGCAATGTGTCATCAGAAAGGAAACCTATTGTTTGAATCAAGCGTTTACACTCATTGACAAAAAAAATAACACACCCAGAGAGAAATCTGAGATTGCTGCAAGTCTCAGCACACAGTTATGGCTCAGGCAGATATGTAGATGATTACAGGTGAGGTCTGATTAGACAGTGGGCCTTGCCACAAGGAAACATAAAAGTGCTTCTCCCGCTGCCATATAAATAGACTCTCAGAGGCTACTGTTGGGTAGTGTACCTCTTAGTAAGAGATGGTTGACTGTTAGACATCCCTCGATGACACTTTGAAAGACATTTTGCCCAGTTGACAGACTTTGAGAGAGGAAGCTTCATTGAACTGAGAGATGCAGGATAGTCTTTACAGTGTATTGCCAATCATCTAGGCCATTTTGTCCTAGCTGTTAGGTGGTGTTAGGAGCAGTGGTTACATGAGGACACACACATGGTTAAACATGCTTCGGATGCCCAGACAGATCACCAGTAGAGAAGATCATTTGATCTACCGACATGCATGAGAAACTCCCACAGTTTTGTTGTCCACTATCCAGACACTGGTGGCGCCTTCATTACACATTCCTGTCTCTGCCTGGACCATTTCCAAGTGCTTAGCAAAAGGAAGTTTAGTGTCATGGTACCCATTATTTATCCTGCTATTGAGAACTAGCCACAGTCATCGTCATTTGCAGTGGTGTCATGAACGAGAAACCTGGACTGCTATGGACTGGAACTGTATCATCTTTAGCAATTAATCCATGTTCAATTCTGCCTTTGCTGTGGAGCGACACACAGTCCCAGTTGTGGTGATCTAAAGAGCTATTGCATGCGACAGTTGGTCATCCTTAGTAGTGATATGATGGATATGAACAGCTCAGCGATATGTACAGGACATCCTGCAGCCACATGTGTTGCCACTCGCCCACAAACAGCAAGGGTTTCCCAGGAATGTTTCCAGCAGATTGCAAGACTACCTTGGCCAGCCCGGGCACAAAATTCATTGCCAATCAAGCATTTATGGGACCAGCTGGGATGCTAGGTTAGGCAACCTTCCATACGTCCATGCCCAAGCGTATGCCATCTAATATCCAGGCTAAAGGTAGCCCAACAGGGTAATAGACCCCCCTATTCAATTGTACAGTTTTTCAGTAAAGGTGTTGTTTCGCTCTAATATTGTAATCGCTAACATATATCATTTCTACATTTACACATATAAAGTTTAATTTGATTCCAACAGATCACAGCATGGGGTAGATTTATCAAAACTAGTACTAAGGATCCTTTCATTTTACAAACAAGCTCTGAAAAATTTAAGATATGGTTGCTATAGGCAACTAAGTCACTTTTCCTTAGCACCCGTTTAATAATTCTCGCCCAATAAGTGCCCTCCAGTCTATTGTGTCTGTGGTCCATGTGGCTGCTGTAAAGCATATTGCTAAATGCTGATAAGAACAGCTCAGACAAGATGCCTGCCACCATAATCATGTACAGAAAATACTAATAAATAGTCTATCAGAAAATAAAATCAGATTACAAGCAGATGTGTCACTATTTGTGTCACTATTAGAGATGAGCGAATCAAATTCACCGAAGTGGAATTCGATCCGAATTTTAGGATAAAATGATTTGCTGCGAAGCCGAATTTCCTCGTGCTTCGTGGTAGCGAATCGATTTAACCTGGAATAGTGTAATAAAATTAATAAAAATCATACTTACCTCCTCCATTTGCTCACGACGGGCCGGCCACCGACATTTTGAGTGAAGATCTCGGCCAAAATCCCATGCGTGGTGACATTTGATGACGTCATCTTGGGCCGCGCGAGATTTCCCCCCAGATCTTCAAGCAAGATGGCGGCGGCCTGCCCGTCGCGAACAAATGGAGGCGGTAAGTTTGATAAAAAAAAAAATTATGTTAATTTTACACAGTTTATACACTCAGATGCCACGATCATGTATGAACATATCATCTGAGGGGTATCGCAGCTCCCTGTCATTGCACCCACTACTTACAAAAAAATGCGCTTTGTGACGAAGTAATTAGTCACAAAGCAAATTTTTGGGTAAAATTCTGCAAAGCAGCCGAATCGAATTTTCTAAAACTTCGCTCATTTCTAGTTACTATCCACTATGTTTTTAATTGGCAGAAAAATATATATATATAAAAGAGCAGACTTGCTGAAATTTGTTTTTTGTCTGAATCGCCAAATCAGTCAATTAGATTTGGGTCCAAATCGATTCTACCGGAATCAAAAATGCTCCAATTTACCTAAATATTACTATATGACACTCTGAAGTGTCCTAGGAAGATTGTGTTTTTTAAAATTTTTACTATTTTCTGTACCCTTAACCTTAAAGTTCTTTAACACAATGACAGCAATAACAAATAAAGTCAGAGTCACAATGACATATTTCCATAGGTACATGTATTGTTGAGGGTCCTAACAAATGTTTAAAAACCACAGTGCATTGTCACATATGTTATGCTTATTAATATTAGAAATGTTCCAAAAATGGTCCCTTATTGGGGGAAGATGGTGTTTAAACACACAAATGGTGTTAATGGCAGATGCTTGTCCCTGTTTATACACACAAGTGTTAATGTCAGAAGAAACAGTGGCTTGTTTTGCACAAGGATCCAAAAATTATGCCTTAATGGAGACAGAGGCCTTGCTGTATTTATATACACAAATGGCAGTGTCAGAATAAACAGTGGCTTGTCATGAAGGAGCCTTGAAAAATTCTCCCTTTTTTGGGAGCAACAGCAGTACAGAGTAGATGTGGAAAGGGTTTGGTATGTAGGGGTAAAAGTGACATGTGGCAGCAATCGTAGCAGTAGCAGAACAGCATGGAACAGACAAGACAGTAGATACGTTTGCTGCTGCTAGGGGAAGTAGTAATAGCAGTGGCGGTTGTGTAGGGGTAATGGAATTGGCAGTGAGAGGGTAGCATCAAAGGTGGTGGAGGCAGTGGCGGATGTTAAGGGGCCCTGAAAAACGTATTAAAGAGGACCTTTCATGGGTCCAAACATTGTAACATAACTATCTGTATATGTAGCGCGGCACCCAGGGATCTCACTGCACTTACTATTATCCCTGGGCGCCGCTCCATTCGCCCGCTGTGGCCCCGTTACCTTCTCCTGCGCTGTATGTAATTGCTACTATCCGAACACCAGGGAGGAGTCTGCCCGGTTTCTCCTTGGGCGTTCTTTCTCGCTCGCTGTAGCGATGTCCAATCGCAGTGCATAGCTCACAGCCTGGGAGAAAGAACGCCCAGGGAGAAACAGGGCAGACTCCTCCCTGGTGTTCCGATAGTAGCTATTACCATACAGCGCAGGAGAAGGTAACGGGGCCACAGCGGGCGGTCAGAGTGGCACCCACTCTCTCACTATATTCTCGAGGGTTGCAATTGACCCGTTGCCCACCCCCTGGATCCGCCAGTGGGTGAAGGAAGCAGCAGCCATACAGTACAGAACATTATGGTAGGCAGGCAGACAGCAACAGTGGCATGATGGGTCATGCGATAAATAGCCACCGTCAGCAAAGGCAGATCTATTAATTGACCTCAGCCAGAGATGTGTAAAAATCTTAACAGATCCATGCCTCATTCATTTTGCCAAATGTGATGTTTTGTACACTGGCAGAGGTCAAGTTTGTCCATTTGGATGTGACAACGGCACCTGTCACACTTAATACCTTCTCTGATATGACACTGGAGGCTGAACAAGACAATACAGAGAGAAAAAACTTGGGCCGGTTCCTGCCAGTGTTCCAGTCTACCTGCCCAGAAATCCATGGTTTCAGGGAACATAGTATGTGACAGAGAAATGCCAAAGTCCTGGTAGGATGAAACTAGTTGTTCAGGCAGTATGTCTCTGCTGATTTGGGTCAGCCTGGTGCAGCACATTAAAAAAACACTTCATAATAGTCTTCTACTTGTGATAGCAGAGACGGCGGTGGGGGGGGGGGTGTTTCTTTAGGGGGTGGAGAGGGGCCTCTTGGTCAGACACATGGGTGGCAGACATCTGCTAGTCAAAAGCTGTATACATAGTGTATCCTAGTAACAGCAACTTGGTCCCCTTTTTGACAAAAGGAAAACATTGCTTTGCTAGCAAGTGTCTAAAAGCATGGCTATCCAGTAATCATCAGATTGTTTGATGCTAACAATGAGCCTGTCAGCCTGAGGGCCTAGTTCTTTTTGGCTGCAACCCCCTCTATTGATTTGTCATTATGGCCAGTGTGTCATCATCATCATCAATAGCACCATCCTCTTGCACAAGCGCCTCCTGCTCCTCCTCCAGTGGTAGCTCTTCATTCTCATCCTTCTCCTCCACTTCCTCCGCCTTGGATGTTTATTTGTGTGGGACTCCAACTGTAAAGGGTGGCCAGCAAGATGTGGTAGCTGTTCTCTTTCCACAATCCCTTGTATCATTGGAATGACATTGTTTGTGCCACATTTGTCCCTACTGACAAATGTTTTGCTCTCTTCGAAGGGCCTGTGCAGGTGAAACTTGTCTGCCATTGCCTGACCTCAAAACAATGCATGCTACCTGCTGTAGTGGTCTGATGCATGAAATCATTCACCACTTTACACTGCTTGTACAGATGCTCCAGCATTCAGTCAGTTGGAACATCATGGATCAAACTGTGCAATGGCAAACTGTTCTGTCGCTGCAAGTCCAGTAGGGAGTTCCTTGCCACATAAGAAAGGCTAAAATGCAAGGACAGTCTCCTGGACATGGCCAGCACTTTCTGCAAGCTAAGGTACTGTGTATTTTCAAAAAGCATTGCATCACTACCCAGTTGTCACTGTCCACCTTACCCAGTTTGATTTGGTGGGGAGACTGTAAGCAGAATGTTTACTGCATGATGCACTTTAGCAACTGAATAGTTGTGTGGCTAGTGTCAAGCCCTCACATTTTTTCACTACCCCTTTAGTTATAAACGGTAGCAAAATCAAAACTGTGGACTTATTTTTATTTTTTTAAAGGGCCAATTGCACAGCATTTGCAGCAAAATGTACAGTATATGCTGCCAAAATACTGCCCTTGACTGTCTCACAGCTTGTCTGTCATCCTCTGATCCAGTCAGACAGTCCCCTCCCTCCCAAGGCCATGTGGTCCACCATGTTCATCCTTCCTGCCGTTTCCCCCAATAATTTTTACAGTATAAATGTGCTGGCGACGTTTTGCGCGATTCACCCAAAAGGCAATACCCAAAATGTCAACAGATTCTTTTGACAGCAGAAGTTCGCGACAAATCTAATTAATTCAGAATCGATTAGCTAATTCCTAGTCAAATACAAAAAATCCTATAATGATGTCATTGTGCTTACGTTTTTTGCTTTGATTTATTCCTCTTTTGGTCCTTTTGGACTGGGAATTGACACTAGGAAACTACTGGTATGAAGTAGACAGAATGTGAGTAATGAAGTTATATAGTGCACATCAGCACAGCAGATAATCTCAATTTTAGTGTCAATTTATTGTATAACTTTGCAAAACATTTCTTTCCTGAGCCATTTTAATTATTTTTTTTCACCAAAACCTCTTTCATGATTAAATGATTGTTTATAATTTGGAACGGTATTATCTGCCATATGGCAGAGCAGATCAGCATGTATTAGTATAAGACTACAGAGTAACTTTCGGGATAGGTTTTTCAGAGAATATTTGTAGCAGTGTTGTATTATATACTTTATAGTATACACATGGGTTTGCAAGTTTAGCATACCATACATAAAAAAAAGTATTGAATGGTTGCTTAAAGGGTCACTAACTTTTCAAAAAACGTTTGATATGTCATAGAGGGAAGGGAGAGAGGCTTTCTCATATCTCACTCTCTCTCCTCGCTGCAGAGGACGGAACCAAGATGGGCTGGTAGGCCTCTATGGAGCCCATCTGATGCAGCGAGGACAGAGAGTGCTAGGTGAGGCCGTTTCCTGTGCTAAAAGTCCAAATAGGAAGATAAAGAGCCAGGACCAGAAGTAGAATAAATTGAGTGACTTCCCGAAAACTATTCATCCATTTTTGTAAATAAAGTAAAAATGTACATAGAATATTCACATTAGAAATAAGCAAATTTCTTGAAGTTTATTTCAAATGTTATTTTTTAAATTTTTCAAAACATTCAGGTTTGAATTAATTCTACCTAAATCATTTATGCTCTAATTGTTTTGAAAATTGGCATGTAACACTCTAAGGCCCCTTTCAGACAAGCGGGTGTCTCTCTGCAGACTCACAGCCTTAGGCACCCAGCCTGAACTCCCAGCACTGCCGGGGTCACATAGCATTATATTGATTTATAATGCCATGTAACCCTTACAGTTCTGGAATGTATTAGATGACACTGACATAATGCTGTCACTGTTATCTAAAACATTCCAGAACTGTAAGGGTTTCATAGCTTCATAAATCAATGTAATGCAATGTGACCCCGGCAGTGCTGGGAGTTCAGGCCGGGTACTCCTCTGAACGGGGTCTAAGATCTCCTAGGACTCATGCATACTAGGAGGTCTCCCTGCAGCCACTGATGATCAGTTTCATATATATTTTTCTATATAATATTTATTATATATTATGTTAGGTCTTTTTCACACAAGCAAGTTTTGCATCCAAATGCATGCAAAACCATCAGTTTTACCCTGAACAGATACCGACTTATTTCGTATCACTCGTATGAAAAAAGCCTTATAGAGAGAGATCTGTCAATGAAGCCCAGCTGGGTGGGGAGAAGCCAGATGACATTTTTTGACTTTTTAAAGTTATGTAACATGCAGCTTTCTGTAAAGAGGTAAAGCCTACAAAAACCTCCCTATCTCCTGGATAGCATACAGGAAAAAGCATGCACATATCCAAAACAAAAAACAGCCGCAGGACAATATTACTACAAAAATATAATAACTTTATTCATAATAAATATAATATACAATAGGAGTCTAGGACCAAAAAAAAAAAATGGGCAAGATGGAAAAAAGACACAGAGAAAGCGAGGAGGTGCCCTCTGTAAATGACCATTATCCACCGTATATCTAGTAGCATACTGTAGCAATACTAGACAGATGGTATGATACAATGTATGATGTCATATATGGTCGTAAAGAGTATATATAATAAGAATAAATATGCACAATATCTATCAAAGTGCCTCTACTAGACCAGTCAAAATTAAACCTGAAAAATAGTGGGCAAGACCGACTTGAATACAGTCAGACTTCAATATATATCCCACAGATACAGAAGATCTCCTATAAAGATGTAAACTACAGACCATATATGAACCACAGAGATGCCATAAACAGTAAAATACTATTTAATACTGTGGGGATCCGCTCTGGTAGGCAGTGGTAGCGAGTGCAGTATAGAGGCAACTGGTCTTGGTGTAAAACACAATGCTTTGTTTATTCACAAGGTGCATACAAGTGAAAGACTGTGCAGTTCATAGGGAGGGTGGTCACACATAACAGCAAAATAATAGTTCAAACACAGCAAGTCCCTGCTGCAGGCTACTTGAGGCCTGTTTCCGTCACATAAAGCAAAGTCTATTTAAAGCCAGGAGTAATGTCACCTTTTTCTCCTTGGTGAAGTAAGTCCCTGGGTCCGGCTTCTAGCCACGGAACACGGATCCCTCCTGGCTTCAGCTGCGGGTTCCCGCACACTCCTTTACAGGCCTCAGCACACAGCCCAGCTCACCTCCACTTCTCACTCTCACAGACAGAGAGCAAAGAAGCTCCACATTGAGCACCACACCCTTGTTGCTGGTCGGGTTTTAACCCTTCCCTGCAAAACCTGGCCTGGACTGTGGGGAGACAGGCACCCACCCACATATCTGCCTGCTCCCATTAAGAGCCGGCCCGGATCCGCTGTGTTAACAGCATAACCGCTGAAAAATGCACATTTCTGGCTCTTACTCCACCGGGGCCAGGACCCCCGGTGGCACGTACCTCCCGTCTACCACCACCCCAGGTACTCTCCTACAATTCCCCCCCCCCTTTGTTCAACCCTGAAGGGTTGCACACCCTGTTCAATCCTGAGAGGTTGGACACATGTACAACAGTGTACCCGGGACAGGGCATCAGCATTCCCCTGTAAGCGGCCTGCCCTGTGTTCGACACTGAACTTAAAATTCTGGAGGGACAAGAACCATCTGGTGACCCGGGCACTCCCCTCCTTGGCCCGGCTCATCCACTGGAGAGGGGAATGGTTGGTCACCAGACAGAACCTTCTCCCTAACAGATAGTACCTAAGGGACTCAAGGGCCCACTTAATGGCCAGGCATTCTCTCTCTACCACGCTGTACCTGGTTTCCGCTGGGGTGAGTTTGCGACTCAGGAAGACAATGGGGTTGTTCCTCCCCACTGATTTCCTGAGAGAGTACTGCCCCTAGTCCCACTCCAGAGGCATCCGTCTGAACGACAAATTCCCGTGTGAAGTCGGGTGTCACCAAAACCAGGGACCCACACAGAGCCGACTTCAAACGGGAGAACGCCTCTTCCACCTGCTCATCCCAGCGGACTATCCCGTCTTCCTCCCCTTTAAAAGTCTTGTCAACGGGGCCGCTACTGTGGCAAAGTTGGGGATAAAGCGCATGTAATATCCTATCATCCCTAGGAACGAACGTACTTGCTTGGTGGTAAGAGGTCTGGGCCAGCTCTTGATCGCCTAAACCTTGTCTACCTGGGGTTTGACAACGCCCCGCCCAATCACGTATCCCAGGTACCGGACCTCCTCGAACCCGATTGAAGACTTTTTTGGGTTGGCCGTCAGTCCGGCTTTTCTAAGTGAATCTACTACGGCCTGTACCTTGGGCAGGTGACTCTCCCAGTCCTGGCTAAACACGATGATGTCGTCCAGATATGCCGAAGCATATGGACGATGGGGCCGTAGGATGACGTCCATCAATCGCTGGGAGGTGGCTGGAGCGCCATGTAGGCCAATGGGCAAAACTTGGTACTGAAATAACCCCTCGGGGGTGACAAAGGCCATCTTCTAATTTGCTGCCTCCGTGAGAGGCACCTGCCAATATCCTTTTGTGAGGTCGAGGACCGAGAAATAGCGAACTTTCCCTAGCCGATCTATGAGCTCGTCTACCCGGGGCATGGGGTAGGCATCGAATTTCGACACTTCGTTGAGCTTTCTAAAGTCATTGCAGAAGCGCAGAGTACCGTCAGGTTTTGGGATGAGGACTATGGGGCTGGCCCACTCACTGCTTGACTCCTCAATGACCCCTAACCTCAACATGGACCTTACTTCTTCTGAAATGGCCTGTCGTCGGGCCTCCAGTACACGATACAGATTTAACCGTACCCTGACATGGGGCTCGGTGACGATGTCATGTCGGACTACCGAAGTTCGACCAGGAAGCTCAGAGAACACGTCCCTATTTCGACTCACCAACTCTTTGGCTTCCTGAGCTTGTTTGGTCGACAGACCACCCGCTATCTTTACTGCTGAGGTGCCCTCCGGGACCTCGGGTGGAGCTGGGATCTTCCCCGCAGACAAGACAGTGCTTGGGCCGTCCCCAACGAGACACTCCCTATCTCTCCACGATTTCAGTAAATTTACATGATATACCTGTTCTTGCTTCCGCCGACCTGGCTGGGATATCTTGTAATTCACTGGCCCTACCTTCTCTTTCACCTCGTAGGGACCTTGCCACCGTGCCAAAAACTGTCAATGGTGGGGACTAGCACCAGTACCCGGTCACCCGGGTTAAATGTCCGGACCAGGGCACTCCGGTTGTATACCCAGCTCTGTGCCAGTTGGGCGGCCTCCATGTGTTCCCGGACGATTGGTAGGACTGTCTCTATACGGTCCTGCATCTTTTCTATATGCTCTGTAATACTCTTGTGTGGGGTGGGCTGTTGCCCCCACGCCTATTTAGCGATGTCCAGCAACCCTTTTGGACGTCGACGGTATAATAGCTCAAAGGGAGAGAATCCCGTAGATGCCTGGGGCACTTCTCGCACTGCGAACAATACGTACGGCAGCAACAGGTCCCAATCATTTCCGTCTTTGGCTACGGTTCTTTTGAGCATAGTTTTTAGGGTTTTGTTAAAGTGCTCCCCTAGTCCGTCGGTTTGAGGATGGTGTACGGACGTGTGTAACCGTTTAACCCCTAAAAGCTTGCAGAGCTCCCTCGTCACCTTAGACATGAAGGAGGTCCCCTGGTCAGTCAGGATCTCTTTCGGAATCCCCACCCTTGCGAACATGCCCATGAGTTCTTTAGCTATGAGCTTAGCCGAAGTATGACATAGTGGGATCGCTTCAGGATATCTGGTGGCAAAGTCTAGGACCTCCAAGATATGCTGGTGCCCTCTGACCGACTTGTTTATGGGGCCTATCAGATCCATCCCTATTCTTTTGAAAGGGACCTCGATGATGGGCATGGGTACTAGGGGACTGCGATAGTGGGGCTGGGGGCTCATCATGTGACACACTGGACAGGATTGGCAAAACATTTTGAACTCCTCATAAACCCCGGGCCAATAGAACCTTTGCAGAATCTGCTCTTGTTTTTTTTTTACACCCAAATGTCCTCCCAGCATGTGGGAGTGGGCCAAGTCCTGTACCACCCGGCGGTATGGCTGGGGTACCACCAGCTGCTCCACTACCTCCTGCTGCACTTTGTCCACCCTGTAGAGCAGGTCCTGGTTAAAAGCCAGATGGGGAAACACCGAGTCGGCCCCTGGGTGCTGAGCCACCCCATTTACCACTGTCACCCCTTCCCTCGCCCGCAATAATGTCAGATCCTGGAGCTGGGCGGTCCCAAACGTGTCACGGGATACCTCCAGGTCCGGGATGGACAGGTTTCCTCGGATTCGCCTGCCAACACCTCTAGGGGAAACCTATCGGGAGACACTCTACAGGTGATGTGGTGACCCCTACGGCTGGTATCCCCGCATCGGGATCTTCGGGCACTGGGCCCGATTGTCATCTGTCCCTAAGGGAAGGCATATCGCTCTTCCATAGAGTCCAGAACAAAGGAAAATCCCTTCCCAGTATGGCGGCATAAGGGATTTGGCGTCCCACTCCGATGACATGCTGCACCTCTCGGCCCAACACGGACATGGTAACCCTGGCAGTGTGGTACTCCCGGCGGTCCCTATGGATACAGACAATGGACAGGGTTTGCTTCTCTGGGAGTGTCTCAGACACTAAGGACTCATGCACTGGGGTCACCAGGCTCCCAGAGTTCAGCAAAGCATTAATCGGATGTCCATCGACCAAGACTTAGCACAGAGGCGGCATATCGGCGGCTGGCCGGGCATCCGCGGTACATACAGGCCGGGCAAAGAAAGAGGACCGGCGAGCGAACCCGCAGTCCATGGGTTCAGGTGTTTGAGGACAGTTTGCTGCCCTATGTCCCAGGCCATGGAGGTGCCAACATTAAATCCCTGTGGTCCCTCCCCGGTCTCTCTTCCCCGGAGTAGGACTAGCCTCCCCCCCCCCTTTGTGGTTGGGTCCCTTTTTCCTGATCCCTAGCCTGAGAGGGAGCCTGACGGGTTTTGCCATGCCTGCGTTGAGTCCCGCACCAAGTCCTGGGTCGCCCCATACCTCTCGACCAGGCTTACTAACTGATCCAGGTTTCCGGGATCTCCCTGACCAACCCAGCGCTGTATGGCCTTTGGCAGTGTCCGCACGAAACGGTCCACGACCACTCGCTCGATCATTTGGGAGGGGCTCAAAGTTTCTGGCTGGAGCCACATCCTCACCAGATGTACCAGGTCATATGCCTGAGACCGCACATAGGTAGTAACCCCCAAGCGCGCCATCACCTCAGCCTTCAACTTCCCATAGTCCTGGGCGTCCTCCTTGCTGAGGACGAAGTACGCTTTTTGGACGTCTCCGACTAGAAATGGCGCCACCACTTCAGCCCACTGTCCCGACGGTAAGTTCTCCTGTTCCGCGGTCCTCTCGAACACCATCAGAAAGACCTCTACATCGTCCTCCAGAGCCATTTTCCTTAATGCTGAACGGACTTTATCCCTTGGAGCCGACGGGCGATGGAATCACTCGCTGAGACGCATGCAGAGCCTCTTGCATAAGCGCCATTTGTTGTACCAGCAAATTGTTTGTTTGTTGCTCTGCACCAACTGCTTAACCAGCTCCTCCATTTTGTCCGGGATGACCAAGCTTGCTGGTTTAATGTATGACATGCAGCCGTGCACCACCCAGATTAATATTCTTGGCCAGCCTCACTGCAGTATGCACGCATCCTCCACCAATTGTGGGGATACGCTCTGGTAGGCAGTGGTAGCGAGTGCAGTATAGAGGCAACACAGACCGGTCTTGGTGTAAAACACGATGCTTTGTTTACAAGTGAAAGATTGCGCAATTCATAGGGAGGGTGGTCACACACAACAGCAAAATAATAGTTCAAGCACAGCAAGTCCCTGCTGCAGGCTACTTGAGGCCTGTTTCCGTCACATAAAGCAAAGTCTATTTAAAGCCAGGAGTAATGTCACCTTTTTCTCCTTGGTGAAGTAAGTCCCTGGGTCCGGCTTCTAGCCACGGAACACGGATCCCTCCTGGCTTCAGCTGCGGGTTCCCGCACACTGCTTTACAGGCCTCAGCACACAGCCCAGCTCACCTCCACTTCTCACTCACAGCCAGAGAACACAGAAGCTCCACACTGCGCACCACACCCTTGTTGCTGGTCGGGTTTTAACCCTTCCCTGCAAAACCTGGCCTGGACCGTGGGGAGACAGGCACCCGCCCGCATATCTGCCTGCTCCCATTAAGAGCTGGCCCGGATCCGCTGTGTTAACAGCATAACCGCTGCAAAATGCACTTTTCCGGCTCTTACTCCACCGGGGCCAGGACCCCCGGTGGCACTTACCTCCCCTCTACCACCACCCCAGGTACTCTCCTACAATACCCAAAATGATAATAATAAAGCTTCCTTAATGTAAAATCAGAAGCCAATACACATACAGGTATAATGGCATACAAAAATACATCCACACTTCATCTTCACATTATCCGAAAGTTATACAGGCTATTCCAGTGGGTCCGTTTTTAAGAATGCGCAGGATCTGCTCCGAGGAGAAGAACTTCAAACAACAATCCTCCCTCTTGACGAAACGGTTCAGGGAGAGAGGATATCGTACAAGTACAATTCATCAAGGATATGAGAGAACAAAAAGAACATCTAGAGACACTCTGTTGGTACGCAAGACTAAACATAATAAACATAAAAAAGATTCAGTGGAGAGATTCATCACTCTATTTAATAGTGAATGGCATACCATCCAGAACATTATGCAAAAGCATTGGGCAGTATTACAAACTGATAGAGAATTAGCTACATCTTTGACACCATATCCCCAGATTATGTGGAAGAGATCACGACATTTACGTGGTCTTTTGACAAAGAGTCATTATATATCAAATATACCCAGCAATGTGTTTGGCAGTAGAGGCCCTAAATGGGGATCCTTTTCCGGTGGGAATTGTGCAGCATGTAAATACATGACTCGTTCCACCACTTTCTGCGACTCTTCTAAGAAGAAGGAATATAAGATCGTTCATAACATTACTTGTAATACAGAGGCAATGATATATTTGATCACATGTCCATGTGACTTATTTTATATTGGGATGACCACAATATCTTTGAAAGTCCGAATTTTGGAACATGCTAATAGAATTCAAGCGGCATCAGAAGTTCTGGAAAAGGATCTAGATGGGCTACAATCTGTTCCACGACATTTTCGTAAGTACCATGCTTGTGACCCAAAAGAGTTAAGTGTAAGAGGAATAGATAGAATCCGGTTAGAGTCGAGAGGCGGTGACATAAAACAAGCTTTATTACGCAGGGAAACTAAATGGATAGTGATTTTGGACACTATGGTTCCTTGTGGTCTCAATGAATCAAATAGCTTCAAACCTTTTTTGTAATTATGCAGAAATTTATATTTCAGGGTATTATATGTTGTTGTTCTTTTAATTATGTTTGCTTATTTATTTTTCTGAGGTATTACGTCACGGTTCCATTTAATGTAATGCTTGGGGAGGTGTCAACATGAGATATGGAAGGAGCGTTCCTGTGAATGCAGAATTAAGATGTAGGAAGGATTGGAAGATGTGTATTTAAAGCTGCAATGAATGCAGGATAAATAAGAGAAATAATTTTAAAAAATTATGATTACTACTTGAATAGCAACGGACACACTGATATATGTGCAGATGTATTTTTTATGGGTTTGGGGTTACCATGCTGTTAGGATTATCACTTTTTTGTGAGTCTTTTGTTTGCGGTGGATAGACATCACCCACGATGAGCCACTTTTTGTGACTCCTGCTGGGAGCTTTCTTATCCTCCTTTTATAATTATTTTTTTATGTATTATTTGTGATTTTGCACTTTACATTTGTATTTTCTGCGGGCATTATAAATAGCACTTCGCTTTTTCTTACAGAATATTTTTTGTCGAATATTATTGTTATATATGTATAACTAGGTTTGATTAATTATGTATAATAATTATTCACTTAATTATGGTTGATATCCTTGATATCTATTTATATTATACTATAGACACTATGAACACTTTATTTATATTAATTTTCAAATTAATCCTTTCCAAGTATATTGTGGTTTCCCTACGTCCCATATGAGATTCTTGTGCACTTTACACTGGAGTATTAGTAGAGTTAGATTGTTTCTTCTTTATATTTGTTTGCGTTCTATGTAACTAGAGAATAGGCAGCCCTTCTTATCACTTGCGTTCCACAGGGTCGCGGACCTACGCATGCACTGTCCGGCCCCATCCTGACGTGCTTCGGTGCCGTCATCGAGCATGCGCGGTGATTCGGTAGAGACACGCTGAAGGATGGTACCAGCCATCATGGGGGAATTACGCCCAATATGTAGGAATGCAGGTGATTGTATTTAACATCCACTACATCCTTACATGTACTCCTCCTCTATATATAGATTTGAATTATTTCTTACCTCCTGACGAAGCCTTCAGGGTGAAACGCACGTCGAGGTCTTTCGCGTGGAGCTGTATTCATCCAGTCATTTAACCATGTCTCAGGGTACGTGCGCTTCATTATGAGCTGGAGGATGTATTTTTGTATGCCATTATACCTGTATGTGTATTGGCTTCTGATTTTACATTGAGGAAGCTTTATTGTTATCAATTTGGGTATTAAATAGTATTTTACAGTTTATGGCATCCCTGTGCTTTATAAATGGTCTGTAGTTTACATCTTTATAGCAGATGTTCTGTATTTGTGGGGTATATATTGAAGTCTGACTGTATTCAAGTCGGTCTTGCTCACTATTTTTCAGGTCTAATTTTGACTGGTCTAGTGGAGGCACTTTGATAGATATTGTGCATATTTATTCTTATTATATATATTCTTTACGACCATATATGACAGAGATACAGCCTTGTATCATACCATCTGTCTAGTAATGCTACAGTACGTCACCAGATATACGGTGGATATTGGTTATTTACAGAGGGCATCTCCTTGATTTCTCTCTTTTTTTCGTCTTGCCCTTTTTATTTATTTTTTGTCCCAGACTCCTATTGTATATTATATGTATGAATATAAAGTTATTATATTTTTGGAGTAATATTGTCCTGCGGCTGTTTTTTGTTCTGTAAGGAGGTAACCTGTTTTATGCTGCCCATGGCTAGGGCAGCTTGAAAATAGTGACAGGTTTCCTTTGTCTTGACAAACATAAGAAGTAAAAAATATATCACTAGGGGTTACATCTCAAAATGTTGACTAGATGGGTCAAAGTAAAATGCGTGCATTCTTTGCCATATAGACTTATGTATATGAGTGCACCATAAGAGACGGTCCGCACCACAAAAAAATAGGACATATTCAATTTTTTTAGCAGTGCGGAGGCATGGACCGAAATCACATGTTAGCACTTTGAAGTGCTTTTGTGGGCTTCTGATTCATGCCTCCACTCCGCTCTGTATCTGGCGGATTGCAGACCCATTCAAGTCAATGCATCTGCAGTACGGCTTGCACACAGCTGGTGACCATATATTGTGAACCATACGGGCATGGGGCACACATGCTCACGTGCATGAACCCTAAGGCTGTCACGTGATTATGTCAAGAATATTCCTTGCGGCATATGTATTACTAAGTATTACATTATCTATTTTATCTATTTTCAAGCACAAATTGCATCGCGTAGCAGGGTTCTGTGATCAGAATGAACATTTAGATGATAACATAAGATGATAATGGACACTTGTAATTGTACACCTACACCCATATCATAATCATAATAAATGCTCATAATAGTAAGACCACGGTGTTTATCTGGAATTTGACATCTTGAATAGTGAAAAAATTCATGTCACAAACTTAAAGACAAATCAAAGCCTCCATTGAGACCTTTTGAATACATTGTACCAGCAGCTGTTGTTTTTGATCCTTTTACAGGAAGAACTTACAGGATGTGGTTAGCAATATGTCCTATCTTGATGTAATGTTTTGGTTATAGGCAGATAAAGTCATTAGTCCTAACAGAGGATTTGTTTTGCTTCTTTGTTACCATGCTCATTATCTGCATTAGTTTGTGGTGCTGTCCACTTTTCTTCTATATATAACTTCTGTATGCATCTTGCAAGGTCAGAAGAATATGAACACTGCATCTAATTTTAGCCTAGAGAAATAACATAGAGAAACCATAGCAGTAGGAAGGGAAATATGACACTCCCATATTGCTCCTTGGTTTGTGGACTTTCATTGTTAATTTAATTATACCAAAAAAGCCAGAATGCAAAGTGTATTTAAGAGAAGCTATCACCAAATAAAGTATATGATTCTCAGGTCAACACAGTGACAGACACCCTCATTATAGCATGTTGTCATCTTTTTTTTCTTGTAGTAGTCTCAATAAAATCACACCCGGACTGGGAAATTAAAGTGGTTTTGAAAAAAACAAACTAAAAGTGACCTCATGTTGTAGGTGGGTCCAACTTTACAGTAGGTGGGGCCAATAAAGTAGGTATAGCCAACACAAGAACTGCCCCAGCAGAACCAAATGCAACAGTGGAGCGCAAAACACCCCAGCCGAACAAAATCACTACCCCTCTGTGGTGGCCAGAATCAGCTTCCTCTACTGGTTGCCTTTAATGAAGATATGCAATATGGGGGCTGAGTAGGTGAGCATCAGCTCACCTGGAAGCTTCCCGTTAGGGTCTTTGGTCAATTAGCCTCTGATCACACTAGCCAATCACAAAAGCCAGTGCAACAGTCCTTTCGATTATTTATGTGTGCTCTGAAGTCCTTGATATTGATGGACTTCTGCCTGCCCCCACCCATCAGCCGCTCATTAAAAATTCACAGCACGTGCACCACAACATTGTCTCCTGGCTCTGTGGCAAAATTCTCTACTGCGCATGTGTCTATGTTCTAACTCCTCGTGTTAGCGCAAGATATCAGGTCCAAGAAACATTCAGATATAGCGACATTGAGGCACACAGATTTTTTGTGTTGCAATCATACTTTTTTAATTTTTTTGTTTCACAGTAGTTTCATCCAATTTGCCCAATATTTTTCTTCAATGTACAAAGAGAATATCTAGAAACATTCAGAATCCTAGCCCTGTCTATCATTCATGAGAGGGGTGAGCTGGCAGAGCAAACAGCGGAGCTAGGGTGCACCAAGGGGCCTGCCTTAGGAGCACTTAATCGGTCATTTGCTTGTCAGAATACTAGTCTTTTTATGGACATTTGAACACAGGGTTAAAGGTGTTCCTACTTTATGAAAATCTTTTTCTGGGCATTGGAGCTCAGATTAGAAGGTATTCTTCCATTATGCTCCCCAAGCCCTGCCAAGTATTGGTGCTTGGTTTCATACCAGATTTCTTGCTGACAGATTTTTAAGTAAAAATATCCACAAATAAAAAAAAAAAAGCACACACAAAAACTGAAATGCTGTGCGTGAGTCTATCCTGGTGCAGTTTTTACAGTCTCAAAAATTATGTCTAAAGGGGACCCTACTCTATAAACCATAGCTAATAGCATTTGGGGACATTTAAGGTCAGAAAGAAATGTTTTTGAAAATAATACACTGAATTGGAAATTTGAAATGTTATAAATCTTTCAATCATACTCCTTTTGCTAGCACAAATTCCCTTATTTGTTTTCTTCTCATAGATCCAGCAGGGTACCTGAAGTCTGAAGAAAATTCTGGATCAGAAACTGGTGATGAGGCACAATTGACAATTCGAGGACGACAGCATGAAAACAACCAAGGATACAAAGGTATCAATTTATGTCCTTGTGTGACTGGTTTACTAATATAGAAAAAGTGTTCTAAAGATTTTTTCATTCTAACTGTACGCTATCTTATAGCCCTCACCACATAGAACATAGGAAATGGTTAAGAAAACCCAAAACACTTTAGACCAAAAGAAACACAAGGGTTTCTTCCTGCAAAAGAAAAAGAAAAATAGACCCATAACAATGCTGATAAAACGTAGCATTTTTGCAAATGACAGATTTTTTTACTTTTTTTAATCTTTTTCAAAATAAATATATAGGTGTTTTTTTCCCCATAGAGAAGTAGATAGAAAAATTCCTGAAAAAAATTGTTGCTTTTGAAAAAAATCTTAGCAGCTAAAAAATCTTTTCCATAGACTCAACTTTCAGCAAAAACGACGGGGGTCATTTGCTATGCTGAAAAACGGATAAATTAGGCATATTTGAAAAGCAGATGGTGGCGCAACAGTTAGTTGCGCTGTTATCTGCGACTTCGCCCTGCTTACGCCAGATCTAAAATTGTGGGCATGGTGTAGAAGGGTACGGGCCGGCCTTTACCATTTTCTATGCCTGTTTTCGGCGTAGAAAAATGTCTAAATGTAAGGCAGCTC
This sequence comes from Bufo bufo, assembly GCF_905171765.1. Classification (NCBI taxonomy): domain Eukaryota; kingdom Metazoa; phylum Chordata; class Amphibia; order Anura; family Bufonidae; genus Bufo; species Bufo bufo. The sequence goes on along the minus strand of NC_053396.1, from coordinate 46,037,608 downwards.
AGAAGCTCTCTTACATTTGCAACTGACCAGAGCCTCTTCATAACTTCGGTGGATACACCGCCAGCGCAGGTCCTTTATTAAGACTGGCGTCTAAAATGCAGATCTTAATAAATGTGTCCCTACATGTGCAAAAAAATGACAGAAAAAATGCAGAAGTGCTGAAAAAAATCACTTAAAAAAGACTGCCTTCTCTTTATCCTGCTTCCCAAACAACAAAATAAAAAATGATCAAAAAGTTGTACCCCAAAATAATGCCAATAATAATTGCAATGTATCACTAAAAAAAAAGCCGTCACACAGATACGTCAAAAGGAAAATAAAAAATGTACGCTTGTCAGAAAATAGCAGTACGGTGCCTCAGAGGCTGGTTGATAGCAACATGGCACATGTAAACCAAACCAATCTAAATATGTGCTGGAAAAGCCAATAGGTGGTCCTTCTCTTCTGAACCCTGCAACGTACCCAAACAGCTGTTTACATCCCTGTTTATGGCATTTCCACACCCAGTAGAAACCTCTTAACAATTTATGGGGTGTGGTGTGTCTCAGATGGTTAAAAAAGATAGTTTTTGAAATTTTCGTTAAAATGTGAAAAATTGGTACTAAAATTCTAAACTTTCTAACATTCTACAAAATAAAATATTTGCAAAATGATGCCAACATAAATTAGACATATGTTGGATGTTAATTAATAACTATTTTGGTACACTATCTGCCTTAGGCCACTATCTGCCTAAGGCCTCTTTCACACGGGCGTGTGTGCCCCGTGGTCGTGCTGCGGCCCGCAAAATGCGGGCCACAATGCACGAGCGCAGTCCGTGGGGCAGCCGCAGCGAATCGCAGACCCATTCACTTGAATAGGTCCGCGGAACGGAAGTACGGGACGAAACCCCACGAAGCACTGCGTAGTGCTTTCGTAGGGTTCTGTTCCGTGCTCCCGTTCCGCACCATTCCACATCTCCGGATTTGCGGACCCATTGAAGTGAATGGGTCAGCATCCATGAGGCGGAATGCCCACGGAACGGCACCAGTGTATTGCGGATCCGCAAATGTGGTCCGCAATACGGCAACACACGCACACGCCCGTGTGAAAGAGGCCTTATGAACACGACTGTTGTTTTGGTCCACATCCAATCCGCATCAGATGTGGAATCATTCATTTTAGTGGGGCCGCAAAAGATAAAGACAGCACACCGTGTCCATTGCGTGGCCCCACAAAAAAATAAAAATAGAACATGTCCTATTGTTGTCCATTTTGCAGACAAGAATAGGACTTTTCTCTAGACAAGGGGAAATAAACAGGAGGCATGCTCACAGCCAGGATCCGTGTTTTGCAGATGAAAACATTTACGACCATGTGCACAAGGGCTTAAAAGCAGAGAAATGCATACTTAAATATTTTGACTTTTTCAAAGTTTTCTGTAAAGTTTGGATTTTTTTATAAATAAAGGTAAAACATATCGGCCCAAATTTACCACTAACATGAAGTACAGTGTTTCACAAGAACACATTCTCAAAATCGGTGGATAAGTAAAAGCATTCTAAAGTTGTTACCACATAAAGAGACACATGTCATATTTGCAAAATGATGCTCGGTCCATAAGTTGAAAACTGGCTGTGTCCTGAAAGGGTTAATATGCAATTTTTAATAAAAGTATAGGAGTATAGGATTGATGAAAATATCCCAAGAACCTTGAATTATATCTCTGGGTGATTATTACATTATCTGCTCTTATGGTATGTCAGTTATGTAATATAGCGGGCGGAGTACTTACTTGGCGGACTTTCTTCATTTCTCATAGGTAAAGCTTGTCTCTCAAAGGCCATTACACATGGAGGTAGTACAGTCCAGCAGTTCATTGAGTAAATGTGGTGCAATGCAGTGCCTATGGGCTCATGTGAAGGTTTTGCTTTATTGTAACCTCGCAGTCTACATTACTATGATCTCTATACTACATCCTGCAAGGATCTTTAACCCCTTTATGTCTCCATTATGCCTATTTACTGCAGCAATGTAAACTTAAAGAAAATGTGTCACCAAAAATTCTACCTGCCAGTTAATTCCAGATAATACAAATCTTTTTTCTAATCTGTTTTTATTTTGTGATTGCAGATTTTTTTATTTTATTTCCTGAACATTATTATGGGGCGGCCATCTTGCCTGAGCTATTCTTAACAGCATTTACAAAGCATAGAAAAATAGCTTTATGGCAGCCACTTGGGCCATAGATACAATTGACAGGAGGAGACCTCATTGACTTCTATGGAGAATCTTCCAGACTCGCTCTGTGACCTGTGCAGAGGTCATTGTACAAGGAAAGAATAGATACGATTTGACAATTACCTATTGTAAATGGAAGATTCTGTCTTATCTATACACAGAGGTGATATCATTACAGGTATTATTAGAATGACTGATAAGCAGGTAACTGCAGTAAAGTGATCTGTAGAGACCAAGAAGTGGCACCAATTATTAGACATAGTGGCCAGTGCAAGAACCGGACGATTTTTGGTTTTATTTAAATATAAAAAGTAATGTAGAAAATTAAAAATAGCATCATCAAATATTATTTCAAATTATATTAAAGATAAAAAAAAGTAATTTTCATCACAAAATAATTTTCTGATGACACATTCCTTTTAAGTGATCCTGTTTAATGCAAGATCATGTTGCAGAGAAACATCCCCTTGAAGTTACAGGGAGCTGAAGAGTGCCCCCCCCCCCCGCCCAAAAAAAGAAAAAGAAAGAATAGAAAATATATGGCCATAATTTAAAAGAAAAGACCCATAAACCACCTTCTCACGTTCAGTGTTTGAATAGTATTTTGAATCAGTATATTACTAAAACCAGGAGTGGAGGCTACAGAGAAAAGGTATAATGGAAAGATTGGTGTTTCTTCTGTGTTTTGGACCCACTTCTTGTTTTAGCTTACAAAAATACTATTGAAAAATACTGACTGTGTGAAAGTGGCCTTTGAATGTGTACGTTCAGGCATTGAAAGACCTTGGTTTTGAATGTGTTAACCTGCAGAAGAACATCTCAGCCTATAATTTATCCTCAGTATTCGAGATTAGAATACAAAGAGCATCAGTTTTTTTTAGATCCTTCCCTTTCCTGCAAAAAGAACAAGAACAGAATGATTCTGAGATTTTAAAGATTTTCCAGTAGAAAGACAAACATTGTAAACCCGTGCCCCCGGCCAGGGGCTAATAAATCTTTAAATAGTTTATAGATTTCACCGGCTGGACTGTTCAGACCTGGACATTTTTCAGCGATGCAATGCTCCTTTTCTGCCTCACTGATAGACATAGTCATATAGTCTGCATTAGCCATACACATTTTTTGTGGCTTTTATTGCACTTTATTATCAAATTGGTGAGGCCAGAGATATACCTTTAAAAGTCTATGGTTGAATATAAAAAAAATGGCATGGGAAGCATGTTTATGTGTTTTGCTGTTTTTGTAGGGTTTTGTGGTCAGTGGAACATGCCTAGGCATGGTGTATTTTTTTTTTTACCTTTTTTCCATAGGATTTTCTATAGGATTTAAAAAATACACATGTATGGCAGTGGCATACCTACCATTGTTTCAGACCACATGACTGCTATGGGGAAGGAGAACCCAACGTGGAACTGCTTCTCCTGTTTCCAACATAGATTCAGTCCTTTTCCAGGCAGTCACTGCTCAGTGCAAAGAAAGCATTTACAGTTCCCACTGATATCAATGGTAACTGTAGACATTGCTATGCACAGAACTCCACCTAATGGCAGACAATTTTATAATATACTGTGTGGAGTGAAGGAGATTCATCAATGTATTTATTCCAGTTGTGTGGTGTAAATACAATGAGAAATATGATGTTTAGAATAACCACCATAGTTATGAAGCACATGTTCCACTACAGTTTTTCTAGAATGGAATTTGGATAATAAAGTGGGTATGGCAGAGGGTGATTTCTTATTACAATTTTTTTAATTAAACATTTCTTCAAATTAAATGGGTTAACCAGGTTCAGAGCTGAACCCGGACATATCCCCATTTTCACCCAGGCAGCCCCCCTGCATGAGCATTAGAGCATTTCATATTCTGATGCTCTCCTTTGCCCTGCACTAAATCATGCAGGGCAAAGGCTTTTTTTGGAGATCTGGTGACGTACCGGTCTCTCCATAGGGACTGCTAGGTGGAGGCTTCCACTTAGCAGTGAGTTCGGTGATGTCACAACACTAATGGGTGGGCCTTAGCACTGCCCTAGCTGTTTTACATGCAAAATGTAAAATGGCTAGGGCAGCACTAAAGCCCGCCCATCAGAGCCCGTGACGTCACCGGCAACACTGCTAGGCGGAAGCCTCTGCCTAGGAGAGTAAACAATATAAACAAAAAAGCCCTTGCGCTGCATGATACAGCGCAGGGCAAGGAAGAGCCAGAGGGGCCGGAGGGGTGAAAATGGGGATATGTCCGGGTTCAGCTCTGAACCCGGACAACCCCTTTAATTTAGCTGATGCCCTAGTATAAATGATAAATTACAGTCTTATTACCATACATCAGAAAATCCTCATTAACACATTTTGCAACAAGAAATAAAAAAAATTTCCTCTACATATACTGAAATCAGTGACACTTTTCACATGCCCCACCACTGTGCTGTACAATTGTCTAATACTGTGGGGAGTCTCAGTTTTAGTACATATCTTGTCTGCTATGCTGACTTTTGTTACCGGAGTCATACAGTTCCTCGCAAAAATATCCTCCTTTGTTGTGTTGCAGTCTGTAATTATAGTGTTTTCTTTGGGGTGGAGGGGTTGTACCATTTGATTTCCAGAACCTACAATTTTGTAGGTGCAGAATGTATGTCTGGTAGGATAGGTTGTCACTCCTTTTGGTCCCAGGTGTGTAAACTTCTAGACCGGGTCATGTGCAACTCTGCAGCCATTCACTGGCCTCAGCAGTGATGTGTCCCCATGCAATGCTCCTCTGCTCGATTGTCTGCAACACCATCTTTTATCTTGTACATAAAATTATTATTCGCTGGCAGGAGATCATCCTGTGTAAACTGGCATCTGCCAGCAAACAATGAATAGTATGGGGACAAACAATCTCAGTAGCGATCACTTATCCCCATACAGAGGAGATGATTTCAGCATGCCCATCATTACCTATTCATCAGCCTGTGTATAGAGCCTACATTAGTATAGCACATAAGATTTAATTCATTTTAAGATGTGCCTCAGCATTCTACAAGATGCCACCACATATAGACGCCTCCCATTGGACTCAACCTCCATTTTTAGGGCACAATTGTCCAAACTCCTAAATGAAGCGTTAAGGGAAAAGCTTATTAACAAAACCGAACTGGAGTTCTTGTTATCTAAGTTTCCGGTCCGGGCTGTGTTTTATAGCCTACCCAAGCTACACAAGCAGAGTATACCACTCAAAAGCAGACCCATCGTGTCGGGGATTGGGAGCCTCACAGCCAACATTAGTACCTATGTTGATGTGATTTTGAGGCTCTTTGTGGCATGTTTACCATCCTATACCCGTGACACGATGGATGTCCTACAACGCCTTGAGGGTATCCAATGTGAGGCAGATACCTGGCTTGCTAGTTTGGATGTGGAGGCCCTGTACAGCTCTATTCCACATGACAAGGGCTGTCAAGCTGTACGGGCCTTCCTCTAACAGAGAGGTGCACACCTCAACCGCCACAACAATTTTGTGATGGAATTATTACATTTTGTCCTGAATCACAACGTGTTTCTGTTTGACCGTCAGGTTTTCCACCAGCTCAGGAGAGTTGCGATGGGTAGCCCATGTGCCCCGACTTATGCAAATCTCTACCTGGGCTGATAGGAAAAGGAGGTCATGTTCAGTGTTTCCATGGAACAGTACACGTTGTCGATAATAATCTGGATCAGGTATATCGACGACGTATTTCTGCTATGGAAGGGGACCAAGGATTGGTTCACTAAATTTGTAGCTGAACTAAACGGCAATCAGCTAGGCCTATTTTTTACGTCCGATATACAGGAGAGGGCAATTACATTTCTGGACTTGACTGTTACTGTGGCATCAGACAGGAGAATTACGACTAACCTGTTCCGTAAGCAGACAGCCACGAACAGCCTATTGAGGTGGGACAGTGGCCACCCCCTGGCCCTCAGACGTGGCATCCCTAAAGGCCAGTATCTGAGGGCCAGGAGGAACTGCTCAGAATTGAGGGACTTCAAGGTGGCCGCGAATGACCTGCGGTCACGGTTCACACGCAGGGGGTATCCTGAGCAAACACTCAGAAAGGCTTACCATCATTCGATGAATGTTAACCGTGATCAATTATTGACCCCTAAGCAGAGGCCACTGGACCAAAATCTCCAGAGAATCATAGCCACATATGATAAAGCGGAAACACATATACAGGGAGTGCAGAATTATTAGGCAAGTTGTATTTTTGAGGATTAATTTTATTATTGAACAACAACCATGTTCTCAATGAACCCAAAAAACTCATTAATATCAAAGCTGAATATTTTTGGAAGTAGTTTTTAGTTTGTTTTTAGTTTTAGCTATTTTAGGGGGATATCTGTGTGTGCAGGTGACTATTACTGTGCATAATTATTAGGCAACTTAACAAAAAACAAATATATACCCATTTCAATTATTTATTTTTACCAGTGAAACCAATATAACATCTCAACATTCACAAATATACATTTCTGACATTCAAAAACAAAACAAAAACAAATCAGTGACCAATATAGCCACCTTTCTTTGCAAGGACACTCAAAAGCCTGCCATCCATGGATTCTGTCAGTGTTTTGATCTGTTCACCATCAACATTGCGTGCAACAGCAACCACAGCCTCCCAGACACTGTTCAGAGAGGTGTACTGTTTTCCCTCCTTGTAAATCTCACATTTGATGATGGACCACAGGTTCTCAATGGGGTTCAGATCAGGTGAACAAGGAGGCCATGTCATTAGATTTTCTTCTTTTATACCCTTTCTTGCCAGCCACGCTGTGGAGTACTTGGACGCGTGTGATGGAGCATTGTCCTGCATGAAAATCATGTTTTTCTTGAAGGATGCAGACTTCTTCCTGTACCACTGCTTGAAGAAGGGGTCTTCCAGAAACTGGCAGTAGGACTGGGAGTTGAGCTTGACTCCATCCTCAACCCGAAAAGGCCCCACAAGCTCATCTTTGATGATACCAGCCCAAACCAGTACTCCACCTCCACCTTGCTGGCGTCTGAGTCGGACTGGAGCTCTCTGCCCTTTACCAATCCAGCCACGGGCCCATCCATCTGGCCCATCAAGACTCACTCTCATTTCATCAGTCCATAAAACCTTAGAAAAATAAGTCTTGAGATATTTCTTGGCCCAGTCTTGACGTTTCAGCTTGTGTGTCTTGTTCAGTGGTGGTCGTCTTTCAGCCTTTCTTACCTTGGCCATGTCTCTGAGTATTGCACACCTTGTGCTTTTAGGCACTCCAGTGATGTTGCAGCTCTGAAATATGGCCAAACTGGTGGCAAGTGGCATCTTGGCAGCTGCACGCTTGAATTTTCTCAGTTCATGGGCAGTTATTTTGCGCCTTGGTTTTTCCACACGCTTCTTGCGACCCTGTTGACTATTTTGAATGAAACGCTTGATTGTTCGATGATCACGCTTCAGAAGCTTTGCAATTTTAAGAGTGCTGCATCCCTCTGCAAGATATCTCACTATTTTTGATTTTTCTGAGCCTGTCAAGTCCTTCTTTTGACCCATTTTGCCAAAGGAAAGGAAGTTGCCTACTAATTATGCACACCTAATATAGGGTGTTGATGTCATTAGACCACACCCCTTTTCATTACAGAGATGCACATCACCTAATATGCTTAATTGGTAGTAGGCTTTCGAGCCTATACAGCTTGGAGTAAGACAACATGCATAAAGAGGATGATGTGGTCAAAATACTCATTTGCCTAATAATTCTGCACGCAGTGTACGGGAGATTCTTCAGAAACACTGGCCCATCTTGCAATCGGACCCTGACGTTGGTGCACTAGTGTCAGATCGTCCCGCCATTACATTTCGTCGCAGTTCCAATATACGTGACCGTCTGGTCCACAGTATTTATCTACATCCCACATCGGATACCTGGCTCAGGAATACACTTACTGGCACCTTTCCATGTGGCAAATGTGTCATCTGCAACAACATCATGAAGGGGCCATATTTCATGAGCCAAGTAACGAAGGAGAGATTTTCTATCAGATCCTTCATCAGATGTACATCAGTGGGGGTAGTGTACCTCATCACCTGTGAGTGTGGTGTACAGTATGTGGGGAAAACCAGGCGTGAGCTACGGAGACGTTTTGGTGAACATCTATTGGATATTAGAAACAAACGCGATACATCTGTTGCATGTCATGTCTGTGAGCTTCATGAGGGCAATCCAGACGTGCTGCGGGTCCAGGGGATTGAACATGTCACTACATCCATTCGCGGAGGTGACATTGATTCGTCATTGCTCCGCAAGGAGACACAATGGATTTTTAAACTAGACACTGTTCACCCCAAGGGACTAAATGAGGCATTGTCTTTTGCCTGTTTTATTTAGAGCTCCTTTGTACTATCATGGAGCTGCATGTATTCAAGCAGCGCTTCTTATATGCCCTCACAGCGATTGCGTATCCCATGTAAGCCACTAGTTATCATATTACCCTATGCCTAGTGGTGTAATTTGAAGGATATGTTCCAACTTAAATATGTCACCTACTTGGTTTTAATTAGGCATTTACCGATGTTCCCTTCTCTAATCGACCTCCTTGTAATACCCTGACCATCTTCTCTAAGCGCTGTCACTTGACTGCTTTATGACCGCATCAGAATATTCCTCTTCATATGAAAAGAGAGCATAGCGATGCTCCTCCCCGTGCTGGCATGACGCTGCAGAGGGCGACGATATCGCCAGGGAGCGCATCAGAGGATGCGTCACTATCCCTGATTGGATGTTGGAGCCGGCACCCACCGGCATGGGGGCGGGTCTTAGATTACTTATATTCGGCGTGCGGCTGGGCACATATGGCCATCACAGCGCCGAGAGACGCACGCTACAGTGCGGTTTTTCATTGATTGTGACATCTTAAACTAAGTGTAGCTCACTCCTGATGATGCATGCAACTGATAGGGCATGTTGAAACGCGTAGAGCGTAGTACGATGTCAGCTGTGCTCAGCGCATAGGGCATATCACAGCAGTGATACTATGATCACGATTGCCGATGTGTGAGCACAGCTAAGTAACTCACATCACTCAGCTAACAGGGGAGCAGTATCTGGGTGCACCAGAACCCACTGTACTGCACTTATCGAGCTGAGAATCCACTAGCTTGCCAGACACAATAACGAGCAGCTTCAATAGTGGATTGCACTCTATATATTAACCCCAGGCTGGGTATTGTATATGTCACACCTTGTATATACAGGCTAGATATCAATTAGTGTGTCCCAACACTGGATTCTTGCCACATATATATAGTTGATCTAGTCAGGCTATCAGAGTGGTGGATGGTATATTATGAGGCCCCTCTCCACACTACTGATTTCCTGTACGCCTGATTTTATCTATACCCATTATTATCCCTAATAAATTATAATTCTAATTAATACAAATGTTTCTATTATGGGATGTCTTCAAGACCTGATGTTGGAGACGCTTGAGAGTTGGTTTGATGTAGTGGGGACTAGTTCACATTTCCCAAGGGCCCAGGCTTATATGGCTACATTAGCTTCCATATTGGTAAACTCAAAGATCACATACAAAATTATTACTTTTATCATAAATCTGAGTAAGTGCTAAAGAATATACAGAATTTTCTGTAGGGAGAAGAAGAGGATAGCTGGCCCTTAAGAAAAAGATAAAACAGACATACAGTACATAGCTACAAACTGCTGAGGAACAAACCAATACAATTCATCCCCTACTGGCACAAATATAGCTATTTGCATAAGGATCGCAAATAATTGCTGTATAGAGTTTGAGACAAGAATACATCCTGGTTGTGGTTTAACAATGAAGATATTGAGTGCCTTGTGTTAAAACTATAAGAGCATAAACAGCATCAATAAGTGCATCACTTGTTTCTACCTACTCTTGTCTGCACAATGCCAAGGAGATATAGCAATCACGTAACTGTTTGGAAAGAGTGGATCTCAGGGAACCTTATTAAAGTATAGGTAATTACATAGCAGTGAGCACAGGAAAGATGGAGCTGAAATGCTGATTATTGTAAGATAATCATACCAGTTTTGGAATATAAGCAGTGCCAACTGTAAAAGAGGATATGAATCTCAGCTAGGAAACTTAATTAGGCAAGACTGTTTTGGAGAAAGAATAGCCAACTCCAGACGCAATGATCCTTCGGAATATATTTGGATCTTTACTAGAGTTGAGCGAACCTGAACTGTAAAATTCGGGTTCGTACCGAACTTTAGGTTTTTCGGCACCCGGACCCCGAACATTTACATAAAAGTTTGGGTTCGGTGTTCGGCGCTTTCTTGGCGCTTTTTGAAAGGCTGCACAGCAGCCAATCAACAAGCGTCATACTACTTGCCCCAAAAGGCCATCACAGCCATGCCTACTATTGGCATGGCTGTGATTGGCCAACTGCAGCATGTGACCTAGTCTCTATTTAACTGGAGTCACGTAGTGCCGCCCGTCACTCTGCTCGGATTAGTGTAGGGATAGGCTGCAGCTGCTGTGAGGGAGAGATCAGGGAGAAATCTTATGAAGAACTGCTTCTTTACTCAGCAATCTACAGCAAATGTGTTTTGTGAGTGCAGTGCACAATTGTTTTAAGCCTGCCCTGAGCCAACTACTACTGAAAACGAACTTTATTTCCTTCAGTTAGTCAATATCAATACATAATCGGCAGCCATTTTATGCAACGATAGTGCACCAGCACAGGCTATCTGCATGTCTGCAAGTCCAGAAATACTGCTTTGAGACACTGGGGTTAAAAAAAAACCTTTTTTTCCTATAGTGCACATCTAGGATTAGACGTGCATAAGTGAGTGTCACATTTAGGCCAGAAATACATATTTTTGCTTACTGGGGCATATTGGGGTGAAAAAAACCCCATCTGTTTCATATAGTGCACATCTAGGATTAGACGTGCATAAGTAAGTGTCACATTTAGGCCAGAAATACAGCTTTTTGCTTACTGGGGTGAAAAAAACCTCTGATATACTGCACATCTGGGATTAGACGTGCATAAGTGACTGTGAAATTTAGGCCACAAATACGGCTTTCTCATACTGGGGCATACTGGGGTGAAAAAAAAAAAACACATCTGTTTCATATAGTGCACATCTAGGATTATAGGTGCATAAGTGAGTGTCACATTTAGGCCACAAATATGGCTTTTTGCTTACTGGGGTTAAAAAAAAACCTCTGATATACTGCACATCTGGGATTAGACGTGCATAAGTGAGTGTCACATTTAGGCCACAAATACGGCTTTTTGCTTACTGGGGTTAAAAAACACTCTGATATACTGCACATCTGGGATTAGACGTGCATAAATTACTGTGAAATTTAGGCCACAAATACCGCTGTCATATAGAGTATAAAAAAAATAATAATTGAGTGCAATACCCTACATCAGGGTTTTTATTGGCGGTTAATTATTTTTAACAGACTTAAGCACTTTTTACTTTGCTTGGTGAACGCTAACTATGAGGCAAACATCTAATATGTTACGCGGTCATGGTCGTGGTGTTGGTGGAGCCTCTGGTGCAGGGAGAGGACGTGGCCGTTCTGCCACAGCTACACGTCCTACTAAACCTCAGGTCCCAGTAGCTGACTAGCGCCTGAGCAAGTACAGGAGCTAGTCAGTTGGGTGGCCGACAGTGGATCCAGCACGTTCACATTATCTCCCACCCAGTCTTCTGCAGAAAGCGCACAGGTGGCGCCTGAAACCCATGCCCATCAGTCTGTCACATCACCCCCGTGCATATCGGGGAACCTGTCTGAGCCTCAAGTCATGCAGCAGTCTCTTATGCTGTTTGAAGACTCTGCTGGCAGGGTTTCCCAAGGGCATCCACCTAGCCCTTCCCCAGGGGTGGAAGACATAGAATGCACTGACGCACAACCACTTATGTTTCCTGATGAGGACATGGGAATACCACCTCAGCACGTCTCTGATGATGACGAAACACAGGTGCCAACTGCTGCATCTTTCTGCAGTGTGCAGACCTAAAAGGAGGTCAGGGAGGAAGACTGGGTGGAAGACGATGCAGGGGACGATGAGGTCCTAGACCCCACATGGAATGAAGGTCGTGCCACTGACTTTCAGAGTTCGGAGGAAGAGGCAGTGGTGAGACCGAGCCAACAGCGTAGCAAAAGAGAGCAGGGTGCAAAAGCAGACTAGCTGTCGCCAAAACAGTTCGCCTGCTACTGGCCACCGTCACCAGGGACCGAGCACACCAAAGGCAGCTTCAAGGAGATCCCTGGCATGGCACTTCTTCACACAATGTGCTGACAAGACACGAGTGGTTTGCACGCTGTGCCATCAGAGCCTGAAGCGAGGCATTAACGTTCTGAACCTTAGCACAACCTGCATGACCAGGCATCTATATGCGAGACACGGGCTGCAGTGGAGTAAGCACCTCCAAAACCAAGAAAGGGCTCAGGCCCCTCCTGCTCCCTCTTCTGCTGCTGCCTCGGCATCTTCCTCCGCCTCTGGAGGAACGTTGGCACCTGCCGCCCAGCAAACAGAGGATGTGCCACCAACAACACCACCTCCGTCACCAAGCATCTCCACCATGTCACACGGCAGCGTTCAGCTCTCCATCTCACGTTCATTTGAGAGAAAGCGTAAATTCCCACCTAGCCACCCTCGATCCCTGGCCCTGAATGCCAGCATTTCTAAACTACTTGCCTATGAAATGCTGTCATTCAGGCTGGTGGACACAGGCAGCTTCAAACAGCTCATGTCGCTTGCTGTCCCACAGTATGTTGTTCCCAGCCGCCACTACTTTTCCAAGAGAGCCGTGCCTTCCCTGCACAACCAAGTATTCGATAAAATCAAGTGTGCACTGCGCAACGCCATCTGTGGCAAGGTCCACCTAACCACAGATACGTGGACCAGTAAGCACGGCCAGGGACGCTATATCTCACTAACTGCACACAGGGTAAATGTAGTGGCGGCTGGGCCCCGGGCGGAGAGCTGTTTGACGCACGTCCTTCCGCTGCCAAGGATCGCAGGGCATCATTCTTTGCCTCCCGTTGCCTCCTCTTCCTACTCGGCTTCCTCCTCCTCTTCTACCACCTCCTCATCGGGTCAGCGACAGACCTTCACCACCAACTTCAGCACAGCCAGGGGTAAACGTCAGCAGGCCGTTCTGAAACTGATGTGTTTGGGGGACAGGCCCCACACCGCGCAGGATTTGTGGCGGGTATAGAACAACAGACTGACGAGTGGTTGCTGCCAGTGAGCCTCAAGCCCAGCCTGGTGGTGTGCGATAATGGGCAAAATCTCTTTGCAGCTCTGGGACTAGCCTGTTTGACGCACATCCCTTGCCTGGCGCATGTGCTGAATTTGGTGGTGCAGAAATTCATTCACAACTACCCCGACATGTTAGAGCTGCTGCATAAAGTGCGGGCCGTCTGTGCGCGCTTCCGGCGTTCTCATCCTGCCGCCGCTTGGCTGTCTGCTCTTCAGCGTAACTTCGGCCTTCCCGCTCACCGCCTCATATGCGACGTGCCCACCAGGTAAGCTCGGGGTCAAGTTCGGGTCCCGAACCTGAACTTTTTTTTCAAGTTCGGCTGAACCTGCCAAACCCGAATATCCAGGTGTCTGCTCAACTCTAATCTTTACATTGTAACTGACTTAAAGATCTTCTCTTTATAGTAGTTTACATAATACACATACTGTATACAATGCATTCGGAAAGTCTATAGGTCCTTTTCACATTTTATTATGTTGTGGCTTTGTTCTAAAATAAAAATAAAATCAAGTTTTCCCCCATCATTCTGCACTCAATACTCCATTATGAGAAAGTGAAAACAGAATATTAGAAATCTTTGCTAATATACTGAAAAAGAATCGTGCATTGACAAAATTTGAAGCAATTACAGCCTCCAGTCTTCATTGTTTTCTCACCATGTGGTATTGAGCACAGATTGATTGGGGGAAACTAGATTTTTTTCCTTATTTTAGCACAAGGCCGCAACATAAAATGTGAAACAAGTGAAAGGATCTGAAGACTTTCTGAATGCATTGTATATCATGGAACCTCAGCAGCAAAGGGCTTGCCACAAGGGGACCTCCATTTTCTGGTCACTTGATATACACTGCTCAAAAATAAAGGGAACACAAAAATAACACATCCTAGATCTGAATTTATTAAATATTCTTCTGAAATACTTTGTTCTTTACATAGTTGAATGTGCTGACAACAAAATCACACAAAAAAAAAATATGGAAATCAAATTTTTTAACCCATGGAGGTCTGGATTTGGAGTCACCCTCAAAATTAAAGTGGAAAAACACACTACAGGCTGATCCAACTTTGATGTAATGTCCTTAAAACAAGTCAAAATGAGGCTCAGTAGTGTGTGTGGCCTCCACGTGCCTGTATGACCTCCCTACAACGGCTGTGCATGCTCCTGATGAGGTGGCGGACGGTCTCCTGAGGGATCTCCTCCCAGACCTGGACTAAAGCATCTGCCAACTCCTGGACAGTCTGTGGTGCAACGTGACGTTGGTGGATAGAGCGAGACGTGATGTCCCAGATGTGCTCAATTGGATTCAGGTCTGGGGAACGGGCGGGCCAGTCCATAGCATCAATGCCTTCGTCTTGCAGGAACTGCTGACACACTCCAGCCACATGAGGTCTAGCATTGTCTTGCATTAGGAGGAACCCAGGGCCGACCGCACCAGCATATGGTCTCACAAGGGGTCTGAGGATCTAATCTCGGTACCTAATGGCAGTCAGGCTACCTCTGGCGAGCACATGGAGGGCTGTGCGGCCCTCCAAAGAAATTCCACCCCACACCATTACTGACCCAATGCCAAACCGGTCATGCAGGAGGATGTTGCAGGCAGCAGAACGTTCTCCAAGGCGTCTCCAGACTCTGTCACGTCTGTCACGTGCTCAGTGTAAACCTGCTTTCATCTGTGAAGAGCACAGGGCGCCAGTGGCGAATTTGCCAATCTTGGTGTTTTCTGGCAAATGCCAAACGTCCTGCACGGTGTTGGGCTGTAAGCACAACCCCCACCTGTGGACGTCGGGCCCTCATATCACCCTCATGGAGTCTGTTTCTGACCGTTTGAGCAGACACATGCACATTTGTGGCCTGCTGGAGGTCATTTTGCAGGGCTCTGGCAGTGCTCCTCCTGTTCCTCCTTGCACAAAGGCGGAGGTAGCGGTCCTGCTGCTGGGTTGTTGCCCTCCTACGGCCTCCTCCACGTCTCCTGATGTACTGGCCTGTCTCCTGGTAGCGCCTCCATGCTCTGGACACTATGCTGACAGACACAGCAAACCTTCTTGCCACAGCTCGCATTGATGTGCCATCCTGGATAAGCTGCACTACCTGAGCCACTTGTGTGGGTTGTAGACTCCGTCTCATGCTACCACTAGAGTGAAAGCACCGGCAGCATTCAAAAGTGACCAAAACATCAGCCAGGAAGCATAGGAACTGAGAAGTGGTCTGTTGTCACCACCTGCAGAACCACTCCTTTATTGGGGGTGTCTAGCTAATTGCCTATAATTTCCACCTGTTGTCTATCCCATTTGCACAACAGCATGTGAAATAGATTGTCACTCAATGTTGCTTCCTAAGTGGACAGTTTGATTTCACAGAAGTGTGATTGACTTGGAGTTACATTGTGTTGTTTAAGTGTTCCCTTTATTTTTTTGAGCAGTGTATATTTTGAATGGACTTGGGTTAATGGATAATGTGCAGGGTAATTAAACCCTGTATGGGACAGGTGCCATTCTGTTCTTATTTGTGACCGTGATAGAATGTCTTTTGGCTGTCTCTGCCATAAAACTATTAGGCTGGTTTCACACAGGCGTTGCGGGAAAAGGTGCGGGTGCGTTGCGGGAACATGTACGATTTTTCCGCGCGAGTGCAAAACATTGTAATGCGTTTTGCACTCGCGTGAGAAAAATTGCGCATGTTTGGTACCCAAACCCGAACTTCTTCACAGAAGTTCGGGCTTGGGATCGGTGTTCTGTAGATTGCTATTATTTTCACTTATAACCATGTTATAAGGGAAAATAATAGCATTCTGAATACAGAATGCATAGTAAAATGGCGCTGGAAGGGGGGAAAAAAATAAAAAAATATTTTACTCACCTTAATCCACTTGCTCGCGCAGCTCGGCATCTCTTCTGTCTTCATCTTAGCTGTGTGCAGGAAAAGGACCTGTGGTGACATCACTCCGGTTATCACATGGTCCGTCACATGATCTTTTACCATGGTGATGGATCATGTGATGACCGGAGTGACGTCACCACAGGTCCTTTTCCTGCACACAGCTAAGATGAAGACAGAAGAGATGCCGGGCTGCGCGAGCAAGTGGATTAAGGTGAGTTAAATAATAATTTTTATTTTTTTTAACCTTTTTTAATGCTATTATTTTTCCCTTATAACCATGTTATAAGGGAAAATATTAATGATCGAGTCCCCATCCCGATCCTCTCCTAGCAACCGTGCGTGAAAATCGTACCGCATCCGCCCTTGCTTGCGGATGCTTGCGATTTTCACGCAGCCCCATTCACTTCTATGGGGCCTGCGTTGCGTGAAAAACGCTGAATATAGGCCATGCTGCGATTTTCACGCAACGCACAAGTGATGTGTGAAAATCACCGCTCGTGTGCACAGCCCCATATAAATGATTGTGTCAGGATTCAGTGCGGGTGCAATGCGTTCAACTCACGCATCGCATCCGCTCGGAATACTCGCCCGTGTGAAAGGGGCCTTACAGACACTAGCCATTTACTACGGATACTATAGGATGCTATAGGGAGAGAGTTGAAAACTTAATTGGGTAGATTTTTTGAAATTTAGTAAGGAAAGCTTATCATACAGAATGAGTGAGGGACTGGTCACTGTCTCAGTTGTTTTGTAGCGGGCAAATTCATATTTTTCTGCATGAGCAACCAGACAGCTTTTTTTTTTGTAAAAAGGTTTCTACAGTTCATAGGCTTATTGCCAACACCCCAATACCATTAGACGTGCATAAGTGAGTGTCACATTTAGGCCAGAAATACAGCTTTTTGCTTACTGGGGTTAAAAAACCCTCTGATATACGGCACATCTGGGATTAGATGTGCATAAGTGACTGTGAAATTTAGGCCACAAATACGGCTTTCTCATACTGGGGCATTCTGAGGTGAAAAAAAAACATCTGCTTCATATAGTGCACACCTAGGATTATAGGTGCATAAGTGAGTGTCACATTTAGGCCACAAATACGGCTTTTTGCTTACTGGGGTTATAAAAACCCTCTGATATACTGCGCATCTGGGATTAGACGTGCATAATACCACGCGGAAAAAAATAAACCAAAAAAGCCACGTGCATTCCGCATTTTTTAAAAATGGCAAATCGCACAGTTTTTATATATTTTTTTCTGTTCAGGCATTCACCGCATAGATTCTATTTTAATAGTTTGGACTTTTCGGAAGTGGCGATATGTGATATGTTTATTTATTTATTTATTGTTTATATATTTTATATGTAATTTATACTTAATATTTTTGTGGGTTTTTTTTAACTTTTTTTTTACTTTTTATTTAATAACTATTTCCCCCTTAGGGGCTAGAACCTGGGATTTTTTCATCCCTTGTCCTATTTACCCTGATAGAGCTCCATTTAGAGTGAATAGGACTTCACACTCTCCCTGCTGCTCTGTGCTCTATTCACACAGCAGCAGGGAGCTGACTATGGCAGCCAGGGCTTCAGTAGCGTCCTGGCTGCCATGGTAACTGATCGGAGCCCCAGGATTACACTGCTGGGGCTCCGATCAGAAGCTGCCATTGCCACCAATGAAGAGGAGGGGACCCTGTGGCCACTGCCACCAATGATTTTAATACTGGGGGGGTTGAGGGGGGAGGGGGCACTGAGCCACCAATGATTTTAATACTGGGCGGGTTGAGGGGGGAGGGGGCACTGAGCCACCAATGATTTTAATACTGGGGGTTGAGGGGGGCAGGCACACTGCGCCACCAATGATTTTAATACTGGGGGGGAGGGGACACACTGCGCCACCAATGATAATTAACCTTTAATACAGGAGGCGGGTACTAGCAGCCAATCAGTGGCAGTTAACCCCTCAGGTGCCGCACCTAGGGGTTAACTGCCGCTGATTGCAGCTCCCTGTGAAAGGCAGGGTGCCGGCAATGTGATTCGGCCTCCGGCACCTGCCTCCTGTTTTAAAAGTTAAAGACTACCTTTCGTGGGTTTGGACTTAATTAAGTTACCAGGCTACTGGAGACTGTAACTGGGGCACAGCGGGCTTTATGTAGCCTGGTAACTTAACTAAGTCCAAACCCATAAAAAAGGTCATCCTATCATTTGTGGCGCAGTGTGCCCACCCCTCCTCTGCCCCTCTCTCCCCATTGGTGGCAGCGGCAGCAGCGGCACAGGGGGGGTGAGAGACAATGGTTCCTTCTCCCCGTGCTGCTGAGGGAACAGGAGCGCTCACAGCAGAGTGCTCATGTTCAGAGATACTAGACTGCACAGCAGCGCAGGCCAGTATCGAAAATATTGAAATCCCGCAAAAGTATCGATTGGGTATCGAAATTTCGATACCCGCAACAACCCTAGGTCTGACTAGTGATTTGTAAAGAGGTAGGACTATGTTTTCATCACGGGCATCTATGCCCCTTTAGATGCAACTTATTATCTTATTTGCCTTGGTAGCAGCTGCCTGACACTGGTTTCTACAGTTTACTTTGCTGTCCGCTAAAATTCCTAAGACCTTTTCCATGTCAGTGTTACACAGTGTTTTACCATTTAGTTATGTACTGGTGACATGTATTTTTTTTTCATTGCACTTGTAAATTGTCAATACCTGCATGTAGTGTGTTTGTAGAAGAGATGGGACATTTAATTGCACTTCTATCTTTAAATTACAGAAAAATCACTTGCAATTTTGCTAGTATCATTTAATATTCTGTGTACCAAAACTGTGACTTTTCATTTATATGCCTCATAATAAAATGGTAAATAGAAGAATGGAAAACAAAAGACCCTTGCCTCATCATCTTAAAGTCAGAATGTGGGTAGTAGTGTAAACAGCAGTAGCTGCCCCAGCCATCCAGTCACTAGTAGTAGTAGTAGTAGTAGGCCACATTCTCCCTGGTTTCCAAACAGCGCCACATTAATATTGAGGACAAAAAGAATGAGATTGTGGACTGGATGGCTCACTCCACCTCTCAGTCACAGCAGGATGAGGCTGACACTGTGCCTTGGAGCCAGAGGTCTCAGCCTTACTCCTGCGCCTCCTCCTTGCAATACCAGAGAATCCTTTCCGTTGCATCATCTCTGTCTTTTCCGCCTCCTTCCTTTCATTGAAGGGCATGAATATTTTGTTTCCTTTTTTTATCATTTACATGTAATCAACATGTCTGTCGATCCTGTGATTTCCATAATTCCAAGACTTTTTTTACCTTTATTGCGCCTATTTTCTATTCTCCATGCTGCTCTTTCTCATTTCCTGTGATTTTATGTCCATCGATGTGTTAAAACAGCAACGGGGACAGGGATGGAAGAGTGTTTATATAGCTAGCTGGGTGGGAGGAGCTATAAAGTAGCTGGGCGGGGCTTGAGCTTTGGCAGAGAAATATCCTTTGGGTTTGGTTGAGTACAGGAACAGGAAGTGCTACATACACGATGTTAAAATTGAAGAAAAGAAAAGCACTGAGAAGAACCCTTTTTAATTGCTCACTTTCATATAGAATAAAAGTACTTTTTCTTCAGAATGAAGTAATGGATCGCTAAGTGAAAGGTATCATTATATCCAGCTAAATAGTGCATTTCCTGCTGACAGAATTTTTTTAATTGATGTTTCATACAGGTGGCACCTGCTCACACTGACGGAGTGGCGATCGTGCTGCCCCCGTCATTCAATGCTGATCACAGCACCTGTGAGTGAAGGCAGAGGGATGCCTTTCCCTCTGCCTTCCGATAGGAGCCCCTTCAGTGAAATTAGGGAGCTCCGATCAGTTGCCATGGCAGCTTCGTCGCTGCTGAAGCGATATAGGCCTGTCATGGCAATCTCCATACTGAGCTATGCACGAGCCATAGCTCAGAATGGAGACTGTAAAAATCCTATTCACCATAATAGATCTCTATTAGGGTAAATAGAAGCAGGTATCAAAAAAATTCCATGTACTAGCCCCCTATTGGGGCTAATAGTAAAAAAAAAAAAAAAAAACACCAATATATGAAAAGTTTTAATCACCCCCAGTTTTACATATAAAAAATATATAAACATATTATGTATCGCCGTGTTCGAAAATGTTAAAATATAAAAAATCATTCCTGTACAGTGAACGCCATAATGTAAAGAGAAAAAAAAAGAAAAACTTGCGAATCGCCATTTTTTTGTCGTCTTGTCCCCCCAAAAAATTGAATAACAGTGATCAAAAAGTTGTACATACCACAACAATGAAAAATAAAAAAATACTTTTAGTTACAAAAAAAAAACAAGCCCTCATACAGCTCTGTAGACTGAAATATAAAATAAGTTATGGCTGTCCAAATATGACAATGCAAAGAAAATGTAAATTTTTTTCAAAGGTTTTTATTTTTTTTAATGTAGTAAAACAAAAAAAATACCTATACAAGTTTGGTATTGCCAAATTTGCATTAAGCCGCAGAATAAGAACATCAGGTCATTGTTAGAGCTCAGTGAACGCCTTGATATCAAAACCCCAAAAACCTTGGTGGAATTCAGTATTTTTTTTTATTTTGCCACACGAAGAATTTTTTACCGTTTTGTAATACAAGACATGGTAAATTAAATGGTGGCATTAAAAAAATGCATCGTGTCCCCCAAAAAATAAGACCTCATATAGCTATGTGAACGGAAAAATAAAAAAGTTATGGTTATTGCAATGTGGGGAGGAAAAATCCAAAATGCAAAAAGGAAAATAGGCCTCGACATTAAGGGGTTAAAGTTCAATATCATGGTTTGCAGTGATGAATTTTATTGTGTCAAAGAGACTATTCATAACCTTTCATTAGCAATCTTATGGAAGGTTATGATTAAATGTACAGTATGTCTGTTAGTCATGAGGCTCTTGTTGTATAGCTATAAAGCAGGGTACACGATCTGCTTCCTTGCATTTCTTGTATGTTTACAGAGTATGCATGTACATAGGTAGCACATTTACTTATAGTACTATAGATATTTGTAGAGCTTGTCTTTATGTATTGCTTTCTTTAAAGGGGTTATCAATTTCCTATAATGACCCCCAAAATGCTCAGGCCCCTCCTCTAAAGCATACTTACCTGCTCCTCAGCACCCGCATCCCTTGGATCACTGCACGGTCATCGCTGCATCTCCCCGTCGCGCGGATTAAAACATTCAGCGACGGCGAGCGCACCCAATAGCAGGCCGCAGCCGTGACCAAGCTCCCTAGTATCTTGGGAGGCTGGTCACCGTCATGGCCTGCTATTGGCTGCTCCCCCCATCACCTGATGTTTTGATTCGTGGGAGATGCATCAGCAGCCATGCAGGGATCCGGAGAGATGTGGTTGCCAGGGAGCAGGTAGGTATGCTCTAGAGGAGGGGCCCGGGCTTTGTGGGGGTAATTACAGGGATCGGATAAGGGTACTTTCACACTTGCGTTGCTGGATTCCGGCAATCTGTATGCAAACGGAATCCAGATGGAGATCCGTCTCACAAATGCATTGCAATACCGGATCTGTCTCTCCGGTGTCATCTGGAAAAACGGATCCGGTATTTATTATTTTATTTTTTTAAGAATAAGAAAAAAACAGGCACTCACCATCTCTATCCTAAATTTAAAATATATAGTACATTTATTATAAAACACACCTAATCAAAAAGCACATAAAATAAATTTGCCCAGTATAATATCGTATTGCTTTCTCTCTGGATTTAATATGACCACTAGTTGAGAAATGGGTATTTTTAATCTCTAACTGTAAAATCCATAAATCATATACATAAAAAATGCAAAAAACGAAACAAAAACAAACGCTATTGCGTTTCTAATGTGATTCCCATAAGATTCCTAAATGTGTATTAATTCCAAATGTGCAAATTTGCAATTTCCTAAACCGTAAACAGTGAACACATATATTATAATCAAAAATGCCTAATAACACCTTTCAAAAATTAGCACATAGTATTTCCAATCCTGAAAATATAAAAAATGTAAAATTCTGAAAATAAAGTGTTCCAAAGGTGATGATGAAAAAATCTATACAGGTGAAACTCGAAAAATTTGAATATCGTGCAAAAGTCCATTTATTTCAGTAATGCTAATTAAAAGGAATTGCATTAATGCGCTTAAAATTTGAATTTTGTTAAAAAGGTTCAGTAATCTAGGCTGAAGGTGTCACACTCTTGTCAGCTAATAAATCCATACCCCCCTGAGCAAAGGGTACCTCAAAATTGGGACTTTGGGGTTTCATAAGCTGTAAGCCATAATTATCCAAATTATAACAAATAAAGGCTTGAAATATCTCGCTTTGCATGTAATGAGTCTATCTCATATGTTAGTTTCACCTTTTAAAGGGCTTCTGTCACCCCCCAAAACACATTTTTCATTTTTGGGCTTGTTAAAATCCTTACTGAACGACTATTTCCTATATAGGGCTCTTACCTTGGTCTGTGGCTTCGTTTCATTAAAAATCGATCTTTTAAAATATGCAAATGACTTCACTACCAGCAAGTAGGGTGTCTTTCAGTGACGTCATCGGCGCAGGCGCACTGAGGGAGTGCTGAGGAGGCGAGCGTCCTTCTCTCAGAGCGCCTGCGCCGAATGAAGACAGGCGCGGGATTTGAAATGCTGACAGGGCCAGCCGGAGGAGGAGAGCGCTCGCTGGCCCTGTCAATCAACTGGAGGAGGGGGCGGTTTTTTTAAAAGGAGGATGCGGCGGCTACCAGCAAGTAGACGCCCTACTTGCTGGTAGTGAAGTCATTTTCATATTTTAAAAGATCGATTTTTAATGAAACGAAGCCACAGACCAAGGTAAGAGCCCTATATAGGGAATAGTCGTCTAATAAGGATTTTAACAAGCCCAAAAATGAAAAATGTGTTTTGGGGGGTGACAGAAGCCCTTTAAGTTGCATTACTGAAATAAATGAACTTTGCACGATATTCTAATTTTTCGAGTTTCACCTGTAAATAAGTTTGTCTCTTGTGCTGTATCAAATTGAGATCGATACATAAAGCTTTGTGTTTGCTGAATACATAAACACTGAGTACATGGAAATATTCAAGGTAATTATAACCACATCAATGTATCCTCTTATGTTTGATCCATCTGGAGCGAGTCAATAAAATTTTATATTGGCTGAATATAAAATGTCCTCTTATGTTTGATACAACTGTGGCAGATCATCATGGTCTTATATTTGCTGAATAATTTTTATATTTTCAGAATTGAAAATACTATGTGCTAATTTTTAAAAGATGTTATTAGGCATTTTTTTAATTATAATGTATGTGTTCCCTGTTTACGGTTTAGGAAATTGCAAATTTGCACATTTGGAATGAATGCACATTTAGGAATCTTATGGGAATCACATATTTTTTTTTGCATTTTTTATGTATGATATATGGATTTATGGTCCACGGTTAGAGATTACAAATACCCATTTCTCAACTAGTGGTCATAATAAATCCAGAGAGAAAGCAATACGATATTGTACTGGGAAAAAAAAAAATTATGTGCTTTTTGATTAGGTGTTTTATAATAAATGTACTATATATTTTAAATTTAGGATAGAGATGGTGAGTGCCTGTTTTTTTCTTTTTCTTTTATAAATATTTCTGTACACATTGTGACAGGGTAAGTCACCAAAAAACACAGCACCTCTACCGTAGTTTAAAAAGAGAGGGTGAGCCACTTTTGTTATTTATTTATTTTTAAATTTTTAAAGGTCTGCGCATGCGCAGAAAAGACTGGATGTGTCAATGCGGCAATTTTATTGCCGGATCCGGCACTAATACATTCCAATGGAAAAAAAATGCTGAATCCGGCATTCCGGCAAGTGTTCAGGATTTTTGGCTGGAGACAAAAATGCAGCATGCTGCGTTTTTTTCTCCGTCCAAATACCGTAAAAGGACTGAACTGAAGACATCCTGATGCATCCTGAACATAATGCTTTCTATTCAGGGATGCATTAGGATAAAACTGATCCGTTTTTTCCCCGGTATTGAGCCCCTAGGACGGGACTCAATACCGGAAAACTTTGACGCAAGTGTGAAAGTACCCTAAGCCCTTTAAACTATATAAATGTTTGTTTTTCCAAAAGATTTGCTTTAGGCATTTTGTTATATTTTATAACATTAGTCTTATTATGTTTCCCTCATTTCAGGTACTCTGAAGAGTCCACTAAGTCGAACAGCCCTGACGTTGGTCGGGGTGAGTGCCTGCGTGTTGGCTGTAGTGTGTGGGTCGCAAATACCCTGCCCACTCACCGTGAAGGTCACACTACATGTGCCAGAACACTTCATCGCGGATGGTGAGAGAGTGGAGGGCACTAAAGAGTGAGGTTTTACACATTGGAACAAATTAATAGCAAAAGGAAGCTTCAAAAGAAACAAGGTGTCAAAATGGAGAGCAGCAGTAAGAATGTTTAAGACGTCCTATCAATATTCTGTACTAAACCTTTCCGCACAGTCAACGGGGCTGTCTAACAGTAAGACTTTTTTGCCCACAGCAACCAATCATAGCGCAGCTTTTATTTTTCCATAGCAGCTTTAGACCTGAAAGCTATGGGTAACAGGCAGTCTTAGGCCTCATGCACACGACCGTTGTGTGCACCCGTGGCCGCTGTGCCGTTTTCCGTTTTTTTTCGTGGACCCATTGACTTTCAATGGGTCCGTGGAAAAATCGGAAAATGCACCGTTTTGCAGCCGCATCCGTGATCCGTGTTTCCTGGCCGTGAAAAAAATATGACCTGTCCTATTTTTTTCACGGCCAACGGTTCACGGACCCATTCAAGTCAATGGGTCCGTGAAAGAACACGGATGCACACAAGATTGGCATCCGTGTCCGTGATCCGTGGCCGTAGGTTAGTTTTTATACAGACGGATCCGAAGATCCACTGGCCACCAATGAGTAAACTACAGGGGAGGGAGGGGGGGGCCGGCCACACTGGCCACCAATGTGTTAACTACAGGGGGGGGGGGCTGCCCCCTGCTGCCTGGCAGCACCTGCCAGGCAGCAGGGGGCAGTCATGTACACAGTTCTTTTAGTATAGTCTAACCTGAAGCGTCCCCATCACCATGGGAACGCCTCTGTGTTAGAATATACTGTCGGATTTGAGTTTCACGATGTAACTCAAATCCGACTGTATATTCTAACATAGAGGCGTTCCCATGGTGATGGGGACGCTTCAAGTTAAAATATACCATCGGATTGGAGAAAACTCCGATCCTATGGTATATTAACTCCTGACTTTACATTGAAAGTCAATGGGGGACGGATCCGTTTGAAATTGCACCATATTGTGTCAACGTCAAACAGGTCCGTCTCCATTGACTTGCATTGTAATTCAGGACGGATCCGTTTGGCTCCGCACGGCCAGGCGGACACCAAAACGACTTTTTTTTCATGTCCGTGGATCCTCCAAAAATCAAGGAAGACCCACGGACGAAAAAACGGTCACGGATCACGGAAAAACGGAACCCCGTTTTGCGGACCACAAAAAAATACGGTCGTGTGCATGAGGCCTTACTGTTACACAGTTTTGATAAATATGCCCCATATATTAAATCTTTTGTTTTACCTTTTATGTCGTTAGATGTCATTACATGTGTCAATGTTTACCACAACTAGAAACTATACTAATATAAAAATTATCTTCTGACGCTAAAAAGGAAATAATGGAAATAGAGGAATATTGCACAATTCACACATTGAGATTGTAGCATTCTGTCTTAAAGTTATCAGACTGAGAATTTGCAGCTGTACAGTTTAGGATCTTTTAGACTCTCTTATGTAGGCGAGATATAATGGTATCCATTAACCCTTTAAGGCCCTTGCCATTTTTCACCTTAAGGACCAAGACATTTTTTGAAAATCTGACGTGTCACTTTATATGGTAATAACTTTGGAATCCTTTTACTTATTAAATTTACAGAAAATGTTGAAAAATTAAAAAAAATTAAAATGGAATTTTTCTGCTTTTAAGGCAGATAGTGATACCTCATAAAAGATTTATTACTTTACATTTCCCATATGTCCACTTTTATGTTGGCATCATTTTGTAAAGGTAATTTTATTTTTTTAAGTTGTTATAAGGCTTAGAATTTTATAAGCACATTTTTTAAAAAAGTTTCTGAAGCCCACTTTTTTAAGAACCAGTTCAGTTATGAAGCCACTTTGTGTAACTTACATAGTGGAAACCACCCATAAATGACCCCATTTTAGAAGCTACACCCTCAAGTTATTAAAAACTGATTTTACAAACTTTGTTAACCCTTTAGGTGTTCCATTTTTAATATTTTTTTTACTGTAATACATCAAGGGTTAACAATTAAACAAAACGAAATGTTTATTACCATGATTCTGCAGTTTACAAAAACAACCCATATGTGGTCATAAACTGCTGTATGGGCACACGGCAGGGCACGGAAGGAAAGGAGAGTCATAGATTTTCGAGAACAGATTTTACTTGGATAATTAAAAGTTGCCATGTGACATTTAAAGATACCGATTTTTTAAACAACTAAGTGAGTTTCATTGGTACTATTTTGGATACATATGATTTTAATTGCTCTATATTACGCTTTTTGTCAAGAAAAAGCGTAATATAGAGCAATTAAAATCATATGTATGCAAAATAGTACCAATAAAACTCACTTGGTTGTTTAAAAAATCTGTATCTTTAAATGTCACATGGCAACTTTTAATTATCCAAGTAAAATCTAGGCAAAATATAGGCAAGGTCACCAAAAAATGGCTGTTCTGGCACAGTTTTTATTTTTGTTTTTTTACAGTGTTCACCTGACAGGTTAGATTGTGTGCTACTTTTATAGAACAGGTTGTTACGGACGTGACAATACCAAATATGTGTACTTTTATTTTTCTTTTGTTTTAGTTTTACATAATAAAGCATTTTGGAAAAAAAATCATGTTTTTGTGTTTCCATTTCTAAAAGCCATATTTTTTTATATTTTTCAGGCAATTGTCTTATGTAGGGGCTCATTTTTTGTGGGATGAGGTGACGGTTTGATTAGTACTATATTGGGGTACATACCACTTTTTGATCACTTGGTCCACTTTTTGTGATGTAAGGTTGCAAAAAATGGCTTATTTGGCACAGTTTTTTTTACGGCATTCACCTGATGGGGTGGATCATGTGATATTTTTACTGAGCCGGTCGGCGATACGTAATATGTCTATTTTTTGTTTTTTTTCCCCTATTTTTTATAATTTTATGTCTTTATTATGGGAAAGGAACGTTTTGTTTTGTTTTTTTACTTGAAATTAACTTTTTTTACTTGAAATGTATTTGTTAAAAAGCATCACTTTTAATTTTGTCCCACTAGGGGACTTCAACGTTTCAATGTAGTAGAATTCATGTTGTATTGTACTGCATTGATTATCAGTATATTACACAGTGTAATACACTGACAGTTCGTCTATGAGACACAGCCTATGGGCTGGGCCTCATAGGTCTCCGTAGCTACCAGGCCCCAAAGCCTTTAAAAGGCTTCAGGCTGATATGGCAACCATTGAGGCCCCGTCATCACAGCGCGGGGATCCGATGAATAAGCAGGGGGAGTGCTAACTTCCTGTATGCTGCAGTCAGCGCTGACCGCAGAATATGAGGGGTTAATCCGTGGGCATCAGTGTTGTCACCGATGCTGGTGGATACAGCAGGGGCCTGGCTGTCAGTAACAGCAGGGATCTGCCACTGATCAAGACGTGCAGTGCAGGGGACGGACTACAAGACGAGAATGCTTTTCCTGGTGCACTAAGTACTGGCAATTTAGGACAAGCATTCTCGTCTATGTTCATTAACCTGTTCATTTGTATCGACAAGTTGTACATGTCTGCCGCATATGTTAAAATGAGTAATAACATAAAAAAAATATGACGTTGACAAATTTATTTCAAACTAAAAGTGTTAAAGTCATGGTCAAAATTTGTTTTGATGCTTCTTTCTATTACATTCAATTGGTAGGTTTTTGCTAATAATGAGATTATATTTGTGTTGTCTTGTTAGAGTATCTTGTTAGAGTCTATGGAATTTTTGTTCCTGAAGTGAACTGGTTGTCCATGTTTAGAGAAAAGGGTTTGATTTTTTCCCTAGAAACAATGGAACTTTTGTTCTGCGTGTTGTATTTTAGCTCATTCTCGTTCACTTGTCACCAGAAGAAATAGTACATATGGGTCAGCAATAAGACCTTCGCCCATGTGCATGTGATCACAGATTGCCAATTCAAGGTTCCAGTGTAGATCACAGCTTCACAGGGGTTAAGTAGAAAATCCAAGACATTTATTTAAGTAGGTGGCTCCTTAAAAAAGTTAGACATTTCCGCAATACAATACCCTCTTTTCAAGTTACAGAGTCACATAAAGTGCATACATATTTACCCTCGCCAGTTATCATCACACTGTGTATACCTAATATTGATCTCCATAAGTAATAAAAATAGACCAGCTATTGGTTTAGTGAAAGTGGGTGACATCCCAAACATATATAACTATCCAAAAAGATAATCCCATAATATCCGTATATCCATTCCTTAAAGACTCCATAACAGGATAGTAGAAAGAAAAAAAAGAAAAAAATCAAATAGCGGGGATATTGATATTATAACATCCACATTAGCATCAATGCAGAACCTTTAGTCTCCATAGAACAGCTTTAAAGGCGGCAACAAGGATGCAGCATGTGTATTTCATGTGCACTAGCGCTCATGTACACGACCATTTTTTACGGCTCAGATGTGGACCCATTCACTTCAATGAGGTTGTCCGCATCTGTTGCTCTGTTCAGTGTCCCTGCAAAAGAGACAGAACATGTCCTATTCTTGTCCATTTTGTGGACAAGAATAGATATTTCTATCATGGGCCGCTCATTCTGTTGCGGAATGCACACGGCCGGCATCTGTGTTTTGCAGACCTCAATGCATGGCACGGTCGTGTGCATGAGCCCTTAGTCCCTAAAAAATCACACACAAAAAAAGATGTTCAAATTACAATCTAAAGACACTATCGAAATAGGGGATCATAAATGACATGTGACCATGACATGTCCTCCTTACTAAATGTATGTGTATATATATATATATATATATACACACACATACACACACAGTAAAAGCCTCTTAAAAGACAAGGGGGCATTCCCTGCAGTTGGAGAAATAAGTTTTGTCTCCAGAGGTGACAATCCATAGCAGTGAATTTGTAGAATGGACAACCTTAAGAGATGGAAACAGGAGCAGAAACAATTGATGGCTTCAAAAAAGGCTTTATGTGACATGTGCATTAGTGTCGGCTTTACCTGCCGATATCAGTGTCATTGTAACTTCAACTGTCTTATGTGCATGGGGGTTTCTTAACTCATCCCTGACAGAAGATATATTGGGAAAGAAGGATCAGGTATTTTGGAAATCATCATGCAGGACTCTTTGTTCCAGCCTGGGAATTGTCTGTCACCAGCTTATTCCTTCTCCCCAGTGAAAAAAAGCATGGTAGTCTTATTAGGGACAAATAAATGTTCAACCAATTGATATCTTAAAGGAGTTTTCCAGGATTTTGATAATGATGACTTCTCCTCATGGTAGGTCATCAGTATCTGATCAGTGGGGATCCGTCACCCAGGACCCCCTCTGATCAGCTGTTTGAGATGGCACCAGCGCTCCTGTGAGCCTTCTCCATGCTCATTATGCACAGCGCAGTACATTGTAAAGCGCCTGTGCTTGGTATTGCGCTTAACTCCATTGAAGTGAATGGGGCTGAGCGTGATACCAAGCACAGCTGCAATACAATGTACGGCACTGTGCTTGGTGAGCACGGAGAAGGCCCCGATTCTTATAGGAGCGCTGCTGCCTTCTCAAACAGTTGATCGCCACCATCAATCAAATACTGATGACCTATCCTGAGGATAGGTCATCAGAATCAAAATCCCAGAAAACCCCTTTAAATGCATAGCCACCTTAAAGGGTTTCTGTCACCAGAAATACCTAAATTAAACTGGGTGACATTAGCGATGTGCTAATGTCAGCTGAACCTAACTAGCCTATTCCTAGTGTTATCCATGCCCCCGTTACTCCATAAATGTAACTTTTACAATATGCAAATTAGCCTCTGGGATCAGGGTGGGCGTTGCTCCTGCTCCTAGAGGCTCAGTTCTCCCACCTCTGTCCCCTCCCTCCAAGTCTTGATTGACAGGGCCAAGCAGCGTTAGCATCCTCCTGCAGGCCCTGAGTGCATGGTAAATCTCGCGCCTGCGCAGTGCCGTTCAGTATTTAGCGCAGGCGCAGTAAGGATGTCGGCAGCCAGTGAGCGTCCTTCCTTCACTATGCTTGTGCAGAGTACTGCACGGCGCAGGCGCACGTTTTAATATGTACTCAGGGCTGGCAGGAGGATGTGAACGCTGCCTGGCCCTGTCAATCAAGACTTGGAGGGAGGTGACAGAGGTGAGAGAACGGAGCCTCTAGGAGCAGGAGCAATGACTCCCCTGCTCCTTGAGGGAAATTTGCATATTATAAAAGTTACATTTATGGACTAACAGGGGCATGGATAAAACTAGGAATAGGCTAGTTAGTTCAGCTGACATTAGCACATCGCTAATGTCAGCCAGTTTAATTTAGGTATTTCTGGTGACAGAAACCCTTTAAGATGATTTTTTGAAACAACATATCATCCAAAGTAGTGTAATTATATAGAATTATTGACTGAATTTTGAGTCAAAAAGGGTTTTATCTCCTTTTCTCAAATTGGTTCATGCCCTTTAGTATTTTTTGCCTTTGCCATAGATTAGTAAGGAAAAAATGAAGGTCAAGGATTTTCATCTCCTAGTCCTAGTTGACCTTTTTCGATCTTGATGGACATATGTTTTTTTTTAAACTATAACTAATGTTACAAAAAAAAATTAAAATCAAAAGTCAACGCAGCAGGAAGAAATACTGTAGAAAAGATCATTGTGCATTCAATAAAATTAAGGAGCCAAAATTTAATTGAATTTAATAATTCTGTCAAAATTAAATAAAACTTGACAATTAAAGAACAAAAAGTTCTGCTGAAGTTGAAAAATAACAGCAAAATTAAGATCTGAAAAGTGGAAATCAGCAGTGGTACTCAGCAGGTCCCAATGTGATATTTAGAATGTTATATCTAAATGAAGGGCATATTAAAAGGAGCTAAAGTAAAAAAGATTTAAAAAAAAACTTAAAACATCTTCATTTCGATGCAAGTATTTTTTTTATTTAAATACTTTTTATTAAATCCTGATTCCTACCGGGTTCTGCATCCCTCTAGATTTAATTTTCTTACCTTAGTATTTAAATGAATAGAAGTACAAAAAACTCATAGAACTTTATTAAAGACATTTGCACTGACACCACAATGACTTCATGAAAGGATGTTTTTGAGAACATTTTACAATTCAGAAGAGTATTTGTGGTCTTTCAAAAAACAATTGTGACGTTAAAGGGGGGAGGGGTGTTCCATGTATAATTTTGTCCATACCACTCATTATGCTCACTTTGCTGATTTTCTACATTTACTACATAGCACATTTTTACATTGTGTAGTTTATGAAGTGGTGATTTTATTCTTTTATATAAAATAAGGAAAATTGGCTTCTAGCATACCTCATGGCGTTTTTTATCTTCCTCTCTGTCAACTCTGCAGTTCAGCGGTGCAGTTATATATTCTAAAGCCTTTTGTGTCGTGTATAAGTAGAAAGAAGTAAGGGCCTATTTGCCGTTCAGCGGTGCAGTTATATGTTCTAAAGCCCTTTTTTCCGTATAGTAGTGTAAAAAAATTAAAAATATTTGCCGTTGTGTGGTGAAGTGAGAAAATTACAGTCTTTTTTGGGGTCTTTTAATTTCCTTTTTATTTATTTATTTGATCTAACAGTATGTCAGACAGAGAAGTGCCAGGCCCTGCACAGCGGAGTGGAAGAGACCTAAATGTTTCTGGCGCAGGCACAGGTCGCAGCAGAGTAAGGGAGCGTGGAAGCAGGAGTTGCAGCGAGAGGCCTGAGCTCCCAGTGTCATCTAGCAGTCGTGTCTTGACCAGCAATCCAGCGGTTCTTGACTCGGTCACTTAATCACAAGTGACATTAGACACCCCCAGCCAAGAGTCGGTGGGTTCGTCAGACACAACCCTTAGTTGGCATGACCCGGGAACAGGCACTGTGCCCTCACCTATCCTCAATCTGCCTCTGTCCTTTTCTGTTCCCTCAGCCAAAGAAGTATTATATGCTGCAGGCTCAGCCCCACTATACAGCGAGGACAAGCTAATAGAGGACAGTCAGCAGCTACTGGCCAGCCAAGATGTGGAGGAGACATCCGCTGCATCCTTTGCTAGGCGGGCAAATTGTGATGAGGAGAGTGGTGTGGGTGCTGGTGTTGAGAGTGGTGAGGCTCCTGATCCAGAGACAGTTGATGATATCAGTGACATGCAGACAGTACTCGATGATGATGATGACGAAGGGGCTTCATCATCGGGAGACGATAGTGGCAGCTTTCCCATGAGGCAGCGGCAGAGCCAGCAAGTCACTAGGGTGGCCGGGAGTCAGCAGGGTGGCAGCAGTGGGAGGTCGGGAGCCAAACGTGCCCGGGGTAGACCACCCGCTTCGCAGGAGCCTAAATGCCTGGAAAGTAGTGGTGCAGTGGTTCACGGAAGCAGCGGTGATAGCAGTCAGTCAGTGCGTAGCCTTGATGGTAAAATCACCTATTCGGCGGTGTGGCAGTGTTTTGTTAAGCCGACGGAGGAGGTAAACATGGCCATATGTAGAATCTGTGGGCAGAAGGTGACAGGCCAGGATGCCAATGTTGTCACCACAGTCCTGTGTCAACATTTGCAGCATCACCATAATGTGTCCTGGAAGAACCGTGACTCCGATGTGGTGGTCCAGCCTGCAGCAGCAACCGCTGCATTACCCAGTGGAACGCACCCGGTTTTAGTCAGTCAAGGCTCCACCACCTCAGCCGAAAGGAGCTGTCTGTGCTTTCCATCTTCTGCTGGTCCTGATGCTCCTGCTCTTCCTCTTCCTACTCCTCATCAGTAATTCCGTCAGCAATTGATCACCGAAGTGATTGCCAAGAGACAACAGTATGTGTGCACTCATCCAGCGGTGCAGAATCTGAATGTGCTCCTGTCCAAGTTGTTGGTGCTGCAGTCCCTCCCTTTCCATGTGGTGGACTCTGCACCTTTCAGTGAACTGATGGCTTGGGCGGAGCTGAAGTGGAGAGTCCCATGTCGTCATTTCTTTGCCAAAAAGGCAGTACCAGCCATGCACACACATGTAGAACAGAAGGTGGGCCAGTCCTTGAGCCTGTCGATGTCTGCCAAAGTGCACGGCAGCACCGACGTGTAGAGCAGTAACTACAGTCAGAGACAATACATGTCCTTTACGGCCCACTGGGTGAATGTGATTCCTGCACAGCCACACCAGCAACTTGGCTGCTTCCACCTCCACGTTGTCACGTTGTTGGTCATGCGACAGTGTCTACCTCCTCATCCTCCACCGTGTTCTCAGCCTCCACTGCAGGGACAATGCACAGTGCGCCTCCAGCATACCACATGTGCAGTGCACTGCGGTGTCACACTGTTCTGCACCTCGAACTGAGTCACACAGGGGAGGTACTGCTCCGTGTCCTTCATCAAGAAATCGAATCCTGGCTTTCTCCGTGACAACTGAAAATAGGAACCATGGTGACCGACAGCGGGAAGAACATGGTGTCGGCGCCCTGCATGGCACACATGTTCAATCTGGTTGTCAAGCGGTTCCTGAAGTCTTCCACCCATCTGCAAGACATCCTAAAAATGGCCAGGAAACTTTGCATGCACTTCAGCCACTCATACACTGCAAAGCACATCCTCCTTGAGCTGCAGCGGCATAACGGCATCCCCCAACATAGGCTGATATGCAACGTTTCCACCCGCTGGAATTCCACCCTCAATATGTTGGACCAACTATATGAACAGAGAAAGGCCATAAACGATTTCTTGATAATCCAAGCAGACAGGAGTACTCCTCTGTGTAACTTCGATGTCAGCCAGTGGCAGCTCATGCGTGACACCTGCCGTTTGCTCAGGCCCTTTGAGGAGGCCACCTTATTTGTCAGTCTCCAGGACTACGGGATGAACAACATCTTTCCACTGCTTCATGTCCTGAAACAGATGTTGGTAAATCTGGCTGGTCAGGGGAATGGAGATGTGGCGCATAGATCTCACGGCCTCATGAGCCCTGTGGGGGCTGAACTGAAGGAGGAGGACATTGGAGCACAAGCAATGTGTAGCGAAATGGGTGGATTTTACACACAGGTGACAGGTGGAGAGGAGGAGCAGGAGCAGCCAGAGGAGCTACAGGGTGATGAGGAAGACGAGGCAGAGGACCCAGACACACCGTGGCAGTATGCAGTGGAGATGGAGGCAGGGAGTACTTCCGAGTCACTTTCACAAATGGCCCAATGCATGCTCACTTGCTTGCGTAGTGACAGCCGGATTGTCACCATTCGTGGATCAGCCAGGATTTCCACCCACCAATGCCTGATGCACTAGATTATTCATGGTGCCACACCGACACTTTGACAAAAGAGACCAGTTTCCTCTGGCTACCTGCCTCAGCTACTATTCTCATGCTGCCACCCACCTGATGCCACACATCTGATGCCAAGTGCTCCTTCTTTCACCCACCATATTCAGCTGGTACTCGTATTGCCACCCACCTCCCCACAGTCATTTTGTGGTCTCCTGATGCTGCTGCCACCTCCACAATCTGTCCCAGGGTCACTCTGTGGTCTCCTGATGCTGTTGCCACCTCCACACTATGTCAGCTTGCCACTCTGTGGTCTCCTTATGCTGCTGCTACCTCCCCACTCTGTCACAGGTCACTCTGTGGTCTCCTGGTGCTGCTGCCACCTCCACACTGTCACCTTTCCATTCTGTGGTCTCCTGATGCTGCTGTTATTTCCACACTATGTCACCTTGCCACTCTGTGGTTTCCTGATCCTGCTGCCACCTCCCCACTCTGTCATTGTGCCACTCTGTCGCATCCTGATGCTGCCACCACCTCCACATTGTCATTCTGCCGCTCTGTGGCCTCCTGATGCTGCTACTACCTCCACACTGTCATTGTGCCACTCTGTGGCCTCCTCCTGCTGCTTCCACCTCACTACTATGTCATAGGGCCACTATGTTGACTTTTCATGCTGTTCCCACCCTCCCCACTACATGACTGTCAGCCAGGCCGAAAGACAAAATAGTGGCCCAATCATTTATTTGACCCTTCTTCTGATCTGTCAAGGAAGGAAAAATGAGACTCACAATGGATCCTGTCTGTGTAGCAGCTGTAAGGCCTGCATGGTCCCATCAGAATTAGCTTTTGATTTGGTAGCCAAAAACAGGAGTGGGTACAAAACACAGAAGACCTGCAAATATTCCATTTACGTGTCATCTCTGTTTTGGATCCACTTCTGTTTTTTTTGGCTTCAGCAATACTGATGGATTACTGACCAAATTCTGACTGAGTGAAGGCGGATGCTTAACAGACAGGATTCATTTTTTGGGGGTTATTCTGGCGGATCAGAGGAAGGGCAAAATAATCAGTGACATCAACACAAATTTACTGCTGACACCCACTCTATTCTGTCGGGGGGCTCTACTTGTATAAGCGTTTAATAGAACAGGTTCTGTAGACAGGTAAAAATACAGTTCTGTTTTCCTGCAGTTACTACAGGGAAGGGGGAGAGGCTCACTGTGTAGGAATGTATACAACTCCATAATAAGTTACTGTACCCAACCATAATAGCAGGGAATGAATTATCCTATTTAGTTCAATGTTTTCTCCAGAAGGGTTTAAACGGGTAATTGCACGCCTACAGCAAAGAAAAAAAAGAATTTACCTTATTCAGATTTCCTTATTAATTCATATTTCACTTACAGTTTTCAAGATTTTTAAATACTGAATAGAAGAAATGTTTTTAATATACTGGAATAGTAGTCAAAAAGAACTCTTCTGCAAGGTGTCAGTTGATACCGCAATTGAGAGCAAAGACAAGTCTTCAGAATACTGTCGTCAGGTAGATAGAACCATTGTTCAGGCTGTCTGAAGATTTGCGCATAAGGCAGTGAATTCAATCCACCGAGGGTGAGAACACACAGCCAGTACATATTCAAGGTTTAGCATGTATGCTTCTAAAACATCTTTCTAGTCTACACTGCACAAAGAGCATGGGAGCATGAAGAGCAAAAAGAGTTTTTGAGGGATATACTGTATCTTTTTATAATCTCATG
This sequence comes from Bufo bufo, assembly GCF_905171765.1. Classification (NCBI taxonomy): domain Eukaryota; kingdom Metazoa; phylum Chordata; class Amphibia; order Anura; family Bufonidae; genus Bufo; species Bufo bufo. The sequence goes on along the minus strand of NC_053396.1, from coordinate 46,000,930 downwards.
ACACTCAGGTTATCGTTATGGTCATTTCTAACTATTTTATTCAACATAATGCATACAAATTATATAGGTACTGTATACCTTTTTTACTACCATATTTTACCCTCAAATCTGTCATTTTTGTCTCATTTTACTCACTCGCATTTCCACACTGTGCGCCCACAAATGCGTACTGCATGCTAGTGAACAAATCCTCTCCATAATATTATAGCAACATATTTTGTAAGGCTGAAACAAGACGTCCATCCATCCAGGTCAGCCTAATATCCTGCAAAGTTGAGCCTGAGGAAGGCAAAAAACTCTGATGAGGTAAAAGTCAATTTTCCATGTCTTAGGGAAAAAATCCAGAATAACAAACTGGATAACTAACCTTCTCCAGAAATCTATGAACTGAAGTGTACAGCCAAATGGTCAGGTTTCCTGATAAAGTTTTGAAAGCCAAAAATAGGAGTAAATTAAAAAGCAGTGGAGAAGTTGTGCCTGTCCTTTATACTTTCTTTCCTTTTATGATAAAATTCTGATGTTGGCTTCCAAAACTGCACTAGGAAATCTGACTGTGTGGCCATACCCTAACCTTGGTACTCTCAAGATATCCTGCAAACTTAGGTGTCCACACCATGCAGTGCACGGCCCTTATGCACATGGTGCACAGACAGGGAGCGCAAATAAGCAGGAGTGCATGAGGCGAGGTAAGGCGATTGCCTCAGGCAGCACTAGGGCAAGAGGGGTGCAGCGGAAGGGGGATTATTTGTTTCTGCAGTATAGTATTGGGAAGCACAGTGGGCACAGTATGTGGTGCTGTATTACCCTGTATCTTTTGTAGCTCTGTATGTAATGTTTTCTAAGTATGTCTTTAACAGTAGTGCTGGAAGGAAGGAATTAGCTTAAGAAATTTGTATTGGGGGGTTGGGGTGCTGTTTCAGTATTTGCCTCAGGCAGCAGAACGGCTAGGTGCATGACTGCAAGTAAGAAAGAAGATAAAAATGATAGATTCAGAATCAGTGTCGTTTTAGCAATTTCCATGTTAATGTAGTTTAAAAATGGTTAATGTAGTTTAAAGTTTTAAGTTGATCTCCTGTAGCTAAAATCCTGCTTTGAGCATGTTAAAATCAGCAAATGTTATTAAAATAGTTCTGCCATGAAAAGCAGGGCCATGCATTTAGTGCAAAAGGTCTTCTCCAGGAAAGCTTCCCTGATCTCCACACCCATAATATGATGTCAGGAAACTAAACTAATTACACTTTTTAGTGTCAGCATCTACAGAGTTAAATTCTAATAATATTGCACTAGAAATCGAAGTCTATCATCTTATAGACTACTGTTTCCTTCCATCACATACCTTTCTACCTAAAATTTTCTGCACCCCTCTCAGAGCGACATTAGGAGAAAGGAAGAGAGATAGAGGGACAAGGGGAAGCAGGTTTTTATAAGCATTATTTTTTTTTTTGTAACAAAACCATAATATAAATTACATTTTACTATATTTGTCTGGCGATTTGGCCTCATAATTTGCCATAATTTAGGATGTTTGCAGTACCTCGGTATATTTCTGGCCCTTACATGTAATTGATGCATAGCTGTTGACTGTCCTTCAAATTCTATGACTTGCCAAGATTCCAAGATTTACCCAGAAATCCATTTTTCAAAACTAATGAACCTTGAAACTATACTTCTTCTTTACTGCTTGTAGATGTGGTTTTAATAACTCATTTATATAACATACGCCATGCAGTTAGATCTAATTGGAAAGGATGTTTTCCAATTTAGTAAAGGCTATTGAACATAATCTGGATGTGAGCATCATGTGTTTGGCTTACACCCTACATTCTGCTGAATTCTGCCAGGAAAATCCCATTGATGCACAGTTTGAAGCTGCATTGCAGTAAATATTGTCATGGGATACCTAATTTTATAGTGATGTATGAGACTTCAATCTTCTTAGTCCTACAGTAGTTCTTATTGAAGGGCATTCCATAGTGCATCACATTGCTATGTATTATAGCCGACCAAGAAAACAAGAAAAATCTATGTCTTTTCCATTGCTATGATTTCCTGTGCCTTGACATTGGTAAGAACAGGGCTATTTCAGAAGATGTGTGTTATTTAGATTTTGAATTCCGTTTTTTAAGCCAAAGCCAGATACCGATAAAAAGACTGTCTTCTACTGCTTTTAGATCCACTCCTGACTTTGACTTCAAAAACACTTCCAGCAACTCATATAACCCATTAAAAATTATATACTTTAATTTCAATCCTTAAAATTAATGGATACATATACAAAAAGGACGAGGGTCCATTCAGATATATTACCACACTAAGCACCTCAAAGCATACCAGGGGATGGAGGGGAAACTGTCCCTATAGTCTCTCCCTGGTCTAATACTTAGCCCAGGGGCGACCCCCAATGATGGGGACTCCCTGTCCTCGAACCTGGGCTGAACTAAACCTCACACAGCCCTGACACGGTGGTCCTAAGAGGGTGGGGAGGTAAATAGATTGGTGCTTAAAAGTGGGCAGATACAGAAAAACAAAAAACGACAATACCACATATAGCTACCCTAATGATATAGGGCCTATTGATGAGCTGTGTATACAGCCCTCGTGCTGCTGATTACAGCCAACTAGATACACAGTACATCCTTGTTTGTACACATAAATGTCAATAATAACCCGACGCGTTTCACCCACTCTGTGGGATAATCAGGGGGTCAATACATTGTGGATGCAGGATATCTATATGATATTATGATATCCTATGTTCAATAGATGTCCAAAAAGATAATAAGGGGACCATTCATTGATAGCAGGGGGAAAGATGAAGATCGGACGGACTAGGTAAGGCACATGTCAAGGTCGTTAGCCAATTTCGCTGGAATCCCATGTAGATATCTGTGGAGGAAAAGTACAAATGGTATAGAACCAAATATGCCCAATGCATAGCCTCCACAAGTGTCCACAGTTAAAAGGTAGAACTCACAGTCTTAGAGCCAGCATCAAGGGTCCAGTGATTTCTTGAATGGCCTCAAACAAAATAAATGACCTAGACTGTAAAGGATAAAAAATTTCCTAATCACCAGTCGCACTCAAAATAGTGAGGACTAGAAGGGGATGCATATCCCTACTTACAGTCAGTTGTCCGTCTCAGGGTTCGGTCACCCCCTTTCCTCCATAGGCCCATACATGTTTGCGCCAGGTGCCCCCTTTATATACACACGCTGTAACGGGGTTCCGAAGGTGCACTCTGTCCCCCATTAGCCGCAGACCTGCTGCTTAGCTTCGGGAGCGAGGATCTGTGTTTGACCTCGTTCCCAGGGCGGCTTTACTAGCTGGGTGTCTCCCTGCTCCTAAGTCTGCCTTGAGCGCCGAGCTGATCACTCGGTGCTCGACTGGTTGGTCTGTCGGTCATGTGACACTGGCCACGTCACATGACCCTCACTCCCCACTATAAATACAGGCAGCCTGCTGGCCACAGGTTGCCTGTTAATTTAGGTTCCACTTGTGGTTTTGTCTTTCCTGGCGTACTTACCTCCTGCTGAATTCCTGACGATCCTCTGCCTGCTCCTTGTGTACTTTGCTGCTCTCCTGGTATTCTGACCCCGGCCTCCTCCTGACGATCCTCTGCTGACTCCTTTGGTACTACACGACTCTCCTGGTATTTATGACCCCGGCTTCTCCTGACAATTCTCTGCTTGCTCCATTTGTACTTTGTAGCTTTCCTGGTATTGACTCGGTCCGTTCACGTTCTGTTGTTTGTCTGTCTGTCATCCCTGCACTTAGTCCAAGCTAGGGATTGCCGTCCAGTTGTCCCCTGTCATTAGGACTCGCGAGGCAAGTAGGCAGGGCCAGGGGTAAGGGTGGAGCGCAGTGGTCACTTCCCTCCCCCTGTGTGTGTGTACGCAACCGTTACACTCGCTCACCACTCTTAAATTTTCCACCAAAAGTCATCAAGACGTGACCGCGTCCACTTCCTGATTACATCACTTCCGGTCTATGGATATGACCACTTCCGGCCAGTGGAACGCAAAGCAGCGCTCAGCTCCGAGCGTGCTGTTCCGGTCACATGTTTCTGGTCCATGGAACGCAGTGGAACGCAGTCAAATAGTGGAACCAGGAGGGTTTATACTTGTTCTCATTAATGTGGAGAAAGCATAGGACATTGGGCATAGTCATATCGAATACCTTATTCACACGCACAGACCAGCCTCCCAGACACAGATATAGTCTATAGGTACCCCATACATACATGTATTAGTAAAGATGACTAATATAGATGATTTGGGATGGTGGAAATAATACTAAGATATATTTGTAAGATGAGGTGATATATGACACCAAGGTATCATATCGCTCATAACACCCTATGAATTATGTAGAGTGTGTAATTATTATCAAATGAAAAGGTAATAATCATTGATTATGATAATATTCAATTTCGGATGCTTCCCGCATCCGGCCAGTTACGGGATATTAAAATTATTCCGGGCCCGGCAATGTCAGACAGAGAGACAAAAAAGGAAAGGAAAAGGGGGCCAAGTTGTTTGTTATCATCACAGTTAGAGAAAACAGGAGAATGTCAATCTCTCGTTTATCCCGAGGGGGGACTGGGACCGGAACGGATGGATCCATTAACATTCCTTCTGAAGGATCCTCCTATCCCAGTCGCCCCCCCCCGGGGGGATGGTGGTACCAACTCGAGAACTGAGAATCTTAGGCATTTCGGGTCCCCCCCATGACACTCATTAACATGTGATGCCACGGGTGTGACATTCTTTTTCAGTATGTCATTAATGTGTTCGCAGACCCTATCTTGTGTTCCAAGTAGCTTTCAAAGGAACTCACTTCCCACCATGATTTTATATTGTCCTTAGAGGTCATTAAAGACTTGTTTACAGGTGGCTGTGGTGCCTAGTCCTGGAATATCCCTGTCTGAGAATAAATCCTTTGCCTCATTGATCAGGGCCTCGGTAAATATAGTCCCTGAAAGGAAACTGGCCATAACAGTAAATAAATCCTAATCCAGCAGTTAGGTATGAAACAGTCTCAAAGGGTTTGGTAAATGCAAAACTACTTCCAGCAACTCATATAACCCATTAAAAATTATATACTTTAATTTCAATCCTCATATCAACAAGATAGTCCCTAGGGGACTTCGCTTACGAGTTAGACCCGCGGCTAGGATCTCCTCCCCCACATTGGTTACGAGATGGGAAGATGAACTTACCCGTAGTTCCCTTACATTGATGGGTATGCTATTAGAAGAAGACAGTTGTTTGAAAAAACCTCCATTAAATTACAAACACAGATAGGTGTAACCCTCAAACTCAGAGACGACCCGGACTTTGCCAGACGTGAGACATCTTTACAGACTTCCGTTAAAAAGTTTCAGAGCTTAATAAAGGAGTGGAAACAGGCAGTTTGTCCGTGACCTTAGTGAGTTTAGAGAGAATTGAGCATACAGACACAAGAAACTGTTGCTGGATCCAAGATCTCGACTTCAGATGTCGATTCCTCGGATACAGACTCCTACCCTAGGCCATACGGGGGCGTATCTATAAGAGGCTCTTTTGGATCTAGGAGACGGGAGGAAGAAGATGGCAAAGGGACAGGGGTGGAGGAAGAGGGGCGATGGCACGTGGAACTGGTTATGCCAATGCCTCCTCATCTTCGTCTCCATCCATCTCTTCCAACATCACTCCATCTCTACAACCATGTTTTTTAGAAAAGAGTCAGATCCCCTACCAACTGCGGGATCGAGGCAGGACGGACAAGGGGCAATAAATGATCTCCAGATTATTAACTTGACTTCCCGTACTCTTAGTGCGGTGAAGATTGGGGTCCTTAAGAGGGGACTTTCGTTTGTACCCATCACAAATTTTAGCCTCTTTACCTGGACTAAGGACCTCCATCTCTTCTGCCTGAGACTAAAATGGCCAAAAAAATTCAGGAACTCCAATAGACAGACTTGTGAGAGCCTTGGACTGGATGAAGGAGACTTCAAAGACCTCCAGACTCTGACGGAACTAGGGGAGGAAAGGGGTCGTAATCCAGGGCAGGGTCCTTTCACTGCATTAAACCCTAAAAGTAAAAGAATGCCACCGCCCTCAAATTATGAATGTGTGGACATTTTTCTCCAAATGGTTACCTCTGACCTAGATCAACTAGGCAGGGTTGACCCTAGGACCTTTAACCTCTCCCTTGCAGAAATGCAGGCGTTGAGAACATTGGAGAAAGATGATTCCATTATCATCAAACCGTCCTATAATGGCGGTAACCTGGTCATTCTTGATCATGATGTCTATCTACATATGTGCATGGACCTTCTGAAAGACCAGGATGGGTATAGAATACTAGTATCAAATCCTACTCCGTCCTTTCTGGAAGACCTGAAAGCGATACTATTGGGGGGGTCTAAATAAAAAGGTGATCAGTACCTCTGAGTATGAGTTTCTTCTTCCCGTACATCCCTGCATAGCGACATTTTACGGGCTCCCCAAGATACACAAAGGCACAACACCACTAAAAGGCCGTCCAATTGTGTCAGGGGTTAATTCCCTCACACAAAATTGCGGCATATATCTGGACCAGGTGCTCTGTCCCTACCAGCATACACGAGGGACACAATGGACTTCCTGAACAAGATAGATACCCTGAACATGGACCCTGACTGTTTGTTAGCCAGTATCGACGTAGAGTCGCTTTACAGCTCTATTCCATACAACAATGTACTTATAGCCGTTGAGTATTTTCTAAGAACAAGAGGTACACACTGTGTGGCACTCAACATCTTTATCCTGCAGTTACTAGAATTTACGCTGACCCATAACTTTTTTTCTTTTTAATGCACGATTCTACCACCAGCTCAGGGGGATGGCAATGGGGTGTGTCCCCATTTATGCCAACCTCCTTCTGGGCTGGTGGAAGAATACCTGTGTTTTCCCTGACCGACCGGTTTGGTGGGTTGATAACGTCATATTTTGTACACGCTACATTGACGACATCTTTCTGGTGTGGAAGGGCGGACCAGGGGAAGTAAAAAGGTTCATTGTTGAACTTAATAACAATGAGATTGGCCTCCGGTTCACCTATGAATCAGACCTGGACACGATCTATCTCCTGGACATACGGGTAATAAAAGAGGATGATTGACTTGTGACAGACATGTATAGGAAAGCCACGGCCACTAATTCATTTCTTCACTGGAAGAGTCATCACCCCACCCCCCTTAAACGGGGTATACCGAGGGGTCAATACCTCTGAGTAAGAAGAAACTGTTCGGAGGGTGATGCCTTTTTCAGTGAAGCAAGGAAATTACAGGACAGATTCAGGGGTAGGGGGTACCCGCAGACGATTCTAAAGGAGGCATTCAAAAACGCGCAACAGAAAAACAGGATAGACCTCCTGGTCCCAAAACCCAGGGCCACAGACAAACATCAACCGCTGCGTATTATCTCCACCTTTGACGTAGCTAATCACGAAGTGATGACTGTCTTGAAGAGATACTGGCCCATTTTGCGGATGGATTCCGACCTGTCCGATATCCTTACTGATCACCCCTCAATTACGTACCGTAGAGGGAGGAGTATAAAAGATCGTCTTGTCCACAGCCACTTAACACCACCGGTGAAGAAGGGGACATGGTTGGATCGAAAACCCATAGGTGTCTTCAGATGTGGCTCATGTAAGGCATGTGAATACATTTCAACTGCCAAGACTATTACGTGCTCTGTAACCAAACAGATTTTTCAGGTCAGGGATTTTGTTAACTGTAGAAGCAAAGGGGCAATCTACATTTGCCAATGTACGTGTCCTATGGACTATATAGGCAAAACAGTGAGAGAACTCGTTAATGACATACTGAAAAAGAATGTCACACCCGTGGCATCACATATTAATGAGTGTCATGGGGGGGACCCGAAATGCCTAAGATTCTCAGTTCTCGAGTTGTTACCACCATCCCCCCAGGGGGGCGACTGGGATAGGAAGATCCTTCAGAAGGAATATGAATGGATCCATCGGTTCCGGTTCCAGTCCCCCCTCGGGATAAACGAGAGATTGACATTATCCTGTTTTCTCTAACTGTGACGATAACAAACAACTTGTGCCCCCTTTTCCTTTCCTTTTTTGTCTCTCTGTCTGACATTGCCAGGCCCGGAATAATTTTAATATCCCGTAACTGGCAGGATGCGGGAAGCATCCGAAATTGAATATTATCATAATCAATTATTATTACCTTTTCATTTGATAATAATTACACCCTCTACATAATTCATAGGGTGTTATGGGCGATATGATACCTTGGTGTCATATATCACCTCATCTTACAAATATATCTTCGTATTATTTCCACCATGCCAAATCATCTATATTAGTTATCTTTACTAATACATGTATGTATGGCGCACCTATAGACTATATCTGTGTCTGGGAGGCTGGTCTGACCAAATCCTGAGACGGACAACTGACTGTAAGTAGGGATATGTATCCCCTTCTAGTCCTCACTAGTCCTTTTGAGTGCGACTGGTGATTAGGAAATTTTTTATCCTTTACAGTCTAGGTAATTTATTTTGTTTAAGGCCATTCAAGAAATCACTGGACCCTTGATGCTGGCTCTAAGACTGTGAGTACTACCTTTTAACTGTGGACACTGGTGGAGGCTATGCATTGGGCATATTTGGTTCTAGACCATTTGTACTTTTCCTCCACAGATATCTACATGGGATTCCAGCGAAATTGGCTAACGACCTTGACATGTGCCTTACCTAGTCCGCCCGATTTTAATCTTTCCCCCTGCTATCAATGAATGGTCCCCTTATTATCTTTTTGGACATCTATTGAACATAGGATATCATAATATCATATAGATATCCTGCATCCACAATGTATTGACCCCCTGATGATCCCACAGAGTGGGTGAAATGCGTTGGGTTATTATTGACATTTATGTGTACAAACAAGGATGTACTGTGTACCTAGTTGGCTGTAATCAGCAGCACGAGGGCTGTATACACAGTTCATCAATAGGCCCTATATCATTAGGGTAGCTATATGTGGTATTGTTGTTTTTTGTTTTTCTGTATCTGCCCACTTTTAAGCACCAATCTATTTACCTCCCCACCCTCTTAGGACCACAGTGTCAGGGCTGTGTGCGGTTTAGATCAGCCCAGGTTCGAGGACAGGGAGTCCCCACCATTAGGGGTCATCGCTGGGCTGAGTATTAGACCAGGGAGAGAGGATAGGGACAGTTTCCCCTCCATCCCCTGGTATGCTCTAGGTGCTTAATGTGGTAATATATCTGAGTGGACCTTCATTTAATATCGTCCTTTTTGTATATGTATCCATTTTTTAAGGATTGAAATTAAAGTATATAATTTTTGCTGGAAGTAGCTTTGCATTTACCAAACCCTTTGAGACTTTTTCATACCTAACTGCTGGATTATAACTTCAAAAACATAATCAGAAAACATGAATAGGAACACCCTGCCTTACTGAATGCATAAATTCTATAGCAACAAAAGATTATAAGACAGTTATCAGCTTTGTCATTGAATTTCTTCTTCATAGACATGGGTATGACAAAATTATTTGAAAACTTGTGGAGCACTAGAATGGTAGGTAAAGATGAGTAAAGGTGGGAGAAGGTTACTTGTGAGTTAATGTTCATACCTGAAGTTAGTGTCTAATGAAAAATACACAGACAGCATATAGAGTAATACCTTTGGAGAATCAGTGAATGAGTGCAAAGCCATACTACTCACCCTGTCCAGTTAGAAGCACGGGGGAAGGAGGGGATTGCCACCTCATTGTCCAGCCAGAGATATCCTGTGTGTAAAAAACTGAATTATGCAAGTGACCACAAAATGGACTGAGTGCTGCTGTCTCAATAGATACCAAGAGTATCAAAAGATACCAGTAATCCTGTCCAAACTAATTAATTTATTCATTGTATAAAAAACAACATGTTTTAGGACTGTATTGCCTGAGGAAGGAACTGATCAGTCCCGAAACATGTTGCTTTTTACACAGTTAATAAATGGATTAGATTGGACACAAGTACCCTTGAATCTATTGGGGCAGCAGTGCCATGGTAAGTCTGTTTTTTGGTTCACGAAAGTTTTGACCTGTTCATACATGCATTTTTTTCCATAAGTTTCATCTACTCATCCTTATGAGTCACTGCTTTTCTGTCATGTTCAGAAGTGTCAACCTGGGAGAGCCCTTACCAGGGTGATAGTCAGTGGGTCACAGCAAAAATCAGAGTCACTACTGTCACCTATACTCTGATTGCTCTCTTCAGCATGTGTTGACTGAACAGAATATTGGGAGCCATAGTTCCACAACCCCTGGAGAATCACACATAGATGCAGCATTATTTACCAGTATTCCCTGTAGCCATTAATGTTTATGTGCTACAGTAGCTTCACAAGATAAAGGCTCATGCAAACAAACTTTATTTGGTTCCACATCCGAGCAGCATTTCAATGGGGCTGCAAAAGATGTGGACAGCACGTGTACTGTCCGTATCCATTGCTCTGTTCCGTGGGGCCACAAAAAAAAAATAGAACATATCCTATTATGAGCGACCTGTTGCGTTTCGCAAATTGCATAATGCACACGGGCGGCATCTGTGTTTTGCGGATCCCCAATTTGTGGGCCGCAAAATACATTTCGGTCATGTGCATGAGCCCTAAGCAGGAGAGAAAACACAGAAGTCACATCCTCTTCTGAGGGGCCAGAGGCCACATCCTCGTTATCTGTGAAGCTGGAGCTCAGGTCTCTTGGAGAGGAGGATGACAAGTAAGTGTGGAGCACAGTGAATGGTTGTTACCTTGTAGGATATTGTGGTCAGCGGCTTTTGTGTCCTGTGTTGTAAGACGAGGAGGAAGCGGTGCCAGGTAAATAAAGGGAAAGAGCAGCAAGTCACAGCACTTCAGGACAATCCCTATGCTTCCTACTTTTGCTATGGCAGTAATCTAAAAAAAAAAAAAAAAAAAATTGAAATAATTTGGAGGTCTTTGGCAGGTAGAAAGTGATTACTGACTGAGTAAGGGGCCTAAAAACAATATACGTTAAAAAGACAGCAGGCTGCTTCCACTTCCATGTTGGGAAATATAGTTCCCTATAAAACTGGTAAAGTCTGTTCAACTGATTAGTGAAACAGAATGAGGAAGATTTATGAAACTGGCCAAAAGAAAAAAATATATATATATTTTTGTCCATAGCAACCAATCAAAGCATAGCCTTCAGTTTTAAAGAACATGATAAATGAAAGCTGCCCTGTGGTTGGTTGCTATGGGCAACAAATGACAGTTCTTGTTTAGTAAATTTCCCATTTTCCCCAACATAATTTAATCTTGGGCCAGAAGTACCGCAGTCGCTGCTGTACTGGTTGCTATACGGCCCACAGTAGCGGGGGGGGGGGGGGGGGGGGTTGCCACGGCCTCGCCTGCCTTTGCACACACAGTAATGATTACTCTGTGTGTTTGTGTACCTGTAGGTGAGCCTCGGGCCATAGTAGAAATGGATGACAGAAACAGCAGCCGGATTCAGACCCAAAATCTATCTAGAGCGCTGTGGCCTGGGATCATCCTCAAGCCGGTGCGCTCTCCTGCTCAGCTCAGGAAGTGCAATGACATTACTGCATTGTGCCTAAGGGGCCAGCACTACTGTAAGAGTGCACTTAACAGGGCATAACTACTTTTGGGGGCACTAAGGAGCCATTCTAGTGTGTAGAGGCACTAAGGGGGTATTCTACTGTGACTCCAAGGGAGTATTCTACTATAATTGGAGGACTAAGTGGCATAAGTACTGTGTGAGGGCACTAAAGGGGATTTCAACTGTCTGGGAGCTCTAAGGAGGCATCACTCCTGTGAAGATAGTACTAAGGGGGTATTCTACAATGAAGGTGGAATAACTACTGTGTAGAGGCAATAAGGAGACATCACTACTGTGAAGGTGGGCACTAAAGCAGTGTTCTACTGTGGCATTAAGGGAACATTCTACTGTGTGGGGGCACTAAGGGAGAATAACTAATGTGTGGGTACTCTAAGATGCATTACTACTGTGTGTAGGCATTAAGGGGGCATTCTACTGTGTTTGGGTACTAATGGGGCATAATTACTGTGTGGGAGCACCAAGGGGAATCACTACTGTAAAGGGGGAATCACTAATGCAAATTGGCACTATGGAGACATTCTACTGTGTGGTGGCATAAAGGGGCATTCTACTACAGTCAGGTCCATAAATATTGGGACATCGACACAATTCTAACATTTTTGGCTCTATACACCACCACAATGGATTTGAAATGAAACGAACAAGATGTGCTTTAACTGCAGACTGTCAGCTTTAATTTGAGGGTATTTACATCAGGTGAACGGTGTAGGAATTACAACAGTTTGCATATCTGCCTTCCACTTGTTAAGGAACCAAAAGTAATGGGACAGAATAATAATCATAAATCAAACTTTCACTTTTTAATACTTGGTTGCAAATCCTTTGCAGTCAATTACAGCCTGAAGTCTGGAACGCATAGACATCACCAGACGCTGGGTTTCATCTCTGGCGGTGCTCTGCCAGGCCTCTACTGTAACTGTCTTCAGTTCCTGCTTGTTCTTGGGGCATTTTCCTTCAGTTTTGTCTTCAGCAAGTGAAATGCATGCTCAATCGGATTCAGGTCAGGTGATTGACTTGGCCATTGCATAACATTCCACTTCTTTCCCTTAAAAAACTCTTTGGTTGCTTTTGCAGTATGCTTTGGGTCATTGTCCATCGGCACTATGAAGCGCCGTCCAATGAGTTCTGAAGCATTTGGCTGAATATGAGCAGATAATATTGCCCGAAACACTTCAGAATTTATCCTGCTGCTTTTGTCAGCAGTCACATCATCAATAAATACAAGATAACCAGTTCAATTGGCAGCCATACATGCCCACGCCATGACACTACCACTACCATGCTTCACTGATGAGGTGGTATGCTAAGGATCATGAGCAGTTCCTTTCCTTCTCCATACTCTTCTCTTCCCATCACTCTGGTACAAGTTGATCTTGGTCTCATCTATCCATAGGATGTTGTTCCAGAACTGTGAAGGCTTTTTTAGATGTCGTTTGGCAAACTCTAATCTGGCCTTCTTGTTTTTGAGGCTCACCAATGGTTTACATCTTGTGGTGAACCCTCTGTATTCACTCTGGTGAAGTCTTCTCTTGATTGTTGACTTTGACACACATACACCTACCTCCTGGAGAGTGTTCTTGATCTGGCCAACTGTTGTGAAGGGTGTTTTCTTCACCAGGGAAAGAATTCTTCGGTCATCCACCACAGTTGTTTTCCGTGGTCTTCCGGGTCTTTTGGTGTTGCTGAGCTCACCGATGCGTTCCTTCATTTTAAGAATGTTCCCAACAGTTTTGTTGGCCTTGCCTAATGTTTTTTGCTATCTCTCTGATGGGTTTGTTTTGTTTTTTTCAGCCCAATGATGGCTTGCTTCACTGATAGTGACAGCTCTTTGGATTTCAGCTTGAGAGTTGACAGCAACAGATTCCAAATGCAAATAGCACACTTGAAATGAACTCTGGACCTTTTATCTGCTCATTGTAATTTGGATAATGAGGGAATAACACACACCTGGCCATGGAACAGCTGAGAAGCCAATTGTCCCATTACTTTTGGTCCCTTAACAAGTGGGAGGCACATATGCAAACTGTTGTAATTCCCACACCGTTCACCTGATTTGGATGTAAATACCCTCAAATTAAAGCTGAAAGTCTGCAGTTAAAGCACATCTTGTTTGTTTCATGTCAAATCCATTGTGGTGGTGTATAGAGCCAAAAATGTTAGAATTGTCTCGATGTCCCAATATTTATGGACCTGACTGTATGTGGTGGGGCACTAATGGGGCATAATTACTTGGTGGGGGGTAATAAGGTGTCAATTTACTATGTGGGGCACCAAGGGAGAATTACTATTGTATAATGGTTACTAATGGGGCATTCTACTGTGTAGGAGCTCTAAGGGAGCATCACTACTGCTAAGGATGTACTAAGGGGGCATTCTTCGGTGAAGGGGCACAAAGGGAGCATCACTAATGTGAAGGGTGCACTAAGGGGGTGTTCTATGGTGTATGGGCATTTAGGGGGCATTATACTGTGTGAGGGACTCTAATGGGGCATAACTACTGTGTGGGGGTACTAAGGGGTCATTCTAATGTGTGGGTCACAATGGGACATCACTACTGTGTAGAGGACACTAAGGGGGCATTGTACTTTGAAGGGAGCACTAAGGGGGAATAACCACTGTGTGGGGCTCTAAGGTGGCATATAGGGCCCAGGTGGAATATTGTAAAGTAACTCTTGACTCCTCCTATCCAGCACTAGAAGTGTTTTCATAGTTTTTCATGACTGAGGTGAGGGGTCTAGACTAGCAACAGGGGAGGGGTCATTCTATGGGGCCGAGTCTTTTCTAGTTATATTCCTGACTAAAACATGTTACTCTGTAATTTGAAATGGCAGAAATGTCTAAAAAAATTAGCAGTATTTATGTACATTACTAGACTTGTTCTTAATAGTACTTCAGATTGTATAAGGACATATTTTTTCATAGCTAGTTTGCCTTGGTGGTCAACATACATATAGTAGACTCTTCTGATAGTATTTATTTATTTTATAAACCACTGAGATGAGTACAAATATATTTGTTAAGGGTTCTGGCTTATGTAGACATTTGTAGGGTGGATGCTGTCAGGAAAGTACCCTGTTGTGTACCTGGTAAAATTGTAATGTCTTCATTGGCAGCGCCAGTTGAGATGACAATGCATTGCGCTGTATAATATCTGCAGTATTAAAATTAACCGTGGACATTCAAACATAAACACAGACACCACAGCTCTATTGCAGACATGAAGCGGCATCACGAGATCCTGTGGAATGCCAGCTAGTGCAACAGGAGTGTACTCCATCTCCCAGTCTCCTTTGTGGCACCAAGCCCGCATCTACATGCAGTATAGTATCCTTGTCATCATTATTATCAGATACTTGTCACGGCGGGCGTGCACTCAGTATGACAGATAACGAACCAACCAGGCTCTGGGCGAGAGACAGGGAAGGGTCACCTCCTAGCTAATCCCTGACCTCTTTCTCTGCACTGCTCAGCCCATCTACAGATCTTGAAGGTAGATCTGAGATGTCCCCGTGCCTGGGCTGACAAAACCCTGAATTCCCTGAGATGGTGAAGTGGGAAATAGGAGCAGCCTGCTCGCACAGAACCTGGATGGGAAAGATGACACAAAACAACCAACTAGAAACAACACTTAACTTCCTGAGCTGGAGCAGACAGCCAACCTTCCTTCCTAGCTTCCAAGATCACAATAATGAATATAATCCGCTCAGGGCACTGGGCAGAGGAGCTATTTAAACTAATGACTCCACCCAGTGCACCTGATGAGGGGTGGATCCAGCACGACTCCAAAACAAACACTAAACTTGTGCTGCAATCCTGGCCGACCTCCGCACATCGTCAGAGTGGGGCATGACAGTACCCCCCCTCTACGGGTGACCTCCGGACACCCTGGACCAACCTTATCCGGATGGGACCTATGAAAGGCCCTCACCAGACGGCTGGCGTTGACATCTGACGCCGGAACCCACATCCTCTCCTCAGGACCGTATCCCCTCCAGTGAACCAGGTACTGGAGGGAACCCCGCAGAACTCTCGAGTCGAGAATCCTGGAGATCTCGAACTCCAAGTTTCCCTCGACCAGAACAGGAGGAGGAGGCAATGGCGATGGTACCACCGGTTTAACATATTTTTTTAGTAAAGACTTGTGGAAGACATCGTGGATCCTCCAAGTCTGCGGCAGATCAAGTCAAAATGCCACAGGATGGATCACAGCAGAAATCTTATATGGACCAACAAATCTTGGACCCAGTTTCCAAGATGGCATTCTCAACTTGATATTCCTAGTGGACAACCACACCAAATCACCCACACACAGGTCCGGACCAGTCACACGTCTCCTGTCAGCCATTCGTTTATACCTCTCACCCATCCTCTCCAAATTCCCTTGAATCCCCCGCCAGATAGAGGATAAGGCAGAAGAGAATCTCTCCTCCTCTGGCATCCCCGAGGAACCAGACCCAGAAAAGGTACCAAACTGAGGATGGAAACCGTATGCGCCAAAAAATGGCGACTTACCCGTGGACTCCTGCCTACGGTTATTCAATGCAAATTCTGCTAAGGGCAAGAACGAGGACCAGTCCTCCTGATTCTCAGCCACAAAGCACCTCAAGTAGGTCTCCAGGTTTTGATTGGTACGCTCCGTCTGACCATTCGACTGTGGATAAAAAGCCGACGAGAAAGAAAGTTGAATGCCAAGTCGAGAGCAGAACGCCCTCCAAAACCTGGAGACAAACTGTGTGCCCCTATCAGAGACAATATCCGAAGGAATACCGTGCAATTTAACAATATTATCCACAAAAATCTGCGCAAGAGTCTTAGCGTTAGGCAGACTTGTTAGTGGTATAAAGTGAGCCATTTTACTGAAACGATCGATTACCACCAAAATCACTGTTCTCCCGGAGGAACTCGGTAGGTCCGTAATAAAGTCCATGGACAAATGTGTCCAAGGACGAGATGGAATAGACAATGGAAGAAGTGAACCAGGCGGTCGAGTATGAGCAACCTTAGACCGAGCGCAGGTTTCACAAGCTGCCACGTAATTCTCAATACTCTTACGCAAACCTGGCCACCAGAACCTCCGGGACACCAGATCACAGGTGGACTTACCACCAGGATGTCCAGCGAGAACAGTATCGTGATGTTCCTTAAACACCTTGTATCGTAGGCCCTCAGGAACAAACAACCTCCCTGGGGGACACGAACCAGGAGCCCCCTCCTGAGCTCCCAACACCTCCATCTCCAATTCAGGGTACAGAGCGGAGACCACCACTCCATCCGCCAAAATCGGCGCTGGATCTTCTGAATCACCTCCCCCAGGGAAGCTGCGAGACAAGGCATCAGCCTTGACGTTTTTGACCCCTGGGCGAAAGGTAACCACGAAATTGAACCTGGTAAAAAAAAGGGACCATCTGGCCTGCCTAGGGTTCAGACGCTTGGCAGATTGCAGGTAAGCCAAATTCTTATGGTCAGTATACACCGTAACGGGGTGAGACGCCCCCTCCAACCAGTGGCGCCATTCCTCAAAGGCCAGCTTGATAGCCAACAACTCTCTATCTCCAACATCATAATTCCTCTCGGCAACAGAGAGCTTCTTGGAGAAGAAGGCACACGGGACCCACTTGCCAGGAGATGAACCCTGTGACAGCACCGCCCCAACCCCCACCTCTGATGCATCAACCTCCACTACGAATGGTTGAGACACATCCGGCTGCACCAGAATGGGAGCGGACGCAAAACGCTCCTTAAAAGCCGAAAAGGCCTGCAACGCCTCATCCGACCAGACAGACATCGGCGCCCTTCTTGGTCATATCAGTAAGAGGTTTTACTAGGGTAGAATAATGCGAAATAAATTTCCTATAATAATTTGTAAACCCCAAGAACCGCATCAAAGCTTTCTGATTCTCTGGTCGGTCCCACTCCAGAACCGCCCGGACCTTTTCGGGGTCCATACGAAAACCGGAATCAGAAAGCATGTATCCCAAGAACGGAAGCTCTTGCACCGCAAACAAACATTTCTCCAATTTTGCATACAACTTATTCTCCCGAAGGATCGTCAAAACCTGTCTCACATGATCCTGATGGGTCTTCATATCAGGAGAATAAATTAAAATGTCATCCAGGTAAACTACTACGAACCTCCCCACCAAGTGATGAAAAATGTCATTGACGAATCGCTGAAATACTGCATGCGCGTTCGTCAACCCAAAAGGCATCACCAGGTTTTCAAAATGACCCTCGTGCGTATTGAAGGCCGTTTTCCACTCATCCCCCTCCTTGATCCTGATCAGATTGTAGGCTCCTCTCAAATCCAACTTGGAGAACACCTTGGCTCCAACAATCTGATCAAAAAGATCAGAGATCAAGGGCAAGGGATATGGATCCCGGACTGTAATACGGTTCAACTCCCGGAAATCCAAACACGGTCTCAGTGATCCATCTTTTTTCTTCACAAAGAACAAACCTACTGCCACTGGAGACTTAGATGGTCTAATATGACCCTTTGCCAAACTCTCGGCGACATACTTTCGCATGACCTCTCTTTCGGGTTGAGAGAGGTTGTAAAGCCGAGACTTTGGCAACTTGGCGCCAGGTATGAGATTAACTGGACAATCATAGTCCCGATGAGGGGGCAATTCCTGAGCCCCACCCTCCGAAAAAACATCCGCAAAATCCGAGAGATACGGAGGTAAAGCCGTAATGGACACTTCAGAAATAGATGTGGCAAGACAATTGTCCGAACAAAACTCGCTCCAACCAATGATTTGTTTCGCTTGCCAGTCTATAATTGGGTTATGTCTAATCAACCATGGCAACCCCAAAACTATAGGAGCTGGCAAATCCTTCATGACAAAACAAGAAATAATTTCAGCATGTGAATCACCCACCCTTAAATGAATATCATGAACAATGTGAGTGAGACTCCTTTGAGAAAGAGGGGAAGAATCAATTGCAAAAACACGAATCTCGTTCTCTAACGTGCAAGTACTTAGTCCCAGGCCTTGAAGAAAAAGAAAGTCAATTAGGTTTACCCCAGCACCACAATCAAGGAATACATCAACAAACACATTTTTTGACTCTAGCGCCACCATAGCTGAAAGGAGAAAACGGGAACTGCAGGGAGCTTGCATACCTGTCTGCTCCACCACACCATTCATACTACCAAGTGTGAGGGAGTTTTTTTTTTCTTTTTTCCTTTTCTCTTCCACCTGTGATTTAACATGAGGACAAGAAAAAATAAAATGACCCCTCTTTCCACAAAAGTAACATAGTTTGTGCAATTTCCTAAAGTCTCTACTATCAGAATGGCAAGAAATCTAACCCAATTGCATGGGTTCCTCCGCTACTCCAGAGTTATAAGCAATATCACCCTGGGCAGAAGAAGAAACAAAACCACACGCAGGAGGGGTCCCCTGCACGGAGGGACCCTTACCCCTCTCTCGGATACGTCTATCCAACCGTATAGCCAAAGACATTGCATTCTCTAAAGTATCTGGATACTCATGAAAAGCCAGGGTATCCTTCAACCTTTCAGATAGCCCCTGACAAAACTGACTACGTAACGCGGGGTCGTTCCACCCCGACTCAGTAGCCCACCTCCTAAACTCTGTACAGTAACCCTCTGCAGTATGTTCACCCTGCAGTAAGTTACGCAATTTCGATTCTGCCATCGAGACCCGATCTGGGTCATCGTAAATCAATCCCAGGGCTTGGAAAAATTCCTCCACTGACCGGAGAGCCAGAGAACCGGGCGGCAGAGAAAAAGCCCAGGATTGAGCGTCCCCTTTAAGCAGAGACATGATGATACCAACCCTCTGATCCTCATTACCTGACGAAAATGGACGCAGTCGAAAGTACAATTTGCATGACTCTTTAAAGCGGAAAAAATCATCTGTACTCCCTGTAAATCTGTCGGGAAGAGCGACTTTAGGCTCCCCACCAATTTGACCTGTACCTGATGCCAGAAACCTCTGACACTGTGTGACCGTACCACGCAGATCCGCAACCTCTAGGGATAAACCCTGCATGCGGTCAACCAGTGCATCAATTGACGCCATCACAAAAGCGCTGAGTGATGGCAGTCACAGTATGGCGGATTATAATGTCACGGCGGGCGTGCACTCAGTATGACAGATAACAAACCAACCAGGCTCTGGGCGAGAGACAGGGAAGGGTCACCTCCTAGCTAATCCCTGACCTCTTTCTATGCACTGCTCAGCCCATCTACAGATCTTGAAGGTAGATCTGAGATGTCCCCGTGCCTGGGCTGACAAAACCCTGAATTCCCTGAGATGGTGAAGTGGGAAATAGGAGCAGCCTGCTCGCACAGAACCTGGATGGGAAAGATGACACAAAACAACCAACTAGAAACAACACTTATCTTCCTGAGCTGGAGCAGACAGCCAACCTTCCTTCCTAGCTTCCAAGATCACAATACTGAATATAATCCGCTCAGGGCACTGGGCAGAGGAGCTATTTAAACTAATGACTCCACCCAGTGCACCTGATGAGGGGCGGATCCAGCACGACTCCAAAAAAACCACTAAACTCGTGCTGCAATCCTGGCCGACCTCCGCACATCGTCAGAGTGGGGCATGACAATACTGCTTTTCCCGCTCAGTCTACTCCTCCTTGCCTTATTCTGCTCCGTTAGCCATGAGGGCATGTGTGGCCAGGAAACAACATGTGGAGCAATCCAATGAAGTGCAAGCTTAACTCCCACATGACCAAGTTGCTGGCAGTGAGTGCAGTTTCTGCCATACCACTTAATGGATTCCACCAGAAGATACTTTGTCACCATTATTTCTCCAAAAAAGCCATCCCTTCCTTGTATTGTCACATGACGGAAAACATGGGCCGCTCCTTGAAGTTGTAGCTGTGAGGCCAGGTGCATGCCAGTTTAGACACCTGGAGCAGCTGTTATGGGCAGGGACAGTAAATGTCTGTTACAGCCAGTAAAAAACGTACAGTGGCACAAACAGTCTGATTGTTCAGTTTGTGTGATTGTCTGGAAGATCCAGACAATCAGCATGGACATTTCATTACTAAAAAAAAAAAAAAACTGTATAACCAATGTGCGTGCAGTGTCTACAAGCACTTCTTGTAGATGACTCCTTTTTACTTTCCAGTACATTGCGTACTGTACAGGATGCTGAGGAAGCTTCTGTCCTCAACATACTAAAGAAAGTAATTTAGATGTATTAGATATATGGTTATTTTTTCTTTATTGTTAATTTCCAAATCTTATTTTAAATGACAGTTTGAAGTCCTCAGTACCAGGAGTGTACATAGAAATAGAGGGGCTCCACCGAGAAAGTCAGAACTGGACCCCACACCCAAAAATAAAAAATATAAAGTACAATTATTGTAACTGACTATGGCTCCAATAGCAGCAACCGTCCTATAAATGCAGCCAGGGCCATCTTTAATATTGATTGGACCCTGGGCAAGAATTTACTTGGGCCCCCTGGATCCTGCGTTTTTTCGCCCTATAAGATGCACTCCCCCCCCCCCCCCCCCCAAAAAAAAGTGGGGAAAAAATAGAAGTGCGTCTTATGGGGGCGAATGCTGCGACCGTCGGGTGTATCGGCAGAGAGGGAGGAGGGGCTGGGGGCCGACATCTGGTTCTGTAATGGCAGCGGGGCCCAGCTCACTGTAGTATAATCATATCTAACTTGTGGGTATTGTTAAAGTATTCAAATCATTCTAAATCCAGCTCTGTACTACTTACTACTAACTTCTTGGCAGTCAGGAGGCCGGGTGGGGCGGGTGCTCGCAGTGTAGCTCACTACGTCATGCGCCTGCTCCACCCACTTTATGATTGAAGCAGGCGGTGGAGGTGCATGACGTAGTGAGCTACGCTGCGAGCGCCCGCCCGGCCTCCTGACTGCCAAGAAGTTACTAGTAAGTAGTACAGCGCTGAATTTAAGATGATTTGAATACTTAAACAATAACCACAAGTTAGATATGATTATACTACAGTGAGCGGGGCCCGGTGTAGTAGAATACAGTGACTGCACCGGGCCCCGCTGCCATTACAGAACCAGATGCCGGCCCCCATTCACTACACAGGGACACTGTTATTGGGACTCTGTGGATGACACATTAGATAAGATGCTATATATGTATCATCCACAGATGCCCCCATAACAGTGCCATCCACAGATGCTCCCATAACAGTGGCATCCACAGATGCCACATAACAGTGCCATCCACAGATGCCCCCATAACAGTGCCATCCACAGATCCCCCATAATAGTGTCATCCACAGACCACTTATTTTCCTCCTCAAAAACCTAGGTGCGTCTTATGGGCCAGTGCGTCTTATATGGCGAAAAATACGGTATATAGTATTTTGCAGATTACTTTTTTTTTTTTACAATGTGCAGATAGTACTGTACTACTAACCCCTCCATCCATCCCTCCCTCCCCCTTCTCCATCCCCCCCTTCTCTAACCACCCAGCACCCTTACTCACATAAAACAAGTAATATATACAGTACAGACCAAAAGTTTGGACACACTTTCTCATTCAAAGAGTTTTCTTTATTTTCATGACTATGAAGGCATCAAAACTATGAATTAACACATGTGGAATTATATACATAACAAACAAGTGTGAAACAACTGAAAATATGTCATATTCTAGGTTCTTCAAAGTAGCCACCTTTTGCTTTGATTACTGCTTTGCACATTCTTGGCATTCTCTTGATGAGCTTCAAGGAGGTAGTCCCCTGAAATGGGGCACAGTTGTGCCTTAGACTGCCCACAATAAAAAAAAGCCACTCTGAAATGTGCACAATTTTGCCTTACTGGGGGGGGGGGCAGAAAACCAGTCAGTATCTGGTGTGGCCACCATTTGCCTCACAAAGTGCAACACATCTCCGTTGCATAGAGTTGATCAGGTTGTTTATTTTGGCCTGTCAAATGTTCGTCCACTCCTCTTCAGTAGCTCTGCAAAGTTGCAGAATATTGGCAGGAACTGAAAAACTGTAAAAACAATCTCCAATTTTGGTGTACTTATCGACGCTGCAGATCCACCAAGCGACGTGAGTATAGGTCGCTTCACAGTTAAAATGTCCACAAATTTGTTGATCACGCTGCCAAATTCTATGAAACGCCTGTGGATAATACTGTTTTGGAGGGGATCTGTGGATGACGCACTGTTATGGGGGATCTGTGGATGACGCACTGTTATGGTGGCATCTGTGGGTGACACTGTTAAGGGGGCATCTGTGGATGACACTGTTATAGGGGATCTGTGGATGATGCACTGTTATAGGGATCTGTGGATGACGCACTGTTATGGGGGCATCTGTGGATGACGCTCTGTTATGGGAGCATCTGTGGATGAAACTGTTATGGGGGATCTGTGGGTGACATTGTTAGGCCTCTTTCACATGGGGGCGTCCCGGATTTGCTCCGGATGCGTCGCGTGTGCATTGCGGGAAACCCGCGCGAATAGTTACACAATTTCAGTCAGTTTTGACTGCGATTGCGTTCCGAAGTTCATTTTTTTCCGCACGAGTGCAATGTGTTTTGCACGCGTGTGAGAAAAAACTGAATGTGGTACCCAGACCCGAACCCGGACTTCTTCACTGAAGTTCGGGTTTGGGTTAGGTGTTCTATTCATTTTATTATTTTCCCTTATAACATGGTTATAATGGAAAATAATAGCATTCTTAATACAGAATGCTTACTAAAATGTGGCTTGAGGGGTTAAATAATAAAAAAAAAAATTAACTCACCTCATCCTCTTGTTCGCGTAGCCGGCATGTCTTCTTTCTTCTTCTTTCAGGACCTGCAAAAGGACCTTTGATGACATAATAGTGACGTCAGTGCAGGTCCTGCTGAATGAATGTAATGTAATGCTTATTCTTTGTTAAAGTAGCGCAAACCTCTTCTGTAGTCCTTACTATCTAACTACCGTGGCATGCAGGCCGCCGGCAGCATAACGTTACTCGCTCCGTCACGCGCCTGCTTCTTTATTAAAGTGGGAGGAGCTCCTACCACTTTATGAATGAAGCAGGTGGAGCAGGCTCATGACGGAGCAAGTGACGTTACGCTGCCAGCCGGCCTGCCTGCTAAATGATTGGCCTATTGTACGGCTTCGGTCCATGCGTTTTGATGGGAGGTTGAGACAAAAGGGCCACACGTCCGTAGAATGCAAAAAGGACTGCTCAATGGAAATTTTTCACGGATGGTCGGCTCCGCGCCGCGTCTCCCGGGCCGTCTTTTGCAACTGAGCCCGGGGCAGCTGCCCCTTTTGCCCCGCGTTAAAGACGGCCCTGGATGCAGCATGTTCCCCCATAGATAAATGCTAAGTGGTGTTTAGTCTCTGCCCCTCATTGCCCTAATACTAATAGCCTTTGTGGCTTGTACTAACAAGCTACTTAACAGTTCTCTATGGGGGTCATTTATCAAACTGGTGTAAAGTAGAACTAGCTTAGTTGCCCAAACCAATCAGATTCCTCCTTTCATTTTCCAAAGAAGCTGTCCAAAATGAAAGGTGGAATCTGATTGGTTGCTATGGGCAACTTAGCCAGTTCTACTTTACACCAGTTTTATAAATGATCCCCTATATTATATATATATATATATATATATATATATATATATATATATATATATATATATACACACACATACACACAGTACAGACCAAAAGTTTGGACACACCTTCTCATTCAAAGAGTTTTCTTTATTTTCATGACTATGAAGGCATCAAAACTTTGAATTAACACATGTGGAATTATATACATAACAAACAAGTGTGAAACAACTGAAAATATGTCATATTCTAGGTTCTTCAAAGTAGCCACCTTTTGCTTTGATTACTGCTTTGCACACTCTTGGCATTCTCTTGATGAGCTTCAAAAGGTAGTCCCCTGAAATGGTCTTCCAACAGTCTTGAAGGAGTTCCCAGAGATGCTTAGCACTTGTTGGCCCTTTTGCCTTCACTCTGCGGTCCAGCTCACCCCAAACCATCTCGATTGGGTTCAGGTCCGGTGACTGTGGAGGCCAGGTCATCTGGCGCAGCACCCCATCACTCTCTTTCATGGTCAAATAGCCCTTACTTTTAAAGTTTTCCCAATTTTTCGGCTGACTAACTAACCTTCATTTCTTAAAGTAATGATGGCCACTCGTTTTTCTTTACTTCTGCTATTTTCTTGCCATAATACAAATTCTAACAGTCTATTTAGTAGGGTTATCAGCTGTGTATCCACCTGACTTCTCCTCAATGCCACTGATGGTCCCAACCCCATTTATAAGGCAAGAAATCCCACTTATTAAACCTGACAGGGCACACCTGTGAAGTGAAAACCATTTTAGGGGACTACCTCTTGAAGCTCATCAAGAGAATGCCAAGAGTGTGCAAAGCAGTAATCAAAGCAAAAGGTGGCTACTTTGAAGAACCTAGAATATGACATAGTTTCGGTTGTTTCACACTTGTTTGTTATGTATATAAAATTCATAGTTTTGATGCCTTCAGTGTGAATCTACAAGTTTCATAGTCATGAAAATAAAGAAAACTCTTTGAATGAGAAGGTGTGTCCAAACTTTTGGTCTGTACTGTATATATACAGTTGCAAGAAAAAGTATGTGAACCCTTTGGAATGATATGGATTTCTGCACAAATTGGTCATAAAATGGGATCTGATCTTCATCTAAGTCACAACAATAGACAATCACAGTCTGCTTAAACTAATAACACACAAATAATTAAACGCTACCATGTTTTTATTGAACACACCATGTAAACATTCACAGTGCAGGTGGAAAAAGTATGTGAACTCTTGGATTTAATAACTGGTTGAACCTCCTTTGACAGCAATAACTTCAACCAGATGTTTCCTGTAGTTGCAGATCAGACGTGCACTACGGTCAGGAGTAATTCTTGACCATTCCTCTTTACAGAACTGTTTCAGTTCAGCAATATTCTTGGGATGTCTGGTGTGAATTGCTTTCTTGAGGTCATGCCCCAGCATCTCAATCGGGTTGAGGTCAGGACTCTGACTGGGCCACTCCAGAAGGCATATTTTCTTCTGTTTAAGCAATTCTGTTGTTGATTTACTTCTATGCTTTGGGTCGTTGTCCTGTTGCAACACCCATCTTCTGTTGAGCTTCAGCTGGTGGACAGATGGCCTTAAGTTCTCCTGCAAAATGTCTTGATAAACTTGGGAATTCATTTTTCCTTCGATGATAGCAATCCGTCCAGGCCCTGATGCAGCAAAGCAGCCCCAAACCATGATGCCCCCATCACCATACTTCACAGTTGGGATGAGGTTTTGATGTTGGTGTGCTGTGCCTATTTTTCTCCACACATAGTGTTGTGTGTTTCTTCCAAACAACTCAACTTTGGTTTCATTTGTCCACAGAATATTTTGCCAGTACTGCTGTGGAACATTCAGGTGCTCTTGTGTAAACTGTAAACGTGCAGCAATGTTTTTTTTTGGACAGCAGTGGCTTCCTCTGTGGTATCCTCCCATGAAATCAATTCTTGTTTAGTGTTTTATGTATCGTAGATTCACTAACAGGGATGTTAGCATATGCAAGAGACTTTTGTTAGTCTTTAGCTGACACTCTAGGATTCTTCTTCACCTCATTGAGCAGTCTGCGCTGTGCTCTTGCAGTCATCTTTACAGGACGAATAGTAGAAATAGAAGGCCACAGCAGCATATCCAACCGATTCTTCTTTATTATCAAAAACTTCACAGCATAGTGTTCAAGAGTGGCAACGTTTCGGCTAAGTCTAGCCTTTGTCAAGCATATGTTACAAATGTGAAAACCAACATATAAATAAAAAAAAATAGACACTCTTACGATTATAATGGCCCAATCAACAACAAGATCGGTAGACACACCTATATAAATTCAAATCACAATTAAGCCATATCTAGCTAACCCAGCTGTTACAAATAGGCATATGTGAGTGAAGCACATTCACCTGTATGGAGAGATCAAGAGTAGACATCGGCATGGCGTCCGGCGTTCCAGTGTTCAAGGTGCGCATGTCCATATGCATCATCAGGCGGCGGCCGGCTCACATCATTCAGCCGCGACCACATGTGACGTAGCCATACAATGCGAAGCAAAGGAGGCGGCGTCGCAACCAATAGGGTGCGCCCGCACCACCGACGTCACAAATCGGCGTGCAGGACATGTGATCGGGAAGACATTCAATACATGACCGCAATAGCCATATTGTTATGATTCGAGTCATGTAGCTATAATAAGATTCCGCCATGCCGATGTGTAGCCAGGATCCTCCAATACACAGTCTAGGTCAAATCATATAAATACGGGTATAGATGTATAGCAGAATATACCACATAAACTGTAAAGAGTCATCATGATACAAATCACCTCATTTAAATGGGCAAATATATAGGTGTGCAACCACTATTGAACAGTTTCTTTAAAGTGGTGTGTTCAAATTATTGTGATAAAACATAAAAACATAAATTACATAACAGATGAGAGTTTAGCTGATCCCTGCCACATTGAACTCCAGATTGAGTCCAAATGGCTTTTTTTCTCAGTATGGCATCCTTGTCTCCCCCCCTACGTAGGAAACCTACACTGTCTATCACCCTAAAGCGTAGTTGGTTCACAGAGTGTCCGGCCTCAACAAAATGCTTAGCTACAGGCTTATCCATGTTTTTCTTACAAATAGTGCTCTTATGCTTATTAATCCGTTCACGGATTTCCATAGTAGTCTCACCTACATAGGTGAGGCTACAGGGGCACTGGATGGTATATATTACGTCACGTGATCTACAGGTGTAATAGCCATTTATCTTATATTTTTTACCACTATATGGGTGGCCTCACAAAAATCAGGGGAAGAATATGGGGATGCCTGTAAGAACAACCAGACGCAATCCGAGAGGATAACGCAACTGGTTGTGAATATCTCATCGGTAATGCTTACTCCTGAACAAACACAGGTATTGGCACGTGGACTCAGTTTCTCTCCCACCATTGAAAGGGACTGGTTCTCTTTAGAATTCGATTTGCAACGATTTTTTAGGAACTTACACCTGAAATTTTTTTTTGCGTTAAGGAATACCGATAACAAGGTTTCTGTAACTTGTAAAAATTATAATGTTGCTGTATTAACATGTAATAAATTAGAACTTAAGAAACCCCTGCGCTTTAGGGTGATAGACAGTGTAGGTTTCCTACGTAGGGGGGGAGACAAGGATGCCATACTGAGAAAAAAAGAACTCCAAATGGATTTACACGCTGAGGTCCCTACAGCCATTTGGACTCAATCTGGAGTTCAATGTGGCAGGGATCAGCTAAACTCTCATCTGTTATGTAATTTATGTTTTTATGTTTTATCACAATAATTTGAACACACCACTTTAAAGAAACTGTTCAATAGTGGTTGCACACCTATATATTTGCCCATTTAAATGAGGTGATTTGTATCATGATGACTCTTTACAGTTTATGTGGTATGTTCTGCTATACATCTATACCCGTATTTATATGATTTGACCTAGACTGTGTATTGGATGATCCTGGCTACACATCGGCATGGCGGAATCTTATTATAGCTACATGACGCGAATCATAACAATATGGCTATTGCGGTCATTTATTGGATGTTTTCCCGATCACATCTCCTGCACGCCGATTTGTGACGTCGGTGGTGCGGGCGCACCCTATTGGTTGCGACGCCACCTCCTTTGCTTCGCATTGTATGGCTACGTCACATGTGGTCGCGGCTGAATGATGTGAGCCGGCCGCCGCCTGATGATGCATATGGACATGCGCACCTTGAACACTGGAACGCCGGATGCCATGCCGATGTCTACTCTTGATCTCTCCATACAGGTGAATGTGCTTCACTCACATATGCCTATTTGTAACAGCTGGGTTAGCTAGATATGGCTTAATTGTGATTTGAATTTATATAGGTGTGTCTACCGATCTTGTTGTTGATTGGGCCATTATGATCGTGGGAGTGTCTATTTTTTAGATTTATATGTTGGTTTTCACATTTGTAACATATGCTTGACAAAGGCTAGACTTAGCTGAAACGTTGCCACTCTTGTACACTATGCTGTGAAGTTTTTGATAATAAAGAAGAATCGGTTGGATATGCTGCTGTGGCCTTCTATTTCTACTATTCACCTGTGGACCGCTTTGGATCTGTGGTCTCCTGCCCAGCTGTTGCATTGTCTCCACCATTGCTCTGCATAAGCCGTATGCAGTGCTGCTCCTGAACCCACCTTTTTCCTTTACAGGATGGTCACTCCTAGGGAGAGTAGCAGCAGTGCTGAACTTTCTCCTTTTATAGACAATTTGTCTTACCGTGGACTGATGAACAGCAAGGCTTTTGGAGATACTTCTATAACCCTTTCCAGCTTTGTGCAAGTCAACAATTCTTAATCGTAGGTCTTCTGAGAGCTCTTTTGTGCGAGGCATCATTCACATCAGGCAATGCTTCTTGTGTAAAGCAAACCCAGAACTGGTGTGTGTTTTTTATAGGCAGGGCAGCTGTAACCAACATCTCCAATCTCATCTCATTGATTGGACTCCAGTTGGCTGACACCTCACTCCAATTAGCTCTTGGAGATGTCATTAGTCTAGGGGTTCACATACTTTTTCCACCTGCACGGTGAATGTTTACATGGTGTGTTCAATAAAACATGGTAACATTTAATTATTTGTGTGTTATGCGTTTAAGCAGACTGTGATTGTCTATTGTTGTGACTTAGTTGAAGATCAGATCACATTTTATGACCAATTTGTGCAGAAATCCATATAATTCCAAAGGGTTCACATACTTTTTCTTGCAACTGTATAGATACTGACGAGCAAAAGGGTAACGTCTTGAACTTTTGAAATTCAGGTTCCATATCTCACCTTTCACTGCAGCTTCGAACGTGAGACTACCATCATTTTATAGACAATCATCTTGGCTAAATTGAACTATTTAGCATATGAGTAGTTATGCATATTCTTGCCATGTTACTGCGTTGTTACTGTTTGACTTCTGGTAGTGTAACAATCTTTTTCTTGTTGTGTAGTACAAATTACATGTTCTCACATTCCCTAATAGCTCAGTGTGTTATTAGGTTGATTCCCAAGCGAAAGGTCACTGTTTCCCAAGAAAGAAGAAACAGTATAATCCAGCTCAGTGGTATCTCAGCCAAGAAAATTGCCAAAATGCATCATGTGATTTCCATGAGAATTGAAAGAATATAAAATAAAGTCCATCCATCTATTCCAAAGCCAAGAGGTGGATGTCCAGATAAAATGACAACAAGTCAGCTGATCACAAGTTGAGAGCGAATATTCGAATCACAAATTTTTATTGCAAATTTCGGCACTTTGAGAATTTGCGAAGATCTAGAATATAATGCTATATCTTTATAATTGCAAATATTCTAGATTTTTTTAAAATCTTTATTATGCTATCTTCCATATCTTTTTTTTTAGTTATTATTTTACCTATTAATACATTTTTATAAGAAGTGTTTATCATATCATTAATAATTCATTTTTATAGATATTATATTATTAAATCATTACGGTACATACAATATACAACAGACAATATACAAGCACTCTTTGGGGTAGATGAGGGAGAGGGTGACAGAGAGGAGGCTGAGGAAAGTGAGGTAGCTAGCTGGGTAACATTTAGAAAGCGGGGTAGAGGGAAGAGTGCCAGGGAGGCTAGCCCTGATCTGACACACCCCAACAAGTTTGCACGTTTGGCAGATGAGGGGGATGTCAGTCCAGGGACGGCACTGCCGCAGCCGGACACTTCCTCTGCCAGTCAGGGGAATGTCAGCTCCGGTAAGCAGGGGACCAGGAGAGCAGGGCAGGCCAGACAGGTGCTGGTAGTGGGAGACTCAATTATTAGGGGAACAGATAGGGAAATCTGTCACAAAGACCGTGATCGCCGAACAGTGTGCTGTCTTCCTGGCGCTAGAGTTCGACATATCGCGGATCGGGTTGACAGATTACTGGGAGGGGCTGGAGAAGATCCAGCGGTCATGGTCCATATCGGAACCAATGACAAAGTTAGGGGTAGGTGGAGAGTCCTTAAAAATGATTTCAGGGATTTAGGGCAAAAGCTTAGGGGAAGGACCTCAAAGGTAGTATTTTCCGAAATACTACCGGTACCACGGGCCACACAAGAAAGGCAGCGGGAGATTAGGGAAATTAACAAGTGGCTCAAGAACTGGTGTAGGATGGAGGGGTTTGGGTTCCTGGAGAACTGGGCCGACTTCGCTGTCGGCTACAGCCTCTATCGTAGGGACGGGCTGCACCTCAATGGGGAAGGAGCAGCTGTGTTGGGGAAGAAGATGGCTAGAAGGTTGGAGGAGTGTTTAAACTAGGGACTGGGGGGGAGGGTAATTACACTATAGAAGGGGAAGATAGTGCAGATAGAGACCGGGGGAAAGGTAGTGGGACTGGGGGAGAAATGGAAGGAGGGACAAGAACAGTTCAGAAGGAAAGGTGTAGGGTAAAAAATATACATAAACCTCTCATATGTATGTATACTAATGCCAGAAGTCTGACTAATAAAACTGGTGAACTGGAATTAGTGATGTGTGAGGAGGACTATGACATAGTGGGAATAACTGAGACATGGCTGGATGATAGCTATGACTGGGCAGTTAATGTACAAGGTTACAGTCTGTTCAGAAAGGATCGTCAAAACCGGAGAGGTGGAGGGGTCTGCCTTTATGTAAAATCTTGTCTAAAGCCCACACTCCGTGAAGATATAAGTGAGGGACATGAACATGTGGAGTCACTGTGGGTAGAGATACATGGAGCTAAAAACAACAATAAATTACTAATAGGAGTCTACTATAAACCACCTAATATACCAGAGTCCACAGAAAATCTACTACTAAACGAGATAGACAAGGCGGCAAATCATAATGAGGTGGTTATTATGGGGGACTTCAACTACCCAGATATAGACTGGGAAACTGAAACTTGTATATCTCATAAAGGAAACAGATTCTTGGCAATAACCAAAGACCATTATCTCTCCCAACTGGTTCAGGACCCGACTAGAGGGACGGCCATACTGGACTTAATATTAACCAATAGACCTGACAGAACAACAGACGTGCAGGTTGGGGGACACCTGGGAAATAGTGACCATAAAGTAATAACCTTCCAATTATCATTCAAAAGAGCGTTTCTACAGGGAGAAACAAAAATACCAAACTTCAAAAAAGCTAAATTTAGCCAACTAAGAGAGGCCATAGGCCTAACTAACTGGGACAAAGTCCTCAAAAATAAAAATACAGCCAAAAAATGGGATATCTTTAAAAACATCCTAAAATCTCATTGTGAGAGGTACATACCGTATGGGAATAAAAGGTTAAGGAACAAAAAGAAACCAATGTGGATAAACAGAACTGTAAAGAAAGCAATAAATGACAAAAAGAAAGCATATAAAACCCTAAAACAGGAGGGTAGCACGGAAGCACTGAAAAACTATAAGGAAAAAAACAGAACATGTAAAAAACAAATAAAAGCGGCCAAACTAGAGACCGAGAGATTAATTGCCAAACAGAGTAAAACTAACCCTAAAATGTTCTTCAATTATATAAATGTTAAAAAGTATAAATCTGAAGGTGTCGGCCCTTTAAAGAGTAATGAGGGGGGAGTCGCAGAGAGCGACGAGGAGAAAGCAAAGCTGTTAAATATTTTTTTCTCCAATGTATTCACTGAGGAAAATAAACTGTCAGATGAAATGCTGAATGCTGAAATAAATTCGCCATTAAAAGTGTCCTGTCTGACCCAGGAAGAAGTACAACAGCGACTTAAAAAAATCAAAATAGACAAATCGCCAGGACCGGATGGCATACACCCCCGTATCCTAAGGGAATTAAGTAATGTCATAGCCAGACCCTTATTTCTGATATTTGCGGACTCTGTACTGACAGGGAATGTCCCACAGGATTGGCGCATGGCAAATGTGGTGCCAATATTCAAAAAGGGTCCAAAAACAGAGCCTGGAAACTATAGGCCGGTAAGTTTAACATCTGTTGTGGGTAAACTGTTTGAAGGTTTTCTGAGAGATGCTATGTTAGAGCATCTTATGGGAAATAAGCAAATAACGCCATATCAGCATGGCTTCGTGAGGGATCGGTCATGTCAAACTAATTTAATCAGTTTCTATGAGGAGGTAAGTACTAGACTTGACAGCGGCGAATCAATGGATGTCGTGTATCTGGACTTCTCCAAAGCATTTGACACTGTACCTCATAAAAGGTTAGTATATAAAATGAGAATGCTCGGACTCGGAGAAAACGTCTGTAAGTGGGTAAGTAACTGGCTCAATGATAGAAAACAGAGGGTGGTTATTAACGGTACATACTCAGATTGGGTCACTGTCACTAGTGGAGTACCTCAGGGGTCAGTATTGGGCCCTATTCTCTTCAATATATTTATTAATGATCTTGTAGAAGGCTTGCATAGTAAAATATCAATTTTCGCAGATGACACTAAACTGTGTAAAGTAATTAACACTGAAGAGGACAGTATACTACCAGAGGGATCTGGATAGATTGGAGGCTTGGGCAGATAAGTGGCAGATGAGGTTTAACACTGAGAAATGTAAAGTTATGCACATGGGAAGGAATAATGCAAGTCACCCGTACATACTAAATGGTAAAACACTCGGTAACACTGACATGGAAAAGGATCTAGGAATTTTAATAAACAGCAAACTAAGCTGCAAAAAACAGTGTCAGGCAGCGGCTGCCAAGGCCAATAAGATAATGGGTTGCATCAAAAGGGGCATAGATGCCCGTGATGAGAACATATTCCTACTACTTTACAAATCACTGGTCAGACCACACATGGAGTACTGTGTACAGTTCTGGGCTCCTGTAAACAAGGCAGACATAGCAGAGCTGGAGAGGGTCCAGAGGAGGGCAACTAAAGTAATAACTGGAATGGGGCAACTACAGTATCCTGAAAGATTATCAAAATTAGGGTTATTCACGTTAGAAAAAAGACGACTGAGGGGAGATCTAATTACTATGTATAAATATATCAGGGGGCAGTACAGAGATCTATCCCATCATCTATTTATCCCCAGGACTGTGACTGTGACGAGGGGACATCCTCTGCGTTTGGAGGAAAGAAGGTTTGTACACAAACATAGAAAAGGGTTCTTTACGGTAAGAGCAGTGAGACTATGGAACTCTCTGCCTGAGGAGGTGGTGATGGTGAGTACAATAAAGGAATTCAAGAGGGGCCTGGATGTATTTCTGGAGTGTAATAATATTACAGGCTATAGCTACTAGAGAGGGGTCGTTGATCCAGGGAGTTATTCTGATTGCCTGATTGGAGTCGGGAAGGAATTTTTTATTCCCCTAAAGTGAGGAAAATTGGCTTCTACCTCACAGGGTTTTTTTGCCTTCCTCTGGATCAACTTGTAGGATGACAGGCCGAACTGGATGGACAAATGTCTTTTTTCGGCCTTATGTACTATGTTACTATGTTACTATGTACTATGACATTCACGCAAAGGCTGTATGCCAACAACTTATCCATGAGACAGTTACAGTCAGCATACCTTACAATGACAGCCTTGTGCACTATGAGACAACTAGCAATAACCACACCTCAGATAAACCTCATAGGCTATGATATTGCCAGGACCAGCTTTTTTTTACTCAGATAGAAATATTTACAATCTATCACTCCATCCTATCATCATCAGACTTTATTCCATACTTTTTTATTAAGTTCTATCACTCCTAAACGTTTCATCCCATCTGAGGCATTCCAACCAGCTCTCATCTGACTGAGAGCCAGTAAGCCTCAAAGTTGCTTGATTTAAGTTGGATAGCTTAGGGGGACCTGCGCACCTAGATCATTATCATTAGGGTGACAAAAAAATTTAAAAAATGTTTGGGATGCCAGCTAACTCTTCTCTCACTGCTTAGGAGGGCTGCATAAAAATTTTCAGTTTTCTAACTGTTCTAACATTATATTCAATAACCTTTCTATACTGTTTTGTCATGTAAACTCCTTTGCATAAACTTGAATATGGGAAAGACATGCAAATAGTGTTTTAGCTGAAAAACAAAGCAGATTCTGCTAATTTGCATGTCTTTCCCATATTCAAGTCAAATGAATATACATGACGAAACAGTATAGAAAGGTTATTGAATATATATTAGGACAATTAGAAAACTGAAAATTTTTATGCAGCCCTCCTAAGCAGTGACAGAAGAGTTTGCTGGCATCCATAAAAAAAAAAAATCCAATTTTGTCACCCTAATGATAATGATCTAGGTGCACAGGTCCCTCCAAGCCATCCAACTTAAATCAAGCAACTTTGAGGCTTACTGGCTCTCAGTCAGATGAGAGTTGGATTTGAATGTTTCATAGTGCACAAGGCTGCCATTGTAAGGTATGCTGACTATACCAGTCTTATGGATAGGTTATTGATTAACACATACCTGGCTTTTACAGAATGTAGCCTTTCTGTAATTGTCTGTTTATTATATGTTATAGGTAATGAAATTGTATGCAATATGTGTATATTACATTACTGATTTTAACACTCATGGATTCTCAAATTTGAAAAAATTATGGCGAATATGTGGCCAAAAATTTGTGAAATGTTGTGAATTCAAATATTGCCTATGCCACTAATTACAAGGTCTATCAGTTCTGGCTCGGCAGTGGAGGCGGCTCGTACTCTTTGTAATAGTGAGATCACAGACGTCCATGCAAGTGCATTACACTAGTTTGGAATGGTAGAGTCAGCTCAAGTTTGTAAAAAATTACGACAGTAGAAGATTGGAAACGTGTGATTTGGAGCGATGAGGTGAAAGTCAATAGACTGGGCACTGATGGGTGCAAGTAGGTCTGGAAGGGAAAAGGGGGCTAATGGATCGAGAAATTGAAGGAACTGTCAAGTTCGGTAGAGGAAGCCTGATGATATGGTGGTCTCAATGCTGAGCTACCTGTGAGTAACCTACAAGATGAGTTACTTCGTACACTCGAGTACTATGAGTATGAAAAGGACAACATAGTGTTACTGCAGGACAATGATCCGAAGCATACATCGAGAGTGACAAGAAATGGTTTAATGACGATGAAGTAGAGATGTTGGATTGGCCCCCACAGTTCCTAGACCTCAATCCAATCAAATACTTGTGGGTAGAGTTGAAGAAAAATCTGTATCCGTACCCAAGTGAGTCGACCAGTATGCACCAAGATTGGAACGCATAGAAGAGACCTGGGAACAGAGTTCGGTCGAGACATGCTTGAATCTGATCGAGAGCATGTCCAAAAGGATTCAGTCAGTGTGAAAGCCAAAGTTGGATTTACAAAATAGTAAAAATTTAAATTTGGAATCTTAGGAGCAAAACAGTTACAGTGCAGTTACATGAAAAGAATCTGCATAACTAATCAAATGCTAAATAGTTGTAAGTCCAATTTATGTATGAGATGGCCAAGATTGTCTATAAAATTATGGTAGTCTCACATTCGAAGCGGTAGTGGATGGTGAGATATAGAGCCTGAAATTCAAAAGTTCAAAACGTTACCCTTTTGCTAGTCAGTGTATATACAGTATATACAGTACAGACCAAAAGTTTGGACACACCTTCTCATTCAAAGAGTTTTCTTTATTTTCATGACTATGAAAATTGTAGATTCACACTGAAGGCATCAAAACTATGAATTAACACATGTGGAATTATATACATAACAAACAAGTGTGAAACAACTAAAAATATGTCATATACTAGGTTCTTCAAAGTAGCCCCCTTTTGCTTTCATTACTGCTTTGCACACTTTGAAAGTAAGGGCTATTTGACCATGAAGGAGAGTGATGGGGTGCTGCGCCAGATAACCTGGCCTCCACAGTCACCGGTCCTGAACCCAATCGAGATGGTTTGGGGTGAGCTGGACCGCAAAGTGAAGACAAAAGGGCCAACAAGTGCTAACCATCTCTGGGAACTCCTTCAAGACTGTTGGAAGACCATTTCAGGGGACTACCTCTTGAAGCTCATCAAGAGAATGCCAAGAGTGTGCAAAGCAGTAATCAAAGCAAAAGGTGGCTACTTTGAAGAACCTAGAATATGACATATTTTCAGTTGTTTCACACTTGTTTGTTATGTATATAATTCCACATGTGTTAATTCATAGTTTTGATGCCTTCATAGTCATGGAAATAAAGAAAACTCTTTGAATGAGAAGGTGTGTCCAAACTTTTGGTCTGTACTGTATATATATATATATATATATATATATATATATATATATATATATATATACACACACACATATACATACAACAGACCGGGGCCACAGTGCACAGCTCCCTCCACTAAGGCATTGCAACACAGTGTATGTGTGTGTGTGTGTGTGTGTGTGTGTGTAACCATGTGATTTTTACGCTAACAGTCACTCACACACAATGTGATCAAGACTGCTGCAGTAGACCTGCATCCTTTGCTACTCACTGAGGTCCCCAATGCGCCAGCCACTGAGGCAGGAATTTGGTTGGCATGGCCACAGTGGTCACACTGGGAGGGCGATTTTGAAACTTCCCTCAGCACATGCAAAAGCTACGGCCTCCTCCACACATTCATGCAGTGGCACTGGCAACAGGGAACCACACCACAGTTAAGATGAGATGATGCTGAAATTCAGCTAGTCAATAGGCAGAGCTAGCATCAGAGCATCTCCCTGCTTACTGGCCACCCGTAACTGGCTTACAGATGGAGCCATTAGCAAGGGCAGGCTATAGCATGCAATTCTTCCTTCCTTTACTGCTATGTACTCTAGCTTGTAAGACTATAAAGTAAGGGACGGAGCTATTCAGCACTGCCAAGACCCCCAACCTCACAGGCTCATAGCAATTGCATGGTCTGTCGCCATTGGAGGTACACCACTGCTCAATACCAATGACTTGTTTCCCATAGAGTTATGGTCTCAAGTTTCAATGGTTTGAACGTACATTGGGGCATCCTAGAACCAATTAATAGAACTTGAGGGACCACTGTACATACATTTTGAGACTTCCCATTCATCATGTAAACTCCATAGGATGAATAACAAAAATCTGGACAGCACAGTGCTCACTAGTTAGTATTATTGACTTGTTTGTAGGTTTGAATTCAACTAGTTGCAAAATTTGAGTGCAGTTTGTACGTGTTTTATAAACATACAGTCCTGATCAAAAGTTTAAGACCACTTGAAAAATGTCACAAATTTTACATTGTTGGATCTTAACAAGGTTCCAAGTAGAGCTTCAACATGCAACAAGAAGAAATGAGAGTGAGACAAAACATTTTTTGAGCATTCAATTAATTGAAAATAACGAATAAACTGAAACAGGCTGTTTTTCAGCTGATCCAAATTTTAGGACCACATGCCTTTAAAAGGCCAAATCTGTGCAAAGATGTGGATTCATTGTCATTTTCTGTCAGGTAGTCACACGTTGTGATGGCAAAGGCAAAAAAACGCTCCCTTTTTGAACGTGGTCGGGTTGTTGAACTGCATAAGCAGGGTCTCTCACAG
The DNA here is from genome assembly GCF_905171765.1 of Bufo bufo. Taxonomy (NCBI): domain Eukaryota; kingdom Metazoa; phylum Chordata; class Amphibia; order Anura; family Bufonidae; genus Bufo; species Bufo bufo. The sequence continues at coordinate 45,962,729 of NC_053396.1, read as the reverse complement.
CGCGCCATCGCTGCTGAGGTGGGACGCAGTAAGACAGTCATTTGGAATTTCTTAAATTATCCTGAGGGTTATGGAACAAAAAAGTCAAGTGGAAGACCTAAAAAAATTTCATCAGCACTGAGCCGGAGGATCCAATTGGCTTTCCGTCAAGACACTGGACGATCCTCGACCCAAATTAAGGCCCTTACTGGTGCTGACTGCAGCCCCATAACCATCAGACGGCATCTGAGACTGAAGGGCTTCAAAAACAAAAAACGTCTTCAAAGACCTCGTCTCCTTGAATGACATAGAACTGCTCGTTTGGACTTTGCAAGAGAGCAACAAACATGGGACATTCAAAGGTCGAAGAGAGTTTTATTCTCTGATGAGAAAAAATTTAACCTTGATGGTCCTGATGGTTTCCAACGTTACTGGCATGACAAGCAGATCCCACCTGAGACGTTTTCTACACGCCACAGTGGAGGGGGCGCCATAATGGTCTGGGGTGCTTTTTCCTTCAGTGGAACAATGGAGCTTCAGGAAGTGCAGGGGTGTCAAACGGCCGCTGGCTATGTCCAGATGTTGCAGAGAGCATTCCTGTGTGGTAACGACTGGGTTTTTCAACAGGACAACGCTACAGTACACAATGCCCGCAGGACAAGGGACTTCTTCCAGGAGAATAACATCACTCTTTTGGCCCATCCTGCTTGTTCCCCTGATCTAAATCCAATTGAGAACCTTTGGGATGAAGGGAAGTTTACAAAAATGAACAACAGTTCCAGACTGTAGATGGCCTTCGTGCGGCCGTCTTCACCACTTGGAGAAAGGTTCCCACTCACCTCATGGAAACGCTTGCATCAAGCATGCTGAAACGAATTTTGGAAGTGATAAACAATAACGGCGGAGCTACTCATTACTGAGTTCATGTTTGGAAGTTGGATTTCTGTTTTGGGGGGGTTTAGTTTTTTTTTGGAGGTGTGTCCCTAAACTTTTGATCAGCTGAAAAACAGCCTGTTTCAGTTTATTCGTTGTTTTCATTAAATTGAATGCTCAAAAATTTATTTGTCTCACTCCCATTTCTTCTTGTTGCATGTTGAAGCTCTACTTGGAACCTTGTTAAGATCCAGCCATGCTAAATATGATTTTTTTGCCATTTTTCAAGTGGTCTTAAACTTTTGATCAGGACTGTACTAGTTGGTCAATTTTAAGTTAATAAGGCATTTAAAATGATAAAATTGTGAAATGGATCATCATGATCTGATATTCTTGTCAAACTGAGACACAAAGATCTTTCATCTTCTGGAACTCCTTCTTGTACCTAATTTATATTATGATTGCATCCTACTTCCCTCAACATATCCGATCTGAAAGATTTAATAATGGAAAGGGCAATCTACATCCCAATTTTCTTATTCCATACCAGAGTTCACTCTGGCTCTAACTTCTGATTTATATATCTGCAACAATTTTACATCTAGAGACAGATGAAAATATGTATAAAGTTAATTAAACAGGTAGAATGCATGGCATGCCAGCACATAAACAATAATACATCTGCAAACATTGCTTAATGACATTCTTGACTGGTTAAATCCCTCAATAGAATGAGTCTGTAAGAGTCTTCTGACAAATGGGTAGATTTCCATGATACTCCCCCCTGTTTTTGTGCCCTGTGGGGCAGCTATAAATTAAATAAATCTTCTTAAAATCCTCAGCGTTTTGGGAGATGTTTGACAAGGTGACAAAGCATCTCACATACAGTACATGATTACATGGTTGGAAAATGCTTTCGAGCATATAGAACCTATGTGATCTAGTGAGACTGATAACTTTTCACTGTATTGCAATTTGTCCTTCTAGTACCTGGAGATGTTAATGGTTTAACCCCTTAAGGACACAGCCCTATTTCACCTTAAGGACCAGGCCATTTTTTGCAAATCTGACCAGTGTCACTTTAAGTGCTGATAACTTTAAAACACTTTTACTTACCCAGGCCGTTCTGAGATTGTTTTTTCGTCACATATTGTACTTCATGACACTGCTAAAATTGGGTCAAAAAAGTTAATTTTTTTGCATAAAAAAAATACCATATTTACCAAATATTTTGAAAAATTTGCAAATTTCAAAGTTTCAGTTTCTCTACTTCTGTAATACATAGTAATACCCCCAAAAATTGTGATGACTTTACATTCCCCATATGTCTACTTCATGTTTGTAGCATTTTGGGAATGATATTTTATTTTTGGGGGATGTTACAAGGCTTAGAAGTTTAGAAGCAAATTTTGAAATTTTAAGAAATCTTCAAAATCCCACTTTTTATGGACCAGTTCAGGTTTGAAGTCACTTTGTGAGGCTTACATAATAGAAACCACCCAAAAATGACCCCATTCTAGAAACTAAACCCCTCAAGGTATTCAAAACTGTTTTTAAAAACTTTGTTAACCCTTTAGGTCTTCCACAAGACTTCATGGCAAATGGACATAAATTTTTAGAATTTAGATTTTTTGGAAAATTTTCCAATATAATCAATTTTTTCCAGTAAAAAAACAAGGGTTAACTGCCAAACAAAACTCAAAATGGGTTGCCCTGATTCTGTAGTTTGCAGAAACACCCCATATGTGGTCGTAAACTACTGTTTGGCCAAACGGGAGGACATAGAAAGAGTGGAACGCCATATAGGTTTTGGAAGGCAGATTTTTCAGGACTGGTTTTGTTTATACCATGTCCCATTTCAAGCCCCCCCTTGCACCCCTAGAATAGAAATTCCAAAAAAGTGACTCCGACTAAGAAAGTACACCCCTCAAGGAATTCAAAACTGGGTTTACAAACTTTGTTAACCCTTTAGGTGTTCCACAAGAGTTAATGACAGATGGAGAAACAATTTAGAAATTTCTATTTTTTGGAAGATTTTCCATTTTAACCCATTTTTTCCTAGCAATAAAGTAAGGGTTAACAGCCAAACAAAACTCAAAATGAGTTGCCCCGATTCTGTAGTTCGCAAAAACACCCCATATGTGGTCGTAAACTACTGTTTGGCCAAACGGGAGGACATAGAAAGAGGGGAACGCCATATAGGTTTTGGAAGGCAGATTTTGCAGGCCTGGTTTTGTTTATACCAGGTCTCATTTGAAGCCCCCTGTTGCACCCCTAGAATAGAAATTTCGAAAAAGTGACTCCATCTAAGAAAGTACACCCCTCAAGGTATTCAAAACTGGGTTTACAAACTTTGTTAACCCTTTAGGTGTTCCACAAGAGTTAATGGCAGATGGAGAAACAATTTAGAAATTTCTATTTTTTGGAAAATTTTCCAATATAATCAATTTTTTCCAGGAGTAAAACAAGGGTTAACTGCCAAACAAAACTCAAAATGGGTTGCCCCGATTCTGTAGTTTGCAGAAACACCCCATATGTGGTCGTAAACTACTGTTTGGCCAAACGGGAGCACGTAGAATGAGGGGAACGCCATATGGGTTTTGGAAGGCAGATTTTGCAGGACTGGTTTTGTTTATACCATGTCCCATTTGAAGCCCCCTGTTGCACCCCTAGAATAGAAATTTCAAAAAAGTGACTCCATCTAAGAAAGTACACCCCTCAAGGTATTCAAAACTGGGTTTACAAACTTTGTTAACCCTTTAGGTTTTCCACAAGAGTTAATGGCAGATGGAGAAACAATTTAGAAATTTCAATTTTTTGGAAAATTTTCCATTTTAACCCTTACTTTATTACTGAAAAAAATGGGTTAACAGCCAAACAAAACTCAAAATGGGTTGCCCTGATTCTGTAGTTTGCAGAAACACCCCAAATGTGGTCGTAAACTACTATTTGGCTAAACGGCAGGACATAGAAGAAGGGGAACGCCATACGGTTTTTGGAAGGCAGATTTTGCTGGACTGGTTTATTGACACCATGTACCCTTTCAAGCCCCCTGATGCACCCCTAGAGTAGAAACTCCATAAAAGTGACCCCATCTAGGAAACTACGGGATAAGGTGGTTGTTGTTTTGGGACTATTTTAGAGGTAAATATGATTTTTGGTTGCTCTATATTGCACTGTTTGAGGCAAGGTAACAAAAAAATAAAATTCTCAAATTTTTCTACATTCGCTATTTAGTTTTGTGGAACACCTAAAAGGGTTAACAAAGTTTATAAAGTAACTTTTGAATACCTTGTGGGGTGTAGTTTCTTAGATGGGGTCACTTTTCTGGAGTTTCTAGTCTAGGCTACATCAGGGGGGGCTTCTAATGGGACATGGTGTCCAAAAAAAAACTGTCCATCAAAATCTGCCTTCCAGAAACCCTATGGAGTTCCCTTCGTTCTATGCCCTGCCGTGCGACTATATAGCCATTTACGACCACATATGAGGTGTTTCTGCAAACTACAGAATCAGGGCCATAAATATTGAGTTTTTTTGGCTGTTAACCCTTGCTTTATTACTGGAAAAAAAAGGATTCAAATGGAAATTTTGCCCAAAAATGGGTGTTTTGGCACCATTTTTATTTTATATTTTTAACGCTGTTCATCCGAGGGGTTTGGTCAAATGTTATTTTTATAGCGACGACTTTTACGCACGCGACGATGCCCAATATGTATGGCTCTCAGACTTTGGAGACACTAAGCAGGCATCCTAAAACTGCGGCCCTCCAGATGTTGTAAAACTACAATTCCCACCATGCCCTACTGATGGCTGTAGGTTGTCTGGGCATGCTGGGAGTTGTAGTTTTACAACATCTGGAGGGCCGCAGTTTGAGGATGCCTGCACTAAAACTAATATTTTTTTGGGGAAAAAAAATTGTTTCTGTGTCTCCAAAGTCTGAGAGACATAGTTTTTTATGTTCTCTAGGGGACTGTTGGAGATTATAAAAATTTAGTACTCCATGGAAGTGTGATACTCCCTGAAGCAATCGATAACGCAGAGGCCCGGATGATCGGGGCAAGTGTCACATTGAGTGGTGGTGTCCTTCCGTATCCCCCTCTTGTGACACACTCTGCATCTTTTTTGGGTTCGTCCCTTCTTTCCAGTATGGGGGACCACACCTGGAAAGTGTTGGCCAGGGACGATCCGGGCGCCTCCAGTTCCCGAAGGTACTCCGGCCTGCTCTTTCCCTGTCCGAAAAGATCAGGGCCTTGAGGACTGCCTCATAGAATTGGAGGAATGTCTCTGTGCTGCCAGCGCTTCGGGATAGTACAAAAGAGTTGTACATGGCAACCTGTACCAAGTAGACCGCAACTTTTTTGTACCATGCCCGGGTTTTGCGCATGGCATTATATGGCTTGAGGACTTGATCAGAGAGATCAACTCCTCCCATATACCGATTGTAGTCGACGATACAATCGGGCTTGAGGACCGTTGCCGCGGTACCTTGCACAGAGACGGGGGTGGTGCTGTTACCGTGGATTGTGGACAGCATAAGGACATCCCTCTTGTCCTTATACCTGACCAGCAACAGGCTTCCACTGGTAAGGGCACGGGTCTCACCCCTGGGGATAGGTACCTGGAGGGGGTGGGCAGGGAGGCCGCGTTGATTTTTCCGCACGGTCCCACAAGCGAACGTGGATCTGGCGGCAAGGGACCTGAACAAGGGAATGCTGGTATAAAAGTTGTCCACGTACAAGTGGTAACCCTTATCCAGCAGTGGGTACATAAGGTCCCACACGAGTTTCCCGGTAACACCCAGAGTGGGGGGACATTCTGGGGGTTGAATCCGGGAATCTCGCCCCTCGTACAGACGAAATTTGTAAGTGTACCCTGAGGTACTCTCACAAATTTTGTATAGCTTCACGCCATACCTCGCCTGCTTTGTGGGAATGTATTGGCGGAAACTGAGTCTCCCCTTGAACGCAACGAGAGACTCATCAACCGCGACCTCCCTTCCAGGTACGTAGGCCTGCTGAAATGTGGCCCCAAAGTGATCGATGACCGGCCGTATCTTATACAGCCGGTCATAGGCAGGATCACTTCGGGGGGGACATGCTGCATTATCGGAATAATGCAGAAATTTCCGGATGGCCTCAAACCGGGAGCGTGTCATGGCCGTACTGTACAGTGGGGTCTGGTAGAGTATGTCCCCACTCCAGTATTGCCTGACACTGGGTTTTTGCACTAGACCCATATGCAGCACGACCCATATGGAGGGGGGGGGGTTGGTGGGGGGGGGTGGGGGGGCTGGTGGTCGGGGGTGGGATCTGGTGGTGGGGGGGATGCGGGGGGGCAAGTGGCAGGGGGTGTCTGAAAGCTGAAACAAAAAAGTTTAGAATAAATGTGCTTTTTTTTTCTTCTAACTTTTCCCTTCTATCCCTGCCTAAAGGTGCCTCTCCCTCACTGATCCTAACCTACCTGGGTGGCGATGGGTGCAGGAGGGTGATGGATGGCGATTAGGGGGACACAGGAGCTGGTGCTGGACGATGCTGCACGGTCAGGGTGCTGGACAGGAAGAGGAGGGGAGAGAGAAGCGCAGGAAGTTTGAATGTCGCGCCTCTCTGCCCTGCACCAATCAGCACCCTGGACAGCAGTGTTCAGCACCGGGGTCAGCACCGCCTCTCTAAATCCTCGGACTGCGATAGGTGGTGTATAATTACGCCACCGATTGCAGCCTTTTTCCGGTTCATCGGGTCACAGGACACCCGAATGGACCGGAAACGCAGAAAACCGCAGGTCTGAATTGACCTGCGGTTTTCTGCAATCGTCGATGCGGGGGGGTCAAATTACTTCCCCCTGCATTGTTACAGGATGCCGGCTGAATGATTTCAGCCGGCATCCCGTTCCGATTAACCCCCGCGGCGCCGGCATCGCTATTTAAAGCCATGACATACCGGTACGTCATGTGTCCTTAAGGACTCGGGAAACATGCCGTACCGGTACGTCATGTGTCCTTAAGGGGTTAATAAACCATATACAGTTGTCAGAAAGTCAGAAGTAAACCATTTAGAATTACCTGGAATTTCTTACTGATTACTAATGAAATATGACCTTATTGCTATTTAAGTCAAAAATTATAGACAAACATAATCTAACTATACTAATATCACACAAACAGTTGTAGCATTCATGCTTTTTATTGCGCATATTGAGTAAACACAGTGCAGGGGAGAGAATTTACAGAATTTAATATCCTGTAAATCAACTTTACACCTTTGGTGTATTGCATTGTAATCATTTTGAGCTAAAAATCTTTTTTTAACTGGTCTTTATTAAAAATATGGAGCACTTTTTTCTGTAGATAGCTGAGATGCTCTAGTAGCAGCCACTAGATATTCTCTCTTTTCCGTCAGTTGGGGAGCTGACGGGCTCCTTATCTCTGCTCTCTGACATTATAAACACTCATAGTTCAGTTCTTATCTTACTGATAAGAATATGGCTTAAATAAGTGTTAGTTTAGAAATACGTAGTAGTTTAGAAATAAGGTTTATTAGATGACAGGCACAAAGACAAAGTGAAAGTACCATTCACACAGTTAGAAAAACAGTTAACGCATCGTAACACAACAGCTCAATATTTTTAATAAAGGCCAATAGAAAATATGATTTTTATGCAAAATTGAGTAATTTCCTATCATAAACCAAAATTGCCTTCAAAGGTCTACATAGCCTTTAAGCAGCAATCACCTCCACCAAATGTTCCTTATAGCTGTAAATAAGCAACATTGAGGAGGGATTTTGGATCATTCCTCTGTGCAAATGTGTGCCAATTCATCAATATTCCTGGGTTGCCTTTCGTGCACAGCAGTCTTCAGGTTATTCCACAGCGTCTCGGTAGGGTTAAAGTCAGGATTGTGACTTGACCATTCCAAAACACAAATGTTCTTCTTTTTTAGGCATTCTTTAGTTGATTTACTTGTGTGCTTTAGATCATTGTCTTCACCCAATTTCTTTTCAGCTTAAGGTCATGTTTTGATACACATTAACATTTATTGCTCTCTCAATGTCCTCAAAGCATCCAGGCCCTGAGGCAGCAAAGTAGCCCGAAACCATGATGGTCCCTCTGCCATGCTTCACAGTTAGGATGAGGTTTTGGTATACTGTGTTTTTTTCTACATAGCATTGTGCAGCTGTACTAAGAACTTCCCCTTTTGTTTCAAAGAATAATTGATAAAGAAGATTTTTGTTTTGGAATGTTCAAGTCAGAGTCCTGAGCTTAACCCTGTCAAGATGCTGTGGCAAGACCTGGAGAGGGCTGTGCACACAAGCCATCCCAGAAATATTGATGAACAGGTAATAAAATGGTTCACTTAGTTTTCCTCCCTGGACTTTGGATGTTTACCAAATATGCTCAATAAAATATATGAACAGTACAACTACTGTTATTCGTTTAGTGAGATTATAATGAATCAGATGTGAATCCACTGTGCCACTAGAACAAATTTGGATTGGGGCTACTCCTAAGGCCGTTATCTAGGTGGCTCTCCAGATCTTTAACCTTAAAGAGGACCTTTCACTAGAATAAAACATCTAAACTAACTATACAGACATGGAGAGCGGCGCCCAGGGATCTCCCTGCACTTACTGTTATACCTGGGCACTGCTCCGTTCTCGCGTTATAGCCTCCGGTATCTTCATAGCTAGGTTCCACCCAGAGGAGCCTGCCGGTGTCTCATTCTCCCATGCTTTAGCGCTGGCCAATCAGAGCGCTCAGCTCATAGCCTGAGAGAAAAAAAAGCCTCTCATGCTATGAGCTGAGCGCTGCGATTGTCCAGCGCTACAGCATGGTAGAATGAGACGCGGGCAGGCTCCCCTGGGTGGAACCTAACTATGAAGATACCAGAGGCTATAACGGGAGAACGGAGCGGTGTCCAGGTATAACAGTAAGTGCAGGGAGATCCCTGGGCGCCGCTCTCCATGTCTGTATAGTTAGTTTAGATGTTTTATTCTAGTGAAAGGTCCTCTTTAACCACCTCCGGACCGCCTAACGCAGGATCGCGTTCCGGAGGTGGCAGCGCTGCGCACAGTCACGCATATACGCGTCATCTCGCGAGACGCGAGACTTCCTGTGAACGCGCGCACACAGGCGCGCGCGCTCACAGGAACGGAAGGTAAGAGAGTTGATCTCCAGCCTGCCAGCGGCGATCGTTCGCTGGCAGGCTGGAGATGTGTTTTTTTTAACCCCTAACAGGTATATTAGACGCTGTTTTGATAACAGCGTCTAATATACCTGCTACCTGGTCCTCTGGTGGTCCCCTTTGTTTGGATCGACCACCAGAGGACACAGGTAGCTCAGTAAAGTAGCACCAAGCACCACTACACTACACTACACCCCCCCCCGTCACTTATTAACCCCTTATTAGCCCCTGATCACCCCTAATCACCCCTGATCACCCCATATAGACTCCCTGATCACCCCCCTGTCATTGATTACCCCCCTGTCATTGATCAACCCCCTGTAAAGCTCCATTCAGACGTCCGCATGATTTTTACGGATCCACTGATAGATGGATCGGATCCACAAAACGCATCCGGACGTCTGAATGAAGCCTTACAGGGGCGTGATCAATGACTGTGGTGATCACCCCATATAGACTCCCTGATCACCCCCCTGTCATTGATTACCCCCCTGTCATTGATTACCCCCCTGTCATTGATTACCCCCCTGTAAAGCTCCATTCAGATGTCCGCATGATTTTTACGGATGCACTGATACATGGATCGGATCCGCAAAACGCATCCGGTCGTCTGAATGAAGCCTTACAGGGGCATGATCAATGACTGTGGTGATCACCCCCCTGTCATTGATTACCCCCCTGTAAAGCTCCATTCAGATGTCCGCATGATTTTTACGGATGCACTGATAGATGGATCGGATCCGCAAAACGCATCCGGACGTCTGAATGAAGCCTTACAGGGGCATGATCAATGACTGTGGTGATCACCCCATATAGACTCCCTGATCACCCCCCTGTCATTGATTACCCCCCTGTCATTGATTACCCCCCTGTAAAGCTCCATTCAGATGTCCACATGATTTTTACGGATGCACTGATAGATGGATCGGATCCGCAAAACGCATCCGGACGTCTGAATGAAGCCTTACACGGGCGTGATCAATGACTGTGGTTATCACCCCATATAGACTCCCTGATCACCCCCCTGTCATTGATCACCCCCCCTGTCATTGATCACCCCCCCTGTCATTGATCACCCCCCCTGTCATTGATCACCCCCCCTGTCATTGATCACCCCCCCTGTCATTGATCACCCCTCTGTAAGGCTCCAGACATTTTTTTGGCCCAAGTTAGCGGAATTATTATTTTTTTTTCTTACAAAGTCTCATATTCCACTAACTTGTGTCAAAAAATAAAATCTCACATGAACTCACCATACCCCTCACGGAATCCAAATGCGTAAAATTTTTTAGACATTTATATTCCAGACTTCTTCTCACGCTTTAGGGCCCCTAGAATGCCAGGGCAGTATAAATACCCCACATGTGACCCCATTTCGGAAAGAAGACACCCCCAGGTATTCCGTGAGGGGCATATTGAGTCCATGAATGATTGAAATTTTTGTCCCAAGTTAGCGGAACGGAAGACTTTGTGAGAAAAAAATTAAAAATATCAATTTCCGCTAACTTGTGCCAAAAAAAAATAATTTCTATGAACTCGCCATGCCCCTCATTGAATACCTTGGGGTGTCTTCTTTCCAAAATGGGGTCACATGTGGGGTATTTATACTGCCCTGGCATTCTAGGGGCCCCAAAGCGTGAGAAGAAGTCTGGTATCCAAATGTCTAAAAATGCCCTCCTAAAAGGAATTTGGGCACCTTTGCGCATCTAGGCTGCAAAAAAGTGTCACACATCTGGTATCGCCGTACTCAGGAGAAGTTGGGGAATGTGTTTTGGGGTGTCATTTTACATATACCCATGCTGGGTGAAAGAAATATCTTGGTCAAATGCCAACTTTGTATAAAAAAAATGGGAAAAGTTGTCTTTTGCCAAGATATTTCTCTCACCCAGCATGGGTATATGTAAAATGACACCCCAAAACACATTCCCCAACTTTTCCTGAATACGGCGAAACCACATGTGTGACACTTTTTTGCAGCCTAGGTGGGCAAAGGGGCCCATATTCCAAAGAGCACCTTTAGGATTTCACAGGTCATTTACCTACTTACCACACATTAGGGCCCCTGGAAAATGCCAGGGCAGTATAACTACCCCACAAGTGACCCCATTTTGGAAAGAAGACACCCCAAGGTATTCCGTGAGGGGCATGGCGAGTTCCTAGAATTTTTTATTTTTTGTCACAAGTTAGTGGAAAATGCTTATTTTTATTATTTTTATTTTTTTCATACAAAGTCTCATATTCCACTAACTTGTGACAAAAAATAAAAACTTCCATGAACTCACTATGCCCATCAGCGAATACCTTGGGGTCTCTTCTTTCCAAAATGGGGTCACTTGTGGGGTAGTTATACTGCCCTGGCATTCTAGGGGCCCAAATGTGTGGTAAGGAGTTTGAAATCAAATTCTGTAAAAAATGACCTGTGAAATCCGAAAGGTGCTCTTTTGAATATGGGCCCCTTTGCCCACCTCGGCTGCAAAAAAGTGTCACACATCTGGTATCTCCGTAATCGGGAGAAGTTGGGGAATGTGTTTTGGGGTGTCATTTTACATATACCCATGCTGGGTGAGAGAAATATCTTGGCAAAAGACAACTTTTCCCATTTTTTTATACAAAGTTGGCATTTGACCAAGATATTTCTCTCACCCAGCATGGGTATATGTAAAAAGACACCCCAAAACACATTCCTCAACTTCTCCTGAATACAGAGATACCAGATGTGTGACACTTTTTTGCAGCCTAGGTGGGCAAAGGGGCCCACATTCCAAAGAGCACCTTTCGGATTTCACAGGTCATTTACCTACTTACCACACATTTGGGCCCCTAGAATGCCAGGGCAGTATAACTACCCCACAAGTGACCCCATTTTGGAAAGAAGAGACCCCAAGGTATTCGCTGATGGGCATAGTGAGTTCATGGAAGTTTTTATTTTTTGTCACAAGTTTGTGGAATATGAGACTTTGTATGAAAAAAAAAAAAATAATAAAAATAAGCATTTTCCACTAACTTGTGACAAAAAATAAAAAATTCTAGGAACTCGCCATGCCCCTCACGGAATACCTTGGGGTGTCTTCTTTCCAAAATGGGGTCACTTGTGGGGTAGTTATACTGCCCTGGTATTCTAGGGGCCCAAATGTGTGGTAAGGAGTTTGAAATCAAATTCAGGAAAAAATGAGGAGTGAAATCCGAAAGGTGCTCTTTGGAATATGGGCCCCTTTGCCCACCTAGGCTGCAAAAAAGTGTCACACATCTGGTATCTCCGTACTCAGGAGAAGTTGAGGAATGTGTTTTGGGGTGTCTTTTTACATATACCCATGCTGGGTGAGATAAATATCTTGGTCAAATGACAACTTTGTATAAAAAAATGGGAAAAGTTGTCTTTTGCCAAGATATTTCTCTCACCCAGCATGGGTATATATAAAATGACACCCCAAAACACATTCCCCACCTTCTCCTGAGTACGGAGATACCAGATGTGTGACACTTTTTTGCAGCCTAGGTGGGCAAAGGGGCCCATATTCCAAAGAGCACCTTTCGGATTTCACAGGTCATTTTTTACAGAATTTGATTTCAAACTCCTTACCACACATTTGGGCCCCTAGAATGCCAGGGCAGTATAACTACCCCACAAGTGACCCCATTTTGGAAAGAAGAGACCCCAAGGTATTCGCTGATGGGCATAGTGAGTTCATAGAACTTTTTATTTTTTGTCACAAGTTAGTGGAATATGAGACTTTGTAAGAAAAAAAAAAAAATCATCTTTTTCCGCTAACTTGTGACAAAAAATAAAAAGTTCTATGAACTCACTATGCCCATCAGCGAATACCTTAGGGTGTGTACTTTCAGAAATGGGGTCATTTGTGGGGTGTTTGTACTGTCTGGGCATTGTAGAACCTCAGGAAACATGACAGGTGCTCAGAAAGTCAGAGCTGCTTCAAAAAGCGGAAATTCACATTTTTGTACCATAGTTTGTAAACGCTATAACTTTTACCCAAACCATTTTTTTTTTACCCAAACATTTTTTTTTTATCAAAGACATGTAGAACTATAAATTTAGAGCAAAATTTCGTTTTTTTTTGCAAAATTTTACAACTGAAAGTGAAAAATGTCATTTTTTTGCAAAAAAATCGTTAAATTTCGATTAATAACAAAAAAAGTAAAAATGTCAGCAGCAATGAAATACCACCAAATGAAAGCTCTATTAGTGAGAAGAAAAGGAGGTAAAATTCATTTGGGTGGTAAGTTGCATGACCGAGCAATAAACGGTGAAAGTAGTGTAGGTCAGAAGTGTAAAAAGTGGCCTGGTCTTTCAGGGTGTTTAAGCACTGGGGGCTGAGGTGGTTAAACCCCTGTACAGGGATCTGGAGCCTGCTGCTGGGGAACCACCAAGCCGCTACCTCTTGGAGTAGTCTGCATTTGAGTGTCTGCTGACCCACTGGGATCACAAGATGCTGGTGCAGAGCAAAACCAAGGCTGTCAGAGTATGTACAGTCGTGGCCAAAAGTTTTGAGAATTACATAAATATTGGAAATTGGAAAAGTTGCTGCTTAAGTTTTTATAATAGCAATTTGCATATACTCCAGAATGTTTTGAAGAGTGATCAGATGAATTGCATAGTCCTTCTTTGCCATGAAAATTAACTTAATCCCAAAAAAACCTTTCCACTGCATTTCATTGCTGTCATTAAAGGACCTGCTGAGATCATTTCAGTAATCGTCTTGTTAACTCAGTTGAGAATGTTGACGAGCACAAGGCTGGAGATCATTATGTCAGGCTGATTGGGTTAAAATGGCAGACTTGACATGTTAAAAGGAGGGTGATGCTTGAAATCATTGTTCTTCCATTGTTAACCATGGTGACCTGCAAAGAAACGCGTGCAGCCATCATTGCGTTGCATAAAAATGGCTTCACAGGCAAGGATATTGTGGCTACTAAGATTGCACCTCAATCGACAATTTATAGGATCGTCAAGAACTTCAAGAAAAGAGGTTCAATTCTTGTTAAGAAGGCTTCAGGGCGTCCAAGAAAGTCCAGCAAGCGCCAAGATCGTCTGATAAAGAGGATTCAGCTGCGGGATCGGAGTACCACCAGTTCAGAGCTTGCTCAGGAATGGCAGCAGGCAGGTGTGAGCGCATCTGCACGCACAGTGAGGCGAAGACTTTTGGAAGATGGCCTGGTGTCAAGAAGGGCAGCAAAGAAGCCACTTCTCTCCAAAAAAAACATCAGGGACAGATTGATCTTCTGCAGAAAGTATGGTGAATGGACTGCTGAGGACTGGGGCAAAGTCATATTCTCCAATGAAGCCTCTTTCCGATTGTTTGGGGCATCTGGAAAAAGGAAAAAAAGAGTTACAGCCAGCTCACCTTCCGATCCTATTGACGGTGCACGGGGCGGACTCAAGCCAGTCCAGCAATAGATAGATGAAGTAAAAGAATGCTCCAGCACCGAAGGGCGTTTTGTACAAAATCCCGTTCTTTATTGAATTCTTCACCGAAAATACAGGTACGGACAGCGACAGTGGCACAGGGACCCACTGTTTCCCACGACCTACGCGTTTCGAACAATATCGTTCTTACTCATGGTCTGGAAAAAGGCTTGTCTTTGGAGAAGAAAAGGTGAGCGCTACCATCAGTTCTGTGTCATGCCAACAGTAAAGCATCCTGAGACCATTCATGTGTGGGGTTGCTTCTCATCCAATGGAGTGGGCTCACTCACAATTTTGCCCAAAAACACAGCCATGAATAAAGAATGGTACCAAAACACCCTCCAACAGCAACTTCTTTCAACAATCCAACAACAGCTTGGTGAAGAACAATGGATTTTCCAGCATGATGGAGCACCGTGCCATAAGGCAAAAGTGATAACTAAGTGGCTCGGGGACCAAAACGTTGACATTTTGGGTCAATGGCCTGGAAACTTCCCAGATCTTAATCCCATTGAGAACTTGTGGTCAATCCTCAAGAGGCGGGTGGACAAACAAAAACCCACTAATTCTGACAAACTCCAAGAAGTGATTATGAAAGAATGGGTTGCTATCAGTCAGGAATTGGCCCAGAAGTTGATTGAGAGCATACCCAGTCGAATTGCAGAGATCCTGAAAAAGAAGGGCCAACACTGCAAATACTGACTCTTTGCATAAATGTCATGTAATTGTCGATAAAAGCCTTTGAAACGTATGAAGTGCGTGTAATTATATTTCACTACATCACAGAAACAATTGAAACAAAGAACTAAAAGCAGTTTTGCAGCAAACTTTGTGAAAACTAATATTTGTGTCATTCTCAAAACTTTTGGCCACGACTGTACAATCTAATAAACTTTAATAATAAAATTCTGAGGTTATAACAGTCAACTCATGGTCAGTACAGAGATCAAAAGAGGTCAGATCCAGAAGCCAGGTAGAGGTCAGTATATGGAACCGGCAAATGAAAACACTGCACACCCTAGCAATAAACTATTGCTGCTTAAATACCCTAAGATGGTCAGCCATAGGTTGGGTATGAAGAGGGTACTGTCGTTTGCTGTCCCTTTAAGAATAGAAAGAAGCAGTCCTTGGCCTTCTGATGGAAGGGGTTAGTCTGGTGGCAAGGGCTACCAGCCTGCGAAAGGGAGATGCCAGCAGAACTGGCCTCAAGTTCTCTGGGACAGCTGAGTGGATGAGCAAGGCGGCAGCCATGCTGACCAGCAGAGGAGGAGTGGTGGTGGTCACAGACAGCCACCATAACATAGAATGTGTTTGTTTATAATTGTGACTTAGATAAGAAGTTGTGTATCTCTTATCTAAAATGCTACGTTAATTTTACACTTTCTTATGTAGCTTTGTGATTAATAATTAAATTAAATTTGCTCTCAATTATTGACTCTACTAGTGGTAACATTTATCACATCAGAAACACCATAGCAGATTTTCTAGAAGAGTCAAAGGCTTTTCTACACCCAAAGAACTAATGACCTCCTTTCCTGACTAGGTCTGGTAAAAATGTTCACAAATTTAGGTTACAAGCTACTGAAATGATATAAAGGGTTAACCCTTTACCAGCTTTATATTTAATAGATACGGGTGGGCGATACCGTTACGAATGGTACTTCCAAAGTAGATTCCATCTATGTAGAAGCAAAACTGTTTTCACTGTGAACATTAATACCCTTTTTAATGTATTATATGATCTTTGATTTGGCAGCAGCTGCTTGGCATTGAGTCCTACAATTCAGCTTATTACCAACTAATATCCCTAAATCTTTTCCACATCTGTTCCACCTAATTTTATCTAATTTAATATGTGGTGTTGACATTTGCTTTAATTTCCATAGTCCTTGAAGATTTTTTCTAATATATATATGGTTTGTCTTGTTTAGTCCAATTTCCAGTTTCTCTAAATTCAAATGCAATCTCTCCGATATCTACTTTTCCACTACAGTGTAAATAGATTGAAAAGAACATGGCCCAATACTGACCCCTGATGCCGATCAGGATTATGGATGTCTGCAAATTTACGGTCTGCAAAAAGCAAGTGTTTTTGCACTGATTCCCATAGTATCTTGTCACAGTCATTGTGTGCCTAAAAAGCTTTTTCCTCTGGTCTGGGTCATTGTGGGGGTATAAAGCTCAGCAAAAACGTATGGTAGCGCAGGATGTCTATTCGGCATAGAAAGATTGCCCAAGTGTATGGGGATGTTGAAGGGCTGCTGTAGAGGGTCAGATTTTCTATGTTAGTTTTGTTTATAGTCGTCTATATACTGCAGCCTACCCTCTATGTGTATACAGTACAGAGTGCTGCATATAGATGCATTAACCCCTTAATGATCGTTGATACCACTTTTTACTGCAGTCATTAGAGGGCCATTTTCTAGGCTGTGACCTTTTTACGGGGGCAAACTCTAAGTGCTGCACAGGTCTCTTGTGCAGTGAACAGCAGCAGCTCAGCTCTCGCAAGACAGTTGGGCTCCATCTCTAATAAACCGAATTGGAAGAAGCACTGATCCTGGCTTTTGAACTCCATAGATGTCGCGTTCAATAGCAACTGCTGCATTTAAGTGGTTTCAAAGGGAGGAGGTTCTGTCTGTCAGACATGTGCTGATATCTCCACATAGCAGCAGGGGGCCCAATGAAGGCCCCCAGGCTTGTCCTAAGTGTATGCCTATCAGGCTGTTTCAGACACACCACGCCCACACATGTGTTATGCTTGATCATATTCAAAAGCTTCCAAAAATTGTCCCTTATCGGGGGCAGATTATGTTTAAACACACACAGTGTTATGGGATTAAAAAAAAGTGGATTTGGGGGACCTAACGTCCAAACATTATGCCTTAACAGGGTCAGAATGCCTGCAGGTACGAAAAAGTGTCTCGTTGTGAATGAGCCTAAAAAGTTATTAGGATAAGTTTATGGATAGTAATAGTAATCGTAGCAATAGTGGTGGTAGTGGGTGTAGTGCCACAAAGCGCATTTCTTTGTATGTAGTGGGCATAATGACAGGGAGCGGCAATCACGCTGCCCCCTGTAATTGAACGCCTCAGATGCCACGTTCATCATTGATGGTGGTATCTGAGATAAACATTGAGGAATTTCAGGGGTTAATCCAGTAAAAAAAAAAAATAAAATCATGTCCATTTGATCACTTAGAGGCCGCCACACCATCTTGATTGAAGAAACTGCACAAAATCTCACGCTCTGACGTGATGACTCATCACGCTGGCCGGCATGGTGATGTCATATGTCCCAATGCTGTGGCAGCCTCTTTGTGCGCAAATGGATGACGTATGTATTTTTCCCACCATTTCAGGGAAAATTGATTCGTTACCACGAAGTATAAAAATAAATTCAGCTTCACGGTGAATCTAATTTTTCCGGAAATTCTGAACTAAGTCAATTGCTTTGACTTCGATTCGCTCAACACTAATACGTACATGTTGGCAGGCAGGCAGCAGCATGACGGGGGCAGCAACAGCTTTATTGTTATTATGAAAATTATTAAATAAATTGCAACTGGAGTGTGTATGGGTGTGTGCAGAAAATAAATAATTTAGCCCTAATATTTTGTTCTCAATCACTGATGTATATGGTTTTTCAAACTACAACAAAAAATTTAATCTGTGAGATGACCTGACACAGAGATCTCAGTAGTATTCTATATGCTATGCTAGATTGATGGTCGAACACGTGTTGCACAGTTTTCGCTTATTCCACCTCCCAGGGAAAGGATTTCTGTGAAAATTGGAAAAAAAAAGGATTTGTTTGCAGGTAGCTGCTTTTGAGGTTTATAGCAGCTGTGGTTCTGCTAGGAGGCACAGCCAGCCACAGCTCCTCTCTTCTCACTCCCTGGCTGACAGCTTCGCTGCCTGTCTCTATTCTACACACACAATTATTTTTCTTCTTTGTAATTCTAGCCTTTCCTTTCACTCTCCCTAGAAGTAGCTTACAAGCTTAATTGATTTCTAACTGTCCCTGATTGTTTTTTCTCTTTCTGTGACTCTCCCTGTGCTTTTGTCCCACTGACATGTGCGCTGAAATGGCACTATCCAGCATTTTAGTGGATTCAACCGAAAGAAACCTGAAAAAATTTGAGTTTGTCTGCTGTCTGAAAAATAGCATAGTTCGGACCGAACCTTTTCTCCCATCCACATCAAGGTCTGCATAATAGCTGTATACACAACATATTTGTAAGTTGCACTATAGAGATGTCCCGAACTATTCGCCGGCGAACAGTTCCCGGCGAACATAGCTTGTTCGCGTTCGCCGCGGCGGGCGAACATATGTGATGTTCGGTTCGCCCCCTATACATCATCATTGAGCAAACTTTGACCCTGTACCTCACAGTCAGCAGACACATTCCAGCCAATCAGCAGCATACCCTCCCTCCCAGACCCTCCCACCTCCTATCAAAAAGCAAGGACAGCATCCATCTTAGATTCATTCTGAAGCTGCAGTGTCACAAATTTGACTAAGTTGTAATCGCAATGCGATTAATACAGGTTATGTTAATCGCATTGCGAATTCAACTTAGAGCTGGGTTCCTAATGGTTGTATTGCTAGAATATAACGAAGATTGAGAATATAGTGCTATATTCGTTATATTCGTCAATTCTAGCATTACAACCATTAGGAACTTAGCTCTAAGTTGAATTCGCAATGCGATTAATGCAGGTTATATTAATCGCATTGCGAATTCAACTTACCACACTCTGCATCAACTACGTAATTTTCCATGGGAGTTTTGCCATGGATCCCCCTCCGGCATGCCACAGTCCAGGTGTTAGTCCCCTTGAAACAACTTTTCCATCACTATTGTGGCCAGAAAGAGTCCCTGTGGGTTTTAAAATTTGCCTGTCTATTGAAGTCTATGGCGGTTCGCCTGTTCGCAAACATTTGCGGAAGTTCTCGTTCGCCGTCCGTGAACGGAAAATTTTATGTTCGCGACATCTCTATTGCACTATTTACATGGTTGTGAAGATGAAAACATTCTCAGCTTTCTAGGTTTTGTACAGTTTTTTTCATTCAATACATATTTTCTACAAGCCATAGTATTTTCATTTCATGTAAGAAAAATTTATGAAATACATTGCAGAATTTTCTCTAATGGTCTCATGCATGTAAATTGGGCTTACATATATCCATGTACATGATGCAGATACTACCCCATTCAGATACCTGAAACTGATTTTTAGTTGCATAAATGGCAGTAGAATACAAATCTGTTGAATGTGAATATACACATACAGTTTCCATTATTTTAAATACTGCTTCGACATTTGTCATTTTTAATTTTTGCACAAAGCATACTATGATAAGGGAGTAAGCTCATCTTAGAAATAAAGGTCTTCTTATTAGAGTAATTCATTTGTGCAGACCACCTAGGTATACGCTATGTGGACTCATTGACTTGTCTATTTTAAAGAGGTGAGAGTTTTATCCCTTTTGTGTTGATGACATTTAACAGTACGTATACTTTTGACCAAGCATTAATCCTGACATTTTCTTCTGTACAAACTGTTCCAAAACACATTCAACAGGTTAGCTTTGTCCTCAGTCTTTCAGCTGTGACACCCAGATAAATTTTAAGACATTTAATCATTAGTTTTAATTTTCTCCTATGTTTTTTGTTTAGTCTTACATGGTTTTTAAATCATTCCTTTTATTTTTGCAGTCATACTTATGGTTTCCTATGAAATAACCGTATTTTTCACCCCATAAGATGCACTTTTTCCCCCAAAAGTGGGGTGGGGGACAGATGACTATGCTGCTGTGAAAAGTTCTCTGAACTGCAGTTCATCTACTCATAAAAGGTACCTACAGTGTCCCCCTAATAAAGTGTCCCTCCAAAAGTATATCACTGGACACCCCCCATAAGTGTGTTGCAGCAGATCCCCCTATAACTGTGGCACATCAGATCCCCCCATAACAGTGTGTCGCATCAGACCCCCCCATAACAGTGTGTCACAGCAGATCCTTCCCCCATAACAGGGTGTCATCAACAGATCCCCCCCATAATATTGTATCATCAGCAGATCCCCCCATAACAGGGTATCATCAGAAGATGCCCCCCATAATATTGTGTCAGCAGCAGATCCTCATAACTGGGTGTCATCAGCAGATCCTCCCCCCATAACAGGGTGTCAGCAGCAGATCTTCCCATAACAGGATGTCATCAACAGATCCCCCCCATAATATTGTATGAGCAGTAGATCCCCCATAACCGGGTGTCATCAGCAGACCCCTCCCCATAATATTGTGTCAACAGCAGATCCCCCTATAACAGTGTGTCACAGCAGATTCCCTCCATAACAGGTTGTCATTTTATTAAATATTTTAACACACATTTAGTTCAAAATATTTTTTTTCTTATTTTTCTCCTCTAAAACCTAGGTGCTTTATAGGGCGAAAAACACAGTAGTATTCCAGCCTGGAATAATTATCAACTGATCTATGGACTGCGGCAGGCTGGACCATCACATTGGAGCCACGGTTCTCCCAGGCCACTTCATGGCGATGCTGCATATGTTGAAGGGGGGCCGTAGTGCCTACATTGGCACCCTGGCCACGCTTCACCCTCTGCCCACAGATTCTACATATGGCCATGTTCACCTCCTCCGGTGGCTTAACAAAGAGTAGGTGATTTTACCCGCAACACTACGCAGTGACTGACTGCTACCGCCGCTGCCTCCTTGAACCCCTGCACCGCTACTTCCTGGGCAGGTAGGCTCCTGCAAAGCGGGTGGTCTACCCCAAGCATGTTTGGCTACCGACCTCCCACTGCTGCCACCTTGCAGACTCCCGCCCACGCTAGCGACTTGCTGGCTCTGCCACTGGCTCACGGGCAAGCTGCTACCCTCTTCTCCCGATGATGAAGCCCCTTCGTCACCTGTCTCCCAAGCGCGATCAGCTACATCATCATCGAGTACTGTCTGCACATCGCTGATGTCCTTTTTAACCATCTCTGGGTCAGGAACCTGACCGCTCACAACACCAGCTCCTACGCCACTCTCCTCATAACTACTTGCCCGCTTAGCGGAGTAAGCGGCGGATGTCTCCTCCAGATCTTAGCTGGGCAGTATCTGCTGACTGTCCTCTAGTAGCTCTTCCTTGCTGAAAAGTGGAACTGAGCCTACAGCATATAATACTTCTCGCGGGGAGGGAACAGAAAAAGGACAGAGGCAGGTTGAGGACAGGTGAGGGCACAGGGCCTGCTCCCGGGCTATGCCAACTAAGGGTTGTGTCTGACGAACTCACCCTCTCTTGGCTGGGGGTGTCTGATGTCACTTGCGACGAAGTCGAAGATCAAGTCAACCATTCAAGAACCTCTGGGTTGCTGGTCACGACACGACTGCTAGCTGACACTGAAAGCTCAGGCTTCTTAAAGTGACCCCTGCTGCCATGGCCCCTTACTCTGCTGCGACCTCTGCCGGCGCCAGAAACATTTAGGCCTCTGCCACTCCCCTTTGCAGGGCCTGGCACTTCTGTGTTTGACATACTTTTAGATCAAATAACCAAATGTTAGATCAAATACATTTTATTTCGCCACTAATATACGGCAAACTGGGCTTTACAGTATATCACTGCACCACACAAGGGCAATTAGGCCCTAATTTTTTTCTACTTTTACACAACACAACCGGCTTTTCAACAGATAAGTGCAACGCTGGACGGCAAATATATTTTTATTTTGCCACTAATACACAGCAAACTGGACTTTAGGCCTCTTTCACATGGGCATCATGTTTTTGGCCCGGATAAGATTCGGGTGTGTTGCGGGAAAATGCGCGATTTTTCTGCGAGAGTTCAAAACATTGTGATGCGTTTTGCACGCACGTGAGAAAAATTGCCATGTTTGGTACTCAGACCCGAACCCGGACTTCTTCACAGAAGTTCGGGTTTGGGTTAGGTGTTGTGTAGATTTTATTTTCCCTTATAACATGGTTATAAGGGAAAATAATAGCATTCTTAATACAAAATGCTAAGTAAATTAGGGATGGAGGGGTTAAAATAAATAAATAAATAATTTAACTCACCTTAATCCACTTGTTCGCGCAGCCCGGCATCTCTTCTGCCTTCTTCTTTGCTGTGCACCATGGTAATGGATCATGTGACGGACCATGTGATGAGCGCTGTGACGTCACCACAGGTCCTTTTCCTGTGCACAGCAAAGATGAAGACAGAAGAGAAGCCGGGCTGCGTAAACAAGTGGATTAAGGTGAGTTAAATTAGTTTTTATTTTATTTTTTTAACCCCTCCAGCCCTATTGTACGATGCATTCTGTATTAAGAATGCTATTATTTTCCCTTATAACCATGTTATAAGGAAAAATAAAGATCGAGTCCCCATGATCATCTCCTAGCAACCAAGCGTGAAAATCTCACCGCATCCGCACTTGCTTGCGGATGCTTGCAATTTTCACGCAGCCCCATTCACTTCTATGGGGCCTGCATTGCGTGAAAAACGCACAAAATAGAATATGCTGCGATTTTCACGCAACGCACAAGTGATGCGTGAAAATCACCGCTTATGTGCACAGCCCCATAGAAGTGAATGGGTCTGGATTCAGTGCGGGTGCAATGCGTTCACCTCACGCATTGTACCCGTGCGGAAATCTCGCCCGTGTGAAAGGGGCCTCAGAGTATATCACTGCATCGCATAATTTTTTTCTAGTTTTACACAGCACAAAAGGCTTTTCAACACATAAGTGCAACGCTGAACAGCGAATATATTTTTATTTTGCCACTAATACACGGCGAACTGGGCTTTAGAGTATATTACTGCACCACACAAGGGCAAGTACATCATCAGGAGGGAGAGAAGATGCAATAGAAGGGGTTATACCTGTTCCAGAATTACTATAGTGATACTAGATAGCGTCCCAGCTGTTATATAAGAATAAACATAATAGGAATCGGAGAAAACATCAATTTATCTTAAAGGGTTTCTGTCACCCTGCAAAACTCATATTTTTTTTTTTGGGATAGTTAGATTGCTCATAGTGCGATATAGCAGAATATAATGCTCTTACTTACTTTCATGCGGCCGATTCTTTATAAAACGAACTTTTATAATATGTAAATGAGGGCTCTACCAGCAAGTAGGGCGTCTACTTGCTGGTAGCTGCTGCAGAAATCCGCCCCCTCGTCGTGTTGATTGACAGGGCCAGCCGTGATCTCCTCCTCCGGCCGGCCCTGTCAGTAATTCAAAAATCGCGCGCCTCGCGTCATTCGGCGCAGGCGCTCTGAGATGAGGAGGCTCGTATCCTCAGCACTCCCTCAGTGCGCCTGCGCCGATGACGTCTTCTCTTTCGGTGATGTCATCGGCGCAGGCGCACTGAGGGAGTGCGGAGGATACGAGCCTCCTCATCTCAGAGCGCCTGCGCCGAATGACGCGAGGCGCGCGATTTTTGAATTACTGACAGGGCCGGCCGGAGGAGGAGATCACGGCTGGCCCTGTCAATCAACACGGCGAGGGGGCGGATTTCTGCAGCAGCTACCAGCAAGTAGACGCCCTACTTGCTGGTAGAGCCCTCGATAACATATTATAAAAGTTTGTTTTATAAAGAATCAGCCGCATGAAAGTAAGCAAGAGCATTATATTCTGCTATATCGCACTATGAGCAATCTAACTATCCCAAAAAAAAAAAAAATGAGTTTTGCAGGGTGACAGAAACCCTTTAATGATACAGTAACTCATATTTCAAGATATGTGGATGTTTCCTCCTATCCCCGCTATGTTTGTTCTTTTAAAAAGCTGACAGAGTTTGTGATGTTATCCGGTATTACTATACGCTGGAACAGGTTCACCTCATTCACCCTCAGACAACGAATTAGGGCCTCCCTGTTCAATCTGTGACCCATAGAATGATAGTGGGTGGTTCTGCATTGAACAGCAGCTCCTCACTGGTTTCTTGCTCTGTGGAGGCACTCTTCCAGGGATATTTAGCTTATTTAAATATGGCATGTACTCAGTACATGCCACCTATCGCTGGTCCATATGTCTATTCTGCTGAGTTGGGTTGCCCTTTTCATAGCGGCAGCCGCACAATCCAATAGGCCAAGCATTTTAAGAGGCTAGCACTAGCAGGCAAAGGCTCACACTTCTTTCTCCAAATGTGTGATTCTTCCCTCTCTCTACCGGCAGAACCTTATTTTTATCTGTTTTTTTATATCTTTGCTTACATACTACAGGGAGTGCAGAATTATTAGGCAAGTTGTATTTTTGAGGATTAATTTTATTATTGAACAACAACCATGTTCTCAATGAACCCAAAAAACTCATTAATATCAAAGCTGAATATTTTTGGAAGTAGTTTTTAGTTTGTTTTTAGTTTTAGCTATTTTAGGGGGATATCTGTGTGTGCAGGTGACTATTACTGTGCATAATTATTAGGCAACTTAACAAAAAACTAATATATACCCATTTCAATTATTTATTTTTACCAGTGAAACCAATATAACATCTCAACATTCACAAATATACATTTCTGACATTCAAAAACAAAACAAAAACAAATCAGTAACCAATATTACCACCTTTCTTTGCAAGGACACTCAAAAGCCTGCCATCCATGGATTCTGTCAGTGTTTTGATCTGTTCACCATCAACATTGCGTGCAACAGCAACCACAGCCTCCCAGACACTGTTCAGAGAGGTGTACTGTTTTCCCTCCTTGTAAATCTCACATTTGATGATGGACCACAGGTTCTCAATGGGGTTCAGATCAGGTGAACAAGGAGGCCATGTCATTAGATTTTCTTCTTTTATACCCTTTCTTGCCAGCCACGCTGTGGAGTACTTGGACGCGTGTGATGGAGCATTGTCCTGCATGAAAATCATGTTTTTCTTGAAGGATGCAGACTTATTCCTGTACCACTGCTTGAAGAAGGTGTCTTCCAGAAACTGGCAGTAGGACTGGGAGTTGAGCTTGACTCCATCCTCAACCCGAAAAGGCCCCACAAGCTCATCTTTGATGATAC
The DNA here is from genome assembly GCF_905171765.1 of Bufo bufo. NCBI lineage: Eukaryota > Metazoa > Chordata > Amphibia > Anura > Bufonidae > Bufo > Bufo bufo. The sequence goes on along the minus strand of NC_053396.1, from coordinate 45,937,249 downwards.
CAGCCCAAACCAGTACTCCACCTCCACCTTGCTGGCGTCTGAGTCGGACTGGAGCTCTCTGCCCTTTACCAATCCAGCCACGGGCCCATCCATCTGGCCCATCAAGACTCACTCTCATTTCATCAGTCCATAAAACCTTAGAAAAATCAGTCTGGAGATATTTCTTGGCCCAGTCTTGACGTTTCAGCTTGTGTGTCTTGTTCAGTGGTGGTCGTCTTTCAGCCTTTCTTACCTTGGCCATGTCTCTGAGTATTGCACACCTTGTGCTTTTGGGCACTCCAGTGATGTTGCAGCTCTGAAATATGGCCAAACTGGTGGCAAGTGGCATCTTGGCAGCTGCACGCTTGACTCTTCTCAGTTCATGGGCAGTTATTTTGCGCCTTGGTTTTTCCACACGCTTCTTGCGACCCTGTTGACTATTTTGAATGAAACGCTTGATTGTTCGATGATCACGCTTCAGAAGCTTTGCAATTTTAAGAGTGCTGCATCCCTCTGCAAGATATCTCACTATTTTTGACTTTTCTGAGCCTGTCAAGTCCTTCTTTTGACCCATTTTGCCAAAGGAAAGGAAGTTGCCTAATAATTATGCACACCTGATATAGGGTGTTGATGTCATTAGACCACACCCCTTCTCATTACAGAGATGCACATCACCTAATATGCTTAATTGGTAGTAGGCTTTCGAGCCTATAAAGCTTGGAGTAAGACAATATGCATAAAGAGGATGAGGTGGTCAAAATACTAATTTGCCTAATAATTCTGCACTCCCTGTATACACGTTTTAATCACTAATATTAAATGCTACTTTTATATGGCACTCTAAATACTATCTCAGTGACAGTTACTGTCTGATAGAAAGATTTGTACTTTGTGTGATATTGGATTTAATAAAATCAATATATGACCTTTCAAATTATACTTTAAAATTGTCCCATAAACATTATATCCATTTTTGCCACTAATATATAGTGTGCTGTTAGAACAAAAGAATTGCCTTTTAATGTCTTAGACCCAGGTCACACTTCAGTTATTTGGTCAGTTATTTCCATCAGTTTTTCGAGCACAAACCAGGTGCTGGTCAAAAACACAGAACAGGAGCAGATGTTTCCATTATACCTGATCTGTTTAGGATTCACTACTGGTTTTGGCTCACAATAACTGATGCAAATAACTGACCAAATAACTTGGCCTTAGGCCCTATGCACACGACTGTTCCGTTTTTTTGCGGTCCGCAAACCACGGATCCGCAAAAAATGGAAGCCGCCCGTGTGCCTTCTGCAATTTGCAGAACGGAACGGGCAACCCATTGTAGAAATGCCTATTCTTGTCCGCAAAACGGAAAAGAATAGGACATGTTTCACCGGTCCTTGGCATCATGGATCAGAGCTTTATATGAGTCTCCCTCTGCGGCGGCAAAGGTGAATGGTGTTTTTTCTCCGTCCTTTGCGATACGGAATGGGACCCGCCAGGGTTGTCCCCTCTCCCCATTGATCTTTGTTCTTACCCTGGAGCCGCTCCTGAGGATAATCCAACAGAACCCGAATATATCGGGACTCTCGGTTGGGGGTAGAGAATTTAGGATAGCGGCATATGTAGACGATCTGTTGTTTACTCTAACTAATCCCAAGATTTCCTTCCAGAACTTGATGGCGGAATTCCACACGTTTCACGGCCTCTCGAATCTGAAGATTAACTTCCAGAAATCAGAGGCCTTGAATGTGTCTCTTCCGGCCACCTAGTTGCCTCCTTCCCTTTCAAGTGGGCATCTGGAGCAGTGAAATATCTAGGCACATTTATCCCCACGGATCTGAAAGAGGTATACCACAGAAACTTTATCCCTCTCCGGGATCGGATTAGGGAAGATCTTAAGAAGTGGTCGAAAGGACTGCACACGTGGTTTGGACGATATGCCATTTTCAAAATGAACATTCTCCCACGGGTGTTATACCTCTTTCAGACCCTCCCCATCAAACTCCCCGCTAGCTTCTTCAACAGGATTCATGGGGACTTATTTAGGTTTATTTGGGCAAAGGGTAGCCCGAGACTCGCCAGATCTCTTTTACACATCCCGAGGGACAAAGGAGGGCTAGGTGTACCTGACCTACGTAAATATCATTCAACCTCCCTGCTCCAAAGGATAGTGGATTGGTGTAGGCACTCACAGATCAAGGAGTGGGTATCAATTGAACAACTCTGCTCGAACTGTCCGTTAGCCTCCCTGCCCTGGGTGGATTTGAAACCCCCTTCAGCCCTTTCTAATCATCCCACAATCGGTCCCACAATTTCACAGTTCCATAGAATTAGAGATAATCCCCTGATCTCGCCCTCCTCTTCACCTTTATTACCCATCTTGGGGAATCCCACCTTCCCAGCAGGTGGCAGGGGTGGACCGTTCTTGCAGTGGAGGACTAATGGTAGGTTCCGTGCTCCCTTTTTCAGAACTTCAGGCAGATGGCGCACCTATGACGAGATTTTGAGCATAACACATCCCTGCCCTTTGGGTTTCTGGAGATCCAGGCAACTGACGCATTTTCTATCCTCTATTCCGACCTCCACGGGGTATGACAGGGCTCTTACTTCGTTTGAGAAAATTTGTGTTGGGTTGGGCGCCTACAGACATTCCCTTTCCAAATGTTATCAGTCCTTGGTAGCCCCTCGACAGGACTATCTTCCACCGTTTGTGGCTAAATGGTCCCAAGACTTGGGAGTGAACATCCCCCCCGATCACTGGTCAAAACTCTTCAGTCTGCTCTACAGGTCATACATAGCGAGTAGGTTCCAGGAGGCGGGTTATAAGATAATGTCCAGATGGTACTATGTTCCAACCAGATTGCAGAAAATGTTCCCATCCGCGTCTCCTATTTGCTGGCGCTGTTATTCCGCTTTGGGCTCCATGATGCACATTTTCTGGGATGTCCTAAAAATTGGTCCTTTTTGGCAGTTGGTCCATAAGACCTTGTCCTCAATTTTCCGATTCACGATACCACACACCCCTGGTTTCTTCTTATTATTTCTCTCGGATCTGCCAATGAGTGTGCTTCGTAAGTCATGTTTGTGCTCCCTGGTGATAGCGGCTAGGTCATGTATCCCTGCGAGATGGAAGCTCTCTGCGCCTCCGACAATTAGTTGCTGTATCCAAAAGGTGGAGAAGATCCGTAGAATGGAGGAACTCACCTATCAGCTGCGAGCCAAGCATAAAGCCTTCCTTGATTCATGGGCCCCTTGGTTTTCTTTTCAGGAGTCTCAGGAGTTTCAGGACCTTATGGCCTGAGCTGCGGATCTTACCCTGTATTCTATGGGTTTACCCCCTTTCTAGTACCCACCCCCCTTTAGTGTCTATTGTCTGTGTGTATTGTTTTTCTCCTTTTGTTGTTATTTGTCTAGTGGTTGCACCTCCTAATCTGTGTGCACTTATGCTGCCTTACTCTTCCTGGTAGCTATGTTTAAAGGCCAGGATTATGCTGTTACTATTTTAGCCCGATGTGGTCAGTGATCAGTCGAAAGGGTTCCTGCTCTGACGAGGTTCCTCTCATTATACCACAATTGCCAATAGATATTGTTATGTTGGCTGGCGTATAAGGTGATCTCGTTGTTGTGCTATATCATTGATACACTGGATGCACTGTATTGACTTTGCTGATGCACGGTTTGATTTCCGTATTCATTTAAATAAAGAATAAAAAAAAAAAAAAAGAATAGGACATGTTATATTTTTTTTGCGGGGCTACGGAACGGAGTAACGGATGCGGACAGCACACGGAGTGCTGTCCGCATCTTTTTCGGCCCCATTGAAGTAAATGGGTCCGCATCCGAACCGCAAAAAACTGCGGCTCAGATGTGGACCCAAACAACGGTCGTGTGCATGAGGCCTTAGTATGGCACGTGAGTCAGTTCAGAGATATTGTAATTGTGCTCCATGTCGGTTACATTGATAGTCAACTTACCATATAAAATTTGATTCCCAACGAATGCGAATTTCCTAGCGCTTCGTGGTAACGAATCACAATTTTTCCTAAAATGGCGGCTACACGTGTAAGGACTTAGGGCGAGGAACTCTGGGAAGATGGGCTGACCCATAATGCCATGCATGCAGCCAATCTGCAGCCAGCCAACCCTGTGATGCCACAGCTCTATAAGTACGGCGGCCATCTTAAAGTCAGACATTTTCAAGCATTCTGAGTGCAGACGTGAGAAGGCGCTAGGGACAGCAATTGGAAAAACCTCATAGTGAAAAAAAAACTGAAACAAAACTATTTATAAGTGCAGGGAAAGGATAGGGAGGAATAATTTCACAGCATCTTAGTGCAGGGAGAGACGTCAGAAGGCGCTAGGGACAGTGCTAGAAAAGCGATTTACAAGTGCAGGAAAAGATAATTTGGGGATTCAAATAGCCATTATACAGCTCTGTCATTCCAGCAATTTGTTCTTGTGGTGCAAGTGCTATGTTGAAAAGCCTTTATATTCTCAGTTCACGCTGGCGGTTATATGTGTTGAAAGCATACAGAAAGAAAAAAATATATACGCACTTCACTGGTGCACTTATTTTTGGCTAAAAGGTTTAGTTCCCTATTTCATTATAGAAAGAAAAAAATATACACACTTCACTGGTGCAGTTATTAGTGGCAAAAGCGTTTAGTGGCCTATTTCAGTACAGAAAGAAAAAAATATACTATGCACTTCACTGGTGTACTTATTTGTGGCAAAAGGGTTTAGTGCCCTATTTCATTATAGAAAGAAAAAAATATATACACTTCACTGGTGCAGTTATTAGTGGCAAAAGCATTTAGTGGCCTATTTCAGTACAGAAAGAAAAAAATATATACTATGCACTTCACTGGTGCACTTATTTGTGGCAAAAGCCTTCAGTGGCCTATTTCATTATAGAAAGAACAAGATGTACACGCTTCACTGTTGCACTTATTTGTGGCAAAAGCATTTAGGCTCCATTCACACGTCCGTGGTGTGTTGCAGACCCACAAATTGCGTATCCGCAACACACCCGCCCGGCACCCCTATAGAAATGCCTATTCTTGTCCGCACCTGTGGACAAGAATAGGCCATGTTCTATCTTTTGCTGAGCTGTGGACCCGAAGACCGGGGCTGTGCTCTGCAGATGCGGACAGCACACTGTGTGCTGTCCGCATCCATTCCGTCCCCATAGAAAATGAATGGGTCCGCACCCGTTCCGCAAAATTGCAGAACGGGTGCGGACCCATTTGCGGACGTGTGAATGGACCCTTAGTGGCCTATTTCATTATAGAAAGAAAAAAGTATTCGCACTTCACTGGTGCAGTTATTTGTGGCAAAAGGGTATAGTGGCCTATTTCAGTACAAAAAGAATAATATATTTCAGTTGACGTCAGTGGTTATATGTTTTGAAAGCATGGCTGCGAGTCAGCATGGTGGCAGCAGTAGAAGGTCGGGAGCCAAACGTACCTGGGGTAGACCACCTGATTCACAGCAGCCTACCTGCCCGGGAAGTAGGTTATATGTATTAGGCCTCCTGCACACGACGGTATGGCTTTTTCAGTGTTTTGCGGTCCGTTTTTCACGGATCCGTTGTTCCGTTTTTTGTTTCCATTGTGTTTCCGGTTCTGTTCCGTTTTTCCGTATGGCATATACAGTAATTACATAGAAAAAATTGGGCTGGGCATAACATTTTTAATAGATGGTTCCGCAAAAAAACGGCCCGTAAACAGGGAAAAAAAAAAACGTTCGTGTGCAGGAGGCCTTATTTTTTATTTCAGTACAAAAAGAAAAATACATTCTCAGTTCACGTCTGCAGTTATATGTGGTGAAAGCGTTCAGTGTTCTATTTCAGTACAAAAAGGAAAAAAAAAATATACGCACTTCACTGGTACAATTATTACTGCTAAAAGCATTTATTGGTCTTTTTCAGTACAAAATGAAAAATATATACGCATTTCACTTCTGCAGTTATTATTATTTTAGTACAAAAACAAAATATATTCGGCGTTCACTTTTGTAGTTATATGTGGTAAAACCTTTAGTGAAGTATTTCGGTTGAAAAACAAAATATATTCAGCGTTCAGCGCTGCACGAATATTTGTGGTGAAATCTTTATTGACGTATTTCGGTGGAAAAACTAATTTTATTCAGCGTTCACCACTGCAGTTATATGCAGTAAAATCTTTATTGAAGTATTTAGGTCGAAAAACAAAATTTATTCAGCGGTCAGCGCTGTAGTAATATGCAGTAAAATCTCCATGATGTCTTTCACAATAATCCTTCAGCGGGCGAATAGAAGCCGGATGCCCGGGACGCTCCATGACCTTCCCAGGAGCTGTTGTCGGGAGCAGCGGTTTATTTCTGAGACGTCCGTATAGTGCAGGGGGAATCCGAAGACCCTCTCCATCTCCGTGCTCTGTTATACTGTGTGTGGTAAAATCTTTTGTGACTTATTTCGGTGGAAAAACTAATTTTATTCAGCGTTCAGTGCTGCAGTTATATGCGGTAAAATCTTTTGTGACATTATTTAGGTGGAAAAACAAATCTTATTCAGTGTTCAGCGCTGTAGTAATATGCGTTAAAATCTTTTGTGATGTATTTCGGTGGAAAAACTAATTGTAATCAGCATTCAGCGCTGCAGTTATATGCGGTAAAATCTTTATTGAAGTATTTCAGTTGAAAAACAACATTTATTCAGTGGTCAGCGCTGTGGTTATATGAGGTAAAATCTCCATGATGTCTCCATGATAAATCTGCAGCGTGGGGGCCCCGTGTTACACTTTCACAATAATCCTTCCGCGGGACGAATAGATGCTGGATGCCCTGGACACTCCATAACCTTCCCAAGAGCTGGTGTCGTGAGCAGCGGTTCTTTTCTGAAACGTCCGTATAGTGCAGTGGGAATCCGAAGACCCTCTCCATCTCCGTGCTCCGTTATATGCGGTAAAATCTTTTGGGACTTATTTTGGTGGAAAAACTAATTTTATTCAGCATTCAGTGCTGCAGTTATATGCGGTAAAATCTTTTGTGACATTATTTCGGTGGAAAAACAAATCTTATTCAGTGTTCAGCGCTGTAGTAATATGCGTTAAAATCTTTTGTGATGTATTTTGGTGGAAAAACAAATTGTAATCAGCATTCAACGCTGCAGTTATATGTGGTAAAATCTTTTGAGATGTATTTCGGTGGAAAAACAAATCTTATTCTGCGTTCAGGGCTGCAGTTATATGTGGTAAAATCTTTTGTGACGTATTTCAGTGGAAAAAAAAATCTTGTTCAGCGCTATAGTAATATGCGGTAAAATCTTTTGTGATGTATTTCGGTGGAAAAACTAATTGTAATCAGCGTTCAGCGCTGCAGTTATATGTAGTAAAATCTTTTGTGACGTATTTCAGTGGAAGAACAAATCTTATTCAGCATTCAGCGCTGCAGTATTATGTGGTAAAATCTTTTGTGACGTATTTTGGTGGAAAAACAAATCTTATTCTGCATTCAGCGCTGTAGTAATATGCGGTAAAATCTTTTGTGATGTATTTCGGTGGAAAAACTAATTTTATTCAGCATTCAGCCCTGCAGTTATATGCGGTAAAATCTTTATTGAAGTATTTTCGTCAAAAAACTAAATTAATTCAGTGGTCAGCGCTGTGGCTATATGCGGTAAAATCTCCATGATGTCACCATGATAAATCTGCAGCGTGGGGGCCCCGTGTTACACTTTCACAATAATCCTTCCGCGGGACGAATAGATGCTGGATGCCCCGGACGCTCCATAACCTTCCCAGGAGCTGCTGTCGGGAGCAGCGGTTCATTTCTGAAACAACCGTATAATGCAATGGGAATCCGAAGACCCTCTCCATCTCTGTGCTCCGTTATATGCGGTAAAATCTTTTGTGACTTATTTCGGTGGAAAAACAAATTTTATTCAGGGTTCAGTGCTGCAGTTATATGTGGTAAAATCTTTTGTGACATTATTTTGGTGGAAAAACAAATCTTATTCAGTGTTCAGCGCTGTAGTAATATGCAGTAAAATCTTTTGTGATGTATTTCGGTGGAAAAACTAATTGTAATCAGCGTTCAACGCTGCAGTTATATGTGGTAAAATCTTTATTGAAGTATTTCGGTCAAAAAACAAAATTAATTCAGTGGTCAACGCTGCGGTTATATGCGGTAAAATCTTCATGATGTCTCCATGATAAATCTGCAGCGTGGGGGCCCCGTGTTACACTTTCACAATAATCCTTCCGCGGGACGAATAGATGCTGGATGCCCCGGACGCTCCATAACCTTCCCAGGAGCTGCTGTCGGGAGCAGCGGTTCATTTCTGAAACAACCGTATAATGCAATGGGAATCCGAAGACCCTCTCCATCTCTGTGCTCCGTTATATGCGGTACAATCTTTTGTGACGTATTTCGGTGGAAAAACAAATCTTATTCTGCGTTCAGCGCTATAGTAATTTGCAGTAAAATCTTTTGTGATGTATTTCGGTGGAAAGACAAATTGTAATCAGCATTCAGCACTGCAGTTATATGTGGTAAAATCTTTTGTGATGTATTTAGGTGGAAAAACAAATCTTATTCAGCGTTCAGCGCTGTAGTAATATGCGGTAAAATCTTTTGTGATGTATTTCGGTGGAAAGACAAATTGTAATCAGCGTTCAACACAGCAGTTTTATGTGATACAATCTTTTGTGACGTATTTCAGTGGAAAAACTAATCTTATTCAGTGTTCAGTGCTGCAGTAATTTGCGGTAAAATCTTTTGTCATGGATTTTGGTGGAAAAATAAATTTTATTCAGCGTTCAGCGCTGCAGTTATATTTCGCTAAATCTTTTGTGACTTATTTCAGTGTAAAAACTAATTGTAAACAGCGTTCAGCGCTGCAGTTATATTCGTTAAAATCTATGTGACTTATTTCAGTTGAAAAACTAAATTTATTCTGCGGTCAGTGCTGCGGTTATATGTGATAAAATCTTTAGTGACGTATTTTGATGAACTTTGCAACTGTTCCAGGCTCAAAGCTATCTTTACGCTTTGTCTTCTTATTGTCTGTAGCTACTAGAGGCCTGTTCACGCCAGGCAGGTTCCCCCAGAAGTATCTTGGTCGATCGACACTCTGTCATTGTGCCATTCTGTGGTTTCCTCATGCTACTGCCACCTCCCGACTTAGTCATTGTGCCACTCTGTGGCCTACTCATGCTGCTTCCACTTCCAGACTGTCGTTGTGCCACTCGGTGGCCTCCTCATACTGCCACCACCTCAGGCTCTGTCATTGTGCTACTCAGTGGCCTTCTCCTAATGCTGCTGCCGCCACCTAAAGACTCTGTCATTGTGCCACTCGGTGGACTCCTGATACTGCTTCCACCTCCAGACCCTGTCATTGGGCCACTCTGTGGTCTTCTCATGCTCTCAAATGTATGTATACTAATGCCAGAAGCCTGACTAATAAAACTGGGGAGCTGGAATTAGTGATGTGTGAGGAGAACTATGACATAGTGGGAATAACTGAGACATGGCTGGACGATAGCTATGACTGGGCAGTTAATGCACAAGGTTACAGTCTGTTTAGAAAGGATCGTCAAAACCGGAGAGGGGGAGGGGTTTGCCTTCATGTAAAGTCTTGTCTAAAGCCCACACTCCGTGAAGATATAAGTGAGGGACATGAACATGTGGAGTCACTGTGGGTATAGATACATGGAGCTAAAAACAACAATAAATTACTAATAGGAGTTTACTATAAACCACCTAATATACCAGAGTCTACAGAAAATCTACTACTAAACGAGATAGACAAGGTGGCAAATCATAATGAGGTGGTTATTATGGGGGACTTCAACTACCCAGATATAGACTGGGAAACTGAAACTTGTATATCTCAAAAGGAAACAGATTCTTGGCAATAACCAAAGACAATTACCTCTCCCAGCTGGTTCAGGACCCGACTAGATGGACGGCCATATTGGACTTAGTATTAACCAATAGTCCTGACAGAACAACAGACGTGCAGGTTGGGGGACACCTGGGAAATACTGACCATAAAGTAATAACCTTCCAATTATCATTCAAAAGATAGTTTCTACAGGGAGGAACAAAAATACCAAACTTCAAAAAAGCTAAATTTAGCCAACTAAGAGAGGCCATAGGCCTAACTAACTGGAACAATGTCCTCAAAAATAAAAAATACTGCCACAAAATGGGATATCTTTAAAAGCATCCTAAAATCTCATTGTGAGAGGTACATACCGTATGGGAATAAAAGGTTAAGGAACAAAAAGAAACCAATGTGGATAAATAGAACTGTAAAGAAAGCAATAAATGACAGAAAGAAAGCATATAAATCACTAAAACAGGAGGGTAGCATGGAAGCACTGAAAAACTATAAGGAAAAAAATAGAACATGTAAAAAACAAATAAAAGCGGCCAAACTAGAGACCGAGAGATTAGTTGCCAAAGAGAGTAAAACTAACCCTAAAATGTTCTTCAATTATATAAATGTTAAAAAGTATAAATCTGAAGGTGTCGGCCCTTTAAAGAGTAATGAGGGGGAGTCGCAGAGAGCGACGAGGAGAAAACAAAGCTGTTAAATATTTTTTTTCTCCCATGTATTCACTCAGGAAAATAAACTGTCAGATGACATTCAGAATGTAAAAATAAATTCCCCATTAAAAGTGTCCTGTCTGACCCAGGAAGAAGTACATCAGTGACTTAAAAAGATTAAAATAGACAAATTGCCAGGACCGGATGGCATACACCCCCGTATCCTAAGGGAATTAAGTAATGTCATAGCCAGACCCTTATTTCTGATATTTGCGGACTCTATACTGACAGGGAATGTCACACAGGATTGGCGCATGGCAAATGTGGTGCCAATATTCGAAAAGGGTCGAAAAACAGAGCCTGGAAACTATAGGCCGGTAAGTTTAACATCTGTTGTGGGTAAACTGTTTGAAGGTTTTCTGAGAGATGCTATCTTAGAGCATCTCAACAGAAATAAGCAAATAACACTGTTTCAGCATGGCTTCGTGAGGGATCGGTCATGCCAAACTAATTTAATCAGTTTCTATGAGGAGGTAAGTTCTAGACTTGACAGCGGCGAATCAATAGATGTCGTATATCTGGACTTCTCCAAAGCATTTGACACTGTACCACATAAAAAGTTAGTATATAAAATGAGAATGCTCGGACTGGGAGAAAACGTCTGTATGTGGGTAAGTAACTGGCTCAATGATAGAAAACAGAGGGTGGTTATTAACAGTACACACTCAGATTGGGTCACTGTCACTAGTGGGGTACCTCAGGGGTCAGTATTGGGCCCTATTCTCTTCAATATATTTATTACTGATCTTGTAGAAGGCTTGCATAGTAAAGTATCAATTTTCGCAGATGACACTAAACTGTGTAAAGTAAATAACACTGAAGAGGACAGTATACTACTACAGATGGATCTGGATAGATTGGAGCCTTGGGCAGATAAGTGGCAGATGAGGTTTAACACTGACAAATGTAAGGTTATGCACATGGGAAGGAATAATGCAAGTCACCCGTACATACTAAATGGTAAAACACTCGGTAACACTGACATGGAAAAGGATCTAGGAATTTTAATAAACAGCAAACTAAGCTGCAAAAACCAGTGTCAGGCAGCTGCTGCCAAGGCCAATAAGTTAATGGGTTGCATCAAAAGGAGCATAGATGCCCGTGACAAGAACATAGTCCTACCACTTTATAAATCGCTAGTCAGACCACACATGGAGTACTGTGTACAGTTCTGGGTTCCTGTAAACAAGGCAGACATAGCAGAGCTGGAGAGGGTTCAGAGAAGAGCAACTAAAGTTATAACTGGAATGGGACAACTACAGTACCCTGAAAGATTATCAAAATTAGGGTTATTCACTTTAGAAAAAAGACGACTGAGGGGAGATCTAATTAATATGTATAAATATATCAGGGGTCAGTACAGAGATCTATCCCATCATCTATTTATCCCCAGGACTGTGACCGGACCATAATAGAGCAGTCTATTAGAGCAGTTTTGGTGGGACAAGGTGACAAAAAAAAATGGCGAATCGCGCAGTTTTTATTTTTTCTGTTACGCTGCTCACGGCATAGGACATTTTTTAAAATGTTTTAATAGTTTGTACTTTTCAGACATGGCGATATGTGATATGTTTATTTCTCTATTGTTTATATATTTTCTATGGAAAGGGGGTGATTTATACTTAATATTTTGATGTTTTTTTTTACTTTTTGTAAAAAACTTTTTATTTCATAACTATTTTCGCCCTTAGGGGCCAGAACCTGGGATCTTTTAATCCCTTGTCCTATTCACCCTGATAGAGCTCTATCAGGGTGAATAGGACTTCACAATCTCCCTTCTGCCCTGTGCATAGTACACACAGCAGCAGGGAGCTGACTATGGCAGCCAGGGCTTCAGTAGCGTCCTGGCTGCCATGGTAACCAATCAGAGCCCCAGGATTACGCTGCTCCTCACCTCACTGGTGGCAGCGGCACAGAGGGGAGGGAAAGACTGCTTCCTTCTCCCCTGTGCTGCTGAGGAGGACAAGAGCGCGCTGAGAGCAGTGCACTCATTGTTCTCTGATACTAGACTGCGCAATAGCGAAGCCTAGTATCGAAAAAAGGCAAATCCTGGTATCGAGGTCGATACCAGGCAAAAGTATCAATTGGGTATGGAAAATTCGATACTTGAAGCAACCCTAGTTCCCACCCTTCCCCACTTCATGACTTGTCCACTATTTTGGCTTTCGGCCTGGCTGACTTCATCATTTATTTGACACTTCTTCTGATCTGTCAGAAGGAAGGAAAAATTAGACGCACAACGGATCCTGCCTGTGTAGCCGTTGTAAGGCCTGTATGGTCCCATCAGAATTGGCTTATGATTTGGTAGCCAAAAGTAGGAGTGGGTAGAAAACATGCAAATATTCCATTCATGTGTCATCTCTGTTTTAGATCCACTCCCGTTCTTTTTGGTATTAGCAATACTGATGGATTACTGACCAAATGCTGACCGAGTGAAGGCAAATGCTCAACAGACATGATCAGTTTTTTGAGGGGTTATTGTTCTGACGGATCAGAGAAAGGGCAAAATAATCAGTGACCTCAAAGCAAATTTACCACTGACACCCTCTCCACTCTGTCCAGGGGGCTCTACTTGTATAAGCGTTTAAAAGAACAGGTTCTGTAGACATCTATGTGGAATCAACTGACGAAGGTGTAAAAGGAGTGCGCTTCTTCTTGACACTAACACTGACCTGTAAGGCTGAGTTCACACTAGGTATTTGGTCATTTTTGGCCCCATAACTGCCCAAATAAGTGAAGTGTGCAGTGTGATTCTAATAAATACGCCTGTATCTGCATGTCATACGGACACGGAGTATTATTTCACTACCACAGCAAACTCCCTATGCGTGGAACTGAAAGGCACAGTGTTCTACACCCCTATAAAGGCTCTCTGCAGCCCGGAAATAGCCGTTTTTTAATGCGATTCACCGCAAATAAATTAGGATCAAAGCGAATTTTTTAGAAAAATCGGCCTAATAAAAATTTTGAAAATTTGCTCATCTCTATCTCTGAGCAGTGAATTGAATCAAGTGTCATGCTAAAATCTACCTGGTATAAAAATACATATCTGTAACTAAGACTTTTTGGTTATAGTACTGTAGAAAACTTCAGAGAGTCATGTTGAGCACAAAAAATTATTTTAGAATTACAGTGAGTTATATTGTTTAATATTTAATTAAGTTATTTAGTAATATTGGATTCTGTGTATAGAATCCAAGGCATGCAAAGGTGTAGTCTGCACCCATAGAAGTCCACTTGAGCCCTGTTATGACTATATACAATTTTGAGAATTTATAGATCCGTAACACACTTAGATATTGTTGTTTTATTTCTCAGATAAGGATTTTTTTCTTGACATTTCTATAAAGCTTTGCAACCCTATGTGCATTTATGTTCCTTAAAGGCGATATATTACATGAAATATAGCATTTAGCTGTGACAAACATTGACACAATGTACGGGAACTTAATTTATTGAAGGAAATTTTGGTTGTGGGGAAAAGTTTAGAACAGAGTATTGATGGTTGATCTCAAGAATCTTTTATATCAACCTTTATTTAACCGACTGAGCAATTTATCATTCAGTTACGAAATATCACAGAGAAAAGGTGACCTCAATACAACTAAATGCTTCTTTGAGCATTTATTGACTCAAATTTTCTGATATGTTGCTCACTCGATAACACTTAAGGGAAAGGAAGATAAAAGCACAAGGATTAAGTACATGACAATTATGTTTAATTAACATGGCGTTATTTACAGGCCTAACAAAAAGTCAATTACTTAAGAATTCAATAGTTTGAGATGTTTGTTGCATCCGTAATACTTTTATGTCTATTGCTATGATATGTGGGAAAAATATTAGCCTGTGTGCATGATGCAGTTATCAAATCTCAAAGAACTTTCTAATTATAGTAGTGAAAAAAAAAAACATGTAATCCTGTATTACAATTTAAATATTTAATTTACGGGCTTCTTTTATAGATTCCTTGAATTCTAGTTCTGCAGATACACTAAAAGTGAAAGCTGTACAGGAAAAACTATTGAAAATGAAAAAAACTTAAAATATAAGTTTTAGCCCAAAATTAGTAGAAGTCTATAAAACAAATTTAATTAAAGTGTTCATAGCCTTTAGCAACATTGACTTTAAAATGGGAGCTGAGCAGATTGATTTATATATTTGTGGAAGAAGATTCCTTAGAACATGTAATTTCTTCATTTAAATCCTCGCTCTATGGGCTTAGGAGTCCAGTGGGTGGTCCAAATCAGTGATTCATAGGTATCTTGAAACTTGTTTAGTTACTCCACCCACTGGATTTTTACACCCACAGTGAGAAGTAAATAAAATAAAAGTTCTATTGAATCTATTCCCACTAATATATAGTATATCAATCTGCCTCGCCCCTCATGCTCTATAACATGCTTACAGATTGGACTGCAGTTCACCATGACAGGTCCCCTTTGAACACATAATTGAACAAATAGATGTGCTTTTTATAATTAGGTGGACTGCTACATGTTTGGCCATATTTTAGCTGGAAGAACAGACCAGAGAGGTAAGACGTTACAAAGGGTACATAGCTAGAGTACCAAATATGACAATGTGCAATATTAAATAATATTAAATAAATTATGGTGTCGCAATTAAAAGCATTTTAGAAAGTAGTGTACCTGATAGATACCCATGCTAAGTGACCATGTTTTAAGGGCTGCATATCGCATATTTGCCTCAAGTTGCATTTTAAAATGTAACAATATGCCAATATTGTATATACTTCTTACATTGTCTTTTGTATATCCTAATTGATTAGGCCACTAGGGAAAAAATGTTTATTGAGTCTTAAAATCATCCTGAGGCCATACATACTTGTAAAGACAGTCCATAATGCCTCTTTGGGGTCTGAAAAAAGGTAACCCAGCCATGTTTGACCAAATTCCTTTTTTAGTGGGTGGTTACAATCTATATAGAAACACCCTCTTCACTGGACCTACAAAGTTGACAAACAAGGATGTAAAAACTAACCCAAGACTTGTGTCTAGTTAGATGTGTAGTAGTGTTACGTAGCACCAGGCAGAAGCCCCATATTTATAACTGCCACCTCTGCACTCTTTATGGGCCCCTAACCATTACATGCAGCCCACAATTATGTTACCATTACTTTTTACTTCTATCCAGAAGTCCTAATGTCTACAATAGAAAATTATATGTGACAATACTTTTTTTTTCAAGGAACACTGTTTAATCCTTAATTGTAAGAAACTTTTTCTCAGATTTTTTGTGATCACGTCAATTTCTCATTCTATCTGATGTTATATACTATTATATTGTATATTTGTTGACTCAATAATCAATTTGTCAGTTGTTAAATCAGTGTACTTGTGGCTACACAAATTAGAAAAATACAGTCGTGGCCAAAAGTTTTGAGAATTACATAAATATTGGAAATTGGAAAAGTTGCTGCTTAAGTTTTTATAATAGCAATTTGCATATATTCCAGAATGTTATAAAGAGTGATCAGATGAATTGCATAGTCCTTCTTTGCCATAAAAATTAACTTAATCCCAAAAAAAACTTTCCACTGCATTTCATTGCTGTCATTAAAGGACCTGCTGAGATCATTTCAGTAATCGTCTTGTTAACTCAGGTGAGAATGTTGACGAGCACAAGGCTGGAGATCATTATGTCAGGCTGATTGGGTTAAAATGGCAGACTTGACATGTTAAAAAGGAGGGTGATGCTTGAAATCATTGTTCTTCCATTGTTAACCATGGTGACCTGCAAAGAAACGCGTGCAGCCATCATTGCGTTGCATAAAAATGGCTTCACAGGCAAGGATATTGTGGCTACTAAGATTGCACCTCAATCAACAATTTATAGGATCATCAAGAACTTCAATGAAAGAGGTTCAATTCTTGTTAAGAAGGCTTCAGGGTGTCCAAGAAAGTCCAAGCAAGCGCCAGGATCGTCTCCTAAAGAGGATTCAGCTGCGGGATCGGAGTGCCACCAGTGCAGAGCTTGCTCAGGAACGGCAGCAGGCAGGTGTGAGCGCATCTGCACGCACAGTGAGGCGAAGACTTTTGCAAGATGACCTGGTGTCAAGAAGGGCAGCAAAGAAGCCACTTCTCTCGAAAAAAAACATCAGGGACAGATTGATCTTCTGCAGAAAGTATGGTGAATGGACTGCTGAGGACTGGGGCAAAGTCATTCTCCAATGAAGCCTCTTTCAGATTGGGGCATCTGGAAAAAGGCTTGTCCGGAGAAGAAAAGGTGAGCGCTACCATCAGTCCTGTATCATGCCAACAGTAAAGCATCCTGAGACCATTCATGTGTGGGGTTGCTTCTCATCCAAGGGAGTGGGCTCACTCACAATTTTGCCCAAAAACACAGCCATGAATAAAGAATGGTACCAAAACACCCTCCAACAGCAACTTCTTCCAACAATCTGGTGAACAATGCATTTTCCAGTACGATGGAGCATCGTGCCATAAGGCAAAAGTGATAACTAAGTGGCTTGGGGACCAAAACGTTGACATTTTGGGTCCATGGCCTGGAAACTCCCCAGATCTTAATCCCATTAAGAGCTTGTGGTCAATCCTCAAGAGGCGGGTGGACAAACAAAAACCCACTAATTCTGACAAACTCCAAGAAGTGATTATGAAAGAATGGGTTGCTATCAGTCAGGAATTGGCCCAGAAGTTGATTGAGAGCATACCCAGTCGAATTGCAGAGGTCCTGAAAAAGAAGGGCCAACACTGCAAATACTGACTCTTTGCATAAATGTCATGTAATTGTCGATAAAAGCCTTTGAAACGTATGAAGTGCGTGTAATTATATTTCACTACATCACAGAAACAACTGAAACAAAGATCTAAAAGCAGTTTAGCAGCAAACTTTGTGAAAACTAATATTTGTGTCATTCTCAAAACTTTTGGCCACGACTGTACATATAAAGGCTAATGCTAAAATGTCTTCTTTCACAATCATGTGACCATACTGCATCAGTCACCATAATTAACCCTACTAAACCAGGGGTGCATACTGTGTGGTAGGGTTGATCATGGTGACTAAAATGAGCCCTTATTCTGTGCAATCGGTGTTACCCATGCACAGCATTTCTTATTTTTAGTTATATGTAGTTCCACTTCCCCTCCCAATGTGATTTGCACAGCCAGGAATTCTTATTGCTCCGATGCCTGGCCCTGGAATCCCGCACAGGCACCGATGCAGTGAAGATGTTAGAGGGTCGTGCCCTGGTATGTTTTTTCCGCTCAACATATTTCTCTCTATAACTCTCCTGAGTCTCTGTGTTGTTCCTGAGGTGGAGTGCTGTACGATCTGGCTGACCAGCAGTATTTCCTTGCTTCTCCCCCTTCCCTCTCACAGCATGAGTATTTTACACAGGTTGAAGAAGAGTGACTGTAAGATGTCTGTAGTACATTTTCCAGTTACTATGTTACTGAGGCCAAGGTTTTCAATGGCTAAGGTTGATTTTTGAACATATACAGAGAGCCTGTAGGCAGAAAAGATTTCAAAGAGGATGCCCCTTTCTTCTAATAATCATTGTATTTTTATGTATTTTATACTGTATATACATATGATTAATCAAAGTATCAATTATGCTGTTGATTTGCCAAAAAAAAACGACCAGTAGACTTTAACTGCCATTATGAAATTATATAGTACAAAAAAGAATATTAGTGCCTGCAAACCAGAAAGCCCCATTAATAATATAGGGATTTTTTTTTCCTTTTTTTTTTTTTTTAACAAAACAGTATAGTATAGCGACAATAGGACAATAATAGGAGAAAATAAAAAAGGTGAAAAAATGTCACCTGCAGCTGGTATAGAAGGTATAAATTGTTGTGCAATTATCCAATACTTATCATGGTAGAAAGAGGAATTCAAAATATTCTTTATTCAGTAACAAATAAAAAATAAAAAAGGAGGGGATATATGTATTAAAACACCCTACACACTAGAACCAAATTAGGTATAGTGACATTCGAGCGGGCTCAGAGGAGAGGGCAAAATTTACAGAAGGCGGGTAACATAAGTAGGCAGGACCAACACAAATAGACAGGGACAACAAAAGTATGCGGGCCTGCAAAAATGTAATGCAATGCAAATTACCACCCAAATACTAAATAGAACCAAATACCACTATGCAACACAAAATACTGCCCCAACAGAAGCAAATACCACAGTGCTGCACAAAATACTGCTCTCACCACAGTATTCAACTGTGTCAGCATCCTGAGAACGGTAGGTAGTTGAATTCAGGAGGCCATTTGCAGTGGATGGGCAGGTGTATAACTACAGATGCAGCCAAACTAAATTTGGTGGTTAACGCGTTAAGTAAAAAATGGCACAAAAAGGTTAACTAACTGTTGACACTGCTTGACACAGATACCTCATAGTGTAGAAGACAAAGAAAGCTCGAAGCAGTACTGCAAGGGATGAAGATCTTTTGAGATTTTTCAGAAAATACTTTTATTAGGTGCACAAACAAACGGTTTTGGGGTTGTACCAAAATCTTCAAACCCAGTTCAACACCATAGTGTTACTTACCTGAAGAGGGGGTTGGTGCATCCCCAAAATGTGCTGTCAGTGCACCTAATGAAAGTATTTTATGAAACATCTTGGAAGATCTAGATCCCTTGCAGCACCGCTTCAAGCTTTCTTTGTATTCTACACTACAAGGTATCTGAGCCATGGTAGCATGCGCCTGAACCTTTTCTCACATTTTTTGGAGGTCCTCGTCTAGTTTTGTTTTTGCAAAAAGAGTATACATATCATGTTTCATAAGTATATTTATCAAAAGATAGAATTCATCAGTTTGAGCATAGATCTATCCATAAAAAAGCACCTCAATAGAACATCAGAGAGTTATATATTTGTTAATAAATCAACAAATATTTTTCAAAAATAGCAAAAACACAAAATATATAGTCATGGCTATAGATTGTAGTAAAAACCCAGACATCAAATTCCAGCATCTGTATCATTTATAAGTATGTCAGTGGTAAAATTTGTTTTATATATCAATTAATTGATATTAATAAGTAGCAGTATTTAACTTGTCAATATAAGAGAAAAGCGAAGTTTTGAAAAATTAGATTTGTTACAAATGGATTTTTTCACGAATCTCTATAAATCAGGTATACCCAGGCCAATCTGCCTAGTAACAGTGGCCTATTAGGGCTCATGCACACGACCATATGTATTTTGCGCTCCGCAAAAAACGGATCTGTAAAAAATAGGGATGACATCCATGTGCATTCCGTATTTTGCGGAAAGGAACAGCTGGACCCTAATAGAACAGTACTATCCTTGTCCGTAATGCGGACAATACTAGGACATGTTCTATTTTTTGGCAGAACTGAAATACGGAAATACGGAAACGGAATGCACACGGAGTAACTTCTAGTTTTTTTGCGGACCTATTAAAATAAATGGTTCCGTATATGGTCCGCAAAAAACCCAAAAACGGAACGGACACAGAAAGAAAATACATTTGTGTGCATGAGCCCTTATACTGATGCACAGTAACTCTACAGCTAACAGAACGGATAAACTATTAATATTGGTGCACTGCACACTTAATTACATGGCCATAAATTGGACCTGCCTGTAATACTGTGACACCTTAACTCTACAGCTAACATAATGGATTAGCTATGACTCTTGGTGCACTGCACAGTTATGTACACAGCGATTGTAGCAGAATCTGTAGTTCAGCATTCCCCTTTGCTCTCCCTCCACTCTCCCTCCACTCTCCCTGCACTCTCCTTCTCCAAAGTTTTCCTACACTCTGTTAACAGTGGGCAGCAACACAGTCCCTAGTGAATGAGCATCTTGTCACATCTCTCCCTATGGTCAGCTCACAGGAAAATGGCGGCGACCATGTGGGATCAGGGTTTTATAGAGCTCTGCCTAGCTGTGACATCACAGGGGGATGGCTACCTAATGTCAAGTGTGCTGTTTGCATTTGGAATCTATTGCTGTCAACTCTCAAGAGGAGATCCAAAGAGCTGTCACTATCAGTGAAGCAAGCCATCATTAGGCTTAAAAAAACAAAACAAACCCATCAGAGAAATAGCAAAAACATTAGGCGTGGCCAAAACAACTGTTTGGAACATTCTCAAAAAGAAGGAACGCATCGGTGAGCTCACCAACACCAAAAGACCCGGAAGACCACGGAAAACAACTGTGGTGGATGACCGAAGAATTCTTTCCCTGGTGAAGAAAACACCCTTCACAACAGTTGGCCAGATCAAGAACACTCTCCAGGAGGTAGGTGTATGTGTGTCAAAGTCAACAATCAAGACAAGACTTCACCAGAGTGAATACAGAGGGTTCACCACAAGATGTAAACCATTGGTGAGCCTCAAAAACAGGAAGGCCAGATTAGAGTTTGCCAAACGACATCTAAAAAAGCCTTCACAGTTCTGGAACAACATCCTATGGACAGATGAGACCAAGATCAACTTGTACCAGAGTGATGGGAAGAGAAGAGTATGGAGAAGGAAAGGAACTGCTCATGTTCCTAAGCATACCACCTCATCAGTGAAGCATGGTGGTGATAGTGTCATGGCGTGGGAATGTATGGCTGCCAATGGAACTGCTTCTCTTGTATTTATTGATGTGACTGCTGACAAAAGTAGCAGGATGAATTCTGAAGTGTTTCGGGCAATATTATCTGCTCATATTCAGCCAAATGCTTCAGAACTCATTGGACGGCGTTTCACAGTGCAGATGGACAATGACCCAAAGCATACTGCAAAAGCAACCAAAGAGTTTTTTAAGGGAAAGAAGTGGAATGTTATGCAATGGCCAAGTCAATCACCGAACCTGAATCCGATTGAGCATGCATTTCACTTGCTGAAGACAAAACTGAAGGGAAAATGCCCCAAGAACAAGCAGGAACTGAAGACAGTTGCAGTAGAGGCCTGGCAGAGCATCACCAGGGATGAAACCCAGCGTCTGGTGATGTCTATGCGTTCCAGACTTCAGGCTTTAATTGACTGCAAAGCATTTGCAACCAAGTATTAAAAAGTGAAAGTTTGGTTTATGATTATTATTCTGTCCCATTACTTTTGGTTCCTTAACAAGTGGGAGGCACATATGCAAACTGTTGTAATTCCTACACCGTTCACTTGATTTAGATGTAAATACCCTCAAATTAAAGCTGACAGTCTGCAGTTAAAGCACATCTTGTTTGTTTTATTTCAAATCCATTGTGGTTGTGTATAGAGCCAAAAATGTTAGAATTGTGTCGATGTCCCAATATTTATTAACCTGACTGTATATGGCCACGGTCAGCGCCATTGAATATACACTGTCCGTCCCCAAAAAAAAGTCTCCACCAAAAATATTTTGTTGGACCGCCTTTAGCTTTGATTACGGCACACATTCGCTGTGGCATTGTTTCGATAAGCTTCTGCAATGTCACAAGATTTATTTCCATCCAGTGTTGCATTAATTTTTCACCAAGATCTTGCATTGATAATGGTAGAGTCTGACTGCTGTGCAAAGCCTTCTCCAGCACATCCCAAAGATTCTCAATGGGGTTAAGGTCTGGACTCTGTGGTGGCCATTCCATGTTTGAAAATTAATTCTTATGCTCCCTGAACCACTCTTTCACAATTTGAGCCCAATAAATCCTGGCATTGTCATCTTCGAATATGCCCGTGCCATCAGGGAAGAAAAAAATCCATTGATGGAATAACCAGGTCATTCAATATGTTCAGGTAGTCAGCTGACCTCATTCTTGGAGCATATACTGTTGCTGATCCTAGACCTGACCAACTGCAGCAACCCCAGATTATAGCACTGCCCCCACAGGCTTGTACAGTAGGCACTAGGCATGATGGGTGCATCACTTCATCTGCCTCTCTTCTTACCCTGATGCGCCCATCACTCTGGAGCAGGGTAAATCTGGACTCATCAGACCACATGACCTTCTTCCATTGCTCAAGAGTCCAATCTTTATGCTCCCTAGCATATTGAAGCCTTTTCTTTCTGGTTTGCCTCACTGGTTAGTGGTTTTCTTACGGCTACACAGCTGTTCAGTCCCAATCCCTTGAGTTCCCTTCGCATTGTGCATGTGGAAATGCTCTTACTTTTACTATTAAACATAGCCCTGAGCTCTACTGTTTTTCTTCGATTTGATTTCACCAAACATTTAAGTGATCGCCGATCACGATCATTCAGGATTTTTTCCCCACTATCCTTCCAGTTTTTAATAATGCATGGACAGTTCTTAACCCAATTTTAGTAGTTTCTGCAATCTCCTTAGATGTTTTCTCTGCTTGATGCATGCCAATGATTTGACCCTTTTCAAATAGACTAGATTTCTTTTCCACGACCACGAGATGTGTCTTACGACATGGTTGTTTAAGAAATGAGAAGCAACTCATTGCATCAGTTGGGGTAAAATAACTTGTTGCCAGCTGAAAGATAATCGCGCATGCAGTAATTATCCAACAGGAGGCTCATACCTATTTGCTTAGTTAAATCCAGGTGGCGACTTTTTTTTGGACAGGCAGTGTATCTCTGGCACACAGTGTCGGTGCCAAGATACATCTGACCACAAACACGTGGTCTAGCAAACACAGGCAGGGAAGGTACATAACTTTTACTGCCTACTGGGTGAACCTCCTTAAGCTTTGCGGTCAGTGGCTAACCCCTCTCAATTTGACAGTTGGTAAAGTGGTGTGCGACAACGGTGCCAATCTGCTGAGCGCGCTGAAACAAGGCAAAATGACACACATGCCGTGCATGGCACACGTCCTAAACTTAGTCGTGCAGCGATTCGTTGCCAAATACCACAGGGTCCAGGATGTCTTGCGGCAGGCTAGGAAAATCTCTGGCCATTTTAGAAGATCTTACATGGCCATGGCTCGCCTTGACACCACCTGCCCATTAGATGTCTGATTTGTGACAGCCCGACGAGCTGGAACTCCACCTTGTATATGCTTGATAGGCTGCTCGAGCAGCAATGTGCTGTTAACGACTACCTGTTTGAACGCTGCAGCAGGACAGGTTCTGGGAGCTTGGTTTCTTTTCACCGCGCCAGTGGCTGCTCATGCGCAATGCATGCAGACGTCTGCGGCCATTTGATGAGATCACCAAACTGGTCAGTCCCAGCCAGGGCGACATCAGTGACATTGTACCTTACGCCTTCTTTCTGGAGCGTGCATTGCGTTGTGTCATTGATCAAGCGGTCGAGGAGCGGGAGCTGGAAGATGAGGAAGTTGCAATGCTGAATTAATTCCCAGGGGGGCTACTTCATCTGAGAGAAGTCAGAGGAGGATGGTGGCTGGGGGGAGGAGGGGGAGCAAGAAAAGCAGACTTATAGGGGGACTTTAAACTTTTCAGGGATCCCTGGTGTTGTCCGTGCCTGGGGGAGGAGAGACCGAGGACGACATTCTCCTGGGCGATGAGCAGGAGCCAGGGCGCTCCACCACTTCCAATTAAGTGCAAATGAGGGACTTCATGCTCCAGTGTTTGAAGAGGGACCCCCGTATAAAAAGCATAAAGTGCAAGGACCAGTACTGGGTGGCAACTTAGACCCCCGGTACAAACACAAAATAGTGGACATGTTACCAGCATCACAGAGGGATGTCAGAATGCTGCATTTCCAGGCCTTGCTGTGAGAGATGCTGCATTCTGCTGTTGTGGGCGCTGGCAGGGGAATTTCCACCCACAGCGAAACAGGTGCGGGTACCAATCCTACCACGCCTGCAAGAGGAGGGCGGTTTGAAGATGTGTTGGTCACTTCGGATATGAGATCATTCTTTCATCCAACCCATCAACAGCCGCCCTCCGTATCCAGCCTCAGGGAATGCCTAGACCGACAGGTGTCCAACTACATCGGGGTAACGGCCGATGTGGACGCTCTGAGAAGCGAGGTAAAATTTTTATCCAGTGACCACCTAATGTAACTCTAGCCACATCATCACAAGTTATTTTCTGTCAGATGAATGCCTAATTTTTGGGGCCTGTACTGTCCGACAGTAAAATTTGCATCCAGTGATCGCCTAAGGCTACTTTCACACTCGCGTTTGGTGCGGATACGTCATGGATCTGCACCGATAATACAACCTCATGCATCCGTTCAGAACGGATTTGTTTGTATTATCTTTAACATAGCCAAAACTGATCCGTCTTGAACACCATTAAAAGTCAAATGGGGGGTGGATCCGTTTTCTATTGTGTCAGTGAAAACGGATCCGTCCCCATTGACTTACATTGTGTGTCAGGATGGATCCGTTTGCCTCCGCATCGTCAGGCGGACACCAAAACGCTGCAAGCAGCGTTTTGGTGTCCACCTCCAGAGCGGAACGGAGGCAAACTGATGCATTCTGAACGGATCGTTATCCATTCAGAATGCATTAGGGCAAAACTGATCCGTTTAGGGCCGCTTGTGAGAGCCCTGAACGGATCTCACAAACGGACAGCCAAAAAGCCAGTGTGAAAGTAGCCTAATGTACCTCCAGCCACATCATCACAAGTTCTTTTCTGTCAGGTGAATGCCTAATTTTTTGGGCCTGTACTGGCCTACAGTAAAAATTGTATCCAGTGACCAGCCACATCATCACAAGTTCTTTTCTGTCAGGTGAATGCCTAATTTTTGGGGCCTGTACTCCCGTGGCCTAAAATAAAAATTTTCTAGGCTCCAGCAGGGCACCGTTACATGTATTTTAGGCTACTTTCACATCTGCACTTTTGCTGGATCCATCATGGTTTCAGCAAAAACGCATCCGGTATATAATACAACCATTTGCATCCATTCAGAATAGATCCAGTTGTATTATATCCCAACTGAACAAGACTGATCCGTCACTAAATCCATTTTAAGTCAGTGGGTGCCGGATCTGACAAAACCTGACCGAAAAAACGGATCTGTCACCATTGACTTACATTGGGTTTCATGACGTCTTGATCAGTATCCTATCAAAAACGCTGCTTGGAACTCAATGAAACAGAACGGAATGCATTCTGGTGCCCTACGTTCCGTTCAGTTCAGTTTTGTCCCCATTGACAATAAATGGGGACAAAACTGAATCGTTTTCCACCGGTTTTGAGATCCTATGATGGTTCTCAACAGTGGAAAGGGAAAGTGCAGGTGTAAGTAGCCTTACCAAAGCTATAATAATGATCCTATTTTATGGAGACATTGCGGTGCTGGATGTAGCATTTGGACTTTGTCTTGGAGCTCCAACGGAGTCTGAGAGACAGAGCTCTCTAGATGAACTTTAATCAGATTTCTCTGTAGCTGGTGAAAAGTGCTGTTGTGCTTATGTTGACATCCTTTGGGGTACATACATTACCATAATTTAGGAACAATAGTTTACTAGTCCAAAGTGTATTCATAGCCTTAGGCCAGTTTCACATAAGGATGTGCGTTACGGTAAATATGGTTTACATGATATCTGCATTTCGCAGAGAGATTGTGGCTCATCATATCATATTGATCTATGATACTGTGAGCTCAACTGTCCCATTCTGCCATCATGTGAGTATGGGTCAATAGATCACTATGATGTAGTGAGTTTGGGTCCGCCAAGCCACAGTTGGTCTGGCAAATGAGGTTGCCACTCCCAGAAAACACAGACTCATGTGAAATTGGCCATGCACACAGATACAATCCATAAATCTGAATCAAATAGCACAGCATACATTTAAAAAAAATGTATGACATCATCACTTCAGGTATGAAATATTAGTTCATTTGTCAAAATTTAGAACTAATGACTCCAGAGTGTATAATATAATACTTGAATTGTATTACCTATGAATATAATTGTAAATTTAATTAGAGCAAAATCTTAAAATAATGTAGATAAATAACTCATACTAGCTTGCTGCAAAAATGCAGAGTATCAGCTAATAATGACAAAATAATTCTAAACTCTAGCTAATTGTGGGAGACACTGATACTGGGGAGACCAGATGTTATTTTAAGCCTGACCTGCTTTTTGTTATAAATGTGGTGCAATTTTAGATGCCACTTTTTTAACCTGTACAAATTTTGGCAAAATCAAGCTACAGTGTACTTTTAACTACAAGCCCTGGACAATAGTAAATAGGCTTGAGCAAATCAAGCTTCGGATCATAGATCCGCAGTTGATTAGTTTAAAAACGTTATAGTTAATGCTGTTTATGTACAGCATTAAAATGTATTGGCTCCGTGTCGCCAAACTTGGTTTCGCCCGAAGTTGCGCAAGACTTAGGAATACAGTAGTAATTCACCTATCTGCATACTTAAAAACATTTTAAAATAGGAATCCAAAGTGGGCTTTAGTACCGAGGTGCAATCCAGTACCAAAGCCCACTTTGAATTTATAGTTTAAAAATTTTTTTAAATATGCAGATAGGAATACCGTGCTAATTCACCAAAGTCTCACTCAACTTCGGACAAGATGAAGTTTTGCTACACGTAGTCAATACATTTTAATGCTGTATGGAAACAGCATTAAAAAGAAAGTATGATCCGAAGCTCCATTCACTCAAGCCTAATAGTAAGTCACAAAGGCATTTTAAGGATTACAGGTCACAAAACAATAAAACTAAAATATACAGATTTGGTTTCTTGTGAAAGTTTGAGCACCCATGGAATAACACATTTATAGTGATTAATAAACAGTGTTAAAAAATTGCTGTTTAATTAGTAAGGAGAATGCATTTGAATAAAACCATACTTTGTACGTACTCAAGAATAGAAATGGAAATATCTATGTACATTCTCTTTTAATTTTAAGCAAATTTTTATTTTTATTTTCATCTTTCACTTTTTTTAAATAACAAAAAATCAAAATGGCCTGCAGCAAAGCTTTGGGCACCCCCTTTGGAAAGTTTCACAGCTTATAAATGCTTTTTGTAGCCAGCCGAGAATCTTTTAATTCTTGTTTGAGTGATTTATATCCATTCTTCCCTGCAAAAGTCTTCCAGTTTTGTGAGATTCCTGGGCCATCTTGCATACACTGCTCTTTCGAGGTTTATCCACAGATTCACAAAGATGTTCAGATAAGGGGACTGTTAGGGCAATGGAAAAAATCTTCAGCTTGCATCTTTTGAGGTAGTATATTGTGGATTTTGGAGGTGTGTTTATGGTTAGTGTTCATTTGTAGAAGCCAATACTATTTTCAAATTCATCTTTTTTTTTTTACAGTTGGTGTTATGTTTGCTTCCAGAATTTGCTGAAAGTTTATTGAACTCATTCTTCCCTCTACCCGTGAAATGTTCCCTCTGCCTTTGGCTGCAACACAACCCCAAAGCTTGATTGAACCCCCATGCTTAATGGTTGGAGAGGTCTTCTTTTTATGAAATACTGTGCCTTTTTTTCTCCAAACATATCTTTGCTCATTGTGGCCAAAGAGTTCTATTTTAACCTCATCGGTCTATGGGCATTGTTTCCAAAATGCATCAGGCTTGTTTAGATGTTCTTTTGCAAAATTCTGAAGCTAAATTTTGTGATGAGAATGCAGGAACAGTTTTCTTCTGATGAGTCTCCCATGTACACCATATTTGTGAGGGTGTCACTCAACAGTAGAACAATGTACCACACCTCCAGATTCTGCTAAATCTTCCTGAATGTTTTTTGCAGTCAAGAGGGACGTTCTAACAATCCCACGAGCAGCTGTCTCTGACTTTTTTCTTAGTCTGCCAGACCTTCTCTTGACCTCCACTGTTCTTGTTAACTGCCATTTCGTAATGATATTTTAAATTAAGGAAATGGCAACCTGAAACTACCTCAAAAGGCAAGTTGAAGGTTTTTATCATGGCCCTCACAGTCCCCTGATCTGAACATCATTGAAAATATGTGGATAAACC
Organism: Bufo bufo; assembly: GCF_905171765.1. NCBI lineage: Eukaryota > Metazoa > Chordata > Amphibia > Anura > Bufonidae > Bufo > Bufo bufo. Next base: position 45,908,866 of record NC_053396.1, on the reverse strand, counting down.
TCAAAAGAGCAATTCATGCAAGATGACCCAGGAATCTCACAGAAATGGAAGACTTAAGTAAGGAAAAATGGATGAAAATCCCTCCAACAAAAATCGAAACTCTTGGCTGGCTACAAAAAGCGATTACAAGCTGTGATACTTGCCAAAGGGCGTGCTAGTAGGTACTAACCATGTAGGTTGCCCAAACTTTTGCTTTGGGGTCTTTTACTTTTTTGTTATTTTGGAAATGTAAAAGATAATAAAATAAAAAATTTTTTGTTTTGCTTAGAATACAAAGGGAATGTGTCATCTTTAAAGCGGTTTTCTGAGACTTTATAACTCATGACCTATCCTTGCCGTGGCCTTCTCTCAGCTTTTCCTAGGCCAGTGATAACATTGTCATCGGTCACGTGGCCTAGTCGCAGCTCAGCCCCATTCAAGTGAATGGGACTGAGCTCAATACTAAGCACGGCCACTGTTGAATGTACAGTGCTGTGCACGGTAAGGTGTTCAAAGGCTGCTGGACTCAGAGGAGTGTCGGTGCTTTCTCAACAGCTGACCAGCGGGGGTCCCAGATAGGTCATCATTTATAAACTCTTGGTTAAAGTGACTGTCCAGTATGGAGTAAAATGATGTGGAAGTCAGCACCTTGAGGGGATAATTACCTGCTATTTATTTGTCCCAGGTCTTGCTCATTGGCAGATTTTTAGTTCAGCCACACAATGGCAGGGCTATGATCTGTGACTACAGTTTAGCTACAGTGTCTACAGGGAGTCTGAGTCTTCTATTTGGGTTTGGCTGAATCAGTTGACCAGTTTGATTCAGGTCCGAATTGATTCAATTCTGTATTTCTGAATGACACTATGAGGTCTTCTAGGACTATTTTTAAAATTTTTACTCATGTTTTGCTCTCTCTCATTTTCCAAATCAAATCACCAGATATTTGGATTAGGATCCACATTGAATTTTTACACAATTTGCTTGTCTCTTCTGAGAATGTCAGTACACAGACTGTAGATTTTCATAACAGCAAAGGTAGAATAATTATTATAAATTAAAGACAACTAACACTTAGAAAATATATTTATAAAGTAACTGTGGCACATATACTTTGGTATAGCGTTAATAGACACATAATATTTCTCTTCTGTCACCAGAGTGATAAAAGTGAAGTAAAATGGTGTGGTATCTATGAGTAAACCACATTTTCTTGTATACAACCACTATTCCAGTGTATGGTACCAGCTCAACCCTGTTCTACTCTACTTTGGTACCAGGTAGTCTGTATTCTACTGTGGATATGGTACCCCTTCAATGTACAGTGTAGTGACGATTCTTTTATTAGGTACTAGCCAGCATTCTGGTAATGTGACCTTCATGATACCGGCTTGGCTCATTTGGAACCTCCTTAGATGCGGTACCAAAAAGTTTGTAGGTACCAAGTCTTATCTGCAACTTTGGTCCAATAGAAAAATGGGAAAAACAGGCTGGGGTCCAGTACGGTTGAGCTTGTTCCATACAGTGAAAATTTTGTTGCATGAATAGGTCAGATTTTTTACCTAGAATCAATATCCATAGAACTTTCCAAAGCACAGTAAAATCAAAGTGTAACCAAACAAAAGAAACAAACGTCTTCCATTTAGTCCATCAGATTTGCTAACATAGAACTAATGTGTCCACTTCACCTTCTTCATTTTCAGATAGCCATGACAAAGGTGCATTTTAGTGCCCAAATTAGGGCCACAAGGACATCCCAACATAGTTTTGTTCAGTTGAACCTCAAGAGGTCCAGGTGTTGCCACAATTTGGATGCAAAAATGCAACTACATACAACTATGTCCAAAAGTAGCCCAAAGCATATAGGGGGATTTTATTATTTCCCCACGTAGTTTTTTTTGCATTTTTTACCAGATTTGCAACTTTTCTATTTGTAATTTGCATTTTACTCTGCCTTTTTCAATTTTACAAAAAGGGAGTGGTGTTTGGATGGGGCCATTGGTCTCAGCTCATTTATCATTATTTATGCAAGAAACTGGCATAAATAATGAGAAAAATCTGTGGCAGCTCCGAGCTGACGAAGATTTCATTCTAGTGCATGGAGTGGCATGTAATTTATGACAAAGCCTGAGCCTCGTCATAAAGTACATGCGTCCTCCTGCAGAGCTGGCCCAATCGAGATCGGGGTAGCAGATGCCAGTCTTGATTAATAAGGCCCAAAATGTTTGAAACCTCTCCACTGTGAGCCTATTTAATGTATGGACATTTCCCTTTTACAACTGATGACATATATAGCAATGTTTTTGATATTTTTCTGTAACGGTTGGGTACACACACACACACACACACACACAGGGGGAGGAAGGTGACGACTGCGCTCCACCCTCACCCCTGGCCCTGCCTACTTGCCTCAAGTCCTAATGACAGGGAACAACTGGACAGCAATCCCTAGCATGGAATAAGTGCTGGGAGGACAGACCAGACTAAGAACAGAACGTGAACAGACCGAGTCAATACCAGGAGAGCAACGAAGTACAAATGGAGCAAGCAGAGAATAGTCAGGAGAAGCCGGGGTCATAAATACCAGGAAAGTCGAGAAGTACCAAAGGAGTCAGCAGAGGATCGTCAGGAAATAGCAGAAGGTAAGTACGCCAGGTAATGCTAATTCACAGCAGGAACCTAAATAACAGGCAACCTGTGGCCAGCAGGCTGCCTGTTTAAATACTGAGTAACAGGGGTCATGTGACGTGGCCAGCGTCACAAAACTCGCCTGCTGCAAAAGGCTGAGCACCGAGTGCCTAACTCAGTGCTCAGGCTTCATCTGGTTGCTGGGGGGGACCAAGGACGCCGGCTGCACTGAGGAGACATGCGCGGCCGGGTCAGTCCCGTCCCCCATCACCTAGGACAGTGATGGCGAAACTTTGAGACTGAGTGCCCAAACTGCAACACAAAACCCACTTATCGCAAAGTGCCAACACAGCAATTTAACCTGAATACTACAGTCCAATATGGTATATCTTCCATGTACTTTATTATTTAACTATAATAGCTGCCTACATTCAGTGCGCTTCCTGTGCTGTTTATAGCGCGCCCTGCGCTGATGAATGGCAGGAAAAGTCTAAGGCATATTGGTACACCATAGACTTTTTCCAGGGTGCAGGTGCCCACAGAAAGGGCTCTGAGTGCCGCCTCTGGCACCCGTGCCATAGGTTCGCCACCACTGACCTAGGAGATGAGGACGCGTCCTCGCTCCTGTACAGAGGCGGGGCGCATCGCCGGTGCCCCGTGACATTTTCTCTACATTTTGATATCTTTGAATTAAAATTGATTTTCAATTTTGCTTTAAATACTAAACAACAATATTTCATAATGCTCACTCTCATCTTTCATTCTTGTTTGGTGCTTCGATTCTAGAGTCCATATAATGTCATTGTAATTCATTTTAGACAGCCCCTTATTGGTTCTGGCTTTGTTTGTCCTGATGAAAGCATTTCATTCAGCAGCTTGCTAAAGCTTTGTGATGTTTTGCATGTTTCGGTCTATTAGAACACAGTAGATGCAAAAAAAGAATTTTTCTTCACACAAGTCTTTTACTCTGACATTTTTTGGAAATGTCAAACCACTTTTATCGATCTGTAAACAAATTAAGAAAAATTGCTCCAAATAGAAAACTGTTTAAGATGACCCAAGATGTGCCAAAGAAAGTTTCCCTGTCAAATATGGATAATTTATTGTGTCAATCTCTGCTTAAAAGAATAGTAAAAATGTGTATAAACTCTTTAAATGAAATGAAGATATACTTACTATAGAACAAAAACTGAAATATGAGAAACTTCAGCAGGCATCATGGGAGAAGATAAGCTTTGTTTTCAGTGGGACTAAGTTGAAGATATTGTTTGGAAAAGCAGCCAAACTCGTCGGTGGGGTGTTTAAACAGCCCAATGATTGCCAAATGAACAGTCCTAAGAGCCTTCTTTGCCATGTAAGAGGTCCTTATTACACTGGTTATCCACTTTAACAGACTTAAGAAAAACAAGATTGAAAGCAAATTGTTGAAGCTAGTTTATATATTGTGTAATATTACCGCTTCTATTGTTTTCAGAACAGAATAATTCATTACTATTGGCCAGTAAACGCTCCATTACACAATTATTTATTGTTTTAATATAGGAGAATATCTATGTATAAAACATAATATTACTTAATAATTATCGGATTTACCTAGATGCCATCATACACAACTATAGAGTCTCCGTTTATAGGTAATTAAGCCTTTCACGTTTCGAGACTTTTCTCTACAATTACCTTTTAATGATTACATATTATTTCTTAGTGTGCAGAACTGTCATATTATATGAGTCTTTAAAGCAGTAATTGCATTTGCTGCCTGTGCAGTATATTTTATAAATCTCAGTCTCAGGATAGGTGGTTTATTCAAAACTATAGAGCTCATAATTAACTTAGGGATAATGTGATTGTGCTTGAAATATTGCCATTGTGTGGACAAAGGGAATTAACAACTCTTATATAGAGAATAATTTAAAAGAGATGGTGGAGATCAAGAGGCAAGCATTGTACACTGCTCAAAAAAATAAAGGGAACACAAAAATAACACATCCTAGATCTGAATTAATTAAATATTCTTCTGAAATACTTTGTTCTTTACATAGTTGAATGTGCTGACAACAAAATCACACAAAAATTAAAAAATGGAAATCAAATTTTTCAACCCATGGAGGTCTGGATTTGGAGTCACACTCAAAATTAAAGTGGAAAAACACACTACAGGTTGATCCAACTTTGATGTAATGTCCTTAAAACAAGTCAAAATGAGGCTCAGTAGTGTGTGTGGCCTCCACGTGCCTGTATGACCTCTCTACAACGCCTGTGCATGCTCCTGATGAGGTGGCGGACAGTCTCCTGAGGGATCTCCTCCCAGACCTGGACTAAAGCATCTGCCAACTCCTGGACAGTCTGTGGTGCAACGTGACGTTGGTGGATAGAGCGAGACATGATCTCCCAGATGTGCTCAATTGGATTCAGGTCTGGGGAATGGGCGGGCCAGTCCATAGCATCAATGCCTTCATCTTGTAGGAACTGCTGACACACTCCAGCCACATGAGGTCTAGCATTGTCTTGCATTAGGAGGAACCCAGGGCCAACCGCACCAGCATATGGTCTCACAAGGGGTCTGAGGATCTCATCTCGGTACCTAATGGCAGTCAGGCTACCTCTGGCGAGCACATGGAGGGCTGTGCGGCCCTCCAAAGAAATGCCACCCCACACCATTACTGACCCAATGCAAAACCGGTCATGCTGGAGGATGTTGCAGGCAGCAGAACGTTCTCCACGGCGTCTCCAGACTCTGTCACGTCTGTCACATGTGCTCAATGTGAACCTGCTTTCATCTGTGAAGAGCACAGGGCGCCAGTGGCGAATTTGCCAATCTTGGTGTTCTCTGGCAAATGCCAAACGTCCTGCACAGTGTTGGGCTGTAAGCACAACCCCCACCTGTGGACGTCGGGCCCTCATATCACCCTCATGGAGTCTGTTTCTGACCGTTTGAGCAGACACATGCACATTTGTGGCCTGCTGTAGGTCATTTTGCAGGGCTCTGGCAGTGCTCCTCCTGTTCTTCCTTGCACAAAGGCGGAGGTAGCGGTCCTGCTGCTGGGTTGTTGCCCTCCTACGGCCTCCTCCACGTCTCCTGATGTACTGGCCTGTCTCCTGGTAGCGCCTCCATGCTCTGGACACTACGCTGACAGACACAGTAAACCTTCTTGCCACAGCTCGCATTGATGTGCCATCCTGGATAAGCTGCACTACCTGAGCCACTTGTGTGGGTTGTAGACTCCGTCTCATGCTACCACTAGAGTGAAAGCACCGCCAGCATTCAAAAGTGACCAAAACATCAGCCAGGAAGCATAGGAACTGAGAAGTGGTCTGTGTTCACCACCTGCAGAACCACCTCTTTATTGGGGGTGTCTTGCTAATTGCCTATAATTTACACCTGTTGTCTATCCCATTTGCACAACAGCATGTGAAATTGATTGTCACTCAGTGTTGCTTCCTAAGTGGACAGTTTGATTTCACAGAAGTGTGATTGACTTGGAGTTACATTGTGTTGTTTAAGTGTTTCCTTTTTTTTTTTGAGCAGTGTATAAAGCATGGCAGTGCAATGAAAGACACCGGAAAGAACAATATATGAACACAAATTAAACTGAAATATTAATGTGTCAGTTGTATACCTCATGTTCCTAACAGCAATATCTTAGGGTGGTCTGGTTAAATCATGGTCCCCCTCATTCAGGATCGTCTTTTCTACTGTATAAGCTGGATAGCAGCTAGAAGTTACATATAGTTACATAGTTAATACGGTTGAAAAAAGACATTAGTTCATCAAGTTCAACCAAGGGATAGGTGGGGACGCGAATCCCAGAAGGAATTGAAACTCAGATTTCTACACGTTTTCATACGCATTAACATTATTTACTTTTAAGAATTCATCTAAACCCTTTTTTAAATTGTCCACTGTTCCTGCTGTGACCACGTCCTGAGGAAGTCTATTCCACAGATTGACAGTTTTTACAGTAAAAAAGCTTTGACGTTTCTGGAGACTGAACTTTTTCTTCCCCAGTAGGAGGCAGTGCCCCCATGTCTTTAGAGGGCATTTTACATGGAACAGTTTTTCACCATATTTTTTGTATGGCCCATTTATTTATTTGTTTATTTGTATAGGTTAATCATTCTCCCCTTAGGATGTCTCTTCTTAAAGACTAAATAAATTTAATTATTTTATTCTTTCTTCATAACTAAGACCCTCCATGCCCCTTATCAGTTTAGTCGCTCTCTTTTGTACTTTTTTCCAGTTCCAAAGCATCATTTCTATGGATTGGTGCAGCCTCATCTGGACTATGCAGTTTAGTTCTGGGCACCAAAGCTTTGTAAAGTAGCTCAGCAGGATCAGGGGCACTGATATTACATTGACTACCTACTCATTTCAAAGGGTGCTGTAATGCTTTATTGTCCACATTGCAGGGGAATTGGACCTTTTCTGCTGGCTTTGCCCACACAACCAAACACAATGCAACCACATTATCATGTCTGATATGGCTGGCGCAGAGGGGAGGGAAGGAGAGTACTCTTTAACTAGGGAGAGGGAGGAGTGGTGACCCCTAACTCACCTAGCACTGGCACCTGGCTGCCCTGACGTCCCTAGACAGGCTGCTAACCCATACGCCAATCACATGCCTCGTCCCTGGCTTACCCTGAAATAAGCCCTAGGTAGTGAATAGGGAGGTGGGAGCACTAGTCCTCACCACTGACACCTAGGGTAACAACAGGGAAATCACAAACGACAAACACCACAAACAATCCCCAAAGGGAGACAACAAACAGGAGACAACAACAGGAGTGAACTGGAGATCCAACAGCTCCAGTTCCAACACCTCCACAGCAACTCCAACTCCACCAGAGGTCAGAATAGAAGATCTGGAAAGAAGGTCTATATCTGACAACAAGGGAAGCAGAGAGGGAGAATATATAGTAGCTGGGAGTGGCTGACAGAGAACATCTGAAAGGAAAAGCTACAGATTCCTAAATGGGACAAAATGGATCGCAAACCTAAGCAGGAAGACCGGGAACAGAATCCATTCCCACCACTCGTGACAGTACCTCCCTTTCTACGAGGGGCCACCGGACACTCAGGACCAGGTCTTTCCAGATGAGAAATGTGGAAAGAACAAATTAATCTGCTGGCGTTTACTTCCGACGCTGGCACCCACATTCTTTCTTCCGGACCGTAATCCCACCAATGCACCAGATATTGAATGGGGCGACGGTCAAAATGAGAATCAACAATTCTTGCCACCTCAAACTCCAAATTGACATCGACAATAATTGGAGGGGTGGTAACGTGATGGCTCCAGAGGTGCAACATACTTTTTGAGCAGCGATTTATGAAATACATTATGCATTTTCAATGTTTGAGGTAGCTCCAGGCTAAATGCCATGGGGTTAATGGCGGCGACTATTTTTTAAGGACCGATAAGCCTAGGACCCAATTTCTAAAATGGAACCTTTAACTTAATATTTCTGATTGACAACCACACGTAGTCATTTACCCCTAGGTCCGGACCTGGCGAACATTTTTTATCAGCCATATGTTTATATCTGTCTCCCATATTTTTCAAATTTCTTTGAACCTTTCGCCTTACAGAAGAGAGTGATGCCGTAAACCGTTCTTCCTCAGGGATCCCAGAAGGCTCCCCCTCACTGAAAATGCAAAATTGAGGATGAAAACTATATGCCCCTAAGAATGGTGACTTACCAGTTGATTCTTGATGGCGATTGTTTATGGCAAACTCTGCCAAAGGTAAGTAAGATGACCATTCCTCCTCATTTTCAGACACAAAACACCTAAGGTAAGTCTCTAGGTTTTGTTTGGTGCATTCGGTCTGGTCATTCGATTGCAGATGGAAGGCTGAGGAAAAGGACAAATGTACGCCAAGACGAGAACAAAAAGCTCTCCAGAATTTAGAAAAAAACTACTTCGGAAGGAACCCCGTGAAGCTTCACTATTTCACTGATAAAAACCTAAGCCAGGGTTCTAGCATTTGGCAATGCGGGTAATGCAATGAAATGCACCATTTTACTGAACCTGTCTACTACTATGTCACGGACGTACCGAGACATACGGACGTCCCGGCTACAGTGAGTGGCATGAGATCTGTGACACTGGCAACACGTCGTTTGATCTGACAGGTTTTCCGTGTGGATCAATAGGTGTCTGTGTTGTTTCTGGTAATGAACACACCCCTTGCTTTCAGGTGTTGCTTATGTGGTCATTTAGCCTTCCTTATTTATAATTGCTTCTCCCACTATGCTGTGCGGTTTATAGCTTCTGTGCCTGTGGATTGTTTCTGGTTGGATCTCGGCTGAGTTCCTAGTGCTTCCCTAGCCTCTTTGAAGTTAAGTCTTCCCTTCCCTCCTATGCTCGAGGTGGTGTTTCCCTTCCACACCAAAGGAAGTTATAAACCACCATAACCGTCATTTTTTGTTTGTTTGTGTGCAGGCATAGATCCTATTGCTGCCTTGGCACAACCGTCTCGCAGATGCAGAGATCATAGGCTGTTGGTCCTGGTGGTAGTGGTGGAGACCAGGCCTATCTGGAGCCTAAAGTTGCCCTCCCAGACAGATTCTCTGGGCAATGTGATAATTTCATTTTGTTTAGGAAGGCGTGCAAACTGTTTTTTAGACTATGTCCACACTCATCTGGGGATGATAAACAGCGAGTCAGTCTGGTTATTTCCTTGTTAAAGGGGGATGCACAGTCATGGGCTTTTTCTCTGCCGACCGAATCGCAGTTTCTCTGGTTGGTAGATGAATTTTTAGAAGCTTTGGGTGTTATCTATGATGATCCGGATTGGACCTCTCTAGCCGAAACCAAGCTGTGCGGTCTTCGTCAAGGTGATCGTTCCTCTAAGATTTATTGCTCTGAGTTTTGGAGGTGGGCTATGGATATGGATTGGAACGATCCTGCTCCCAATAGCCAGTTTTGTAAAGGGTTATCAGAGAGGCTTTCATGAAACCCCAGTGTCTCTGGAGGCTGCTATGTCTCTGGCTATAAGCATTAATAGATGCCTGAGAGAGAGAGATCTAGGGGCCCCCACTCTTAGGACGTACTATCACATGATGTATCGTCCTCCTCTGACACTTTGGGTGAAGCTACTCCTGGGTTTATATTTGGGGACGAACCCATGCAATTCGGTGGAGCTACTCCTGGATCCGCTTTTAAGCATACCTGTAATAGGAAGGGAGTGTGTTTTTTTCTGTGGACAGAAGGGACATTTTATCAGAGTATGTCCATACATTCAACGGCAAAAAGAAAAAAGAGGGACATTTAATTCCCATTTGACTCTTGGAGGGGTGAGAGGAGAGTTAGAAAATGTGCATTTGACTTTGACTGGTAGTACCCGATTTCTCCTGACTGCTGAGGTCGCTCTAGAGTAAAAAACTGAGGGGATTGAGGAGTTTATCGACAGCGGACCGAGGTGAACTTGATTGATGCTCAGTTCGTCCATATGCACGGGTTGTCAGCGAGTGAATTAGATTTTTTTTTTTTACATTTTTGCTATTGATTCTGCACCTCTAACTCACAAGTGTTTATCTCAAGTGGTGCATGATACCAGATTAGGAGTGGGTGACTTTCATCAAGAATTTATCTTGTGTTTTGCGTTGGAGGGTCTCCCTGGTCCTGTGGTTCTGGGTTTACCGTGGTTAAGCAAGCACAATCCAACCCTTTAGGGCTAGATAGGACTCTAGGTATTCCTGTGTATGAACTCACCTATCTTTGTGGTCTGTTTATATTGGTAGTCAGTCAGGATTTTGGTTAGGGTTTTCACTAGTAGTGTTGGGCACGAATATTCGAATCACAAATTTTAATCGCGAATATCGGCACTTCGAAAATTTGCGAAGATTTAGAATATAGTGCTATATATTCGTATTCGCAAATATTCAAGATTTTTTTTTCATCAGTAACCTCCCTTATTGCTTGTGGGCCAATGAGAAGGCTGCAATGTCTTTGTCTGAGCTTAGCAACATCCCTAGCAACCAATAGGAAAGTTGCCTACCCCTTACTATATAAGAACCTCCGCAGCAGCAATTTTCTGTAGTTTTATGGAGTTCTGAGAGAGACAGCAGTGTCATTGCTGTGCTCTGTGCTTTACTGTTTAATTACATTAGTTAGTTAGTTAGTTAGCTTATATATATAATACAGATAGTTAGTGGGAGATAGTCAGTGTAGGTTAGATTGTGATATAGTGTAGCTGATATGTATGGACAGCAGAACCTACATGCTACAGACATAGTGCTGTGATGTCACAACAATACTTAGTGCACCAATCAGTAATATGTAGTCAGACCTGCTAAAATGTGAGGTTGCACGTATTGTGCAAAAATATGCGCATCATTAATTGCCAAGTTGCGCAATCGCGAATATATTGGAGCACTCTATCTGCATATAAAGCTATTGTAATGTTCTGCCATGCAAACCATTTTCTCGAGTCTCAGGAAACTTCTAGCAGCTTGAAAAGTGTAGCAACAGTGACCCACGCCTGTATTGTGCATATTACATTGCCAATTTCGCAATCAAGAAAATAATTTATATGACGAATATTCGACCAAGTATTCGTGAAATATCGCGAATTCGAATATTGCCCCTGCCGCTCATCACTATTCACTAGGAGGTGTCTATCTTCCTTCCCTAGTTCTCAGGCCTGATTCCCTGTTCCCCCCTTCCCTCCTCTGCTCGTTGTGGGAGGGAAACGTGACATACTACCAGGATAACAGTTTTACCCGCAGATACAGCTATGTCAGTAATAAAATCCATCGACAGTTATGTCCACGTCTGTTGGGAATGATCAGTGGTAACATAGACCCCGCCGAACGAGTATGAGTGACTTTAGTGCGTGCACAGGTTGTACAGGTAGACACAAAATCAGCTACATCCTGGTGCAACCTCGGCCACCAAAAACAACGAGACAATACTGTAGCTCTGAGGTTGCCCTACTTCCTGGGTGCCCAGCGATGGTGTTCTTTTAATATTTCAAGGCGCAAATTTAAGGGCACAAATAACTTTGCTTGAGGACAGAAGACCGGGGCGTCCCCCTGAGCCTCCAACACCATCCCCTCAAGACAACCACACCTTTTTGTAAAATTGGCACCAGGTCATCAACATCACCCTCTCCAGGAAAACTTTGGGATAACGAATCAGCTTTGGTATTTTTTGCCCCTGGACGATAAGTGAAAACAACAGTAAACCTGGTAAAAAACAAAGACCAACTAGCTTGTCAAGGGGTAAGATGTTTAGGATATTCAAGGTATAACAGATTTTTATGATCTGTAATCACCATGACGGGATGAGCTGCCCCCTTCAAAAAGTGACGCCATTCCTCAAACGCTAATTTAATAGCTAAAAGTTTCCTGTTGCCTATATCATAATTCTTCTCGGCTGCCAACAATTTCTTAGAACGAAATCACAAGTTTTCCATTTACTTGGAGATGGACCCTGGGACAGTACAGCCCCCATCCCCACCTCTGATATATCAACCTCCACAATAAAAGGTTGAGAAACATCAGGCTGGAGCAGTATGGGTGCCGAGTTGAAACTCTCCTTCAGAGAGGAAAAAGACAGTTTAGCAGAATCAGACCATTTAGAAAAATCTTTGCCCTTTGTCATGTCCATAAGGGGTTTGACAATCGCAGAATAGTTCTGAAAGAATTTTTATAGAAATTGGCAACACCCAAAAAACACTGCAGAGCTTTTAGGTTCTCAGAAAGATCCCATTCTAGGATTGCGCGGACCTTCTCTGGATTTATACGGAATCCCGAAGCTAATAGCAGATACCCCAGGAATTGTACCTCCTCTACGGCGAATACAAATTTCTCCAATTTGGCATATAATTTTTTGATCTGTAAAATCTGCAACACCTGCCAGACATGTACCTTGTGTGTCTACAGATTGGGTGAATAGATCAAAATATCATCAAGATATATCACCACAAATCTGCCGACAAGATGATGAAAGATATAGTTGACATAGTGTTGAAAGACAACAGGAGCATTAGTCAGGCCAAATGGCATGACCAGTCTTTCATAATGCCCCTCAGAAGTGTTAAACGCTGTTTTACACTCATCTTCCCCTTTGATGCAAATCAGATTGTAGGCTCCCCTTAAATCCATTTTGGAAAACCATTTCACACCCGCAATTTGATTAAATTAGAGGATAGGGGTCTCGGATAGTTTTCCGATTTAGTTCACAAAAATCTAGGCAAGGACGCAAGCCCCCATCTTTGTTCTTTACAAAGAAGATCCCTGCAGCCACAGGTGAAGAAGAGGGTCTGATATGTCCTTTAGCCAGACTCTTGGAAATATGGTCCTTCAGGGCTTGTCTTTCAGGGCCAGAAAGATGATATAACCTGGTTTTAGGTAACTTTGCTCCAGGGATCAGGTTAACTGGGCAATCATATGGACAATGGGGTGGTAACTCCTGACACCCCTTCTCAGAGAAAACATCTTCAAAATCGGACACAAATGCTGGTAAGGTTGTAATGGAGGTGACTGAGCAACTGCTACTAAATGCAATTGTCCCTACAATGCTCACTCCACTCCAATATCTCCCTGCCTGCCAATCAACAACATGACTATGTGCTACCAACCAGGGAAGAGTAGGAAGACCTTCAATGACATAGCAAAAAATACTCAGTATGGAGGGCCCCCACCCAAAGATGTATGTTATGTACAGGTGTGTCAGGTTTCCCTGAGTAAGAGGAGCAGAGTCAAATATGGGGATATATCTCGGTAAAGGACTAAAAGAAAAACCCAGAGTCCGAGCAAAATCGGGCATCCACCAAATTGACCCCCTCCCCACTGTCTAAGAAAACAGAAATCGTCTCTGTTTTATTACCTGAAACTACCATAGCTGGCAAAACAAACTGAGACGTTCGTATGGAGGAGATGTATACACCCAGGTTGTCATTTCCCGCACAACCTGGGTTCAGTAGTTCCGACGGCTGTTTCTTTTTGGGTACAGATGGACAAGCTCCAATGAAATGACTCCTCCGACCACAGAAAAAACAAACCCTTGTCTTACAGCGAACCCCCGGAGGACCAACCTGATGAGTGGCTCCCCCTAGTTGCATAGGTTCGTCTGAGTGAGAACAAACAACAGACTCCTGCCTGAGAAAAGTCTTTGGAGGACAAGAACTCCTCAGCCTCTCTCTAAGGCGTCTATTAATTCTTATAGATAGCGACATAGCGGCCTCAACGGATATGGGAGTCTCATACAGCGCAATCGCATCTTTTACTTTCTCTGACAAACCCTGGCAAACTGGCTCCTGAGAGCCGGGTCATTCCACTGAGTATCTGTGGCCCACCTTCGAAACTCAGAATAATAAACCTCCGCTGACCGATCTCCCTGCTGAAGATGCCGTAATCTAGACTCAGCTAGGGAGACTAGGTCATGGTCATAGTATATGAGACCCAGGGCCTAAAAAAACTCATGTACCGACCGGAGGGCCTGGGTACCAGCTGACAACGGAAAAGCCCAGGATTGAGGATCCCCTTGGAGAAGAGAGATAACAATCCCCACCCTTTGTTCCTCATTGCAGAGGAATTTGGTTGCAGCTTGAAATATAATGTACAAGCTTCCTCGGAACAGCATAAATTTGTCTCTCTCTCCAGAAAATCTGTCTGGGAGAGCAACTTTAGGTTACGGATTGACCTGGTTACTCATAGCAACCACTAAGCTCGAGGTCTGCTGCAGCTGCTGCTGCAGGACCAACGCCCTCAATTCTGTCACTTCAAGAGATAGACCTTGCCACTGCTTTGCCAAAGCAGCAATAGGATCCATAGTGGATCTTAAAAATGTTTTATTTTTTATTTTTTCAAAATAAGGGCCAGATATAATATCACGTCTGATAACAGACGTGCAGAGGGGAGGGAATGAGAGTACCCTTCCACTAGGGAGAGGGAGCAGTGGTGACCGCTAACTCACCTAGCACTGGCACCTGGTGCTCTGACGTCCCTGCTTCTAACCCATACTCCGATCACGTGCCTCATCCCTGGCTTACCCTAAAATAAGCCCTAGGTAGTGAATAGGGCAGTGGGAGCACTGGTCCTCACCACTGACACCTAGGGTAACAACAGGGAAAGGACAAATAATACAAACACCACAAACAATCCCCAAAGGGAGACAAACAGGAGATAACAACAGGAGTGAGCTGTAGATCCAATAGCTCCAGTTCAAAAACCTCCACAGCAACTCCAACTCCACCAGAGGTCAGAATAGAAGATCTGGAAAGAAGATCTATATCTGGCAACAAGGGAAGCATAAAGGGAGAATATATCGTAGCTGGGAGTGGCTGACAGAGAACAGCTGAAAGGAAAAGCTAAAGATTCCTAAATGGGGCAAAAAGGATCGCAAACCTAAGCAGGAAAACCTGGACAGGAATCCATTCCCACCACTAGGTCATGGAGCGATCTCTTGAAACCGAGTGAATAGCCACCCGCTCTGACCTTCTGACCCCAGGCTCAGCAATAGATCGTGACACCCTCGTGACACACACTAAGCAAAAGTAGAATATATGAAATATGCTGTATTTTTTATATGAATTAATATGAGATACTTAGCAAGTATATTTTGATCAAAATCATTTGTGGCCATCTACCACAGCAAGGTTACCTCATTTAGATGGGACTCTACTCCATAATGTCTCCTCTCCTTGTGCCAGACAGGCCTCAAATGAATTCAGGGAGAACAAGGTTCCCCATATAGACACATATACAAACATTTTGGACAGAATATCACAAGATCATTTTTTTTTAACCCCTTGTCGACCAGCGCCATAATAGTACGGCGCAGCGGGACATGACTTGACGCCCAGCGCCATACTATTACGGTGGGCTGATCAGGCGCATGCAGGAGCTGTGCCCGCCTGATCAGCGCCAGGCATCCGGCAGTGACTGATAGCCGGACCCCTGCTGCATGGGCCGGCATCGGTGGAAACACCGATGCCGGCGCATTAACCTTTGATGCGGCACGTGCGATGTATGGGGAGGGAGGTAGCAGCCATCAGGTCCCCATGCTGTTGTGACGGGGACCTGATGGCAGGGAAGGCAGCCCAATGCCTTACTTAGGCATCGTGGCTGCCTTCCCTCTTAGCCTGTGAGATCCAGCCCACTGGATCTCACAGGCAAGTAGGTTGTAGGTGTATTACAGTGGTAATACACTTACAGACAATACAGATCAAAATCACTGCATGGGCTCAACAACACTCCTAGAAATCTTTGTCTGTGAGCATAGTTTGCTGTACAATCCACAAATACAACTTAAATCTGTGTCACGCAAAGAAGAAGTCATGTCACCCTGATCAAGAAACGTCAACATCCTCTTTGGATCAAAACTCATTTAACCTCTACATGACAGGAAGTCCAGGCTTTTAAACAGCAGACTCCTGGAGTAAATGTGTGCGATCGGCAATAACGTCGATCACAGATATTTAACCAATCAGATGATGTGGTCAGTGGCGACCATGACATCTGAGGTAATTTTTCATCAGTGCGCTCCAATCCTGAGACACAAACTGCTACCCTGCACAGGGATTGGGGAATCTGTTAATTCTCTGTGAGTGTTAGGCTTGAGGCTACCATGTTAACCACTTCCAGACCAGGCCATTTACCCCCTTCCTGACCAGGCCTAATTTTGAAAATCTAACATGTGTCACTTTATGTGGTAATAACGCTTTTACTTATCCAAGCCATTCAGAGATTTTCTCGTGACACATTGTACTTTATGTTAATGGTAAATCTAAGTTAAAAAAATTCACTGTTTTCTAAATTTGAATCTCTCTGCTTTTAAGACCGATAGTAATGCTTCATAAAATATTCATTAATTAACATTCCCCATATATCTACTTTATGTGGGCATCATTTTGGTAATGTCATTTTTTTTTTTTAGGACATTAGAAGGTTTACAATTTTTGAAGCAATTTTTGCATTTTTTAAGAAAATTTCCAAACTCAACTTTCTTAAGGACCAGTTCAGTTCTGAAGTCACTTTGTGGGGCTTACATAGTGGAAACCCCCCATAAATGACCACATTGTAGAAACTACATCCCTCAAGTTACTTAAAACTGATTTTACAAACTTTGTTAACCCTTTAGGTATGTCACAAGAATTAAAAGGAAAATGGAGATGAAATTTCTAAATTTGACTTTTTGGGAAAATTTTCCATTTTAATAATTTTTTTTCTTTAACACATCGAGGGTTAACAGCCAAACAAAAATTTATATTTAATACCCTTATTCTGCGGTTTACATAAACACCCCACATGTTGTCGTAAACTGATGTAAGGTCACACGGCAGGGCGCAGAAGAAAAAGAGCTCCATATGGTTTATGGAAGGCAGATTTTGCTGAACTTGTTTTTAGATGCCATGTCCCATTTGAAGCCCCCCTGATGCACCCTTACAGTAGGAACTCCCAAAAAGTGACCAGATTTTGGAAACTAGGTGATAAGGTACCAGTTTTTTTGGTACTATTTTGAGGTACATATGATTTTTAATTGCTCTATATTACTTTTTTGCAAGGCAAGGTAACCAAAAAAATGGCTGTTTTGGCACTGTTTTTATTTTTTACAACATTCATCTGACAGGGTAGATCATGTGCTATTTTTATAGAGCAGGTTGTTACGGATGCAATGATATCAAATATGTCTACTTTATTTGTTTGTTTCAGTTTTACATAATAAAGCATTTTTGAAAAAAAATGCTTTTGTGTCTCCATTTTCTGAACGCCATATTTATTTATTTTTCTGCTGATCGTCTTGTGCAGGGGCTCGATCTTTGCAGGAAGAGTTGACGTTTTTATTGGTACCATTATTGAGTACGTATAATTTTTTGATCATTCATTATTACAGTTTATGGGGCATATCGCTTCCTGAACTGAATACCTAGCGATCATTGAGCGCTGTGTATACAGCGATCTAGAAGGCAGGGATACAGAGGAACGATCCCTGCCTTCTCTCTGGGTTGCCCTATTGACAGCGGGCCCGCCGCTCGTCAGCTGCATGATTAGCGTGCACCTGCGATCTCTGAATCAACGTTCCAGAACGTCCATTCAGAGAAATGACCGCCCATAGGGCGTTTATAATCAATGGGCAGTCGTGAAGTGGTTAATGCATTCCTACGGAGCCCTGCCTCTGACAGGGCTCTGTAGGAACATATTGAATCTCCCATAATCATTGCAGTCTATGGAAAAAATTATCTAATGATCACATGTTCAAGTGCATTAGAGGACTTTTAAAATGTATACAAAAAAAAATAGTTAAACAAGTTATTAAAATATAAGAAAATCAAAAGATTCGAATTACCCCTTTCCCTACAATAAAAATAAACAATACAAAATAAAGATCATTTGCACTGCCATGACCCAAACGCCTATGCTATTAAGTAATAGTGTATTTATCCCTTACAGTCAGTGCCATAATGGAAAAAAAAAAATATCTTAGGGAAGTATCTGTAAATAATGAGATACACCCAAAATTATTAAAAGAGCTTAGTGGTGAGCTGGCAAAACCGTTAACAGATTTATTTAACCAATCATTAGTAACAGGAGTCGTCCCGGAAGATTGGAAATTGGCAAATGTCGTGCCCATTCACAAGAAAGGTAGTAGGGAGGAATCGAGCAACTATAGACCAGTGAGTCTGACATCAATAGTAGGCAAATTAATGGAAACCCTATTAAAGGATAGGATTGTGGAACATCTAAAATCCCATGGATTGCAAGATGAAAAACAACATGGGTTTACTTCAGGGAGATCATGTCAAACAAATCTTATAGATTTTTTTGACTGGGTGAATAAAATAATAGACGGTGGAGGTGCAGTAGACATCGCATATCTAGATTTTAGTAAGGCTTTTGACACTGTCCCACATAGAAGACTTATCAATAAACTGCAGTCATTGAGCATGGACTCCCATATTGTTGAGTGGATTAGGCAGTGGCTGAGTGACAGACAACAGAGGGTTGTAGTCAATGGAGAACATTCAAAACAAGGTAATGTTACCAGTGGGGTTCCACAGGGATCTGTACTGGGACCGATTTTGTTTAATATCTTCATAAGTGATATTGCAAAAGGCCTCGCTGGTAAGGTTTGTCTTTTTGCTGATGACACAAAGATATGTAACAGGGTTGATGTTCCTGGAGGGAAACGCCAAATGGAAAAGGATTTAGGAAAACTAGAAGAATGGTCAGAACTCTGGAAACTGAAATTTAATGTGGATAAGTGCAAGATAATGCACCTGGGGCGTAAAAACCCAAGGGCAGAATATAGAATATTTGACACAGTCCTGACCTCAGTATCTGAGGAAAGGGATTTAGGAGTAATTATTTCAGAAGACTTAAAGGTGGGAAGACAATGTAATAGAGCAGCACGAAATGCCAGCAGAATGCTTGGATGTATAGGGAGAGGTATAAGCAGTAGAAAGAGTGAAGTGCTTATGCCGCTGTACAGAACACTGGTGAGACCTCACTTGGAGTATTGTGCGCAGTACTGGAGGCCATATCTCCAGAAGGATATAGATACTCTAGAGAGAGTTCAGAGAAGAGCTACTAAACTAGTACATGGATTGCAGGATAAAACTTACCAGGAAAGGTTAAAGGACCTTAATATGTATAGCTTGGAAGAAAGAAGAGACAGAGGGGATATGATAGAAACTTTAAAATACATAAAGGGAATCAACTCGGTAAAGGAAGAGAGCATATTTAAAAGAAGAAAAACTACCACAAGAGGACACAGTTTTAAATTAGAGGGGCAAAGGTTTAACAGTAATATAAGGAAGTATTTTACTGAGAGAGTAGTGGATGCATGGAATAGCCTTCCTGCAGAAGTGGTAGCTGCAAATACAGTGAAGGGGTTTAAGCATGCATGGGATAGGCATAAGGCCATCCTTCATATAAGATAGGGCCGGGGGCTATCCATAGTATTCAGTATATTGGGCAGACTAGATGGGCCAAATGGTTCTTATCTGCTGACACATTCTATGTTTCTATGTTTCTATAATGCATTCAGATTTCAGAAATATTCTGAAGTTGACAGATTGTGATTTTCCCCAAAATACCTGGATATACTTTTAGAACATAACTTTTACTTGATGAATTAAAATAAATGTATACAAAACTTTGGACACAATGCACAACGCGGTGAGAAATACCTATAAAATCAATGCCAATATGACAAAAGCACCTGCAGAAAAATATATACACTTCCAGGATAATGATAATGGAATGATCTTACCCAACCTGGATAAACGAACTGTCTAGTATGCCTTTGCCAGGGGCAATCCTTTAATAACAGTGGAGGAACAATTGCTCTTGTCAAAATCCTGGGATGAAGACAAGTCCTCATGTAATAGATGCTTTGATGAGGCAAAACCTACAACGCCCTATTTTAAAAATCCCTGCCTAATGTGTGGCTAGGGGGCTAATGATCCCTGCCTAGCAACATACAGAGCACCCGCCACGATAGGGGCGACCCCGTCAGGAACCTGTCCCTATATGGGGCCTAATCCTTAATCTGTCCATCACTTATGTCCCGATATGCCATGTTTCGTCCCATAGGGGGACTCTTCAGGGGATATAAAAGTGAAGATTCCAATTTAAAAAAGGACAAAAACTAGAAACAAAAATGGGTTCAAAAATACCCAAATGGGCTAAACATGTCAGCTCATATCTTCAGAGCAAAAGACAGTGTTAGAGGCATTAAGGTTTTGGTCTAACAACTAGAGCCTAATTGCAGCAAAAGGACAGTGATCCTATAACAAATAAAAATGGAATGAGGACAGTGGTCCAATCATAATGGCTGAGGGGGGGGGGGATATCCCCACCGAACCACAGTCTCAACGCCAGTAAGTGTAGGGGGATTCCCCCTACACTGCAGGTGCTTTTATCATATTGGCATTGATTTTAAAAGGTATTTATCACCGTGTTGGTACATTGTGTCCAGAGTTTTGTATACATTTATTTTAATTTTAAAAACAGCATGTTGACTATAACGGGTATAATAATGGCGTTATTGCAGTAAATGGTGTGTGCTGTAACACTGAACGATAGATTGCAGTAATATATAATTTGTTCAATAACATTGGTATAATAATTGCATTATTGCAGGAAAATGCTTTTGATATAACATTGAACGGTATCTTGCAGTAATACACAGCGCGTTCAATAACACGGTTAAAACATTGGTGTTAATGCAGTAAAATGCATTTGCTATAACACTGAACGGTTAAGTTAAAATTCTCCTTTATTTAACTTGCAGATTACATAGAATGTGGAGAAAAGAAGGCAATGGTCATTTCACCTGGCTGATTAGGCTGTCAGTTAGCCTTTGAGCTAATCAGGCAGGTCCCCCCACACTCCACACTTCCTCCAAGTGTCATGTAATCCTTCATCTTTATCCTCCTGTTTTCACAGTAAAATGGCACCAGATGCTGTTTTTACGTGATTCATCTGAAACAAATTATTTTCATAATGAATTCAACTAGTTGAGAATCGATTCGCTCATCTCTAATAATTCAGCATTGCAGCTGGAGTGCTGTGATCCCTTCTTGAATATATATATATCTATATACACTCACCTAAAGAATTATTAGGAACACCATACTACTATGGTGTTGGACCCCCTTTTGCCTTCAGAACTGCCTTAATTCTACGTGACATTGATTCAACAAGGTGCTGATAGCATTCTTTAGAAATGTTGGCCCATATTGATAGGATAGCATCTTGCATTTGATGGAGATTTGAGGGATGCACATCCAGGGCACGAAGCTCCAGTTCCACCACATCCCAAAGATGCTCTATTGGGTTGAGATTTGGTGACTGTGGGGGCCATTTTAGTACAGTGAACTCATTGTCATGTTCAAGAAACCAATTTGAAATGATTCGAGCTTTGTGACATGGTGCATTATGGATACATGTTCTCATTCTGTTTACGCCAAATTCGGACTCTACCATTTGAATGTCTCAACAGAAATCGAGACTCATCAGACCAGGCAACATTTTTCCAGTCTTCAACAGTCCAATTTTGGTGAGCTCGTGCAAATTGTAGCCTCTTTTTCCTATTTATAGTGGAGATGAGTGGTACCCGGTGGGGTCTTGGTCTTCTGCTGTTGTAGCCCATCCGCCTCAAGGATGTGCGTGTTGTGGCTTCACAAATGCTTTGCTGCATACCTCGGTTGTAACGAGTGGTTATTTCAGTCAACGTTGCTCTTCTATCAGCTTGAATCAGTCGGCCCATTCTCCTCTGATCTCTAGCATCCACATGGCATTTTTGCCCACAGGACTGCCGCATACTGGATGTTTTTCCATTTTCACACCATTCTTTGTAACCCCTAGAAATGGTTGTGTGTGAAAATCCCAGTAACTGAGCAGATTGTGAAATACTCAGACCGGCCCGTCTGGCACCAACAACCATGCCACGCTCAAAATTGCTTAAATCACCTTTCTTTCCCATTCTGACATTCAGTTTGGAGTTCAGAAGATTGTCTTGACCAGGACCACACCCCTAAATGCATTGAAGCAACTGCCATGTGATTGGTTGACTAGATAATTGCATTAATGAGAAATAGAACAGGTGTTCCTAATAATTTTTTAGGTGAGTATATATATATATATATATATATATATATATATATATAATGCTGAGTGTATGTATGTGTGCATGTCCGCTAAAGGAATCCGCACCGTTGCATTTACAATCACGAAATTTGGCACACAGGTACATCATGTGTCCGGTAAGGTTTTAGACTGGGTCTCAGCTCTCTAGGACATACCGTTCCTGAGATATTCCCAAAAAATGCAAAAATGGCACATCACATGACCTACATTAGCCAATAGAAGCCTGCAGGTCTCTCTCCTCTTATCCCAACTGCCATACACATGGTCACGTGACCCTTATCAGCCAATAGAGGCTCGCAGGCCCTTAGTCTCCACATACACACAGTTTTACACCAGGTTTTTTTCTTCACTGCTATAGGTCAGCAGGGCACTATGGATTACACTGTTAAGGGAGTGGAGTGCTGTGGAAGTCACAGTTGAGGAGGAAGGTAGGGTGGCCATTCGGGCCACCCTCAAAAGACAGACTTAACTCCTTAGTGACCAAGCCTGTTTGGGCCTTAATGACCAAGCCAGATTTTGGAAATCTGACATGTGTCACTTTAGTAACAGAAAATGAAGGAAATAGATACTAAAGCAGGTTTCCACACACAGGCAAAGAGCCTAGTAAAGTACATAGCAATAGTGCCTCAGGTAGACCACGAACCACATATAATAGCTCATTTAATTGTAAACAAACGTATTAACAGTCACATCACCCATCCAGTGTCCCTCACTTATCCTACACGGTTCATATTTATTGCTACATGATCTGAGACATCCATCTAAGATGTATTTATTTCCATGCCACTTCGTTTTAACACACCAGTATTATGGTGTTTATCCAGCTGTTTATAATTCAGTTTTTAAAATGTCTGTAGGTCTGTGTTACACAGCACACTGCATTCTCCTAATTTGGGTATAGTTTTAAAAGATGTTCCTGTTTCCTTGTTTCTATTAGATTACTTGTCTTGCCATGTCCGGATCCTCTTAATTATGGGGCACCTGACCTGCTTCGGTCACGTGACTTTGTCACGTGACCATCGCAGGTCCTTTGTATGTTGAAGGTCTTTACTAGTGAAGGACCTTTTGACTATGGGTCATATGACCTGCTGTGGTCACGTGACTCAGTCACGTGATCGCAACTTCTATGCATACTGCCTGTGTACCAAGAATGTCTCTATCGGTGAAGGACCTTCAGCACCTCCCTCTATGATGTGGAGAGGAGGATCTCGTGTTGCAATTAAACAAGTGGTCATGAGACAAGGAGCCAGACACATCAAGACATGTGCACCAATGACCGCTTAGATTTAGCGGTCATGTGTTGGGAAGTGGGGGATGTGGTTTGGCATTAATGATGCCCCTACTTTCCTCTTCAAGTTCCAATTGGATACTTCTAGGGTTTCAGGATTCTTTTTGATTACATGCTGGGAGGTGTGGCTGTGTGCCCACATGACTCGTGAGTCTGACGCCGCACAGGTGTCTGTAAGTCAGCATTATGTACTGGATATAAATAAGACATCCATCTCACTGCTCCTCACTTCCCCTGATGAAGCCATCTGGTGAAATGCGTAGGGTAAGTGAGGCACACTGGATGGGTAATGTGACCATTAATACGTTTGTTTACAATTGAATGAGCTACTATATGTGGTTCCTGGTCTACCTGAGGCACTATTGCTATGTACTTTACTAGGCTCTTTGCCTGTGTGGAAACCTGCTGTAGTATCTATTTCCTTCATTTTCTGTTACTAACTTGGGGTATCGTTTATTTAGTTACATTTGCTGCTTCCCCTATATGTATTCACTTTTATCGGCCCCCTCCCCCCTGTGTCCCTCTTTTATACCTGTTTTACTCCATCTAATGATGTAAGATTCCATTATATGTGTTTTATTGTGTTCTAATAAAGTATATATTTTTTGCTTACATATGGTCGCTTTGTCTTTGGTGATCTGGGTATGCACATAGTGTTATAGGCTGTGATTTAATCAATATATGTGGCCCTCGTAGGTCGTCTGTGTAGATGTTTATGTGTCACTTTAGCAGAGAATAACTTCGTAAAGGTTTTGCACATCAAAGTAATTCTGACATTGTTTTCTCGTCACATATTGTACTTTACTTAGGTGGTAAAATTTTACCGATAAAATATGTGTATCTTTATATTGTGGGGGGTTAGCTCTTCACCGGGGGTCATTCTCGCAGATACGCCTTTAGGACACCAGGTTTCAGGTCCAAAACAGTGTATTTATTGTGCACACTCCAACCAATACAGGTTATCATGAAGTCGCAGCTTCACCTAACACATGTGACATCCACATAAAAAAATAAACACTCGCCTGTCCAGGCTCTAACTAAACATAAAGTTTCCTGACTCACCTGGGTCCCAGTTCACACCCTGTGAACTCATGCGGCTTTTGTCCGCCCACTGTCTCCAGTTCAGTATTTCTTGTGGGGGATTGGGGCTCAGTAGTCTGCCCGACTATGGCACTGCGACCCTCCCAGGCATCGCTGCGTCCCCCAACTCGAGGCTATCTCCCAGCCTTGTGGTCCCTCAGCCTTGCCCAGCTGAGACCACACAGACAGAGCCTCCAGGCCTCGGTCCACAGGTAACACACTACCCCCTTTCTGACACTCTGGGAGGTGCCTTATGCCAGGCTGATTACCTCCAGCTTCTCTCACCTGTGGTGGAACAGGGGTGTGGACCGCACTATCCACCCCTTCCTTGCCTCTAACCTGAGTGAGACCTGTCACTGTCTCACATATCCCCCCCCTTTGTTCAAGCCCGTGAGGGTGAACACCTGCATAGCCACGGGAGGCTGGTGAGAGGGTATCGACCTGGCCTGGACGTGGGGAACAGCCACCCACCCTGCTCTTTGGCTGGTCCCAATAAGAACCGGCCCAGATTGGCTTTACAGCCACACTAAGTAACCCAGTGTCAGCGAGCACTAGCTGCCGCTGACACAGAAAATTACCGGTTCTTATTTCACCGAGGCCAGGAACCTCGGTGACACGTACCTTCCCTTTGTTCTGCCAGACCCACGCCAGCAGAGCTTGGTTTATCACCAAAACCAACCTCTTGCCTAACCGAAACTGCCTAAAGGCCTCATGTGCCCATCTCATGGCCAGATACTCTTTTCTTACTCTTTCCCGAGTGATGATTATGCGCTGTCGTATATTTTGATCCCTCTCTCTTTTTAGATCCTCTGGCTCCTGTACATGCGCCTCACGTCCTTTCTTGGACTGCTGCAGCTCTTGCCTGAACTGTTCCGAGTCATGGTCATATCCCGACACCTTCTCCTTTGCTTTGCAGGGCTCCTTCAGCAGAGCATGCTTGCCCCTACTCGCTTCTTTTACGTGCATCTGGGTCACTTCTTCCTTCTTTCCAACAGTAGTTACTCCAGCTACTATGACAGTTTTAGAGACCTCTGCTTCTTTAGCGGCTTTTTCCACTTCGGCCGCGGCTCCCTTTGGCTTAACTTTGGTCTCTGTAGAACCTGGGGACTTCATGTCAACCAACATATCGGCCTTAACTTTTTCAGTCTTTGTCTTCTTGAAGTCTCCAGTCTCTTTGACCGCCTTCTCATCCTTCTCGGACATGGCACCATAAACTTGCCCTGTTAACCCCTCCCCCTCATCGAGGCAGGAGGCACCAGGGTCTTCAGCAGACTCCTCGTCTTCTGTCATTTTCTCCAGAGCAGTGGCGTAACTACCGGGGAAGCAGCTGCTTCGGGGCCCGGGCTGCCAAGGGGGCCCGGCAGCGTGTGTGACAGTTTATTTTCAAGTTCGTTAAATATAGATGTCTTACTGTTCAGGGCCCCTTCACAGCAGCTGACCAGCTGATCTAATCCTACTGTCTTCTAAAGTCTTCTGATGTGTCTGGGATTTGAACCCACAACCTCCAAAGTATCAGTGTATCAGAGTCAAAGCATTTACCCTCACAACCATAAAGGCTGCATTACAACTGATTGAAAAAAAATGAGACTTCTACTGTTATAGCTGGCTAAGTGTACATCTATACATATGACAGCTGCCGCAACACACCCAGCACTGCTATATCTCTATATGACAGCTGTCCCAGCACATTCAGCTCTGCTATATCTCTATATATGAGCAGCTGTCATGTGTATAGATGTACACTTAGCCAGCTATAACAGTAGAAGTCTCAAATTTTTTCAGCCAGCAGCAAGGCTTATCTTATGGTCTTGTGGTTAGATGCTTTGCCTCTGATGCAGAAGGTCGTGGGTTCGAATCCCAGCAGAAACCTTTTCTGAAATACAAGCAGTGACTCCATATATGGACAGGAAGAGGCTGCATCGCTGACATGGAGGTAAGTAGAAGTGTTTATTTTTTTTTTTAATACCCGACTGTTACTGCCATAGGGGGAGCGGGGGGCACATGGGGGGGGGGGGGAAGAGAGGCACCTGATACTGGCACATGGGGGGGGGGGGGAGAGGGGTTGGCACCTGATACTGGCACCTGGGGGGGGGGGGGGAGAGGGGTTGGTATCTGATACTGGCACCTGGGGGGGGGAGAGAGGCACCTGATACTGGCACATGGGGGGAGGCACCTGATACTGGCACATGGGGGGGGGGGGGGTTGGCACCTGATACTGGCACCTGGGGGGGAGGGGGGTTGGCACCTGATACTGGCACCTGGGGGGGAGAGAGGGGTTGGCACCTGATACTGGCACCTGGGGGGGGGGAGTTGGCATCTGATACTGGCACCTGAGGGGGAGAGAGGCACCCGATACTGGCACCTGGGGGGGGGGGGAGAGAGGGGTTGGCACCTGATACTGGAACCTGGGGGGGTTGGCACCTGATACTGGCACATGGGGGGGGGGAGGCACCTGATACTGGCACATGGGGCGAGGCACCTGATACTAGCACCTGGGGGGGAGGGGGGGTTGGCACCTGATACTGGCACATGGGGGGGGGGAGGCACTTGATACTGGCACTTTTTTTGTGGGGGGGGGGGGAGATGGCACTATGATACTGGGACATGTGGTGGGGGGGAGGAGAGAGGCACTTGATACTGGCACATGATGGGGGGGGGGGGCATTATGGGGGACACTAGGCCGGCAGCCTATCAGAGGCCGGACACTGAGGGGAATCTACTGGGGCACTATATATGTGGCATTTTATACTGGTACATTATGGGGGGCACTAGCAGGAAGGGGGGAGAGGAGCACTATGGAGGCATTTACTGGGGGCACTATATAGGGGTATTTTATACTGGGACATTATGGGGGCACTATGGGGACATTAGCTCAACTGGGGGCATTACAAGGGGGTATTTTTGCACTGTCACATTATAAGGAGAATTATTACTACTGGGGGGGGGGCATTATGGTGGGCTTTATTACTCCCCCATGGTATGACTCCCTAGTAGCAGCACCAGCCTCTCCCTGCTCTGCGACCCCACTGCCCCTTCTCCAAATCCTTATTATGAAATCTTTCTCATTAGGATAAAGCACAACATCAGCTCCGCCGAGCCCCCGACCAAGTGTTGAAG
Source organism: Bufo bufo (assembly GCF_905171765.1). Classification (NCBI taxonomy): domain Eukaryota; kingdom Metazoa; phylum Chordata; class Amphibia; order Anura; family Bufonidae; genus Bufo; species Bufo bufo. The sequence goes on along the minus strand of NC_053396.1, from coordinate 45,881,172 downwards.
TGGTTTCAGAGATCCCCAAGGGTCAAGTAACCGTAAGTTTTCATGTGAAATATGTTTATGTTATACACATATAGCATCCACTGTGCCCCACAATATACAGTATACCGCTACACTGTGCCAAAGAAGTGGGGTTTACACAGGAGGAGGGAGGTGCGAAGCGCGCTGGGGGGGCCCTTACAAATATTTGCTGTGGGGCCCAGTCACTTCTAGTTACGCCCCTGCTCCAGAGGCTCACCCAGGACCCGGTTCTCATTTTGTGGAGGAGTCAGGAGATACAGCCCATTGTAATAGCCCGGATCCGAAAACTGATCGTTCACCTCCTCGTACTTCTTCCCCAGCAGGCTGCTGGCTATTTGGAAGGCCTTGTATGCAGAGGGGACGTCTTCCAGGCCTAGGCTACACGCTACCACGGGTCTGTGGTCTTCGGCATCCACATCAGCCCCATCATCTGGTTTAGCAGAAGCATCTTCCATCTTCTCTGCCACAGCCAGCACCACAGTGCCACCCTCTCCAGTCCCATTTTTAATAGGCTCTGGCTTCTTGACATCTTCCAGAGAACTCTCCACTTCAGGTTTCTCACCTTCCACCTGCTGTTTGAGAGCACACTTAGATTTCTCCAACTCATCTTTTAACCTCATGAGATTTTCATTCTCTGCTCCGAGTTGCTTGTTCAGCCCCTCCAATTCAGCATGCTCCTCAAGCGATTTTTCCAAGGAGAGGGCCTTGGTCTCCTTTTCCCAAGCATCAGTCTCTGTTTGGTCACGTTTTTCACCATATCGAGCCGAGATGTATTTCTCTTCAGCTAGGAGCCAGTCACACTTCTCCTGTTTCTTCGCTGGATTAGACATAACTTGCTTCTGGTGGTCCAGGTCCACCATCAGATCATCCAATCCTCGCTGAAGTTTGTTCTTGGTTTTCTCCACCTTTTTGTATGTCACACCCTGTTTCTCCAGGCGCTGAACCACCAACTCCATGTTTTTCAACAGTTTCTTTTCAGCTTTTTGCACAAGCTTGTGGGAAGTGCCCCGCTTTTGGGCCTCCGGTTTCAGCTGCTCCTTGCTCGGCTCTGCTGCAGCAGATGTAGGAGTATCACCATTCCCTTTCTTTGCCCTTTCTGAAATTTTCTTCAGTTGCTCTGTGAAGACAGCTAGTCCCATCTCTAATGTTTCTAGGGAGCGTGAGGAGAGAGAGAGTGAGGAGAGAGAGAGTGAGGAGAGAGAGTGAGGAGAGAGAGAGAGTGAGGAGAGAGAGAGAGTGAGGAGAGAGAGAGAGAGTGAGGAGAGAGAGAGTGAGGAGAGAGAGAGTGAGGAGAGAGAGAGTGAGGAGAGAGAGAGAGTGAGGAGAGAGAGAGTGAGGAGAGAGAGAGAGTGAGGAGAGAGAGAGAGAGAGAGAGAGTGAGGAGAGAGAGAGAGTGAGGAGAGAGAGAGAGAGTGAGGAGAGAGAGAGTGAGGAGAGAGAGAGTGAGGAGAGAGAGAGTGAGGAGAGAGAGAGTGAGGAGAGAGAGAGTGAGGAGAGAGAGAGTGAGGAGAGAGAGTGAGGAGAGAGAGTGAGGAGAGAGAGTGAGGAGAGAGAGTGAGGAGAGAGAGTGAGGAGAGAGAGTGAGTGAGAGAGAGAATCCTCCTGTTTGCAGTTGTACTGTCGTGTCAGGTCACCTACAACTGTCTGGATATGGGCTTCAGACCCTAGGCTGACGTCACCCGACTTAATTCCCATCTCGTCAGATAGAACTGTCTGGTCGCTACTAGTAACCACCTTTGTTTCACAGGACCTTGACATGGTAGCTTCACTCTCTGGGTTGCTATCGGTCACAGCACATACGTCACCTATACCACTCGTGTCATTATTAATCCTGACCTCTAGGGGCACCGATGAGCTAATCCCCACCTGGGACACTTCCTTAGTAACCAACCAACATTGTGGAGACTGCATTTCCACCTCTGGTACGTGCAGTACACCCTCTAGCCCTATCATATTTTCCTGCACCTTCAAACACTGAGTTGGAGCTGGGCTTTGCTCCACACTACTTATATGCATGTCTTCAAACCTTTTGATTACGTCATATCGCGCTTCATGAAACATAGCAGATGCAGAAAATAAAGTTTCATCATCATTTACATTTTTACCACCAAGGGGCGCTTCTCCCCTGACCACAACCTGCAACGGAAAAGTTATATCACTGTCACCACATATTTCATATGACATCATATTTTCCTTATGCATTTCCGCACTTTTGTCACCATCACTTTGCACTTGACCAGCACCATTGTTTCCAATGGTCAATATTCTTTCCCCATGCAGGTCGAAGTGCAGCTCCCTTAGATCCTCACTTAAAGGGACAGGTACAGGTTCTGCAGGAGTTTCGTCACTATCTGCAGAAGTGTCTACCTTACCCCACAGCAACAAACCGATATCACGGCCCAACACTCCCTCATGCATGAGCGTATCTGTAACATCAAATTCATCAGTCTCTGTTCTCATTAGAGTCTCACGCTCAGTGAAAATCTGCGGATAGTCCTTATCCGCACGACTGTCCAGCACCTTTAATATTTTACCAGTCTCAGGTTTCAATATTGTGCTATCTCTTACCCGGGCTAGCATGGGATCCCGAATCCTTGTCATCCCAAAACTAGTTTTGGTCATGGGCAACTGAGGTAACACAGAAACCTTCTCCCCTGTAGATTTCTGCGAGGGAGCAATCACAGCAGGCTGATCCGCCTGTCCAGACACAGACTTATTACCTACCGGCCCAGCAGGTATCCCCTGCCGCCGGCTCACTGTCACTGGGTCTGCCACATAGTTAATAACAGGAACAGTCTTACCCTTTGTAATCAACCATTCTGGTCAAGCAGTGCCAGTCTCTCCCGCGGACTCATCAAGGTTGTGGTTGCCCCTAGCAACAGCTTTACTGCACCTCCGCACTTCCTCTCTAGGACTCCGGACACAGTCGCAGGGAAGATATGCACTCCTGAGAACCGCACCGCTCTCCACCTCTTTGTCTTCCCGACGGTTGCCCTTGGCAACGGCATATCTTTGCCTTTTATCAGGAACTCCGCTCCACAACTGCCCAAACAATGGAAAGTCCTTGCCCAGTACAAATTCCACTTCCAGTGTCTCACATTTTAACAGCTCCCATTGCACAGAGCCATAGTCCGTCACAAAGGTCAGTGACACCGTAGTTTTTGTCTCTGGCCCCCTTGTTACAAAGTCCAGAATTTCAGGCAGGACCCGAGACACTTGCTGGCGGGAGTCTAGAATGACCCCCAGCGGGATTCCGCCGATCACTAACTCGCAGGATTTCTCCCACGGGCTATACCATTTTGCAGCCATTTCCACTGCTCAGTCTCTTGTACTGGGCTTCTGGCCCTTTAAATCCTGCACTGTTTTGCACCACAGAAAAAAAAGAATGTCCAGTTTAACACCAGCAGTCTCTGCTCTGCAAACTAGCAGGCTTCCAGCATTTTTACTTATCAGCAGAGACACCTGCCCGCATCCGACACCAATTGTGGGGGGTTGGGGCTCAGTAGTCTGCCTGACTATGGCCCTGCGACCCTCCCAGGCGTCGCTGTGTCCCCCAACTCCAGGCTATCTCCCAGCCTTGTGGTCCCTCAGCCTTGCCCAGCTGAGACCACACAGACAGAGCCTCCAAGCCTCGGTCCACAGATAACACACTACCCCCTTTCTGACACTCTGGGAGGTGCCTTATGCCAGGCTGATTACCTCCAGCTTCTCTCACCTGTGGTGGAACAGGGGTGTGGACCACACTATCCACCCCTTCCTTGCCTCTAACCTGAGTGAGACCTGTCAATGTCTCACAATATGCGTATCTTTATTTTAAAAAAATTACAAATCTATGAAAATTTTAAAAAATTGCCATATTTCCTATTTTCAACTTCAATATTTCACATACATAATACATAAATACTATTCAATATTTTTTTCAGAAATATATTTTTACATCTTGACTTTATTTTGGCTGCACTTTAACTTTTTTTTTATTTTGGAGACTTACCATTTTAACATTAATTCAATTTTTTTTAAAGTACATATCTTTTCCTGCAACAAGCGTTGTATGCAGCGGCTTATAAGTGTCAGAATAATAGAACCCCCCCCAAAAAAGTAACCCCATTTAAAAACTAGACCCCTTAACGTATTCATCTATGGGTGTAATACGTTTTTTGACCCCCTAGTTTTTTAAAGAAATTAATGCTAAGAAGGTGAAAAAAAAATATTTTTCGTTTTTTACACAAGTGTCAATTTAGGCCTCATGCACACGACCGTTGTGTGCACCCGTGGCCGTTGTGCCGTTTTCCGTTTTTTTTTCGCGGACCCATTGACTTTCAATGGGTCCGTGGAAAAATCGGAAAATGCACCGTTTTGCAGCCGAGACCGTGATCCGTGTATCCTGTCCGTCAAAAAAATATGACCTGTCCTATTTTTTTTTGACGGACAACGGTTCACGGACCCATTCAAGTCAATGGGTCCGTGAAAGAACACGGATGCACACAAGATTGGCATCCGTGTCCGTGATCCGTGGCCGTAGGTTAGTTTTTATACAGACGGATCCGAAGATCCGTCTGCATAAAAGCTTTTTCATAGCTGAGTTTTCACTTCGTGAAAACTCAGAACCGACAGTAAATTCTAACACAGAGGCGTTCCCATGGGGACGCTTCAGGTTAGAATATACTAAAAGAACTGTGTACATGGCTGCCCCCTGCTGCCTGGCAGGTGCTGCCAGGCAGCAGGAGGCAGCCCCCCCCCTGTAGTTAACACATTGGTGGCCAGTGCGGCCGCCCCCCCCCCTCCCTCCCCTGTAGTTAACTCATTGGTGGCCAGTGGGCCCCCCTCCCTCCCCTGTAGTTAACTCATTGGTGGCCAGTGGGCCCCCTCCCTCCCCTGTAGTTAACTCATTGGTGGCCAGTGCGGCCCCCCCCCCTCCCCTGTAGTTAACTCATTGGTGGCCAGTGGGCCCCCCCCCTCCCTCCCCTGTAGTATATTCGTTGGTGGCCAGTGGGCCTTCTCCCCTCCCTCCCCCTCCTAATTAAAATCTCCCCCCTATCATTGGTGGCAGCGGAGTGTACCGATCGGAGTCCCAGTTTAATCGCTGGGGCTCCGATCGGTAACCATGGCAACCAGGACGCTACTGCAGTCCCGGTTGCCATGGTTGCTTAGCAATTTGTAGAACCATTATACCTACCTGCGAGCTGCGATGTCTGCATCCGGCCGAGAGCTCCTCCTACTGGTAAGTGACATGACCTGTCACTTACCAGTAGGAGGAGCTCCCGGCCGGACGCAGACATCGCAGCTCGCAGGTAAGTATAATGGTTCTACAAATTGCTAAGTAACCATGGCAACCGGGACTGCAGTAGCGTCCTGGTTGCCATGGTTACCGATCGGAGCCCCAGCGATTAAACTGGGACTCTGATCGGTACACTCCGCTGCCACCAATGATAGGGGGGAGATTTTAATTAGGAGGGGGAGGGAGGGGAGAAGGCCCACTGGCCACCAACGAGTTAACTACAGGGGAGGGAGGGGGGGCCCACTGGCCACCAACGAGTTAACTACAGGGGAGGGAGGGGGGGCCCACTGGCCACCAACGAGTTAACTACAGGGGAGGGAGGGGGGGCCCACTGGCCACCAACGAGTTAACTACAGGGGAGGGGGGGGGGCGGCCGCATGGGCCACCAATGAGTTAACTACAGGGGAGGGAGGGGGGGGCGGCCGCACTGGCCACCAATGTGTTAACTACAGGGGGAGGGGGGCTGCCCCCTGCTGCCTGGCAGCACCTGCCAGGCAGCAGGGGGCAGTCATGTACACAGTTCTTTTAGTATATTCTAACCTGAAGCGTCCCCATCACCATGGGAACGCCTCTGTGTTAGAATATACTGTCGGATTTGAGTTTCACGATGTAACTCAAATCCAATGGTATATTCTAACATAGAGGCGTTCCCATGGTGATGGGGACGCTTCAAGTTAAAATATACCATCGGATTGGAGAAAACTCCGATCCGATGGTATATTAACTCCTGACTTTACATTGAAAGTCAATGGGGGACGGATCCGTTTGAAATTGCACCATATTGTGTCAACGTCAAACGGATCCGTCCCCATTGACTTGCATTGTAATTCATGACGGATCCGTTTGGCTCCGCACGGCCAGGCGGACACCAAAATGACTTTTTTTTAATGTCCGTGGATCCTCCAAAAATCAAGGAAGAACCACGGACGAAAAAACGGTCACGGATCACGGAAAAACGGAACCCCGTTTTGCGGATCGCAAAAAAATACGGTCGTGTGCATGAGGCCTTAAAGACAGTTTTTATTTTTTACACAAAGCACATGATAATGAAGTACACCCCAAAATGTATCATCGCATTTCTCCTGTCTTCAGAAATGCCCCCATTGTGGCCCTAATCTTATGTCTTGACACACGGCAGGGCCCAAACATAAAAGAGCACCCAGTGGCTTTCAGAACACAAAATTTGCTTAAAAATGTTTTAGGCCCCCATTGCACACTTGTAATGGTGTTGAGCTGCCGAAACAATAGAAAAGCCCAATAAATGACCCCATTTTGAAAACTAGACCCACTAAGGTATTCATCTAGGGGTGTAGTGAGCTTTTAGACCCCCCTAATTTTTCATTTTTTACACAAAGGTGTCAATTTAAAGACAGATTTTTTTCTACAGAGCACATGAAAATGAAGAAGTACACTCCAAAATGTATCACCCCGTTTCTCCTTTCTTCATAATTATCCCCATTGTGGCCCTAATCTTATGTCTTGACACACCGCAGGGCCCAAAAATAAAGGAGCATCTGGGGTCTTTCAGATAAAAAAATGGTTCAGGCCCCATTGCACACATGTAATGGGGTTGAGCTGCAAAATGATAGAAAACCCTTATAAATTACCCCATTTAAAAACTAGATCCCTTAAAGCATGCATCTTGTGGTGTAGTAAGCATGCTGAGTTCAAAATTATTATAGAATAAAATAATGAGTAAATATAGTTTTATTTAAATTGTTAATAAAATTTTCACAGGAAATTGGAGAAAAAAAATATTTTGATGGGTAACCCTGTCACTGTCTTAGAAATCTACCACATTCTTATCTTTGTGGTGCGTACAGATGAAAAGTAAAGCTGTGCACTTATAAGGGAGGCAGATTTCTAAAATGGCATTTGCCTATAAATATGACTATGTCTCGGCAAACTAAAAAAAAAAGGAAAAAAAACTGAACTGTAGTGACAGGCAACAAGTCCATAAAAACTGAGCAAAATGTCTCCAACTATGTTGCAAATTCCAGTTTGTTCACAAGATACAAGAACACCGATAGGGCTATAATGACAAGCTGGCATTCAAGGACAGTGACTGGTCGTACAACGTCTCTTTAGCCCCATCAATCCCTATATGAGAGACGCGGTGCACTATAACAGGCCCCTGCCCAGCAAGGTAGAAACCGCTATGCACACAATAAACCAATCATCGGCAGAATATATAAAAGGACAGTGTCCAGAACCTTCTGTAGGAACAGTAATGGATCACTAATTCCCAAAATAATGTCAGGATTTTTAGACATCCCTTAGTGTACAAGCCCCTAGTGTACTGGTGAGGAACAACTCAATCATTAGAGATCCTCCAAATAAAAAAATATCATGCCAATATCATGATACAGTAATGTAAATGGAATTAACAGCTTTGCGTGGCAGGACATAGTCATAAAAAAATGAAATGAGGAAAATTAAGAAAACAAATCAGAAAAGGTAAAATTTGTTCCAATGTCTGAAAACAAAATTAGCTCTTCCCAAAAGGATCCCTTCCTCCCTGGAAAGCCGACAAACTAAACAGAAAATGAGAATAAATTGACTTCCTGAAAAGACCCCCCCCCACCCTTTTTGGTATTAAATAAAGTGAATAATTAGCAACCGTATGGTACATCTCAAAACAGGGGTAATTGCAGAGGCCTGGTTGTGATGGGCAACTGGGGCAGTAAATTCGGGTGTCCCTCTTCCTTCCATGCATGCTGCAGACCCGGCATCATTTCTGAGGATATGTCTTGCTGGCAGTGGCAGGGAAGGGGTGAGGGAAGTAGCGTTCTGAAAGCCTTCGAACATCCTCAGATTCAAAGGCTTGCCCAGGTGCAGGGGACTCAAACAGGAGACTCTCAACCACCTTCTCCTGGAACTCAAGGAAGTTTAGGGTTCCTTGGGCCTTTTTAAATAAAACAAAACTATTATAGGTAGCAATCTGAATTAGGTAGATTGCTACCTTTTTATACCAGGCCCTGTTCTTTCGTTTTACCAGGTAGGGTTGAAGCGCCTGGTCCGAGAGGTCTACACCTCCCATAAATTTTTTGTAGTCGGTCACACAGAACGGTTTGTATTTGTCAGCAGTAGCCCCCCTCTCCCTAACTGCTACTGTGGTGTCTGCGTGCACGGTGGTCAGCATGTAGACATCCTTCCTGTCCTTCCATTTCATATCAAGCAGCTGGTCACTTGCAAGGGTGAAGGATGCTCCTTTCTCCAAACACTTGGACACCAGCGGTTGTGTGTATCCCACTATATTTTTGCAGACTGTCCCACAAGTCCCTGTGTTTGCAGCATGGAGGGATTTAAAAAGGGGTATACTGCTATAAAAATTATCCGTGTACACGTTGTACCCTTTGTGTAAGAATGGCACCAATAAAGCCCACACAATTTTTCCCAATTTCCGAATATTTTTGGGGCAGCCTGGGGGGTTAAGTTGGGAGTCTCTGCCCTCATATACATACAGACTGCAGGTATAGCCGGTTGTGCTCTCGCCAACCTTATATAATTTTACCCCATATCTGGCACGCTTGGAGGGAATAAACCGACAGAAGTAAAGGCAGCCTTTAAAACTAAAAAGGGATTCATCAACGGATAGATTTTTATCAGGGGTATATCATTTTATAAATAAATACCTATAAAGGGAAATAAGGGATCTCAATTTATTTAGGCGGTCGTAGGCTGGATCAGTTCTGGGGGACTTGGGAATTGTCTGAAAAATGCATATACCGCATTAGGGCTTCATGGCGGTTTTGGAATATAACTGCTGCAAACACAGGGGTTGAGTGGACAGTACTCGCATCCCAATACGATCGGACAGATGGCTTTTTTACAATGCCCATGTCAAGGGTAAGCCCCCCAAATGTTTTACTTCTAGGGACACTTGTGGGGGTCCACCGTCTTATATAAATAGACATGGGCTTTTGTACAGAAAACTGTGTGGCGCACAGATTAGTTGCTTGCACAATTAATTCCAGGACTTTATCGTCTACAAATACATGAAAAAAATCATAAGGGGTAAAACGGTGACATCCACATTAATTTGGGGAGTGTATAAAAATTGGGGTACTTGGGAGGGGGCAAAATGAAGTAGCGGGAACCCACATAGTAGAAGGGACGGGACCGCTGGGTGGAGAATGAGATGAGGTGGCGATGTCTACCACCATAGGGCTATGGGGTCTGGGGATGGAGGCGGAACTAGATCCCCTGCTATCAGAAAATATTTCTGCCTCTGCAGCAGTGTCAGATTCAGAGTTGTCAGAGCATAGAAATTCATATGCCTGTTTTGTACTAAATAATCTTTGAGCCATTTTTTATTTAATAAAAAGCTCAGAAAGAAAAAAAATATATATATATCCCACCTTAAAAATTATTAATTTTAAATTAATGAAAATAACTGAGCGTCTCTAATAGACGCCTAATGATGGACACCCACTGACCGCCAGTAACAGACGGACACATGGTCCCTAATGAAAATAACTGACCATCCTAATGACGGACGCCTAATGACGTACACTCACTGACCGCCAGATACGGACAGTTTATAAATAGATTTTTTTTTTTTCACAGTATCGGACAAGTTGCACAGCCAGGACAGAAGTCTGATCTCTTTCTCTCCTTACAGAACAACTGCAGGGGAGAGAGAAACTGTCACGGTCCCACCCGTGACAGGGACTAGAAGATCGAGGAGACTGGCTGCACGTGATTGACAGCCTCTTTAGTTTCACTTTCCGTGTTGTTGCTGGGGATGACCACACCTCTGGTCTCAGGTGTAGCTTAAGTGGTCATTCCTCCTCCTCTATGTAGTCTGGTCTCACCCATCATGCTATGCGGTTGATAACTCCTTGTTTGTGGAAGTCCTGGTGTTGGTTCTCTCTGAGTTTCTGCTCGTCCGCATACTTCTGGAAGTTAAGTGTATCATCTTTATTGTTTGTTGTTTTCCCCTACCTCCTGATATTCGGCCTGAGGGGATCTCCTATTCCTTCATCTGGGAAGGAATAGGCCATCCGTGTCCTGACACTATCTGCTAGGTCCTGTTAGGGGGAGATTGGGCTTAGGTTCCTGCGTATGAACATCCCTACAATCAAGATCTGTTCATACTGATAGCAGTCAGGGCTCGGCATAGGGACTCAGTAGGTGTGACCATTTCCCTTTCCCTAGGTTCCAGGCCTAATACCTTTTCCCTTCCTTTCTGTGTTCAGTGTGGAGTGTATTTACCACACTGCACCGTGACATTATCATCCGCCGCAAACCATCATTTTTGTCTGTGTCTCTCCGTAGTCAATTCTGTCAGGGATTTTCTGAGAGGCTAAGGGACGTCTTGGCCTTTCAATAAAATTCAGAGTCACTGGAAGCGGCTATGTCTCTTGCCTTATGTATGGATAGACACCTGAGAGAGAGATCAAAGGTCCCTCACTCTCAGGACGAACTATCGTATAACGCGGCGGCTTCCTCTGACACCTTGGGAGGAGAGACTCCTGAGTTTATGCTTGGTGACGAACCTATGCAGCTGGGGGGAGCTGCCCCTTTGCCTGCTTGCAAGAGTTCTAGTCATAAGAAGGGAATATGTGTTTTCTGTGGAAAAAGGGGACATTTTGTTAATGTTTGTCCTTATGTTCTGCGTCAAGGTGAAAACAAGAAGAAAACGTTTTCCCATCTCACTCTTGGTGGTGTGGGTGGGGAGTCAGAAAACTTACTTTTGCCATTTACTAGTAGTACCGATTTCTCCAGTCTGCCGAGGTGTCGCTAGAGTCCAAAACTGTGGGAATTGAGGTGTTTATTGACAGTGGGGCAGGGATTAACCTAGTTGACGGTCAGTTCTAGTGATGAGCGGCATAGGCAATATTTGTTTTTGTGATATTTCGCAAATTTTACGCATTCTAGAATTCGTGATCTCCAGTCATTATTTTCGCGATTGCGCAAATCGGCACTAATTATGCACAAATTTTTTGCACAATACTTGCAACTTCACATTTTATCAGGTATTAGTAGATATTACTGATTGTGCACTAAGTATTGATGTGACATCACAACAATCACAACACTATGTCTGTAACATGTATGTATGGACAGCAGAGAAACATTCCTATCACACTACCTAACACCCTGCACTGGTACCTACAGCTACACTATATCGCTATCTAACCTACACTGACTATCTCCCACTAACTATCTGTATTATAAATATGAGCTAACTAACTATGTAATATAATTTGATATGGAATAGGATCCAGATGAAAGCACAGAGCACAGTAATGTCACTGCTCTCTCTCTCAGAACTGCACAAAAAAAAATAAACTGCAGAAAATGGCTGCTGGGGAGTTACTTATATACTAAGGGGGTAGGCAACTTTCCTATTGGTTGCTAGGGATGTTGCTAAGCTTTGACAAAGATATTGCAGCCTTCTCATTGGCCCACAGGCAATAAGGGAGGTTACTGATGAAAAAAAATCTAGAATATTTGCGATTACGAATATATAGCACTATATTCTACATCTTCGCAAATTCTCGAAGTGCTGATATTCGCAATAAAAATTCACAATTAGAATATTCGCAATCAACACTAGTCAGTTCGTCCGTATGCATGGGTTGACAGCAAGTGCATTCGAGAAAAATATTTTGGTGTTCGCAATAGACTCCGTACCACTTACTCAGAAATGTTTTTCACAGATGGTGCAGGACATCCGTTTAAGAGTGGGTGATTTTCATCAGAAATCCATTTCGTGTTTTGTGCTGGAGGGTCTGCCTGCTCCATTGGTTCTGGGTTTACCATGGTTGAGCAAAAATAATCCTACCATTGACTGGCAAGCAAGACAGATTCTCGATTGGAGTGATAATTGCATGGACATCTCTTTCTGTCTTGACCACTAACACTATTACCTTTTTCATTTCAGATTTTTCTGATGTATTTTCTGAGTCGTTGCCAGGGGTTACCCCCACATCAGGAATATGATTGTCCTATCAATCTTATTCCCGGAGCGAAGTTGCCCAAATCTAGGTTATATAACCTCTCTGAACCCGACAGAGCGGCCATGCGAGAGTATATTGCCGAGAGTTTGCCTAAGAGATATATTAGACGTTCCAAGTCCCCACTGGCAGCAGGGTTTTTCTTCGTAAAGAAGAAAGACGGAACCCTTAGGCCCTGCCTGGACTTCCGTGAGCTCTATCGTATTAGGGTCCGTGATCCGTACCCCCTTCCTTTGATTCCTTGTTTAATCAGATTGTTGGACCTTAGGGGGGCATATAATCTGGTCAGGATCAGGGAAGGGGATGAATGGAAGACGGCGTTTAATACCCCAGAGGGTCATTTTGAGAGTCTTGTCATACCGTTTGGATTAACTAATGCTCCCGCGGTTTTTCAGCCTTTTGTTAATGATATTTTTCATCTTCTGGTGGGGAGGTTTGTGGTTGTGTATCTGGATGACATACTCATTTATTCTCCAGATATGGAGAAGCATCAGAATCACGTGAGACAGGTGTTTCAGATCCTAAGAGAGAATAAATTGTATGCTAAGATGGAGAAGTGTGTATTTGCAGTTAAGGAAGTGCAATTCCTGGGTTACCTACTCTCATCTTCAGGTTTTCGTATGGATCCAGAGAAGGTCCATGCTGTGTTGGACTGGGATTGACACGAAAATCTGAAAGCGCTTATGCGATTTTTGGAATTCACCAACCACGAGCGTAAATTTTTATTTTAACTACTCGACTGTGGTCAAACTTTTGACGGACATGACTAAGCAAGGTTCAGATATCTCAGTCTGGTCTGATGCGGCATTACAAGCCTTTTCTGCGGTGAAGGAGTGTTTTGCTTATGCTCCTATAATGGTGCAACCTGATGTGTCACAACCATTCATTGTTGAAGTTGACGCATCCAAGGTAGGGGTAGGAGCAGTTTTGTCGCAGGGTCCTTCACCTAGTAAATGGCGCCCATGTGCTTTCTTTTCTAAGAAACTCTCGGCTGCAGAGAGGAATTATGATGTGGGTAATAGAAAGTTGCTGGCCATTAAGTTAGCTTTTGAGGAGTGGCTTCATTTGTTGGAAGGAGCAATTCATCCTATTACTGTGCTTACTGATCACAATTATCTGGCGTACCTGGAGTCAGCTAAATGACTGAACCCAAGGCAGGCCAGATGGTCGTTGTTTTCAACCAGATTTAATTTCATTGTCACCTATCGTCCTGGGGTTAAGAACATCAAGGCTGATGTTTTGTCACGTAGCTTCCCTGGGGAGGGGTGATTCGGAAGAACCTGGTCCAATATTGTCTGAAGGTGTAGTTATAACCGCCCTATATCCTGACCTTAAGGCAGAGGTGTTGGATGCCCAGGTAGATGCATCGGATTCTTGCCCTCTGGGGAAGTTGTTTGTTCCTTCTGAATTATGTCACAAGGTGTTTGAGGAACATCACTGTACGGTCCCCACAGGACACCGTGGGAGCAGATCCACTGTCTATCTCATCTCTGGTAGATTATGGTGGCCCGGGTTGCGTAAGAGTGTTGAGGACTATGTGGCTGCTTGTAGTATTTGTGCACGTGCTAAGGTGACACATACTTGGCCTTCCGGATCTTTACTTCCATTGCCCATCCCGTCCAGACTTTGGACTCATTTGTCCATGGATTTTATCACAGATTTGCTTAATTCTTCAGGAAAAACTGATTTTGGTGGTTGTTTATCACTTTAGTAAGATGGTGCACTTTATAGCATTGCCAGGTCTACCTAATGCTAAAACTCTTGCACAAGTGTTTGTCGATAACATCGTGAAATTACATGGTATTCCTTCTGATGTGGTGTCTGATAGGGGGACTCACTTTGTTCCCAAATTCTGGAAGACATTCGGTACTTGTCTGGGGGTACAATTGTCATTCTCTTCGGCCTTTCATCCTCAGTCAAACGGACAGACTGAACGCACTAACCAGAATCTGGAGACTTATTTGAGATATTTTGTCTCGGAGAAACAGGACGAGTGGTCTTCATATTTGTCTTTAGCCGAATTTGCCATAAATAACCATAGACAGCTGTCCACTGATAAGTCGCCGTTTTTTGGGGCATGTGGGTTCCACCCGCAATTTGGCACATTTTCTGGTATGGAGACTTCTTGTATACCAGAAGAGGAACGATTTTCCTCTTCTTTGTCATCTATTTGGCGGAAGATTCAAAATATAAAAAAAAGGGCAATAAGTATAAACGTATGGCTGACAAGAGATGTATGAATGGTCAGGATCTGAGAGTGGGTGATTCTGTGTGGCTGTCCACAAGAAACATTAAGTTAAAAGTACCCTCTTGGAAGTTGGGTCAAAGGTTTATTGGTTCATATAAAATCACTGCCATGTTAACCCGGTTGAACTCCCTCAGGCTTTGAAGATTCATAATGTGTTCCATAAGTTGTTGTTGAAGAGATATGTTGAATCTCTTGAACCGTCCTCCTTGCCTTCCGCGCCTGTCATGGTGGACGGTAATCTAGAATTTCAAATAGCCAGGATAGTGGACTCCTGAATTCTCCGTAGATCCCTCCAGTATCTCGTTCACTGGAAGGGTAACGGACCAGAGGAGAGGATGTGGGTTCTAGCAGCCGACGTTATTGCTAATCGTCTTGTGAAAGCTTTTCAGAGGGCTCATCCGGATAAAGTCGGCCCTGGGTGTCCGGAGGCCCCCCATAGAAGGGGGGGGGGGTACTGTCTCGGTCCCGCCATTTGACAGGGACTAGAAGATCGAGGAGACTGGCTGCACGTGATTGACAGCCTCTTTAGTTTCACTTTCCGTGTTGTTGCTGGGGATGACCACACCTCTGGTCTCAGGTGTAGCCTAAGTGGTCATTCCTCCTCCTCTATTTAGTCTGGTCTCACCCATCATGCTATGCGGTTGATAACTCCTTGTTTGTGGAAGTCCTGGTGTTGGTTCTCTCTGAGTTTCTGCTTGTCTGCGTACTTCTGATATTCAGCATGAGGGTATCTATTTACCACACTGCGCCATGACAGAAACACAGCCTATGTCCTGATAGGTTTATCATGGAGACCACATGATCAGGGACCATTACTATTGATCCATGATGGTAACTGTGTTGAAGCAGAACTTCAGCACAATAACCAGTGCGCATGTCTGCACCATTCTTTTTTCTTATGTGTGTGGGGGGGGGGGGGGGGGTGCTGGAGCTTTATTAAGTTGTTTGGGGGCCATGTTGCCCTGATCGGGACATAACTAGAGAGAGAAACTTTGCAGGGGCGGCGGCGGCCGGGTTATAGTGTGTGCATCTTTCTTGAGGGCAGCAGGGGTGAGGATTGGGACCCAGCTTTCCCTCATGGGGAAGCTGGGGGACCCGATCCTAGCACCAGCGAGTTTACTGCCGGCATCTCTGCTGCGGGCATTTTCGGTACACTGTATCACGGTGATCATGTGATCCGAGACCGCTTGTCACGGTCTCTGATCACTGCCCCGAGCCCTCAGCTACCTCCGATTTAAGCGCTAACTTGGTCTGAAGTGCCTCCGTAAAAAGGCGGCGCTCCAGCCCAAGGCCCCTTCGTGGCGCCTTAAAACGTATGGGTGGTCACTAAGGGGTTAAAAACCCTGCCCCATGTCCTGCTAAGCAACGCCCTGACGTGGTTAGGTCACGCCTCCTCCCACTTCGCAGTCGACGGGGATTGAAAAAATGAAGGTAAAAATCAACTTCTGTCAGCTGCAGGGGTGGGAGGGAGGGTGACTTTCTTCCTGCAGCTCACGCTCAGACTACAGGTAACAGCACTCTGCTAGTCAATTGCACAAAGATATAAGCAAACACTGAAAAAATAAATGCTTGGTGGCCATACTTACTGCAAATGCAGCTAGAAGCTCTTTGCGCATATAATTGATCAAAAATATTTCAGGCCCATCTACCAGACGACAAGGTGGCTTCCAATCAGATGGGGCCTACTCTAACATGCCTCTCCTGGGCTTACAGCCTACAATCTGGGCAAAGTAGCACCCAGCTGTATCCTACACATGCCTCTCTCAGGCTGTGAGACTGCAATATGGGCAAAGTAGAATACAGCTGTACAATCTATCTAATTAAAAGCACATTTTAAATGGGCTGGTGGTGCACGGTTCAAACTCACCACCAGGGGGCGCCACCCCCCACACCCCCCACAGTGGCAGTGACAATAGGGAAGAAAAACAAATGAACCAGCACCTCCATGATAAGTAAATATGAGAACACAGGTGCACGCTACCTTGGCTGAAACACTACTAATCCAATTGTGTTTCAGCCAAGGTAGCGTGCACCTGCGTTCTCATATTAACTTATTATGGAGGTGCTGGTTCGTTTGTTTTTCTTCCCTATTGTCACTGCCACTGGGGGGGGGGGGGGGGGTGGCGCCCCCTGGTGGTGAGTTTGAACCGTGCACCACCAGCCCATTTACCATGTGCTTTTAATTAGATAGGTTGTACATCCGTATTCTACTTTGCCCATATTGCAATCTCACAGCCTGAGAGAGGCATGTGTAGGATACAGCTGGGTGCTACTTTGCCCTGATTGAAGGCTGTAAGCCCAGGAGAGGCATGTTAGAGTAGGCCCCATATGATTGGAAGCCACCTTGTCGTCTGGTAGATGGGCCTGAAATATTTTTGATCAATTATATGCGCAAAGAGCTTCTAGCTGCATTTGCAGTAAGTATGGCCACCAAGCATTAATTTTTTCAGTGTTTGCTTATATCTTTGTGCAATTGACTAGCAGAGTGCTGTTACCTGCAGTTCTACTAATCCAATTGTGTTTCAGCCAAGGTAGCGTGCACCTGCGTTCTCATATTTACTTATTATGGAGGTGCTGGTTCGTTTGTTTTTCTTCCCTCAGCACAGTGCTGCTGTCTGAGAGTGAGCTGTTTGAAAAGGACATCCCTGTGTCCGTCCAGGCCCTGCGCTGGACTGTGCGGCTTAAAACTGGACCTCTGACCATACTAGGGGCAGGATGCTGTGGAGGTCACAGTTAAGGGGATGGTCCGCTTTGGAGGTCAGTGTTAAGGGGCAGATTGCTGAAGAGGCCACTATTAAGGGGGCAGGGTGTTGTGGAAATCACAGTTAAGGAGATGGGGTACTGTGGAGGTCACTAATAAAGGGGCGACAGCTGTGCAGATCACTGTTAAAGGAGCATACCACTGGGGAGGTCACTGTTAAGGGGGGGAATGCTGTAGAGGTCACTGTTAAAGGTGATGGTGCTGTGGAGGTCTCTGTTAAGGGGGAAGGGAACAGTGGAGGTCACAGTTAAAGGGACGGTCCACTATGGAGGTCAGTGTTAAGGGGTGGGTTGCTGTAGAGGTCACTGTTAAAGGGACGGGGTGTTGAGGTCACATTTTAAGGGAAAAGAGCTCTGTGGAGGTCACTGTTAAAGGGGCGGGTTATTGTGGAAATTACTGTTAATGAGAGGGGATACTGTGGAGGTCACTAATAAAGGGACAGCCACTGTGGAGGTCACTGTTAAAGGGGAGGGCACTGTGGATGTTACTGTTAAGGGGGAAGACCGCTGTGGAGGTCACTGTTAAAGGGGAGGGAACCTTGGAGGTCACTGTTAAGGGAGGAGGGAACTGTGGAAGCCACTATAAATGGGGCAGCAGGGTACTGTGAGGTCACTGTTAAGACAGTGGGGTACTGTGAGGTCACTGTTAAGGAAGGGGGGTACATTGGTGGTCACTGTTAAGGGAGCGGGATACTGTGACAGTCACTGTTAAAGGGGCAGTTGCTGTGGAGGTCTCTGTTAAGGGGCCGGGAATTGTGGAGGTCAGTTAAGCAGACTGTAACCTATGGTCAGTGTTAAGGGGTGGGTGCTGTAGAGGTCACTGTTAAGGGGCAGGCCCCTGTAGTGGTCACTGTCAAGGGGGTGGGGTGCTGTGGAACACTGTTAAAGGGGCAGGCTGCTGTGAAGGTCAAAGTTAAGGGGGTGGGCTGCTGTGGAGGTCCCATTTTAAAGAGACGTGGCACTGTGGAGGGGTCAGTGTTAAGGTGTGCTGTAGATGTTACTATTATAGTGGATACTGTCGATAACTTTTAAAGACAAACACAAACATTAAAATGAAATACATGAAATTTACCCATGCAAAGCCAGATCTTTCTGCTCATATATGTGTGTGTGTGTGTGTGTGTGTGTATGTGTATATATATATATATATATATACAAAAAAAATTGAAAATACAACAATAGTCAAGATATTAGTTTATTTTGATCAATTAACAAAATGCAAAGTGAAAAAACAGAAATCTAAATCAAATCAGTATTTGGTGTGACCACCCTTTACCTTCAAAACAGCTTCAATTCTTCTAGGTACAGTTGCACACAATTTATGAAGAAACTTGGCACAGTACTGCCTATAACTTTTGCACAGTACCGTATAGCGTATAAATAAAACACCTTAAGGCTGAGTTCATATCACTGTTTACTCCGTATACCACCGCACACTGCCGGATCTCCATTCACTGTAATGGGATTTGAAGGTGATCCGACAGCTTTTCGGCATATATGCTGGCTTTCGGCTGTACAAAAAATGGTTTGTGTAGTCTTTTTTTTGTCCAGCTGAAACAGAAAAAAATGCAAGCATTGTTTTGAGCATCAGTTATGATCAGTTTGTGTCACTGCTGTCAGAGATGAGTTTTTTTGACGGGAGAAAAAGTCCCAGTGACACAAACTGATGCAAACAGACAGATCAGTTATTGTCACGGCCGAGGATGGGGAAAACCCTCAGCCGTGCGATGCTCAGAAATGTCCAGTCGCTACTCGGCCAGGGCAACAGCATAAGGGAGCAGGTCACCTCCTATTGCGTCCCTAGCACTGACCCTGTCTCCTGTCCGCATGAGCCGACCCTGATGGTGGGAGGACTCATACACTGGAACCTAATAGTCCCTGGAAGCCCTCAGGACGGCCCTGAACTAGGAGGAGGGTAAGACTACCTATTCCTCCTAGGCACGGAGGAACAGGGGTCTCACTGGCCAAGCAGCAGGGAGAAGGGGAACAAGAACAGCCTATGAATATGACAGGTGAACCTAACTGTTCCACACTAACCTGCCACAGCCTTGCTGACTGGAACCTGTGCTCAGGAACGCTGTCCACACAAACATAGACAAACAGCACACACATAAGCACACAGAGGAACCAGGACATTCATAGCTGAAATAACAACCAAAAGCATAGGACATAAACTAAACATCAGGGATAAGGATTTTATGACCGGAAGGGTGGCCCTTACTGGAAGGATGGTAACCAGCAGGAGGATGTCTCCAGCAGCATGGCTGAAGCACCCTCTGACTACTGCCTTCCACTGAGGCTTTATAGGGCCAAGTAGCCACACCCCACAGTCAGACACACCCAGTGCACACACATACTAGGAAGGAGGTTAACCCTTCCAACACCAGGGAAGGGAAAACACCACTTAAAGAGGAAGTGCACACAATAACATAAAACCAAGTGCACACATACACACCTCACATGAAACCGCATGCACAACATAGCAAGCTGCAATGACACAGCTCAGACTGCTATGCTGCCACATACATACTGTTGCCAGCGGCAACCACAGGTGAGGCAAATACCACAGCCCTCACCTGTGATTGACAACCAAGCTAAACCGCTGACAACCGCATGCGGTTCAGGAGTCACGGTCATAGCCATGGCCGTGACAGTTATTTGTAGTGCAAACTGATGCTCAAAATAACTGATCCGTTTTTTCTTTTCTTCTTCTGATGGATCAGAAGAACGAAAAGCTAAACCATCATGTGAACTCAGCCTACAATGTATGTGCACATTTATACAGTCCTGCTCAAAAGTTTAAGAACACTTGAGAAATGGCAAAAAATCATATTTAGCATGGCTGGATCCTAACAAGGTTCTAAGTAGAGCTTCAACATGCAACAAGAAGAAATGGGAGTGAGACTAAACATTTTTTGAGCATTCAATTTAATGAAAACAACGAATAAACTGAAACAGGCTGTTTTTCAGCTGATCAAAAGTTTAGGACCACACCTGCAAAAAAAAACTAAACCCCCCCAAAACAGAAAACCAACTTCCAAACATGAACTCAGTAATGAGTAGCTCCGCCGTTATGGTTTATCACTTCAAAAATTCGTTTCGGCATGCTTGATGCAAGCGTTTCCATGAGGTGAGTGGGAACATTTCTCCAAGTGGTGAAGACGGCCGCACGAAGGCCATCTACTGTCTGGAACTGTTGTCCATTTTTGTAAACTTCCCTTGCCATCCATCCACAAAGGTTCTCAATTGGATTTAGATCAGCGGAACACGCAGGAGGGGCCAAAAGAGTGAGGTTATTCTCCTGGAAGAAGTCCCTTTTCCTGCGGGCATTGTGTACTGTAGCGTTGTCCTGTTGAAAAACCCAGTCGTTACCACAGAGACGAGGGCCCTCAGTCATGAGGAATGCTCTCTGCAACATCTGGACATAGCCAGCAGCCATTTGACGCCCCTGCACTTCCTGAAGCTCCATTGTTCCACTGAAGGAAAAAGCACCCCAGACCATTATGGCGCCCCCTCCACTGTGGCGCATAGAAAACATCTTAGGTGGGATCTGCTTGTCATGCCAGTAACGCTGGAAACCATCAGGACCATCAAGGTTAAATTTTTTCTCATCAGAGAATAAAACTTTCTTCCACCTTGAATATCCCATGTTTGGTGTTCTCTTGCAAAGTCCAAACGAGCAGTTCTGTGGTGTTCAAGGAGACAAGGTCTTTGAAGACGTTTTTAGTTTTTGAAGCCCTTCAGTCTCAGATGCCGTCTGATGGTTATGGGGCTGCAATCAGCACCAGTAAGGGCCTTAATTTGGGTCGAGGATCGTCCAGTGTCTTGACGGACAGCCAATTGGATCCTCCGTCTCAGTGCTGGTGAAATTTTTTGGGGTCTTCGCTTGACTTGACTAAGAAATTCCAAATGACTGTCTTACTGTGTCCCACCTCAGCAGCGATGGCGCGCTGTGAGAGACCCTGCTTATGCAGTTCAACAACCCGACCACGTTCAAAAAGGGAGAGTTTTTTTGCCTTTGCCATCACAACGTGTGATTACCTGACAGAAAATGACAATGAATCCACATCTTTGCACAGATCTGGCCTTTTAAAGGCATGTGGTCCTAAACTTTTGATCAGCTGAAAAACAGCCTGTTTCAGTTTATTAGTTGTTTTCATTAAATTGAATGCTAAAAAAATGTTTTGTCTCACTCCCATTTCTTTTTGTTGCATGTTGAAGCTCTACTTGGAACCTTGCTAAGATCCAGCCATGCTAAATATGATTTTTTTTTGCCATTTTTCAAGTGGTCTTAAACTTTTCATCAGGACTGTACATCTTCATGGCATTTTGCTATTAAAGTGTACCTAAACCTTTCCATATTTTCATTAAACTTTATTGTAAAGGCCGTAAAGTTTTTTTCTTAATATACACTGCTCAAAAAAATAAAGGGAACACAAAAATAACACATCCTAGATATGAGTTAATTAAATATTCTTCTGAAATACTTTGTTATTTACATAGTTGAATGTGCTGACAACAAAATCACACAAAAAAAAAATGGAAATCAAATTTTTCAACCCATGGAGGTCTGGATTTGGAGTCACACTCAAAATTTAAGTGGAAAAACACACTACAGGCTGATCCAACTTTGATGTAATGTCCTTAAAACAAGTCAAAATGAGTCTCAGTAGTGTGTGTGGCCTCCATGTGCCTGTATGACCTCCCTACAACGCCTGTGCATGCTCCTGATGAGGTGGCGGACGGTCTCCTGAGGGATCTCCTCCCAGACCTGGACTAAAGCATCTGCCAACTCCTGGACAGTCTGTGGTGCAATGTGACGTTGGTGGATAGAGCGAGACATGATGTCCCAGATGTGCTCAATTGGATTCAGGTCTGGGGAACGGACGGGCCAGTCCATAGCATCAATGCCTTCATCTTGCAGGAACTGCTGACACACTCCAGCCACATGAGGTCTAGCATTGTCTTGCATTAGGAGGAACCCAGGGCCAACCGCACCAGCATGTGGTCTCACAAGGGGTCTGAGGATCTCATCTCGGTACCTAATGGCAGTCAGGCTACCTCTGGCGAGCACATGGAGGGCTATGCGGCCCTCCAAAGAAATGCCACCCCACACCATTACTGACCCAATGCCAAACCGGTCATGCTGGAGCATTTTGCAGGCAACAGAACGTTCTGCACGGAGTCTCCAGACTCTGTCACGTCTGTCACATGTGCTCAGTGTGAACCTGCTTTCATCTGTGAAGAGCACAGGGCGCCAGTGGCAAATTTTCCAATCTTGTTGTTCTCTGGCAAATGCCAAACGTCCTGCACGGTTTTGGGATGTAAGCACAACCCCCACCTGTGGACGTCGGGCCCTCATATCACCCTCATGGAGTCTGTTTCTGACCGTTTGAGCAGACACATGCACATTTGTGGCCTGCTGGAGGTCATTTTGCTCTGGCAGTGCTCCTCCTGTACAAAAGGCGGAGGTAGCGGTCCTGCTGCTGGGTTGTTGCCCTCCTACGGCCTCCGCCACGTCTCCTGATGTACTGGCCTGTCTCCTGGTAGCGCCTCCATGCTCTGGACACTACGCTGACAGACACAGCAAACCTTCTTGCCACAGCTCGCGTTGATGTGCTATCCTGGATAAGCTGCACTACCTGAGCCACTTGTGTGGGTTGTAGACTCCGTCTCATGCTACCACTAGAGTGAAAGCACCGCCAGCATTCAAAAGTGACCAAAACATCAGCCAGGAAGCATAGGAACTGAGAAGTGGTCTGTGGTCACCACCTGCAGAACCACTCCTTTATTGGGGGTGTCTTGCTAATTGCCTATAATTTCCACCTGTTGTCTATCCCATTTGCACAACAGCAGTGAAATTGATTGTCACTCAGTGTTGCTTCCTAAGTGGACAGTTTGATTTCACAGAAGTGTGATTGACTTGGAGTTACATTGTGTTGTTTAAGTGTTCCCTTTATTTTTTTGAGCAGTGTATATATTTTTTACATTTTACCAGTGAAATAGGCACCTGAAGTTCAGGTACCTATTGCACTTTAGAATCTGTATTCCCAAATAGTGCAGTGCATAGGAGTACGGTCTCCCTTGCCGCCATTTTGAGCACTGTACAGGCTGGAACATCGCTGCTCCTGCCTGTACCAGCGCTGGCTCTCCTAAAGCCTAATACAGATGAGCTATGTCAGGCTTTAGCAGAGCGGGCACTGGCAGAGGAATGATGTCTTATATTAACTTTTGCCCTGCAATCATTCGCTCCATTCTAATACCTGCACAGGCTATTAACAGAGAGGAGCGAGCAGGAGCTCATATAAGACATCACTTCTCTTCCTCTACCTGCTTTGCTAAAACCTGACATAGCCCATCTATATCAGGCTTTAGGGGAGCAGTACTACGGATTCTAAAGTGCAATAAGCACCTGAATTTCATGATGCTGCCACCAGTATGTTTCACTGTAGGGATGGTATTGGGCAGGATTCTCCAGACATGACATTTAAAAAAGTTCAATCTTGCTTTCTTTAGACCAGAGAACCTTTTTTCTCAGTGTGAGAGTCGTTTAGGTGCTTTTTTTGCATGTATTTTTACTGAGGGGAGGCATTTTTTTTGTCACTCTGCCATAAAGCACAGATATCTGGAGTGTTGCAGTGATAGTTGACTTTCTGGACATTTCTCTCATCTGCACACATGATCTTTGGAGCTCAAGGAGCGACCATTGAGTTCCTGGTCACCTTCTCCCCTATTAACTTAGTTTTATGGGGCAGCCAGCTCTAGGAAGAGTGCTGGTCAGTCTAAATGTCTTCCATTTTAGAATTATGGAGGCCAACATGCTCTTCAATGCACCAGAAATACTTTTACACCCTTCTCTAGATCTGTGCCTCCACACAATAATGTCTGAGCTCTACAAGCAGTTCTTTCCTCCCCATGGCTTGGCTTTTGCTATAATGTGCATTGTCAGTCATGAGACCTTATAAAGACAGGGATGTTTATTTCCAAATCATGTCCAATGAACTGAATTTGCTACAGGTGGACCCCAGTCAAGTAGTAGAAACATCTCAAAGATGATCAAGAGAAATGAGAGACCCCCAGAGCTAAATTTCAAGTGTCATAGAAAAGGGTCTGAATACTTATGTCCGTGCAAAATTTTAGTTTTTTTTCCTTTTTTAATTAGAAATTTCTAAAATGATGTTTGCAATTTCTCATTATGGGGTATTTAGTTAAATTTTAGCACAAAGGTGCAACATAACAAAATGTAAAAAAAAAAAATGAAAGGGTTTGAAGATTTTCTGAATGCATTGTATATTCATTATATTCACATTTGTCTCATCAGGGGTGAACCTAGACTTTGTGCCATTCATTAAAAGATCTGCGGAGCTTTACCCTGATAGATATTAGATAAAGCTGTGGCAGAAGCTGCTAAAGAGGACTTCTATCTGAGGATAGGTCATCAATATCCAAATCTCAAACAATCCCTTTATGGAAATATTCAAGATAACTAGGGCTGCAGTATCAGCTAGTATACTATGGAATCTAAAGTTATTACAAATTCAATTCTGTCTTCTGGGTATAAACAGATATAAACGGATTTCCCTTGTCACTGTATATGTGATGACTGTTAGATCATGGGGGTCCGACAGTTGGAAACCCTCTCCAACTAGCAGAATAGGGGTTCTGTGTATATTTGAATAGAGTGGCAGTCCATCATGAATGGTGTCAGTCTCATAACACTGAATGCAGCACCTTTAAATTGGGGATGTGGGGCCCTCTTTATGGTGATTAGTAGGGGGTCTTACATTTAAATAAAATGACTTAAAAAAGATACAAAACAACCTGCAAACATAATATATGGACTAAGCCCTCACTCTAATAATATCTGAGACTCTTAGCGAATATATTTTGATCAAAACACATCTGTGCCCACTTACCCAGCTCCACGGTGGTCTCAGTCAGGCAGGCCCTACTCTAACCCTACCTATGCCGTATGGGCATCTATATTCAGGAGAGCAGACCCTGCACATGTAGTGTGTTGCTCCTCGTTACCTCTGTGTACACAAAACAACCAATGAGAGTAGTATCACACACCGCTATATATACCACCTTAATCAAGGTCGCCTATTAGATAGGTGGGGCAAGAGTGTACATGAATGCTACACCCAGAATAGAAGCGCATTCACACCTGAAGGTGCCACACACAAGACTAATAAAAAAAATCACGGAAAAAAGATACAAAACATCCTGCACGATATGATCAGTAAATATGCGGATGTGCATGGCTGCACTTATTATGTCAAGGGAAATAAAGCACTAAAACAATAGATGCAAACTCTAATAATAAAATCTGAGGCTCTCAGCCAATATATTTTGCCCACGTACCCGTACCACGGTGGTCTCAGTCAGGCAGGTCTTACAGTGAATAGGTGAAAATTGCTGATAACTCAAAAATTATTAATGTAATGGAACTTTTTTATCCCACCAGTTTCCTTGTCTTGGATAAAAAAAAGTGACTTCCTATGAAGGTTTTCAATCATTTTTGTTTTCACTGTTTTATCTGCAGGGAGCAGCTTTGTGATTGGTGAAGGAAGCTTTCTAGATGTTTCAAACTGGGTAAACCCTGCCCAACTGTTTCTCTACTATCAAGCAAATGCCAGTTCTCCATGGATGCGGGATCTCTGTGGTCAAAGAACAATAGATGCTTGTGAGCAGATTTGTGACCCAGAAACAGGTGAGTCCAGTTGGTTTGACCTCATAAGACTGATTATAAGACACTATCTACTAAGTCACCATACATGATCCTTAGGGCAAGTCTACACAGATATCACTGTACAGGCCCCAGGAGTAATAATGCAGCTATTTCCATTTGTGGTTGATACAGGTTCGTTATTCTATTGATGGTAAGCAGTAGCTATACTGTCATGTAATAATAGATGTAATAGTTGATATAAGATGGCCAGTGTGGCAAGGTGAAAATAAACTTGTATGGCATGTATATACACTGATATGAGACTACCATCATTTTATAGACAATCATCTTGGCTATCTCTTACATAAATTAGACTTGCAAGTATTTAGCATATAATTAGTTTTATAGATTCTTCATCCATGGTGATGGATCATGTGATGGACCATGTGATGAGCGTAGTGACGTCATCAAAGGTCCTATTCCTCACAGATGAAGACAGAAGAGATGCCGGCTGCGCGAACAAGTGGATTAAGGTGAGTTAAATTATTTTTTATTTGATTTTTTTAACCCCTCCAGCCCTATTTTAGTTAGCATTCTGTATTCAGAATGCTATTATTTTCCCTTATAACCATGTTATAAGGGAAAATAGTAATGACCGGGTCCCCATTCCGATCGTCTCGTAGCAACCGTGCGTGAAAATTGCACCGCATCCGCACTTGCTTGCGGATGCTTGCGATTTTCGCGCAGCCCCATTCACTTCTATGGCCCTGCATTGCGTGAAAAACGCACAAAATAGAGCATGCTGCGATTTTCACGCAACGCATAAGTGATGCGTGAAAATCACCGCTCATGTGAACAGCCCTATAGAAATGAATGGGTCCAGATTCAGTGCCGGTGCAATGTGTTCAACTCACGCATTGCACCCGCGCGGAAAACTCGCCCATGTGAAAGAGGCCTAACAATGCAGTTACATGACAAGTGTGGCGAAACCAACCTCGCCACTGGGTTTTGGAGGGGCCTGGCTACTAGCCTCTTGCCCCAGGATTATGGGCCCTCTCATCAGCCAGGCCTCATTTGTTCACAAAGGACTTGGACTAACTTGAACTCTCACCCCCACGAATTAGACCAGGGTTCAAGTTAGTCCATTACGTTTGGTAATTGTATTTTGTGGATTGCGTCTCAGACAATGCTCATTGTGTTAGTTAATTGCGTCTCAGACAATGCTCATTGTATTTTGTTTATTGCGTTACAGACAGAGGGAAGGGGATTTTGTGTACAATTGCTGGGGAGGTTTGAATACTGTAAATGCATGTGATTGGCTGTTTTTACAAAACCCTGTGGGTGGTGGCCTTGTTGGAAGATGTGTATAAAATGCTTGTGTGTTAGAATAAAGTGGTTGCTTTTATACCTTCATGAAGTCTTGGCTCATGTTTGGGGGATGGAATAACTACACTCTTGGGGATTGCTATATCACAATACTCCCCTGAGTATAAGCTCTTGTAAGAGCTTGCTCCTGGTTCCTGTCTCTGGATTTAGGAGAGGTTCACCCACTGGAGCCTGGAGCCTTGTCGTAGGTCCAGGGTGGGTAGGAGACGGCGAGGCCTGCACCAAGCTTCGGCGGTTCGTGGGGTCTGCAGTGCTGACGGTGTCAAGTGGAGTGCTTGGAGTCCTCTGGAAGCACTAGGAGCATCTATCGACGGAGGTACCCGGTCGGGGTGCTAGGCGTTCCGTTACAACAAGAATCTGCATAACTAATCATATGCTAAATAGTTAAATGTCCAATTTATGTATGAGATAGCCAAGATGATTATATATAAAATGATGGTAGTCTCACGTTCGAAGCTGTAGTGGATGGTGAGATATGGAGCCTGAAAGTCAAAAGTTCAAAACATTGTTACCCTTTTGCTCATCAGTATACACCATTGCCTTATAGAATCAGAGTGTACCGATGAGAATTGGGAACTGCAGACACTCAGGTTTTTTAAAATTGCTATAAAGACTTTTGCCACATTAGACATTTGCTTACAGTGCCAGTTGTGAGTCTAGAACAATTATTTTGTTTAAAGACAAACTTACTTATTTTATGAGGCATTACTATCTGTCTTAAAAGTAGAAAAATTCTAACTTAGAAAATAGTTTTTGTTAAATTTGGGATTTTTTCTAAATAAAGGAAAAATATTTTGACTCAAACTTACCACTGACATGAAGTACAATGCGTCAACATAAAACAATATCAGAATGGTTTGGATAAGTAAAAGTGTTCCAAAGTTATTACCACATAAAGTGACACATGCCAGATTTGCAACAAATGGCCTGGGAAGGAAGGTGAAACATGGCCTGGGATAGAAACGGTTAAAGACCTGCAAAAAAAGGTGATCTAACCAGCCTGGAAATATTAGGTATAGAGAAAGTGTTTAACCCCTAGGGGTGAAGATTAGAGATGTCCCGAACTATTCGCCGGCGAATAGTTTCCGGCGAACATAGATTGTTCGCCGCGGCGGGCGAACATATGCGATGTTCGGTCCGCCCCTATACGTCATCATTGTGCAAACTTTGAACCTGTACCTCAGTCAGCAGACACATTCCAGCCAATCAGCAGCAGACCCTCCCTCCCAGACCCTCCCACCTCCTATCAAATAGCAAGGACAGCATCCATTTTAGGGACAGCATCCATCTTAGATTCATTCTGAAGCTGCAGTGTCACAAATTTGACAAAGTTGTAATCGCAATGCGATTAATACAGGTTATATTAATCGCTTAGCGAATTCAACTTAGAGCTGGGTTCCTAATGGTTGTATTGCTAGAATATAACGAAGATTGAGAATATAGTGCTATATTCGTTATATTCGTCAATTCTAGCAATACAACCATTAGGAACTCAGATCTAAGTTGTAAGCGCAATGCGATTAATACAGGTTATATTAATCGCAATTGCGAATTCAACTTAGAGCTGGGTTCCTAATGGTTACAGTGGCGTTGCTATGGCTGGTGTCACCCGGTGCGGTAGAAAATGGTGTCACCCCTGAGCCCCCCCCCCCCCCCCCCCCCCGAAGCCATAATAAAGAGAAAAAAAAGTCACTAAGGCTGCGCTCACACGGGCGAGATTTCCGCGAGGGTGCAATGCGGTAGGTGAACGTATTGCACCCGCACTGAATCCCGACCCATTCATTTCAATGGGGCTGTTCAGATGAGCGGTGATTTTCATGCATCACTTGTGCTCTATAGAAGTGAATGGGGTTGCGTGAAAATCGCAAGCATCCGCAAGCAAGTGCGGATGCGGTGCGATTTTCACGCATGGTTGCTAGGTGATAGTCTATTCACTGTATTATTTTCCCTTATAACATGGTTATAACTTCTAAGGGAAAATAATAGCATTCTGAAAACAAAATGCTTAGTAGGTGATCAATTGAGGGTTAAAAAAAATAAAAAAATTAACTCACCTTCTCTTCTTGATCGCGTAGTTCCCGGTCTCTTCTTTACTTCTTTAATGATGAGCTGTGGGCTAAAGGACCTGTGGTGACGTCAGATCACATGCTCCAATCACATGGTCCATCACCGTGGTGATGGACCATGTGATTGGAGCATGTGATCTGACGTCACCACAGGTCCTAGCCGGTAGTTCATCATTAAAGAAGTAAAGAAGAGACCGGGAACTACGCGAACAAGAGGAGAAGGTGAGTTTATTTTTTTATTTTTTTTTAACCCTCAATTGATCACCTACTAAGCATTCTGTTTTCAGAATGCTATTATTTTCCCTTATAACCATGTTATAAGGGGAAATAATACAATCTACACTACAACTAACCCAAACCTGAACTTCCGTGAAGAAGTTCGGGTCTGGGTACCACAGTCGGTTTTTTATCACGCGCATGCAAAACACATTGCACCCGCGCGATAAAAACTGAACATCGGAACGCAATCGCAGTCAAAACTGACTGCAATTGCATACCTAATCGCGCGGGTTTGCCGCAATACACCGGGACGCATCCGGACCTAATCCGGACACGCCCGTGTGAACCCAGCCTAAGTCAGCTCCAATCAGATATCTGCATAGACCCAGAGTCTTGGTCTATGTGCAGATATCTGATTGGAGCTGACTTCTTATTTTCTCTTTTGCACATAAACGTTTAAACTATATTCCTTAGTAAAAATGACCAGTCCACACCATGTGGGTCTATATTTATGAGGGCCCCCTGAGCAAAGATTAGTAAATGTGGCTGGGTGGCCCCAGCCCACAGTTCAACCCATCCCCTCATGTCTCCTGGCCTGGGGCCATCTCTATAATAATCCACAGTAATTTATGAATGGGGTTAGGTTATTAACTTATTATTATTGGGGTATTATTAAAATAATTTGGTCTATAAAGTCAGAGCCGCTCTACCTACCTCCTCCTCCCGGCACCAGAGACTCCTGCAGGGCAGCTGCCGCGTCGCCCCACCACTCACCAGGCTGCAGTGAGTCACACCCCCGTCCCCCTTTACCACGTGACGGCGCGACCAATACAACCATTATGAACTCAGACCTAAGTTGTAATCGCAATGCGATTAATACAGGTTATATTAATCGCATTGCGTATTCAACTTACCACACTCTGCGTCAACTACGTAATTTTCCATGGGAGTTTTGCCATGGATCCCCCTCCGGCATGCCACAGTCCAGGTGTTAGTCCCCTTGAAACAACTTTTCCATCACTATTGTGGCCAGAAAGAGTCCCTGTGGGTTTTAAAATTTGCCTGTCTATTGAAGTCTATGGCGGTTCTCCCGTTCGAGAACATTTGCGGAAATTCGCGTTCGCCGTTTGCGAACGGAAAATTTTATGTTTGCGACATCTCTAGTGAAGATTTCAATAGGAAGATCCTTAATTGCCAATCCTATTGGATCTTTGTGTTAAACAGTAGGACACCTAAAGGCCTTAACCATAGACAAGATCTTATATTTGATTATTATTCAGAGTATGAACTTTATTCCCATATATTTTTTATATTTTCTTATTATGTATAAAGGTAGAGATGAGCGAAGTTTTGTAAAATTTATTTACAAATTAATTCATCACAAATCGCTATAAATCAGGTATACCCAGGCCAATCTGCCTAGAAGTAACAGTGGCCGGTAATACTGATGCACACTAACTCTACAGCTAACAGAATGGATTTGCTATGACTCTTGGTGCACTGCACAGGGGTGTACACGACAATAAATTAGACCTGCCTGTAATACTGATGCACAGTAACTCTACAGCTAACAGAATGGATTTGCTATAGTGCACTGCACAGGGGTGTACATGGCAATACATGGTAGCAGAGTCTGTAGTTCATCAGTCTCCTACACTCTCCCTGCACTCTCCCTCTCCAATATTGTCCTACACTCTCTGTTAACAGTTTGCAGCAACCCCTAGTGTATTAGTGTCTTGTCACGTCTCTCCCTATGCTCAGCTCACAGAAAAATGGCGGCGATCGTGCGGGATCAGCGTTTTATAGGGCTATGCCTAGCTGTGACATCACAGGGGGATGGCTACCTGCGGATTGGCTGGCTGCACGGCCTTATGGGTGTTCTTGCATTCCTGGTCCTGTCTCCTCTACACTTACTTTTTACTTTATTAGGCTACTTTCACACTGGCGTTTTGGTTTCCATTAGTGATATCCGTTCAGGGATCTCACAAGTGGTCCAAAACGGATCAGTTTTGCGCTTAATGCATTCTGAATGGACAAGGATCCGCTCAGAATTCATCAGTTTGGCTCGGTTCCGCCTCCATTCCGCTTTGCAAGCAGCGTTTTGGTGTCCGTCTGACGAAACTGAGCCAAAACGGATCCGTCTTGAACACCATTGAAAGTCAATAGAGGACGGATCCGATTTTTATCGTACCATATTGTGTCAGTGAAAACGGATCCGTCCCCATTGACTTACATTGTGTGTCAGGACGGATCCGTTTTCGCTGACACAATATGATACAATAGAAAACGGATCCGTCCCCCATTGACTTTCAATGGTGTTCAAGACGGATCAGTTTTGGCTATGTTAAAGATAATACAAACAGATCCGTTATGAACGGATGCATGTGGTTGTATTATCTGAACGGATGCGTTTGTGCAGATCCATGACGGAACCGCACCAAACGCGAGTGTGAAAGTAGCCTAACTGATCTATGTCCGAAACGATTCTTGCCCTGACTTATATTTTTTCTATCTTGTCTTTCTTCAAAATTTTGCTCTCTCTACTCCCCATTAGATGTTCTTTAACACAATGAGATTGACACTGACATACTGACTTATTTCCAAACAAGTCAATCGAACTTATCAGTTCATAACGTAGAGCATATTCAGAGGTAGAGAGGTTTGCATATTCAAACACAAGTTTGCATGAAGATTTGAATAGTCAAAACTTCCAATCCTATTAACCTATAACAGGAATAAATAATATATATATACACTAAGGGGGTCATTTATTAAGACTGGCATAATAGTAGGGGCAGCAGTAGCAGCACAACAGGGAACAAACACAGCAGTAAATGTGTGTGCAGCTATGTTGGGGTACTAGATTAATATTAGTGGCAGCTGTGTAGGGCTAATGGTACTGGCAGAAGGAATAATGGAAGCGCCAGGAGGAAAATTAGCAGTAGGGAGTAGCAGCTGTAGCAGAAGCAGCAGCAGCTATGACACATTACGGAACATTGTGGCAGGTAGAGAGACAGTGGCAGTGGCATGTTGGGGCTTGTGGAGGTGTGTGAAAATTCTCACAGATCCATGCCTCATTCACTTTGACAAATGTGATGTTTTGTACTTTGGCACAGGACAACTTTTTTGTTTTTGGTGTGATGGGATTATGGAACAGGGTATGTATGGGTGAAACGCAGTCATTTAGAAAACAAGACAATTTTAAACAAATTAATTTAAAAAAAATCTGGCCAGAAGTAATAATATCACAGGCAGAGAACTGAATTTTGGTGAAGACATGGAACTGCACCATATTTCCATAATGACAAGATAATTTTTACGCGCTCCAGGCAAAAAATCTGGCTGATGGCATACAGAACTAAATTTCGTAGTTGACAAGACCATTTTTACAGATGCCTGCCTGGCAAAAAGTCCAACTGAATGCTTACAGTAGAATTACATTTTAGAGAAGAATTAAATTTTGTTGAAGACACTTTTGGGGTGTCCTAGGGTTCAGGAATTGTGGGGGATGTGGGAGCACACTTGCTGTCTGCTTATCAAATATCAATAGAACCAGATCCCTTTTGGGCTACTTTTAGTGTCTTGCCGGATTCCCTGGCCTCTTTGAAAAGAAGTAAAAAGAGTATCTTACACCTTTGGCTCTCTTTGATTTAAAGCAAGATTTTATTTTAAATGAATTTGGTAAATACCCTGGCAGATAAAGACAAACAAACAAAATGTGTTTTTTTTATAAATTGTCTTTATTTATTTCTCATTTATCAAGAGATCTTAAGATGCTCTATAAAAATATCACATGATCCACGTAGTCAGGTGAACTCTGTAAAATTTTTTATTAAAAACTGTGCAAAACAGCCGTTGTTTGTTTCACCTTGCCTCACAAAAAGTGTAATATCAAGCAATCAAAAAGTCTTATGTACTCCATGGTACCAATCAAACCATTACCTCATCCCACAAAAAACGAGCTCCTACATAAGATAAACACCTGAAAAATAAAAAGAAAATATTGCTTTAAGAAAATGGCAACACAAAAACAAGATTTTCTTTTTACAAAAATGCTTTTACTGTGTAAAACGTAAAAATAATATTTTAATATAAAAAAAAAATAATAATAAAATCTGTGCCAGAACAGCCGTTTTTTTTGTTACCTTTCCTCACAAAGGGTAATTTTGAGCGATAAAAAATCATATGTACACCAAAAGAGTTCCAATAAAACTGTCACCTAATCCTGTAGTTCATAAAATGTGGTCACTTTTTGGTAGTTTCTTCTGTAGGGGGTGCATCAGGAAGTCTTCAAATGCGACATGGCAACTTAAAATGATCCCAGTGAAATCTTCCCTACAAAAACCATATGGTGCTCTTTTCCTTCTGAGCCCTGTGTTGTGCCCATACAGCAGTTTAAGACCACATATGGGGTGTTTATGTTAACTGCAGAATCAGGGTAATAAATATAGAGTTTTTAATTGTTAACCCTTGCTATTACAGAAAAATGGATTAAAATGGAAAATCTGTCACCTCCATTTTACTTTAATTCTTGTTTAATAACACCTAAAGGGTTAACGTTTGCAAAATCAGTTTTCAATAACTTGAGTGGTGTGGTTTCTAAAGTGGGGTCATTTATGGGTGGTTTCTACTATGTAACTGTGACTTCATAACTGAACTGGTCCTTAAAAAGAACATTTCCCTTTTTCATTTCATTTTGGAAATTTTCTTAAAAATTTTAAGAATTGCTTCTAAAATTCTAAGACTTCTAACATCCTAAAAAAATTTTTTTAATGTAATTTACAAAATGATTCAAACATAAAGTAGACATATGGCAAATGTAAAGTACTAACTAGTTTATGACAGGCCCAATAAGCATAATTAGCCATCTATATACATGCACAGGTCTTCTAATGTGCATTAAAAACATATAAGTATACCCCTGTCCACCTTATAAATACAGCAAAGTCATGTTTTATAACCGGAAGTAATCGCTTTTCTTTCTGCCCAAGGGGCTGCCCAGCCAGCCTCCCCCAACCGCCGTTTTGAAGCGTCACCCAGCTCATCAATATTCACTTCGATGGGTGTCCCTTTAAAAGCAAAGAAATTCAAATTTGAAAAATTGCTATTTTTTTTTAACAAATAAAGGTAAATCATATTGACTCAAATTTATGACTAATATGATGTGCAATATGTCACGAGAAAACAATCTCAGAATGTCTTGGATAAATAAAAGTGTTCCAGAGTTATTACCACATAAAATGATACATCAGATTTACAAAAATCGGTCTGGGATTTAAGGTGAAAAGTGACTCGGTACTGAAGGGGTTAAAGTGAGAATAATAAACAGCTCAAAATCTGTGACAAATATAACCTCCTTTTCAATAACAGTCATAAGCCTTCCATCCATGGAGTCTGTCAGTTTCTTAATCTGTTGCCGATAAACTTTTTGTGCAGCAACAATCACAGCCTCCCAGACATTGATCAGAGAAGTGGGCTATTTTACTTCACCATAAATCTCAGATTTAAGAAAAGGGTCCACAAGTTCTCACTAGGGTGTAGATCAGGTGAGGAAGGGGGCCATGTCATTATTCTTTCATCTTTAAGGCCTTTACTAGCTAGCCATGCAGTGGAGTACTTCAAAGGATGCGATGGAGCATTGTCCTGCATAAAAATCATGCTTTTCTTATAAGGTTCAGACTTTTCCACTGTAAAAATGCTTGAAGAAAGTGTCTTCTAAAAACTGACAGTAGCTTTGGGGGTTGATTTTGAGTCCATCTTCCATCTTGATTGGTAGGTTGTGTCTGTAATTGCTTTTAGGGAAATACAGCTAGCTACACTCAGAATGGGGTTTCTTCCTTCTGAGAAAAGGGGCCTGTCAGAACCCTGCCACCTGATTGGCTGTTCAGGCTGTCTGTCATCCTCTGAGCCAATCAGGGCAATCCCCCCAACAGTGTCATCTTCATCTTTCCTCCTGTTTTCCTCACCAATTTTCACAGTAAAATGGCTCTAAAACAATTTTTACATGATTCGTCTGAAAATAATCACTACAAATTCGGATTCGTTTGGCAGATTAATTTTTGCAATTTCAATATTTTTCCAATATTTTTAAAATGCACAAAACCTTCTAGCCTATTTGTAATTTTGTTAAAAAAGAGGTTTTCTTGCAATATCTTACTATCATTGGGGCAAGTGGCTCCAACTGGCTATTTAAGGTCTAAATCCAGATTGTGGAAGCAGCTGCCCAATGTCTACCGCAATGCATCTATGATTGCAAGTCTACTACCAGTGTCTGACACACAGCTCATACACGATCCTGATACTGGTTAGCATGAGCATGTTGTGTGCTGCTGTGCCCATAAATCCAGGAGTGGTAAGGGTCTAGGGTTAGATTAATCTTACGGATCTGGTCTGGGGTCTGGAATTATTTTAGAAGCTGGTCTAGAGTCTGATTATTTTTGGTGTTTGGTCTGTGCAGGGCTCAGTGGGCCTCCTTGTGGCATTTTGCACGGCGTTTACAGCAATGAAACTGCATGTATTATAGATTAAATACCTTACACAGAGCATGCTACAGAGCGCATATATGTGAATCAGTCCTTATGTGCCTACTTTTATTTTCTACCCAGTGTTTCAGTCCCTCAGGTCTACTCACAGATATGTGCCCCCTCACAGTAGATATGCCAAGATATGCCCCCTTTATAGTAGACATGCCAAGATATGTGCCTCCTCACAGTTGATATGCCAAGATATGTGCCCCCTCACAGTACATATGCCAAGATATGTGCCCCCTTCATAGTAATGATACCCATTGTGCCCCCTTCATAGTAATAATCCCCATTGTGCCATCTTCATAGTAGAAATCCCCATTGTGCCCCATTCACAGTAATAATGCCCACTGTGCACTCTTCACAGTAAGTATGCCCTCTGGGTCTGTGCCCCCTCCATAGTAGAAATTCCCATTGTGCCACCTTCACATTAGTAATACCCTCAGTGCCCCTTCCATAGTAATAAATTCCTCTGTGCCTACTCCATATTAATAAAGACCTCTGTGCCCCCTCTGTATTAAAAACAAAAAAAAAACACAGTAACTACTCACCTGTCACCGCCAGTTCTGTGAGAAGGTCTGGTAGATGTTCTTCTCTACCTCTTGCATGACGTTCTTTGTTTTGGTTTCACTTTGTCATCTCCTTTCCTTCTCCCAGGTGTCACCTATTTATACTAATTGTCTCCCTTTAGATTCCCTCCCATACTGCTTCACTTTGCGGTTTATACTACTTCCTGGATGAGGTGTTCACTGCTGGAGGCTGCTGCTGCTAATTCCTCAGATAAGTTTTTTTCCTTTATTTGTGTTTCCTTGCTGGCTTGATTCTAGGTGACCCTGACTCCGTCCGTATTAAGTGCAGGGAGCCAGTGGTCGTGTCCCCTCACTATTATAGGGTTTTTAGGTGTCACACAGTATTAGGTACGTGGGCATGCAATCGTCTACCATAGAGACCCTTGCATGGGCATAGCAGTCAGGGAGAGCTCTAGGGGTTTTATTGGGCTCGCCCATATGCTCCTTAGTTTGGGATCAAGCCAGTCGGATGTTTATTTATAAGTTCCAGCTTTCTGCAACATCATCCGTGACATTATAAACCGCCATAACCTTCTTAAGCATGGATCCGGTTTCAGCCTTGATTGACCGCATGCAAGGTCTTTTGCTGGAGGTAGCATATCTCCGTAAAACTGTGTCTCAGTTTCAGGTGACCGGTTCTGCTGGCGTTCATGGAGTTTGTTCCGAGCCTAAGATCTCGCTTCCGGATACATTCTCCGGGAGTAGTGAGAATTTTGTTCGCTTTAGAGAGGCTTGCAAACTCCATTTTCGCCTACTTCCCCATTCCGCTGGTGATGAGGAGCAGAGGGTGGGGATAATCATCTCACTGCTCAGGGATAACGCTCAGTCTTGGGCCTCTTCACTGCCGGTGGGGGCACGGCCCCTCCGATTGGTGGATTAATTTTTTGTAGCCCTGGGGCAGATATATGATGACCCGGATCGTATCAGCTCTGGCTGAATCTAAACTGCGTCTTTTATGCCAGGGTAAACAGTCCGCAGAGATATATTGTTCTGAATTTCGGAGATGGGCAGCTGATACTGGTTGGAATGATGCTACACTTCAAGGTCAATTTTGCCATGGTCTTTCGGAAAGATTGAAAGATGCATTTGCTTTTCATGAGAGACCAGCCTCGTTAGATGCGCTTAAAGCCTTTTCTAGTATCAAAGAGTTTTGCTTCCGCTCCCATTTTGGTACA
Organism: Bufo bufo; assembly: GCF_905171765.1. Classification (NCBI taxonomy): domain Eukaryota; kingdom Metazoa; phylum Chordata; class Amphibia; order Anura; family Bufonidae; genus Bufo; species Bufo bufo. The sequence continues at coordinate 45,843,293 of NC_053396.1, read as the reverse complement.
ACCTGATGTCTCTCTACCTTTTATTGTTGAGGTGGACGCTTCTGAGGTGGGTGTGGGTGCGGTCTTATCTCAGGGTCCCTCTCCTGCCAAATGGCGACCGTGTGCCTTTTTCTCAAGGAAACTCTCCTCTGCAGAGAGAAATTACGATGTGGGAGAGAGGGAGTTGTTGGCCATCAAATTAGCATTTGAGGAATGGCGCCATTGGTTAGAGGGAGCCAGACACCCTATTACCGTGTTTACCGACCATAAGAATCTGGCCTACTTGGAATCGGCCAAGTGTCTGAACCCGAGACAGGCCAGATGGTCTTTGTTCTTCTCTAGGTTTAATTTTGTTGTCACGTTCCGCCCTGGGGTTAAAAATGTGAAGGCGGATGCCCTGTCACGTTGTTTTCCGGGAGGGGGGAACTTTGAAGACCCGGGTCCCATTTTGGCTGAAGGGGTGGTCGTCTCTGCTCTTTATCCTGATTTGGAGGCAGAGGTTCAGGCAGCCAAGGCAGAGGCTCCTGATCTTTGTCCTCCTGGGAGGTTGTTTGTTCCTCTCGCTTTACGACACAAGGTTTTTAAGGAGCACCACGATACTATCCTTGCTGGGCACCCGGGGAGTAGAGCCACAGTGGATCTCATTGCTCGGAGATTCTGGTGGCCGGCTCTTCGTAAGACGGTTGAGGGTTTTGTGGCAGCCTGTGAGACCTGCGCTCGTGCCAAGGTCCCTCATTCACGGCCATCGGGTTCTCTCCTCCCGTTACCCATTCCTTCCCGTCCTTGGATGCATCTGTCCATGGACTTCATTACAGACCTGCCTCGTTCCTCGGGGAAGACTGTGATTCTGGTGGTAGTGGACCGTTTTAGCAAAATGGGGCATTTCATTCCCTTTCCTGGGTTACCCAATGCTAAGACGCTGGCACAAGCGTTTGTTGATCACATTGTTAAATTGCATGGCATTCCTTCAGACATCGTTTCTGATAGGGGCACGCAATTTGTTTCCAGATTCTGGAAGGCCTTCTGTTCTCGCTTGGGGGTTCGGTTGTCGTTCTCTTCTGCTTTTCACCTGCAGTCGAATGGTCAGACCGAACGCGTCAATCAGAATCTGGAGACATATCTGCGCTGTTTTGTGGCGGAGAATCAGGAGGATTGGTATTCTTTTTTGTCCCTTGCTGAGTTTGCTTTAAATAACCGTCACCAGGAGTCCTCTGATAAGTCACCATTTTTTCAGTGCATATGGCTTTCATCCGCAGTTTGGGACATTCTCTGGAGAGGGGTCTTCTGGTTTACCTGATGAAGAGAGATTTTCCTCGTCTTTGTCATTTATTTGGCAAAAGATTCAGGGTAATCTGAAGAGGATGAGTGAGAGATATAAGCGTGTGGCGGATAAGAGACGTGTGCCTGGTCCGGACCTGAATGTGGGTGATCTGGTGTGGTTGTCTACAAAGAATATCAAACTGAAGGTTCCCTTCTGGAAGTTGGGTCCTAAGTTTATTGGGCCTTACAAGATCTTATCCGTCATCAATCCCGTTGCCTTCCGTCTTGATCTTCCTCAGACTTGAAGGATCCATAATATTTTAAAACCTTATGTCCAACCCACTGCACCCTCCTCTTTGCCTCCTCCTCCGATTGTTGTTGATGGTAACATAGTAACATAGTAACATAGTACATAAGGCCGAAAAAAGACATTTGTCCATCCAGTTCGGCCTGTCATCCTACAAGTTGATCCAGAGGAAGGCAAAAAAAAACAAAAAAAAAAAAAACCCTGTGAGGTAGAAGCCAATTTTCCTCACTTTAGGGGAATAAAAATTCCTTCCCGACTCCAATCAGGCAATCAGAATAACTCCCTGGATCAACGACCCCTCTCTAGTAGCTATAGCCTGTAATATTATTACACTCCAGAAATACATCCAGGCCCCTCTTGAATTCCTTTATTGTACTCACCATCACCACCTCCTCAGGCAGAGAGTTCCATAGTCTCACTGCTCTTACCGTAAAGAACCCTTTTCTATGTTTGTGTACAAACCTTCTTTCCTCCAGACGCAGAGGATGTCCCCTCGTCACAGTCACAGTCCTGGGGATAAATAGATGATGGGATAGATCGCTGTACTGCCCCCTGATATATTTATACATAGTAATTAGATCTCCCCTCAGTCGTCTTTTTTCTAACGTGAATAACCCTAATTTTGATAATCTTTCAGGGTACTGTAGTTGCCCCATTCCAGTTATTACTTTAGTTGCCCTCCTCTGGACCCTCTCCAGCTCTGCTATGTCTGCCTTGTTTACAGGAGCCCAGAACTGTACACAGTACTCCATGTGTGGTCTGACCAGTGATTTGTAAAGTAGTAGGAATATGTTCTCATCACGGGCATCTATGCCCCTTTTGATGCAACCCATTATCTTATTGGCCTTGGCAGCAGCTGCCTGACACTGTTTTTTGCAGCTTAGTTTGCTGTTTATTAAAATTCCTAGATCCTTTTCCATGTCAGTGTTACCGAGTGTTTTACCATTTAGTATGTATGGGTGACTTGCATTATTCCTTCCCATGTGCATAACTTTACATTTGTCAGTGTTAAACCTCATCTGCCACTTATCTGCCCAAGCCTCCAATCTATCCAGATCCCTCTGTAGTAGTATACTGTCCTCTTCAGTGTTAATTACTTTACACAGTTTAGTGTCATCTGCGAAAATTGATATTTTACTATGCAAGCCTTCTACAAGATCATTAATAAATATATTGAAGAGAATAGGGCCCAATACTGACCCCTGAGGTACTCCACTAGTGACAGTGACCCAATCTGAGTATGTACCGTTAATAACCACCCTTTGTTTTCTATCATTGAGCCAGTTACTTACCCACTTACAGACGTTTTCTCCGAGTCCGAGCATTCTCATTTTATATACTAACCTTTTATGAGGTACAGTGTCAAATGCTTTGGAGAAGTCCAGATACACGACATCCATTGATTCGCCGCTGTCAAGTCTAGTACTTACCTCCTCATAGAAACTGATTAAATTAGTTTGACATGACCGATCCCTCACGAAGCCATGCTGATATGGCGTTATTTGCTTATTTCCGTTAAGATGCTCTAACATAGCATCTCTCAGAAAACCTTCAAACAGTTTACCCACAACAGATGTTAAACTTACCGGCCTATAGTTTCCAGGCTCTGTTTTTGGACCCTTTTTGAATATTGGCACCACATTTGCCATGCGCCAATCCTGTGGGACATTCCCTGTCAGTACATATCAGAAATAAGGGTCTGGCTATGACATTACTTAATTCCCTTAGGATACGGGGGTGTATGCCATCCGGTCCTGGCGATTTGTCTATTTTGATATTTTTAAGTCGCTGTTGTACTTCTTCCTGGGTCAGACAGGACACTTTTAATGGCGAATTTATTTCAGCATTCAGCATTTCATCTGACAGTTTATTTTCCTCAGTGAATACATTGGAGAAAAAAATATTTAACAGCTTTGCTTTCTCCTCGTCGCTCTCTGCGACTCCCCCCTCATTACTCTTTAAAGGGCCGACACCTTCAGATTTATACTTTTTAACATTTATATAATTGAAGAACATTTTAGGGTTAGTTTTACTCTCTTTGGCAATTAATCTCTCGGTCTCTAGTTTGGCCGCTTTTATTTGTTTTTTACATGTTCTGTTTTTTTCCTTATAGTTTTTCAGTGCTTCCGTGCTACCCTCCTGTTTTAGTGTTTTATATGCTTTCTTTTTGTCATTTATTGCTTTCTTTACAGTTCTGTTTATCCACATTGGTTTCTTTTTGTTCCTTAACCTTTTATTCCCATACGGTATGTACCTCTCACAATGAGATTTTAGGATGTTTTTAAAGATATCCCATTTTTTGGCTGTATTTTTATTTTTGAGGACTTTGTGCCAGTTAGTTAGGCCTATGGCCTCTCTTAGTTGGCTAAATTTAGCTTTTTTGAAGTTTGGTATTTTTGTTCCTCCCTGTAGAAACGCTCTTTTGAATGATAATTGGAAGGTTATTACTTTATGGTCACTATTTCCCAGGTGTCCCCCAACCTGCACGTCTGTTGTTCTGTCAGGTCTATTGGTTAATATTAAGTCCAGTATGGCTGTCCCTCTAGTCGGGTCCTGAACCAGTTGGGAGAGATAATTGTCTTTGGTTATTGCCAAGAATCTGTTTCCTTTATGAGATATACAAGTTTCAGTTTCCCAGTCTATATCTGGGTAGTTGAAGTCCCCCATAATAACCACCTCATTATGATTTGCCGCCTTGTCTATCTCATTTAGTAGTAGATTTTCTGTGGACTCTGGTATATTAGGTGGTTTATAGTAGACTCCTATTAGTAATTTATTGTTGTTTTTAGCTCCATGTATCTCTACCCATAGTGACTCCACATGTTCATGTCCCTCACTTATATCTTCACGGTAATCTTGAATTTCAGGTCTCTAGGATTGTGGATTCTCGCATTATCCGCGGTTCTCTCCAGTACCTCGTTCATTGGGAGGGTTATGGTCCTGAGCAGAGGATGTGGGTCCCAGTGGCGGTCATTGCGACCACTCGTCTCATCAGGGCTTTCCATAGGTCTCATCCTGAGAAGGTGGGCTCTGAGTGTCCGGAGTCCACCCGTAAAGGGAGGGGTACTGTCACCGCCAGTTCTGTGAGAAGGTCTGGCAGACGTTCTTCTCTACCTCTTGCATGACGTTCTTTGTTTTGGTTTCACTTTGTCATCTCCTTTCCTTCTCCCAGGTGTCACCTATTTAGACTAATTGTCTCCCTTTATATTCCCTCCCATACTGCCTCACTTTGCAGTTTATACTACTTCCTGGATGAGGTGTTCACTGGAGGCTGCTGCTGCTGTTTCCTCAGATAAGTTTTTTTCCCCTTTATTTGTGTTTCCTTTCTGGATTAATTCTAGGTGACCCTGACTCCATCCATATTAAGTGCAGGGAGACGGTGGTCGTTTCCCCTCACTATTATAGGGTTTTCAGGTGTCACACAGTATTAGGTACGTGGCCATGCAATCGTCTACCACAGAGACCCTTGCATTGGCATAGTAGTCAGGGAGAGCTCTAGGGGTTTTATTGGGCTCACCCATATGCTCCTTAGGCTACTTTCACACTAGCGTTCGGAGCGGATCCGTCTGATGTTTCATCAGACGGATCCGCTCCGATAATGCAGACGTTTGCATCCGTTCAGAACGGATCCGTCTGCATTATAACTTAGAAAATTTTCTAAGTCAGAAAGTAGCCTGAGCGGATCCGTTCAGACTTTACATTGAAAGTCAATGGGGAACGGATCCGCTTGAAGATTGAGCCATATAGTGTCATCTTCAAGCGGATCCGTCCCCATTGACTTCCATTATAAGTCTGGACGGATCCGCTCGCCTCCGCACGGCCAGGCGGACACCCGAACGCTGCAAGCAGCGTTCAGGTGTCCGCTCACTGAGCGGAGCGGAGGCTGAACGCTGGCAGACTGATGCATTCTGAGCGGATCCGCGTCGTCTGAGAATGCATTAGGGCCGGACGGCTGCGTTCAGGGCCGCTTGTGAGCCCCTTCAAATGGAGCTCACGAGCGGACACCCGAACGCTCGTGTGAAAGTAGCCTTAGTTTGGGATCAAGTCAGTCGGATGTTTATTAGTTCCAGCTTTCTGCAATAACATCCGTGACATCACCTTGTCCCATTCCTGAAGCTTACATTCTTCTCTTTCCTGCAGGCACAGATCGCTCTGCAGCCCTGTGTGGGCAGAGCCTACACAGATTATCGGGATGCAGGCTCCGCCCACACATCAGCAGTGCGATCCGTGCCTGCAGGCTGAATGGTGGATCAGGGAGAAATCTTGCTGCTTCACCATTAAGAGTGCCGCCAGCCTGAAGGAGGGGAGGAGAGTGGAGAGCGGAGAGCTGAGAAGTGAGTGACTGGACCACAGTTCCCAGCGCTCCAGCAATGAGCGCTTCCATCTGTATTGATGGAAGCCCTCATTGCTTCTGGCCTCTGGCAGCTGTGCTGTGGGCGTTGACACTTTCCAGGGTATGCCGGGTGTGACGCTGGCCTTGGGTCTGTGGTCTGAATTCATTTTAGTGGTGTGGTTTGGGATATACATTAATTTTACTGGACTGATCTAAGGTGGCAAAGAGTTTGAGGCTGGTCAGTGGTTAAATGAGTTTAGGGGTCTGATCTGGGGTTTGGATGAGTTTGGGGGTGTGCACTGGAGATGTTTAGTGATCTGGTGTCTGAATGAGTTTAATGGTCTAGTCTGGGGTGTGAATAAGGCTAGGGTCTGGGTCTTAATTATAGGGTCTGGTCTGAACTAATTTAGTGGTGAGGTCTGTTGAACCCACTTACAAATAATAATACATAGTGATGTAAATAGTTTTAAAACGTTTGTAACATCTTTGGTATTACTGTTTAGCTCAGACCTTCACTCTTCACCTGACCACACACCTAGGTTAGCAGACCTAAAAGTTGAATACCGTGTAAAATCCCATTTTACAGGGTGGGTTCCCATAAACTAGACAAAAGCTTGCCAATGATAACTTGCTTTTTCTGCCAAACCTCACATATTTCTATAGTTTTTTTTTTGTACAGACAGCTGTAAGCATAAGTGGTTTGTTATTCCTTTTGTTCAAGCCAATCTACACCACATAAAAATACATTTGACTATGACGAGAGTGATAGCATTACGGAAACATGCCATAGGTCTGGTGCTTTCAAATATGTACAAAACTTCTCCTGCAACAATATCATAGAACTACAATTGGCGATAATGGTATATGTACTCAAGGCTGATTAGATGTAAATGTAACCAAAGTGAAAATAAATTTGCAGAAATACACTCAAGAAAGTCCTGTCATCTTTACAGAGCTTTTCTTATTGTTGACTTTATTTACAATGTAATTTTTCTTTTATTTCTTCTTTTTATATATTGGAATAAATATAGTTTTTCTTCAAATGCTTCATTGGTTCTGTATTTTCTCCACATTGACCTGAGAAATACTAAGCAGTCTGGTAGGTAATAGCGTCGGGAATTTTTACTAGCAATAACCACAGGAAATATCTATCAATTCTTACTTAGAACAGTACAAACATAAAGTACTGTAAAAGCAAACTGCCAAGACGAAAACGGCCTTGACATTTACTGCTGCTGGGGAACTAAATAGGTGTAAGAAGTGCATGAACTAATACTGAGGCTTAGAAATTGGCTTTCTCTCCTTGTCCTTCCATTGACAAATCAGATCCTGCAAGTCACCGAGTGTATTTAGAGACTATTTTTGCGGAATGGGACATGGATCTGCATAGTGTATTGCTGAACAAGCAAAACTCTGCAACGGATAATGGCCAGAATGGGCGAATGGGACACATTTGTCATGTCTGCAATGTAGGCACAATGATGTGCAGGATACTGGCTCCAACTCACAAAACAGTATTTCACAGTTACCTATAGTAAAATTAAACCTGGAGGAAAATGTAGTTTATTAAATCTATCTCTGGTTGTCATATTTAATACATTCAGTATATTCAAGGGTGTCATGGGAAGTGAAGACAGTTGTATATAAAAGCCCTACTGAAACATATCAAGATAAAATAGCTGCTGGCATATAAAAAATAAATTTCAATGAAAAAGGCTGGAGAAGGGAGCGCTTGCCACTCAGAGAAGGAAAGCTAGTTACTAGAGATGAGCGAATTTCGAAAAAATCCTATGCGGCCGGTTCGCCAAATAAAAAAAAAAAAACTATTACCTGGCTGCAGAGAGCCTGCATAGTGGTATATAACACTGTGCCTTGCAGTAACATGCATAGGGAGTCTACACTGGTAGTGAAATAATACTGTGAGTCAGTATGACATTCAGATGACAGGCGTCGCTCTTAGAATCACTGCACACTTCACTTATTTGGGCAGTCACGGGGCCAAAACTGCCCAAATAACTTAAGTATGAACTAAGTCTTACAGGTCGATGTTAGCGCCAAGAAGAAGTGCACTCCTTTTACACCATCGTCAGGTGATTCCACATAGACGTCTACAGAACCTGTTCTATTAATCGCTTATACAAGTGGAGCCCCCAGACAGAGTGGGGAGGGTCATTAAAGATAATACCCACACTCACTCATATGCAGTTTCTTTTCTTTATTGGTCACATAAAAAACACTTGTGACGCGTTTCGGCTCTAAGAATGAGCCTTTCTTAAACAGACATTACAAAACTGAAAATCAAGGATATAAATAGCCCGCTGAACGCAGGATATGACATCAGGTTACCAAGGAAACCATGTATACAAACAATCAGAAGCAGATAATCAGTGCTCAAAGTAACAATATCTACTGCGTGTGCAGTAAGCCAGATTGGAGGTATGCACTCTGGCGCCAATAATATGCAATGGCTAGGTTAGGTATAAGTGATAGTTAATAGTTTTGTTCGTGACGCCAATTGCAGCGTGCACAGGGTACTAACACAGGGCCCTTTAAGGTGTTGTAGCTCACGTACCAGGTTAGGAATGCCAGAGTTGTATAATGTCTCTATGTGGTAATGGAAATAGTGTCAACGATGTCTCCTACCTTGGGTACGGCTGGACTCCTAGATCTTGGCTCACTTGCAATAAAATGAGTGTGTTGCTAGTAGGGATTTGCAGCAATAATTAAGATCCAGACTTGGAATAAAGTTCAAACTTGTCTTTACTAGATGCACCTTTTATCCAAGTGAGATACAGCATTAGTCTGAAGTCCCAGCAGGTATTGGAAATGTGTGGCAGGAATCTAGCTTCTGCTCTATCATGTGCCTGGAGCTTTTTGCAGGATAAGTCGTCTGCTTGTGGCTCTGTAATGTGGCAGGAATTTATATCGTCTGTGCTTACTATCTTCTGCTATCTTGAGGACTGACTAGCTGAGGAGGAATTTGGCTTCTCCTGGTCTCTGGACAGTACTCACAGTTGTGCTCACAGGTTATGCTTCTTCCTGGAATACTGGAGGTGGCTGATTGCTTTCACCAGCTGAGGCTGCAAGGTTCAGGCTGGGAATGATGATCAATTGTCTCAGCCGAGACAAGATCCTGGCTTTGGATCCCTAAATCTGGGAGCTCCTAACATGCACACCCTACCCCTAGCAGGGGGTGGGTTACACTAACCTAACTTCCTCTCCACCTATGAGGCAGGATGTGGGAACATTCCACACCTGCTCACAGAGGGGGGAGTTAACTGGAATGTACTATTCCAGTTCAGAAACACTAAACTGGCTCTAAGTCTCTGCTAACACATTGCTGCCACCTGCTGATGAACATGGAAATTACAGCAATATATACTTGTACAAGGCTTATAATGCAGATTTGTGGGGCAATTACATGAAATTACACAAGATAACAATGTTAATACCCTTAACAGGTTGTAGCGGGGTAAAAGATTTTCGTAACATAACTCTGGGATGTTACATTCCCCCTTACTTCGAGTTAAGCCGCCCTCGGCTTATGCTTGAAAGGGAGAGGAACCAGGTGTGGGGTACCCAATAAAGTACAAAGTGCTGCATGTATTGCATATAAGGACATACATAGACAAACATATAACGGCTATCCCAAGGTTCCTGCCCGCATGAGTCGGGTGTCCTATTTAACAGTTTCCCTCTCTCGGTATAACCAGTGAACCAAATACTGCACTAAGCAAACATTACTGACTGACTTTGTAGTGTCCTGGCCTCTAGACACCAAAGAAAGCATGGGGGTGTCTTTACTCTGTAATCCCACCATTATGTAATGGAATGCCTGCAAATGAAAGGGTGGCTTTATCCTGTATTCCCTTCCCTTCAGCAAAGTCTGAAAAATATGGCTTATAGCACGATCACTATGGTGACTATGGGTAGCTAAATTGTGGCTCTAAGGTTTGAGGGCCCATACCTTAGGCAAAGGCTCAGAAGGGGAGGTATTTAGCGTCTCCATGCACTTCTGGCAATGTCACAGGAGGAGGGTAGTATAATCCCATGGAACTCCTGGAAGAAACACCTCAGGATGGGAGCAATCCTGAACATATAACAAACGGGAAGGAGAGGTCTATGACTTCTAACCATTCCCGAAGCAGCGGCGTTACCCGTGTAGTTACTGGACCTGCCGGGACTTACCACTTGGTCCTACCTGGGTACCCGGGATATATGACTCCAGATGTAGGCCATTAGTATTAAGCGTCCGCATAAAGGTAGTCCGTATAAAGAGGGTGAGAGAACATGAGCTGTAAAATAAGGCATACTGAAGTAAGTTGCTAAATTTTTTGTTAAGTGCAATGTTAAGTGCAATTGTCCCAAATAGTGCAGGAAGGTCACATTGCGACACCTAGAAGAGAATACACACAATAAGAATGTTATACTTAAACGTTACATAACTTGTAAACTGGTACTTAGCGCAAAATTATCATATATAAATCACAAAGAGCTCAGGTATACGTTTAAGTCTTTTTTTTGGGTGCAAGCTTTTTTACGTTGCAGTAAACATTTTCGGTGAAATAGTGCAATTTTATTAATGCAAGAGAATGCTCAATTAAGGCTTGAATCCTTTTGCTTGAAGTGCTTAATGTTGAATCCTCTGGAAACGGTAAAAAGTCAATTGTAATCCACAGGAATAAAAGTTAATTGTAATCCAATGGAAATATAAAACGTCATGTAAAAGCACATAAAAGCTGATTAGGAACCGTAGTTCCATGAGGTTATCAAGTAACCTGAGAAAGGGGATAAAACAATGCAAACTTGGATATGAGGGGTTAAATGATGATGAATGGAGTCATTACAATGCATGACCATCAGGGTGAGGACAAAATAGGGCAACCTGGAAGAGAAAACCTTAAAGCAAAATGCCAACGGGTCCTCACCCGTCAGGAACAGTCCACGACGTGGCTCCCATTAGTTCTTTATTTTTGTAAATAGGTTGACTCTTTAGAGAAGGACATCCATGTCCTCCTCGCTGCTGGAGCTACTGAAGCGCATTAGGGGGCGCTCTTGCCTCTGGTAGCTGAGAGTTGTAGCAGTAGTAGTATGCCACTGCCCTCTAGTGGTGTCCTTCGGTGGTGGCTTTGCAGACAGCCTGGAGAATGTAGCTGTGACATGCTGCAAGCCGGGATCCCTAGCTGGTGCAGAGGCGGTTAAAACCTCCGGCTGAAGGGGTTCTGGAAGGCAACTTACAGGTGCCTGGGGCAGCTTCCATGGCAAAACATACGGTTGCACTCTGGGATTAAAAGTGAGAACTGAATCGTTAATTTGGCCCACCCGTAGTGTTGGTGGTGCAGCCAGCTCAGGAATTAGTGGCTCAGGTTCTGGCTGGGGCTGTTCTCTGAACCTCATCCGGCTGTCTGGGGTTTCTTGTAAAGATCTCACTTTCCCTGCAGAGCCTGGGTCCTCCTGCCAGATCTCTGGGGTGACTGCAGGGGTTAACGGTTTGGCCAGCAGGGTCACACCGGCAGCAAAGGGGCTTTGGATGGAGCGCATAGGAGTGTACTCCACTTGATCCCCCGTGTACAGGTTGTGACGGGCCTGTGGTAGATAATGACGTTTGACAGAGCGGTGGCCCACAAATCCTTCTGACCCAGAATGGCTGTCCTGGAGGAATCCCACTCCTCTTTCCACAGAGAACCAGAGCACAGTCCCAGTGCGTCTGGTCAATTTGGGGTCCCCTGGCTGGGGGTCATCCACCACTTGCTTCACCCACTCTTCAACGGCTGACTTGTATTCCCAGGCCGTCTGGGCATAAGCAGTGATCTCCCATGGGACTTCGGGATTAAGGCCTCCCGCTTTGGCAGTGGCAGCAGCACTGGGCGGTGGAGTGGAAGTTCCGGCCGCCTCCGCCGCACCAGTAGGTGTCCTTAGCGGAGCAGGCCTAGGCCTGTTAGAGGTATCGGAACCCACAGGGAGCGATGCAGGGGCAGCTACGGACCGGGCCTGGGCCTCAGGGAGCGCGTCTGCTTCTACCTGATGTCGCGGCCAGGTGGCCGGTTCCGGTGCCTCCTGGTGGTCATCGCGGGCTTCAGGTGCCGTCTGCGGTGCAGACTGGTCCAAGGCCTGGGCGGCTGTATCAGCGGCGTCCTCCGCGGGAGCAGGCTTAGCATCGGCGGCCATCTTGAGGGACGTCTTGTCTTCGACTCTGGCAGCAGTCCGGTTCGCTGAATCAGTAGCGGCGGAGGGATCCACTGCCTCCGAGGTCTGGACTGGAGTCGCCTTCCGCGGGAGCGGGTTCGGGAACAGCAGCCTTCTCAGTTTGGGCAGCGGCGGCTGTCTCTTTCCTGGTTGCGGCATGCGCTGGCTCTGAGGACGCTCCGAACGTGCATGGGCCAGCTCTCTTTACAAGCTGAGAGACCCGGATCTCAGGTACGATGGTCTCATAGACAAGCTCTCCCTGGATCGCCATCTGGTCCCATTTTGGAGAACGGAGCGCCATCTTCCTTGGCTCCTCTGTCGGGGTGCGTTCAGGAAGTGAGGGTGGAGCCCAGAGGGAGGAGACTTCACTCTCTTGGCTCCCAATGCAAAGTTCTTGGTGGGCAGGCTTTAGATTTCCCGCTTCTGGGGGGGGGCGTATTCGGCCTCTTCATGCTCTTGAGAGAGCGTTCCTGAGTTTTCCCGCTTCTGGGCGTGAAGAAGCAACACCATTTTGCGACTATGGCAATTTAACCCTTTGAGTGCTGGAGCGCATGTTTTAGCATTTTCTGGCACAACAATAAAGCAATAAAGTCAATTTTCAGGGTTTTTGCACAAACTGTATGTCTTGCAGTACTGTGAAACATGCAATTTGATCCAGTTAAGCACGCAATTGGATCCGGTTCTGTTGACACACAATTCAATTCGTATCCTGTTCAAGTGACGCCAAAATATGCAGTAAGCCGGATTGGAGGTATGCACTCTGATGCCAATAATATTTAATGGCTAGGTCAGGTGTAAGTAAAAGTTAATAGTTTTGTTTGTTATGCTAATTGCAGCGTACTAACACAGGGCCCTTTAAGGTGTTGTAGCTCACGTACCAGGTTAGGAATGCCAGAGTTGTATAATGTCTCTGTCTGGTAATGGCAATAGTGTCAACGGTGTCTCCTACCTTGGGTACGGCTGTACTCCTGGATCCTGGCTCACTTGCAATAAAATGAGTGTGTTGCTAGTAGGAGTAACTGAGGGATTTGCAGCGATAATTCATCAGATCCAGACTTGGAATAAAGTTCAAACTTGTCTTTACTAGATGCAGCTTTTATCCAAGTGAGATACAACATTAGTCTGAAGTCCCAGCAGGTATTGGCAATCTGTGGCAGGAATATGGCTTCTGCTCTATCATGTGCCTGGAGCTTTTTGCAGGATAAATTGTCTGCTTGTGGCTCTGAAATGTGGCAGGAATTTATATCGTCTGCACTTACTATCTTCTTCTATCTTGAGGACTAACTAGCTGAGGAGGAATTTGGCTTCTCCTGGTCTCTGGACGGTACTCACAGTTGTGCTCACAGGGTATGCTTCTTCCTGGAATACTAGATGTGGCTGCTTGCTTTCACCAGCTGAGGCTGCAAGGTTCAGGCTGGGAATGATGATCATCTGTCTCAGCTGAGACAAGATACTGGCTTTGGATCCCTAAATCTGGGAGCTCCAAACATGCACACCCTACCCCTAGCAGTTATGGGTTACACTAACCTAACTTCCTCTCCACCCATGAGGCAGGATGTGGGAACATTCCACACCTGCTCACAGAGGGGGGAGCTAAACTGGAATGTACTATTCCAGTTCAGAAACACTAAACTGGCTCTAAATCTCTGCTAACACAATGCTGCCACCTGCTGGTGAACATAGAAATTACAGCAATATATACTTTTACAAGGCTTAGAATGCAGATTTGTGGGGAAATTACATGAAATTACACAAGATGACAATGTTACTACCCTTAACAGGTTGTAGCGGGGTAAAAGAGTTTTGTAACATAACTCTGGGATGGTACTATGCTAGAAAGGCAGGAATCACTTCAAAATAAAGTATATAAACATATAAGTGAAGCGCAATTTTTTTTTTTGTTAAAGTCACAGAAAACCCATCACGTTTTCTGTAAGAAAAGAAGGGGGAAGGGAAAAAAGAAAAAATAATCAACAAGATTAAAAAATATATATACAGGGTAAACTCTACAGGGTGGGCCATTTATATGGATACACCTCAATAAAATGGGAATGGTTGGTGATATTAACTTCCTGTTTGTGGTACATTAGCATATGTGAGGGGGGAAACTTTTCCAGATGGGTGGTGACCATGGTGGCCATTTTGAAGTCGGACATTTTGAATCCAACTTTTGTTTTTTCAATAGGAAGAGGGTCATTTGACACATCAAACTTATTGGGAATTTCACAAGAAAAACAATGGTGTGCTTGGTTTTAATGTAACTTTATTCTTTCATGAGTTATTTACAAGTTTCTGACCACTTACAAAATGTGTTCAATGTGCTGCCCATTGTGTTGGATTGTCAATGCAACCCTCTTCTCCCACTCTTCACACACTGATAGCAACACCGCAGGAGAAATGCTAGCACAGGCTTCCAGTATCCGTAGTTTCAGGTGCTGCACATCTCGTATCATCTGAAGGCAATCGTCTATGCTGTGAAGATACGAGATGTGCAGCATTCCCATTTTATTAAGGTGTATCCATATAAATGGCCCACCCTGTACATCCAGTCATAATCTCGATTTAACCCTTTTGGTTCCAATGTCTGCAATTTGTGGATCCAAAAGGCTTCTCGTTTTTTTAGAGATTTAATTCTGTCACCACCTCTCTGTGGACAAGGCACCTGTTCTATTATCTGAAAACGCAATTGTGAAATGTTATGTCAACATTTGTCAAAATGATAAGGTATTGGAAGTAATACATTCTTTATTCATATTGTTGATTTGTGTTTACAGAATCTGTCCTTCCTTCTAGTGGATATGAGTCCGCACGGACATTTCAGGATATATACAACAAAATTACTGTTACAAGTAAAAAAACCATTGATAGGGAATCTCTCGCCTGTATGTTGATGAGTAAAATATTCACCTCTGATTGCACTCGAACAATGTATACATTGCTGTAACGGATCCGCTTCCGTTAATGGACGCTTCCTAGCTTGCGCCGAGGTTTTCAAGCACCGCACTGGACACCAAAAGCACCGCAGACTCCACAACCGCCGTAGCTTAACTGGAGCCGCGCCGTCTTCCTTCCACCCTGAATGAACCTCCAGCATTCAGGACCGTGTGGGAAAGATCTCTTCTCCAGGGAATATGCAGAGCATAGCAATCCCCAGCGTGATGCAGCAATTCCCTCCAATAACGAGACGAGGCTGCGTTTTGAAGGGTTAGAAAAACATGAACTGAACTTTATTGAGGGCTACCCGCCCGTATTTATGCAGGTCCCCACAATGCATCATGGTTTCCTCCTCTCTGCCCTTGAGACACCCGAAGTGCAATTCAATTATCTCCCAGGACAAAGGGAGATCACCAATACACATGTGGGAACAATAGGAGAGGAATTACCACCCAAATACACAAAATCCTCCCTTCTGTCTGGGATATAATTATGGATTAACATAACTATCACAGACAGTAAAAATACAGTTTTTAAACATACACTGTAACTTTAAAACCATACATTCCATCTCCATAAAAATTACATATTTAAACTCAGCTTACATCAAACATAAACACTTCCATAAATCACACAAATCCCTCCAGCGGATCAAAAGTTTAGTGGAAGTCCTTTATGACCGACCGCAAGCACAATTTCCTGCAGTTCCATAGATTCCATCTTCGAACGGGACTTAGTCTCTGGAGCTGAAAGTTCAGTATGGAAGAAGGTAACATGTCCCGGGGCCATAGTCGTAGGGCAGGAGGCTAGCCATAAGTCCTCTACAATGCCCAGTGGCAAATGGCAGTTTGTCACACATCTCCCCTTTGGGGGGAAGACTAACCAGGCACCTGACCTTCTGTCGGTCAGTGCCTCCGTTAGTCGATCCACCAACCCACAGTAACCAGATGCCCGAGTAGCCCACCCACAACAAACAGGTACAAGGGTGACCCACCCACAACAAACAGTTACTGCACCTGGGTATTTTGCTGTGGTGATGGGGCAACATGCTGTGGGGACTTGAGGGAGGGCAGAGGCCGACTGCACTCTGCCCAGCTGCCAGCTCTCTGCTGGGGTGCTGAGACCATAGTCCGGCTCAGTAGCCAGAGGAACATGGGAGTCAGCAGGGGTTAACATCGCCTCTGTTAACCCTGAGGCCACGTTAGGAGTTAACTGGGGAGGGGAATTTGTACTTACCCCCTCCTCCTGTTGTCCTGGTGAGGGTAGTGGGGGATCTGGACAGGCTGTCCAGCATCCCGGTAGGTCAGGCGCAGAGACCACGGTCCCATCTGCGCCGTCTGGGCGATTGGTGTCTCCCCTTGTTATGGTAAGCTGCCGCTGGGGAGAGAGGGTACTTCGCTCCTCTCCCTGAAACACATGCTGCCGCTGGGGAGGAAGGACGACACCTTCAGCTCCCTGGGGTACACACTGCCACTGGGGGGGAAGGAGGACACCTTCAGCTCCCTGGGGTTCACACTGCCGCTGGGGGGGAAGGACGACACCTTCGGCCCCCTGGGGTACACACTGCCGCTGGGGAGGGAGGACGACACCTTCAGCTCCCTGGGGTACACACTGCCGCTGGGGGGGGAAGGACGACACCTTCAGCTCCCTGGGGTTCACACTGCCGCTGGGGGGGAAGGACGACACCTTCTGCCCCCTGGGGTACACACTGCCGCTGGGGGGGAAGGACAACACCTTCAGCTCCCTGGGGTTCACACTGCCGCTGGGGGGGGAAGGACGACACCTTCGGCCCCCTGGGGTACACACTGCCGCTGGGGGGGAAGGACGACACCTTCGGCCCCCTGGGGTACACACTACCGCTGGGGCGGAAGGGCGACACCTTCAGCTCCCTGGGCTTCACACTGCCGCTGGGGGGGAAGGACAACACCTTCGGCCCCCTGGGGTACACACTGCCGCTGGGGGGGAAGGACGACACCTTCAGCTCCCTGGGGTTCACACTCCCGCTGGGGGGGAAGGACGACACCTTTGGCCCCCTGGGATACACACTGCCGCTGGGGGGGAAGGACGACACCTTCGGCCCCCTGTAACTCACGTTTTTGCTGGGGCGCAGGGACGGAATACTTCGCTATCTCTGCCCGATATTCTGCTTCCTGCTGCAGATACTCCGCCAGTTCTCTCCTCACTTCCGGTACCAGTTCCTCTGTTAGGTGGGGCCCGTAGATAGCCAACCGCCTCTTCAGCATAGCGTCAAACCGTACGTGGCTATACCAATACTCCAGCTCTGCTTGGTGTTCCCAGGATGCTGCTCCTCGCACTAGGGAAGCCATCCCACTGCTGCCACCAATGTAACGGATCCGCTTCCGTTAATGGACGCTTCCTAGCTTTGCAAACAAGGGAATGTGCTTCTTCTAGGTGTTGAAAATGTTATCTGTCTCACCGCCCTTCTGTCACTACCAATATCATCCTTGACCACCATATCACTAATATTTTTAGACCTCTTGTAACATATCATCGGTGGATTCTGAAACTCATTGATATCTAGATAGGCTCTACCCATAATGTTCCAGTGTTTATTTATGATAGCTCTACATTTATTCATCCAGGGATTATATTTTACTGTGAATGGAATCCGTGGTTTTCTATGAGTACGTGATAATGTGCCAGGGTTGATTTTTTTCCCTTTCCTCATATAACAAGGATCTTGGGTATCCTTGTGCCTCAAATTTGTCAATCATTTCTTCCACTCGAGTCTCCCTTACATCAGTGTCAGACACTATTCTGCACACTCTCTGAAATTGAGAATACAGTAGTGATCTTTTTACCGCAGATGGATGATTACTAGTAAAATGCAATAAGCTATTCCTGTCTGTTTCTTTAACAAATAAATCTGTATGCACCTGGCTGTTCTCATTCTTAATGACCCATATATCAAGAAAATTAATTTTTGTAGTGTCCCAATTAATGTTAAACTGAAGTTCCTGCCATATAGAATTCAGATAATTCGAAAAGTCCATCAGGATCTGAATGCCGCCACGCCATATGCAAAAAATATCGTCGATAAAACGACGCCATAAAATGCAATGTTTTTTTTAAAATGCATTACTATAGATAAATTATCTTTCAAATCAAGACATGTAACAATTTGCGTATGGCGGTGCGGCATTCAAGTCCATCGCGGTCCCACGCCACTGCTGAAAAAATGTGTCCTGAAATAAAAAGTAATTTTCCTTCAATTTTTTTTTTAAAAGTCGCAGAAAAATTATTTTTCTTTCTCAGTATAGGTGGAGGATGCTAGCATCCATTTTATTGCCCGAATTCCCTTATGGTGTTCAATTGAAGTGTATAGGCTACATACATCGAATGTAACTAGTACACCATCACATTCCATTTCCAGATTCTGTATCTCCCTGAGAAAATGATTGGTGTCAAGTAGATAGGAAGGTGTATTTTTAGTCAGTGGAGTGAGAACTTTCTCTAAAAAATATGGCTGGTGAAGACAATATACTGTAGACTGTCCTGGAGGATGGGTAAGTGATTTATGGACCTTGGGGAGCATATAGAATACAGGTGTAATTGGGTAGTGATGGACGAACATCGTCAGTGACGGTTCGCGAATGCGATCGTGCGAACGTGATCGAATGTTCGCGAACCGCAAGTTCGCAGCGGTCCCCATTCACTTTAATGGCAGGCGAACCTGAAAAACCTTCAGCTCATATTTGCAGCCACCAAATAATTACAAGAAGTGCACAAATCGTCCCACAACATGGACAGTGACATACCAGAGGGGGATCAATGGCAAAAATTCCCACAAAAAATATGTATTTTAATCAGGACATGGGAGTAGAGGCCCCAAACATTAGGCATTCACCGGACAGAAAACATCAAGTGATTATGTGGCTGGAGGTATATTAGACGGTTATTAGATATCAATTTTACTGCAGGCCAGTGGAGTACAGGCCCCAAAGATTATTCATTCAATGTACAGAAAAGAACAAGCTTTGTCTTCTTCTCATTGTCTGACGCTAGTAGAGGCCTAAGCATGGCAGGCAGGTTCCCTTAGAAGTATCTTGCTGGATGAGCAGCCAATACCGCACTTGCATCAATCTTGACAGGATTCGGCTCCAAGTGGAGAGTAATTTTTTTTATTTTTATGCTTTCTTTATCGCAACACCACGTCGTTGAATAATCAGAAGACTGGCTGATTCTCTCCTGTCTTATGCAACATTTAATTTTTATTATTAGATTTATTAAATATTTTAACATTAATTTTATTAAACCAAAACTTGATTAAAATTATAAGAAAGTATACCGTATATACTCGAGTATAAGCCGACCCGAATATAAGCCGAGGCCCCTAATTTTACCCCCAAACAATGGGAAAAATTATTGACTCGAGTATAAGACTAGGGTGGGAAATGCAGCTATAATGCAGAGTGTATGTGTATATAATGCACACACTCTACATTATATACACACATCTGCAAGAGGGTGACTCAGATTGATGGGAGTCTGACTCTGACTCCCTGTATTTAATGCAGAGTGTGTGCATTATATACACACACACTCTGCATTAAATACAGGGAGCCATCCACAGATCTCCCCCCTAAACAGTGCCATCCACAGATTCCTCGTCCCCTAAACAGTGCCATGATGGCATTGTTTAGGGGAGGGGGGATCTGTGGATGGCACTGTTTAGGGGGGATCTGTGGATGGCACTGTTTAGGGGGGATCTGTGGATGGCACTGTTTAGGGTGGAGATCTGTGGATGGCACTGTTTAGGGGAGGGGGGATCTGTGGATGGCACTGTAGGGGGATCTGTGGATGGCACTGCCATCCACAGATCCCCCTACAGTACAATCCACAGATCCCCCTCCCCGACGCTCACAGCAGTATATTTATAAACGAATCAGTAACTACTTTAACTTTAATCATTGCTCATTGCTGAGCTCTTTACTCGGATTATTTGGATACTGTATCTTACTTTGTCTTAGCTCCGGTAATAGCAGGCAGTGCGGGCGGGCGGCGCTCACTCACTGACGTCACGCGCCTGCTCCTCCCACTAAGCGGCGCAGGCGCGTGACGTCAGTGAGTGAGCGCCGCCCCCGCACTGCCTGCTATTACCAGAGCTAAGACAAAGTAAGATATCCAAATAAATAATCCATGTAAAGAGCTCAGCAATGAGCAATGATTAAAGTTAAAGTAGTTACTGATTCGTTTATAAATATACTGCTGTGAGCGGCGTGGCCCTGTATATTCTAACCCCCAGGCAAGCGTCCCTGTCACCATGGGAACGCCTGGGGGTTAGAATATACCATCGGATTTGACAAATAAATGATGATGTCATCCAGGCCAAAAGGCAAAATAGTAGCCCAGTCATGAAGTGGAGAGGGTGGGAACAGCATGAGAAGTCCACAGAGTGGCAAGGTGACATAGAGTGGAGGTGAAATCGCAATTCGATTAATATAACTTGAAGTAATCGCATTGCGATTTCAACTTAGACCTGGTTTACTATGGTTGGCTTGGTAGAATTAGCGAAGATGACGAATATGATGAATGTATTCGTCATATTCCTCAAAACGAAGATAATGAAGTATTCTCCATCTTCGTTTTAACTCCATATTCGTCAACTGCGCTAATTCTAGCAATCAAATAGGAAAGTTGACTATAGAGACAGCTGTGTTTAATTCGCTATGCTATTATATTACTTTGCTTTTTTTTTATAAATAGAATAATTATAATAATTATCAAGTATTATAATTATTTTATTTATTTAAAAAAAAAGCAAAGTAATATTATCGCATAGCGAATTAAAAACTTAGCTGTCTCTAGTCAACATTCCTATTTGATTGCTAGAATTAGCGAAGTTGACGAATATGGAGCTAAAACGAAGATGGAGAATACTTCGTTATCTTCGTTTTGAGGAATATGACGTATACATTCGTAATATTCGTCATCTTCGCTAATTCTAGATATCAAACCAATAGGAAAGTTACCTTAAGTTAAAATCGCAATACGCGATTATTTAAATCGCATATTAATCGCTATAACTAGAATAATGATGAATATTCGATTTAGACCTATATGAGACGAATATTCAACCCAATATTTGCGAATTTTGTCAAAATCGAATATGGCACCTCCCGCTCATCACTAGCGGGGTATAGAACAACAGACCGAAGAGTGGTTGCTGCCAGTGAGCCTCAAGCCCGGCCTAGTGGTGTGCGATAATGGGCGAAATCTCGTTGCAGTTCTGGGACTAGCCGGTTTGACGCACATCCCTTGCCTGGCGCATGTGCTGAATTTGGTGGTGCAGAAACTCATTCACAACTACCCCGACATGTCAGAGCTGCTGCGTAAAGTGCGGGCCGTCTGTGAGCGCTTCCGGCGTCCTCACCCTGCCGCCGCTCGGCTGTCTGCGCTACAGCGTAACTTCGGCCTTCCCGCTCACCGCCTCATATGCAACGTGCCCACCAGGTGGAACTCCACCTTGCACATGCTGAAGAGACTGTGCGAGCAGCAGCAGGCCATAGTGGAGTTTCAGCTGCAGCACACATGGGTGAGTCGCACTGCGGAACAGCACCACTTCACCACCAATGACTGGGCCTCCATGCGAGACCTGTGTGCCCTGTTGCGCTGTTTCGAGTACTCCACCAACATGGCCTGTGGCGATAACGCCGTTATCAGCGTTACAATACCACTTCTATGTCTCCTTGAGAAAACACTTAGGGCGATGATGGAAGAGGATGTGGCCCAGGACGAGGAGGAGAAAGAGGGGTCATCTCTAACACTTTCAGGCCAGTCTTTTAGAAGTGGCTCAGAAAGAGGATTTTTGCAACAGTAGAGGCCAGGTACAAATTTGGCCAGCCAGGGCCCACTACTGGAGGACGAGGAGGAGGAGGAGGATGGGGATGAAGCATGTTCACAGCGGAGTGGCATCCAACGCAGCTCGGGCCCATCACTGGTGCATGGCTGGGGGGATACGGAGGACGCAGACGATATGCCTCCCACAGAGGACAGCTTGTCCTTACCTCTGGGCAGCCTGGCACACATGAGCGACTACATGCTGCAGTGCCTGCGCAATGACCGCAGAGTTGCCCACATTTTAACGTGTGCTGACTACTGGATGGCTACCCTGCTGGATCCCCGTTACAAAGACAATGTGCCGTCCTTAATTCCCTCAGTGGAGCGTGATCGGAAGATGCGCGACTTCAGGCGCACGCTGGTAGACGCGCTCATGAGAGCATTCCCGACTGACGCCGGGGGACAAGTGGAAGCACAAGGCAAAGGCAGGGGAGGAGGAAGAGGTCACCAATGCAGCTGTGTCAGCGCCAGCACCTCAGAAGGCAGGGTTAGCATGGCCGACATGTGGAAAAGCTTTGTCACCTCGCCGCAACAACCGGCCCCGCAACAACCGGCCCCAACTGCTGATATGGAGCGTGTTAGCAGGAGGCAGCATTTGAACAACATGGTGGAACAGTACCTGTGCACACGACTACACGTACTGACTGATGGTTCTCCCCTATTCAACTTCTGGGTCTCCAAATTGTCCACATGGCCAGAGCTTGCCCTGTATGCCTTGGAGGTGCTGGCCTGCCCTGCAGCCAGTGTACTCTCTGAACGTGTGTTCAGCACGGCAGGAGGCGTCATTACAGACAGACGCAGCCGCCTGTCTACAGCCAACGTGGACAAGCTCACGTTCATTAAAATGAACCAGGCTTGGATCCCTCAGGATCTGTACCTTGTGCAGAATAGACAGTTCTAACAGCCTCAACCATCCATCCTTGTACTCAAGTGCACTTATTCCTTTATTTTTAATTTTTATATGTCCCAATATTTTGTGGGATACCCCTATGTAAAAATGCTAAATAACACACATCTGTGTTGGCTACCTATTCCTCCTTCACCGCCGCTTCCACCTAGACCGCCACGTGAGCCTACATGGCCACATCCACCCATTCACCGCCTCCTCAACCTCCTACATCATTCCTAATTTTTATTTTTTTAATGTCTTTTATGTTTTTTTAATTCATTTCCCTATCCACATTTGTTTGCAGAGCATTTGCCATGCTCTTAAGCACATTTTGCTGCCTTTTGCAGCCCTCTAGCTTTTTCCATGACATTTTTACAGCCATTTTAGTGCTCAAAAGTTCGGGTCCCCATTGACTTCAATGGGGTTCGGGGTCAAGTTCGGGTACCAAACCCGAATTTTTTTTTCAAGTTCGGCCGAACCTGCCAAACACGAACATCCAGGTGTCCGCTCAACTCTACTCCTGAGCTCCACTGTCAGATGAAGGTAATCCATTCCACCTGGCAGTGCTGGCTGGTTTTATGCCTGGCAAAGCCCAGCCTGGAACGTGGGGAGTAGTGACCCACCCAGCACTTTGAATACTCCCAGTAAGATCCGTCCCGGATCAGTTATTATAGCCATGCTAAGTATCAAGGTGTCAAACAGCCACTGCTGCTGACACATAAAAAACTGATCTTACTCCACCGAGGCCAGAAA
Source organism: Bufo bufo (assembly GCF_905171765.1). Classification (NCBI taxonomy): domain Eukaryota; kingdom Metazoa; phylum Chordata; class Amphibia; order Anura; family Bufonidae; genus Bufo; species Bufo bufo. The sequence continues at coordinate 45,819,791 of NC_053396.1, read as the reverse complement.
CCTCGATGACACGTACCTATCATCCACGATGATTCCTTGTACCTTCTTACAGCCCTAACAGCAGTTTACCACCACATGTGGTGTGTTTCTGTAAACTGCAGAATCAGGGTAATAAATATTCAGTTTTCTTTGGCTGTTAAACCTTGCTGTGTTACAGGGAAAAATAGATTAAAATGGAAAATCTGCAAAAAAAAGTCAAATTTTGAAATTTCACCTCCATTTTCCATTAATTCTTGTGGAACACCTAAAGGGTTAACAAAGTTTGTAAAATCAGTTTTGAATACCTTGAGGGTGTAGTTTCTAAAATGGTGTCATCTATGGGTGGTTTCTACTGTGTAAGCCCCATAAAGTGACTTCATAACTGAACTGGTCCTTAAAAAGAGGGTTTTGGAAATTTGCTTTAATTTTAAGAATTGCTTCTAAAATTCGAAGCCTTCTAACGTCCTAAAAAAAAAAAAGACGTTTACATAATGATGCCAACATGAAGTAGACACCTGGGGAATGTACAATAGCAACTTTTTTTTACGAGGTATCACAATCTGCTTTGAAAGCAGAGACAATCAAATTTAAAAATGGTGAATTTATTCTAATTTTCTGTAAATTATGACATTTTTTTATAAATAAAAGTGAACCATATTGACTCTAATTAATCACTAACATAAAGTACAAAATTTCACAAGAAAACAATTTCGAATTGCTTATATAAGTAAAAGCGTTCCAGAGTTATTACTAAGTAAAGTGAAACGCCAGATTTGCAAAATGTGGCTTGGTCCTTATGGTGAAAACTGGCTTGGTCTTGAAGGGGTTAAAGACGACTTTTCAACACAAAATGCAATGCAATCTGAAAGCGCCATGATATAGAGCAGGGGTCAGAAACCTTTGGCACTCCAGCTGTGATAAAAATACAACTCCCTGCATGCACACTACTTGCTTGTCTGTTCTCAGAACTCCCTAAGAAGTGAATGGAGCATGCTGGGAGTTGTAGTTTCACAACAGCTGGGATGCCGGAGGTTTCTGAGCAAAATGAGCTTAGAAGATTGATGTATAGTTTTATGAGAAAATATTCAGTACAACCTGTAATTTATACATTTATATCTCTGCTTTTTCCACTTACTGTGAATACATATCGGTGCAGGAGGAGGGGTTACCAGTGACTGACAGCTATCCCCAGGGCCGGTGCCACCTGTAAGACGACCTAGCCAGCCGCCTAGGGCGCAATTTAGCAGGGGGCGCCGGAACCGTGCAGTTTAAAAAATAAAAAAACGTTTGGTTAAGTGGCCAGCAGCGCCCCTCATGCTGCGCTCTAGTAAGCAGGGCCGGCGCTTCCATAGAGTCCTTAGGGGCCCCCCCGCGCCGGCCCACAACTAACTATAGGCAGGACACGTGTCACACGGAGATGAGCGCTTCCATTGTGGAAGCGCTGATCTCCAGTCATCTGTATCGCCGTCCTCAGGACAGCGATACAGATGGCTGTGCAGCAGGGCAGGGGAGGGAGAGGTGTGTCCCTTCCCCTTCCTCTGATAGGCTGCAGGCACTAGGCCGGCAGCCTATCAGAGGCCGGCACAGGCGGTGCGATGACGTAATCGCGCCGCCTGAGCCCTGAGCCGTACAGCGCGGGACACAGGCCAGAAGAGGCCTGCATCGCATCGCTGACATGGAGGTAAGTATAAGTGTTTATTTTTTGGCACATGATATAGTGGGGGCTCTGGCTACTGGCACATGATATAGGGGGGGCTCTGGCTACTGGCACATGATATGGGGGGGCTCTTCTTACTGACACATGATGGTGGGGGGGGTTCTTATTACTGGCACATGATTGGGGGAATCTATGAGGGCACATTTTACTGGCACATTATTTGGGGACATCTATGGGGGCACTAATTACTGGCACATTATTGGTGGGCACTAAAGGGGCATCTACTGAGGCCACAAAGAACGGCTATTTTATATGGGGTCTCTGTATAGGGGCATTTTATACTGGGACACATTATGGTGGGTACTATGGGGAAGGTGGGAGAGGAGTACTATGGGGTCATCTACAGGGGCACTGAGAAGGGGTATTTTATACTTGAAAATTATGGGGGACACTGAGGGCATCTACTGGGGCACTATATATGGGGCATTTTTATACTGGTACATTATGGGGGCACTAGGAGGGAGGAGGAGAGGAGCACTATGGACCCCCTAGTAGCAGCACCAGCCTCTCCCTGCTCTGCTATCCCTCTGCCCCTTCTCCAAATCCTTATTATGAAATCTTTCTCATTAGGATAAAACACAACATCAGCTCCGCCGAGCCCCCGGCCAAAGTGTTGAAGTGGCGTCCGAGCCTACACTGTGCCCCGCAATATACAGTTTCTTCTTTAAATGTCATCAAGTGTCATGGGAGGGGGGGCCTTATTGTTTTTCGCCCCAGGCTTGTTTCTTTAGCTATGGCTTAAGTTTATGGTAGTTATTCTCCACCATTCTTAATAGGGGGCTTTATTGCAATATATAACTCTCTTTTAATTTAAATGCTGAGAAAGGGGTGGAACATATGTGATGCCATGATAGGGGCAGATCATCTGATAAGGGGGGGGCGGCAATTTTTATCTTGCCTAGGGTGGCAAAAATCCTTGCACCGGTCCTGGCAATTCCTCTATGTACACATATATATATATATATATATATATATATATATATATCAATCCGCTCAGCTTCTCCTGCTCTATAACGTGGTGCTTTCAAATTGCTGCATTTTTTGGTGACAGGTCCTCTTTAAGGTTCTTTGCATGAGGAACAATATAATGTCATCAACAGAATCGGCCCACCTGGGCCCAGAATTTTATCTATGTATATTATAAGGATTTTCTAATTCCCCTGCTCGCCTTACTGACCCATAAGAAGACACAAGCTGTTTTATGGAGTCCTGTATCTGTAACTTTTCTTGACTGAATGTATACTGTCGTCAGGCAACCTGTACTTTACAGATGGATCGTGATTGTCCATATTGCTTCCTTTGCTGGCTGGATTCATTTTTCCATCACATTATGCATTGCTTGTTTCCATGGTTACGACCACCCTATCGTGCTTGCACACTATAGGAAAAGACGCTGTCCTATGTGCGCTGCCATGGTCCTGGCCACCAGAGAAGCCTGCACTTTTTCCTAGCAAGCACAACCATTACTGATGGATTGCAGGGTGGTCGTAACCATGGAAACTAGTATAATGTGATGGCGAAATAAATCCAGGCAGCAAAGGAAGCAATATGGATAATAACAATACATTAGTAAGTGCCTTGTATTAACTTTCTCTACATGATAAATGCTATTTGCTTGAGTGAGACAACCCCTTTAATCTACCTTACAGTGGAACTTCTATTTAAAGGGAATACGTGTTAAATGCAATATTTTTTTCCCTCAATTACATGTATATCTGTAGAACAGAATGAATGTATTTAATAGTTTTGAATTCTTGGTTCAATATTATTATTTTTTTAAGTTTTAAAAACTTCCCGACGGCGGTATATTGGAGGCATAAACTTCCTTGCTGTATTATGTATACAGACGATGCAGAAGAGTGCGTATGCCTTATCGGAGCTGCAATGAATAGGAGTTGATGCACAGTGCTCCACAGTTCTTATTATAGAAATTTCCATTAATCCTGGCATGTGCTCGAAAACAGGCATGCTCAACCTGCGGCCCTCCATCTGTCGCAAAACTACAGCTCCCAGCATGCCCTAATAGGTGTAGGCTGTCCATGCATGCTGGGAGTTGTAGTTTTGCAACAGCTGGAGGGCTGCAGGTTGCGCAGCTCCCTGCTCTATAACCAGGGCCGCCTCCAGGTTAATGTGGGCCCTTGGGCGATAAATCTCAGTGGGCCCCCCACGCAGTATATTGACCCCACAGTAGCCCTCCAGTCAGAATAATGATCTCTAGTCGCCACCCATTCAGAATATTGCCCCCCCAGTGGCCCCCACACAGGGGGTTATACTGTATGGAGGGGGCACTGGGAATCATTATACTGTATGGGGGTCACTGGGGCTCATTATACTGTATAAGAGGCCCTCACTATCTAGAACTGACTGGGCCCCACAGCAAATTTTTGTACGAATACGAAATCCCCCTAGTGGGTTCACATCACGTTTTTCTATCCATTTGATGTATTCAAAAAAGGTACTGTATACAAATGTGCAGCACACCACATTTTTGGATCCTGCAGAGTCCAGTAAAAAATACATACTTTGTCCATTCACACGTCCGCAAAACGGGTCCGCATCCGTTCCGCAATTTTTCAGAACAGGTGCGGACCCATTCATTTTCAATGGGACCGAAATGTGCTGTCCTCATCCGCATTTGCGGATCCGTACTTCTGGATCCGCACTTCCGTTCCGCAAAAAAATAGAACATGTCCTGTTCTTGTCCACAATTGCGGACAAGAAAAGGCATTTTCTATGAGAGTGCCGGCGATGTGCGGATCCGCAAAACACATACGGACGTGTGAATGGACCCTAACATATATGTTTTTTTACTGTGGAACTGTATGGTCTGAGGCAATTATACATTTTTGGTATACATTAAACGGATGGCAAAAATGTTATATGAACCCAGCCTTAGTGTCATAATAAGCACTAGTACACAGCGGGACAGAGAGGGGGGCCGCCATGTACTGGCAGAGCATACAGCCTGGTCCTGGTGGTCAGCAATCTGCAACTTTTCCCCACTCATGCCAGGTCTAAAAAAGGAGGCGTAGGCAGGGGAGGGGATACAGTTATGGCCATACAGTTATTGGATAACACCTCCATACAGTGACCAGATAAAACCGCCATAGAGTAACTAGATAACACCGTCATACAGTGACTAGATAGCACCACCATACAGTGACCGGAAAAAAGGGTATAAGAGGGCACAGTACAGGGAATGACTAGGGGCACTGTACAGGGTATGGTAAGAGGGCACAATGAAGGGTATAAGGGGGCATAGTACAGGGTGGAGGGCACAGTCATGTGACCCTGTGACATTAGAATGTCCTTATGGTGCATGCAGTTTAGACATCACCATAATGAATAGTAGAGGAGTCAGACAGGTGAACGGGGCCATGGAGGGACAGGAAAGGTGGACACAGCAAGTAGGTTAAAGGGGCTCTGAATGGGTTCATACAAGAAGTAGTGGCAGGAGGTCTGTGCAGGACAGCAATAGGAGATAGTAGGGTGGAACAGGAGCACTGGAGACAGCAAGGGCTCCATGAGGATGGGATAGGAGAAGGACAGGGGTAGGTAGGTGTCTTGGAGGCAAACTGCTTAATGAGGCAGTAAAACAACCAAATAGCATGAAGCTGCGGGTCTACTATAGCATCCAGCAGCAATTTGAAGAGTTCCCTGACATCCTCCCCCCCACTCCTGTCCCACAGAAAAGAGACAGTCACAATGCAGACTCACTCACATACGTGTCTGCATCTCTTCACACTTCTGCCCAGCTGGGGTCTATCTCCTCCTCAGGCAGTATGTCCTGTGTAGAGGGTGCATGTCTGAAGCTCCACAGCATGGAAGCTTGTAAGTGGGACAGCGGCAGCTGGACTCTGCATGCTGCTGAAAAAGGCTTACTAAGCTCCCTGTGCTCCAATAATGAGCGCTTCCATCTGTATTGATGGAAGAGCTCATAGCAGCGCAGTGGGCCCCGGCACTTGCCTGGGTATGCCGGGTGCTGACACCGGCCCTGTCTATAACATTCCCATACAGGTGAATAGAACTGGTTCCAAAATGTGACCATATCATATGGAGTTTATAAATAACAAGTTTTTGTTGCCTATTATGTTGTTCCGTATTGTTGATGTGTGTACAATTTTATTCTCTGCATTTTAACTTTTTGGGAAAGATCACTGATTACACTGGTTGAAAACCTCTTTTTACTGACTTGTGATTATAAATTTGTCCACAGGGGAATGCAGTTGTCACGATGGCTACTCTCCTGATCCAAACCATCCACATTTGTGTGTACGTAGTGACTGGGGACAAAGCCAAGGGTATGTTCCTTTATTAAATCGCATGCTGGCTGATATTGAGCTGCATATAGTATATCTGCATAGAAAGCTAAAATCAAGAAATGCTAGAATCTGTGTACGGTTTATGATTTTCACAGCTTTGCACTGACCCTGAATGGCAGGTATTTGATTTGCAGCCGAATTTCCTTGTGCTTCGTGGTAGCGAATCGATTTTCCCTGAATGGCGGTAAAAAATAAAAAAGATCGTACAAACCGGATTCCAAAAAAGTTGGGACACTAAACAAATTGTGAATAAAAACTGAATGCAATGATGTGGAGATGGCAAATGTCAATATTTTATTTGTAATAGAACGTAGATGACAGATCAAACGTTTAATCCGAGTAAATGTATCATTTTAAAAGAAAATTACGTTGATTCAAAATTTCACGGTGTCAACAAATCCCCAAAAAGTTGGGACAAGTAGCAATAAGAGGCTGGAAAACGTTAATTTGAGCATAACGAAGAGCTGGAAGACCAATTAACACTAATTAGGTCAATTGGCAACATGATTGGGTATAAAAAGAGCTTCTTAGAGTGGCAGTGTCTCTCAGAAGCCAAGATGGGTAGAGGATCACCAATTCCCACAATGTTGCGCAGAAAGATAGTGGAGCAATATCAGAAAGGTGTTACTCAGCGAAAAATTGCAAAGACTTTGCATCTATCATTATCAACTGTGCATAACATCATCCGAAGATTCAGAGAATCTGGAACAATCTCTGTGCGTAAGGGTCAAGGCCGTAAAACCATACTGGATGCCCGTGATCTCCGGGCCCTTAAACGACACTGCACCACAAACAGGAATGCTACTGTAAAGGAAATCACAGAATGGGCTCAGGAATACTTCCAGAAACCATTGTCAGTGAACACAATCCACCGTGCCATCCGCCGTTGCCAGCTGAAACTCTACAGTGCAAAGAAGAAGCCATTTCTAAGCAAGATCCACAAGCTCAGACGTTTTCACTGGGCCAGGGATCATTTAAAATGGAGTTTGGCAAAATGGAAGACTGTTCTGTGGTCAGACGAGTCACGATTCGAAGTTCTTTTTGGAAATCTGGGACGCCATGTCATCCGGACCAAAGAGGACAAGGACAACCCAAGTTGTTATCAACTGGGGGTAAAGAACAGAACTGGATCGCACATCCACAAAGCTATGCTTTGATCTAACCCGCTAATCAGCGCTATATTAAAGTGTACAGCCCCCCATACTGCATGCTATACAAGAGGCATTTGTGTACATTTTGATCAAAAGGCATAAGCCCACTCACCACGCCAAGGTCGCCTCTTTGAGTGGGACCTACTCTGAAAAAGGCGCGGCGACCATGCGGTGACAAGGCGGCACTGCCCTAGTAGGTGGCGGGATTTAGGAGTCAAACAGCACCTCTGCTGTCTGATTATGCCACCCATGGCACTGGGTCCCACCAACCCACCAGCACAGCGCCACAAAAACAAAGGCCACCACGCAGTACTGCACCATGTGAACAGTTGTCTAACACAACATGTCCATTACTATCAGAAGCTCCAGGTCAATGACCACTATATGCAGACCAATGTGATTAAAACCACCTGTGCTAAATGAAAGATTCACATAATTATCTGGTGGTAAAGAACAGAACTGGATCGCACATCCACAATGCTATGCTTTGATCTAACTCGCTACTCAGCGCTATATTAAAGTGTACAGCCCCCCATACTGCATGCTATACAAGAGGCATTCGGCACAGGTGGGGGGCTGTACACTTTAATATAGCGCTGAGTAGCGAGTTAGATCAAAGCATAGCATTGTGGATGTGCGATCCAGTTCTGTTCTTTACCCCCAGACAAGTTATTATCAACGCTCAGTTCAGAAGCCTGCATCTCTGATGGTATGGGGTTGCATGAGTGCGTGTGGCATGGGCAGCTTGCATGTCTGGAAAGGCACCATCAATGCAGAAAAGTATATTCAGGTTCTAGAACAACATATGCTCCCATCCAGACGTCATCTCTTTCAGGGAAGACCCTGCATTTTTCAACAAGATAATGCCAGACCACATTCTGCATCAATCACAACATCATGGCTGCGTAGGAGAAGGATCCGGGTACTGAAATGGCCAGTCTGCAGTCCAGATCTTTCACCTATAGAGAACATTTGGCGCATCATAAAGAGGAAGGTGCAACAAAGAAGGCCCAAGACGATTGAACAGTTAGAGGCCTGTATTAGACAAGAATGGGAGAGCATTCCTATTTCTAAACTTGAGAAACTGGTCTCCTCGGTCCCCAGACGTCTGTTGAGTGTTGTAAGAAGCACACAGTGCTGAAAATGGCCTTGTCCCAACTTTTTTGGGATTTGTTGACACCATGAAATTCTGATTCAACATATTTTTCCCTTAAAATGGTACATTTTCTCAATTTAAACTTTTGTTCCGTGATTTATGTTCTATTCTGAATAAAATATTAGAAGTTGGCACCTCCACATCATTGCATTCAGTTTTTATTCACGATTTGTATGGTGTCCCAACTTTTTTGGAATCCGATTTGTACTTAACTCATCCGTTTGATCATCTTGATTGAAGATCTCGCACGAAATCCCGTGCGTGGTGACGTATGAAGTCATCACGGGGCGCACAAAATTTTGAGACAGATCTTCAATGACGATGGCAGAGCTCTTCGATATGAAATGGATGAGGTAAGTATGATTTTATAATTTTCTTTATTTATTTTACACTGTAATATCAATGTCAGATGCTGCGATCAGCTATGAATGCGACATCTGAGGGGTACAATGACGGGGGGCGGCACAATCACCGCTCCCTGTCATTTACTTTTAATCCCCTAGTGACCAACCTGTTTTGGGCCTTAATGACCAAGTGATTTTTTTTTTCATTGTAGTTTTTAATGCTACATATTACTTACTGATTTCCTTTTATTAACTCTTTGTGGGAGGGAGATGGGGGGAGAAAAAATACTGCCACTGAGTTTTTACACTATAAATTATGCTACGTTAATTTTTTTTCATAAATAACATGATAACTTTACTTTTTTTTTTTTTTTTTTTAGTTTTACTACTTTTGCCCTGGAGGCACTGACTTCGGCACCTCATAATCTCATTCATGGGGTGTCGATGGGAAACAGAAGGGAGTCTGCTCCCTCTGTGACCACTTATATGCTGCAGGCGCTGTTGCCAATGGTTAAGCAGTTCGGATTGGTGCTTCTGCCAGTCCGGGATGTTAGAGTAGGAGCGCAGCTCTCATGTAAGAGACTTACTCACTAAGGCCTCATGCACACGACCGTTGCCCAGCCGTGGCCATATTGAAGCCCGCAAACAGTGGGTCCGCAATATGGGGGCACCAGCCGTGTGCTCCCCGCATCACAGATGCGGACCCATTCACTTAAACATGTTCTATTTTTTTGCAGTGCGGACGGATCACGGACCCATTTAAGTTGAATGGGTCTCGATCCGTCCCGGCCGCCGCACGGATGTTGCGGTCCCCAATGCACGGAACGGCCGCACAATGGCCGTGTGCATGAGGCCTAAGACTGAGCCACCATAAAAGGGCATATTGGTGGTTACTAAGGGGTTTTAGAGACTGTTTGTTACAACTGGCAGCCATGTGTCTACCCATAGCATATATGTCACTTTGAGATTACTAATGCGGGCTTGACCGAAAAGAACTTGAAATGAGTTGCACACAGTCATCACTAGGCTTTATGGCACATTCTAAATGAATAAATAATCCTCCATTATTTTTAGGCCATGGCCATACAACACTCTGGAAAGAGGCTATGACCTGGTGACAGGACAGCAAGCACCCGAGAAGACCCTCAGGTAAGAATTTCTGCTATAAAATGAGAGTCTATATATTGATTGTGAACAGTATATGGTATGTAAGCTATTTTATAGTATTAATATTGTGGTATTTAATAGTACAGAAAAGACATGCAATTCTACACAGTTTGACACATGCCAACTTATTGGGGCGGAAGATAAGATTATATTTGCTAAAATTTGCATCATGTACCTTTCTAACAGGCCACAGAATAAACATTTTTTGAGAGTGCTTTCTTAAGTAAGTCGGGTCATGCAGGCCCTTTACCATGCATTGCCTGTTTACAAAACTCACTTAAATTGTTAGTATTTTTTATAAAGTTCATAGCAAATGGCATCTTGCCATGGCTGCAGGGCTAGGTACAGAGGAAAACACAACTAGACAGACATTTGTATTTAAGAGGTTGTGCCACAAAAAATATTCTACAGTGTTCAAACCAGCACCTGGATCTGAATACTTTTTTAATTACATATAATAAAAAAATTGCATAGCCAGTGAGTTATTCAATAAAATGTATCTGTATAGCTCCACCTGCTCTTAGTTTTTTTTCTTATTTCTTTGTCCAGCTCACTGAGATGGCCGTGCATGCTCAGTCTCGTCCTTCAACTGCCTCCTGAGCTGTGATAGGGAGAGAGCTGCAGCATAATGGACACCCCCCTGAGCTGTGATAGGGAGAGAGCTGCAGAAGAATGGACACCCCCCCTGAGCTGTGATAGGGAGAGAGCTGCAGCATAATGGACACCCCCCCTGAGCTGTGATAGGGAGAGAGCTGCAGCATAATGGACACCCCCCTGAGCTGTGATAGGGAGAGAGCTGCAGCAGAATGGACACACCCCCTGAGCTGTGATAGGGAGTGATCTGCAGCAGAATGGACACGCCCCCTGAGCTGTAATAGGGAGAGAGCTGCAGAATAATGGACACGCCCCCTGAGCTGTGATAGGGAGAGAGCTGCAGCATAATGGACACCCCCCTGAGCTGTGATAGGGAGAGAGCTGCAGCAGAATAGACACACCCCCTGAGCTGTGATAGGGAGAGAGCTGCAGCATAATGGACACCCCCCTGAGCTGTGATAGGGAGAGAGCTGCAGAAGAATGGACACCCCCCCTGAGCTGTGATAGGGAGAGAGCTGCAGCATAATGGACACCCCCCTGAGCTGTGATAGGGAGAGAGCTGCAGCAGAATGGACACACCCCCTGAGCTGTGATAGGGAGTGATCTGCAGCAGAATGGACACGCCCCCTGAGCTGTAATAGGGAGAGAGCTGCAGAATAATGGACACGCCCCCTGAGCTGTGATAGGGAGAGAGCTGCAGCATAATGGACACCCCCCTGAGCTGTGATAGGGAGAGAGCTGCAGCAGAATAGACACACCCCCTGAGCTGTGATAGGGAGAGAGCTGCAGCAAAATGGACACCCCCCCTGAGCTGTGATAGGGAGAGAGCTGCTGCAGAATGGACACCCCCCCTGAGCTGTGATAGGGAGAGAGCTGCCGAAAAATGGACACCCCCCCTGAGCTGTGATAGGGAGAGTGCTGCAGCAAATGGACACACCCCCTGAGCTGTGATAGGGAGAGAGCTGCAGCAGAATGGACACCCCCCTGAGCTGTGATAGGGAGAGAGCTGCAGCCAAATGGACACGCCCCCTGAGCTGTGATAGGGAGAGAGCTGCAGCAGAAAAGACACTCCCCTTGAGCTGTCAGCTTTATATAAATCTAGCAGAGCTGGAGAGATTTCTGGATCCATGTGAGGTACAGGGCTGGTTCTAGCTTTGTTAGAAAGAGACTGTCATGTACTATATGATGTCTGATTATCATTTTGTACATTAGTCAAGGATAACCCCTTTAACTACATTTGTAATATTATGTAGATTACCTTTTAGCATGTGCCAAAATTTGCAACATTTGTATGACAGAAAACCAATGCAATTCAAATGATAAATCCCCCCCCCCCACAATGTTCCATGGGTGACTGATTAGTAATTTGTATATTCTCATCATTTGATTATTACATTCTGCTTTGTGTAAATGCATTTACATTGCCTAGCATTGTCTCCATAGACATACATCTATAAACTAAGCGACCTTGAAAGAACCGGGAAGGAACTGTGTATGTGTCATTCATTAATAACCCCTTTCAAAATAGAAAAAATAAATAAAATACCCCTAAAACAATGTAAAAGAGGCCTCATATCACAATTGTCTTTGCTAGAAGTTTGCTGGTAAGTGCAATGATCTCCTTCACTAGCCCAATGTTACAATTTAATCCTGTTGCTTGAGGTTTGGTACATTAATCTCCTTGACACGCTTTAATGAGAGTGAAAATTAATCACTGGTCCCAAGAGATATTGGGATTGTGGTGTGAAACTACAAACTGTATCTGCAGCAGAGAAAACAGGATGTTGTTTATTTTGCTTAAGGTAGTAAATCTTATTCAATAAACCATATAAAATTATATTTAATTACACAATGGTTAACCATGGATTTTAACTGTGTTTAACTAACAGTTGCAAATAAATTTACATTGGTCCTGATATGACATTTCTTTCAAATAATTTATTTAAAAAACCTTCCCAAGACTCTCACATTTACCACTATTCTTAGAAGAATATTTTTTCTGGTTTTCCAATTGTCTAAAAGGAGAAAAAAGAATTTCAACTTCTGAGAAATTAAAAAATATACAGAATTCAGAATTAAAAAACTTACCCAAGAACACATCTAAACCAAGTATAGTTTGACATTTGAGGCACAGCATTTGAGCAGGCTGTCCCAGCATTAGACGGCCTGCTGGAGTTCTCTGGATCCGGCGTTGCTGGATGGTACCAGAATGCCCGCTGTCCTCATTAACTATAACGGGGTCCGGCAGAGATCTGGCCACTACCTGGCACACTCAACGGTTTTTGTCTGGCTGATCCTTGGCACTCTGTGCTGGAACAGCCTGCCGGAAGGCTGTGCTGCAAATGTGAAGAAGCTTAAAACAGGCAGATAGTGTGCTAGATCATCGCTAACAAGCGTCTGTAATAATGCAATTAGCGATGATCTGGCAGTGTAACACCGATTACCCGATGAATGAGAAAACACTCGTTCATTAGGCATTTGGAATCTTTCAACAGGTTTAATTTATTTGTTCGTCGGCAGAAGATCACGCTGTGTAATCACAATCTGCTCCCGGCAAACAGTGATCAGTATGGGGACGAGCGATGCCATAATAGATTACTCCTCCCTCTACTGTGGAGGAGATCCTTGCATGTAATAGCAGCAGTCCCTCCGCTAACGAGCAGGCGACTGCTGGGAAGGGACACCTCCCTCCCCGACAATCGCCTCCTAATCTGCAGGTCTAGTACATCCTTAAGCCAAACTGCTGCCATTTTACGAGAGAGCGTGTGACTCACTGATGGCTCAGTGGATGGGTCATAGTTACTATAAAGCAGTCCAGCCAGGACTTGCTGCTGCTTTGTGGGGATATAGATAGGAGAGAGAGTACATCCAACAGAGACTGAGAGATAGTGAAGCACAGAACACAGATGGAGTGGATTTGTGGCAGCGAGTGCGTCTCATAGTGAGGAGAAGAGAATTGATTGCGACATTACAATAAACTGATTTTAGGGAGAGATTGGAATCAGACTCAGTCAGTGTGTTACTTAGGCAGGCACAGGAAGTCATTGCTGGCATTCATGGTTCATGCATTACTGTATTTTTCGCTTTATACGTTTTTGAGGAGGAAAATAAGAAAAAACATATTTTGAACCAAAAGGTGTGCTTTGGGTGGATTTTGAACTAATGGTGGTCTGGGGATGACATTGTTATCGGGGACCTGTGGATAACGCACTGTTATGGGGGCTCTGTGGATGACAATGTTATGGAGGATCTGTGGCTGACACACTGTTATGGGAGATCTGTGGCTGACGCACTGTTATGGGGGATCTGTGGCTGACGCGCTGTTATGGGGGACCTGCGGCTGACGCGCTGTTATGGGGGACCTGTGGATGACACGCTGTTATAGGGGATCTGTGGATGTCACACTGTTCTGGGGATCTGTGGATGTCACACTGTTCTGGGGATCTGTGGATGTCACACTGTTCTGGGGATCTGTGGATGACACACTGTTATGGGGGATCTGTGGATGATGCACTGTTATGTGGGATGTGTGCTGTGACACATAGGGCCATGAGGGGGACCAGCATAAGATGCTATATGTGTGGATGACACACATATAGGATCTTATGCTGGTCCCCCTCATGGCCCTGTTTCAGGCGGTTAGGCTAGTTAATCAAAGGAGAGCGATTGCTTCAGCATTAAAGAAATAGACTTTACATACAAAGAGACTGCTGTGCGCGAGGCCTAGTGTAATACAGTGACTGCAACGGGCCCCGCCGCGAGTTGCAAGCCTCCAGCCCCTCCTCTTATCCCGCATAACTGTAACTGATGTATCGCCGGCCGCGCTGTGCTGCATACCGGCCCGCAATACATCAGTGTCAGCCATGTAAAAATGACACCATCGCTTTATAAGACGCACTGCCATTCCCCCCCCCCACACACACACTTTTGGGGGGAAAAGTGCATCTTATAAAACGAAAAATACAGTTTTCTGAATAACCAATCTTCATCCAATCATTCACAAATCTTCTCCAGTAATATTAATCCTGGTGTTGACAGCATTCTGAAACAGACGTTACAGATGTGACCACTCATTGTTCTGCAGCAAGCATTTACAAGGTACTATTATACTGTATCCAAGTAACATTATTTTTCAAAAAAGGTTTATTTTAAATCCTTATGCTGATTGTTTACCACTGCCTACTGGTACAAACATCATGAACAGTACCACTTTGTGCATCTGACATTACTAATTCTGTCTCAGAGTGTCCTATAGAGATGAGCGAAGTTTTGAAAAATTTGATTCGACAAAATCGATTTGTTCCGAATTAATTTGTCAGGAATTGCTATAAATCAGGTACACCCAGGCCACTGTGCCATACAGTGCGGCCACACGGACTGGTCGTGCTGTGAGTGGATTGCGCCCATGCTGCGGTGAAGAACCGCACAGCCAAGATTAGATTGCAGCTGCCTTTCATTTAATAATGAAGATCGCATTGTATAGTCGGTCTTCATTGTTAATGGCCCCGGGACACCTTTAACCACTTCAGCCCCCCTAGCTTAAACACCCTTAATGACCAGGCCACTTTTTACACTTCTGACCTACACTACTTTTTTGCTCGGTCATGCAACTTACCACCCAAATGAATTTTACCTCCTTTTCTTCTCACTAATAGAGCTTTCATTTGGTGGTATTTCATTGCTGCTGACATTTTTACTTTTTTTGTTATTAATTGAAATTTAACAATTTTTTTGCAAAAAAATGAAATTTTTCACTTTCAGTTGTAAAATTTTGCAAAAAAAACGACATCCATATATAAATTTTTCTCTAAATTTATTGTTCTACATGTCTTTGATAAAAAAAAAGTTTGGGTAAAAAAAAAATGGTTTGGGTAAAAGTTATAGCGTTTACAAACTATGGTACAAAAATGTGAATTTCCGCTTTTTGAAGCAGCTCTGACTTTCTGAGCACCTGTCATGTTTCCTGAGGTTCTACAATGGCCAGACAGTACAAACACCCCACAAATGACCCCATTTCGGAAAGTAGACATCCTAAGGTATTCGCTGATGGGCATAGTGAGTTCATAGAACTTTTTATTTTTTGTCACAAGTTAGTGGAAAATTATGATTTTTTTTTTGGATTTTTTTTTCTTACAAAGTCTTATATTCCACTAACTTGTGACAAAAAATAAAAACTTCCATGAACTCACTATGCCCATCACGAAATACCTGGGGGTGTCTTCTTTCCAAAATGGGGTCACTTGTGGGGTAGTTATACTGCCCTGGCATTTTAGGGGCCCGAATGTGTGAGAAGTAGTTTGAAATCAAAATCTGTAAAAAATGGCCGGTAAAATCCGAAAGGTGCTCTTTGGAATGTGGGCCCCTTTGCCCCCCTAGCTGCAAAAAAGTGTCACACATCTGGTATCGCCGTACTCAGGAGAAGTTGGGCAATGTGATTTGGGGTGTCATTATACATATACCCATGCTGGGTGAGATAAATATCTCGGTCAAATGCCAACTTTGTATAAAAAAATGGGAAAAGTTGTCTTTTGCCAAGATATTTCTGTCACTCAGCATGGCTATATGTAAAAAGACACCCCAAAACACATTGCCCAACTTCTCCTGAGTACGGGGATACCAGATGTGTGACATTTTTTTGCAGCCTAGGTGGGCAAAGGGGCCCACATTCCAAAGAGCACCTTTCGGATTTCACCGGCCATTTTTTACAGATTTTGATTTCAAACCACTTCTCACGCATTCGGCCCCTAAAATGCCAGGGCAGTATAACTACCCCACAAGTGACCCCATTTTGGAAAGAAGACACCCCAAGGTATTTTGTGATGGGCATAGTGAGTTCATGGAAGTTTTTATTTTTTGTCACAAGTTCTGTCTTTTATACCACTGTCTTTTCCTTATATTAAGTGACCCCCCCTTTTTGGTTATTTAGGGGACCTACCTGATTTGTTTTTTTTAGCATTTATATATTTAAAGAAATGTGGGGATTTGTTTTGCTCTTTTGCCACCTGCTGTTCATTTTGTATTTTTGAAGATTTGATCTATTTTTTAACAGATTTTATTAAGTCCTTTGTAAACTTCAAAGGCTACAGCCAGGGGCTGATTGGTCATAGACCTTACAGGGAAATTTCCTGGTGGGCCGATGCCCAGGGGGTCACCTGAGCCCTCATCACGGCCAGCCAGTGGAAGTTTTTGGGGATGTATTTTGTGCTGCTGACAGTATTTTGTGATGGACTGTGGTAATTGGCTCTGTTGGGTTGATATAATGTGCCACAAATGGCGTTTCTGGCGCTCCCTTCCATCAATTTGGACCCACCTACAAAATGGGGCCACTCTTAGTAATTTTTCCATGGCCACTTTAAGCTCCCAGTCCACCCCTGGCTGACTTCTCGAATTCGTAGTTTTAAATACCCTTTTTTGTCATTTATTGCCCCTTTTACACTAACTGTAAGCCAAATGTATTGTTCTAATATACTTTATTCATTTTTGTTTTCCATGTGACATAGGCACCTGAAATCCATACTCCTGTATACTGCTGTGAATGGGAGTACGGAGTCCTCTGTGGCAAGGTGCTCCATAGCAAATTGCTGTTGCTGTCTGTACCACCACTGCCCTCCTAAAGCCTGGCATAGATTTTTTTTTTTAAGTTTTTAGACTAGATTTGATCCAGTGCACAACCACTATTACAACCAAAAAGTTTGGAATTATTTTTTATACAATGAAATTTTTGGCATTTATCGTGTAGAGAAAGTTAATATAAGACACTTACTAATTTATTGTTATTATCCATATTGCTTCCTTTTCTGGCTAAATTCATTTTTCCATCACATTACACTGCTCGTTTCCATGGTTACAGACCACTCTGCAATCCAGCAGCGGTGGCCGTGCTTGCACAATATAGCAAAAAGCGCTAGAGTATGTGCGCTCCCATGGTCCTGGCCACCAGAGAGGCTGACGCTTTCTCCTATAGTGTGCAAGCATGACCACCGCTGCTGGATTGCAGGGTGGTCTGTAACCATGGAAATGACCAGTGTATAATGTGATGGAACAATGAATCCAGCAAACAAAGGAGGCAATATGGATGATAACAATACATTAGTAAGTTGCTTGTAATAACTTTATCTACATGATAAATGCCACTTACTGAAGTGAGACAGCCCCTTTAACTTTGTAAAGCCATATAGGAGCTTTTTGTGTAAATGCTTACAGGTAGACCTTAAGAAATGCATGTAGCCATTTTAGTATGACTCTTTTAAAAATGTTGTAAAATCTTAGAAAGTTATTTTCCTTTAAAATGCCATTGCTCATTCTGTTCCTCTGTAAGCTTTGCGACCAGCCAGTCACCGTCTTGAAAGTATGAAACACATTGTATATGGAATTCAGCATGTGCATCAAATATATCAAGATGAGAAAGAACAGAAATCAAATTAAGAACAGAGCAAATACATTGTTACAATGCTGGAAATGTGCGATTACGAGTAATTAATATGATTTAGGCTGCAAAAATTGAATATTGGCACAATGATAGAGTAAATAATAAAATTCACATTACAGAAGATGTCTAAAGAGAGCGCTTGCAGCAAGCAGACAGCATTGTGCATTTGTATCATGTGGGTATACATGCATATCTCAGTGTGCAGATATAGATAATGGGCACAGACTTATGCAACTTTTATTAATCAAGCAACACAACTTTTGGATTAATGATCCCTTGGGCCAGTAGTAATTACCTAATTAAATATTATCTTAAAATGCAGATGTAGCAAAGCAGAGTCTGTGTTTAGATTCAGATCTGCTACAACTGCTTGGTAAATGGATACCATCTTAAATGCTTTAAACCAGGTTTCAAATTGTTAACAGTCACAGCATTAAAGTAGAATAATTAGGGTGAAAAATGGAAATGTTTTAACAGGTTACGTGTGAGAAGATCTAAAGCGCCACTAATTCTCGCAAAGATCTAGCAAAACATAGGGAACCTTTGAAGGAGTTGTCTCCTCAGAATGTCATCTCATGGGCATCAAAAAGGGAGGCCCCTACAAACAGCAGCTCTCACCTTGGGGGTCCAGGCCCCCTCCCATGAATTACATGGATAGCCAGTGATTTAATGCTAATTTCCTCTGAAGATGGCGCCGTAGGCACAATGTATGACCAGGTGTAGCTGATACCTGGATTTGCTGGCAATGGGGATCACCAGGCCAGCTTCAATATAAAAAAAGGATTATTATAGTGAGAAACCCCCACTAAGACAATGCTTTTTGGGGAAAATATGCAAAAAAGTTCTCCAGAAGGAAGAAAATTGTCTCTCCATAACAACCAATAGGTGGTGCTCTGGTTGCTTAGGCGTGACTGGACATATGTCATTTTAATTCCTAGTTATTTCCACTCCATATTTGTCATCATTGGAAATGTTGTTAGTTTATTTAATTTATTAAAGGGGTTGTGCAGTGGTTAAATACTAATGACTAGTGTTGAGCGAATGGAAGTCAAATTAATTGACTTTAATCTGGAATAATGGATAAGGTGGATATTTTTTTTTTTTTTTTCATTTTCACCCTGATTAACCCCTGGAAGGCCTAAATGGTAGCCTCAGATGCCATGATCAGCGATGAACGCGGCATCTGAGGGGTTCAATGATCGATGGGCGATTGCCATTCCCCGTCATTGCGCCCACTATATACAAAGAAATGTGCATCGTGATGAATCAAATTTCTTTGTGAAAGTCGGAAAAGCAGCTAAATTGAATTTTTCAATTCTTCGCTCATCTCTACTGATCCTAAGGATAGGTCATTAATATCAGATTGGCAGGGGTCTGATTCCCATCACCCCCACCAATCAGCTGTTTGAAGAGGTAGCGGCACTCATATGAGTGCTGTTTCTTTTTCAAGATTACTAGAAGATAAGGACCTGTAAAGCAAAGGGCAGATTTCTGTACATTAACAAGTGCCAATTGACAATACCAGTCCTCAATCAAATCATATTGTAAGCAGCATAAACATTAATCGCAAAACAGGACCACAGTGGTGCAAAAATGCTAATATCCCAACTTGACTCCAATTCAGTCTCAGAGTAAAAAACGCACCAAATGAGCATCATCTTTGTTTCTTTATCAACACTACTTCACATTATAGTGCATACATAAATGACTCATGGTCAAAAGCACATATATCCATACCTAGCAATAAAGTTCTGTGTGCATAGGGTCCGTCGAGGTTCAGCACATGTGGTGCCTAGCAAGCATGTACCTACGTTCCAGGGGTCCGCCTCCTTTGTCAAGAATGCGTCCTAGCTTTCTGATCATCAGTCCCTAATGTAGCTACATGCTTGCTAGGCACCACATGTGCTGAACCTCAGAAGCACCCTATCTACACAGGAATTTATTGCTAGGTATAGACTTTGTGATATGTGCTTTTGACCATGAGTCATTTTTGTATGCGCTATAATGTGAAGTATTTTTAGTAAAGAAACATTAAGAAGGAGCTCATTTGGTTTTTGGTGCATTTTTTAGTCCAATTGACAATACAGCATGTTGATTAGTGCTTGTTAAAAGGGTATTCCCATCTTGGTCTTCACAGGATATGTCATAAATGTCTTATAGATGCGAGTTCCACCTCTTGGCACCATTTGCCTACTTCAGTCTATGGAGAGGTGGCCACTGCAGCTTTCTTTTTTCGCTTCTATGGGTATCCTGAGGACTGCTGAGTATGGGAACGAGCAATTGTTGATAGGACTGTCTGTTCTCATACAGTTTTCATGGGTAATGTGCTGCCGACAAATGATGCAGCAAATTTTAACTTGAAATTCAGCATATGTTAAGCCATTGAACAGTTTGCTGTATCATGGTTAGTGATGAGCGGCAGGGGCAATATTCGAATTTGCGATATTTCGCAAATATTTTGTAGAATATTCGTCATATATTTGCGAATTCAAGAATTCACTATTATTTTCTTGATTGTAGAAAATCGTCAATGTAATATTCGCGTAAAGCGCGCACATTACAGGCATGGGTCACTTTCTCTAAATTTTTCAAGCTCCTAGAAGTTTCCTAAGACTGGAGAAAATGGTTGGCACGGCAGAACATTAGAAATAGCTTTATATGCATATAGAGTGCTCCAATATATTCGTGATTGCGTTAATCAGCAATTAATGATATGCATATTTTGGCGCTATACGTGAAACTTTACATTTTAGCAGGTCTGACTACTACTACTACTACATCTGCAAAGAAAACGGGGGTCAGTCAGCACTTCCCAATGCGCAGGGGCACATTGCTATGGCTGAGAACAACAATGTAAAACAAAACATGCAATGCAACAGCTCTCTGCAAACCAAATAAAGTACAAAAATGCATAATAATTGCTAATGCTATACTTATAAATACTACTACTACTACTACTACTATTACTGATTGATGCACTATGTATTGTTGTGACATCACAGCACTATGTCTGCAGCATGTATGTATGGACAGCAGAACCTATCGGCTGCACGATATCAGGATATAACCTACACTGACTATCTCCCACTAACTATCTGTATTATATATATGAGCTAACTATGTAGTGTGGAAAGCACAGAGCACAGCAATGACACTGCTTTCTCTCTCAGAACTTTAAAAAAGTGTAGAAAATGGCCGCTGGGAAGGTTCTTATATAGTAAGGGGTAGGCAACTTTCCTATTGGTTGCTAGGGATGTTGCTAAGCTTTGCAGCCTTCTCATTGGCCCACAAGCAAAAAGCAGGGAGGGATCATGGGTTCAGATGAAAAAAAATCTAGAATATTCGAAAATACAAATATATATCACTATATCCTAAATACTCACGATTTCTCGAAGTGCCAATATTCACGATTAATATTCGCTATTCAAATATTTGCGCCCAACACTAATCATAGTATGTAGCACAGTAAATGACAAGTTGAAGGCTATATGTTAATATCTAATATAATGTTAGTTACTGAGTGATTAACATAGTATTATGTAATACTATTGTTCTGTCCTTCTTATGTGTGAAGGTACATAGCTTGACAGACAGCTAAACCTTATCCTGGCAATGAATTGACAATGGAGTAATGTCCAACTTTATCTTTATTGAAAGGATGTAATCAGTATGCGGTAAAACAGTGATGCTACCGTGACCTTAGATGTAGATGATGACTCAAGAGACTTCCAAGCCATGTGCTATCCTCAGGCAGTGATGACTGTGAATGAAGAAAATGGCTGCTATGTGCAGGAATGATGTCACTAAGTTATGGAAGCTGAAGTAGACCAAACTTGTAATGTGAATAGCTGCAATTGTATGTAAAACGGCCACTAGATGGAGCTGTTACACAATCAACAGGGAATTATACAGAAAACATATTAGCTATATATGAAAGCTATGCATAAATTAACAATAAATTTGCTGAAGGCATGACACTCTCCGCCTGGTATCTATAGGATACCACATTAAGTCACTTCTGGAGAGAGCAACAAAATCAGTTCAGTAACGAGTCTGAGGAAGAGTTTAGGCTCATATTGCCTGCAGACTTTAACTTCCACCTTTCTGACCTTCCCATCTTCACTTGGGAACACCTTAGTTATCAGTCCCAAAGGCCAGTCATTTCTTTTCGACTGAGGGTCTTTGACAAGGACAGCATTACCAACCTCCATGTTGGGTTTGCTGGTTTGCCATTTATTTCCGGACATGTAGTGTGTAGAGGTATTGTTTCCTCCATTTATTCCAGAAGGCATCTGCTAGGGTTTGCACTCGTCTCCATTGACATTTGTACAAGTCCTTAGAACTAAACTCACCATGAGGAGCTGATGCTGTACCGACCTTTTGGGTGAGAAGAGTGGAAGGGGTGATCAAGAAAGGATCCTCTGGGTCGTTGGATATTGAGGTCAAAGGTCTGGCGTTCATGATTGCCACTACTTTGGTCTTGAAGGTTGAGAGGGTCTCATGAGTGAGCTTTGAAGTTCCCAGCTCTAAAAAGACAGAATCAAGGATCAGGCGGACTAAGCCAATCATATGCTCCCAAGAGCCTCCCATGTGGGAAGAGTGTGGGGGGTTGAATGCCCATTTGAAGTCTTGGTCAGCAAGATATCTCTCTACATGATCACTGTCAATGTTTGAGGGGATATACAGTTCTTTGCAGGCTCCAATGAAGATCAGAGCGGATACGCTTAACTGGGCCGCTAATGGAAATGAAACGTCTGAGAGCATTTATAAAGCTGGATGTATCTAAAGACTCGATAACTTCTATATGCACAGCCCTGATACTCATGCACGTAAATATGACTGCCCAGCGTTTACTGTTTGCATGGCCTCCTCTAGTGTGTCGTGTGGTGACAGACCAGGGACCAAACACGTCAAGACCAACATTAGTACATTAGTTAGCCATCTTTTGTGACTGAAACATACCCCGTAGTTTTTGGCAAGTGACACATTAGAAAATTAGACTACTCACAAGTCTTTTGGCTCCCATTATCCAGAATCCAGCCGTACGTAAAGCGCCTTCAGTAAACAAACGTCCCTGATGTTTAGTCTTCTCATGGTAGTGTTGCACAAGTAAGGATGCAATATAATTGCTTGGGAGTATTATAGGAGTACATTCATTACTCTCGAGTTTTGCATTTGAAATACGTCCTCCAACTCTCAACAGTCCATTAGCATCTATAAAGGGGTCAAGTCTCCTGAGGGAACTGTCTTTAGGAACACCCTTTTGATTTCGGATGAGTCCAAGTTCTTGACCATAAACTTCGTGTTGGATACAACGGATGATAACGTCTCTTGCCTGGGTGAGCTCGTCTACTGTATGAGCCTTGTGACAGTAATGCCAACCTTTGCAGTGCTCTGATCCTGTGGGTGTGGTTCTGAAAGATTTGGCTATCTGGATCAAGCCAGCTATAGCTCTGTTCAGTGATCTCCACGTAGAAAACTTGTTGAATCGTTTGGATCCAAGCTCTCTGCATCAACTTTTGGCTCCAGTAATTCAAATTTGTCTTTCTAAAGAGTGCCAAGCACAGGTATGTAGAGGAATAGTGGTCCTCTGAGCTATGTGGTATATTTAGGGTGGGCTGCAGGAACAGCTCTTATAGCATGATCTGCAGGGTTGAGGTCAGGTGGTACATTCTTTGAACTCTGTTATAAACATAGACATAAAATCTCCTATTCTCATTGTAAATGTAGCCCAACACTACTTCGCTGTCTGTATAAAATACTGTACTATCAAAATTTACATCTATTTCAGACACAACAAGATCTGCTAGCTCTACTGCTAGAACAGCAGCACAAAGTTCCAATCTTGGTATGGTAAGCTCAGGACTTGGTGCCAGCTTTGCTTTACCCATTGTAATGTTTATAGTTTTAAGGTAAACGACTGCAGCTATTGCTTTTATTGAGGCATCACAAAACACGCACAGCTGCTTGGACTGAACCTCAGCAGGAGAGAAGTGGGCATATGGCCTATGTATACGCACGTTAGATAATGCCTTTAGAGAATCTCTCCATGTTACCCATAGTGCCTCTTTCTCTGAGGGAAGTGGCGAATCCCAATCACATATATCTGTGGTTAGCTCACTGAGCAGAGTCTTACCTTAGATCAGTGATGGTGAACCTTTTAGAGACCGAGTGCCCAAACTGCAACCAAATACCCACTTATTTATCGCAAAGTGCCAACACGGCAATTTAACCTGAATACCAATATAGTATATCTTCCATGTAATTTATCATTTAGCTATAATAGCTTAATAGCCTACATTCAGTGCCCTGCCTGTGCTGTTCATAGTGCGTCCTGTGCTGATGAATGGCAGGAAAAGTCTAAAGCATATTGGTACGCCATAGACTTTTTCCAAGGCGCGGGTGCCCACAGAGAGGGCTCTGAGTGCCGCCTCTGGCACCCGTGCCATAGGTTCGCCATCACTGCCTTAGATGATCACAGGGGCTGCAAATCAAAGTGGATCGTATAGACTGTTAATGGTGGACAGGACTCCACGTCGTGTGAAGGGTTTCTGTTTTTGGCCGACCTGAAAAGTAAAGGTGTCCAACTTGAGGTCCCAGCTGAGCCCTAGGCTGCGCTGCATGGGTAATGGGTCTGTTGCCAAGTCTAGATACTTCAAATCACTGCATGATCTTGAGTAGGAAAGGCTTCCATAACAACTTTGTTGTTTGAAGCTATCTTGAGTAGCCTGAGGTTTGAACAGGAAAGCCTACTTTGAGTCCTTTTCAGTAAACCGATTGCGGCCTCTGGTGAGGGAAGCGACTTCAAGCCATCATCTACATAGAAGTCTCTTTCAACAAACTTCTTAACATCCTCCCCATAGACTTTTTCACCTTCTTGGACAGAAAGTCTGAGTCCATAAATAGCGACTGCAGGAGATGGGCTGTTGCCGAAAACATGCACCCTCATGCGATACTCTACGTTCTCTTGGGTAGGGTCATTGTCCTTGAACCAAAAGAATCTTAAGAAGTTCCTATGCTCTTCTTTAACTAGGAAACAATAGAACATTTGTTGTATGTCTGCAACTACAGCAATGGGTTATTTGCGGAATCTGATGAGGACACCGAGAAGTGTGTTTTTGAGGTCTGGTCCTGTCAAAATAACATCATTGAGGGAGACTCTATCTTGTGGTCTTCCTTTGTCCTCTGGAACACCTTGCACCCCAAGTGGTCTTGGTCTTCACCACAAGGATGGTTCTAGATTTCTGAAAAGTTAGCATACAGCACACTTGTCGGCTTCTCTCTTATAAGGAATCTGTTCGAACAAGGCTGAAAGAGGGATGGACGTCCATTCGCCAAGGTATTCGTGTAAAGAGAATTCACTGTGGTAGGCTTGTGAACATTTCCTAGGCAGACATCACCTCAGGTCAAGCTTCTGGGCATATGGAGAATCGTGAGGACCGTTTATTTGTTTTCTCATCTTGTGGACTCTTATGATATCTCTTCCAAGCAGAAGTATTATTTGGGCCTCTGGGTCGAGTGCAGGTATGAGATGTTCTATGGATTTTAGATGTCCATGATGTAATGCTGCTCAGGTGTAGGAATCTCTTCTCTATTGTTTGGCATCCGATTGCATTTGATCAAGGTAGGTAAAGGTATGGATGCTTCACCATTTGTGGATTTGATTTGGAAGCCAGTAGATCTTCTGCCTTTTTCTTCACTTACACCTGTGCAAATTTTAAGTGAATATGGAGAGCTGTGTCCTTTAATATTGAAGATATCAAAGAAAGTCGAGTTAGCAAGAGATCTATTACTCTGATCATCAAGGATGGCATACAACCTTACCGCTTTCTCTTCATGACCAATAGGGTAAACTGTGACAAGACAGATCTTGGAGCAAGATTTGTTACTTAGACCTTTTCCGCACACTTTGGTGCACTGGGGTGTCACTTCAGGAGGTACTGTGTCTCTCTCCTCCCCGCTGTGCTCTACAGCCTGTTCTGAGGGTATGAAAGTCCATGGAACTGGCCCAGGGTGTAAGGCTGTATTGTGCTCTTCACTGTTGCATTCAGAGCATTTGATGTTTACGGTACAGTGTTTTGCAAGATGAGAGGTTGATCCACAACACCTGTAACAAATGTGGTTCTCCTTGAGGAAAGTTTTGCGGTCCCTGAGAAGTTTTTCTCTAAATCCTCTGCATTTCAGCAATGAGTGCGGTTTCTTATGTAGATGACATTCTCTGCATGGGTCTTTTGTTGAGATCTTCTCAGTCACTGAGGTACTGTAGGTTTTGTTTGAGGGGTCTTTGGAAGATACACTGGTCTTGTGTACTGCAACAGGTGTACCTTTCATGTTACGGAGTAAGACAGGCCTACCTGGTTTGGAGTAAGTGGTGTCAAACATTGAGAAGTCAAAGCTGGGATCATTCCTAGTTTTTGCTTGCTGGTGCACGAAGTCCACAAAGAATGAGAATGGAGGAAATGGGACGTTGTTCTGTTACTTGTACCTGGAACCTTGAGCAATCCACTTCTCTTGCAGGTTATAAGGTCGTTTTTGTACTATGGGGTTTACACCACGTGCAGTCTCTAAGAATGCCAGACCTTGTAAATCTCCTTCAGCTTTGGCAACTGGGAGCTCTGTCAGCAGGTTACTCAGTTCTCTCTGTTTCTGGAACCCTTTGTTCTGGATCTTGGGGAAATCCTCAATTCTCTTGAAGAGTGCGTTCTCTATCAGTTCCGGTGAGCCGTATCAGTCCTCAAGTCTCTCCTATATCATGTTTAACCCAGTGCTTTGGTAGTTAATATTAATGGCTCTAATCCGTTTTGCATGCTCTGCCGATTCATTTCCTAGCCACTTGACTAGAAGATTAGTTTCCTCACATGCAGACAGATCTAGGTCTCTGATTGTATTTCTGAATGGTGATCGCCATGACCTATAGCTTTCAGGTCTGTCAACAAACTTGGATAGCCCCTTTATTATTTACTCATTTGGACTTGAATTTAGGCTGTCATCCGACTCCACATGCTGCATGACGTAATCTGAAGTGCGTTGCAAGTTATCATCATGATAAGGTTTAGGTCCAACTATGTGCTGGGTCTATTACTTGCGGACTTTGCTGCTTCTTCTAATGCCTCTGCCTCTGCTACAGCAGCAGCAGATTCCTTTTCCACAGTTAGCTTTTCCAGAGCTGCTTGTTGTTCAGCCAGGGCTGCTTCCATGTGTGCTTTTTCCACTTCCATACGAGCCTTCTCCATCTTTAACTGTCTTTCTTGTTCGGCAAATGTTGCGCGGGTTTTGGCGGCTTCAGCTTTTGCGCAGGCAATGGGCGACTGTGGAGCTGCTCACTGATCTCTTTGAACTTTTGGAGCTGTCTGAGATGCGAGACCTTGATTCTCTTGACGACATAATGGCACTGCGAACAGATTTGCACACTTGCAAATGTCGTGGATGACGATGCTGCACCTTGCAGGGTTCAGTACTATGCGGTCCAGCCTGTTAGAGGTTGTTGACTCGCAGGGTTTGAGGAATCACAGTTTCTAGTATCTAGCTTGTAAGAAGTCGTTGTTTTACTGCGGCCAGTGAGACAATGGAGTAACGTCCAACTTTATCTTTATTGCAAGGATGTAATCAGTATGCGGTAAAACAGCGATGCTACCGTGACCTTAGATGTAGAGGAGGACTCAAGAGACTTCCAAGCCATGTGCTATCCTCAGGCAGTGATGACTGTGAATGAAGAAAATGGCTGTTATGTGCAGGAATGATTTCACAAATTTATGGAAGCTGAAGTAGACCAAACTTGTAATGTGAATAGCTGCAATTGTATGTAAAATGGCCACTAGATGGAGCTGTTACACAATCAACAGGGAATGATACAGAAAACATATTAACTATGTGTGAAAGCTATGCATAAATTAACAATAAACTTGCTGAAGGCATGCCAACTTTTATTACAGATTGCTGCAGACATAAAAAATAAAATAAAATGGCTGCACACCATTATACATACAAACAATAGAGCTAAGAAATGGGGGTCATCCTAAATAAAAGTGGTACAATACCGACTATATATGAGTTAATGGAAGCTCTCAGCGCACATATTTGATCAAACGTGTGTCGGTCCTATCTACCAGGCGTCAAGGTGGCTTCCGCAGATTGGTCCCTAACACTAATATACTGCCTCTCTTTGGACTTACTTAAGCCTACAATATTCAGGGCAGTGTAGAAACCAGCTACATATGTACTCTGCTCAGAAGTCCCAGGTAGATGGGCGTGTTCAGTCTAAAAGAGACGCTACCATCACTATATACTACAAGAGAATTTAGACTAGAACCTTCAGAATCACTGGTGCATATCCATGAAGCAAACATGATTATAAAAAAATAAAATGGCTGCACACCATTATACATACAAACAATAGAGCTAAGAAATGGGGGTCATTCTAAATAAAAGTGGTACAATACCGACTATATATGAGTTAATGGAAGCTCTTAGCGCACATCTTTGATCAAACGTGTGTCGGGCCCATCTACCAGGCGTCAAGGTGGCTTCCGCAGATGGGTCCCTAACACTAAATAAACTGCCTCTCTTTGGACTTACCTAAGCCTACAATATTCAGGGCAATGTAGGAACCAGCTACATGCGTACTCTGCTCAGAAGTCCCAAGTAGATTTTTCTAATCATGTTTGCTTCATGGATACATACCTGTGATTCTGAAGGTTCTAGTCTAAATTCTCTTGTAGTAGATTTCTGCAGACAGTCATTATATAAGTTAGCATGTACAGTGTTCATTTTAGTACATGGTCAGATATCATAGTCAAGTATCAAAATAATGCCAATGTGACACCTGACTCTGACACCTGACACCTGACTCCTGACTCCTGACACCTGACTCTGACACCTGACTCTGACACCTGACTCTGACACCTGACTTCTGACACTGACACCTGACACTGGCAACTGACTGTGACATCTGAGTTTGACTTATGCTCTTCATAATTGAGTGTCAAAGTGATAATGAGTTATAGGTATACTATGTATTTGTATGCTAAATCACACAACCAAAGAATGTCTATTGCTAAGCTTATAGCTCTATGCCTAAAATGCTGTAAGCTAACACATTAGAGACTTCTATGAGTGCATAGCTGGTAGCTCAGTGGTAATACTGTTGCCCCATGTCCAGGGTTTCTGTGTTTGAAACCCCTTTCAGCCCCTTAAAATTTTTACATTTTGATTAAGCCCTAGATAAGAGGCAAATTCAAATGATGTGTGATGCTGATATCTGACTTCCTTCACTTGTCAGGGTCACAAAAAGTTTTAGGTTTACTGTGTTTTTGTAAGCTACATCAAAATAGATGAACAAAAATCCCATGCTCATACAAGGCAAGCTGGTAGCTCAGTTGTTATGCTGTTGCCCCATGTCCAGGGTTTTTGTGTTCAAAACCCCTTTCAGCCTTTAATTTTTTTTACATTTTATTAAGCCCTAGATAAGAGGCAAATTCAAATGATGTGTGACGCTGATATCTGACTTCCTTCACTTGTCAGGGTCACAAACAGTTTTAGGTTTACTGTGTTTTTGTAAGCTACATCAAAATAGATGAACAAAAATCCCATGCTCATACAAGTCAAGCTGGTAGCTCAGTGGTAATGCTGTTGTCCCATGGCAAGGGATTCTGTGTCCAAAACCCTTTTCAGCCCCAATTTTTTTAAACATTTTATTAAGCCCTAGATAAGAGGCAAATTCAAATGATGTGTGACGCTGATGTGTGACACTGATATATGACTTCCTTCACTTGTCAGGGTCATAAACTGTTTTAGGTTTACTGGGTTTTTGGTATACTACATCTCATAGATAAAAAAAATAAAAAAATCACCACCTTTGGTGTCTAAAGCTATAGCTCAGTGGTAAGACACTTGCTTTGCATGTAGTGTTCGTGGGTTCAAAACCCATTTCAGGCTTTTAATAAAATTAATATTTAATATTTTTTTGAGCTCTAGATCAGAGACAAATTCAAGTGGTGTGTGATGTAAGTAGTTCTTTTTTATTTTATTAAGAGTACATGGGCAGCACTATAGTAAAGGGGGCACTAATTTACTGTATCTTCATCTATTTCCAGGTGACTGAGGGTTTTTTCGTTTTGTTGTCTGGAAACAGTCACTGTACAATATAAAAATGTATTCAAATTTCTTAGCAAGGAGTCAAATTATCAGATCTTTAAATCACTTTATTGCAATTATTTGTCGGCATCCACCCAAACATGAGCTGCAAGGATATGACCACTAGGGGTTTTACTAGTCCACTGTGGTTAGGCATGGTCCAGCTCTCCCAGCAAATACAAGCAGGAGGAAGTGTGGGAATGTTCTGGAGTAGCTGATGAGGAGACTTGCCAGATTCACTGCCTCTTCACAGAAAACCAAATTATCTTACTGTAAGTCTGCTCTCCCTCCGCTATCTTACATGGCTTATACATTGATTCACCTCTCTCAAGCTAGAATCACTGTATTTCTGGGACCCCTGAAAAAGTTGATTAGTAACTGTATACAGAGCTGTGTCCGGGATAATACATATCTACTGTATATATATGTGTATTATACACACAGTGTGCTATAGCTTCACCACACTGAGATCTGCTCAGAAAGCTGATCTACTATTACTGCTTTATCCACAGACTTTGCATGTAGATATCCCAGGTTGAAGTCCCCAGTAAGACATAGGTTTTTTTCTTTTATAGCATATACTATAATAAATAATATGTCATTAACCTGTAGGATACCAGCATTGTACATGTATGTCGCTGGAAACACGGTCACAAATCCCAGCGCCGTACAGGTACAGCGCTCTGATCGGGCGGCCACAGGAGCTGCTCCCACCCGATCAGCTACAGGGGTCCGGCAGTCACGGATAGTTGGACCCCTGCTGTATGCACCGGCATCGGTGAAAACACTGATACCAGCTCATTAACCCTTGCACGCCCAGCTGCTCTCTGACTCCGAGAGCCCCAGTAAGGACGAGGATGACCCCACTTTCCTGTTGTCATCCTCGTTCTCCTCATCACCTAGTGATGATGATGAGCCCCCAAGGCAGCGAAGCCAGGAGCCCCCCATGCCAGGGACCCTGTGGCCCACACTAGTATGAGCAGCCCTGGGGATCGTGCTAGTTTTACGGCCCACCAGGCAAGTTCACCTGAGCCCCCTACCGGTGAACTTGGCTGGAGTACCCCAGAGTACTTTGTTGACCAACCAGGAATCCAGATTCGCACATTGGGCTTCACTGAATATGACTTTTTACGTTTTTTTTTCATATTACACCACCGATCACCCTCCTATACCGGGTCACCGGAGACCCGAATAACCCGGAAATGCTGAAAACCGCAGGTCTGAATTGACCTGCGGTTAGCAGCGATCGCCGATAAGGGGGTGTCACAGGACCCCCCTCGGCATTGTCACAGGGTGCCTTCTGAATGATTTCAGCAGGTACACCGATCCGATCACCAACTACCGTGCAGAGTTGATCGGAAATACACAGGGCGTACCTGTGTCTTTAAGGACTCGGACATCAGGGGGTACAGGTACGCCCTGTGTCCGTAAGAGGTTAAAGAGGCTCTGTCACCAGAATCAACCCTATTAGACCATACATACTGCCTGGTAGGGCTCATTATGCTGATTATGTATGATAAATAGCTGCAGAGATATCTGTGTTTTTATTCATATGCAAATAAACAATTAGAGCACTCAGAGGCGGGGCTGAATATTCTGAGCAATGCTCTGTAACACTGTGGATAAAACAGTAATATGTAGATCAGCTTTCTGAGCAAATCTCAGTGTGGTGAAGCTATAGCACACTGTGTGTATAATACACATACAGTACAGACCAAAAGTTTGGACACACCTTCTCATTCAAAGAGTTTTCTTTATTTTCATGACTATGAAAATTGTAGATTCACACTGAAGGCATCAAAACTATGAATTAACACATGTGGAATTATATACATAACTAACAAGTGTGAAACAACTGAAAATATGTCATATTCTAGGTTCTTCAAAGTAGCCACCTTTTGCTTTGATTACTGTTTTGCACACTCTTGGCATTCTCTTGATGAGCTTCAAGAGGTAGTCCCCTGAAATGGTTTTCACTTCACAGGTGTGTCCTGTCAGGTTTAATAAGTGGGATTTCTTGCCTTATAATTGGGGTTGGGACCATCAGTTGCGTTGAGGAGAAGTCAGGTGGATACACATCTGATAGTCCTACTGAATAGACTGTTAGAATTTGTATTATGGCAAGAAAAAAGCAGCTAAGTAAAGAAAAACGAGTGGCCATCATTACTTTAAGAAATGAAGGTCAGTCAGTCAGCCGAAAAATTGGGAAAACTTTGAAAGTAACGGCTATTTGACCATGAAGGAGAATGATGGGGTGCTGCGCCAGATGACCTGGCCTCCACAGTCACCGGACCTGAACCCAATCGAGATGGTTTGGGGTGAGCTGGACCGCAGAGTGAAGGCAAAAGGGCCAACAAGTGCTAAGCATCTCTGGGAACTCCTTCAAGACTGTTGGAAGACCATTTCAGGTGACTACCTCTTGAAGCTCATCAAGAGAATGCCAAGAGTGTGTAAAGCAGTAATCAAAGCAAAAGGTGGCTACTTTGAAGAACCTAGAATATGTCATATTTAGTTGTTTCACACTTGTTTGTTATGTATATAATTCCACATGTGTTAATTCATAGTTTTGATGCCTTCATAGTCATGAAAATAAAGAAAACTCTTTGAATGAGATGTGTCCAAACTTTTGGTCTGTACTGTATATACAGTAGATATGTATAATCCAGAAAACAGCTCTGTATACAGTGACTAATCAACTTTTTCAGGGGTCCCAGAAATAGTGATTCTAGCTAATATGGAACTGCATACACACTTGAGAGAGGTGAATCAATGTATAAGCCATTTAAGATAGCGGAGGGAGAGCAGACTTACAGTAAGATAATTTGGTTTGCTGTGAAGAGGCAGTGAATCTGGCAAGTCTCCTCATCAGCTACTCCAGAACACGCCCACACTTCCTCCTGCTTGTATTTGCTGGGAGAGCTGGAACATGCCTAACCACAGTGGACTAGTGAGACCCCTAGTGGTCATATCTTTGCAGCTCATGTTTGGGTGGATGCTGACAAATAATTGCAATAAAGTGATTTACAGATCTAATAATTAGACTCCTTGCTAAGAAATAAAAATACATTATTATATTGTACAGTGACTGTTTCAAGACAACAAAAAATGAAAAACGCTCAGTCACCTGGAAATAGATGAAGATACAGTAAATTAGTGCCCCCTTTACATTAGTGCTGCCCATGTACTCTTAATAAAATAAAAAAGGACTACTTACATCACACACCACTTGAATTTGTCTCTGATCTAGAGCTCAAAAAAATATAAAATATTAATTTTATTAAAAGCCTGAAATGGGTTTTGAATCCCCGAACACTACATGCAAAGCAAGTGTCTTACCAGTGAGCTATAGCTTTAAACACCAAAGGTGGTGATTTTTTTTTTATCTATGAGATGTAGTATACCAAAAATACAGTAAATCTAAAACTGTTTGTGACCCTGACAAGTGAAGGAAGTCAGATATCAGCGTCACACATCATTTGAATTTGCCTCTTATCTAGGGCTTAATAAAATGTAAAAAAATTTAGAGGCTGAAAGGGGTTTTGAACACGTAAACCCTGGACATGGGGGCAAAAGCATTACCACTGAGCTACCAACTTGCCTTGAATAAGCTTGGGATTTTTGTTCATCTATATGATGTAGCATACAAAAACACAGTAAACCTAAAAGTTTTTGTGACCCTGACAAGTGAATAAAGTCAGATATCAGCGTCACACATCATTTGAATTTGCCTCTTATAGGGCTTAATAAAATGTAAAAAAAATTAGGGGCTGTAAGGGGTTTCAAACACAGAAACCCTGGTTATGGGGCAACAGCATTACTACTGAGCTATCAGTTTGCCTTGGATGAGCTTGGGATTTTTGTTCATCTATTTTGATGTAGCTAACAAAAACACAGTAAACCTTAATCTGTTTGTGACCCTGACAAGGGAAGGAAGTCAGATATCAGCGTCACACATCATTTGAATTTGCCTCTTATCTAGGGCTTAATAAAATGTAAAAAATTTTAGAGACTGAAAGGGGTTTTGAACACAGAAACCCTGGACATGGGGCAACAGCATTACCACTGAGTATATCTATAACTCCTTATCACTTTGACTCTGAAGTATGAAGAGCATAAGTGAAACTCAGGAGTCAGGTGTCAGAGTCAGGTGTCAGGTGTCAGGTATCAGGGTCAGGTGTCACATTGGCATTATTTTGATACTTGACTATGATATCTGATCATGTCCTAAAATGAACACTGTAAGCATGAGGGTAAATAGTTGTAGTCTAGGGTAGAAAATGTACCTAGAATTTAATTTGATTTAATCTAAATAAATCCTGAGTTCTTTATAGGGGCTAAAGCCCTGACTTTCTAATACAAAGCTCCAAATCTTCTGCGTCACATAGGATGGTAAAATCTGGTCTGCGACTGCCTCACCAAACAGAGATTAAGTCTAGTTTCACATCTCTGGCAGCAATTCTGAAAGGCACTTTCAGTAGAGAACAGCCTGCCCGAATTCTCCAGATCCTGCACTTGCGTGATGCAACCAGAATGCCCAACAGCCCCATAAACTATAATAGGGTCCTGTAGAGATCCCGCCCACTATCCAGCAAAAATGGCGAGAATCACTACAGTTTATGTCCGGATGATTCCCGACATTCTCTACTGGAACTGGCTGCTGGATCACAATGCCGTAGATGTGAAACTAGCTTTACACTGCTCCCATGGAACTCAAGAACTAATTTATATGCACTTAAATGGACTTTCCCACTAACAACAAGAAATAAGTGTCTGATCAGGGGGTCTGACCACTGAGACCCCAGCGATTATGAAAGCGAACAACCTATGTGAGTTCCCTATAAGAATGGAGCAGTGGTGCACACGAGTGACAATCAGTCCACTCACTATGAGACTGTTCCCATAGAAGGTAAATGGATCAGTGACCATACATGCTCACCTTTGATCCATTCTCGTAGGGGACTGCAGGACCTGGGTTTCATGACCACTGAGGGTCCCAGCCGTCGAGCCTTCTGCGATCAGACATTTAGAGGGGACTTTATCATTTGTGGTCCTTATAATGTCATTTTTAAATTTTTTTCTGGTCTTGCTCCAAATTTATAAATAGAAATTTATAAATTTGCCACACGCTGGTTTTAAATTTGCCTCGCAAGCAATGTGGCTGCACCTTTGTAAATGATAGTACGCCAGGGGGTACCTGGTGTTCTTTGTGACCGGCTGCAACATTTTTGTGAGACATTTAAAAATGTTAGACATCATGAATGAACCATAGAATTTGTCAACTTGCTGAAACAGCCCTAGTTTACACGCTACTTTTCAAAGTGGTATGGGGTGGCGTAGCTCACAAAAAGTCACAAAACAGTCTTGATAAATGCCGTCCCTTATTCTCTATACTGTGGATAGGGAATATGTATTGTTAGTGGGAAAACCCTTTTAACTTGAAGGGGTTCTGCAGTTTGTTTTAACTGATGATGTATCCTCTGGATAGATCATCAGCATCTGACCGGCGGGGGTCCGACACCCGGGACCCGCGCCGATCAGCTGTTTGAGAAGGCAGCGGCGCTCCTGCAGCGCCGCAGCCTTCTCACTGTTTACCCCCTGGCCCAGTGATGTCACGACTAGTATTAACTGGCCTGGGCGCTGCTAAACTCCATTCAAGTGAACAGAGCTTAGCCCCGCCCACCAGGCCAGTTGATACTAGTCGTGACGTCACTGGGCCAGCGGTAAACAGTGAGAAGGCCGCGGCGCTGCTGGAGTGCCGCTGCCTTCTCAAACAGCTGATCGGCGGGGGTCCCAGGTGTCAGACCCCCGCCGGTTAGATGCTGATGATCTATCCAGAGTATAGATCATCAGTTAAAACAAACTGTAGAACACCTTTAAAGTATTCTCCTGAGTTAATCAGCTGATGTTTCTGAAGTACTAAGTAGAAGTGGATCTAGTATATATACACACAACGTGTGAAGTTATCATCCCCCCTACAGCAGTTTCCTGGTGTAAATAAGTAAAAAATCCTGGGTTGGTGACTTTTTAAATACCATTGTACCTAAATGTAGATGCAAGTGGCGTTTCTACACTGCCCTTGGCACTTTCCAAAAAGGGTGCATGGTGTAGTAGGGGGCCCTCAAATTCACCATCATTCATGCAAGTTTTGTGGTGGAAATGATAACTTAAGTCTACGCCAGCTATGAGCTGGCGTAGATTTCAGTTTAGGTGCATGGACGGCCAGATGATGTAATTTGTGACAAGGCGTGCGACTTGTCACAAATTAAGTGCATTCTTTGGAGGCGCGGGGGATACCAAAGACTATGTAACCTGCTGGTCTTTGATAAATTTCCCCATATATGTGTAAAACTGGTAAATTAAAAGGTGAGCTTCATTGAGGACAAGGACTGATGTGAGTAATGGCAATATTTGTACAGCATATTTTGGTGCTATACATAGAAGGCATCAAAGGTAAAGCCAGCTTTGTTACTATAATATATTATCTGCTTTCGCTATATATACACATTGTATAGTAATATAATTTATTTATTTTTTAATCCCAATATGGAACCTAGCCCTAGCACATCTTTATGTAGCTTTGGAAATTGATAAGTAGAGTAGAAATAACTGACACAAAATAATACAGTCAGCCAGATGCTACCGTTAAAGTAAAAAGCATGTAAAAAGTAAGCTAGTCTTCAGCCACCCTGAACATTTTGGCAATGTGATTATCTTTCCTATTATATTGGGCATATCACTGCATTCAATAAACAATATACTTACAATGAAGATGGAAATAAAACTTTTAATGAAGAGGATGTTTTGGCACATATCCATAGATTTAATAGTGCCAGGTATCTTGTAATGTAAAAGCTGTAAAATATGTACAAACAAAGCCAACAAAGTACTTGTTTATAGACTTATTTTTATACTTTTCATATAGCATGCAGTTAATACTGTAGTAATGTATAGTATTACAACAACAAAAAAACTGTATCTAGAGGTTGACTACAAAGGGCTTTAATGCATCCAGTCTGAAAAAAGCCAAGCAGTGCCTAGAGGAGACAAATTAACACAGTGTTTTCCTAGTTAGCGCTGCTGCCACTATGTTCTAGAGCAGGGGTAGGCAACTTCTGCCATTCCAGCTGTTGTGAAACTACAGTATAACTTCCACCATGCATACTTCATCTGCATTTCTAAGAACTCAGAAAGAGTGCCGAAGGTTGCTGACCCCTGTTCTAGAGGTTACAGGAACATTTTGGCCACCTCTTGCATGTTTTACAGTATCAACATATGTCAACAGTCTTTGATTAGAGAATGTGCATGGTGGAAAGCAGACTTCTAGATTAACCTACACCCAAGATTATCTTGAAGTTAATAATTTACTTGACCTCTCTATCATGCATAGACACACAGCTGTGGGTCACCTAATTAAAACACTGTTTTTCTTTTGTTGATCCAAGGCTCTGTTCCTGAGTCACCATTGCTCTTGTTGCACCCCAGCTCCAGTCATTTTTGTGGCCAGCCCCTCCCTTACTGGTTTGCCAGAAACGGAGCTTGGGTGTAATAAAAGCAACAGTTATGCCCTCATTGTACCAAAAGCCTAATTTGACCCCGACCGCAATGACAAAGGTGGCATCTGTGAGGTAAGGCAGAAGGATGCGGCTCCTTCCCGATTGTAGCCCCGGCAATGAAATTGGTTACCATGATATCCTGTATGCTGCTGAAGCTTCCCAGGACTGTCATAGTAACCACCCTGCTAAGCCGTACACAAAGAACAGCTTAGCGGGGAGCATGTCAAATTTCTATTCACCTTAATAGAATCTCTATTAGGGTGAATGGAACAAGGGTTCAAAAGATCCCTGATTCTAGCCCATTAAGGGGGCTAATTAGTTTTTATTGTAAAAGTAAAAAAATAAATAAAAAAAACATAAATAGATTAAAAGTAAAAATCGCCCCTTTCCCAATTCTACATAAAAATATATAAACAATAAAAAAAATAAACGTATCAGGTATCGCCGCATCTGCAAAAGTCTGAACTATTAAAATATTTGTAAAAATTTCCTGTGCAGTGGACACCGTAATGAAAAAAAATGCAATTAGATTTTTTTTTGTAATCTTTTTCTCCGCAATGGGGCCTCAAAAATTATTGGAAAACCACATAAATGATAGAAGTCTCCTAATCCTTTCCCAGAAGCTCAAAATACATGGGCATTCCCACCTTATATGTAAAAAGGATCCAGTTTCCCGACATCTCCAGCATGTACTAAGAACGTTGCTAAACAGGGACATTCTTGCAGTCACCATAAACCATTGATATAGCAGTTTCCTAGATAGTTCAAAATGATTTGAACATCTAGAGATCTTTGGAATTACAGCGTGTGCTTCCTGTCATTCATTTTCTCAAAAAGTAGTTTTAAGAGCAGATTCCCATTTTGTTTTATATTTTGCAAGGGAATCAGGGCCTGAGTTTATAAGGATCCTATAGCAGTAAGATATTCCCTTATTTGTGGTTGAAAGAGAAGTAAGCCAATTGTCCATTGGAGATTTTGGTTTTCCAGCAGGCCAGATTTTCTTAGCTAAAGCATGTCTGACTTGTAAATATGTAAAAGTATCTGAGGGTGAAAATTAGTTCTTTAAACTTTCAAAGCTGATCGGTCGGTTGTCTGAGATTATATCTGATAATTAACATATGCTTTTTGATCTCCAATTAGACAAATCAGTGTTCGGTATAATATATTCAAGCAACTCAATTCCTGCATCCAGAAAGTTCATGGAAAACAGTTTGCATTTAACAACTGCTGTCCACCAGGAATCCATGATTGCTCCTATAGTCGGATGAGAGCTAATAAGTGGTATATGGAATAGTGTGGTAGCCTCTAATTTTGCAGATATACATAGTCTGCCTATACTGTATGTTTTGATCAAATAAACAGATTTCCAGCACAAAGGAGATACACTCTTGCATGTCCTTTATTGAATATTCCAAACGTACACACGGTGCAGTGAAAGAGGTCCCTCCATGTCCCTGGTCAGACCGACATGTTTCGAGCCAGCCGGCTCTTAGTCATGATCAGTTGTATGTTTCGATGTCAACCCAGCGAGAAGTTTTAATTGGTTTAATTTGAAAGCCCGATAATAGTAGCTAATAGAAGGACATCCCATACCCACCATCTTAACCTCCTTATAAAGTATATCCGCTCTAACCCTTGGGGTTTCATTGTTCTAAATAAATCTCATTAATAAAGATTGGGTCTTTGCTAGAAAGGTGTTAGATAAGCGAATCGCGACGTTTCTAGACATATATATTATATTTTGGGAATTATTAACATTTTGACAGCTGCTATCTTTCCAAACCAAGAGATTTCATCAGTTCTAAAACTAGTCAGTTCCTTCTTAGTTTCACCAAGAAGGGGTAAGTAGTTGGTCTTGAATAGCTTAGAGACAGAGTATGTGAGATTTATGCCTAAATATGAAGGAGCGGAAGTTTCCCATCCAAAAGAGTATCCAGATTTTAATTGTAATACTGTCTTAGATGGAAGATCCATATTCAGGATAGATGATTTGGATTGATTCACTTTATGATAATACTTACTAAAGTTGGTGAGTACCTTGATAATAGCTGGGAGTGACTCTGCAGGGTTTTTGCATATGAGAATAATGTAATCCGCAAACAAGCCTATACGATACTCAGTTTGGCCTACTTGTATACCATGCATGGAGGGATCAGCTCTTATTGTTTCAGCTAGGGGTTCAATCATAAGGCCCAAAATCATGGGGGATAAGGGGCAACCCTGTCTTGTACCGTTTGTAATTGTGAAACTTTGAGATAAAAAACCTGATGAAAAAACTGATGCGGATGGGCTGGAATAGAGTGCCATTACAGCAGAAAGAAAGGGGCTATTGATTCCAAATTTATAAACCACCTCTTTCAAAATAACCCCAGTGGACTCTGTCGAGAGTGGACATTGACAGTAGAGAATGC
Organism: Bufo bufo; assembly: GCF_905171765.1. NCBI lineage: Eukaryota > Metazoa > Chordata > Amphibia > Anura > Bufonidae > Bufo > Bufo bufo. The sequence continues at coordinate 45,779,836 of NC_053396.1, read as the reverse complement.
TACTGAGTTTCTTACAGCTATTAATGCTTTTTTACATGAATTAGGTGTAGTATATATGTGCGTGAAATTTTTATTCTTGAGCCTATGGGAGTCCTTCTGGTGCAGATGTTTTTTTTGTGCACAAAGCACATCACACTTAAGTGATTTGGCCTCTTTCCACAAGAACATTTTAATTGGGCTATTCAGGCCTGAACATGCAATGATGCTATCATTACTACCATATTTAATGATACCAAAGGTTGGCATTAGTTTATCTCCTAAGCTAAGGAATAAACCTACATATCTCCCATATATTCTGTTGAAAAGAAAAAAGTTTGCTGGACCAGTAATAACTAACAAAAACAATATGCAAATGGGTCTTAAACCATTGACCCGTTTAAAACTTAAAAAACATGTATTTATCTCAAGCCACCCTGACTCACATAGTTGGTCTAGTGGTGACATTGGGGGTTAGATAACATCTCTAAGTGTTGCCACCCAGGGATCCCACCTAGCCTACCTTAATCAGGTAGTGAGAGAAAAGAGTAAACATTGTGTGGTGCACAGAAAGAGAACAAAAGCATGTGTTAGACAACTTAGCTAGCAGTCCAAAGGACATTTTGTTCAAGTGGATCCTGGAATTCCAATTTCTCCTATCTTGAGCTTTATCTCTTCAGCCAGGTGAAATTTAGGTGACTTAGAGGATCCAATGACTGTCCACTCTTGTGTTAGGGTTGGTGTTTTCCTGCTTGGCAGTGGTATCTTTTCCATCATTGAGGGAATTTGGAACCAATTGGCCACCAGTTTGGAAGCTGCTTGAGGGGAGTGTAAAGTGTGAGATGATCCATTCCTGTATATTATCAGTTTTACTGGGTAACCCTATCTATATTGGATACCTTTTTCTTTCAGAATTTTCATTACTGCAGAGAATTCTCGCCTTCTGTTGAGAGTGGCAACCAACAGGTCTACAAACAGAGAAATGTCAGCATATTTTTCTGGTAAATCAGTATCATTTCTGGATGTAACCATTATTTTTTCTTTAAAATGATAAAAATGCAGCCTGGCCAATACATCTCTAGGTGCAGACAGAGGCGACTGTTTCGGTTTGGGAGCAGTGGCGTCGCCAAGGTGGGGCCAGAGGGGGCTACGCCCCCCCGAACATCACGCTGTGCCCCCCATGTGCCCCCCCAACTGAAATGCCCTGACAACTCAGCAGCTCGGGGGGCCGTAGGGCACAGGGAGATGAGGGCTTCCATTGCTCTCATCTCCATAGTCATCTGTATCGCCGTCCTCAGGACAGCGATACAGATGCCTGTACTAGTGGGGTGGGGCAGGAGAGGCGTGTCCCTTCCCCTTCCTCTGATAGGCTGCAGGCACTATGACGTCATTGCGTCGCTTGAGCCGTACAGCGCAGGACACAGGCCGGAAGATAAGTATAAGTGTTTTTTTTTTTATATGTAAAATGTTTTACAGGCACATTAGGGGGGCTCTTGTTACTGGCACATTGGGGGGGGCTCTAAGCTCTTGTTACTGGGCTGGCACATGATGGGGGGCTCTTGTTACTGGCACATGGGGGGGCTCTTGTTACTGGCACATGGGGGGACTCTTGTTACTGGCACATGATGGGTGGGGGGCTCTTGTTACTGGCACATGATGGGGGGCTCTTATTACTGGCACATGGAGGGGCTCTAATTACTGGCAGATGGGGGGCTCTTGTTACTGGCACATGATGGGGGGGCTCTTGTTACTGGCACATTATTGGGGACACTTATTACTGGCACATTATTGGAAGCACTTATTACTGGCACATTATTGGGGGCACTTATTACTGGCACATTATTAGTAGGCACTATAGGGGCATCTACTGAGGCCACAAAGAAGGAGTATTTTATATGGGGGGCTCTGTACAGTAGCATTTTATACTGGGACACATTATGGTGGGTACTATGGGGAAGGGGGGAGAAGAGTACTATGGGGTCATCTACGGGAGGCACTAAAAAGGGGTATTTTATACTTGCAAATTATGAGGGACACTGAGGGCATCTACTGGGGCACTATATATGGGACATTTTATACTAGTACATTATGGGGGCACTAGAAGGAAGGGGAAAGAGGAGCACTATGGGAGCATTTACTGGGGGCACTATGTAGGGGTATTTGATACTGGCACATTATGGGGGCACTATGGGGACATTAGCTCAACTGGGGGCATAACAAGGGGGTATTTTCTGCACTGTCACATTAGAAGGAGAATTATTTCTACTGGGGGCATTATGGTGGGCTTTATTACTCCCCCATGGTATGAGCTTCCTAGTAGCAGCACCAGCCTCTCCCTGCTCTGCTAGCCCAAATCCTTATTTTGAAATCTCTCTCATTAGGATAAAACACAACATCAGCTCCGCCTAGCCCCCCAGCCAAAGTGTTGAAGTGGTGTCAGAGATCCCCAAGGGCCAAGCCAAGTAATTGTAAGTTTTCATGTGAAATATGTTTATGTTATACACATATAGCCTACACTGTGCCACACAATATACAGTATACCTCTACACTGTGGAGTCTGTTCTATAAGCACCATTGTTTTGTGGCGGCAGACAGAAAATAATCTGGAAGTTCCCCTCCCGAGACCAGGCTTTGGATCCGCCACTGGTCTGGACCACTCACAGGAGTGTACATTTCTTCTAAACTGTAATCCGTATCCTCTGACCTGCAGAAATCAGCGCTCGCTCGGTAACAACTAACAGGCAGTGCCTGTAAGCTGTAGCCTGGCCCTGTTACCGAAGCTAGCTGAGTGGTGTAATGTTAAGGTACTAGTAGAGATGAGCGGCCGCTGAATCCTGATTTAAAGTTAAAGTTACTGCAGGATATGGATTACAGTTTAGAAATGTCAAATGTACACTTCTGTGAGCGGCGGGGAGGGGGATCTGTGGATGACACTGTTATGGGGAGGGGGATCTGTGGATGACACTGTTATAGGGAGAGGGATCTGTGGATGACAGATATACACTGCGTGCAGAATTATTAGGCAAATGAGTATTTTGACCACATCATCCTCTTTATGCATGTTGTCTTACTCCAAGCTGTATAGGCTCGAAAGCCTACTACCAATTAAGCATATTAGGTGATGTGCATCTCTGTAATGAGAAGGGGTGTGGTCTAATGACATCAACACCCTATATTAGGTGTGCATAATTATTAGGCAACTTCCTTTCCTTTGGCAAAATGGGTCAAAAGAAGGACTTGACAGGCTCAGAAAAGTCAAAAATAGTGAGATATCTTGCAGAGGGATGCAGCACTCTTAAAATTGCAAAGCTTCTGAAGCGTGATCATCGAACAATCAAGCGTTTCATTCAAAATAGTCAACAGGGTCGCAAGAAGCGTGTGGAAAAACCAAGGCGCAAAATAACTGCCCATGAACTGAGAAAAGTCAAGCGTGCAGCTGCCAAGATGCCACTTGCCACCAGTTTGGCCATATTTCAGAGCTGCAACATCACTGGAGTGCCCAAAAGCACAAGGTGTGCAATACTCAGAGACATGGCCAAGGTAAGAAAGGCTGAAAGACGACCACCACTGAACAAGACACACAAGCTGAAACGTCAAGACTGGGCCAAGAAATATCTCAAGACTGATTTTTCTAAGGTTTTATGGACTGATGAAATGAGAGTGAGTCTTGATGGGCCAGATGGATGGGCCCGTGGCTGGATTGGTAAAAGGCAGAGAGCTCCAGTCCGACTCAGACGCCAGCAAGGTGGAGGTGGAGTACTGGTTTGGGCTGGTATCATCAAAGATGAGCTTGTGGGGCCTTTTCGGGTTGAGGATGGAGTCAAGCTCAACTCCCAGTCCTACTGCCAGTTTCTGGAAGACACCTTCTTCAAGCAGTGGTACAGGAAGAAGTCTGCATCCTTCAAGAAAAACATGATTTTCATGCAGGACAATGCTCCATCACACGCGTCCAAGTACTCCACAGCGTGGCTGGCAAGAAAGGGTATAAAAGAAGAAAATCTAATGACATGGCCTCCTTGTTCACCTGATCTTAACCCCATTGAGAACCTGTGGTCCATCATCAAATGTGAGATTTACAAGGAGGGAAAACAGTACATCTCTCTGAACAGTGTCTGGGAGGCTGTGGTTGCTGCTGCACGCAATGTTGATGGTGAACAGATCAAAACACTGACAGAATCCACGGATGGCAGGCTTTTGAGTGTCCTTGCAAAGAAAGGTGGCTATATTGGTCACTGATTTGTTTTTGTTTTGTTTTTGAATGTCAGAAATGTATATTTGTGAATGTTGAGATGTTATATTGGTTTCACTGGTAAAAATAAATAATTAAAATGGGTATATATTTGTTTTTTGTTAAGTTGCCTAATAATTATGCACAGTAATAGTCACCTGCACACACAGATATCCCCCTAAAATAGCTAAAACTAAAAACAAACTAAAAACTACTTCCAAAAATATTCACCTTTGATATTAATGAGTTTTTTGGGTTCATTGAGAACATGGTTGTTGTTCAATAATAAAATTAATCCTCAAAAATACAACTTGCCTAATAATTCTGCACTCCCTGTAGCATAAGATGCTATATACGGTATGTGTCATCCACAGATCCCCCTCCATAACAGTGTCATCCACAGATCCCCCCACCCCCATAGCAGTGTCATCCACAGATTCCCCTACCTATAACAATGTCATCCACAGGCAACTAGGACATGTTGAAATCTGAATGATTTTTTATTTTTTTTTAAACCACAGACAGCAGGACTTTTCTTCCCTGTTGCGGTTTTAGGTATTTGGTAAAGTATCGCAGCATTTCTAAGCATACTTGTGTAAATGTATCGTTGTTATAGCTGCCCCCCCTACATTTGCCCTGGCCCCCAGTGTGCCCCCCAAAAATTTGAAAGCTGGAGACCCCACTATTTGGGAGTTCTATGTATCCTATCTTTGATCATGTCTCTTTGTTCAGAGTCAGATAGCAAGATGACAAAAAAAGTCGATTAGGAAGTCCCTTAATTGATCAGTTTGTACTGTTTCAGGAATCCCCCTAAATCTAATATTGTTTTGGCGGGATCTGTCCACAAGATCCGCCAGTTTAATCTTAACTGCCCCCATGTCATCATACAACTCATTTTGCGCGTCCACTAGTGAGTTATGTGCATTATAAAATTTGTCCATTTTACCCTCTAAATGGGCCATTCTGTCCCCCATATCCTTTATTTCTTTATAGATATTTTGAACTGTTATTTGAAAGTCTGCTTGAATAGAGCTGCGTAGCTCTTAGCCCTCATGCTGGTTTCAGTGATGTCTGCGCCAATATTTGCTAAGTGCATTCGGTTGTTGAGCCTGTTGGTGGCTGTGTTAGGGGATGAGACTGACCTGGTTGAGGGAGAGCCAAATGGTGTACAGGATCTAGGTGAGATTTGTGGCGTCTGGTAATCAGGATTCGCTGCTCTTGCAAGCGATAAGGCATGTGGCAAACTTTCTTCAGTAGCTGCGTCATCCTCTCTCTGTGTGGTACGGGCGCCATTTTAAGAATTGCTCGCCGGCTGAAAGAAGGACGTCATCTATGTAGGTTCTGCCTTTTTCTGCAGGCCTGGGATGTTTAGCCAGCTGAGTAGAAGTCAAAAAGCTAAGTTAGCCGTCTTTTTTTCTCTGCTTTGAGCCGTGTTTAGAGTAGACTAGTGGCGGGGAAGATTCTCACACAGCCGTTCTGCTCGGCTTCCGGCTACGCCCAGCCAATTTTTTTAAAAGGTTTTTATTTTTTTTAAACTAGTAAAACAATAGAAAGAACTATGCACGTTTGGTATCGCTGCATTTATATTGAGCCGCAGAATAAGGATGTCATGTTATTTTTAGTGTACAGTGAACGCAGTGATGTAAAAACCACAAAAACCTTGGAATTTAATCCCACAAATATATTTTTTTCCTTTTCCAAAAACAGACACGGCAAATAAAGTGGTGCCCTTAAAAAAATACAACTTACCCTGCAAAAAAAATTAAAAATAACTCATATGGATAAATGAACTGAAAATGTAAAAAGTTATGGCTATTGGAATGTGGGGAGGAAAAAATAAAAATGCGAAAAAAAAATTGACCCGGTACTTAAAGGGTTAAATCAAAACTAACCTGCCTGCCTTGCTTGTCATATAATTTGGGTTGTTGATTGAACATACCAGATACAGAAAGGACACCCTACTCATATTTGCTACTGTGGGCTACAGTAGATATTTTGTCTAGGGGAGATCTCAAGTAGGCAGTCATATTTTTACGGAATGTTTCTCCAACGCTGGCATCCTAGGGGTGACTGTAAATCTGTGTAGAGCTCTTTGATACATTTTGTATACCTGACAGCATATATTGTTTACCTCTTTCCGAGTGTAATCTAATGTGACTTGTACTGACATTGCTTATTATGTCCTATTCGGTTCTGCCTTAACATTTTTTTAAATGTTTTTTTTCTTTTGTACTCAGTACTCATGACTCATATGTTAAATGTACTGTATGCCGATTTGCTGTTCTTTCATTACAATTCTAATTGATTTAAAAAAATGTAATCAAGGTTAAACAAAAATGAATTTGTAAGGATAATTCAATATATAAAGTTGTGATGGCACACTCGCATGTGGTAAAAATGGAATAATGCGTATCTTGATTATGATAAAATTATGTTTAATAATGATAAAAAAGAAGAATAAAAACCCAAAAATGTTCTTCTAAAAAGTTGAAAGTGTTATGTAAGGTATGTTGTATGGTCACAGTTGGAAGGTATTCTTGAACTTGTGGGATGCTATGTGCAAACTGAGTACAAATAAAAAGTCAATTAAGACTGAATATACAAAGTGCTATGTGCAAGCACCAGGTATTATTGGTCTTGTAGGATGCTATGTGCACGCTGAGTACATATAAAAAGTCAATTAAAGAGGACCTTTCACCATAATAAAACCTCTAAACTAATACAGACGTGTAGAGTGGCGCCCAGGGATCTCCCTGCACTTACTGTTATCCCCGGGCGCCGCTCCGTTCTCTGGTTATAGCCTCCGGTATCTTCATAGTTAGGCTCCACCCAGGGGAACCTGACGGCGTCTCTCTCTCCTATGCTGTAGCACTGGCCAATTGCAGCGCTCAGCTCATAGCCTGAGAGTTTATTTTTTTCTCTCAGGCTATGAGCTGAGTGCTGCGATTGGCCAGCGCTACAGCATAGGAGAAAGACGCCGGCAGGTTCCCCTGGGTGGAGCCAAACTACGAAGATACCGGAGGCTATAACCAGAGAACGGAGCGGCGCCCGGGGATAACAGTAAGTGCAGGGGGATCCCTGGGCGCCACTCTACGCGTCTGTATAGTTAGTTTAGAGGTTTAATTATGGTGAAAGGTCCTCTTTAAGGCTGAATATACAAAGTACTATGTGCGAGCTCAGTATATCAAAGTGCAATATGCAAGCTCGGTACATGAAAGTGCAATATGCAAGCTCAGTACACGGTACACAAAAGTGCTATGTGCAAGCTGAGTACATTGTGAATGGGTAGGATGTACTGAAATTATCAGTTCAGGTACTTCGATGTTGCATTTTTAAATATATAGAAGTGCTATGTGCAGACTGAATGCATAAAGTGCTATGTGCAAGCTGGGTACATAGAAATAAGTTGTATAGCTAAGCTGAGTACACAAGGGTTGATACTTCAGGTATACGGTTTCACAAGGGATATTGCTTCAGGTTAAAAGATTTTTGATTCAGGTACACCACAATTTAAGATCCAACAACAAGCTAAGTGGATGAAGTTGTTGTTATACAGTATTGAGATAAAAGCACTATAGTAAGCAATGTCTGCTCATTATATCTGCACCAGAAATTTTGTCATATAAAGATTGCTGTAGTTAAAATTCACACTTTGCATAGGGGTATACAGTTCATCAAAGTCTGCTTAGTGTGCTGTGAACAAAGTCCTCATGCCGGTATTCTCATATTGGGTTAATGGTCAACCGTTAGATATTTAACCGTTAAAATTTCAGCCTGTATAGAAATAAAAGAGAGACTCTGTACATTACCGCTCCATGCCGCTTTGTTTTCTGCTTTGTCCTGCAAGGACCTACGCGGCGTCCCACGTGGTCACTTGCTTATATCACGTGGCGTCCCACGTGACTTGGGCAGGGCGGTGCATCACTCGTTCTGGGATTGGTGATTGGTCCTCTTTCGGAGATACTGAAGCTGTGGAAAATGTTTTTTTTTTTTTAAAGGTTGTCAGCAATAAACCGCAGCGATTCACAGTTATCCCGGATTGTATATTCCTCACTGTTCCTTAATACCAGACGCGTTTCGGAGCGTATTCCTGCTCCTTCCTCAGTGGTTAGTGTTTGTACACTGGAAACAAGTGAGGGTTTTTAAATGATTTTACTCAAGGGGGTGTTGCCTGGAGTAAATTGAGTCAGTTCCAAATCCTGGACTGGATGATTTATTTTAGATTTAGGTTAATACTCATAGTCTAGATTTATTGATGGACTCCGTCTTTGGATTTAAATTATGAATAAGAAAACATCAATGGTGTGTGACCAATTACAGGATATAAAAGAGGTTATAAAAAAAATGGTTTTAGGAAAAAAATCTTTAATAGAAAAATTATAAAAAATTATAAAATTATTGCCAATAGTAAAAATTCATTGCCAGTGGTAAAATATTGTAAAGATAAAATCAGTGTGGCAGGTAATTTCAGTAAGAGTTAAGTCATAGATCACAGATAGCTTAATGTGTTTATTCTACCTAAAAAAATATGATATATCAGGAAATATTGTGGTGTAGAGACTTGTTATATGCTGGGGACTGTAGTGGACATCATTTCAGGTTAAGAAAGCTACAGAAACTATAGGTGTAGTTTGTATGCGTTTCCTATGCGGTTTATGTGCGTTTATTGTGTTTACGCCGTTTTCCTTTATGGTCTAAGTATCTTCTTTTGTTTTAAACAGGTTTTTCTTTTATTATGTGATTCCTATTTAAATATTATTAAATAATGTATCTATAGACATTAATTTTGATTAAGAAATTTGATAGGAGGGTGTGTAAGAGGGAGGGGCCTCCCGGGGAGAGGAGATAGAGGTGCCGGTAGAACAGCCTGACCTCTATTTGCCTGTCCCTAGGAGGCACCCCCCTAGGAATCTATAAAAATCCAAACATTTCGAGTTCAGCATTAAGACCTGCAGGGGATAGAGTGCCAAATTCATATATTTGTTTTGATTCAGCTCTTGACATGTTGTCTATATGGTTTCCTCCCCTCCATGATTTGTTGATTTTTTTCGAGAGCTGTATATTTTAGTGATGAAGGGTCACTGTTGTGGTATGTTTTGTAGTGTTTGGATACCGTGTGTTATTTGTATCCTTTTTTAATGTTGGCAATATGCTCAGCCACTCTTTTTTACATTTGTCTTTTGGTTCTGCCTATATATTGTTTATGGCACGGACACACCGAAAGAAGCCTTTTAATAAGAGCCAGTTGTTGAGTGTCTGTTTCGTTCTCTGTTTAACTGTTGGAGCTATTTTAAGACCTAAATTGGGGGCCCTGGTGTATACAATTGGTGGTTTGATGTTAAATAGTGGACCTATGGTTTTGTCATTTAGTAGATGATGCCAGTGTTTATTGATAATTTTTGCAATAGTTTTGTATTGTGCATTGTATGGAAGGATCAGTCTTGTTTCCTCATTCTGTTTTGTGATTTTTTCTTTATCTTTGAAGAATTCCTGTCTGTCCATCCTTTTTACCTTGTCTATTGAGCTCTCTATAAGTTTGTCGGGATACATTTTTTCTAGAAATTTTTTTGTTTCATTTGTGTGGCTTCTTCCTCAAATTTTGTGTTGTCTGTGCAGTTTCTTTTTAATCTTCTGAACTGACTGGTTGGGATATTGGTTACCATTGTGGAAGGTGACAACTGGAGAAGAGTATGTGATTGTTTTTCATTACGGGTTTATGATAGGTACTGCACACTAATCGGTTATTCTTTACTTGGATGAATAGGTCTAAGAATTCTATCTGTATTTTAGTTGTGCTAGTTGAGAACTGTAAATTTAGATCGTTTTTATTGATATTTTCTAAGAAAGTATGTAGGGCCGTTTCTTTGCCAAATGAATATGATGTCATCAATGTATCGTCTCCAGAGCACCAGATTCCCCCCAAGTAAGGGCTGCACAACAACCTCCTCCCATTGGGACATGAAGATGTTGGCATAACTTAGGGCGAATCTGGTGCCCATGGCGGTTCCTCTTTGTTGTTGATAATATTCTGATTTGAAGATAAAGCAATTGTGTGTTAATATGTGATGGACACCAGCAGTGATGAATTTGATCTGTTCTTCTTTTAATGGTGCATTGTTGGTTAGATGTCTTTTAAGCGCATGTATGCCCTGTGTGTGGTCTATGATGGTATATAAAGAGTTTACATCTAATGTGCCCAGGGTCCAGTTTTCTTGATATTCTAGTGCTTCCAAAGTGGTGATGATGTCAGTAGTGTCCTTAATATAGGAAGGAATTATTTTGATGTATGGTTGCAGAATTTTGTCTTTGAATTGAGATAGGTTAGATGTTAAAAAGAGTGGCTGAGCATATTGCCAACATTAAAAAAGGATACGAGCAACACACGGTATCCAAACACTACAAAACATACCACAACAGTGACCCGTTATCACTAATATCTCAAAAAAATCAACAAATCATGGAGGGGAGGAAACCATATAGACAACATGTCAAGAGCTGAATCAAAACGAATATATGAATTTGGCACCCTATCCCCTGCAGGTCTTAATGCTGAACTCCAAATTTTGGGATTTTTATAGATTCCTAGGGGCGTGTCTCCTAGGGACAGGGAAATAGAGGTCAGGCTGTTCTACCGTCACATCTAGCTCCTCTCCCCGGGAGGCCCCTCCCTCTTACACACCCTCCTATCAAATTTCTTCATCGACAGTCAATTCTTTCATTATAACAGACAGATGTGTATGAGTTTCCACATATACAGTCTGTCCATAAATACACTATTTAATAATATTTAAATAGGAATCACATAATAAAAGAAAAACCTGTTTAAAACAAAAGAAGATACTTGGACCATAAAGGTAAAGCCGTAAACACAATAAACGCACATAAGCTGCATAGGAACCACATACAAACTACACCTATGGTTTCTATAGCTTTCTTAACCTGAAATAATGTCCACCACAGTCCCCAGCATATGACAAGTCTCAACACCAAAATATTTCCTAATATAGCATATTTTTTGAGATAGAATAAACACATTAAGCTATCTGTGATTTTATCTTTACTATATTTTACCACTGGCAATGAATTTTTACTATTGACAATAATCTTATTCTTTTCTATACTTTTTCTATTAACGATTTTTTTCTTAAAACCATTTTTTCTTATAACCCCTTTTATATCCTGTAATTAGTCACACACCATTGATGTTTTCTTACTCATAAGTTATATCCAAACCTCTGAGGAAGGAGCAGGAAAACGCTCCAAAACGTGTCTGGTATTGAGGAACAGTGAGGAATATACAAGCAGGGATAACTGTGAATCGCTGCGGTTTATTGCTGTACTAACTGCTAACCTTTAAAAAAAAAAAAACATTTTCCACAGCCTCAGTATCTCCGAAAGAGGACCAATCACAATCCTGGAACGAGTGATGCACCGCCCTGCACAAGTTACGTGGGACGCCACGTGATATAAGCAAGTGACCACGTGGGACGCCGCGTAGGTCCTTGCAGGACAAAGCAGAAAACAAAGCGGCGTGGAGCGGTAATGTACAGAGTCTCTCTTTTATTTCTATACAGGCTGAAATTTTAACGGTTAAATATCTAACGGTTGACCATTAACCCAATATGAGAATACCGGCATGAGGACTTTGTTCACAGCACACTAAGCAGACTTTGATGAACTGTATACCCCTATGCAAAGTGTGAATTTTAACTACAGCAATCTTTATATGACAAAATTTCTGGTGCAGATATAATGAGCAGACATTGCTTACTATAGTGCTTTTATCTGAATACTGTATAACAACAACTTCATCCACTTAGCTTGTTGTTGGATCTTAAATTGTGGTGTACCTGAATCAAAAATCTTTTAACCTGAAGCAATATCCCTTGTGAAACCGTATACCTGAAGTATCAACCCTTGTGTACTCAGCTTAGCTATACAACTTATTTCTATGTACCCAGCTTGCACATAGCACTTTATGCATTCAGTCTGCACATAGCACTTCTATATATTTAAAAATGCAACATCGAAGTACCTGAACTGATAATTTCAGTACATCCTACCCATTCACAATGTACTCAGCTTGCACATAGCACTTTTGTGTACCAAGCTTGCATATTGCACTTACATGTACCAAGCTTGCATATTGCACTTTTATGTACCGAGCTTGCATATTGCACTTACATGTACCGAGCTTGCATATTGCACTTTGATATACTGAGCTTGCACATAGCACTTTGTATATTCAGCCTTAATTGACTTTTTATATGTACTCAGTTTGCACATAGCATCCCACAAGTTCAAGAATATCTTTCAACTGTGACCATACAACATACCTTACATAACACTTTCAACTTTTTAGAAGATCATTTTTTGGTTTTTATTCTTCTTTTTTATCATTATTAAACATAATTTTATCATAATCAAGATACTCATTATTCAATTTTTCCACATGTGAGTGTGCCATCACATCTATATATATTGAATTATCCTTACTACACGGTCTCTGGATGTACCGGTTATAGAGCACCTCTATCCATAATACCTAATTGGTGAGCCACTGAATAACTACATTGCAAAAAAGAATTGTAGTCTCACTAGAAATTTCTGAAAAGAAGAAAAAGGAACTGTAGCCAAGCGGAGTATTTAAATGTGTCAGCTTTAATAATGGTATGCATTATAATTTTGCCACACAATATTAAAGGGGTTTTCCGGGATTTTAATATTGATGACCTATCCTCAGGACTAGTGTTGGTCGAGCACCAAAGTGCTCAGGTGCTCGAGTAGAACACCTCTGGATATTCGGGTGCTCGGAGCACAATGGAAGTCAATGGGAGAACCCGAGCATTGAACCAGGCACCCCTTGCTCTGAAGAGGGGAGGGGGTCTGGTTCATAGGAAAAGGTTAGAAATTGATGCAAACACCACTGAAATGGTTCGAGAACAGCATGAGGGGGATGTCTGGATGCATCTTGGACTCCCAGGTCGCTGCTGGGAACGATGTTGTCCGAGTAGTACGCCACCTTTAAAGACTGACAATAATACGCACCAAACCGAAGATAAAATAGATTTTAGACGAAAAATTGTTAGGAAATATTATTTCCTGTATATTTACTTGTATATAAAGTGCAAGTGCTGCCAAAATTACAAGGAAGAGGCACTCTGATACAACCTGTATATCACATAAATGAGGGCCTCATTCACATTGTGGTACAATTGTTCAGGTAGTGGGACTCCTACACTCATAAACCCTATGCACTAAGGGAAAGGGCTGCCAAAAATTACAAGGAACCGCCACTCCAATACACCCTTTATTACACATAAAGGAGGGCATCATACACACCCTTGAAAAATTATGATTGATGGCCTGCTGGTGACCCTCTAAAACATTAGGGGCGAGGGCCTGCTGCTGAGCTGACCATCTAAAACATTATGGGCGAGAGCCTGCTGCCGAGCTGACCATCTAAAACATTATGGGCGAGAGCCTGCTGCCAAGCTGACTATCCAAAACATTATGGGCGAGGGCCTGCTGCCGAGCTGACATCTAAAACATTATGGGTGGGGGCCTGCTGCCGAGCTGACCATCTAAAACACTATGGGCAATGGCCTGCTGCTGAGCTTACCATCTAAAACATTATGGGCAAGGGCCTGCTGCCAAGCTGACCATCTAAAACATTATGGGCAAGGGCCTGCTGCTGAGCTTACCATCTAAAACATTATGGGCGAGGGCCTGCTGCCGAGCTGACCATCTAAAACATTTTGTGGGCGAGGGCCTGCTGCTGAGCTGACCCTCTAAAACAGTATGGTTGAGGGCCTGCTGGTGACCCTCAAAAACATTATGGGTGAGAGGGCCTGCTGGTGACCCTCTAAAACATTATGGGTGAGGGTCCGCTGCTGTGCTCACCCTCTAAAACATTAGGAGCGAGGGCAGCCTAATAAGCATGTTGATATGATGGAGGAGGAGGATGAAAAAAGGGAGATTGAACCATATACCCTTTTTTAGTGGTGGAAGGGGTGCATGGGAATACAGTGTATTCAATACACTATAAAAGTCACATTTAGAGTGCCTTTATGTTCAGCCGCTTTCCTCTGGTGTAGTAGAGAAGTCAGGGTCAATCCAGGCCTTGTTCATTTTTATAAGAGTCAACCAGTCAGCATTTTCAGTTGACAGGCGGATGCGCTTATCAGTTATTATGCCCCCTGCAGCATTAAATACACGCTCTGACAAAACACTGGTGGCTGGGCAGGCCAGCACCTCCAAGGCATAGAGCGCCAGTTCGTGTCACGTGTCCAGCTTGGACACCCAATAGTTGTAAGGCACACAGGGATCACTGAGGACGTTGACACGGTCTGCTATGTACTCCTTCACCAATTTTTCCCTCCTTGTGACAGTGGGCCGCGCATCAGGTTGAGGGTGCTGGTGGGGTGTCATAAAACTGTCCCAGGCCTTGGAGAGTGTTGCCCTATCTCTGTTGGAAATGTTGTGTGTTTTTCTCGTCTCCCCTTCTCAGTTGTCCAAGGAACTACGTACTCTGCAGCCAGCGTTGTCAGCTGGAAATTTTTGGAGCAATTTTTCCACAAGGACCTTCTGGTATTGCACCATTTTGCTCGTCCTCTTCACCACAGGAATGAGAGATGAGAAGTTCTCTTTGTAGCGGGGGTCAAGAAGGGTGAACAACCAGTAATCGGTGTTGGCCAAAATGCATACAACGCGTGGGTCACGGGAAAGGCAGCCTAACATAATGTCAGCCATGTGTGCCAGAGTCCCAACAGACAAGACTTTGCTGTCCCCATCAGGAGGATCACTCTCAATCTCCTCATCCTCTTCCTCCTCTTCTACCCATCCACGCTGAATAGATAGAAGAAAACTTCCCTGGGTACTACCCTCTGTAGAGGATGCAACTGTCTCCTGCTCCTCCTCCTCATCATCATCCAACTCACGCTGAGAAGACGAACTGAGGGTGATCTGGCTATAAACCTGTGTACTTTATTCCCCCATTTCCACTTCTTCCACATGCAAAGCGTCCGCCTTAATTGTGAGCAGCGAGCGTTTGAGTAGACACAGAAGTGGGATGGTTACGCTGATAATAGTGGCATCGCTGCTCCCTATCTGTGTTGATTCCTCAAAGTTGCGTAAAACCTCACAGAGGTCAGACATCAATGCCCACTCATCTCTCATGAAGAGCGGAAGCTGACTGGAAAGGCGACGACCATGTTGCAGCTGGTATTCCACAACTGCCCTCTGCTGCTTCCAAAGCCTGGCCAACATGTGGAACGTGGAGTTCCAGCGCGTGCTTACTTCGCACAACAGTCGGTGAGCTGGAAATTGCAAGCGCTGCTGCAGCGTTGCCAGACCAGTGGAAGCTGTCAATGACTTGCGGAAATGGGCACACACGCAGCGCACCTTCACCAATAGCTCAGGCAAATTGGGGTAGGTTTTGAGAAACCGCTGAACCACTAAGTTGAACACGTGGGCTAGACATGGTATTTGTGTGAGCTTGCCGAGCTCCAAAGCCGTCACCAAGTTACGGCCATTATCAGACACAACCATGCCTGGTTGTAGGTTGGGTGGCGAGAGCCACAGCTTAGTCTGGTCCCTTATCCCCTGCCACAGCTCTGCGGCGGTGTGCTGTTTGTCACCTAAGCAGATCAGTTTAAGCGTGGCCGCTTACTCACTGCAGTGCTACACTGCTTCCAGCTACTGACTAATTGCTGACTGGTGCTGCAAGATGATAATTCAGAGGTGGAAGTGGAGGAGGAGACAGAGGAGGAGAAGGGGGTTTGCAGCCACTAACGTAGGCGACGGCAGAAACCCTCATGGAAGTAGGGCCCACAATCATTGGCGTCGGTAGCACCTGTGCCATCCAAGGGTACGACTCGCTCCCGGCCTCCACAATGTTCACCCAGTGTGCTGTCAGGGAAATGTAGCGCTCCTGGTCAAAAGCACTTGTCCATGTGTCAGTCGTTAAGTGGACCTTCTCAATAACTGCGTTGGTCAGGGTGATGTTACACGGGTGATGTTACACGACACATGCTGGTGTAAGGCTGGGATTGCACACCATGGAAAATATTGGCGGTTGGGGACAGAATACCATGGGACAGCCGCCGCCATCATGCTGTGGAAAGCCTCAGTGTCCACAAGCCTAAATGGCAACATTTCCAGGGCCAGCAATTTGGAAAGGTCCGTCCCCAGCAAAACACTGGCGGGGATATTTGCGGATACCCCCACCTCCCTTACTCCTCGACCGACGCCCCAGTCCAAATAGACATTGGCGACGGGCAGCGACGGTTCTACTCCTCCAATCCCGGAGACAGTAAGGGATCTCCGGGGCAATAAATTATGGGGTGCCACCAGCTCAGGCCGTACCAGAGTCTTCTCAGCACCGGTGTCTCTAAGTCCCATGGGCACGGCCTGGTCCATGGTTACCAGTTTAAAATTGTCCATGGACCTCCCCCCACCCACACACAACACAGTGGACGGTTTCCGGGTCGGCAACTGGGACGGGTCCCTCGGGCACTGGGGACACATGGCTTTAAATTGTCCTGGCTGCCTACACAGGTGGCACAGTTGGGGTTCCCCCACTGACGTGGATGGTGCCCACTTTGGCCTAGGGGCAGGGGTAACAGGTGCAGCGTGCGTCTTACGCAGCCGACAGGTTTCCGGCCTCTAAAGTCCTGTTGTTGGTGTATTCATCGGCCAGGGCTGCTGTTGCGGAGGCCCCTTTTGGCTTCCGGTTGCAGAGGTATTGCAGTAAGTCTTTCGGGCAGTTCCACAAGAACTGTTCTGTGGCGATGAGCTACTTCAGCTGCTGGACGATGGTGAGCTCCAATCCTGTGGTCCATTGGTCGACCGCTCTCAGCAAGGCCCGCATGTGATCGGCCCAGCTCTGGGTAGAACCCCACTGCAAATTCCGGTACGACTAAGGGGTTAAGTTGTACCATCGGACCACAGCCTGTTTGATGTCCTCATAGCTCAGGAGGGTCTCACTGGGCAGGAACCTGAAGATTTCAAGGGCTTTTCCCCTGAGCCATGGCGTGAGGAATCTGACCCACTGGTCCTCTGGCAGCTGGTACTGATGGCAGGCCATCTCAAATGCCAACAAAAAGGTGTCCAGGTCCCCATCCTTGTCCAGTAGGGGAAAGTCCTCCGCCCACAGTTTGGGAATCCAGACCTCTGGAGACTCACATCGGGCTGGGGAGGGCTGCTGGAATTGGAGCTTCAGCTGGAGCATTTGTAGCTAATGCTCACGCTCTGCAGCTTCTGCTGTCTCCCGACGTTCTGCAGCCGCCAGGAGGAGCTCAGAGGCTGCCTGGTCTACGGCCTGAAGACGGTCTAGGGCATCCTGTAGGAGAGCAGCCGAGCCTGCCAGGCTGGGGGGATGGGCGGGTGGAGTGAGGCCCACCGCGACCTCACCTCCGGCAACTGGCTCCTTGGAGACGTTTGGCTGTGCATCCCCTATCTGGACTGCGTCCTCCCCGCCATCATTCATAGCCTCGGCCATCTCCTTAGCCTTGCTTCATGTGTAACTGGCCATCATTGCCACGGATGGTCACTGAAACAGACTGCACCCTGATGCACACACACCTTATTGTATTTGCACTCAGACTGTCTAGTGTTGAGCTGATCTTAAGACTCCAGCGGCAAAAGCTACCGCTGGTCGTCTTTAGTGTCTGGGAGTATGGGTCTCACACTCACACACACTAGTATCTCAATCCCACTTTGCTGCCACCAATATGTGACGAATACCACAACTTCGTGCCCGCTTGACGTCACCTACGTCAAGCTCACGAGACGCGGTATGGTCACGGTTTACCACAGCGTGATGTTACGCCCTCCAGAGGAGCCGGTAAGGTCAGCTTGGTACAGTTTACACAGACACCTCCTGTCCACACGGTTACATAGAGGCAACAAGCTGAGAGAATCTTTTAACTGCCACAGTGAAAACAGCGCTGTCTCAGCCCGGGTATCTGCCACCAGCTTCTCGTTTGATATAAGCCTGGTCCGCTAACGGGATTATATAAGGTGAGAAACCAACCCAGGGTAGCTTATAACTAGGCTGAAACATGGACGTGGGGATTCGTGATCGTGATACAAGATAGAACAAGATTAAATTATATATTTAATCGCCTTAAGGGCACACTAGATATAACACAATACACAAAGATAATATATACAGTGGTCTGAGGTTACAGATACAGGTTATATGGGTACAACAGGGTTAAGCAGAGCAAAAGTCAGTTACTGGGTAAGATGAAAGTTCCTTTGGGTTGTGAGGTGTTCTTTGCTGTAGTCACATGAAGGGCAGTGATCTCAGCTAGTTCCTGGGTCCCCCTAAACACATTAAACAATTTGACCCTTCAGAGAAAAGACATGCCCGCTTGCTGGCACAAGCCTTTTAACCTGTAGCCGGCCCCTCCCCTCCCAGCCTTTGAGAGGGGTCCACCCCCCCTCTGCTGGACTGGCTGCAAATGACCCACAAAACCCTTTAGGGTTCATAGCTCCAGTCCAGAAGGCCACAGGGAGATGGTTCTGGGACCAACTAGAGTCCAAACATGGTACCGTAAGTTGGTTTCTGTGGGGAGATATGTATATCTCCCTTCCCTGGCATCCCACTATCAAACCAAGAACATGGGCACGTTCATCGTTGCCACCGGGACATAAATATGTATCCAGTTTGTGCCTGCGATGGACGGGCGATTCAGAATTTCCTATGAAATGTAGGTGCCAACATGTCTGGGAGGTAGCATTGATCCTGGCAAGGGCTGATACCTCCTGCTGGGGTTTTTTCCACAGGATCCGTGCTGTCTGACTGGAGGTGTGAAATGTAACAAAAGGTGGCCTGCTACCTACGTGCTACGTGCTACCTGGCTGCGGCTTTGAAGCCGGGCCCCCCTGTGGAGCTTGATTTCCTCTGCCATCTTTCAGCAAATGGTGGGTGTGAGGACATGGCTGACAGTAAATATGAATCCAGATTCCTCACATACACATTTAGTGCTATGGCCTGTGGGTGGGTGGCTGGGTATTTGCGCTTTCGTTCAAAGGCCTGGGGTATAGACATCTGTACGCTGCGCTGGGACACAGAAGTAGATGTGCTAGCTGATGGTGCTTGCGAAGGTCCAGGTGCAAGGCGGGAGGCATCCGGGCCTGGGTCTTGGCCAGTACGTAACACAGGGGAAGAGGAGGCAGTGGTGTGATCCGCAGACACCGGTTGTGCATTTAGGCATCTGGCCCACCTATTAGGGTGCTTTAATGCCATATGGCAGATCATGCTGATGGTGGTGAGGTTGCTAGTGTTCACGTCCCTGCTCATTTTGGTACGGCACCGTTTGCAAATTATAATTCTCTTTTCGTCCACACTTTCCTCAAAAAAGCGCCAGACTGCGGAACACCTAGCCCTTGACAAGGGAGATTGCCGCAAGGAGGTGCTCCGGGAACCAGTTACTCTGGTCATCCTCCTGGCTTGTTGACCTAACAAAAACCTCAGCTATTGATAACTGTGTTTCATCCTCATCATGAACCTCTTGATACACTAATTGCAGTTGACATATTGGCAACTGTGTCTCATCATCATCATCCACCTCGTGAAACACTAATTGTCGTTTCCCACCGTCATCTTCTTCTGACTGTGGATGCTCCAGAGTTTGGGAATCAGGTCACAAGATCTCCTCATGTTCCTCTTCAAGCAGGCTTGGCGAGAGGCCCAAATTAAGGAATGGCACTGAAAAGAGCTCCTCGGAATATCCGAGTGTGGGATCACTTGTTTGCCAAGACTCTCCATGGTGCGTGGAAGGAGTATTAGGGTGAGGATTCTGTTAACCAGACTCTTGGCTATTGAAACTGGACTTTATGTAAGACAGGGTGGTGCTTAACCGACTGGAAGCATTATCTGTTGCAATCCAACCGACCACCTGGTCACACTGGTCTGACTTTGAGAGTGGTGTCCTGCGCCGCCCTGCAAACTAGGACATGAAGCTAGGTATCGTGGATGAGTGTGTTTCTTGTGCTCTGGCAGCAGGCACAGTTTCACCACGGCCAGGGCCACGGCCTCTGCGTGCATCATCAGCGGCACGGCCACTTTTCCGTCACTTACTGCTCACCTTCTGCGTGTTAAATGGTATATATGCTCGCAAGTATGTCAAACGTACAGTAGCGCAGGTTTTTTAAGTGTATGCGCCAGTAAATTCGACTAAAAGTCACTGGGATTTAGGATGGGCAAACGTTAGACAGGAGATGTAGCATAAGTAATGGCGCTGCCACCAGCAGCGAAAAAATTATGCTGAAAGTCACTGAGATTTAGGATAGGCAAACGTTATACAGGAGATGTAATGCAGGTAATGGTGCGGCCACCAGCATCGAAAAAATTTGACTGAAAGTCACTAAGATTTAGGATGGGCAAACGTCATACAGGAGATCTAGCGCAGGTAATGTAACTGAACACAGCGGACACCGTTTATGGATAAAGTACACTGGATGTCACAGATATTTTTAGGCTGCGCACACGTTAGACAGGAGATGTAGCGCAGGTAATGTAACTGACCGCAGCGGTCACTGTCTACGGAAAAGGTACACTGGATATCACAGATATTTTTAGGCTGCGCACACGTTAGACAGGAGATGTAACACAGGTAATGTAACTGACCACAGCGGACACCATCTACGGAAAAAGTACACTGGATGTCACAGATATTTTTAGGTTGCGCACACGTTAGACAGGAGCAGTGATGGGCGAACATTGGCTGGGACGGTTCACGAACGCGATCAAATGTTCGCGAACCGCAAGTTCGCGACGGGCCCCATTTAATAAAAAAAAAAAAAAACTTCAGCTCATATTTGCAGCCACTAAATACTTAGAAGTGTACAAATAGTCCCACAACATGGACAGTGACATACTAGAGGGGGATCAATGACAAAAATTCAACAAAAAATATGTATCTTAATCAGAGGACATTTGTATGCGTCTTAAAGGGAAATTCTCTGAAATGTGCCCTGTTGAAACCCAGAAAATTTATATTTTAGGCCACGAGAATAAGGGCCTTAAAAATTAGGCATTCACCTGACATAAAAGAAATTCTGATTATGTGGCTCAAAGTACATTATGCGGTCAATGGATGAAAATTTTACTGTAGGCCACTGGACTACAGGCCCCACACATTAGGCATTCACCGGACAGAAAAGATGAAGTGATTATGTGGCCTAAGGTATATTACACATTCAATGGATATCAATTTTACTGCAGGCCAGTACAAATACAGGTCAAATACATATGTTTAAAAGAAATAAAAATATAAAATTGGATTAAAAACATGGCTAACGAAATCTCCCCTCTTGAAAAAAAAAAACTAATGATAATAGTTTAAATTCGATAACACAAGGTCGTCACTGGTGTTGAACTCCTCCGAGGCCGCAACAATTATTCATTGACCATACAGAAAAGAACAAGTAAGTATGTGGTTGAAGGTAGATTACACGGTCATTAGATATCAATTTTCGAGCAGGCCAGTGTACTACAGACCCCAAAAATTATGCATTCAGCGTACATAAAAGAACAAATAAG
Organism: Bufo bufo; assembly: GCF_905171765.1. Lineage (NCBI taxonomy): Eukaryota > Metazoa > Chordata > Amphibia > Anura > Bufonidae > Bufo > Bufo bufo. The sequence continues at coordinate 45,758,078 of NC_053396.1, read as the reverse complement.
TATGTGGCTGGAGGTAGATTACACGGTCATTAGATATCAATTTTCGAGCAGGCCAGTGTACTTCAGACCCCAAAAATTATGCATTCAGCGTACATAAAAGAACAAGTAAGTATGTGGCTGGAGGTCTATTAGACGGTCAATGGATATCAATTTTACTGAATGCCAGTACAAATATAGGTCAAATACTTATGTTTAAAAGAATTAAAAATATAAAATTTGATTAAAAACGAGGCTAACGAAATCCCCCCTCTTGAAAAAAACCCTAATGACAATAGTTGAAACAATTGGTCGTCACAGGTGTTGAATACGTCCGAGGCCCAAAACATTAGGTATTCAATGGACAGAAAAGGCCTTTTATGCGACTGTGCATTATATGGAACCCTATCCAATTAGGAGAAAGCCTCTTCAAGCTCAGATCATCCAATATGCTATACATAGGCAAAACATCAGGTCCCACCAATATTGTTTTCAACCAGATATTCCTGTGGGATATCAGAAAATGCACTGATTGTAAAGCACTGTAATCCAATGCTACTGACACTCGTATGATTATACTCACAAGCGCAAATGAACATGCAGGCACATCAAGCAAATCCAGAGGCTTCACTTTCCTTCCTTTCCTCTCTTTTATCCAGTGTAGCTGTATAAAATATTTAAATCGCTCCAATAGTGAAGCACCGCTTTAAAACCAGTATAAAAATGGATTTATTGTACTCACAAGCACAAAATGGTTACAGGCAATACATTAAAACCAATCCAACTATTGGTGCGGTGAAAACAAAACAAGCTCCCCAGAACCTATCCTGCACGTTTCTGTTGGAGCAGCCTATCACGCATATACAAGGTGGAGTTCCATTGCGTCGGGCAGTCGTAAATCAGACATCTGACAGGCAGGTGGTGTCGCCGCTTAACGCCAGCAAGGCTAGCCATAGCCGTGTAAGATCTTCTAAAATTGCCAGACATTTTCCTGGCCTGCCGCAAGACGTCCTGGACTCCGGGGTATTTGACAACGAATCGCTGCACAACTAAGTTCAGGACCTGTGCCATGCACGGCACGTGTGTCATTTTGCCCTGTTTCAGCGTGCTCAGCAGTTTGGCACTTGTCGCACACCACTTTACAAACTGTCAAATTGAGTGGGGTTAGCCACTGATCGGCCTGTGATTGCAAAGCTGAAAGGAGTGCAGGACCAGTGTGGCTCTTGGCTTCCAGGCACAACAGTCGCAGCACAGCATGGCAATGTCTCACCTGGCACGTCGAGTAGGTTCTTGGGAGCTTGGGGAGTGCAGCCGAACAGGCGGTAGCAGTGGAAAAGAAGAAGTCGGAGGATGGAGTAGGAGGAGGAGAAGAGTCAGGCCTGCATGCAATCAGTGGCGGTAACACCAAATCCACACGGGAGCCACGGGTTGCATGCTTGACGGTTGTCAGAAGGTTCACCCAGTGGACAGTAAAAGTTATGTATCATCCCTGTCTGTGTTTGCTAGACCACGTGTCTGTGGTCAGATGTATCTTGGCACAGACAATGTGTGCCAGAGATACATTCACTTGGCCCTGAACGTGGCCATATAGCTCCAGGATAGAAACATAGAAACATAGAATGTGTCGGCAGATAAGAACCATTTGGCCCATCTAGTCTGCCCAATATACTGAATACTTTGGATATGGATGCCCTTCTGGGAGAAATATTTCCTTCCAGGGACCTTCCATTGTGGTGTGCCAATGGACACAAATTTTCTAAAGGCCTCCCAGTCAACCAGTTTATATGGCAGTAGTTGACGGGCTAGCAGTTTCGACAAGCCAGCATTAGGCAAGAGGGTTATCCGGCGTCATCATCTTTTTTATCGCTCAAACATTTGGGCCACGGAAGTCTGTCTTTTACCAGATGAAATCGACTACGGCACGGTGGAAGGTGGAGTAGAGGACAAATGGGAGGAGAAGGAGAAGAAGAGGCAGGACGTGAAGCACCAGGAGTGTGTCTTTGTGGGTTCTGACGGTGTTACTCCCACTGGGCTCGGAGATGGGAGGCCAGGTGCCTTCTTAAGGCGATCGTCCCTAGGTGAGTGTTGGGCTTACCGCGACTTATGTGTTGACAGCACAGGCTGCAGATGGCAACACTATTGTCAGCAGTGGACACGTTAAAAAAAAAAAGCCCACACTGCGGAGCAGTGTGCTGGCGTCCTGGGAGCACCAGAAGTGATCGTGCATGGTGGATGGCTCGTTCTAGATACCTTAACAGTCTGCTTTTTGCCTCCTGTGCACTGTAAGTTCTACCTGCTTCCCCTCCCTATCTGCTGTTCCATCTCTCCCTCTGAACAACCCTCCTCTTCCTCTCTTGTGGGCACCCACATGAAATCCATAGAGACATCATCATCTTCCCCTTCTCCACCACTGACATTAGAGATCTCGGAGTAGGCAGCAACAGCGGGGGACCACCCTCTTTGGGCTAGATCACACTGCTAGGTGGTGACCGTTAATACCTCCTCTTCCTGATCCGATTCCAAGAATGGCTGTGCATTGGTAAGGTCTTGTAATGGATGGGAAAATAATTCCTCTGACTCGAGCGGAGGGGATATGGTGGTGGTGGTGGTGTCTTTGGGGGTGCACACAGCAGAGAGTGAAGAAGGTGTAGATAGAGAGGATGAGGAGGGTGCAGAAGCGGAAGGCTAAAAGAGCCACTCAACCAAGTCGGGTGCGTCCTTTGACATAATCGCACACACCTTCTGCAACTTCCCACTTAGGCTCCAGCCTGGTGCACCTGCCCGAAACCCTACCACCCCTGAGGAATGGCCTGCCTCTTCCTCTGCCTGTCATTTTCAAAATGACCCTGTGAGTCAAAAAAGTGCCTATAGAAGAGCAGTATTTGTGGAAGAAGGTATATCACAGCCCTGCCTCAATCAGTTTTTGGGGGGGCAACTGGTATCTCACACCAGTTAAAATGATTTCTTCCAATCGCGTTTGTCACTCTGTGTAGCTGCGGTAACGCAGCAGAATCACACACAAATGCTGCACTACCCAAATGCATTATATAGAAAGTATATTATAGGTATATCACACCCCTGCTTCAATCAGTTTTTTTGGGGAGCAACTGGTATATCACACCAATAGAAATTATTTGTTCCAATAGCGTTTGTCACTATCTGTAGCTGCGGTAGCGCAGCAAAACCGCAAGCAAATGCTGCACTACCCAAATGCACTATATAGAAAGTATATAATTGGTATATAACACCTCTGCTTCAATCAGTTTTTTTGGAGGGAAACTGGTATGTCACACCAGTAGAAATTATTTGTTCCAATGGCGTTTGTCGCTATCTGTAGCTGCGGTAATGCAGCAAAACCGCAAACAAATGATGCACTACCCAAATGTACTATATAGAAAGTATATTATTGGTATATAACACCCCTGCTTCAAAAAAATTTTTTGGGGGGGCAACTGGTATATCACACCAGTAGAAATTATTTGTTCCAATGGCGTTTGTCATTATCTGTAGCTTCGGTAACGCAGCAAAACCGCAAACAAATGCTGCACTACCCAAATGCACTATATTGAAAGCATGAAATTGTTATATACCACCCCTGCTTCAATCATTTTTTTTGGGGGGGGCAACTGGTATATCACAGTAGTAGAAATTATTTTTTCCAATAGCTTTTCGCACTCTGTGTAGCTGCAGTATCGCAGCAGAACCGCACACAACTGCTGCACAATACAATTGCACTATAATATACTTTCTATGTTAGAAAGTATATTATAAGTATATTACACCCCTCTGTAAGTCACACCTATTGATGGCATACCTATACCAGTTAAAAGGACTTTTGTGGCCCTATTAGTTAGCATTTGGTGTCCCTAACTTTCTGTCCCTGCTCCACTCCACACAGCAACCTCTCCCTATACTGGCAAAAGACTAAATGTAAAATGGCGGCCAGATTGGGTTTATTTATAAGGTAGGGGGTATGTCCATGTGCTGAAACGTCTCAATTGGCTGTCCTGTACCACCTGATGAATGTGTAATGGCTCAAAGTTCTTCACAATGTAAAAGAATTTGGCGCCGGCGGACATCGCCATATGTTCGCCCGTTCGGCGAACTGCCAACGAGGAAAGTTTACCGCGAAACGACTGCAGGGCGAACCGCAAGGCTATCTCTAGACAGGAGCTGTAGCGCAGATAATGTCACTGTCTGCAGCGGACAAACAATTGCAAGCTATTTAGCGCAGGTTGCTCTAAAAATATATATTGCTGCCAGATATAACTATAGTCCTTAAAAGGACTTTTGGGTCTATAACAAGTATAAAATCTAAAATATTCCAATTTCAGTCCCTACACTTTCTGTCCCTTCTGATCTCCAGCTTTCTTATATTGCTATATTGCACCTGATGACGCGTTCCGGCCAGCCAATCACTGTAATGCCAGTAGCCAACATGGCTACGGCATTACAGTGAATGGAAGTACTTACCTGCACATTTATTGGCTGCGTAGCCGAACACCGCAAAGTACCGAGCATAGCGATGTTCGAGCCAAACTGGTTTTCGGCCGAGCATGCTCGCCCAACACTACTCAGGACCAATCAGCTGGTTGGAGAGAAGGCCACGCTCCCTGCCACCGGAGCCTTCCCTTCATGGCTTACCTGCTCGCCATCGACATTGTGGCGGTGAGTAGGTGTAATTACAAGAAGCCATCCCATTCACTTCTAAGGGACGGCTCTGTGGTATACACTTGATTAGGAAGGAGCTGTCCCATTGAAGTGAATGGGACGGCTTGTTATTACACCTGCTCCCTACTGCTATGTTGATGGCGAGCAGGTAAACAGTGGAGGGAAGGCTGCAGTCGCACTGAGCATGGCCTTCTCTTCAACCAGCTGATCGGTCCCCGGATAGTTCATCAATTTTAAAACCTCTGAAAACCCATTTAATTCAAAGTAAGTAAACCAAGAGGTGGTGCAGGAAGGAGAAAGGAAGAGGAACATGCACCAAATATATCCCATAGGATGTGCCACTGTGGTAATTTTGCACACTGTCTACCTGTCTGGTCTAGCTTTAAGCTGCACCCCAATTAAAGAACCACCACAACACCATAAAATACCAATATAATCATAAGCTTTATTAGTACATATCAAATAATATCATTAAAATCAATTATATAGCATCAGCATACATATACAGCAAAAAAGAAGAAACACTGAGCTGGTTATCATCAAATAAAACCCACTGTCAGGCCCAATGTATTTAAAAGATGCCCATCCCCCAGATAGTATACACCTTCAAAATTAGTAAACGATAAAGTGCTTAGTACAATCCTACAATGACGGTAAGAACATAAATGCTAATAAATGAATAGGGTATAGCTCCTCATAATAAATTCATGTAAAAAGTAGATAGTCTAATACATCATAATAGCCCAGCAGGGGACATAGTAATACAAATCCTATACCGACCAGTGTAGCTTCAACCTGACGTATGTTTTGCCTTAAGCTTCCTCAGCTTTAAGCTGTATAAATCTATATTAACAATCTTAAAGGGGTTGTCTGGGGCCTGGGCTGATGGGTGCGGGTCAGACAGTCGGCACCGATCAGTTGTTTCAGGCAGCCACTGGTGCCGTAAACTATACAATCTACGGAGCTGAAAGCAGACAGCACCACACACTGTGTAGTGGTCATGCTAGGGTACTGCAGCTCATCTCCCATTGGGACCTAAATTATAGTATATCAGCAATTGAAACACAGCTTCTGCTGTGTACACTGTAGAGTCTCCGGTGACGCAGACTGTGCCTGAATACGAGGCACTATTATGTCTGTATGAACTATAGTACTAGCACCTTTATATCTGCAGTACAGTGTTTAACTGTAGCAGCAGGGTGCTGAGAGGCGTGATGGCAGACATGTCATGGCTGAAAAAAGTCATCATGGTGGTGTAGGTACTATCAATTAGTTGTGAAAAGTGAACAACTTCAATCAGTGAAGATGTCACCTTTGAGTCAGTGTTTTAACTGCAGAGCCCCTGTGTAGAACTGGTGTATACCACCATATGGTCACTGTTTGGTGGTATGATTGGTCTTTTTATAGTGGTTTTCTACAGTAATGGTATGGTAGTATTATTTAGTCACTATGTGGTGGTATTATTTGGGTCTTGTATAGTGAGGATGTTGGTAATATTGGTTTTCATTAAAAGCATTTTGTTCAGTAATATGGAGGTAATATTTAAAGGCTATGTACACCTTTGGGGGATTTTTTTTTTAATTATTGCATTGTACTCATTTTGATCTAAAAATAATATTTTAAATTGGCCTTTATTAAAAATATGGAACCTTTTTTTCTGTACAGAGCTGAAATGCCCTAGTGGCACCCCTTGGATTTTCAGTCTTTTCCATCAGACCAGGAGCTGATGGACTCCTTATCTCTGCTCTCTGACCTCCTAAACATTCATTATAGCTTAATTCTTTTTTTACTGACAAGAATGTGACCGACACAAAGTGAAAGTACCAGTCACACAAGTTAACCCTCTGTGACAAAACAGCTCAATATTTTTAATAAAGGCCAACTGAAAAAAAGATTTTTGACTGAATGTGACTGTGCTGTTGGTGAAATATTTCAGCATTTGGGGCACACTTTTTATTTTGCCCAGGGCCACACTGTGTCTAAAACTGGCTTTGCTACAGAAATGGCCACAATGGCCATGACTTTTTTTTACGATCTACTAGCAGAGATTTTACAATCAGAACATGTCTTGCCCTACACCTTGCTTTGGCCATGGTGAAAGTTGCCTTTGTACTTGTGGGCTTACAATGTCACATGTGGTATGGTAGAATATTTCTCACAATATGAACAATTTTTCATGAGAAAAAAGTGTTTATTGTGCAAAAAATAAATCTTTATGAATATCTGTTGATCACATAATGCTCCAATTTAAGAAAAAAATGTTGTGTTGACCAAGTCTTTTCAACTAAAGGTGGATGACAGGTAGACAGGATGATTCTGCAGCTGATTGTCTGGAAGGAAGCATTCCTTCCCGAAAGTTGGCTGCTCGTTCAGTGAAGGAGACTCCTGCATTTACATGTTGCAATCTCCTTCACTGTATGAGGACAAAGGATTTATGGTTTCTGAGCAGCAGATCGCTGTTTAGAGCACACAATATGCTGCCCAGAAACTATGATGAGTGGTACCTGCATGAACGTCAGGATCACCCAATGAACGAGTGTTTTGCTCATTCATCGGGTAATCGGCGGTGCATTTACATGGGCATATTGTCAGAAACAACTGTTCGCAGTAATGGTCGTTCCCAATAATCTGCCCAATCCTCGGTCTGTGTAAATGCACTTTAAGCCTTAGCTTCGCATATTCCCTCAATTTCAGACATCTCCCCTTGGCAGTGAACAAAGGCTAGTGTTGGATCTGGATCTTTAAATTTTATTGTACTCCTAAGGAACTGTAAATGTCAGGGCGCTGTGATAACAAGATAAGTAATGAACCAGAAGGTGCACTTCTATATGACTCAAGTTTTCCACTTGTTGTGGTTAGCAAATAGCAAGGAATAATTTTAGCAGAAGTGGAACCAGATAGAATAGAATTGGGTTGGAGGTACCATATGAATTCTATGGGTGAATACAACAAAAATCACTTTAAAATATACCATAGAAGGTGCAAAGATGAGTAAGGGATTCCATAGAGTAGGCAAGTAGTTGGTAAGGTTGGTCAGGCCAAACTGACCTATTCAGATGAGTCAATATCAGGGGACAAATTTAATGAAGGATCAGGATGAAAACTGGAAGTTCAGGAAGAAAATTGTCTGGCTTCATGATATTGATGACCTATGTATGGCTTACAACAAAGTATTCTTTGAACATATTTATCATGCTATGAAATATTCTCTACTATTTTATACAATGAACCTGTCTTCATTAAAATAGTTGTTACTTGGTGCTTGATGTTTTACAAGTGTGCTAATGTTTTTGCCTTCTTTGGAGAAATTTACTTGAGCTTATTACAGGACCAAAGATGTTTCACATGTTGCTTCATTAGATACTTCTACTTCTTTTAGCACATTTCATTATATTTTGCTAGTTCTCTGTCTACGTTGCTTTTTGTGTCTAAAATAGTAGACAGCTGGGAGCTCATTAATTCTATAAATGATCATTCGGTTTTGGAAGACAGGGAGCCCAGGTGTAAAAAAGACTAGAGGAGATCAGCCAAACACACTGTATGTTATAAGGTGTACGGCTCCTCTATGTTTTTTGCAGAGCAGTGCCTTGTTCTTATGATAAAAGCTCCTATCAATCTGCAAACAGGAACAGTTATAAGGAACAAAACCAGTCCTATTCCTCTATAATACAAATCTGAATGAATTTTTTTAGTAAATCAAATACATAATACCACTAGGACCTCAAAAAGTGTAGAAAGAGGCTCTTTAGTTCCCCAGGTTCCATAGAATTGTAGAGTACAGAAATAATTATAGCAATCATTATCTCATTAGCATTTGTTCCAGGACTAGAAAAATATTATTATTTTTTCTTTGAATTGTGTTATAGTAACATATTTTGTAAGGCTATAAAAGGCTGAGTTCACACGGGCGTTGCGGGAAAATGTGCGGGTGCATTGCGGGAACACGCGCTATTATTCTGCGTGAGTGCAAAACATTGTAATGTGTTTTGCACTTGCGTGAGAAAAAATCGCGCATGTTTGGTACCTAAACCCGAACTTCTTCACAGAAGTTCGGGCTTGGGATCGGTGTTCTGTAGATTGTATTATTTTCCCTTATAACATGGTTATAAGGGAAAATAATAGCATTCTGAATACAGAATGCATAGTAAACTAGCGCTGGAGGGGTTAAAATAAATAAATAATTTAACTCACCTTAATCCACTTGATCGCGGAGCCGGCATCTCCTTCTGTCTTCATCTTAGCTGTGTGGAGCAACAGGACCTGTGGTGACATCACTCTGGTCATCTCATGGTCCATCACATGATCTTTAAGCCAATTTTCCTTATCTTAGAGGAAAAAAAAATCCTTCCTGACTCCAAATCTATCAATCAGAATAAGGCTACATACACACGACCGTATGTGATTTGCAAATTGCGGATCCGCCCAAAAAAACAGATGACATCCGTATGTCATCCATTTTTTTTTTTTCCGGATCCATTGTAACAATGCCTAAAACGAACAAGAATAGGACATGTTATATTATTTTGGCGGGGCTACGGAACGGACATACGGATGCGGATAGCCCACCGTGTGCTGTCCGCGTTTTTTGCGGACCTATTGAAATGAATGGGTCTGCATCCTATCTGCAAAAAAAAACAGAGCGGACACGGAAACAAAATACGATCGTGTGCATGAGGCCTAACTAGAAGAAAGGCATCCAAGCCCCTCAATTTATTAAATTCTTTTTCATTTCAGTAGTACTATGCCATTGAAAATAAAAAATACAAATATTATCCTTCTGTAGCAGTCATCACAGAGAAATAAAACTCCTATACAGTGAGTCAGTTTACTGCTGTTATGAAGGCAAGATGTAATATTGTTAGTATTAGTGATAAATATAAAAAAATTTGATTTGGCTGTTTCACTGAATAAAAAAAAAAAAATTAAGTGTTTTGTGACAAATTACTTTGTCACAAAGCATATTTCTTTGTAAGTAGTGGGTGCAAGGACCGGGAGTAGCAATTGCACCGTTCCCCGTCATTGTAACCCTCAGATGGTGCCTTCATTGCTGATCACGGCATCTGATAGCAGTGTAAAATGAAAAAAAATAAAAATCATACTTACCCTCATCCATTTGATCGCAAAGAGCCGGCCACCGTTATTTTGTTGAAGCGCGAAATTTTGTGCGTCATCACGTTGGCTGGCGTGGTAACGTAATACATCACTGCACACAGGATTTTGTGCGAGATCGTCAATTTAGGTGGCAGTGGCCGGCTCTTAGCGGTCAAATAGATAATATAAATGTTTTTTTGTTGTTGTTTTTTTACCGCCATTCAGGGAACATTGATTCACTACCACGAGCACGAGAAAATTAAGCCTCGCATCGATTTGGATTTTCCCTGAAATTCGGATCTAATTCCACTTCGTGGCGTTCAATTCGCTCTACCCTAGTTAGTATAATAGTAGATGTAGAATTGTCAGTGTGGCAGCTCCATTATTCTCTTGATCTACCTAGATGATGATGCTCGCACTTATCATTGTAATGTGTGATGCTCTGAGTCACTTATCTACTTTATCTCTCTGGTCGGAATGATGGTCTGAATGAGAAAGTCAAGCAAGACTGTTTGCTGTGCTAAAATTTCAAACAAATAGCAAGTTAAAGAGCCAAGACAGGAAGTCGAATGCACAGAGTGACTTAAAAAGTATATCCAGAAAACTATTCACCTGTTTCTTTGTAAAAAAGAAAAATAGAAATGACAAAAGTCATGTATAGGCTGTTATAACATGTGATAAAAATGTTTTATAGTAGTGTCCCTTTAATAAATTTACCACCACAACCTCCTCTGGCACAGAGTTTGCTAATTAATTGTTATGTACCCAGTTGTGATATCTATGCCCGTTGTATGGCGACATTCTTCAGAATTGCTAAAATAAAATTGTCACAGACCCCTATGCTTTACTCTAATTAGTAGAGTTGAGCGAACCCGAACTGTAAAGTTCAGGTTCGTACCGAACTTTAGGGTTTTCGGCACCCGGACCCGAACCAGAACATTTACGTAAAAGTTCGGGTTCAGTGTTCGGCGATTTTTATGGCGCTTTTTGAAAGGCGGGCCAATCAACAAGCGTCATACTACTTGCCCCAAAAGGCCATCACAGCCATGCCTACTATTGGCATGGCTGTGATTGGCCAACTGCAGCATGTGACCCAGCCTCTATATAAGCTTGGGTCACGTAACACCGCCCGTCACTCTGCTCGGATTAGTGTAGGGAGAGGCTGCAGCTGCTGTGAGGGAGAGATCAGGGAGAAATCTTATCAAGAGTTGGTTTATGTACTCAGCGATCTACAGAAAAAGTGGTTTGTGGGTGCAGTGCACAATTTTTTTAAGCCTGCCCTGAGCCAACTACTGCTGAAAACAAACTTTCTTTTCTTCAGTTAGTCAATATCAATACATGATTGGCGGCCATTTTATGCAAAACCCTCTAATATACTGCACATCTGGGATTAGACAAGCATAAGTGACTGTCACATTTAGGACAGAAATACAGTTTATTGTTTAGGGTGAAAAAAACCTCTAATATACTGCACATCTGGGATTACACGTGCATAAGTGACTGTCACATTTAGGCCATAAATACGGCTTCGGCATACTGGGGTGAAAAAAGCCTCTGATATACTGCACATCTGGGATTAGACAAGTATAAGTGACTGTCACATTTATGACAGAAATACAGCTTTTTGGTTAGGGTGAAAAAACCCTCTAATATACTTGACATCTGGGATTACACGTGCATAAATCTCTGTCACATTTAGGACAGAAATACAGCTTTTTGGTTAGGGTGAAAAAACCCTCTAATATACTGCACATCTGGGATTACATGTGCATAAGTGACTGTCACATTTAGGCCATAAATACGGCTTTGGCATACTGGGGTGAAAAAAGCCTCTGATATACTGCACATCTGGGATTAGACAAGTATAAGTGATTCACATTTATGACAGAAATACATTTTTTGGGTTAGGGTGAAAAAACCCTCTAATATACTGCACATCTGGGATTACACGTGCATAAGTCACTGTCACATTTAGGACAGAAATACAGCTTTTTGGTTAGGGTCAAAAAACCCTCTAATATACTGCACATCTGAGATTGGACAAGCATAAGTGACTGTCACATTTAGGCCATAAATATGGCTTTTTGGTTACTGGGGTGAAAAAAGCCTCTAATATATTGCACATCTGGGATTACACGTGCATAAGTGACTGTCACATTTAGGCCATAAATACGGCTTTGGCATACTGGGGTGAAAAAAGCCTCTGATATACTGCACATCTAGGATTAGACGCGCATAAGTGACTGTCACATTTAGGCCAGAAATATGGCTTTTTGGTTACTGGGGTGAAAAAAGCCTCTAATATACTGCACATCTGGGATTAGACAAGCATCAGTGACTGTCACATTTAGGCCAGAAAAACGGCTTTATGGTTACTGGGGTGAAAAAACCCTCTGATATACTGCACATCTGGGATAAGACGTGCATAAGTGAGTGTCACATTTAGGCCACAAATACCGCTGTCATATAGAGTAAAAAAATAATAATTGAGTGCAATACCCTACATCAGGGTTTATATTGGCGGTTAATTATTTTTAACATGCTTAACCACTTTTTACTTTGCTTTGTGAATGCTAACTATGAGGCAAACATGTAATAAGGGACGCGGTCATGGTCGTGGTGTTAGTGGAGCCTCTGGTGCAGGGAGAGGACGTGGCCGTTCTGCCACAGCTACACATCCTACTGAACCTACTACCTCAGGTCCCAGTAGCCACCAGAATCTACAGCGATATTTGGTCGGGCCTAATACCGTTCTAAGGATGGTAAGGCCTGAGCAAGTACAGGCGCTAGTCAATTGGGTGGTCGACAGTGGATCCAGCACGTTTACATTATCTCCCACCCAGTCTTCTGCAGAAAGCGCACAGGTGGCGCCTGAAACCCATGCCCATCAATCTGTCACATCACCCCCGTGCATATCGGGGAACCTGTCTGAGCCTCAAGTCATGCAGCAGTCTCTTATGCTGTTTCAAGACTCTGCTGGCAGGGTTTCCCAAGGGCATCCACCCAACCCTTCCCCAGGGGTCGAAGACATAGAATGCACTGACGCACAACCACTTATGTTTCCTGATGAGGACATGGGAATACCACCTCAGCACGTCTCTGATGATGATGAAACACAGGTGCCAACTGCTGCGTCTTTCTGCAGTGTGAAGACCAAAAAGGAGGTCAGGGAGGAAGACTGGGTGGAAGACGATGCAGGGGACGATGAGGTCTTAGACCCCACATAGAATGAAGGTCATGAAACTGACTTTCAGAGTTCGGAGGAAGAGGCAGTGGTGAGACCGAGCCAACAGCGTAGCAAAAGCGGGAGCAGGGTGCAAAAGCAGAGCAGCCGTCGCCAAAACAGTTTGCCTGCTACTGGCCACCGTCACCAGGGACCGAGCACACCAAAGGCAGCTTAAAGGAGTTCCCTGGCATGGAACTTCTTCACACAATGTGCTGACGACAAGACCCGAGTGGTTTGCACGCTGTGCCATCAGACCCTGAAGCGAGGCATTAACGTTCTGAACCTTAGCACAACCTGCATGACCAGGCATCTACATGCGAGACACGGGCTGCAGTGGAGTAAGCACCTTCAAAACCAAGAAAGGGCTCAGGCCCCTCCTGCTCCCTCTTCTGCTGCTGCCTCGGCCTCTTCCTCCGCCTCTGGAGGAACGTTGGCACCTGCCGCCCAGCAAACAGAGGATGTGCCACCAACAACGCCACCTCCGTCACTAAGCATCTCCACCATGTTACACGGAAGCGTTCAGCTCTCCATCTCACGAACCTTTGAGAGAAAGCGTAAATTCCCACCTAGCCACCCTCGATCCCTGGCCCTAAATGCCAGCATTTCTAAACTGCTGGCCTTTGAAATGCTGTCATTCAGGCTGGTGGAGATGGACAGCTTCAAACAGCTCATGTCGCTTGCTGTCCCACAGTACGTCGCTCCCAGCCGCCACTACTTCTCCAGGAGAGCCGTGCCCTCCCTGCACAACCAATTATCGGATAAAATCAAGTGTGCACTGCGCAACGCCATCTGTGGCAAGGTCCACTTAACCACAGATACGTGGACCAGTAAGCACGGCCAGGGACGCTATATCTCCCTAACTGCACACTGGGTAAATTTAGTGGCGGCTGGGCCCCAGGCGGAGAGCTGTTTGGCGCACATCCTTCCGCCGCCAAGGATCGAAGGGTATCATTCTTTGCCTCCTGTTGCCTCCTCTTCCTACTCTGCTTCCTCCTCCTCTTCTACCACCTCTTCATCTGGTCAGTGACAGACCTTCACCACCAACTTCAGCACAGCCAGGGGTAAACCTCAGCAGGCCATTTTGAAACTGATGTGTTTGGGGGACAGGCCCCACAGCGCGCAGGAGTTGTGGCGGGGTATAGAACAACAGACCGACGAGTGGTTGCTGCCAGTGAGCCTCAAGCCCGGTCTGGTGGTGTGCGATAATCGGTGAAATCTCGTTGCAACTCTGGGACTAGCCGGTTTGACGCACATCCCTTGCCTGGCGCATGTGCTGAATTTGGTGGTGCAGAAATTCATTCACAACTACCCTGACATGTCAGAGCTGCTGCATAAAGTGCGGGCCGTCTGTTCTCATCCTGCTGCCGCTCGGCTGTCTGCTCTACAGTGTAACTTCGGCCTTCCCGCTCACCGCCTCATATGCGACGTGCCCACCAGGTGGAACTCCACCTTAGACATGCTGGAGAGACTGTGCGAGCAGCAGCAGTCCATAGTGGAGTTTCAGCTGTAGCACGCACGGGTGGGTCTCACTGCGGAACAGCACCACTTCACCACCAATGACTGGGCTTCCATGCGAGACCTGTGTGCCCTGTTGCGCTGTTTCGAGTAGTCCACTAACATGGCCAGTGGTGATGACGCCGTTATCAGCGTTACAATACCACTTCTATGTCTCCTTGAGAAAACACTAAGGGCAATGATGGAAGAGAATGTGGCCCAGGACGAGGAGGAGGAAGAGGGGTCATCTCTAACACTTTCAGGCCAGTCTTTTAGAAGTGGCTCAAAAAGAGGATGTTTGCAACAGCAGAGGACAGGTACAAATTGGGCCAGCCAGGGCCCACTACTGGAGGACGAGGCGGATGAGGAGGAGGATGGGGATGAAGCATGTTCACAGCGCGGTGGCATTCAACGCAGCTCGGGCCCATCACTGGTACGTGGCTGGGGGGATACTGAGGATGCAGACGATACGCCTCCCACAGAGGACAGCTTGTCCTTACCTCTGGGCAGCCTGGCACACATGAGCGACTACATGCTGCAGTGCCTGCGCAACGACTGCAGAGTTACCCACATTTTAACGTGTGCTGTCTACTGGCTGGCCACCCTGCTGGGTCCCCGTTACAAAGACAATGTGCCGTCCTAAATTCCCTCACTGGAGCGTGATCGGAAGATGCGCGACTACAGGCGCACGCTGGTAAACGCGCTCCTGAGAGCATTCCCGACTGACGCCGGGGGACAAGTGGAAGCACAAGGCGAAGGCAGGGGAGGAGGAAGAGGTCGACAATGCAGCTGTGTCAGCGCCAGCCCCTCAGAAGGCAGGGTTAGCATGGCCGACATGTGGAAAAGCTTTGTCACCTTGCCGCAACAACCGGACCCAACTGCTGATATGGAGCGTGTTAGCAGGAGGCAGCATTTGAACAACATGGTGGAACAGTACCTGTGTACACGACTACACGTACTGACTGATGGTTCTGCCCCATTTTACTTCTGGGTCTCCAAATTGTCCACATGGCCAGAGCTTGCCCCTGTATGCCTTGGAGGTACAGGCCTGCCCTGCAGCCAGTGTACTCTCTGAATGTATATTTAGCACGGCAGGAGGCGTCATTACCGACAGACGCAGCCACCTGTCCACAGCCAACGTGGACAAGCTCGCGTTCATTAAAATGAACCAGGCTTGGATCCCACAAGACTTGTCTGTACCTTGTGCAGAATAGACATTTATACCACCATCTAACATACATTCTTATACTCAATTCAAGTGCAATGATTCTTTGTTTTTGTTTTTTTATTTGTCCCAATATTTTGGGGGCTACCTACCCCAATAAAAAATAAAAAAAAACATTGTTGGCTACCTCCTCCTCCTCCATTGCTTCCTCCACCTACAACACCACATTCCCCGCCTCCTCAACCTCCGACTCCATATCCACCTCCTTCTCTGAGTTGCAGGTTAATAATTTGTAATTTTTAGTTATTTTATTTCATTTTAAGTTATTTCCCTATCCACATTTGTTTGCAGAGCAGTTGCCATGCTCTTAAGCACATTTTACTGCCTTTTACATCCCTCTAGCCCTCGGCCGAATCTGCCGAACCCGAACATCCAGGTGTCCGCTCAACTCTAATAATCAGGTGATTAAACAATGTCTACTGCTGCAGTGGTAACTCCCCTTCATTTATTACAATAGGGCATATTTCATCAATGGTTGTTATTTGACCCTTCTATAATTGCTAGATTTTTGGGATTATAAGACGCACCCAGGATTTAGAGGGGGAAAATAAGAAAAAAATATTTTTCATCAGACCCCCAATCTTCATTGGACCTCAGATCAGAACCCAAAATCAGACCTCCATTCTTCATCAGACCTCAGATCAGAACCCAAAATCAGACCCACAAGTTCCATCGGCTTCAGATCAGAATTCCGAACCTCCATCGTTCTTAGATCAGGCACTCATCAGACACCCCCCCCCCCAGCCTCCATCATCCTCAGATCAGAGATTAACATAAATACATAAACTTACCTCTCCTGATCTGGACGGCACTGCCACTCTGCAGATCCTCTCACCCTCCCTGGTCTTCTGCCACTGCACTGTGACCTGATGTCACACAGAGTCACTTCATAATGTAGACAACGTTCTCATGCTGTATGCTATCAGTACAGAGTGCAGAGCGGGGCCTGGAAGAAGACCAGGAAGGATGAGTAAAGCTAGAGCAGCGCTTCCCTCACTGCTCCCCGCGCTTCTCGCATGCTGAAAACCAGTTCCATAATGGAAGCTGACATTAGCATTCGGACTATAATATGCAATATGCAATGCCACTTTCCCCCCAATTTTGGGGAAAAGAAAGTGCTTCTTTTAGTCCAGAAAATATGGTACACAGACAGAAAGACAATAACATAGACAGTGAAGTGAAGATGAATAAACATAGTTTATCACATTATCATTGCTGTCTGCGTTTAACCAGTTGAAGGCAAAATAAACGTTCTACTACATCCTTACAGAAGATACTGTTCTGGACTTCATAAAACATCATAAAATGGAAGCCAGAGTCAAGCAACCCTGTAACGCTATCTAACCTTTGCTACAAAATCCAGCACCTCATGTCACCAAAGCATCCAAATCCACTTATCTGCCGGTGGAGACTAATTTCACTAATATACAGAGTATCACAGGCTGAACACTCCTACTGTCTAATTGTGAGATTTTGGCGTATATATGCAGCAAGACAGTAATTGAAATGACTTGAAAAATAGATGTCAGCACTATCTCTGATTGCTTTTATACAGGGTAGTAAATTATAAAGTGACTTCTCATAACCCTTTTCACAATAGATATTAGATTCCGAGGAATATTTATTAGCAGAGGTCAGCTTTACATATGTTTTAACACTTGATTAGTCACCAGGTTAATCCATTTAAATCCTCAGTAGATTTCATCTCAACCGACATTTTCATTAGAACATATTACAAGACATCGCCACGAACTTAATGGTAATTTATGCGGCTACCCAGTGCTTTGTATAAATGACAACAAATTAATTGCAGCATTAAACAAGCCCCTAGCCCCAAGCAGAGCCAAGACGTCTATTAACTACAGAATATGCATAAGAATGAGGAAACAAAGCGACTTCATTTGTAGACGATTCGAGAATAACATTATGAACTACAGATCTCGCAAACTTCAACTTGATACATATGTGTTAAATGCACAGCTGCAGCAAACTTTAACTTCTTCCTGACGGAGCAATAATCTGTTTTTGTGTTTTTAATTTTTACTCCCTGCTTTCTTGGAGCTATAACTTTTTTATTTTTCTGTTCACATATGCCATATGAGAACTTGTTTTTTTGTGGGACAAGATGTACTTTCTAATGGCACCATTTAATATTGCTTAGGAAGTATTGGCAAGCTAGAAAAAAAAGTGGTGGAACTGGAAAAAAATGAGTTTTATGGGCTTTGTTTTTACTGAGTTCATTATGCTGTAATACTAACTTGTGCTCTTCACTCTCTGTGTCAATATGATTATTAGTGTTGATCGCGAATATTCGAATCGCAAATTTTGATCGCGAATATCACCACTTCGAGAATTTGCGAATATTTAGAATATAGTGCTATATATTCGTATTCACGAATATTTGAATTGCGAATTTATCTCGAATATCGGCACTTACAATAGGAAAGTTGCCTATAGGAGTAGCGTTGATCGCAAATTTTCATATTTTCAATTTTCATATTTTCGCAATCAAGAAAATAATGACGAGATCACGAATTCGCGAATATATTTGCCCAAATATTAGCAAAATCTCGCAAATTTAAATATTGCCCCTGCCGCTCATCACTGATGATTATAGCGATACCACATTTGTATAGTTTTTCTTGTGTTTTAGAAGTGAAAAGGAAATAAAACTTTGGAAAAAAAACAATTTTTCTTTCTTTTTATTGCCATATTGTAACCCGATAATTTTTTATAGTTATGTCTATGGAGCTGTGTGAGGGCTCATTTTTTGCGGGACAATCCTTAGTTTGGGATGTTTTATTTAATTGCACAAGCATTTTGGGGCATGGTGATTATTTTGATTTCGGGAAAGGAAGGTGATTTTAATTTTTATATTTGTGTATTAAATTTTTTTATTATTTTTTTTTACTTTTTTTAAAACTTTTTAGGCCCCCAAGTGGACCCCAACATAAAATCATTACATTGCAATTTGTATAATGTAATGTAATTTTATCCATTATCATATGCAAATATTGGTATATTACAATTCAGCGCTGCCAAATGCAGGCATGTATTGTAACATACAAGTAATAAGCCCAAAAGTCTAGAATAAATTCTGGCTTATTACTTCAATGGAACATCTTCCCAGATCTCAGTCCGGGAGAGGCATTCATGCATGGCAAGCATGCGTTTCCTGGTTTTTCAACTTCTCAGATGCTGTGCTCACATCTGATCATGGTCACAATATTTTTATTGTGGTTATTACAGTAGCTACATTATTATGTGTATTTACATGGCTGCCTGCCTTTATGTGATGTTGTCATAAAGTTTAGTGTTAAAAAAACAAACACAAAGGGGGCATGGCTTGGAAGCCGGAGAAGATGCCTGCTTAAATAGAGAGCTCTCTGTCTCCGCTGTTAGAACCGGGCGATTATCTACTGCTATACGGTGCCTATGGGGAAAACAACCAAAGGGGAGAAGCCCAAAGCCACCCGAAACCCCCTGACAACTTCTCATACCCGCGACACCTTTGTGGTGTGCTCCGCTCCACTGGATACAGCTGGGCCTAGGTCCTTTCACCTCTTAGCCACGTGTCACAGCTGCTGTGCGCTCCAAGTGCTCTTGTGTCTGCTGCCAATACTTTGAACAGGAAACATATGGATATCTCTGTCCCCTCTGGCTGCTGCCTTCACCCCACACCCTCCTAACCGTAGAGGCCCCCAGACAACGATCAAGTCAGTGGCGTATTCCACACATCCATGCAGAAATACCAGCCTAGGCAGGCCAAAGTGACAGCTGTTCCATCAACAAGATGCTCTGAATGGAGCGACTCTCCTAATGATTCTTTAGGGGATACCCCCTCTCTTTCTAACCTGGCTGCACAAGACCACTGGGACAGGGACTCTGACTCCCCCTTTAGACGCAGAATCTCCTGCACCTGACGAACCTACGGCCCACTCTGTTTTTCAAAAAATGCTGAAAAGATTACCCACAAGGGAGGACTTTATGGGTCTCATAGCTGAAGTTAGAGATGCTTGCTAGATGAAAAGCGAGCTGACACTGTGGAATCAATCATAAGTGCTCCTTGAGACCACCCGTTATATAGAAGATTTGGATAATAAGGGACATAGAAATAATATACGGATTAGTGGACTGCCTAAAGCGGCAGATGCAGAAGATCTTAAAGGGACTGTGTCCTCTACCCAGATACAGCTTGACAGGAAGAGAAAAGAAAATTGCTGGGGCTTTCCATTTGCCTTCATGGTCTCATCACAGGGGAAAACAGTGACTTTACAATCCTACGCAGATTTAACAGCCTTCTGCTCTGCATTGTCCTTGATCCCTCTGGATATTCCAGATTGGGAAATCACCTCACCTCCACCAGCCTTGGACCCAATCTGGACACCTATACAGGGGAAACTGCTTTGTCCCTCACCTTGCAAGTCTCTAACCAACTCGGGGAGACATGGAGACCCTGACTGAACTGTTATTAGGCTCCCCATAGCCACCTCTTCTTTCCTTCAAGCCCATTAGTGGTTAGGTTTGCTTTATTTTGTGGAGATATGTCTCTCAATTTCCACATGTTCTTCTCAAGTGTTGATACGAAATGGTTCACTGCGGCTCTCCGTTACCGATCTTCCTTATCATTAATCCCCTTTAGGGCTCCCCCTTCTCTCCATATCCTAGTTTGTGGAATGGACTGAAGTGATGCTTAATGATGTTTGCTTTAATGTTGACCTACTTTGTTATACTGTTCCCTGACTACCTATTGGCTAATGCAATTAGTTTCTTGTCCTGTTCTATTGTCCTCCCCACTTTCCTTTTGTTTTTCCCTTTTATTTTTTTCGTTTCAGGTAGTGTTTTTCCTCTTTACCCCCAAGGCTGAATCATTATTTGACAAGCTACCTGTGAGGAATGTGGAATTATGATTTAATGCCAGCCATGATCTAAATCCAGCCATTTGCTGTCAGATAGCAGAGGGAGTGGCTTTAAGCATGCCACATGTGTACAAATTCACACCTCACTCAGCCAGCACGGAGGCCAACTCATCCTACAGGGGAAAAAAACTGTAGAGGGTCTCAGCCATTACCCAGACCAATCAAATCCATCAGAACTTTCTATGTTTTCTCCTTTTTATTTTACAATTGTTTGCCATTTATGTATGTCTGTTGTTAATCATTTTTTGTAACCGAGTGCTGTCCATTTTTCATACATTAAACCTAAAAGATGGATGGTTTATCTAGTAACATTAAGAACCTGTTAGTTCCATGAAGAGTGTGTGCAGTTTGAGGCTGCATGTTGTTCCATGAGGCTTACTATCGTTTGTGTGTCTGCTTGCGAGTGGAAAACTCAGGGGTGTCCTGTCGACCTTATAACGGGCAGGTGGTGGCGGTGCAGGGTGTTACAGCATGTGAGGGCGTGAGGTGAATCAGTCTGAAGGGCTTGGGCAACCTTTGTCACATGACTTGGTGGGCTGGTCTGGTCCCCGGTAAGTGACATTACCTTATACGGAATGCCTTCATTGCTCTGTAATATTTACGCCCCAAACTCTGTATGTTTTCTGTAGGATCAAGTACCCGACAGATCTTTCTCTCTTTATTCCACTGTCCACGGCACACATATGCGCAGTAACAATTTTTTTGGTAGTATCCCTGCCCTCTTTCTCTTAGTAGACACATCCATGGGTCCTATTACCAAGCCCCCCATTACCACACTTTTTAAGTCTCCTGTGGGTCAAACTCAGGTATGCCATTGGCGATTGAATAAGTCCCTTCTTAAATGCCCTTTTTTCAAGTGGAGTTACAGACTCATCTTTCAGAATTTTGGTACTTCCGACTCTGCTTTCCAGGAGGTTAATTTAAAAGCCCAGCTCAAAGACCTGAAATTTTTTCCCCAGAGTATCCTTAGTTGTATACTTATTGTGCGTAATAAATTAATAGAGCTGGCCATAAGTAAAGTAGATAAAATGCTTTTATATACGAGAAGAACGTACTACGAACAAGGTAACAAGACTCACTTCTTGCTAGGCAACTTAAAGATCATGCAGATCAAAGTAACCCTTACACACTGTGCTCCCCTTCTGGTACGCTAACCTATGATCCTAACAAGATATCAGATTTTTTTTTTTTTTACTATTTTGCCAAATTGTACTGCTTACCTGACAGCATGCCCAAAGATCCCCTAACTTACACTAGATTATTTTTGATGTTCCTTAAAGATGCTAAACTTCCATCTCTCCCACCCACTGCCCTTGGCTCTTTGAATTCTCCTATAACACATGAGGAAATAGAGGGTTAATTAAAGAACTGCCGTCTAGCAAAGCACCTGGCCCTGATGGCTTTACTTATATATATTATAAAACTTTCAAATCCACCATGATCCCAAACATGTCTTCTCTTTTTAACTCATTCTTGCAAGGTACCCCCATTCCAGACACGATTCTACTCTCCTTCATCACTTTAGTTCCTAAGCCTAACAAAGACCCATTAGACTGCTCTAACTACAGACCAATTGCTCTTCATAATTCAGACCTTAAAGTGTTTACTAAGCTTCTGGCTAATAGACTGTCTTGGTGGCTACCCCAACTTATACAGAAAGACCAGGGGATTTTATACCGTTCCGACAAGGCAGAGCTAATACTAGGCGAGTTCTGGACTTTGTAGAGATTTCCAATAAGAATCATACCCCAACCTTACTGTTAAATTTAGATGCTGAAAAGGCATTCAACCGCCTGAACTGATCATTTATGTTCTCCACTCTCACTACCTTGGGATTGACAGGTCCCTTTTTTATGGCCATCCAGGCATTATACTCCGCTACAGCATTCATTAAACTATCTCATACCCACTTTAACTCTATCTACATATTCACAATGGTACCCATCAGGAATGCCCCCTCTCCCCTCTTCTTTTTGTAATATGCATAGAGCCTCTGGCGGCCGCGATTAGGGCTAATCCTGATATTACAGGCAGGTTAGTTAGGTATTGGGAATTTAAATGATCCATTTTCGCTGATAACATCTTACTTACTCTTTACAGTCCCCATACTACTCTTCCCAATCTATTTGCACTATTACTAGTTGTTTATCAGGTTATAAAATGAATGCCACCAAAATGCCACTCACTTAATATATCTCCTACTCTCCAATCAATTCTTCAAGTGAACTATACATTTTTTGGTGTACTACTTCCATTAACTACTTGGGAGTACATTTGACGGCCTCGTATAATACATTATATGCTCAAAATATTCCTCATTTGTTCAGAGAAATTCGTAGACTAACGAATTGGGCTGCACTGCCGCTTTCTATGTTTGCCTGTATAGTCTCCATTAAAAGGACTCTTCTACCTAAAGTATTATACCTGTTCAAGATGTTACCTGTCCCAGTCCCATTGAAGGACCTCGGAGCCTTGCAGACTTCATTTTTCCATTTTATTTGTGGTTGGTAATGCCACAGAATACCTAATAGTATCCTAATATAACCTAAGCTTAAGGGAGCCCTGGTGTGTACTGGGTATAACATTGTACTACTGGGTCACATATTTGTGGAGGATCCCTGCCTGATCTACTTTATGTGTGTATTCCAAATCTTGGTTGGCTCCTATACACACTATTTCCTTCTTTGGTCAAAAGACAAACCCCATCAGAACCTCCTATTGTTGGGTCCAATGTCTTTTTACATGTGATCTTTGGGGTGTAGGTGCTTAGAAATTCCCCCATTCTTCTCAGTATTCCTCCATGAGATCTTTTTTTGTTTACCCCCCAATTCCCGGATAGCCTTACTCCCAGCTTTTCTAACCCATGGTTTAACAATCAACTGGTTAGGTTTGCAGATACTGTTGATCATAGAACGTTGGCTATTCTTCCCTTTGACTCTCTTAGAACCACTTTTGACTTGCCGGCTAATGCTCATTACCCATATTTACATATTCAAAATTATTTCCAATCCCTTTTTGGAGCGAATAAAGTCTCTCTCCCTACAGACTTTGAAAAGCTATGTAAACTGAGTACCTCTAGCAAGGTGTTACTCTAAGACATCTACAGGTGAAACTCGAAAAATTTGAATATCGTGCAAAGTTCATTTATTTCAGTAATGCAACTTAAAAGGTGAAACTAATATATGAGAGAGACTCATTACATGCAAAGCGAGATATTTCAAGCCTTTATTTGTTATAATTTGGATGATTATGGCTTACAGTTTATGAAAACCTCAAAGTCCCAATCTCATGTACCCTCAGGGGGTATGGATTAATTAGCTGACTAGAGTGTGACACTTTGAGCCTAGAATATTGAACCTTTTCACAATATTCTAATTTTAAGTTGCATTAATGCAACTCCTTTTAAGTTGCATTACTGAAATAAATGAACTTTTGCACAATATTCAAATTTTTGGAGTTGCACCCATATTCCATTTTATCCTCTTCTCATCCTTCTATCCCACACAGACAAGCATATATGACTAAGGCCTTGTTCACATCACCGTTTCTCCTTTCCGTTCTCCGGATCCATTGAGGAGCAGGAGAACGGAAAGGACGGATTCTGCAGATAACTGAGACCTAACTGAGCGTAACGGAGCCTAAAGACCCCATAGACTATAATGGGGTCCGTTTGGTGTCTGCTCAGAACATGATTTTTGAGCGGAGACGGGTTTTTTAGGGATATACACAGTGGGCTCTGGCATGTCATTTGACGCTAAGATTTCTGCATGTTAGCAACTCTGCCTCATTTATAGTCACGTTGGATACTGTCACGACTTCAGGCAATATTACGTCTGTCACGTCTACAGACATTTTATACTTCTGTCACGTCTACAGACATGTTTAAGTCCTGTCACGTCTACAGGCAATCATACGTCTGGCATTTCTGCAAACATATCGAAGTCCTGTCTCGACTACAGGCAGTGACACGTGTATCTTATCTTCAGACACGGTTAAGTCCGGTCATGGCTACTTGTAGTAATATGTCGATCACGTGTACAGACTTGGTGGAGTCCTAGCAGCTACAAGCAGCTACAAGCAGTAATTGTTACGTCTGTCACGGCTACAACCTCAGGTATCACAACCAGAGGCAGTATTTATGTGTTTGTCACGTTAATCACATGTATGTCCTGTTACGTTTCTGGTAGCACGCGGTCACAGGGATCTCTGGGTTAATCACATTCTGGGTCATTGTTGGTAATTCTTCACGTACAAGGGCAGTTCGAGTGGCCTCCGCACATTCTCACTCACAGGAGGCGTTCTCGGTGTGTGGGTGGTAGCTGCACGAGCAAGTATGTTATGTCTATGGTGTTAATCATGTCATACCTCGTCGTCTCACGGGAGTGTCATGTCGCATTCAGGAGGAGACGTAAGGCCGTCTTTAAGATCTTGGGCGGTGCCCAAGTTGACAGCAGAACTTACCCGAAGAAGAATTCCATTCCCAGCCTCTGCTAGGAAGGCGGAACTGTTTCACTTGCTCTCATCAGAGGGGGAGGGTTTGTGTCAGGTGGGGGTACCCACGGATACCATTCAGACCTCTCTCACCCAACTGCATGCAGCCATTAATTCCATGGCAACGTCAATGTCGAACTTCCAGGCCGGGCTGGATTCAGTTGAAGCAGGCGCTACAGCATCTCGTCTGGTTGGTCGGAGTCTAGCAGGATCACCCATCCCTCAGGCTAGTGTTTCTGGTGGGTCAGGTCTGACTCCTTCAATCGCTCCATCTCATTTTATCCCTGCCAACATACGGCAGGACATAATTGAAAGATGTAAATCTCGCTTCCCTGCTGATAGTGGCCCATGAGGCACCTGATAATAGAACCATAGTTTGCTGTGAATTGTCGGTAATTTTGAAATCTACAGACCTGAGGTTAAATAGGAAGCTTAGTATAGCTGAATTTGTTTTAGCCTTCAGTGTATACAGAGATGTCATCTGCACCATTAACCCGCATCGCAGGGAAGAACTAGATTTGTACCTGTATACGGTGGTGGACCTG
The DNA here is from genome assembly GCF_905171765.1 of Bufo bufo. Lineage (NCBI taxonomy): Eukaryota > Metazoa > Chordata > Amphibia > Anura > Bufonidae > Bufo > Bufo bufo. The sequence goes on along the minus strand of NC_053396.1, from coordinate 45,732,440 downwards.
GCCTTTAAATATGGTAGGCCCGCCTTCTATGACTATCATCGTTCCTTCTCTGCGAAGGCAGCAGCAGCGCTGGTTACGTTTCAGCATACGGTAGATTGGTCACAGAATTATTTTGTAGACATTTCGCGGGCATTAAAGCTCCTGCATGCGCCAGGTGTAACTCGTATTCCCACACGGCAGATTGCTGTTCATTTACTAGTCATCCCGCCCAGGTGCCAGCTGGTAATACCCCAGGCCCATCAGTCAGCAAAGCGGTTCAGGGGTTCAACAAATTGGGACGGCCTATCAAGTATTTGGGGAAATCCCAAATTTGCAATAACTTTAACTATTCTGCATGTCATTATAGTCAATGCCGCCTATTGCATTTTTGCGCTATTTGTTTCAGAGCACATCCCCGCGTGGCTTGTACGCTAAAAAATCAGGACGCAGCATGACTAAGCGTGGTGAATGTTGATTTGTTTAGTTTATTGCTGAAAACTCATCTGGACTCCCAGTTCAACCTGAACTGTGGCAATGGCATGGTCTGAAATGGTTAGGTCAATATTACTTTGCGAACAAACTGACGTTCGGTTCCAAGTCTAGCCCTTGGATTTTCAATCAATTCGCCTGGGAATTACATTGGATTTTACAAGATTTATTTCGTGTTAATCATGTTATTCATTACATGGATGATTTTTTGTTGATCGAGCCCCCTACGCAAGCACCTCAAGATCTGCAGGTATTACAGTCAGTATTTGCAGACCTTAGAGTTCCGATAGCTCCACATAAGGTGGAGGGTCCCAGTGCCTCAATCACGTTCCTGGCAATATGTCTGGACACAGTTAAGATGGAAGCTAGTCTTCCTCAAGATAGGTTACTGAGGGTCAAAGAAGTGGTGCACAGGCTAGCTCAAGTCAAAGTTACCACCAGAACAGACCTCCAGTTCCTTCCTGGCATGCTCAACTTCACCATACGTATTATACACCAAGGCAGGTCATTTATCTCCAGACTTTTGAATTTGCTCCCTCACACTCTAGGTCAGGAAAGTCCAGTGCATCTAGACCAAGAAGCTGTGGCCGATCTGGTTATGTGGGATAATTTCTTGGCTCATTGGAATGGCGTTTCATTATTTATTCTGGCAGTATCTAATGATTCCCCGGTGGTCCATATGGATGCATCATCCACCGTGGGTTTTGTAGCTATCTATGGCACCCACTGGTTTGCTGATCTGTGGCCACCGGAGATTATTCATTTCACAGGTTTTTTCCAGGTGTTCCCCCTTGTTTGGGATCTACCCCTTAGTGGGCGCGGCCCGCGTTTGGGGTTCACTGTGGAAAGATCAGACGGTTCTTTTTCTCACGAATAACGAGGCATTAGTAGCAATTCTAAAAAAAAATAGATCAGACTCCAGGCAGATTATGTCTTTTGTCAGGAGGCTGGTCTGGCTGTCCCTACGACACAATTTTCACATTAGGTGTGAACATATTAGGGGGCATAATAACGTGGCTGCGGATGCATTGTCTAGGCGTAACTTGTCACTCTTTTTCCAGGTTTGCCCACAGGCAGACCGGATACTGTCGTTTGCCCCCCGACTTGACCAGTTAGTGATGGATTAGCAACTCACCTCACTACCGCCAGGTTTCTCATGTCTAAAGCCCTGTCCAGTAATACTCGGAAGACTTACCAGATGGCCTGGGGGTTATTCAACAACTTCAAAAAGTCTTATTTACCAGCAGGGGTGGATAACATAACTTAACTATTGGCTTTTGCCGCATTTTGACACTCTCACCGTAAGTTGGCATACAGCATGATTAAGTTGTACCTAGCTGGTATACAACATCATTTATATATGCTGCACCCTGATCGACCCTCCTTGTTCTCAGCACATCCGATAAGGATGCTATTGAAGGTTATACAGAAGGGGGCCTTTGTGGTTCGTCCTTCCCTTCAGCCGTTTACAGGAGCTATGTTCAGGTTACTGTCCGAAAAACTACAGAGGAACCCATTTGGCAAATATGTTAGCTTATTGATCAAGACTGATATGTACCTAGCCTTTTACAGTTTTCTGAGACCAGGCGAATTTACTTGTGCCGCTAATTGTAGGTACTATTTAAGGAAGAATCAGTTGACATGGGATGGTACCTGTTACACTCTTACCTTAGCCTCTTCAAAGACGGCCCTAGTGGGACAAAAAGTGGGAGTTAGGTATTTTCCCACTAATAACAGGTGGTGTCCAGTGAAGGCCTTATGGGAATGGTTGCTTTTGCTTGGGGTTGCCCCTGGCGATTCTCCCCTGTTATCGCTCGGGGCGGCGCCTTTGAGTAGCCAGAATTTTATGAGATTCATTCGGATATTACTGAGCAATGTAGGGGTTGTTCCCAGCACGTTAACAGGGCACTCTTTCCGCATTGGAGCAGCCTCTGCGGCATCCAAACATAATGTTCCGGTGCATATTATTAAATAGTTAGGCAGATGGAAGTCAGCATGCTATACACGATACATACCTGATCCACAATGGGAAATGTCGAAAGCTTTCAGAAATCTGGTGTAAACAATATCATTAAATATAATCACTTGAATCTGTCTTGTTGTATTTTGGCATCTTCAGCCTACCCTCCGTTCAGCAGTTCCGGCATAACTCTACTGCTTATATAGTGGAGGGAGGTAGGTAGGTGCATGACTCATAGCCGATCCGAGCACAAGTTTTAGGCAAGAGTATCTTGCCGCATTTGTGTGAGGGGAGGCGGGGCTAGCGCTATTTAAACTCGCTGCAGCACTCGCATGTTGCCGACAGCTCGTTTTGCCCCCCCTCCCTAAACCCTCTTTATTTTAAGACCTTAATGGGGTGGGCCTCTTCAGCCTACCCTCCGTTCAGCAGTTCCGGCATAACTCTACTGCTTTCCTAGTGGAGGGAGGTAGGTAGGTGCATGACTCATAGCCGATCCGAGCACAACTATATTTATTTAATGTGACACAACTGGCACTCCCGAGACACCAATTCAAATTAATACTACACATACTTACATACTAGATGTCTAAGTTTTGGAAGCAATCTGTAGCCCCCTCTAGTACAGATCTGATTTCCAGGATAAAAGATGTATGATCCATGGAATACCTGCCAGTGCTCATACACAATACTGTACCACGCTTTGACATTGAAATGCTATCCAGATGAAACCTCCTCCTCTCCCTGTGTATCTGTCATGTCCAGGTCTATATACCCAGATACATATTCTCTGGTTTATAAGTGAGTAAAATACATAAAATCTATGTCATGGTATCTTATTAGTAATAAGTAAGAGCAACAGGACTTGTATTTGCTATTGAAGACATTATGCTAGCCATCCAAATGGTATTAAACACTGATGACCCATGCTTCAGTCAGCATAATCTGTTTATTATAATCAACACTATCTCTAATACCTTCATTTATGCAAACTGAAATCAACAGCTTATCTCCTTGAGGTCCTTGATCTCGTGTTGATGCTGATAAACTGATTATGGTGACTGAAGCATGAGTTATCAGTTTTTAAAGCTGGAGATTTCTTGTGCAAGTGAGTCTAATTGAGAAAGCCAACCTTTTGACTAGTGAAACACCTTCAAGAGAAAATACAAGTCCAGTTGCTCTATTACTACTGATTTACTTTCAGGTGATATTCTTATCATTAGATTTTAGAGAGTTTTTAATGCATATTTTTTAAATGGAGTTTGCAGGAAGACACTGGCAGAAGAAAGGGTTAGTATGTGACCCCCTTGCAGTCCAACATCTGGCCAAGAGGTGACTGGTTTTCTAACAAATCCTATAGTGTTGTGCCAATTTTCTTTGAGGTATAGCACAAGAAATTCATTGACACAAGTCCTCATATAAAATCTACATATTGTTCATGGAGTTGATAGTGAGCCCTCTTGTCTATAGGACCTCATATAGTGCACTGGCTTCATATATGTGTGGGATTGATTGGGGTGATCAGAGCTCAAAGACCTCAACTGGTGTTATCTACTGACATATCTCTTAAAAAGTTTGAAACATATCTTTAACAGTGCTTCTGTTTCTGGCAGGTCCACATACAGCTTGGGGCAAGGAGTATGGCTACCAGTTAGCAAAAGTTTTGTTGTGCCCCCTATGGAACTGTCAATCAGTCCGTTGGCCAGCTGCAAAACTGATGTACTGGTGACTGAAGATCCTTCTGATGTCCGGTAAGAACTTATCATGCAGTGTACCGTACAAGCATACACAGTTCTGACCATAAAAATGAGTGTGCTAAAACAATGTGTAGTATGTATTGTAAACCGCACAAATGGATTAGATATACATAAAAAACTGTACTATGAAAATATGGTCATTCTGGGAATACCCCTGTAAATATTATTTCTATTTAAAAAAAAATCAACACATAACGAAAGCCCATAATTTGCAACCCGTATATTGACCCTTTAAAAAGCTGACGTCAAAACATGGTCTGAGGTATTGGTTCTATGTACTGGGTTTACTACATTAGTCACAACTGGGTTGGTATTATGTGGTCTCTTTCATGTGATTTTGATGTATTATGTCATACTGGTAATTTTTGATTCTTATTCATCCTTGCTTTTTTCTGGTGTTACATATTTTTGTGTTAGAACAGTATCATAGTAGTGTTACTTTTATTGGCTGACCCAAAAATATGTACAGTATATATTTGCAAGCTTTTGGAGCAGAAGCCTTTATTCATTTGTAAACTAGCCTAATGAAGGGGCTTCGGTTCTTGAAAAACGTTCATACAGTAAATACATTTTCTGGTTAGTCAGTAAAGGTATCATTCCTATAATACTTCTCTCCTTTTTACCATAAAAATATTAAGCATCACAGGCTATTCTTGATAACCTGGTACCATGTAATTTTTACTGTTCCTCCATGCTTTTTGCATCCAATATGTTTACACCATAATGATCTTTATCACGTTGTGTCCATTTTGGAATACTTTTTTGCAGTATTTTTTTGTGAAACCCTGACCATTACCCTGCAGGGAAATGCCAGCGTCAGGGAGGGGGGCAAACAGGGCAATTTTCCAGGGCCCCATTCCCAAGGGGGCCCCCAGGAGATCTGAGGCACTGAATAACTGTGGGAGCACCAAATGAAACCTATGGTAGAGCGATGCAGAGCGTTTTCAGTCTCTTTCATGAATATAGAACAGTACATTGCAGGGTCTTTAGCAGGGGAAGTATCCCGTGTGTCTGCCTGAACTCAGTTTTAGGTGTGGGGACATCCTCCTGCATGAAAGGGGCACCACTTGGCTGGCCCTGCTGTGTAGGTTGTTGAGATGATTTTCCTCTGCTCCTCTAATGGGACATAAGTTCTGTCCACACACAAAGGAGGCAGGAAGATTTACAGCCCCACAAGACCAAGGACAGTCAGGAAACTAGAACATGTGCATCAGTTTGATCTGAAGTTGTGCACAGATGTTAGCCTGTATAGACCCCAAAAAGGTATCAATAAGAACTACAGATTGTCCCACAAAATGAGCCTTTACACAGCTCCGTAGACATAAATATATTTTAAGCATTTTAAGTATTAAAACACAAGAAAAACAATATAAATGTGGTATTGCTGTAGTCGTACTGACCCACAGAATGAAAGTACTGTAACATGTTAATTTAACCGCAAAGAAAACTCCTTAAAAACGAAACCTGTAAAAAATGGCAGAATTGTGGGTGTTTTTTCCTATTCCACCCTATTTAGATTTTTTTTTTCCAGCTTCCCACTACATAGTATGCAATATTAAATGTACCATTAGAAGGTACAATTTGTCCTGCAAAAAAAAGGCCTTATACAGCTATACGAATAAGTTAAGACAAGGCAAGTAAAGATGCAAGGCAAAAAAATACAAAAAAGAAAGTCACTGCATCAGGAAGGGGTTAAAACAATTCAAACCTAAATGTGCTTTTCATCACATTTTATAAATGGGCACATGTTCATATCTGTCTGCATTGATGAGAAAAATGAAGTTTTAATATATGCAAATGAACCTCTTGGAGCAACTGGGGCGTTGCTGTTACACCTAGAGGTTCTGCTCTCTCTGCAACTGCCGCGACCTCTGCACTTTCACTGACCGATCGGGCCAGGCATTATAATGTTTTCACTGCCTGGCCCTGTCAATCAATTTGGAGGGGGTGCGGAAGTTGCAGAGAGAGCAGAGCCTCTAAATGAAACGGCAACGCCCCAGTTGCTCCTAAAGGCTCATTTGCATGTATTAAAACATTTTTCTCAGCAATGTGGGCACATATGAACATGGGACCAACACAGATGCCTTCAGCTGCCAAGCAGTTTCATAGGTACAAATCTGCTGACAGATGCTCTTTAACCTCTTCAGGACACAGGGCGTACCCGTACGCCCTGATGTCCTGGTACTTAAGGACACAGGGCGTACCGGTACGTCCTGAGAATTTCCGATCACCGCCGCGCCGCCTGCGGTGATCGGAACCAAATGCCTGCCGAAATAATTCGGCAGGCACTCTGTACCAATGCCCAGGGGGGTCTTGTGACCCCCCGATATCGGTGATCGCCAAAAACCGCAGGTCAATTCAGACCTGCGGTTTTCTGCGTTTCTGGGTTATTCGGGTCTTTGATGACCCGATAACCCAGAAAGGATGGTGATCGGTGGTGTGATTATACACCACCAATCACCGTCCTGCGATCCTGTGAGGTGGCGATCACGTCACCTCTCAGGATCGCCTGCGATTGGTCCCCATGCGGCATGTGGGCGGAGTGCGGCAAGTTTGAATCTCCGCCGCTGCTCTCCTCCCTCATTCCGGTCCATGGAGTGGGGAGAGCAGCAGGAGATCACGCTGCCCACCATCTTGTGAGTTTTTGGTGCCATCAGGCACCTTAGGAGGCAGGGACAGGCAGGTAGTGGGAGGTGTAGGCACTACCTTGAGGGGTGTAGTTTCTTAGATGGGGTCACTTTTATGGAGTTTCTACTCTAGGGGTGCATCAGGGGGCTTCAAATGGGACATGGTGTAAATAAACCAGTCCAGCAAAATATGCCTTCCTAAAACCATATGGCGCACCTTTCCCTCTACGCCCTACTGTGTGGCCATACAGTAGTGTACGACCACATATGGGATGTTTCTGTAAATGGCAGAGTCAGGGAAATAAAGATACAGTCTTGTTTGACTGTTAACACTTGATTTGTTAGTGGAAAAAATGGGTTAAAATGGAAAAATTGCCCAAAAAATTTAATTCTCAAATTTCATCCCCATTTGCCAATAACTCTTGTGCAACACCTAAAGGGTTAACAAAGTTTGTAAAATCAGTTTTGAATACCCCGAGGGGTGTAGTTTCTTAGATGGGGTCACTTTTATGGAGTTTCTACTCTAAGGGTGCATCAGAGGGGCTTCAAATGGGACATGGTGTAAATAAACCAGTCCAGCAAAATATGCCTTCCAAAAACCATATGGCGCACCTTTCCCTGTACGCCCTACTGTGTGCCCGTACAGTAGTGTACGTCCACATATGGGGTGCTTCTGTAAACGGCAGAGTCAGGGCAATAAAGATGCAGGCTTGTTTGACTGTTAACCCTTGATTTGTTAGTGGAAAAAAATGGGTTAAAATAGAAAAATTGGCAAAAAAATGAAATTCTCAAATTTCATCCCCATTTGCCAATAATTCTTGTGGAGCACCTAAAGGGTTAACATAGTTTGTGAGATCAGTTTTGAATACAGTTTCTAACATGGGGTCATATTTGGGTGGTTTCTATTATGTAAGCCTCACAAAGTGACTTCAAACCTGAACTGGTCCCTAAAAAAATGGGTTTTTGAAAATTTCCAAGATTTGCTTCTAAACTTCTAAGCCTTGTAACGTCCCCAAAAAATAAAATAGCATTCCCTAAATGATCCAAACATGAAGTAGACATATGGGGTATGTAAATTAATAACTTTTTTTGGAGTTATTACTATGTATTGTAGAAGTAGAGAAATTGAAATTTAGAAATTTGCAAATTTTTCCAAATTTTTGGTAAATTTGGTATGTTTTTATAAATAAAAATTAATTATTTTTTACTCCATTTTACCAGTGTCATGAAGTACAATATGTGACGAAAAAACAATCTCAGAATGGCCTGGATAAGTCAAAGCGTTTTAAAGTTATCACCACATAAAGCTCACCATATGTCAACTGCGCCATATGCGCCATATGTCAACTGGTCAGATTTGCAAAAAGTGTCCTGGTCCTTAAGGTGAAATAAGGCTGTGTTCTGAAGGGGTTAAGTCCCTTTTGCAGATTAATGGCTCATGCACATGTTGCCTGTTTTGCGGTCCACAAACTGCGGATCCGCAAAACATGGCTACCGGCAATGTGCATTCCGCATTTTGCGGAACGGATTGTATGGCCCATAACAGAATTGTCCTATCCTTGTTTGTAATACGGACAATAATAGGACATGTTCTACTTTTTTGCGGAACAACTATGTGAACATACAGAAATGGAATGCACACAGAGTAAATTTCGTTTTTTATGCAGACTCATTTAAATGAATGGATCCGCATAAAGGCAAAAAAGAAAACGGTGCAGAAACTGAAAAAAATATGTTTGTGTGCATGAGCCATAAGGACAGCATTTACTATGTTGTATACATCACTTTTTGTTGCATCAAAATTTTTCTAAATTTGCCATTTTTGCCTCTTTACTCCAGTTTTCTGAAGTGGCAAGAAAAAGGGGTGTGGCGAGGGCATGGAGGGTACAGCATATAGGCCCACCACATTTATCTTTATTTACGTCAGTTTCTGGAGTGAATAAAGCCAGAAATACATGACAGTCAGAAGGCTGCAGTAGGTTTTAGACGGACCTGCGGCCAGCGGGAGGTTGTGCCTCAACATAAATTTTTGCATTCTCTGGTGGCGCAGTGGGGATCAAGACGGGCGATGAAAACATCAGTCTTGATAAATGTGCCCCAAAGTGCAGAAATACAGTGCACATATGTAGCAGTCATGAAACAAAATCAGTAAGAAATTCAATTTGTGAGACAGCAGTGGTGAGGCATATGGCTGAGAAATAGCCACAAACAAAATAGACAGAGGAGCCAAGAAAGTTATTAATTTAGATGAAGGTCAGGGTGAGATAAATAAGAAAGATGAGAAAATCAAAATGAAAATGGATCCAAGAACTACAGAAATACCAAAGAATAATAAAACAGGAAGATATAAAGGGGACAATGAAGAAGAAAAGGGCGCAGTTCACGGCTAGAAACAGGTAGCTCCGAGAGCTCATAAACATGTCTCTTATGAATATATTGAAAGCAGCAGATGTGCTGCGTGATAGATAATCCAGATCTAAATCTGAATCGAATTGTATGTAAGATTTTTGTATATCTGTATAAAATCTGTTCACACAGATGCATCTGATGAAATTGTTAATGGTAAAGAGTAGCAAAGCAGAATGCATTGTGCCATATAACATAGCACTCAATGATATCACACAGAGGGGAGTGGAAAGTTCCTAATGCAGCAGAATGCATGAATGGGTGTATTTAATGTTTCAGAATCTTTGTTCTTCTTATGGGCTAAATGCCATCTGTCCTTGTCAATCAAGTGGATGTCGGATTAAAAATGGCAGCTCTAATATAGTTAACCTATGTGATAATGCGTAATTGATGCTAAAACAGATGTCACAGGTAATATATTATGTTATATTACAAGATGTTGATACATTTTATGTCATTAGATGCAATATATATAATAAATAAGTGACAGACCTGAGTGTCTTGTAGAATTTATTATGCAATTTACAAGTAAAGTCTCTGGCTGTTTCTAGTCATATTTTGTTTCCAACCAGACATGCCAACCTAACACAAATCATATTTTTCCATTTATTCTCTAATGAAAAGCTGATTCATTGGGGGGAGATACAGCGCATTCACTTTTTTCCTATGTTGTTATATTGCGGCCTTGTGCTAAAATTAAAACAAAACCAAAAGGTTTTTCCCCCATCATTCTGCATGCAATACCTCATCATGGGAAAGGGAAAACAAAATGTTCAATATCTTTACTAATTTAGTGAAAAGGAAAAATTAGAATCTTGCATTGACAAAAGTATTCAGACCCTTTACTCAGTACTCACTGTAGTTGAAGCCTCTAGCCACAAGAGGCTCTGGATGCACATCTGGATTTGGGGATGTTCTACCATTCTTCTCACATGTGTGCGGATCTTCACAAGCCCTGTAAGGTTGAGGGGACTGTCAGTGGACAGCGCAGGTCTCTACAGAGATGTTCAATTAGGTTCAAGTCAGAGCTCTGGCTGGGCCACTCAAGGACATTCACAGAGTTGTCCTAAGCCACTACTGTGTTGTCCTGGTTGTCTGCTTAGGGTTAGGGTCTTTTTAGAAGGTAAACCTTTTTCCCAGTCTAAGATCCAATGATTCTGGTTCAGTTTTTGATTAAGAATATGTATGTACTTTTCTCTGTTAGGCTTTCCCTCAACTCTAACAAGTCTATCTGTCCAAGCCACTGAAAAACACCCTAATAGCATCACTACCATCCCTCACTGTAGGGGTCGTATAGAGCAGGTAATAAGCAGTCCCTGGTTTCCTCCAGACATAACATTTAGAACTTGAGCCAAAAAGTTCAATTTTGATTTCATCAGACCAGAGAATCTTGTTTCTCACAGTCTGAGAGTTGTTTAGGTGCTTTGCTACAAACCTTCATGTGTATTTTACTCAGGAGTGGCTTCTTTTTGGCCACTCTGCCATAAAGCTCAGATTGGTGGAATGCTGCAGTGATGGTTGACCTTCACACAGGATCTTTGGAGTTCAGCCAGAGTGATCATTGGGTTCTCGACTTCTTGACTACCTCTGTTAATGAGCCCCCCCCATAGTTTGGTGGGGTGACCAACACTAGGAAGAGTCCTGGTTGTTACAAGCATCTTACATTTAAGAATTATGGAGGCCACTGTGCTCTTGGGAACTTTAAGTGCAACAGAAATATTTTTGTACCCTTCTCCAGACCTGTGCCTTCACACAATCCTGTCTCTGAGCTCTACAGGCAGCCTCCTCATTGCTTGGTTTTTGCTCTGATATGCATTGTCAGCTGTGATACCTTATTAAGACAGGGATGTGTCTTTTCAAATCATGTCAAATCAACTGAATTTACCACAGGTGGACTTCAAAGATGGTCAACAGAAATAGGTGGACCCCCCCGGGCTAAACCTCAAGTGCCATAATAAAGGGTCTGAAAACTCGTCCAGGAGAAAGATTACTTTTTCCTTTTTAATAAATAAGTCCTTTTCTAAAATTTTGTTTTCACTTTCTCATTCAGGGGGATTGAATGCAGATTTATGGGGGAAAATTAGATTTTTTAAATATTTTAGCACAAGGCTGCAACATAACAAAATGTGAAAAAAAGTTAAAGGGTCTGAATACTTTCCGATTGCACTATATATTACTATGCTTGCACTTACATTCCATTGTAGAAGTCACCCCAATCTTTGATGCACACTCCCTCCATGTAATTTATGAAGTGGTTGCACCTAAAATAGACAAGTTGAACAGACACCTGACTGTTACTATGTAGTGAGGTCACATGCAATTCAGATGTCCACTAGTGTTGAGCGAACCTGAACTGTAAAGGTTCGAGTTCAGTGTTCGGGCATTTAATAAAGCTTTTGAAAGGCTGCAGGGCAGCCAATCAACAAGCTTTTAAGCTGTGGGCACTTAGAAGCCATCACAACCATGCCTAGTAATGGCATGGCTGTGATTGGCCGGTGCATCATGTGACCCAGCCTCTATATAAGCTGGATCACTTGTAGTACCGCCCATCAGCTCTGAGTAGTGCAGGGACAGGAAGCAGGCAGCTGAAGCGAGGGAGAGTGTTAGGAATCTATTTGTTTTGTGGGTGACCTATAATGATTTTTTTGTGGGTGCAATACACCAGCTTTGTACCCCTGACACAGAAATATAATAATAAATCTGGCTGTTAATTCTGTGGGTGACCTATAGCGATTTTTTTGTGGGTGCAATCCACCATCTTTGTACCCCTGACACAGAAATAAAATCTGGCTGTTAATTCTGTAAGTGACCTATAGTGATTTTTTGTGGGTGCAAGGAACCATTTTTGTACCCCTGACACAAAAAATATAATAGTTAATCCGTCTTTTAGTTCAATGTGTGACATATACCCATTTTTGGTGTGAGTTACACGTGTACTTTCAGTGCTTCAGACTAAAAAAATTACCTAGGAGCCATTGGCTCCTAAACTGAAAAATTTAGGAGCCAAATAAAAATTTTAATTGCCAAATTTAAATACATATATAATTATAAACGGAAAATGCAAATGTGATCGCACACTACATCCAGCACTCTGCCCTCCATGCTGGATGAGACATTGGTTTATATATTGGCCAAAGCATAGTAAGCCACTCACCGCGTCAAGGCTGTCTCATGAGTGGTCCCTAACTCTTGTTCCTACCTGTTCATGGGCCATGACAGCCACATAAAATCCAGGGAATGCAGGTCAGCATGCAAGCCAAGTACACTTTGCTTGTAACCCCGTCCGGTGCCATTACAGCTTTCATCGGATCCAGGGATGCAAGTACCAACATGCATGCTGAACCCACCATATACTTCTCCTGGAGCCAGATGGCTAATGGTAGGTTCTATACAAGCAGACTCAGTTTTATACTGACTTTAAAACCAGCCTCAAGGACAGATTAACTGGTCAGGTGTGCAATGACTCCAAGGAGATCGCCACGCCTCCAATATATACTACAAAGAAAAAAATAAGGGGTTGGGTCAGCACAACCTGCCTGTAGGTGCAGATCACTATGGCGAAATACATATACAAACGGAAAATGCAAATGTGATCGCACACTACATCCAGCACTCTGCCCTCCATGCTGGATGAGACATTGGTTTATATTTTGGCCAAAGCATAGTAAGCCACTCACCGCGTCAAGGCTGTCTCATGAGTGGTCCCTAACTCTTGTTCCTACCTGTTCATGGGCCATGACAGCCACATAAAATCCAGGGAATGCAGGTCAGCATGCAAGCCAAGTACACTTTGCTTGTAACCCCGTCCGGTGCCATTACAGCTTTCATCGGATCCAGGGATGCAAGTACCAACATGCATGCTGAACCCACCATATACTTCTCCTGGAGCCAGATGGCTAATGGTAGGTTCTATACAAGCAGACTCAGTTTGTATATGTATTTCGCCATAGTGATGTGCACCACATACAGGTTGTGCTGACCCAATTCCCCACATTTTTTCTTTGTAGTATATATTGGAGGCGTGGCGATCTCCTTGGAGTCATTGCACACCTGACCAGTTAATCTGTCCTTGAGGCTGGTTTTAAAGTCAGTATAAAACTGAGTCTGCTTGTATAGAACCTACCATTAGCCATCTGGCTCCAGGAGAAGTATATGGTGGGTTCAGCATGCATGTTGGTACTTGCATCCCTGGATCCGATGAAAGCTGTAATGGCACCGGACGGGGTTACAAGCAAAGTGTACTTGGCTTGCATGCTGACCTGCATTCCCTGGATTTTATGTGGCTGTCATGGCCCATGAACAGGTAGGAACAAGAGTTAGGGACCACTCATGAGACAGCCTTGACGCGGTGAGTGGCTTACTATGCTTTGGCCAAAATATAAACCAATGTATCATCCAGCATGGAGGGCAGAGTGCTGGATGTAGTGTGCGATCACATTTGCATTTTCCGTTTGTATATGTATTTCGCCATAGTGATCTGCACCTACAGGCAGGTTGTGCTGACCCAACCCCTTATTTTTTTCTTTGTAACATATATAATTATGATATAAAAAATTGCCTCATTCAAACGTCAGTGTTTTGGTCAGTGATTGTAAGTCAAAACCAGGATTAGAGTCTCCACAGACATAAGGTATAATTGAAAGATCTGCACCTGCTCTGTGTTTAGAACCGCACCTGGTTTTGGCTAAAAAATCACTGATGGAAATCACTGACCAAACACTGACTGTGTGAATAAGGCATTACTGTGTGCTGTGTCCCACATATCTCTTATTCTGAAAATAGTTCATCAATATTCAAAGCCCAGAGAGCCCCTTTAACTCTTTCTTTAACCACTTCCCATCTGGGCCCTTTGCCCCCTTCCTGACCAGGCCAAATTTTGCAAAACTGACATATCTCACTTTATGTGGTAATAACTTTGGAACGCCTTTATTTATCCAAGTCATTCAGAGATTGTTTTCTCGTGACACATTGTACTTCATGATAGTCATAAATTTGAGTCAAAATATTTCACCTTTATTTATGAAAAAATCCCAAATTTATCCAAAAATTAGAAAAATTCGCAATTTTCTAAATTTCAATTTCTCTGCTTTTAAAACAGAAAGTGATACCTCATAAAATATTTATTATTTAACATTCCCCATATGTCTACTTTATGTTGGCATCATTTTGGAAATGTCATTTTATTTTTTTAGGACGTTAGAAGGCTTAGAAGTTTAGAAGCAATTCTTCAAATTTTTAAGAAAATTGCCAAAACCCACTTTATAAGGACCAGTTCAGGTCTGAAGTCACTTTGTGGGGCCTACATAGTGGATACCCCCATAAATGACCCCATTGTAGAAACTACACCCCTCAAGGTATTTAAAACCGATTTTACAAACTTTGTTAACCCTTTAGGCGTTCCACAAGAATTAAAGGAAAATGGAGATCAAATTTTTAAATTTCACTTTTTTGGCAGATTTTCCATTTTAATCAATTTTTTTCTTTAACACATCGATGGTTAACAGCCAAACAAAACTCAATATTTATTACCCAGATTCTGCGGTTTACAGAAACACCCCACATGTGGTCGTAAACTGCTGTATGGGCACACGGCAGGGCGCAGAAGATAAGGAACTCCACATGGTTTTTAGATGCCATGTCCCATTTGAAGCCCCCTGATGCACCCTTACAGTAGAAACTCCCAAGAAGTGACCCCATTTTGGAAACTAGGGGATAAGGTGCCAGTTTTATTAGTACTATTTTTGGGTACATATGATTTTTTGATCATTCATTATAACACTTTATGGGGCAAGGTGACCAAAAAATTGGTTGTTTTAGCACAGTTTCTATTTATTTATTTTTACAGCGTTCACCTGAGGGGTTCAGTCAAGTGACATTTTTATAGAGCAGATTGTTACGGACGTGGCGATACCTAATATGTATACTTTTTCTCATTTATTAAAGTTTTACACAATAATAGCATTTTTGAAACCAAAAAATTATGTTTTAATGTGTCCACGTTCTGAGAGCTATAGTTTTTTTATTTTTTGAGAGATTTTCTTATGTAGGGGCTCATTTTTTGCGGGATGAGGTGACTGTTTTATTGGTACTATTTTGTGGGACATACGCGTTTTTGATCACTTGGTGTTGCACCTTTTGTGATGCAAGGTGACAAAAATTGCTTGTTTTGACACAGTTTTTTTTTTTTTTTTTTACGGTGTTCACCCGAGGGGTTAGGTCATATGATATTTTTATAGAGCTGGTTTTTACGGACGCGGCAATACCTAATATGTATACTTTTTTTTATTTGTTTCACTTTAACACAATAATAGCATTTTTGAAACCAAAAAAATGATGTTTTAGTGTCTCCATGTTCTAAGAGCTATAGTTTTTTTATTTTTTGAGAGATTTTCTTATGTAGGGGCTCATTTTTTGCGGGATGAGGTGACGGTTTTATTGGTACCATTTTGTGGGACATACGCGTTTTTGATCACTTGGTGTTGCACCTTTTGTGATGCAAGGTGACAAAAATTGCTTGTTTTGACACAGTTTTTTTTTTTTTTTTTTTTACGGTGTTCACCCGAGGGGTTAGGTCATGTGATATTTTTATAGAGCTGTTTTTTACGGACGCGGAAATACTAAATATGTCTATTTTATTTTATTTTTTCTATTTTAAATTTATTTTTTTAATCCTTACTTGGGATTTTTTTTTTTTTACATGTGAAACTTTTTTTTATTTTATTTTTTCAACCCTTTATTTTATTTTTATTTTATTTTACACTTTTCGTCCCCCATAAGGTCATACAAGACCTCTGGGGGACATTTACTTCACTTTTTATTTTTTTTTTCACTGTTGATTTCTCCTGTAACTGGGGCTGACATAGTAGCCCCAGTTACAGGACAAATGCACCCCTATAGAGGCTGTACAGCAGCAATCCTGCGCTGTACAGCCTCACAGCAGGGCTGATCGAGGTCTCTGAGAGACCTCACACAGCCCCTGCACACTCCGGTCACGGCGGTCACATGACCGCCGGGCCGGAACAGGAAGCGCACAGCGCTTCCTGCTCTGCAGACACAGCGCACAGTGAGTGCTGTGTCTGCAGCGATCGTGAAGGCAGGGACACCTGGGAACTGTCCCTGCCTTGTCTTAGGGTTGCCCTGCTGTCACTGACAGCGGGCAACCCGATCAGCAGCTGCACGATTAGCGTGCAGCTGCTATTTCTGACAGGACGTTTTAAAACGTGCTGTCAGAAATAGACGTCCACCCATAGGACGTTTATATCCTATGGGCGGACGTGAGGCGGTTAAGGAATAAAAAAAAAAAATAATAATAATTGACGCCTACCATCACCTATCTGAACTTCCAGCACCGATGGGGGTCGCATAACATTGTATTGATTTATGATGCTATGTAACCCTTAGGCCTCTTTCACACGGGCGTTGCGGCAAAATGTGCGGGTGCGTTGCGGGAACAACCACAATTTTTCCGCACTCGTGCAAAACATTGTAATGCATTTTGCACTCGCGTGAGAAAAATCGCGCGTGTTTGGTACCCAAACCCGAACTTCTTCACAGAAGATCAGTGTTCTGTAGATTGTATTATTTTCCCTTATAACATGGTTATAAGGGAAAATAATAGCATTCTGAATACAGAATGCATAGTAAAACATCGCTGGAGGGGTTAAAAAAAAAATTAAAAATAATTTAACTCACCTTAATCCACTTGTTCGCGATGCCGGCATCTCCTTCTGTCTTCATCTGATCTCTGTGCAGAAACAGAACCTTTGATGACGTCACTCACGGTCATCACATGGTACGTCACATGATCTTTTACCATGGTGATGGATAATGTGATGACCAGAATGACATCACCAAAGGTCCTGTTGCTGCACAGAGATCAGATGAAGCCAGAAGGAGATGCCGGGCTACGCGAACAAGTGGATTAAGGTGAGTTAAATTATTTATTTATTTTTTTAACCCCTCCAGCGATGTTTTACTATGCATTCTGTATTCAGAATGCTATTATTTTCCCTTATAACCATGTTATAAGGGAAAATAATAATGATCGGGTCTCCATCCCGATCGTCTCCTAGCAACCGTGCGTGAAAATCGCACCGCATCTGCACTTGCTTGCGAATGCTTGCGATTTTCACGCAACCCCATTCATTTCTATGGGGCCTGCGTTACGTGAAAAACGCACAAAGAGGAGCATGCTGCGATTTTCACGCAACGCATAAGTGATGCGTGAAAATCACCGCTCGTGTGCACAGCCCCATTGAAATAAATGGGTCGGTATTCAGTGCGGGTGCAATGCGTTCACCTCCCGCATCGCATCCGCGCGGAATACTCGCTCGTGTGAAAGGGGCCTTACAGTTCTGAAATGTATTAGATGACACTGACATAATGCTGTCATTGTTATCCAATACATTCCAGAACTGTAAGGGTTACATAGCATCATAAATCAGTACAATGCTATGCGACCCTGGCAGTGCTGGGAGGTCAGGATGGGTGTTCTCCCTGACATGCGCTGCGAGTTCAATGCGTGGGACTCGCTCGTGTGCAAGGGACCTAAAAGGGAATATATAATGAAGGGAAGGTAATCCATTGTTTATTGTTTCCTTATGTGTCCTCCTGCACTGTGTCCAATCATTTGTCTGTGTATACAGTACCTCCTCCTTCTCTTGTATTTGTCCTTGGTTTAGCCCTTCTGTGTTCCCTGTGGTGCTTTATGGTCCCTGCTTCACAGCAGCCTGCTGCATGATCTTCAGTGAGGGCCTGTCTCTTGTGATCCTGCCTCCGCTTGTCTGCACTTAAGGTAGAAATCTTCAGAGCAGGGTGGTCTCCACAAGAAGGAAGCAAGGAAGTGTGCCATGAAGGGAGGAAGCCGGGGGAGGGGGAACAGCACAAGGGCCTCCTGATAATGGGATGTCTTCGACTAACCCTCTATATTTTTTTCCCCCATCCATAACTCAATTTGCTCGGCCGATGGGAGACCAACGGCCAGGGCCGGACTGGGGATAAAAACCAGCCCTGGAAAAAGTTGCATACCAGCCCCACAGCAATGCGTCATTATTTACTTGTTTATAAAAGGGGAAAGCATTAATTTTAAAACACGTGTGTAAACACGAATATGAACTTTGCCCCACAATAGCTCTTTTGTAGAACCCCCATTGTTTATATTATCACAGTAGACCAGCTTTTCCCAACCAGGATGCCTCCAGCTGTTGCAGAACTACAACTCTCAGCATGCCCAGACATAGCAATATGGCAATCACTAAAAAAGAGATACTTGCTAAAAAAAAAGTGTGTATGAACTCAGCATCATGCTAGGGGGTAGAGAAGCCTGAAATTTCATTTACCAGGCTTCCGTACTGTTACAAACTTGATGTTGTGGCCTTTGACTCAAAGTTTGTCAGGCTTCCCTGGCAGGCTGTCGTGCTAAGAGCTTGTGTAGTAGAAACCTGGTATTTGATTTACCAGGCTTCTGTCACGTATGGTACAGCTGTGTCCTTTGACCTCAGGGTACAACCTGTGCATATATATTTTACAGAAGACTGGCAAATCAAATGCCAGGCTTCTACTCATACTGACTGACTGCAGGTATGGGCAGGATGACCCACAAGAATTTTATAGGCTTGCAGCCCGGCCCAGGAGATTTTGGCTTTGAGTGGCCAAATACGGCTGATCCTAGGGTCATTATTTCTTGGGGCCCCCCTAGGTCGTGGCTATCTTTATTAACTTCACCCCTTTACAAATGTCTTTTCCATATATGACAATACATCACAAAACTACAACTCCTATAATGCCCTAAAAGAGAGTTGTAGTTTTTCAATTGCCAGAGAGCCACAAGTTGGGGAATACTGATGTAGAGTAGTGTTGAGCGAACTTGTGTTTTAAGTTCGGCGTCTAAAGTTCGGGTTATCGAAGAATCGCGTTATGGATTCCGCTACCACGGACCATAACTTTTGGTCCTTGGTAGCAGAATCCATAACGGGATTCTTCGATAACCCGAACTTTAGACGCCGAACTTAAAACACAAGTTCGCTCAACCATAATGTAGAGTATTACCAAGACTGCAAAAATTCACGAGTCACTAGTAGACATGCTTAAGTGTCTGATTAACCCCCCAACAGCACTAAAAGTGTTAACGTATGTTAAGACAAATTTTTACACATATATATCACCATTATACTGTTACTGATCAAATCCTGCATACTGAGACCAATGTTACCACTAATACCAGTATACAAGAAGAGATATTATCACCATACATATTACCATCACACTGTTACTGACCAAATCCTGTACACTGACCATTATTTCCAATAATACCAGTATACAAGGTATAACGGTGCACTAGGACCACTACAATTACCACATAGTGACTGGATACTAACACCACACTGTAACTAAATAAAATACACTAAACAAAGACCAATATGACCATATAGTGGAAAATACTAGCACTACACAGATTCTGCAAACCTTAAGTGACTAAAAGTGCATATTTATTGACTCACTCAGTGTCTTCTTTGATTGGAATCGGTCTCTTTTTCTGGCCACCACTCGTCTCAGCAGAATCTGCAAGTTAAATGTTTTAGGCTTCTCATTCCAGCACCATCCCCACCTCTTTACAAACTCCCAATGTGTATTGCCCCACACAGCAATAGAGCCCACTATTTGTCCATACATGGCGACACAGAGAAGGGGAGTCTGTACTATATGACAGCACAGATGGGGGAGCCTGTACTACTTGGTGGCACAGAGGGGGAAGCTTGTACTATATGGCGGCAGAGGCGTGAGCCTGTACTATATGACCGCACAGAGGGGGGCCTGTATTATATGGAGGGACAGAGGGAGAGCCTGTACTATATGGTGGCACAAAGGGGGGGGCTGTGCTATATGGGGGCACATGGGGGGGCTTTACTATATGGGGGCACATGGGGGGGCTGTACTATATGGGGGTACAGTGGAGGAAAATTTTAATAAATGTGGTATTGTAGTAGGGCTGCACGATATGGGAATTTTGTGCGATTGCGATTAGGGCCCTAGAAATTGCGATAACGATATATTTTAAGGGAATTGTGCTAGAGGTCTATTTGCACTGTTATGGTGGATCTGTGGATGACACTGTTATGGAGTGGGTCTGTGGATGACACTGTTATGGGTGATCTGTGGATGACACTGTTATGGAGGGGTTCTGTGGATAACACTGTTATGGAGGGGATCTGTGGGTGGCACTGTTATGTAGGGGATCTGTGGATGACACTGTTATGGGGGATCTGTGGATGACACACTGTTATGGGGATCTGTGGATGGCACTGTTATGGAGGGGATCTGTTGATGATACTGTTATGGAGGGGATCTGTGGATGACACTGTTATGGAGGGGATCTGTGGATGACACTGTTTAGGAGGGGATCTGTGGATGACACACTGTTATGGGGATCTGTAGATGGCACTGTTATGGAGGATCTGTGGATGACACTGTTATGGGGGATCTGTGGATGACACTGTTATGGAGGGGATCTGTGGATGATACTGTTATGGAGGGGATCTGTGGATGACACTGTTATGGAGGGGATCTGTGGATGACACTGTTATGGAGGGGATCTGTGGATGACACTGTTTAGGAGGGGATCTGTGGATGACACACTGTTATGGGGATCTGTAGATGGCACTGTTATGGAGGATCTGTGGATGACACTGTTATGGGGCATCTGTGGATGACACACTGTTATGGGGAATCTGTGGATGGCACTGTTATGGGGGATCTGTGGACGGCACTGTTATGGAGGGGACCTGTGGATGACACTGTTATGGAGGGGACCTGTGGATGACACTGTTATGGAGGGGATCTGTGGATGACACTGTTATGGAGGGGATCTGTGGATGACACTGTTATGGAGGATCTGTGGATGACACTGTTATGGAGGGGATCTGTGGATGACACTGTTATGGGGGATCTGTGGTTGGCACTGTTATGGGGGATCTGTGGATGGCACTGTTATGGGGGATCTGTGGATGGCACTGTTATGGGGGATCTGTGGTTGGCACTGTTATGGGGATCTGTGGTTGGCACTGTTATGGGGGACCTATGGATGATGCACTGTTATGGGAGACGTGTGCTATGACACATAGGGCCATGAGGGGGGCCAGCATAAGATGCTATATGTGTGAATTACACACATATAGTATATTATGCTGGTCCCCCTCATGGCCCTATGTGTCATAGCATTACTTTATTAATGTCCCCTCATGTGTCCTAAACCGTGCACATAACAGTCTGTATGTAAAGTCTTTCTTTACTGCTGAAACAATCCCTCTCTTATTGATAAAATCAACAGCCTCTCTGTACTTAGTCTCCTACCTGACACACAGCCCTGAACAGCCGGATGACAGCTCTGCACAAGCAGCAGCTACCAGGCTAAAGGACCTTTCGTGATGTCATGATCATGTGATCAGTCACATGTGTGGGAGGAGTCATGCTCCGGGCAATGTCCATGCCGGAGCCTGCTGTTGGGGACGGGGGAAGGGCTCCTCTCTCTGTCAGTCACTCTGTGTAATATACTGCACCAGCCAAAGAGCCTCCTCGCTGTCGGCACGGCCGACCGTGCGGCAGTCAAGGCTACCGGTCTAACGGGAATTTTCCCGGTATCCCGGTAGGCCAGTCCGGCTCTGCCAACGGCCAATCAGAGGAGCGGTGGCTGACTCAGGTTGGACCTATGTCGAGAATGATTTACCACATCTCTTCGAACGGGTCCGAAGAGAAATCAAATCCACCATACCAACAGACGAATTCAACAGATTGGATACAAACATTATTGGGACATGGCCGTCTAGGGACAAGTAACAACCCTATCATCACGTAAAGGGAAATGAACAGAACCTGACAGAGACAATGAAGAACTTCTTACGCAGTGAGATTGACAGTTTTTTTTTATCTTGTTATATTAAGCTAGGCCTCATACCACAAGGCCTGAGACTATCAGTAAGACCAACATTCACTAACGATACCGCCTT
Source organism: Bufo bufo (assembly GCF_905171765.1). NCBI lineage: Eukaryota > Metazoa > Chordata > Amphibia > Anura > Bufonidae > Bufo > Bufo bufo. The sequence continues at coordinate 45,710,224 of NC_053396.1, read as the reverse complement.
TACAAAGGACTGGCTTGAGATTAGCGACGCTTGTTCACTCGATCTACTCAAAATCTTGGTAATCAAGAGAAAATAGATTTGTAAAAACTTAGGGGTCCTCCTTGCTAGCTCTCCACACACCTACCCCAGGTCAACCACCCCAAAAGGCTACCCATTAAGGATCACCCCTAGACAAGAACTCTTGAGAAGGTTCGAGTATAATGAGGTTCGCACTAAGAGTAACAAACTACTTAGGGACCTCTCAGATTACAACCAAAATAAAATTAGGTCCTGGGAACGTAGATCCCTCCACAAATCCAATAAGTCGAGAGCTTATTTTGTAAGGGGGGCAAGAATACATGGGACCCCCCACCATCCGTAGTATCACACTCTTGTGTAGAGCCTTAGTCCTAGACCCAGTCGGTTGCAACATCACACCCCACTAAAACCTATTACAATAAAGACTTTCGGAACTACCGAATGACTAGAACAAGGACCATCTCCATTAAGAACGCCCCTGCCAATCCATCGCCACCAGATCGCCCAGCGGGAAATCCGGTCCCACGATCCCCCCTGCGAGAAGATGGGCCCCGCTTAACTAAAATAACTAAAACACTAAAGCCCCACACTAAACATCCATCACCTGTTTCCACCGTAACCTATACTGATCTTGATCCCGGTTACCTGATATCGGATAGTGTTGAGATTCTACAGACACAGACAATAGCTAATCTCTCTATGCACCCTACACCTATCCCCACCGAAAGACCACCAGTGTCGACCAACCAGAGTCTCCCATCTCCCAATACAACTCCATCTGCTCCAGTAGGGTAAGTTGAAAGAAGAAGATCGGACCAAATTAAACGGCGCTGATGCAGAAGAAAGACTCCGTGTTGAGATGTTACCATATAGGTAATCTTTTATTCAAAAGTCTACGCGTTTCAGGGGCGGACTGCCCCCTTCATCAGGACAATAAAACTTATTAGGATAAAACATGTGTTCTGGTGTGCTTTACTATATAAACTCTGTTTGGGCGCGATGTGCAGTGACATAGGGGGCGTGAGGGGGGCGGGTTTGTTGGCGTGGAGGAGTCTGGTGTTGCTAAGCTACTGTGACCTCCCTTACGGCCGGTATTGGTGTTCTCAAGGCAGTGGGTAGGGGAGATTAGCATAAAGGGCGGGGATAGGGCGGGTTCCAGAGCGGGGGGAGGATGTCTGTGGTGTCGGAGCACTGAACATTAGACGCTGATTATAGGCAGAGATGTTTGCCGATAAGCGGGAGGTGCCGACCAGAGGCATTATGTGCCGATCAGAGGCATTATGGTCCCTCTTCCGATCCGCTGGCCGATAGTGTAGTAACTGCCGGACAGACGGATTGGTAGGCGGGACATGGGAGGAGTTCTGGCTAGTGGCAAGGGAGGAGCCAGGTTGCCTGGTGTGTGGTACACTAGCTCTCGTTGCTATGCCCTTATGTGACGTATAAGGGACGTGGAGGCTGGGAGTGACGTACAGGGGGCGGTGTTCATAGCCCTGATCACATGACAGTGTCCTTCCATTGTGTTTATAGCATTAGTGACCGGTATGCTTGGCTACGGGGGTAAGGTATGCAGGCGATGTGGAGGATAGAAATGAAGAGGGGTATCTGTGCGCTTATAAAATATAGTAAAAGATAAAGGGTAAAAAATGCAGATATATATATATAGATATATAATAAAAGGAAATTTGGAAAGACATAAAAGATATCCCCTATATACATGTATACACATAAATATGTACACACGTGTATATACAGGGAATAAGAAGTAAAATGAGATACGTGAATTAAATGAATTACATAAATAAATAAATATATGTATACGGCGGTATATTAAAATAAATATATATATATGGTGGCGGTATATGTATGTGCATGTCCTTCCAGGTGATGGCGGTATAGACATGCATAGGGGTGTAGGGCGGCCGTCACGAGCATGTGTACCAATGGACACACATATGCAGTGGATAGTCTCAAGCCGCACACGTCAGGGCTACTGGTCTTACTTTAGTCACACATATTGGAGTATGGTTTCGCTCATTTCGTTTAATCCATATGGCCTCAGAGTATCTAATTGGTAGATCCAATAGACCTCTCTTCTTTGGAGGATACTGAATCTATTATATGGGTTGGGTGGTATATGGTCAATAGGAGTGATTATTAGTTTATGTCTATTTTTTTCTCGTGTGGTGGCGCAGTGTCGAGAGATGCTGTGTTTGATGCATAGTTTTTGAATGTTATGTCTATGCTGGTTAACTCTGCAGTGCAGTTCCTGTGTTGTGCGGCCTATATACTGGAGGCCACATTCACATTCGATTAAGTATATGACGTAACTACTTTTGCAAGTTAGATGGTATTTTATTGGGAAGCTAGTGCCGTTTTTTGTGGAACTAAAGGAGGTCTTATTGTGTGTGATCATGTCGCAACACAGGCATCGTTTCGTGGCGCATTTGTAGCTACCCACGCGTTCCTTTCTAGTTATATTTTAGATTTTTGTATGTTTTTTCTGTTTGCTTGGGGCTAGGACACTTTTTATTGTAGGTGCTCTTCTGTAGGTGATCGTAGGTATATTGGGGAGATATTTTTCAAGGTAAGGATCCTGCCTCAAGACGTGCCAATGTTTGGACAGTATTGCGCGAATCGTTTTATTAGATGTATTATATTGCATAATTAGGTTTAAATGTTTTAGATTTTCTTCCTTTTGATCTTTGGCTACACTCAGTAGACATTCTTTCTGCGTATTTTTTAGGCTCCTTTTGTATGCGTCTTTTAATAATTGGCTTGGGTAGCCTTTATCGGTGAATCTTTTTTGTATAATTTTTGCTTGTTCCTTGAACGTCTCGTTTTCTGTTCAATTACGTCTAATGCGCTTATACTGGCTATATGGTATATTTTGCAGCCATTTTTTGTGGTGAAAGCTCTTATAGTGTATATAACTGTTAGTATCGACCTGTTTAAAAAATGTCTTTGTTGTAACGATGTTATTTGTAATATTGATGGTAATGTCTAGGAAATCTATTTGTTGTTTCTGGAAGTTTGGAGTGAAGGTGATCCCCCAGTTCATTTTGTTCAGTTTTTCGTGAAACTTTAGGGCTGAGTGTTCATCCCCGTCCCAGATGATAAAGATATCATCGATGTATCTCTTATAGTAGATGATCTGCTCGTTGATGACGTGCTCATTCTCAAAGTGGCCCATAAATAGGTTAGCGAAAGCTGGCGCTACTTTCGTACCCATAGCGGTACCGCGACATTGATGATATGTGATGCCGTTGTATATAAAAAAATTGTTCTCTAAGATGAACCGTAAGCACTCTAATAGAAAGTTGACCTGTGGTGAACAGTAGGGAACAGACAACTGGAATCCACCTTGAACTTATCCACTTACCCGTCTTCCACAACACATTCAGAATTTTCTTTAGCCTTACCACCCAATCTGTCCGAGAGTCCTTTTTTAGGGAGAATCACCCCAAACGTCTCTCCACCCTATCAAACACCCCCGACGAGGAAGATTGTATCCAGCATCCAATTATTGAGCCCCTTTCTGACCCCGGCAGGCGGAACCCCTTTAAACCCTCTCTCCAGTCAACAAAACCTCAAGATAACAAATTTTTTTCACCCCCCCTATCCTCCTCACGAAAACGCCCAAAAAACGGGTCAGAGGATGTAAATCCAAACATACCAGAAAAGAAAAAACCAAAGACTGCCAAACATCTAGTGGAGTAGAAAACATTACAGCCAACACCAATAACAACAATCCCTCTACCCTTGACAAAGATAAAGGAATATTAAATCTTTCTAAATACACCCTGGAACCGGATGAGAATAAATTACTCAGTAAAGGCCTTTCTTTTTGTCCCTCCAGCGAACCCGACCCTTTCGAACTATTCGTAGACTTGAATAAATTAATTCGTAAACTCACTCTTAAACGTCACTTTAGAATTAAGGACCTTATCCCACCAATCCCGGAACAAACAACGCCATCACCAATGGATTACGTAACGAACTCCATTGCATCCAACCCTATAGTGACCATGGGCGATTCAGCCACCGATTTACCAGCTCCTACCCCTATACCCTCCAAACTCCACAACAAGTCTACATTCTACCCACTGGAGAGCCGAGGCCAACATATAGAGAGCTACTACAACATGGTTCTTGACGACCTCAAGACTATTTTCCCAAACAACCAAAAATCTAAACCTTCTAGAAGCCAGAATCTGACCCCTTCAGAGAAAAGGGCCCTAAAAAACCTGAAGAACAATAAAAAACTAGTCATTAAAAATGTCGACAAGGGCGGAGGTCTAGTTGTTATGGACTCTTATTATCTCACAGAGGCCAATAGAATACTCTCAGACCCTGAATATTGCAGGATTCTAGATGAGGACCCCTCTGGATCTTTTAAAAAATCTCTCACTGAATTGATCAAATTCTGTTTCACTTCAGGAACTATTGACAAAAAAGAAAAAATATTCCTCTCCCCACTTCATCCATCTACAGCAAAATTTTACTTTTTACCTAAAATACATAAATCGACCACCCACCCCCCAGGTAGACCCATGACTTCTGGTATTCGTTCTCTCACATCTAACCTTTCAGCTTATGTTGATCTATTTTTGCAAAATAATGTTCAATCCCTCCCTTCCTATCTCAGAGATACGTCCCACCTGATCAACCTTCTAAAATCCCTCCAATGGAAGAATGGATACCTTTGGGTGACCCTTGATGTAAGGCAACATCAGACATGATCTAGGACTTATAGCCGTCCAATACTTTCTCGGGCGAGATTCGACCATGCCCGAGACACAAAAAGAATTTATTCTTAGAAGTATAGATTTTATACTGCACCATAATCACTTTACTTTTAACGACAAGTTTTATATTCAGAACAAAGGTACAGCGATGGGCACCAAGTTCGCCCCATCTTACGCGAACCTTTTTATGGGCCTATTCGAGAAACAGTATGGTCTACTCCATCTACTCCAAAAATATTTGATTTTATCGTCGCTATATAGACGACGTTATCTTCATTTGGGACAGCAGTACGAAAGACCTCTTAGATTTATTCAAAAACTAAAGCAAAACATGTGGGGCCTAACATTTAGTCTTGACTAGAGTTGAGCGAACCCGAACTGTAAAGTTCGGGTTCGTACCGAACTTTAGGTTTTTCGGCACCCGAACCCGAACATTTACGTAAAAGTTTGGGTTTGGGTTCGGTGTTCAGCGATTTCTATGGTGCTTTTTTAAAGGCTGCAAAGCAGCCAATCAACAAGCGTCATACTACTTGCCCCAAGAGGCCATCACAGCCATGCCTACTATTGGCCTGGCTGTGATTGGCCAACTGCAGCATGTGACCCAGCCTCTATTTAAGCTGGAGTCACGTAGCACCGCCCGTCACTCTGCTCGGATTAGTGTAGGGATAGGCTGCAGCTGCTGTAAGGGAGAGATCAGGGAGGAAGAACTGCTTCTTTACTCAACGATCTACAGCAAATGTGTTTTGTGGGTGCAGTGCACAATTGTTTTAAGCCTGCCCTGAGCCAACTACTACTGAAAACAAACTTTTTTCCCTTCAGTTAGTCAATACATAATCGTCAGCCATTTTATGCAACGATAGTGCACCAGCACAGGATATCTGCATGTCTGCAAGTCCAGAAATACTGCTTTTAGACACTGGGGTTTAAAAAAAACTCTGTTTCATATAGTGCACATCTAGGATTATAGGTGCATAAGTGAGTGTTACATTTAGGCCAGAAATACGGCTTTGGCATACTGGGTGAAAAAAAAAACTCTGTTTATATAGTGCACATCTGTGATTATAGGTGCATATGTGAGTGTTACATTTAGGCCAGAAATACGGCTTTAATAAACTGGGGCATACTGGGTGGAAAAAAAACCTCTGTTTCATATAGTGCACATCTAGGATTATAGGTGCATACGTGAGTGTTACATTTAGGCCAGAAATACGGCTTTGGCATACTGGGTAAAAAAAAACACCTCTGTTTCATATAGTGCACATCTAGGATTATCGCTGCATAAGTGACTGTTCAATTTAGGCCAGAAATACGGCATTCTCATACTGGGGCATACTGGGTGGAAAAAAAACTCTGTTTCATATAGTGCACATCTGTGATTATAGGTGCATAAGTGAGTGTCACATTTAGGCCAGAAATACGACTTTGGCATACTGGGGCATACTGGGTGAAAAAAAAAACTGTTTCATATAGTGCACATCTAGGATTATAGGTGCATAAGTGACTGTTCAATTTAGGCCAGAAATACGGCTTTGGCATACTGAGGCATACTGGGTGAAAAAAAACCTCTGTTTCATATAGTGCACATCTAGGATTATCGCTGCATAAGTGACTGTTCAATTTAGGCCAGAAATACGGCTTTCTCATACTGGGGCATACTGGGTGAAAAAAAAAAACTCGGTTTCATATAGTGCACATCTGTGATTATAGGTGCATAAGTGAGTGTTACATTTTGGCCAGAAATACGGCTTTAATATACTGGGGCATACTGGGTGAAAAAAAAAACTCTGTTTCATATATTGCACATCTAGGATTATAGGTGCATAAGAGCTGTTCATTTTAAGCCAGAAATACAGCTTTCGTATACCAGGGTGGAAAAAACACTGTTTTATATACTGCACATCTGTGATTATAGGTGCATAAGTTACTGTGAAATTTAGGCCACAAATACCGCTGTCATATAGAGTTAAAAAAAAAATTTGAGTGCAATACCCTACATCAGGGTTTTTATTGGCAGATAATTATTTTTAACAGACTCAACCACTTTTTAGTAATAGGAAAATGAGCGAGCACTCATACACTTGGCAACCAGATTGACATATGCAGAAAATATTTATTAAATCCCCATAAAATACAAGTAATAAAATTTATAAGAACAATGTAGCAATAATATACAACATTACAGTCACATATATTGTGGTAGATATGATCAATACTATATTCAATAAAAATATATTCAATAGAAATATTCGATAAATTGAATGGTAGAAAATTCAATGTTGAAATATTCGATAGAATATTCAATACCACTCAATAATGTCGATAAATTCAATAATATACATCACACCAAAAAACTTCAAGTATATGCTGTTATTTGGGAAAGAGGGGGTATTATCTTCTAGCACTCTATCCCAATTTGGAAAACTGAATGTCACTTAAAATGTTGTAGGTGTATTCACTGGGAGCGCAATATGTTCATAAAGTGTCCACAGGAATCCTGATAATGTGAAAAGTCTCTTATAGCATATACTTTTAAGGTCGATATGAGCTTTGAATTGAAGAAAACTTTAAATCGATATTTGGCTTACCGTCTAGCGTCTGCTGTCTCCCTATTGCTTCAATGGAGCTTTAAATATTTGCCGGCTAATTCAGTCGCTCCATACAGCAAGCTGGTTTAAATTTCGCGGGAGTTCCAAAGATCGCGGGAGTTGCCACTCTGTTCCGCAATTTCCTTTGGTGCAGCTTTCAACGATAAAAATAGTTAATCCTTTACTGTAGAAATTTTCTTCTTTATTTTGTGTTTTATCTTTCTAATTATCCATCTCATTTTTATCTTTATTGTCTTCCATATTAAAGAACTCTCTTCTATCTAATTTCCTAATTTGGTTGAGTGACTCCTCCACTAAGTTTTCAGGATATTCCTTCTCAATAAATTGTCTTTTCATCTCAATGGCTTCCATCTCAAAAGTATGTCCCTCTGTGCAGTTCCGCTTAATCCTACGGAACTGACCAGAGGGAACATTTGTCAGCCATTTTGGCAGGTGACAGCTAGAAAAATCAATATAACTATTTCTAGCTGTGGATTTACAAAATGTCTCACATATATTTATTACCAGATTGTGTGATTAATAAATCCAAGAATTCGGTGCTCTCCTGTATGTTTGAGGTAAAGACCAGATTTAAATGATTAATATTAATTGTTTCTAGGAATTTTTCCAATTCTTCTTTACTCTTTTTCCAGATGAAGATCACATCATCTATATAACGGCGCCACAGGGCCAGATCCGTCCCCAGCCTTGGCTTGATGAGGTTGTACTCCCACTCAGCCAAGAACAAATTAGCATAGCTGGGGGTGAATCTGGTCCCCATGGCGATACCCCGCTTCTGCAGGAAGAATTCCCCCTCAAAAAAGAAGTAGTTGTGGCTCAGGATATACTCTATTCCTTTCGTTATAAATTATTTTTTTATTGCTCCATACGAGCCATCTCTTATTAATTGCATTTTTACAGCATCAATTTCTTGCTGATGTTCAATCACAGTATAAAGTGACTGAACATCAAGTGTACCCATAATCCATCCAGACTGGACATCTAAGTTTTCCAGAATCTGTATGATTTGGGTAGTATCTTTAATATAGGAATTGGTTTTCTTGACTATTGGCTGTAACTGTACGTCTATATATTTGGACAGGTTGGATGTGATAGATCCAATCCCTGAGACGATAGGGCGTCCTGGGGGATCATTCAGATTTTTATGCACCTTGGGCAGGCAGTAGAAGCATTCTGCTTCTACTGCCAATAGTCCAGGGATTGGATCTATCACATCCAACCTGTCCAAATATATAGACGTACAGTTACAGCCAATAGTCAAGAAAACCAATTCCTATATTAAAGATACTGCACAGAGGGACATACTTTTGAGATGGAAGCCATTGAGATGAAAAGACAATTTATTGAGAAGGAATATCCTGAAAACTTAGTGGAGGAGTCACTCAACCAAATTAGGAAATTAGATAGAAGAGAGTTCTTTAATAAGGAGGACAATAAAGATAAAAATGAGATGGATAATGAGAAAGATAAAACACAAAATAAAGAAGAAGCCATGAGAGTTGTTCTTCCATTTAATGAGAATTATAGGAAGATTCAGAAAATTTTTAAAACCCATTGGCACCATGTGTTGAATGACAAAATTGTGGGACACTTACTCCCGACTGTTCAGACGATTACCTTTACTAGGGCACCCAATCTAGGTATCAAGGTGGCCCCTACCGTAAAACGGTGGAAACAGAATAAGTTGAGTTTTTCAGGAACTTGGCTGAGTTTGAAGGGCTTTTATAAATGTGGAAGGTGTATGGGTTGTAGAATGAATAAAAATCCCCGCCTGACGACTAATGTCCCCTCGACAATTTTAATTGGCAGATAGAAGATTGTCTTACATGTGACTCCAGTGGAGTTATCTACCTTCTCCAGTGCCCCTGTAACAGACAATATATAGGACGTACCAAGAGGCCATTCAAAAAAAGAGTGGCCGAACATATTGCCAACATCAGGAAGGGTTATGATAAACATTCCCTATCTAAACATTATAAAGAGATGCATAATCAGGATCCATCAGCATAATCAGGATCCATCAAGTCTGCTGTTTACGGCACTGGAGAAGGTGGAGAAACACTGGAGAGGCTGTGATTTTATCAGACAAATGTCTAGGATAGAATCCAGACGCATTTATGAATTTGGATCTCTACAACCGAAAGGCCTTAATTCGGAGTTGGAAATTTTTGGATTTATGTAGGTTGGGTGTCTCGTGGCCGACGGCACGTCGCATGCTAGGCCGTTTATCGGCGCTGCGACGTGTCCTTGGCTCCGAGATACCCACCCTTCTTTCTCTATCAATTCCAAATAATTGTATCAAACTCTAGGATTCCTATGAAACTTTCAAGATTCCTCACATTTATTATTTATTGTTTTATATTCTTATATTAATATTTTAATCTTGAAAATTTGTTTAACAATATTTTATTATAAAAAGTCATTTTATAAGTGTTAGCAATCAATTATCAAGTTTATATTTCACACAATGATATATCACACCAATTGGGACATCTGGGCCAAAAAACGCATGTGTCCCCAAAAAAACGCATAAAAAACGCATGGAAACTGCAAGAGGGAAAAAAAATAAAAAATCAAGGCTGTATAGAATTATCCCCTAACTGGGAGTAGCATGAACAACAGGTGTCTGAGATTTGGGAAGCAATTAAAGGAATGGATAAAAATGGAGGCAGAGCAGGCAGACACTTGACCACTGAGGAAGGGAGAGTGAATCTACCCGTAACGCGTATGGTGAAACAAGTGATGTACCTGCATTGAAAAGCCTCCGATAATACTGTATGGCCATACAGAAGAAAATTTCTACAGTAAAGGATTAACTATTCTTATCGTCGAAAGCTGCACCAAAGGAAATTGCAGAACACAGTGGCAACTCCCGCGATCTTTGGAACTCCTGCGAAATTTATACCAGCTTGCTGTATGGAGCGACTGAATTAGCCGGCAAATATTTAAAGCTCCATTGAAGCAATAGGGAGACAGCAGACGCTAGACGGTAAGCCAAATATCGATTTAAAGTTTTCTTCAATTCAAAGCTCATATCGACCTTAAAAGGATATGCTATAAGACACTTTTAACATTATCAGGATTCCTGTGGACACTTTATGAACATATTGCGCTCCCAGTGAATACACCTACAACATTTTCTGTGACATTCAGTTTCCCAAATTGGGATAGAGTGCTAGAAGATAATACCCCCTCTTTCCCAAATAACAGCATATACTTGAAGTTTTTTGGTGTGATATATATTATTGAATTTATCGACACTATTGAGTGGTATCGAATATTCTATCGAATATTTCAACATTGAATTTTCTACCATTCAATTTATCGAATATTTCTATTGAATATATTTTTATTGAATATAGTATCGATCATATCTACCACAATATATGGTAGCATGTTTATAGCGGGGTGGCACCCAACGCAGCTCTGGCCCATCACTGGTGCGTGGCTGGGGGGATACGGAGGACGCAGGGGATACGCCTCCCACAGAGGACAGCTTGTCCTTACCTCTGGGCAGCCTGGCACACATGAGCGACTACATGCTGTAGTGCCTGCGCAACGACAGCAGAGTTGCCCACATTTTAACGTGTGCTGACTACTGGGTGGCCACCCTGCTGGATCCCCGTTACAAAGACAATGTGCCGTCCTTAATTCCCTCACTGGAGCGTGATCGGAAGATGCACAACTACAGGCGCACGCTGGTAGACGCGCTCCTGAGAGCATTCCCGACTGATGTCGGGGGACAAGTGGAATCACAAGGCGAAGGCAGGGGAGAAGAAAGAGGTCGCCAATGCAGCTGTGTCAGCGCCAGCACCTCAGAAGGCAGGGTCAGGGCCGTCTTTAATATTGATTGGACCTTGGGCAAGAATTTACTTGGGCCCCCTGGATCCCGCCTTCACACACCCTAGCATGCAATCACGCCCTTCACCACAACACACACAAAAAATAATAATCCACACACCTTGTAGAGTAAACCGCGGATCCGCAAAAAACGGAAGCCGCCCGTGTCCCGTTGTAGACATGCCTATTCTTGTCCACAAACCGGACAAGAATAGGACATGTTCTATTTTTTTGCCGGGGCCACGGAACGGAGCAACGGAAGCGGACCCAAACAACGGCCGTGTGCATGAGGCCTAAGCACAATGCAGTCTCATGAGTGGTCCACACCACACCCCTGCCTTGCAGCCTCACAGGAGTACAGGACCAGTATCTGCACACGTATGTATGGCATAATTGGGATGCACATGACACATGACATGACACAGGTCTTTACCAGGCCAGCAGACACATTATTATTGCCACATGTGTCACATGCCACTACTGACTGTACAGCCATTCAGAGTTCAGACAGTTCACAGTTCCACTTCCTTCAGAAAAGCGAGCCTGCCGTGCACTCCAGCGACTTACGCTGTGTTCACACCTGAGCGTACGGGATGGAGCGCTCTGTATGACCGATTGTATGCGCTTTTACAATCGCGGCTCCGGAACAAGCGAACACCCATTGTCGCGCGTTCCCGGAAGTCTATGTACGGGAACGCGCGACAAGACGCCCCAGAAAAGCTCCTTAGAGACATAAGGGGTTGGGTTCTTCTCTCTGTCTGCTGCTGAACTGTGGCCTGGGGCCCACCACCGGCCACATTTACTAATCTTTGTTTAGGGGGGCCCTCATGGTGTCGTGTGGAGTGGTAATTCTTACTAAGGAATATAGTTTAACCGTTTATGTGCAGAAGAGAAAAAAAGAAGTCACTAAGTCAGTTCCAATCAGATATCTGCACATAGAGCAAGACTCTGGGTCTATGCAGATATCTGATTGGAGCTGACTTAGTGACTTCTTTATTTCTCTTCTGCACATAAACGGTTAAACTATATTCCTTAGTAAAAAATTACCACTCCACACCACACTATGAGGGCCCCCCTAAACAAAGATTAGTAAATGTGGCCGGTGGTGGGCCCCAGGCCACAGTTCAGCAGCAGACAGAGAGAAGAACCCAACCCCTTATGTCTCTATAATAATCCCCCACTAATTTATGAATGGCAATTATTAATTCGGATTCGGTGACCTGACCGGTTTCTAATATAAAATAAAGTCAATATATATGCAGGGCCACTGCTTTTTGCTTTATCTTACCTCCTCCCCTCCTGGCGCGGCAGTGGCAGGTCTGGCTGTGTAACTCTATTAGTTGAGTGAGTCACTGGTCTGGTTGTCTGGTCACGTGAGGCTGTGACTCACCACC